>NW_022884505.1:4800000-6184818 GCF_011952205.1 Bombus bifarius | reverse complement strand
ATCAACTCGCAAATTCGATTAATAAACAATTTATAGGACACGAAATTTTCTGTAGATTGTTTGTTATTTGCAAAGTTTAACAAAAGAAAAGTTAACAAGCACGAAAGGTTTGCATAATTTGATTAATTTTCAGTTTGATAGTTTAAGTACTTTGATCTTAGTTTGACTCTTGCACGATAATTTATTAACTGATAATGTTAGTGAATCGGTAAACTACAAATTATAGATTATAAGTATCAATTTTATTTTACTTTGCTTTTTTTGTCCAAAAGGATAATCAGATGGCTTGTAACTTGTAAAATTTCATTTCGTTGAAATACTTTCCCTCGTCTGTTGTATATAAAATTCCAGCATATAATAATGCAATTTGCAGTTTTCTTCGAAGACCGTATGTCACGTGAAATAACCAGGACATGCTTGAAGGAAGCTCGAGTTCAAGGTTTCGGCAACGGTAACGACATCGATACAAAGAAAGAAGAGAAAGTTTCATTCGTTGAAATAAATCTCTCGAGCTACTATAAACCTTGAAACCTCAAAAGGAAAGCATTGAAAAAATAGCACGAAATTTTTAGCAAATCTTTTGATTCTCGTGCGCTGCATCATGAGAATCGAAACCAAGTATCCGCCGTTGATCTTAATACTATTGCCAGCAGTCGCGGGTTCTTTCGTGGACCTGTTGCGAAACATGCTTCAATCAGGAAGGGTAAGTCCTTTCGCTAAGGCCCACTAAAACACTTGAATAATCCTCCTCCTACAAAATTAATTTTTTAAATTAATTTTAATTACAAAATTGTAGAAATATCGTGCCTTTACGAGGTTTTTTTTTATAATTAATAAACATCAATTACGCTCTCACTTTATAAATAATGGGATATCCCGGTCCTCTTGCGCTTTATCAGTTATTCATGATAATGGTATATTAATAACGAATGACAAGTTATAGGTTATAAATTTTAATTGCTCAATTTTTGGACTTGATATCGAATAGAACAATCAGCTGGTAATTTATAAAATTGACTCGTACAACTTGTTTATTTCATTATCAAATTTGTTACTGTGTTATGTAAAAGAATTAATTGGCACTGGGAACTGACTGAAAGGCGTCGATCAATTAATATTTAGATAGCAATATGCAATGATTGGACTTCGAATGCCTAATGCCATAGATGGTAGTCATATTTCCGATAAGAACATATTTTTGGATATTACATGCATTCGGTACATTTATACGCTTCTATATAGAGCCTCCAAATTTCCAATAAATGCATAAAAGTGCAGAAATTTACAGACTGCACATAATTTTAAAAAATATACACATGCATTTTTTCTTTTTTCTTTTTTTTTCTTTTTTTTGTTTATACAAATATTGTAGATTGTAGATACTTGGAAAGTTGAAATAGATTTCGAATTGTAGCAGTATAATGAAATAAATATAGATGATAATTAGATTGAGCCAATACAATCTTTTGTGCAATACAATATTTACTTTCACAAACCAAAATTACAATTAATTACAATTATTTACTTCCGCAAACTATTTTTCTCCTCGCAACCACGTTCAACAGCTACTATACTAATAATAAGTCCACTCGCTCCATAGATTCGTGTCACGTTCATTCGTCTAATCCATTGATAAATCAATGTTCGGTTAATACAAAAAGTATTATTTATTCTACAATATATCGGTTGATTCAACTGAATGATATCAACTTGACTATCAACCATGTTACTGCTGAATTTTGATCGGTTTCATTGTTTCCGCGCCAGAATGTTGCATGTTAACGCGACAGTGCAACCTATGTACATGTTACGTTAAACCGGAAGAACGACTAGACAACCAAAGAAACGAAAGAGTGCTTTGCATGCCGAGTAATTTAGTGAAAGGCCAGTACTTTTCTTTGAAAGAACAAACTAGACCGGATTCCCCGTGTTTGTTCGGTCTCATGTTCAGTCAGTCCATTTTCATGCACGGGCACGGGCGTCCGTAAATTATTTGCGACCTGTATTTAAGCCACGATGCGATAGAATGCAAATGAAGGAAAGCAACCGCCGCGACGTGCATTGTATTTTATATGTGCTAAACTCGTTGCCACTAAAATGACGGTTGGTATAGGATGAAATTCTATCGAAACCGATGGTGCCATGTTTACATCGAACATGATACCGCAAATGCTCGCAAAATAATACGCATCGGAACTTTTATGCCTCGTTGAAGAACTCGCGCTAGAATAAGAACGAGAATATAATAAAAAATTCGCTAACCGTAAGTAGTAGTGTGACAAACGAGCGCACGTAAATTTCTTCTTTGCTATTAACTGAAAATTTTCTATCTTCTATATGATGCTCGTTGAAAGTAAATTATCGGTATACGTATACGGTAGAGTCATTCGAGAAGTTGTTAATTTAAATCAGAAACATTTAGGTAATTACATATTTGAAATGATATGGAATGAAAATCACACGAAGGAAACGTGATAAGTACAGTTTTCTTTTATTTTTGCATTTTAAAATGTGTCTTTAAAATTAAACGGGAGTATTTGAATACGACGTAGGTGGAAACGAAAACAAACTTGTCAGGTCCAAGGATGTAAGTTTTCTAACAATAACTATGATGACTTGACCAAGTTTTATGAACGTTCAAGATATAATTATTAAAACAAGCAATATTTTAAAGAGGATGAAACTGCCAAACCAAGTACATATCGAATATATCGAACCCTTGAGTACAGTTGTTTCTCCTGTCAAAAAATAAGAAATATGATTTATTATGTTTCTCGTTTGTAATCTCCAAATAGTCACTTTTATCACTAGCAACAAAGTCATTATCTTTCCTTGGTTGTTCATTATTTTCTATTCGTTTTCTATTCATTCTATAGAATCTATCTGTTGTATTCTCGGTCGGTTTTCAATTCGTTTTATAGATTATAAAGGGTAAAGTAATTCGAGGAGGTTTTCGCTTTTATTCTTTAAAAATAAAATAAGATGCATGTTATTTTCCGTTATACTGCTATACGTATCTCTCGCGTTATCGTTATAGGGAAACCTAATATGTAACATAATATGTATACGTAATGTATAACGAGTAACTAACTCTAACTTTATTAAATTAATTATAATTTAATTCACAACTACTACTAGACACAAGCAAATTCACATGTTGAATCGATCATTAAACCATATGAATTTCTGGCTGTGCCCAGGTCTAATAATGAATTGTAATTAATTGCGATTAATTATATAAAATTTTATAGCGAAAGAAAACTTATAAATTTAATAGAGAAAAATGTTATATATGTTGGAGATGAAAGAACACCGGAGCCTTTGGAATTTTGGATAATCCCGCAACATTGTAACCTAGAGTCTACTATAGCTGTAATTGAACAATTGTAGTTATTCAACCCGATTGTAATTGTTCGAGAGTTGTGATAATGAGCTTGGGCTCGAGGCGACAGTCAGTCGCCGAACGTAGCCGCGGTCACGGGATGAACGCTTTGCCTAGCAAAGGTATGGAGTAATTCTATAGCTCTCCTTAAAGGAAATATTCGTGGCGACACGCGACAGTAAACATTCCAACGGTTTCTGTCCCGTGGCTCGCCACACGCAGACCCTATTCTTCGAGCAAGATGATGCGTCTCCGCAGTACATGTTCAGCTAGCCTGAGGGCCCGTCATAAATCTTAGGATTTAGTTGACTAAAGTCCTTCAAACAAACAGTCTTTGTCCCAGCTACGGGAAAATAGGAGAGACCTATTTTTC
Organism: Bombus bifarius; assembly: GCF_011952205.1. Taxonomy (NCBI): domain Eukaryota; kingdom Metazoa; phylum Arthropoda; class Insecta; order Hymenoptera; family Apidae; genus Bombus; species Bombus bifarius. The sequence continues at coordinate 6,181,063 of NW_022884505.1, read as the reverse complement.
AACGAACGGCGTCTCCCACTAGCAACTTTCCCTCGAGGGCAACTAGCATCTTTTTCTAACCACCGATATGGAGATTGACCAATTAGCAGCAACGCCAATTTCCCTTACTTTCCGAACGAAGGCTTTTCTCGACGAATCCGATGATCTCGCGTCCTTAGACACACCCCGTGATAGTTTTCCTCTGCGGCATCATCGGAACGGGAAAGGCATTCTCGTTCGCGATCTCACTGATGAAAGGAGTAACCCTTTACGACCAGTGAATATCACGCATCCGACTTAGATTTTGTGTGTACGTTCATCTATCATCCCGTCGACCGCGGATTCGTTATTGAACCTAGGATCATTGTCATTAGTTTCTCGAGTGCCTAACTACCACGGTTACTTGTCCGGCTCTATAATAATCGTATTTGCACTAGTCAATGTCTTCTCTATTGCATAACGACAACGTGTAACCCAAACGAAGATTCGTTTCACGCCCCTAACCCTAATTCTAATGTCCGCTCCGACATATTTATATGTATAAATAGGTGTTCGGTGACAGGTGTCAGGGAATATAGCCAAAAAGAAACAGGCCAAAATACCCCTGCACGCGAGCAGACCTTCTATCCGACGAACGAAAGTAAGACAGCTTAAGCAACGGGGTGCATAGGGATCGTCAAATCGAACGATACAATATGGGCAGTTCGTGTAAGGAGGTTTGCTCGCACACTCAAGATATTTCGGCTAATGTTTAATTATTAATACCTACAAAGACAAAGCCGAGGATGTAATTTTTTTTTATTCTTGACATTCGTCTTATTTCGACTGCAAGAATCACTCCTTAAATTTCCTGACACCTGTTACCGAATATGCTGTGTAACGAATGTATATTATACATACGTGTATGTGTAATGCATAAGTATAGACGCATTTTATTAAAAGTAATTACATTCAAATAATAAAGAAAAGTGCAGATAGATGTTCTGGACATAGAATAAATAATTAAATATAAAAAAGATTGTCTTCTTAGGATGATGTCGACAAAAATGGAATTGTGTATCCTGTGATATATGGTGGCATAAGAAGTCAACCTCGTGTTCCTGACCATGTGCCATTTCCGTGTAATGTACAATTTGGGAGGTATGTTCGATCAACACCTTTTTAATTAAGATCCTTCACCGAAACATGCCTTATCATAGTACAGCATAACGCACTATATACTATAATATAATATAATGTTAATGTAGCATCTCATCGCATCAGTGCTATTACAATTATTATGGATCGCTTATTTATATGTATGTATAATGTATAACCACGTACATATGTATGTGTAATATACTTCATTAATTGAAACGAAAGAAGAGATAGAAAGAAGAGAAACAGAAAATATTAAAAGCAAAAGTCTATAAAAGCAATTAAAGTTTACTAGTATGTTTCTTCAGTTTCGTTACTTACTGTCGTATCAAGTATTGTAATAGTAAATAATTTCAAGAATTAATTAATCAATGGAAATCAATGATATACGAGTTTGTATTTTATTTAAATTACAACAATCCTTAAATATAGTTCCTATTTTGAAATATTTAGATTTTTACCTTCATTTATTTACTTATTTATTTAACAATCTACCTACCTCCTATAATTTTCAAAACAGAAGGCCGAAACTTTGAAAAATTTACTACGAAAATTTGTTTGGTTAGTAAAAAATAATTTTTAGTAGATAAATTTCGATAAATCTTTAGTAAAATACATCAAATAATATTGCGATAAATGAACTCCAATGAGTTCGTAATACAGAAATATTTTCTTAATCCTCAACAGCTTAGGTATCAGTCTGGTTTATCATTATTTAAATAATATCGGTACATAGTTTTTGCCCCGAAGTAAACAACTAGTTCCTGACTCGAAATAAGCAACTATCTGTTTCCTCTTCTTTATTTAAAGTCGCCGAGAGAAAGTGAGATATCCGAGAACGAGTAAGAGGTCCGTAAAAGCGAGGGACCACAAATTTTTACGATCGAGTAAACAGAAACGTCGTTTAAAATAGAAGACTGCCCGGCCGATCACTTTATGACTTGCCGCTATCTCGACACTCTGGAGACTTCGTTCTTTTTTCTCTCTTGCCTGCCTGACTCGTAATAAACAGTTGGTCAATGACGAGCGTGTTACTTATTTCGAGACAAGACTATAATATTTAAGTATACAAGATATTTTGTTGCGACTTACAAATGCACATAGTACATAGTATGTATAGTAATCGTTATGCGTAACAATAGTAGCAATAATTTTCAATTATCCTTCTTATTCCCTATTCTTTTACCTTAGATCATTATCACCCCCTGACAGTGTGCATCGTTTACGACCTGGTGATATAGATGTAGTCGGTGGACTGGGCGATTCGTTGGTCGCAGGAAGCGGAGCTCTAGAAGAGTTTGCAGTAGGAACATTTATAGAAGCACGTGGAGTTAGCTGGTGTGTGGGTGGTCAAGGTGATTGGAGACGATTCTTAACCGTTCCTAATTTGCTAAAGGTATTAAACGCATTAAATTTACGTTCTCCTTGAATCCAATTTAGCAAATTGAAGGGAAACGCAATGTACGCATGTTTTTCACGATGCATGCTCACGCATTGTTATTATTGTACAGTAGACATTTATTCTGATTTAAAGATAATGAAACTCTGATATAATTATTGGTATAGATATTGTTTCGAATACTTTAGGAATATATTTATGTTTCGATCTTTGACCGCTTTTATAAACTCACTTTTCAAGAAAAATTTTCTTTTTAGTGCGTATGAATTTAATAAAAATATCTACGATTCTCTGTACCCTTACTACACTGTAGTTTTATCGTAATTTCAATGAATAGTACGGTAGCATTAATAAATATCATTAACACATGATTAGAATTTATATTAGAAATTAAATATCTAACGTATGTACCGATCGTCGGCACATTGCGGTGCATGGCGTTGCCCGACGGTTGATCGCGCCCTATTTATACGTGAACGATTTACGAATCTTCGGGAATTTTCTGGATTCTGGATTATTCCAAAGTATTCCAAATACTAATAATTCGAGGCTCTGGCGCAATACCGCACCCTTTGCGCCGCGACCCTCTTCTCATTGTCGATATCGTGGCGGGTCGACTAATGTGTCGAGAAACTGCTATTTGCAAAAATTCCTTACAAAATCGACAATTACTATGTACTGTATCATTGCATATAATTGTTCTGTATTATTGTATTAGGTGTTCAATCCCAATTTAATAGGATATTCAACGGGCACAGGTGAATTTATCTCAACGAAGGCGAAACTAAATGTAGCCTTTCCTGTCGCTGCTACGGAAGATGCGCTACAACAAGCTCGGATTCTTGTTCAGAGGATCAAAAGGGATCGAAGAATAAACATAAAGAAGCAGTGGAAGGTATGTGAAATATTACATAATATTCACGTGACAGGCAGTAATAAAAGAACCTGACCCAAAGCTTTACCTCTTAATAATTTGATGAAACATGACGAAAAATTCCAAATGAACGATTTAAAAATTAATTATTTTTGCGTTTCTGGTGTCAACTAAAAAAGAAAAAAAAAAAAAGAAAAAGGACATACGTACATACTTTCAACATTTTATAGAAAATAAATATTAATCAATTGGGTGAGCTATTACTACATTTAAGATGCGAAATTTATAGTACTATACTTGACAACTTGCATGAATCAATCGCATTCTTAAAAGGTTAACACATAACCTTGAATAGACGAAGTATATCAGATATTTTGCAGTGTTTACTACAGTGATAAGTAGGAAATATATGTATGCAGAACGAAATAAACTTTACTTGATACGTTTGCTTTTAAAATAACAAGTTTGAATATTTCTGTGTTATAGCTGATTACAATCTTCTTCGGCGCAAACGATATTTGCTCCGCGGAATGTTTCAATCGTGTACAATTTTCGCCTCTTCGCTACGCTCTTCATCTGCGAAGGACGTTGGACTTCTTGAAAATTGTTCTACCTCGTACATTAGTCAATCTTGTGCCAGTCATAGGTAATGTTTACGATAATTCTGAAAAAGAATGGTTTGAACGTTTCAAATGGAATCTTCGTCTAATATTGCAACCTAAAACAGGTGCAACTTAAAATTTAAAAAATTAAAGAGAAAAACTCGGCTAATTTATTGCAAGGATCAGGATACAACACAACTATAAAAATGGTGAATATATAAATAGGGAATGTCATAAAATCACATTAATTTAATTCAAAATTATAATTTGAAATAAATATTCCATAGTTCTAGTTCTACGTTTATAATAATAGTCTAAAGTATAAGGAAATTTTTAAATCCTATATTATAAAAAGAAAATGATAGAAATAGAGCTTTTATAATACGTACAATTGCTTGAACTTATGAGCGCCTTCGTCATGAAATAGCAGCGTTTTAGGGTGACCTTGTGAAGAGAAGTCCCTCTCGATGCAACGATCTCTACAACAACCTCTAATAAATTACTGTACAATCTTTTTTAAACGATTTATAGCACTTTAAACGAAAAGTGTGTCGCTAACATTAGAACATCCCAGGGTATACCACGAAGAAGTTGCACGTTGCACGGTCGATCTTGTGTCTCGTGTGTCCTTAAAACGAATTGCTAAAAAAGATTTTTTCAAACCACGTAGAGTCGCTTGAATTCGTAAAATTTGGAAAGGGAAAAAGCGACTTGAATTTCCCATGCTGTTTTGCAACAATCTTCAAAAAAGTGAAGTTCAAGAATGTGAGAGTGCAGACTTCACCATTTAGCCTTGAAAATGAAATAAACTGTACGATCTCTTTGTTTTCATAAAGTTACATCAGTTCAAATACACATCGACAATTTTTTTGATCAAAATTCAGTGATTCTTTAATTTTATGACGTAGTGCATAATAGAACGTGTGAAGTGAATCGGATAATATTTGTACAAGTGAAACATTAATGAAGGAAAGATGAGTTTCATCGAAACGTTCATACACGGTTGAAGGTGGATTTATGTACATGTATATTATTTGTTCCGATACGAGACACAACACGGTACGATTACAGCAAGGAATAAGCAATAAGACACAGCAAGAGGCGACACTCCAAGCGATACCTTTGATGCTACTCGACGATGCCTTGTCCCTTTATTAAATTGGTTGTGGCTATACGTTCAGCTAAGCGGGATTTTGCTGCAAGTTACCGATCATTATCGAAGTTTGCCGTATGGACATTTAAATTATATGTCTATCTAGAAGTGGTTTCGTTATCAAGATGTCACCTCTTGCTGTTCCCTACTTCTTGCTTTCATAGCTTGTACATATGTAAATATGTGCTGTACAATGTTCACACAGCAGGTATGTAACCAACGTCAGCAGATACATCTTTATCAACTTTTGCGGATGATGTTGCTATAAATAGCTAAAAATGAAAACGAAAAAAAGTTTTACAACAAACATTACGCATACTTCAAATTTCGTTTAAGAAGTGTAATATTAAAATCAAAGAAAACAAATAAATCCAAACACATCACATTTGCATTGAAGAAACAATCAACTCCTGCTATATTGCTAAACGATAAAATTATATCACAAGCGAACATGGTAAAATACTTGGATATGTATTCAGATAGACGACTAACTTGTCGAAAATTCTCGAAAATCGAAATCATTTCAATCTTGCATTGCCACATGTTCCGCCGAGAAATAAAAACAGCGAGTAAAAGAAAGCCACCCATGCAATCTAGCAGTTGGATTATGCAATACATCTATTTTAAGAAAACTGTACACAAAGAACCTGAACCATCTAAATATGCACTGGTAATCGTTAATCAGACATGTGTATACTATCAACAGCTACTTGCTCGTAAACTGAACAGACTACTAGGAAAATAGCTATATACCATTATTTCCAACACGATAAATCAAATCACCGGACGTTTTCTTTTTTTGCGAGAAAATTGTAAACTGTAACTAAGAGAATAAGCAAAATTGGAAAGGTATGCCTAACAGGGCCATAAAAATACTCGAACGCTTAAAGATCGAGCGGGCAAACGATAAGTTTTTGTACAGGGACTGTAAACATTGATAGTCATCGGTCAATAAGCAATAATCAGCGCGCTTATTTGTTCTTTGTGGATTCATGATTACATTTTACCTTACCCTTATTCTAAAGTGGACTATAAACAGTCAGCGTATGACTTGCGTAGACAAATCTCAAATGGTCACTTAACGTTAGCTTAACGTAGCACAACATAGCTTGGCTTGGTGTATATTGAAGATGGCTGTTCATATTGTATACTAATTATTTATCAAGTACATACATACATATAACAAATATCTCGTAACTTCTCGTATTTCATCACGGTATCATTAAAATTTTAATATGTTTTATATAACACACATGATGTACGTATAAAGATTTCTACAGTAAGTATTCAAATACTTCCGTAAGCCACCAGGTATATATATGTTAGATCTTTTTATACTGGATAAATGTCATGCGGTCCCCCTCAGTCCGCTAAGTCTAAGAAAGAGCATCAATCCGTTCCTCCTCTAGACAAAATCTCTATTCTTTGGCAATGCGACGTCGGATCGCTTGCCATCCGCAAACTCACCACATGCATCCTCTAAATAGTCATATTCATATCGACACTTGATTGCTCGGCGACATCGAGCAGCCAGTTATCCACTTTCTGAACATTCACTCAAGATTCATTCTGCCAAGATCCTTACTCAGGCCCAGTCATAAATAGCGGCGGGTTATCTGCCGTAATATCATTAAGAAAATGCGATGTCGCTAACATGTATGTACATATCTCGTATAGATGTCGTTTTAAATATTTCACTAATTAAAATACTTTAACTTATAGATGTTACAGTTTCTATTAGGTTACCACAAAGTACCATGTGCCATATATTACATCCACTTTACTGTGCTTGCATGCACAGAGGTAATCGACCGGACATTGCGGCTTCGAAAATGTCGCATCTTTATCAGCAAGCCGTCGAAGCTTTAATATATTCAGGAAGGTACGCTTGTAATTGAGCAATCGGTAAATATTTCTTATAACTGCTTATAATTATAGAATTAATAGAAAACTTGCGTTAGCATATGAAACTTTGTTTAAGAATATTTGAAATATTATTCATTTACCTTATCATGAAAGATGGTTCGAAGATGGTATCCCACTGGGGGTAGCCATCCACATGCTATATTGCTATATCACTAAGCTATAATATTTTACCAAATGTCCTACTGGACAAATTGTAAAATGTAAATAAATAAATAATAATAAAAAAAAGAAAAATGCAAGATGGATTGGTCCGGGAGGAGAGATTGTTTGGCCCGCGAGTTCGCTAGATCTTAAATCACTGTTAGACTTTTAGATCTGTGAGGAACAGTGAAAGCGATTGTGCATCGTACGAGAGTCAATTTGCGGCAAGAACTAGTAGAAAGTATTAACGGTACATTCATTGAATTAAAGCAAGATAAACATAAAATCCGGAAAGTGATAAACTCAATCTCCCTACGAGCTATCAAGCTTGCATTCGAAAATGAGAACAGTATCTTGAAATGAAAACACAAATTAACGTTTTTCTAATATAATAAACCGCGGTAGTAAGGCGTTTACGTTTAATAAAACAGAAACAACTTGGCGCTGTGCTGCCCACGTGGATTTATCATTAAGCACAAAGCCCATTTCAAGCCCATTTCAAACCTAGCAAACTTCGCAAAGAAATAGTAGCTACCGACATTGTCCACCTAATGGTGGCCAATGGCAATTTTGCTCAGATTACAGCGGGCCATGTTCGCTATTCAACTATTTCTTCGGATTTTGCTGGACAGAGCAACGGCAATGTATTGACATTGCCCGGGCAAAATCGACTTTGTTTGTATACACGTACTTTACGAACTTTATCCGTAACACGCATAATCGAATGTATTTGTATAAAGACTCCAGTATAAAATTTAGCGAAGACAATTATTTGTAATATTATTCAAATAATTTTAGAATTAATGTTTGAATAAAGTATTCGAATGAACATATATAGTAAACAAATGATAATGAATTACTCGAATAAATAAAAAGAATAATTTTCATCGAATAACGAATAATTAAATTATACGACTGATAGAATATTCGAGTTTACGAATTTATTCGGATAATTATCTCAGATAAATATTTATTGGAAACAATTCGAATAATGCCCAACTTCTTTTTATTTTAGATACGATACGTCTCCGAATTTTACGGTGGTATTGCAACCGTTCATTAAATTATTTAATGCTCCGAACGCAAACCCAAAGGGAGCACCACCGATTGACCCTAGTCTGGTGACGTACGATTGCTTTCACTTCAGTCAAAAGGGACATGCATTAGGTAGGAATATAAATAACAAATAATACAATTACGAACATTTATAATGAAATAAAATTTCTATTTTAATAGACTCACGGTAAGTTGTTCAAAGTTTCCGGCCATAATCTAGTTTTGTAATATAGTGTCAGATAACGAGATTTCCAAAGTAATGTCCTACTTCGTAAATACGTTACAATATCGCTCAAACGTTTCTGATTGTTGTTTATTTCATAAGAAAGGGAAACTTGGACCTAAGGATTATTCATCAAAAATATATATCATAATAATCATTGATTCACAATTATTTGAAACTTTTTTTATGATTTCATTCTTATTACAATCTATTAAAATCGGATAATCAACAAAATATACTTATTATGTCTCTCTTCTATATCTATAATAAATTCTATAAATATTTAATTCTATTCTATCATAAAATCTAGTATATGCTAAGTGAATAAACGCCTCTTGGTATAGATTTTGTATTATTTATAATTGGAATTTATTTTCATTTACAAATGTTTGATTAAAGATTTGCAAAAATTCAATATCATAAATGAATTTAATTATGGTTTATGTATGGTAGTGGCAATAAACGCTCGTACATTGTAACCATTCAACGTTCAGCTATCTGTATCTCAATTTTATGCCGAAAAAGTAATTGAATAAATTACATCTTGGAAGCCTACACGGCGATTGTGTTTTCTCTGCACTCTACGTCATTCATCCTAAACGAAAGTACAAATCGGTTAACAACGACCACACCAAAGTCAAGTACTAGTTAGTCTTTTTATAAGATAAGTTAATCAGAAGTCATGGATGGTCTGACAACGAGGCAGCGCATCTGGTGTCTGTTTCTCGCTTGCTGTACATGTATACGTAACATGAAGTTGGTCATGATTTTGCAACAATCTCATCCACGCAATTAATTGTAAATCGGATAATGTACATAAAAAGATTGTTAATTTAAACGCAATAAATGATATAAAGTAAATGGTTGTAGGGGGAGGGGGGAATGCTCCGATACAACTTTCTTTGTATAACTATTAGTAATATGTAAACAATTATTAAAAGTTTACGTAATAAACGTAAAAAAATTAATTTACGAAAAATTCGATATCTCTAATATAAAGTAGAAATGTTTGGCAAGAAATATTCCTTTTATTCTATATATAGCATCAATCTTTATATATATATGTATATATGGCAGCGATAGAGACTTATCGTTAACATAAATTTTTTAAGCTTATATAGCAAGCTTTCCTTTGCATTTTTTACGTTTGGATGTTTAAACACGGGTTTAAAAGCAATTATGAAATCGGAATCGGTCTTGGTTCATGAAACAGTCATGAGAACCGAAAGAATATTATAATTGTTGTGGATATAACAACGGTCGTAATAACTGTTATTTTTCTTATATCTATAATACATATTATATTCTTGTATAAGTTTAGTTTAGGTTCTTATTGGTAGTGCTCTTATCGATTTTGGGAAAATATTTCCGTGCAGATGCGCTTCCATCCAAAGCATCCGTGGAATATCCTGTTTAGTTAGTCTGCTTACATAGATTTCGAGTTAGAGTTAAGTCATCGTATTCGGCCACACCACAATTCTAGATTCACTGTAGCGGTAATGACAGTTGTTTGTATGTAAATGCCTCTGGGAAACCAGAGCCGAACGGCGTTCGCATCAGTTACATGTACCATATAGCAAAAGATTGTTCAGAATCATGCTCCGACTGATTAAATCGACACTTGAATATCTTCTTTTAACATTATCAAGGTATTCGATGCATTTTTTCATTTTTGCATGATATTATGTTGTATTATATTACATTATTTGTAAACTATACAAAAATATACAATGATACATTTGAATCGTCACAAACATTTTAATAAAAATCAATCGAGGACTTGACAGAAATTTAATTCAATAACAGCTTCATTTCATAACGCGTGCAATTGTTCTACGATTACGTACATTCCAGTGTTTTAATAATGCGCAGCAAGTGACATTTGTTCGCCGTTTGGTTTTAGGGGCGAATTTACTGTGGAACAATATGCTGGAACCAGTCGGGAATAAAACCGAGCATGGGCTACCAGAAATATTTGAAAGGCTTTTGTGTCCGAACGAGAGAGCGCCGTACATTTTCACGAATGTAAATTCGAGATATTTTCGAATGACAGGACGCCAGGATGAGACCATACCCAGATAACAAACGGAGTAACACTGACAGCGACGTTTTCTCTTGTGATAATTACTGATACGTATCTCAATGAAAAATCCACCGTGTCAATTTTCACGTTTACATGCACGCAGATATTCGTAAATAGACGTGCAAAGTGAAAAAGATGAAGAGCATGATACCTTAGCACCCTGATTATTACCTAAACTAATTAACTATAATACAAACGGATAATCCATTTGGACAGCTAAAGAGTGAAATTATAAGATAATTTATATTTATACAAGTTATGTTTTTTACCTTCATTTACAATAACAGATAAAGGAAAGTTTAAGAAATAGACGGAACGAAAAATCACTGTAATTTTACAAAATGGAACGATGTTGAATCACAACAATGAATAATGTAATTAACCGTACTGAAAATAAATTTGAAATGTTATGGTTATGACAAAAACGTTAACTTGAACAATATTCTTTGATATCGAATTACTTTAACGTATAAAAAACATGGAACGAAATTACACCAAATTTACAAAATCTTCTAGTTTATTTATAATGCCAGAAAAAGATTGTAGATCTACGAGATCTGATACACAAAAGTTTTCTATATGTTACTACATAGTAGAGTACATATAACTACATAGTAACTATATAGTATGTTATTAGTGTATGTGCGCGATATGCGTTAATTACTTAAAATTAAAATATTTTTGTGCGCCATACACGATAATAATCGTATACGCACTAGTACGAAGTTGACATCTCCGTTAAGCTGCGTCCTCATTGCGTCGGCATTTGCCAGGCGGCAATGCCACCTTGGTTGCCATTCTTGGTTGGCGGTGCCAAACAAATGTGGCAGTGTGACGAATGCGATGTGTGTCGATTTTGGCCAGGATGGCCTCAAAAGCCGACCAGCATGCCAATACATAATTTGCTGCAACTTTTTGGAACAAATCTCTACCGAGCCAGAGACAGTGTACAATCTCGCTTTGATAATCGTCACATTTATTTTTCATACATCCTGGACATTGATATTGATTGATACATCTAAACAAATCTGAGAGGAAGTAGATTTTCTACAACTTCACCTTCTCTTCCCGTACAACAGTATTTTAAAGGCACAACATTCCTTTGATACAACATGATATTTTCAACTAAATTTTCGTGTTATAAAACGGTTATCTGTGAACATATTGAAGAGAGAGAGAGAGAGAGAGAGAGAGAGAGAGAATCGTACAGATAACTGAAACAGATTGCTATTTTTTGTGCAATTATTCAATTTTTAGCTACGTTTGTAAAGTAGTTCCAGATAAAAGATACTTTCCCATGCGAAAATAATAATTCATCAATTTCAAATCAAAATTCGATCATCCTATAATACTTATAATAGGATATAATATGTAAACTTAGAGCTACATATGAGTAAAAGTAATTCTCTGAAATATTGTTGAACAGTATGGGAAAAGAATCATCAATCTTGTTTTTAAAATTATTACCTGTTATTCCCCTTAAGGCAAAGTCCATGAAATTAAAAAATCACTAACCTTCGATTGAACGTACCTCCTTTCACTAAATACGTGGTAAGTTTATTCGTCAATTATTCGGAATCAGCTGCACCTCACCGATTTTGATGATCTTGAAATATATTGTGAAGGTCATCATTCTGGACAACTTTTCCCTATGCATGTTATCGTCGTTCAATCCGTCTTGGTTTCCGAGATATCTGCAAAAACTTAAACAAGACCTATTTATACATGTAGAAGAAGAATTAATATTACAGCAGTATTAAAGTATGATATAGCGACAGATGTATCAAAGTCTAGTATGAGATGATCCATGGTCATTTTTAAACGATAAGCGATTTAGTTTTATTTTCTTGAAATTACGTTGCGCTCCCATTTTACAGTACACGGATATTTATACAAGTCCCAAACGAAATCGCTACATTTTAAATAGCGTTATCTAACATGAGATAATTATACAGCCTATGATACTATTTTCTTAAAGTCGACCGTTCCGTACTCGAGCATTCTTGTAATCTAAATATCTCGAAATTTCTATATTTCGATAATTATAATTTTATACATTTTTGCGTAATTGGAATTTCCCAGAAATGTTTCCAATAGACACTCGCAATCTAAATACTGTATTCTTGTACAAAAGTATGTCTTTCTCTTCCTTTTTCTTCTAGTGGAAATTGCGATATGTATTTAAACTTAATAAGTCGCGATTATAATGTCCGGTTAAAAGATATCCAGAACGTTCTCGTAGCAAGATTGATCGAACTGCCTTAGTACACGCTATAATGTACCGGGAAAGTGAACCTTTACACACGTGTGTTGGATCAATACCATGTTTTATCAAAAAATCTCCTTCGTACGTACCATGAAATTTTGTTCTTCAATATTTCGTAACACATTCTTAGGTAGGACCGATACAATTTTTCTAATATTTAAGCAGAATTTTCTGTTCATATAAAAATGATTTCTATCTCTATGTCCAACGGTAGGTGGTATAATATATGGAGACTGCTACGTATGAATATGTATTATGCATGCATAAATGTAATAAGAATTTTAGATTACATATTTCGCTGTATTTTCTGCCAATGTACCATGAATTTATTCCGAATCAAAATTTAATACAACGAAATTAAAATTTTTAATTTAATAGCTACCTTATAATTAGATTGGAAATGTTTATGTATTTGTAGAAAATTCAAAGTTACCAAAATGTACATAATGTGCAAAAATATGTGTATAAATGAATTTACTGTTATACTGTAATACTTACGATTAGTAGTGAATTTCTGTTTAAAATTCATTTCTCTAATTAAGCCTATAAAAATGTGTAATTGCATAAATTCTTCCTTTCTCATTATCTTGTATTATCTTCATTGACAAAATGATTAACGATAGGGAAGGAGGCCTGTTTGGAGGCCTGGAGGACAAATGTTTATTAAAATTTATTAAAAGATGTATTGGTGATTAGGTATAGGTGACCACAGAAATAATTGCAACCTGTATACCATAACAGAATCGCTATTTTCAACATTATATTATCAAATCCCATTCACATATCACATTTAAATTAAAGAGAAACACTGTGATATTTATTCTACCATACACGCATATTTACAAACTCGAGAAAGATAATATTTTACTTCGAAATAATATTTTATATAGCAGGACTGATGTAAGCAACTGTAATCCACGATAATCCATGATAAAAACAACAAAAGAATTTACAACACTGCAGTTGACAATTATCTAATTATCATTTGAATAAAAATTGCTTGCTGTTGCAAAAGCACACTTGTAGGTAACTATTGACAATAAATCTTATTGACCTCACTAACGTCTCTCAATCGTCTGCAACGGTTTGAATTCCAATTAAGCTAATAACGTAATATGTAAATATTTCAGCATTGAATTATTATTATTACTATTATTGCGTACGTTTCCAGAGCACTAACTTATAACTATAGCTGTTTAATTGACTCAACGTATACGCCTCTTCACATAAAATCATTTAATCGAACATATTTGTTACATTCAACTGAATTTTCCTTGGAAATTTACAATCAACGGTGTAATTCAATATGATCGAAAGATGTATCTGACCATAAGATTTTTATTAATAATAAGTGACTTTAGTTTTGACTATTACATTTAAGCAATTTATATGTACATATACAATATAACGTAGACACACGCGCGCGCGTACATACCAAGTATCTCACCTGATATTGAGATATCGGTTTACGTTACTATTATTACCCGCAGCGAAAAATGTTTCAGATAGAAGTTGAATGAATTGATGGCAGGCATATTGTGATGTTAGTTATTCTGTATGTGGGCGTGAATTATGTGAGGATAAACTTTGCTCTTTTAAAAGGAATCATGTATCTTTTAATACATTAATCGATACAGCGCGAGATTTTTTTTTATAGAAAAGAAACTATTAGTTTAGTAGTGGCTATTTCAACTTTTATTGTGTAAAATTTATCGTATGAAAGACAGGGAAAAGGAATATATACCAAATTGTTGCCTTACGTCTTTCCACTCATAACAGTGAAAACAGAAATATAGGGGGCCCTTTTAATCTGTCTTCCGTGTCGAAAATTAAAGGATTTCAAAATAAAGAGTTTGTTAAGTAACAGAGTGTAGATCTATGCTATAAAGTTTGATGACTACAAAATACATAGATACATACATACCAATTTTATTATTGGATATTACCTTATAAAAGTTAATTTATCCATAATTTTCTATATAAATACCTATATACTAAATAGTAATATATAATATATATATTGATATATTCATATATTTTTTAATATATAATTCAGTATTATAGTTCCTGGTAATTTCATAAAAAAATAGTATAACTCTTTGTTATTAATTCCTCTTTGATTTGCATACTTACCGAATTTGGTAAAATTTACTTACTGCTATTGCAAGTCAATCAAAACGTTCAGATACATGGATACAGTGTATATGGGGATAGAGGAGGAGATGGGGATACATAGTTACATTTTCCATCTTTTGTATGTTATAGGGTAGCAGTTTTGAAATTTCAATACGTTGTCAAGTAATTTTGTTACCAGCATACGAAAAAGAAGATATTAAAATGTCGTTTATTTAAAAAATTTCTATTTAAAAATTCTTTCGATTGGACTTAAAAGATTCTTCCTATTTTTATCTATTCTATATTGAGATATATTTCAATATTTCTTTGTATAGATACAAAGTGACATTACAATCAAGAAATTAACAAATATGTATGTAGTTATCATGATTTTTCCTATGGTCTTCATACGTTTCGAATAGTATGTAATTTGCGAAAGTATGAAGAAAAGAAAATGCTTTCTTAAATAGTTTAACTTGTAATATAGTAATGGGTAAAATATTAAATTTATAGATGGAAAATATTTCTTCAACGGCTTAACATACAATTATTGACTGTAATGTGAGTACATATATCGTGTGAAAAATTTTATATTAAAATGTAGAAGAATGAGAGGGATGTTATCTAATGCAGAAGAATGAGAAAAGAGTTGAGGAAGGACGAAACAACTAATTTTTCAATAAATATCTTTTATTTGGTTCGAATATCATGCGAAGCAAATAAATTAGAAGTAACATACTATCGTCGATTTACAGATTCATGTAACATGTACATATTTTTCATGTACAGATTCAGCGACTAATACTGACTTTTGACTAGTAACATAAAACTAAGAGCCAACTAAAAAGCGTTTGCAAATTATAACGATTATGGCACATGGTGGTCTTAACAATGCTATAGACGTGTATATGTATAATTAAATTTCGTCTACAAAATAAATAATGTGATATGCAATAAATATAGCGCTTGTATGCGTGCGTAATATGTATATCCAAGCTGAATTTACAGTTCGATATATGGTTGTTATATGTATTTCGATACGATATTCGGTAACATTTGAATGGATTTGACAATATTCAGTGATCAACTCCATATATTTTGATCGCAGTGAATATCATTTAGATTTCTTCTAAACAAAAATGACGTTTATATCGCAGTTGTGATATTTACCGTACATTCGAGTAGCCGTGACTCGTACGATATCCTTTGATCATCGATCCGAGCAAATAGCCACGATCGATCTTGACGACGCGACGGCGCGGCTAGGCGCGGCGCGGAGCGACGCGGTGTAATAACACCTGGTCTCGCTGGTGGATATATGGCTTCGTATTTTCACCAAGTCGCGTCGCAACTTCCCGCGTTGGTTCAAAACGCGTCACCTCCGCGGCGATGGGGTCGTAGCAAGTCGGCTTTTTATGCCGTGCAATGGTATTTTTCACGGCATACTTTGCTGATACTGCTAGCAAACTCGATCGAAATCTCTTGCACTGTTAATGACTTCTCTTATTGGCTTGCTTTCCCGCGAGGACACGCAAAGAGGATGAAACAAAAAAGCAAAAACGGAGAGAAAGAAGAGAATCACAACATTTCACTGGTTATCTTCCTCGGTGGTTCACTTCCTGCCCCAGTGTAAAACCCCCCTGTGGTTGTGCGTGCATCTGGTCAGGGAACTATTGCTACCCTTGGAACTGCCACTGTCGGAACTCGACACACTTTCCGATCTTCTGATGGATCTTTTCGTCGGATCGAGTAACTTGTCCAACATCTGTCGTATAGTACTGTGTTTGCGGTTAAACGGGTTGGTGTACATGTTTGATTTCTCTTTGGGCTTACTTTCAAACTCGAAATGAATCTCTTCCGATACGCGTTCCTCTTCAATCGGTTTTATCAAGAGAAAACGTTTTCTCGGTCGCGTGATTAACACGCTGCGTATCACTTTTTATAATTCGAATGTACGTTTCACAGTGAAAACTAGCTGAACGGCTGCACTGGACTGAAATTACTTTAACCTCGGTCGCTCTTCGAATGGTCGCTAACCGTTACTCGCTGTATTTATGTAGCCACGACGCTCGGTAACCTTCGACCGAGCTCGGATGAGATCGGCTTGCCGCGCCGTTTCACAATTATCTTTCGTTACGAGCAAACGACTAAAATAATGAAACGACAAACGGCCGATCTACAGGTGCATCAGATTCAGGAGATATGTACACACATGCTACGACAAGTGGCAAGTGCAGTCGCCTCTGGTTCCGCCAGAGAAGATACACTGGTGAAAGTCAAGGGTAATAGGTATTTGTCCACGTGCCGCAACATGCATATTCAATGCTTACTGTTTATGAGTGTCGCGCCGTTCACGTTTGACGCACACGCACCGGTAGAAAGGGGAAAAAGGAAGGCAAGAAATACATTGTGTTGCTTTGTGATTAGACATCTGAGTGGTTTTATGTTGATTCTCGCACGAAGAGCCAACGGATCTTGTAAAGACAGGAAAAAGGATGAAAAAGGAAAAAAGATGAAAAAGGAAAAAAGATGAAAAAGGAAAAAAGATGAAAAAGGAAAAAGAACTTTGCTTCGAAAAGATGACCTATAAATGCAATGTAGATATTCCAGACTGAAATCTGATAAAGATTCTTAGAATTAGCGAATTTAGTATCCAATAAAGATTTTTAGTTTTGGCCTATCTATTTATGAATAGTTATTTATAGGGAAGGTTATGCATATATTCTGCTGGTTAAAGTGAAGAACCTTATATATAATAATCAGGAGTGATAAAAGAAGTGATTTTAATTCTGCTGCTCCCTTTTGGTCATTTCCAATCCAATAGTACTTTTCTGACGCTAAAGATATTTGGAGTTTGAACGTAATGTTATTATAAAAAGAATCCTTGCGCGTTTCTCGTTTCAATTTTACATTTGCTAAAATTTTTTTTTTTTTTTTTATTTATTTACCTTTTTACAATTTGTCCAGTAGGACATTTGGTAAAATATTATAGCTTAATGATATAGTATTATAACATGTGGATGGCTACCCCCAGTGGGATACCATCTTCGAATTTGATTGATTTAGTTCTTTAATTATCTCAGATAATACGTGTTTGTTAGGTTATGTCCTTTGTGAGATCTGTTGGGTGTTTCCTTTTTAATCTTCTTTTTATGCTTGATGTGTCGACCGTTTCCGCTGCCAGCCGGTTTGGGTGCGTTGCTATTCTTTCTCCGTGCCTTCTTGCACTTTTGTTAATCTCCTCCTTGACCGTTGGTATTCCCAGGTCTTTCCGAATGTCCTCGTTCCTAACGTACCATGGCGCGTTTACTATTGTTCTGAGTATTTTCGATATTTGCTAAAATGAAAGCGAGATTGAGATATAAAAGTTCCAGGATTACTACATATAGGATTAATATATCATAAAGAGATAATTCACTTTCTGCGGTATTTATTATTTTTGGTTAAATAAAATTAAATATAAGATTGAACATGTACCGTACCAAAAATCGAATCAAATAAATATTATAATATAAGATATTTAATCAAAGTATTTTAAATAAATATAATTAACCTTCATACCAATCTTTAATTTGACACGTGTTATATAAAAAATCCGATATTTATTCGAACCTTTATTTCTTCGTTACATACAAAGGAATATTTGTCAAAAGACTCGCTACAATTGCTTTTCAATAAGCCCTATCGCTACTCAGAAAATGTAGATTTTCTCAATATACATGTCGGAGATGAAAGGACACCGGAGCCTTCCCCTGGAACTTCGGGAAAATCCGCAAAATCCGCAAAAATTAAAGTTTACAGTTGTAATTAAACAATTTGCCGTCATTCTGCCCAATTGTACTTGTTTGCGATTTGTGATAATAAACTTGGGCTCAAGGCGACCATCAGTCGCCGAACGTAGCCGCGGTCAACGGGACGGGCGCTCCGTCTAACAAAGATGCGGAGTGATGTTATGACCCTCATTAAAGGAAATACCCATAGAGGTACCCGACAGTAAAACATGCCAACGGTTCCTTCGGACAATGAATACCTGATGTTGAGGCACGTACACAGCATAGGTCCAGTTAACCCGAGGACCCGCTATAAATTCTGGGTTTTTTCGGCAATTAAGATTTTTGCAAACGGACAGGCAGGCTTTGTCCCAAATTGACCAGTCGACAGCGACGTCAATCCGAGGATCTCGTGTACTTAGACACCCCACCATAGTTTGCCTCGGTGGCGTCGTTGGGACGAAGATTCATTCTTTCTTGAGATCTCATCGGCGAAGGGAGTAGCGCCTTACGATGAGTGAATAGTACACGTTTGAGTCAGAGCAAGTATATCTTTCATCCCGTTGACCGTGGATTCGTCATCGAACCTAAGACCAACGTCACTAACATCGCAAGTGCCCAACCACCGCTGTTGATTGTCGAATCGGTAGGGTTCATACTCATAGTATCAGGCCGTATCTTCGTTATAACACAACGATGGCCAACTCCAAGGGAGGTCTATCAAACGCCCACAACCCTGTTCCTGACTCTTCTCCGACATATATATGTCGGATCAGGATTCGAATTGTGGGCGCGCGACGACTCTTCATGTGGACTAGCCATCGTTTCACAAAGCCGAGATTTTATTTACACGTATATACAGGTCTATCACTAAGCTTAACAAATAATAAGTACAACTAATAATAAGTCTAACAAACACTAAGCCTAATAAATAATACGATCTACGAATAATTAAATTAAATAATACTATTAGCAATGTTTGAGTTCAAACGAATCCACGGTCACCGGGATAACTCCTTACTAAGCGAAACTAACTTAGACGCAAATGCGATCCTCGAAAACGCTCGATGTATCACTCTCCAAGGCAATCGCAAGAATGCCAGCCTCGTGGAGATTTTTCTCCCTGTACGATTGCATTTTGTTTTCTATCCCCGTTTGGAAGCATCGAGAAGGTTCCAAACGCCGTTGCTAGGCACACTCGTTGGAAGCATCGAGAGAGTTCCAAACGCCGTTGCTAGGCAGTTTCTGCCTGGAGTTTTGATTACTAAATACAATGTATGTCCCATTGCATCGGCACCTCCGAGGCAACATCACACGTGGCTCGGCCCGCTCTCGAGGCCGCATGCCGCCACAACCACACTTCTCGGAAAACACATACAACCACTCCAGACCTCCGTTAGATAAAACATCCATCCCGTGACCGTGGCTACGTTCAGCGACCGATTGTCACCTCGAACCCAATCTCGCTTATTACAAATCTTAAACAATTACAATTATAATAAAATCTAGGCTAAGGTACTAGAGGATGTTCCCAAAATTTCCAAGGAAGGGCTTCGGCTTTCCTTTCATCTCCGACACGGCCATCCTGACTATCACACGTCCTCGGGTGTACCTTCGTCAACAAAACAAAAGGAAACAAGATTAGTGTCATTGTGATTAGCATTCAAAGTGCCAGTTGCATTCTGCGTGCTTTCAGTCGGGTCGTAATGACATGACGGACCATTCTCGATTTCACACCCAAATGGGTCTCATCCTTCGAATCGCACATACTCTCAAAGTTCGTTACATAACCAGCTTCGTAACACGATCGCTGTCAACACTAGACCGCCTCCAGCCTCGTGACATTGTCACTGTCGGTACTAGACCAGCTCCAGCTTCGTGACATCGTCGCTGTCGGTACTAGACCAGCTCCAAATCCGTGACATTGTCGCTGTCGGTACTAGACCAGCTCCAACCTCGTGACATTGTCGCTGTCGGTACTAAACCGGCTCCCAGCTTCGTGACATCGTCGCTGTCGGTACTAAACCGGCTCCCAGCTTCGTGACATCGTCGCTGTCGGTACTAAACCGGCTCCCAGCTTCGTGACATCGTCGCTGTCGGTACTAAACCGGCTCCCAGCTTCGTGACATCGTCGCTGTCGGTACTAAACCGGCTCCCAGCTTCGTGACATCGTCGCTGTCGGTACTAAACCGGCTCCCAGCTTCGTGACATCGTCGCTGTCGGTACTAAACCGGCTCCCAGCTTCGTGACATCGTCGCTGTCGGTACTAAACCGGCTCCCAGCTTCGTGACATCGTCACTCCCAGTGCCTGACCGCACTGAACTCCGTCCCATGGCCGCACCTGGGCTCATATAATTCTACGATCCTCTGGGATCGGGGTACTCACATCGCCATGGTCACTGTTCTCGTCATCACAACAGACATCCAACTCCGCAGGAATGCGACTATCCGGCATTTTCCTTAACCTGTCATGACTGTACTTGTATGACCTTTTCCCATCCAGTGTTTTCAAGGTATATCGGTCTCCTTCCAGGACCTCCGATATCACAAACGGACCCCTGAATTTTGGATCCAATTTTGTCTGGTTCCTTTCTTCATTTTGGCGTAGTACCAAATCACCAGGATTAAACCTAACTAATTTAGCTTTGGTTTTATCGAATCTCTCTTTGTCATACCTAGCACTAGTTTCCATCTCTTTTATTGCCTGTTGTCTTACACTGGAGATATCTATTTCTTTTTCCTCGATGTTATCAGGTAGTAATAAGTCATACGGTCTTGCTGCTCTACCAATCAATAACTCTAAAGGACTCGATTTGGTTACGCGGTTGATGGTGCAATTCAAAGCCAATTGCATCTCCCCGATCGCGTCTTGCCATGAACGCCCGGTCGTTTCTACCGTTGTGAACATATTTTTTAACGTGCTCATAACACGTTCTACTTGCCCATTGGCCCTACTTGCACCGGTCGCGATCAAATGAACTTTGATTTGTTTGCTTGCACAGAATTCTTGAAATTCCCGGCCCGTGAAACATCTACCCTGATCTGCTATTATCCGACAGGGACTACCGAACAAAAACACGGCGGACTTAAGTGCCTGGATAACGCTGAGCGAATCCAATTTGCGTGTGTGATATAAGTGCACGAATTTCGTAAAGGCATCGATCAAGACGACGACATACTCTTTCGAGTCATTCTTGCCACTCAGCTTGCCCGTTATGTCCATATGCACCGTATGCCACGGTATGCCGGTCTTAGGTATAGGATGCAGTTCAGCCTGTATTTTACCTGAACTAGCCTTCGAAACTCTACAAGCATGGCAGTTCTCGACAAATTTGCGAACATACTTCGCCATTCCCTCGAACCAATAATACTCATAGAGCTTCTCGAGCGTTTTATCCCACCTAAGTGCATAATTGACTGATGCACATGGTTGATGACGGACCATCTAAAACCTCTCGGAACAATGGGTAAGCAAAGGGTTCTGCCCTTTCGTTGTACTTTACGGTAAAGTGTACCGGATCGCAGTTCGTAGGTATTCGCGATATCTTCCGCGAGCTCTTCGTTCTGTAATTTATTAACGATTTCGGAGATTTGCGGATCGCGACGTTGTTCCGCTAATAGCCAGTCTTCGGAGATCTCGGCCAGATTAATCTCTTTCTCTGCGACCTTGTCTATCATACGGCGATTCAAGTCTACGGGGTTTCGCGAAAAGAAATCTACGTGGGCCATTCGTTTACCCTCTCGATACATGATGTCAAAATCGAATGTTTGCAAATAAGCCCACCACCTATAAACCCGGTCGTTTAAGTTTACTTTGTTGCTGGAGGCTTTCAAAGAATTACAGTCCGTAACTACTAAGAATTTCCGTCCATGTAAGTAGTGTCGGAAATGCTTAACGGCGCTTACTACTGCTAGTGTCTCCAGTTCGTACGAATGATACCTAGATTCCGCGGGACTGGTCCTTTTACTATAATATTCGATGACTCTGTTTTCCTTTTCGACTCTATGCATTAAAATAGCTCCATACCCCTCCGAACTAGCGTCGGTATGTAGCTCTATGGGACGATTGGGATCAAATATCGTTAACACCGGCGCGTCGGTCAGAACGGAAATTATCTGTTGTCTTATCTTTTCGTGCCTGTCCGTCCAAGTTATGTGCTTGTTACTAGAAGTGAGTGCGTACAAGGGTTTCATCACTTGCGAAAATTTAGGAATGAATTTTCGGAAGTAAGAGGCCAAACCTATAAACTGCCTAAGCTGTGTGACGGTCGACGGTGCAGGTAAAGAATTCAAAGCTTGTATTTTTCCCGGGTTTGGACGAACTTCTCCGTTACGAATTACATATCCCAAATAAAGTACCGACGTCTTCAGAAAAGAACATTTAGCGAAATTGAAAGAAAATCCGGCGTTTACGAGAGTGTTTAGTACAGTGTGCAACCTTTCTAGAGCTTGATCTATTGAGTCGGCGATTATTAGAACGTCGTCCAAATAAACAACGACATACGAATAAGCGAGGTCGCCTAAGGCCTTGAAAATGGCTCTCTGGAAAACGGCTGGTGCATTTTTCAACCCAAACGGCATCGTCACGTATTCGTATTGACCGTCGGGGGTAACGAACGCAGTATATTCCGTCGAGTTAGGGTGAATGGGGATCTGGTGAAATCCGCTAGCCATGTCCAGGCTAATGAAGTACCTCGCACTCTGCAATCTCGCGATTTGGTCAGCAATAAGGGGTAAGGGATACCGATCCGCGACCGTATTTTTATTCAGCGCTCGAAAATCTACGCACAATCTGTCTGAGCCGTCCTTCTTCTTCACGAGTATTATAGGGCTCGCGAACGGCGAATTACTAGGTTTTACAATTTGTGCTTTAATTAACTCGTCTATCCTCTCGCGTACTATTCTTCGCTCTTCCACGCTAAGCCTGTAAGGGCTTCTCTGCACGGTGACGTTGGGATCGATTAGCCGTATTTCCAACTGGCCAGTACTGACGCGAGTACGCGGGAAACCCGTAATGAATGATTCTTTAAATTGTTCGAGAACAGAGATTAATCGATCTTTATAGTTACCGATCACATCAGTGTCAACCTCGTTAATGTTGACCGCATCTTCCGCGACTTTACCACAAGCGTTAACGACCTTTGTTTTACAAATAACAAGGCTATCTTGCGCGATATTTACGTCGAATCCCTGGCTCAAAATCTCGCGACCAATCATGATGTCGTATTTTAGGTAATCGTCAGCAAGGACATGGAAAACTATCTCCAATGTAAGATCGTTAATACGAACAGTGGACAAAATCTGAAGTGTACTCTTAACACAAGTATTCCCGATCCCCCGCATCACTACCACATCGGTTATTCTTTTACCCGAAAATTTCGAGGCTAGGGACTCTTTGATTAACGAACACTCGGCCCCAGAATCAAAGTAAAATGGATACGACTCACCCAGATGGCTTAATCTACCAGCCGGAGCTTCTACTACACAGGAGTCGATCCGGCGTTCGTCAATGGAATCGTAGTTTCTTTTCCGCGATGATGGGCAATTAGGCGCGATATGTCCCTCCTCGTGGCATTTGAAGCAGGTCACCTTCGACGATGCGGCTGGTCGTTTTTCCTTCGGGTTTCGTATATCCTGCTCCTTCCCCGTTTGTGTTTGCAGGCGACACTCCGTTCTCCTATGCCCGTGAGCACCACAGCGGTAGCACTTAATCCGAGGAACTGATAGCCTGCTGCGTTTGGCTTCAGGTTCCGTTAGTGAATTTCTTGGCGAAAATGTCGGCTGATCGTTGTAAGGGAGAATCCTCATTTCATCATGAAATTGGTCCTCCGTCCTGATATTATTCGCGAGCGTTAGTCGCCGAAAGCGGCGATCTTGTGAACTCAGCATATAAAGGGCGAAGGCATTGATCACTTCGGGCATCGTTAGATCTTGCAACTTCATCTGCAGCATGGAGCGGAGGCGACTACCGTACGCTCCCGGAGATTCAGTCTCCGACGGTCGTTCTCTGGATATCCTTATTAACGCCGAAGCGGCTGTCTCTCTGCCACCAAAACGCGAAAGAAATTGTTCCTTGAACGTTGGCCAGGTAAGCTTTCCACCGCGTACCATTTGTGAAAGCCAATGCGCAGCAGAACCCCTTAGGGCGCGATTTAGAGCGGAGAGTAACGCACTCTCTTGCATCGGGTGGTCTTTCAAAATCAGATCAGCATGAGAGCACCACGCGGATGGATCGGCGCCCGCGCCTTCGGGGTCAAAACGTGGTAACGTTGCATCCTTAGATTCCGTACTCGGTCGTTGCTCCCCCGCTTTGTGCGCTAGCGTCTGAATTAACTCGCGCACAAGGTCCATTTGCTCTTGTAGCACTTTAAACGGTACTGATCCCACTTCTGATGTCGGATCAGGATTCGAATTGTGGGCGCGCGACGACTCTTCATGTGGACTAGCCATCGTTTCACAAAGCCGAGATTTTATTTACACGTATATACAGGTCTATCACTAAGCTTAACAAATAATAAGTACAACTAATAATAAGTCTAACAAACACTAAGCCTAATAAATAATACGATCTACGAATAATTAAATTAAATAATACTATTAGCAATGTTTGAGTTCAAACGAATCCACGGTCACCGGGATAACTCCTTACTAAGCGAAACTAACTTAGACGCAAATGCGATCCTCGAAAACGCTCGATGTATCACTCTCCAAGGCAATCGCAAGAATGCCAGCCTCGTGGAGATTTTTCTCCCTGTACGATTGCATTTTGTTTTCTATCCCCGTTTGGAAGCATCGAGAAGGTTCCAAACGCCGTTGCTAGGCACACTCGTTGGAAGCATCGAGAGAGTTCCAAACGCCGTTGCTAGGCAGTTTCTGCCTGGAGTTTTGATTACTAAATACAATGTATGTCCCATTGCATCGGCACCTCCGAGGCAACATCACACGTGGCTCGGCCCGCTCTCGAGGCCGCATGCCGCCACAACCACACTTCTCGGAAAACACATACAACCACTCCAGACCTCCGTTAGATAAAACATCCATCCCGTGACCGTGGCTACGTTCAGCGACCGATTGTCACCTCGAACCCAATCTCGCTTATTACAAATCTTAAACAATTACAATTATAATAAAATCTAGGCTAAGGTACTAGAGGATGTTCCCAAAATTTCCAAGGAAGGGCTTCGGCTTTCCTTTCATCTCCGACATATATGTACGTACGTATCAGGGTTGGTGATTGCCTATATAAAATATTTGAAAAATGTTTATCTAAATAACATATTATCTTGTGTAAATTGATATTATTTTGAGATAATTATCTGTTAGTTTATTTGAATAAGAGAAAATGGTTGGAAACGAAAAGATAATTATTTTTCTTGGAACAATTTTTTGATGTCTATCTACCAAATGTACTAATTTTTTATTTTATTTGATAAATTATTTATGTACAGATGTTTGTTGAAATAATATTTAATATTTTTATATTTGGAATAATATTTCAAGTAATTTTCGATTGTATGGTAGCAACGGATTTTATAGAGTAATTAACGTTAAACCTCCCAAGGTTCTGAGAACAAGTGCTACTTTATATTGTAGCATAATAGTCGATTGACAATAGAAATGCATCAGCCAATTGAAGAAGTAGTTAGGTATATTGTTTATATATTATATTATATATATGCAAAATACAATATTTCAAATTTCAATTCACATTAAAATCTGCGTTATTTTATTTGGAAGAGCTGAAATAAAAATGGGAAATTAGTTGATAACAATTTGTTTGATACTAACGCGAAGTAGGGTTACTTTGTCTATGTTATTTTTACAATAAAAATAGGAAAACAGTGAAGATAATTTATTACTTCAAATCGTTATTTTTTATCTCTATTACAAGTGAAATTGTTCAGGAACAAACATGATACGTATTATAAAATAGGAAGATACAATTAATAAAATCACACTTGCCATAATTGATTATATGTTTAGGAGTGAGGTGTACGGTAGGATGCTTCCTTCCTCAAATTTTGAGAAACCGCATAATTAACATAGCATAAAAAGAAATGGATGTTGATATGTTCGTTAATTTTTTACCGTATTTGTAGTATTAATTCCGTATATATAATATACAATTTAAATTGTACACATTGCCACGTAATCCGTTAACCGGTGAAACCTTTTGCGATATAGGTTTTCTTGTTGCGATGTATAGCTTCTTCTCAAGAGTAACCTTAATCTCATAACGCTCGACAGAAACTGATCATTTTCTTTTCCAAAAAAAAAAAGAAGAAAAAGAAGAGAAAAGAAAAAGTATCGCGTTGAGTCAACCGTGACTACTATGAAAGTCATACGATCGATTGCTACCGCATATATTAATATCCTGCATATACGAAATGACGTGACGCGACGCGACACGACACGACGTCTCGGCCAAGTCTTTCGTAATGGAAATTTTCCAGCCAAGTTTTAACATACGTCATATTTATTCACAAAGTATGACAAATTTCTCGAAACCACATTAATTTTCTGTTATCCATGTCAATATATTCACTATATCCAGATTTCTTTCTTTTGGGAATATGGTAATTTGATTTTTACGACAAGCTACACGACGAAAGCAGACTCAAAATTCTTTGGAGAAGCTGCCAAGATTTACGCATTTTTTAAACCTCGTTATTCATTATGAGTTAATTTTTGTACGTCAATTGTACTTTATTTACATACTATTTTTTATTAGTGGGTAGATACTGATGTGTACTGAGATATTTGATATCGTTGTATATGAATCAGCTCGTAGGTAGCGTAATCTAATGTTGCGCAGTTATCGTATGATTTCAAACTTCGATTCGTAATTGAAATATTTTCAAATATCAATCTCTCTTTTAGAAAAGAGGAATTGACAAATTTTAATCAAACCTAATAGCAGTGCAACTGTTAAAATTTCTGAGACAAATCAATCATTTCCAAAATTAAGAAAACTCAAAGTATGATTTCAATTGATAATAATTTGCTAATAACTTATTATAACGGTGGATACGACTGTAAATACTCGATCTAAGAAACACGAGGGAAGTAAAACGAGATTGCGAGAAGATAGTCGATTTAAGAGGTGACATTTCCTTCGAATATTATGTGTTCTATATTAATGGCATGTATATGTTCTATATTAATGGCAAATAATTGAGAACAATTATTCAGTTATCTGACACTATCCTTTTCGCTGTTATTTTTATTAATAATTTGGATAATTCATCACTATGAAACAAAGATATGCGGTATAAGACAAAATTATAGCCCATTCAATATTTTCATTTATCATGTGTCTTTGCAAATATACACAAGAAAATATATATTTCGCCGACTCTCTATATTGTAATCTGTAATCATACTGAAAGTAGTTTTCGTGGAACCATGGTTTATCAAATCGTGTGAAAAGAAATGTAAACAGAAGCTAAAATCGACTGGGAATAAAATAAAAATGTTGGCTGAGCTATCATTTTGTCCTATACTATACCTCCAATAAATTCTCTTGCAAAATCTTCTCTTTGTATCATATTATATGTATGTATCTACTAACTTCGTGCATCCGCGTCTTTCGTTTCTTAGCTTGTGATTTATTGTTCTGTATTTGTTGTATTTATTGATTTGTACTCCGAAGTTTCTACGAATCTTTCCACGCTTAAAAAAAAAAAAAAAAAAAAAAAAAATGAAAAAAAGCGAAGCAAAAAGCAAATGCAGAGAAGAATTTTAATCTTTCGGATCTTTCCAATTAATAAATATTCTTTAATTTAAGCGTAACGCTTAAATCTTTTTGCGAATTTATATCTTTATAAGTACAACTAAAAAAGTAGAACCTAGAGATTAGTTTCATCCCATACACATTACAACGAGTACTTTACTTTCGATATTTTTATGATTTTTGATGTTTTAATACTTTTGGAGCTTTACATCAAGTTTAACAACGACACTGGGCAGAGCGAATGTATTGCAAGAAAGTGCTTTTCCCCGCAGTGTTAAGAAGGAAATTCTGGTTTAAAATATCATAGACGTATATGTATAATACTTGTTACATATATCGAAGAACAGTTGGTACATAAAATTGTTGTCCATGTTGCATGATTGCGGCATATATACACATAAATATGTTACAGCTTTAATTGAATTTGACAGTGTTTCGATAATAGACGCACATCGATGTATATTCCGAGAATTGCTGATGTTACATCGTTCTTGATAATTTTGATGCAGCCGCTGCTTAGCAATAGCGGGAAACGATAAACCTGGGTGAAATAATAGAAAGATCGTTGTCGTTCGACATTGTCGTCACGGTGTCTTGTGTCGCATGATAACTCGAGTATCGTCGCCAGCAAAGCGTAAAAGTCTCAGAGATTCGCTCGACTAAAGCAGCTCCAGGAAATGGTGGGAATAACTCTACATCTAGCATCGAGGCAAACATACGCCTACTACATATCGAGGCACTATTCTCATATCGAGCATGGTAGCGAGATAAACACATTACCGAAACACGAACGGCATATGCGTTAGTGTTAGAGTGATAAGATACGAATTCGATGCTTCAGTTTTCCTTCATAATGTATTTTCAGATAGCCAATAATTCTTTCTAACTCATTGAACAAATGTGCACATACGATGCCCCTATGTTGCTTTATTTATTATTGCATACTTGTAGCACTTTGAAACGAGAAACAGAGAAACGAATACCGTTTGGTCAAAATGACCCTGCATCCGTCATCCGGCGGTTTATAAGTATTAACATGATTACAAAAACCTAAGTAAACCTGAAAAATTGTAAGGGAATTGCCAAAACTTTTAAAAATTAAAACAATTAAGACAAATTAAAAGGGCCCGTACATTCAATATTACAATAACAATCTTATCAATTTGATAATATGAAATATCGCATCTTTCGATTACTATTTTGATAGGTTTTGACATTCGCGTTATTATTGCATTTGGTGTTATTCAGTTTCATAGATATCTACTCTCTACCATAAATGGTTTTACAATGCAAATTTAAATCTTGAACAGATTTCTTGGAGTTTCAATATTCAATCACATTTAATTTAGCTACATTTTTTTCAATAGGATTAGAATGGAAAAATTGAGAGGATCAACATATAATTATTATGATTTATCATGAAATTGAGAATGACGTCTTTAAAACGTCAGGGGTCGTTCCAAGTCCGATAGTAGACACGTTTATTTATTTTATTATATTCACAGGCCTTACGAATTTCACGATCGAGTCTTTCAGATGTTCTTATCGTTGGTGCGATAGAAGATATTTTCTTGTAAGAAAAATATTCTTGTAGCATATCGATCCCTTGATATCATTGAATAAAACCAATAAATCAAATGTTTTTCACATCACCCCAATTGAAAGAGATATTTTGAAGGAGGTATACGTATAACGCGAAGAGATCACAAATATATTTGAACAGTCAATTGTCCGTTATAAGTGTAGATTTAATACACCTGCACTAACCACTTATTATACATATCTTTAAGACATACGTTCATGTTGTACATTAATTTTTTACGAAACATACCATTAGTAAGAAATATCTCGTAACCCCTATATACATTTTTTCAGATTACTTTTCAGTTTTACCAATATAATCATACAGCTAATGAAATTCCAAATTGTCTTGTGTAACACATCCAATAAGTATACATAAAAATTTTTTATCTCAACTTTTGAAATAATTTCGTGAACAACTGTATTTTAAGAAGCAATTTGTTTGTGAAACTTACCATATGTATGTATCTATCTTGTCCGTGCGGTCTTCATTTGTAAATGGCGAATGATTTCACATTATAGAAAACATTCGATAATTGCAGAAAAAGATCCTGTGCATAATTGTAAAGTCGTTATCCCCACTATACTGTCGATGCACCAACAAGCTCGACGGTTCACCGCGATCAAGTGTAACATCTGATCTAATATCAGATATCGCTGGAACAATGTATCTAGGTATTAATTAAAATATAAAACATTTCTGCTTTTGACTCTTTTTAATTGAACCTTTACTAACGTATCTGTGAGATTTTCTTGGTTAAAACGAGACAAATCACGATATAATTTGAATTATATTTACTTATCGATATGTATTTAATTATCATGTATTAAAGTCATGGCATTATTTTCAATCAGAGAAATGTAAAATCGCATAACAAATTTTGATTTTTGAGTTAAAGGTTTCAGCTTGTCACGAGCATTAACGTTTGCTTCTTTCTCTTTCATTCGCGTTCCCTCTTTCTGCGCCCGGCACGTCTAAAATCTCAGTTTCGAGGAATAGAAGAATCGTTTTTATCTCAGCATAATTACAATAATTGAGTTCCGATATTTGTACGATTATCCAACGTTTCCTGTATATGTATATTTACATTACAACGTAGATTTTATTTAGCTTGTTAATATTATTACACGAAGATTATGTATATATTTATATGGTCGTGTAAATTTCGCTTAGTTGGTCAATATCATTAAATGTTAGCGCGCAACAAATTAATAACATCTTGTTGGATTTCTTTGCTGTGCGCTAACTGCTGCTTATTGGTATTAAAATCTTCATCGTTCGTAGTGCGCTTGTACAACGAGAAATCATAAATGAAAGACGTACAATCGCTTTCTTATGCAAACATCGTTAATGAATGATATATGTACAAGCCGTTTCCTTATGCGTAATCAGCGATTCATAAATAATCTGGGCGAGTGACGCTCAAAATAGGCACGACACTTCTTTTACGTGTGCGGAGATAAAAAGCGGTGAGCAAGAAATAAAAATTTTAATAGTTGATCGGTCTTGAGATCGTCTAGATTCCAGGATTTTAGAATGTATATTTAAATAGTGCGTCATTAGTGACAGTATCGAGACTAAAACGCATTTCAATTTATGAATATTTCCTTATGTTGTTAACGATTTTTAAAGTAATATGTGCTTGTTAAGTAAGAAGGTACAAATAGTAATATCTATATATACCTATATGTACTTGTATGATTATAATTATACTTATACATATATATATGTCGGGTTATCATTAGGATTTAAGGCCCGTAATGATTCTTCGTTTGAATTAGCCATTGTTTTACGAAACAGAGAATATATTTACGCGAATAAACAAGATTTTACAAAATATTATGAATAATGAGTTTAATAAATGATAAGATTAACAAACGATAAGTTTAACTAATAATTAGATTAAAGAATAATAAGTTTAACGAACAATAAGAGGAACGAATAATATGTCTTACGAATAATGAATTTAACGAATAATGAGATTAACGATTGATAGGTTTTACGAATAATGAATTTAATTAACGCTATTAACAATGTTCCGGGGTTCAAACGAATCCACGGTCAACGGGATAACTCTTTACTATGCGTAGAATAATTTTTAAACACAAAAATACGATTGCAGAGACACTCGGTAAATTGCTCGATGTATCACTTTCCAAGGCGATCACACGAATGAATATCTGATGAAAATCTTTTTCGCTATACGACTGCATTATATCGACATCTCTAAAGTACAATTCTATGTGATTTCTAGGGAGAACGATACAACCGATCCACACTTTCGTCAGGCAAAACGTTTATCCCGTGACCGTGGCTACGTTCGGCGACCAGTTGTCACCTCGAACCCACTTTCGTTTTCACAAATATCAAACAATTACAAATGACAATTACTTAATTACAGTTATGATAAAATCTAGGCTAAAGCATTAGAAGGCTTCCTCAAAATTGCAAAGGGAAGGCTCCGGTTTTCCTTTCATCTCCGACATATATATATACATACATACACATAGTACATGTGTACTCATAATATAGTATGTTATATGTAGACTGCGAAAGTTTATGCAAATTCATATTCGTATGTTCGTTTTTGTAAACACAATTAAAGAAATAGAAACTGAGAAAGGATTTGTTTTATATCTAGCGAATACTACAACGAGCTGTATACTTTTGATATTTTATATATCTTTAGGTATTATGTGCATTCTGTTCATATTTGCATGTTTACATTTTCAATAAATGCATAAACGTAAACAGTCAATCAAATCAAAATAACCGAGAGAGAAAGCAAGAACAGTTAATCTAACATGATTACATTGGCTATTGATTATTATCCAAGATTCAAGTGTTATAAATGTATATTCTGTATACTATTCCACTTAAGATTCCACATGTGTAAATGTATATGTCGGAGATGGAAAGACAGCGAGATTTCCCGTCCGGAATGTTGGGAAAAACCCCAATACACTAGTCCAGACTTTTACTATAGCCGCCCTTAAGTAATAAAAATAAGAAATAGTCTTAATGTGCCAATCTGACTTTATGACGATGGGTTTGGGCTCGAAGTGACATGGCAGGTCACTGGACGTAGCCACGGTCACGGGAGGGACATGTACCTGACAGAGGTATGAAATGATTATATGGCTCTCCTTAAAAACAAAGATTAACCCGAGAAGCGGGTACAGGAGTATATAAGGGCAGCCTCTTTTGGATTAAGAGAGTTAGAGTTAGAGTGTTAGAGTCGTTGGACGAATTGCCGATCGAGTGACCCGAATCGAATAGTACGTTGATACTTGTCCTCCCGTGGATCGTGGATTCGTTATCGAACCTGAATTCGTTGTCACCATCATCTCGACCATCCTATTACCATTACTCATAGCCTCTTGTAGTGTCCACATTCGTACTGATAAATATTGGCTACATTCGCGGCGGTAAAGTAAGTAAAGGTTCATCGAACGCCCCAAAATGCCAACCTCGCTCCGACATATAAATATCCGGAATCGTTGAACAATTATAACGTAGTATTTCACGATTTTAGTATTTTAGCAAATTTTCACGCGGCTATGTTCAATTTCGATGAAATAGAAAAACTATATTTTCAAAACCATCTGAAGAAAATGCAAAGTCAATTTTTCTGCTAGTACGAAAATATCCTTTTTACGTTATAGAACAGTGTTGATATAAAATATTCATTTTACTTGTAAGAAGCAAAACACGTTACCTGATATCGGTTTACTGCGTTGCGATAATATACCGGAGTAAGTAAGCATTCCTTTTCCTTGCTTACTTGTCTCCTCCTGTGCCTACTATTGTATCATTCGTATTCAAACACGACTGCGAATGAAATGATTATCTTCGTAGCAATATCGAACGTACCTATAGTATATATTATGCACGAGCATACATAAACTCGTGTTTGGGAAGCAACTGATAATGAGTATGTCCTTATTACGATGGCCTCCTTACTCATAGAGGGACCGAAGAATTTATATGACTTTCATTACGAATACCGAACAAAATTTACAAACTTTCTTTCTATCTAGGCTACTTACAATTCTAGTGAAAGCAAGCCTGCTAAAACTTTCGGAAGAAAGTTTTCATTAAAATATCGAATATTAGTCGAGAGTAAAATATATTAGACCATATGTTTTCATTTATCTCTAAATAATACGATTTTAATAATAATTTTTAGATAATAAATAGTGATTTAATACATGATTCAGTGTATCATAATACCATGTTAACTTGGTTTGCACGTTTAAGATCATTAATTTTAAACAAAATAAAGTGGCACGCAAATGCATCTAAAAAATTATCTGATGAAGTTAGAAAACAATGTAAAGATCATCGCTGACAAGCATATCTATACGTGACATACATAAATGCATAAATACATAATGTGTACTATGATTCCTTTCATCGTTCACGAGTAATTTCAAGAACTAGTAAGGTTGGTGACGCCCTTAGAACTTCAGTAAACACGGTAACATTTTGCAAGCTACTTTGAATATTGCTCTACTATATATTAGTCTATTATTGAAATAGAGAGAACTAGAAAAATTTGAAAGAGTCAACCATTAAAAGTTATGAATTTTATATTGTAGAATCACATCACATTAGAATTATGCTATAATTATAAGTTAAACGTATGATTCTCATTGAAAAACGGACAGTGAATAAATGCTTGCTGTTACGAGTTACGAAATACGTAGGTAAATAACGGTTCTCGGAAGAACGCGAAAGAGATATTTAGAAGAAAAGAATGCCAATTCATGACAGGCATGGTCATGCGTGTGATCTAGAAACTTGTTCGACTACGTTAGTGCACACCATTTGATTAATTATCATTGAGATATAGAAATGTATAGGAAAGCTTTTAAAGTGAAAGTGCATGCCTGACTTGTTAGTATATTTGGTACGTCCATGTTAGTGGAGAGATTCAATGAATAACTCTGAATTTAAGGACGCCCTAGATCACTGTTTATCGTCAAGTATCTCCTGGTCAATGGCCAAGTAGCTACATATGTATGCATATAAAAATCGCACTATTAACGGATAAGATTATCTTTACCACATTTGTTTGAAATTTGCTTGAAGTGTCTAATTAAAGAAGGTTGCAAGCTGAGTTTTATAGGATGAAGATTAGCTATATTCAAAATATTCCCTCATACGTACTGTATGTATATGTATAGTATTGAAACGAACTATTGTCAAAATACAGTGTGTATCGGCGATGATCGTGATCCGAGCTGAAAGAGGGTGATACCCTATGCAAATGCAACTGGCACCAAAAGAACTCGAGCTAAAATTTCTCATACAATTGTTTACTCGATTCGCACCATCTTTTTGTATGTCAGCTCTTCTCAAAAAGTATCTCGATTTATTTGTACACGTATGTAATTATTATACGTGCATGCAAGTATTTCATTATAATTTTATTTTCATAATATATATCAGCAAATATTATATAATGTAGCTAAAAGAATACGTAGTTATCTTCTCGATTTATTTTGTTCCCATTCGTTGAATGATTTCATACTTTATAATTGATTATATTCATTCTTACGAAGGAAAGATTAAAACGAGAGAATCGTATTCATATTCAACAAATTGAATATTCAAATACATCTACGGAAACTTTTGTTCTTTTTTCCATAGATATTTTAATATTTGAGGATTCTATAACAATTATCTGATCAACAATGAAATATGTATATTTGCTTTTTAATGCGCTGGCAAAAGTAAACGTTCTCGGTTAGTAGACGTATCAATCGTATTCGTTGTTATTCGAATTCAACTGGTATTACGTACGTCACTAGAGCAAATGAAGCAATTGACCTTTTCATTCGAAATAGTCACCAATGACGATTAACTCTTTGATATTGTTCGAAGGAATCGTGTGAAATTCTTCTGTGATCGTTTATGGAGTTTATACGAAGTGTATTCTTTGTTTTTTCTAAATTAATACAGGAATAAAGCACTCATGAGCATCCAAGGCAAATTTAATTCAGATGATTTAGATAAATTGATTGTATTTGCATAATATTACTTAAATTATAAATATATCGCAAAACATACCTCCAGTACTCGTGAAATACGAATTTCATACACATATTACATACGCTACATCATACATTACACGCTACATTATTTTATAATTTATGAAATTAATTTGTTTAATCAGATTAAATTATTAAATATAGAACGGAAAAATTATATGATTTCACAAATAGAAACTATTTTTGTTAACATTGAAAGAATTTAATTCATTCGGATATTCTTCATTAATGTCGTATTAATGTAGGTATTTGAAGGTATTTTTAGACAACTGTTTGATAAATTATCGCAGTCGTGCTGATGGCCTTTTGTATCAAAGACTTCGTACTGAAGCGAAATTGAAAAACTAAAACCATGAACACTCTATTAAATCAACTGCTCTATTTAATAATTTGATACCTGAAAGGATTACATAAAGGAGTTTTTAATTTTTCGCTCCAAGCTGAACAACGTATGTCTGTACAGAAACCGCGCACAATGAATTCTGCCTAGATATATTTATCCTAAAATTAATCAAGGCTAAAACGCACACGTATCCCACTATAATTTCCAATCTATAATTACAGAGGTCTCGGGATTTTTTTTACTAGATTTGCGACTTTTACGATTTTTACGATCCATCTAAATATTTCATTACAAGTTATAAATTTCCTTAATTTTCTTAAACTTAATTCTAAGCATATACCGTTGTTCAATAATTAATCGTTAAATACATAAAATAATTCTAATATGTCTTCGCGCGCGTACAAACAAACACACACACATACACAGTTTTAATATAAGATTATGTTAAAGTATTGTTTTATTTTAATTGTTAATTTAATTACTTACGTTATTTATTTTATAACGTCTGTAATTTGTATTTAATATAGATAGAGGTTCGTTTACTTGAACCTGCCGTGATCTTATAGTTTTTACTATGTACCTACGATTTCTCGTTCATATAATAGATTTTACATTCGGATAAATGAATTCAATGACCAGAAGGTTATTTAATCCAGCGCCAACTAAAATTTTGCTATGATTGAAATCGTCTCGAGGGGGTGGTATACCATAAATCGTAAAGGACGTGAGAAGCATTCCGATTTTTCTCGAAGTTGATATTTCAGAACATGAGATACAAAGTCTCGTTTAAATGTCACGCCTACCCTATCCCAAATCAGTGCTACTGCTATACTGAATCGATAACGTCGCGTGCGATACGAAAATGGTATAGGGGGCCAAGTGACCATCAAAATGTGGAACACGAAAAAGCATTCGATATCATGTTTATTCTATATCTCGGTGTAGGCACCATAGGTAATAATGAGAATAAACTGTAATGTAAACAACGGTCGGTATTGTAGAGAAACGCATTAGCGTATGCACACATGCCATATTTATACGTCAATCTTAACCACTTCTAACCATCTAGGCATTATAATTGTTACGCCGGGCCTCTCTGCCTGGCCCAGGTCACACACCGCGGGCCAGACGGACACCAGATGTCCGCTTTTCCGTACGGCGTACCCTCAATATCCTTAAGCACCCGTCATAAACCCGAGTCACTTGCCTGCAAAGGTCCTTTAAACAAAACAAACATCTGGTTCTGAGGAATTTCTAAACACTATTGTCTACCACGGCTGGACAAGGGAAAGTTGGTTTTTCTCACGCACGCTGCAACTTTCCTCCCACTAACCACTTTCTCTCGAGGGCAGTTAAGACCCTTCGTTTAACCAATTAAAAACGAAGCCTATTCCCTCACTCTCCTAAATAACATCGGCACCAACAAATCCGATGGTCCCGTGCGCTAGACACACCCATCCTTAGCTTTCCTCGGACACAGCATCGTCACTCAACTTCACTTCTTCTACATCGTTGGAAAAGTCAACTACTAAGTATACGCTAAAGCCCAACGGGGCAGTCTAAGCATAACGCGAGAGTCGGTCTCGGTATTGTCGAGCATACATTTCCTCTCCTAAATCTCATAGTGCTACGTCCACTAATACACTAAATCTAATTATAAGAGCCCTGCTCTAACGCACATATCTATCTTAGCTTCGTGCGACAAGTTGTTAATTACTTATTTCTCTACGTCAGTGTAATCTAAGTGCTGGAAACATATAATTTATAATTCTGTGAATCACAGGGTTATACAACCTCAATCACCCCTATTATCTCAACGGAAATCAGGGGATCGATCAATTCGTGGTGTCGATTGTTATAATCGTAACGGGGATTTACGACCCCCGTTGACGTCTCTCCTTGCGATTACGTCTCCCCGCGATTGGTCGAATAAACAATAATAGTCATCAAAGTGCCTTTTACTAGAACTTGTTATTACATTATCTTCATTATACAGCATATATTTTGCCACTGAATACTGTTATTGAAAGACAGGCCTCAATTCAGTTAAACTCATAGGACCTGAATCAATCTTAATGGCACATATTTTGTGACATACAGCTTTGCCATGACATAAAGCTGTGACATAACTACCCTACCTAAACTGTTATCACTTTCTATCCATCTTATTTCATCAACGTATTATATTAATCAATCTTTTAGTAATACCGGAACGCTATGCTGTCACATTGTCACATCATATACATTATTGTAATCGAACGAATGAAGTTGAATGGAGAAATTTGTACAAAGATAATCCGCGGTAAATTTATTTAAAATTCTTAATTAATGTACGTAGATATAGCCTATACGTGTTGTAAATTTAGCGTGCAAAAGATAAAATGTCCGAAACAATTTCTACCTCTTTATACACGTTAAAACGTAATTATCGTTATTCGATCAAAGTGAGCAGGAGATAACTCTCTGTTAATATCTGATTTACAGCTGTATGTGATTATCTTATCTATATCATACTTCCAACGATCGATTCAAGTAGTGCCAGTTAACATTGTGCCCGAAGGTCTGAGATAATAGGATTTACAGTAGGTAAGCACACCAAGGATTAAATCAAATCCTAGAGTAGTCTCTAGAGATTGGTGTAGTATCGAGATTTAACTGTACGGTGTACAATATTAGGCGATGCCAGTGAAAGGCACAAACAGAGTTTAATTCTGGTATTTAGGTTTTTCGTTTTGTTTCTCCAAACAGCTTTTTGTAATTAACAATTATCAGAAACAGTAGCCAATAATTAAGCGTAAGATAAAAAAAAGGATTATCTACTTAATGACATCTTAAAAATTAGCATAACGTAGATGTACTGGTATATAAATGATCCCTCAAACAAAAGAATGCTAGATGCGCAGAAAAGAATGAGATTTCGCGGACGTAAGAGGTTGCCTTGTAAGACATGCATAGCCTAATATAACTGACGAAGAATATTTCAAGGGTATAATTGAAAATTGTCAGGAATCATAATTGCGTCGTAATTGCAGCATTTTTGTTAAGGAACAATTTTAAACTGATTTCTCCCTGCGTTATCAGGAAGTTCGATGAAATAGTGTTAAGTGGTTTTAATTACTTACAAAACTTGGATATCTCCGGGAAGTTTACACGTCGTTCAATGACGAAATGGATGCGCCCGAGAATACAATCGTTGTTCCATCTCTTATCGTTTTCTTTTCGGTGAAAGGGTCTACTAGCAGCACGGATAGTAGCCTTTCGCTATATCAACGGCCCTATCATTAAGGCAACCAATTATTCGCTCATTTAATCAACTAAAATGGTTTTTGCAATTAACCAACTTCCTGCATATAATTCAATCTACATTATTTCTACATCTCTGAATAAAATGTTCACTGCCAGAAACCGATTAAACATTCTGCTTATACATCTCGATCGGTTTATAATAGGATTAACGTATAAGCAAAAATGAGAATTCTACAATCGTGGTTTGTATTTGAATTTCTACACGATTAGTAATGCAGTAAGTACGGTGGTAATTAATTTTACATCGAGAACGAAACGGCTAGCGAAGAATAATTTTAACTGCTCTTGTTGATAGAGTCACGATGGTGGATGCAAAGACTCGTTGTATTTACATTGCTTTAGGTACAATATGTACAGTCATTTGTAAAATTCAGGAAAGTTAATATATCAACTCGGGTAACCGTAACATCACAGATACTAATCTCCTAGGACGGTAAGAGAATTTCTATATCCGACTGAAATAAAAAGAGTTTGTCGCAATTATTTGTCGAAATTATTAGAACAACGTTAATGAATAAAGATAGGTGGAGGAAGCCCTCCTACCACGTGGATCGTGGATGACATTGCTCATGGGAAAACTCCCGCTTTCTCCGTGCTTTTTAAGAACGAACATTAAAGCCTAAGGAATGTTTGTTTTAAGGACCATCCATAAACCAAAGACTCTTAACGGGATTTGCGAGTCTTGATTGTTAGAAATAAGATTCATGGTGGATCCTTAGGTTTGTATCGAGAGTCTAAGTAAGAGTATGAGGTGGATAGGTCGTGATAGGTGCGGAAGAGCCTAGTGTGCTGGTGTGTGGAGGAGGCCGAGATAGATTCTGGTGCTGGTGTAGATGTCGCTGCTGGCGTACTGCTGCATTTTCTTTTCATTTAAGAATCGTGGAAGAAAAATCGGACTACGGTCGCCGGGACTTGAACCCGGGTCCCGAACGTTCGTAACCTAAGGCGCTAACCACTGCGCTGCCGTCGTCCGACGGTAGTTAATGTCGAGCGGTGGTATTTGCTGTCGAGTGCCGTCACAAGTATGTGGGCATCATCGGGTTGCCATCTTGCCTGCGGCGTGGGGCCTGGTTTAAGAAAAGAATCGCCGGACGTAGCACTCAATATGGCAAAATTTTAAGAGAAGCGTCAGGCTCTGTTTGCAACAAAACGGAGGACATATCGAACATGTGTCGTAACTCGTTGTATTTTTTGTGGACACTCGCGGCAGGGACAATCACGATGCGTGGTGCAAGCCTTTTATGAACATTATTGAACATACGCTTTTTTATTTATGAATTATGGAGGCAACGGTTCAGAGGAAACATTAATTCTCTCCACTCGTAAATTTCATAGTGCAGTTTCCGATGTGCTCTTGTGGATTTCCATGAGTAACGAGTGGGTTTAATATTCAATCAAACATTTCTTTGCACAACGTCGGGCGGGATCGTTTACGTTTCTGAATCTTCTTCTTGTACGAGGTGTATAAGAAACTCCAACTAGCGCGGGAGCTCATTTTCCCTCGATCTGCCGTATCGTGTAGGTCATAATAGAACATATTAATAATTTAACTAATAATTTGTAACAATTAAACTAATAATTTACAACATTTAAGCCATTAATTTGCAACGCTTGATCTATTAATTCCTCACAGTTCAACTATTAATTAATAACAATATATTATTAATCTGAAATAATTACTCCATTAATTTTTAACAATTATACCAATAATTTATAACAATATCCTCCCATTAATTTAAAATAATTATGCTTTTAATTTATAATAGTCGTACCATTAATCGGAAGCAATTCTACTATTCATTTAAATTAATACCACCAACTCATAGCGATTAAATTAATGATTTATTTTGAATTATTTAGTATTAACGAAATCTTTCGAGTCTTGAAATGATATTTTGTTTCCATTTAATTTTATTTTTTAATTTTAAACATAGTACTTAATTGTTCACTTAACTGTTTCACATAAAATCAGCGCCAATGCAAAGTGTAACTGTAGAGTGTCTATGGATGAAATGTAATTCTTCGTGCTCGCTTAAAAGCCAAGGAATCAAACCGCGTTCATGGAATTGAAGAAGCAAATGCAATTTAATCGATGGCAACGAGACCTCATCACCCATTCATGAGAGCTACAATTGGTAAGTCGCATGGTTTGGTTTCTTCGATGGTAAGTTCAATGTTCAAATATGATTATATGGATCCACATACTATACCTATTCGAATTAATAAATTTCAATACACGCTACTTCTTTGCTATCAAATAATTTTACATCTGCTTTCGATGCTTAAAAGCTCTTTACGTAAATAGAATCCGAACGTAGTTACCTCCCCGTGATGGGGCCAGGTAATTGGAATCGTTTTCCAAATAATGATACATGAAGTACTATCCTGAAAGTGTAACGGTAATTTTAATATTAGGATTAGATTGCTATTGATAAATAACATATATTAATAATTCCGGGATATATCAAGCTAAAAACTACTTTAATAGTTTAGTCTAGTCTAGATTATTCAAAACTGTTGGATGAACTAGATTGGACTAATAACCCCCTACGGGGGCACCGTGGGACGTTGCGGAACGTCGTAGGATGCCGTGGGATGTAGTGGAACGTCGTGGGACGTCGTGACACAAGGGCTACTGCCTGTTATCTCATCTAGCAGAAAAAGCCTAGTTAGGTACTGTAAATCCCCACCTTCGCTAATTTATTTATGTGGTTGTGCGAGGTAAGCCGCGCTAGACTGCCACGACAACACTACATCAGCTCAGATTTCACTGCCATTACCATGTTCTGAAGAAGTCCAAATGTAACAAGGCTGTTTTGAGTTATTATTTTAAGTATTTGATGAAACGCCGATTCAGAGCCGCCTTTTCTCCATCCAGTATAGATTCTCCGTGGTACTCCCTACCGGTTGGAGAAATGTAACGTGGCTCTATCTATCTTTTAAATGAGACGCATAGTTCAGCAGGTCCTCATCTTCGTCATCAGATGTTCAAGTTCAAATCGAAAAAAAAAAAAAAAAAAACCCTCTATTGTTAGTCTAGACATTATCGAGAAAACACCAGTTTTGGTTTTCCTTAGCACAGAAAACCTGTTGCACTTTCAATAGAGTATTGTTGTGTGTTCCAATCCATCCCTTTGTAGCTTTGCTAGGTAGTAATCATTTGGTTACCAGAATAATTTTTGGGCAGTACCTCTTTGGAACTGCAGTACTTCACGACAGAAATTGAGATGGATTTAGAGATAGAGCACCGCCTCTTAAAGAGTCCCATATTTCCCTCTATTTTTATTACTATTGGGACAAGACTCTGAGAACGCCGGCTGACCTTCGATTGACACAAAAGCTTGGGTATCCAAGATGTGACATGGTAAGGAGATACCTATATATTTAGCAATACGCTGGACTGGATAATTGTGCCGAGGAGAAGAGAAAATATTATCGAGACGCTGAGTCGGTAACATTTGGAATAATACTAAAATGGTAAAGAGTCTTAAAGCCTCGAGACGTGCGACAAACGTGTTTATTCTACGTCCCGTCTATGTATACCGATATAAATGTTTATTCTGTACTTCGTTCCGTCTGTGACATTGCATCTCAGATGATAAATATGTTGCCGGTAATTTACCGACCGCAAAAATTGACGATCCATCGGATTCAGATAATCATTTCTTTCATCACATTTTAATTTCCTGAGCAATACGATTCTCATCCTTAACGCTAGAGTATAAAGCAGATATTTTGACAGATATTTTAACAACCAGTGGTATTTCATAAGCCTTTGACAGAGCCAACAATAAATACGTGTGCGTGTGAGCGCGCATGTTATGTATGAACATATTTGCCATGTTCGT
This sequence comes from Bombus bifarius, assembly GCF_011952205.1. NCBI lineage: Eukaryota > Metazoa > Arthropoda > Insecta > Hymenoptera > Apidae > Bombus > Bombus bifarius. The sequence continues at coordinate 6,137,471 of NW_022884505.1, read as the reverse complement.
ATACACAAATTTAAGAATTCCATTAGAGTGGGTAAGACTCTTACAGGCCAGAAAATATTTCTCAAGTAAGGCACTTCAATCGATTTGTTAGACATCGTCGTGCAGCGCTTCTTGTGTCAGCAGCACGATCGTGTTTATAGCTAAACCTTATTGTATTATGTAAAATTACATTTATTTAAACAACATTCTTCTGTATCACATGAAATAGTGTATATTTACTTTAAGTATATTGATGAAAATTATGAAAAGCAGTTCAGTTTATATTCTTTACCTTCAATGATAAGGCAGACAAGAGTGTTAACAAAACGATGCCAGCGCTATGACTAACGGCCGATTTGTAAAACAAACTTCCGAATATTAAGAGCATTACTCCCTCTACTGGAGTTTCCAAACCTGTGTATACGAATGCGATGCTTACAATGCTTATGATGCAGGAATAATCAGATATTCATTGACGTGTGTTGGTGTTGGTTCTTAGATGCACAGATATACATACGTATATAACGTGAGTTTATATAGAAACGTGAACAAGAAAATTGTATTGGACATAACGTGAAGTTAGTCAGAAAATCTACTTAATAACACGCATGCGCTGTAGCTTTACGAATCAATTTTTGATTTACCGTTACGTGTAAACCATATGATATTGTTTCGTAATTAAAATGTAATTTATAAAATGGATTAGGTAAAATTAGATGAAACTAATAGTAAACTGTTGAAGAATGATGTATTATAAATAATATAGGATTCTTTATTGTACACTTTCCTTCCATAAATATATTTTCAAGGTTACTTCCTTACCGACAATGATCCGAACCTGTCTGAACTGAGCGAAATATTTGTTACTAGTGGATGATGCCATTTTGATATCCATAGTGTTGCTTATGGTGGTGTCCGAGTTTGAACGGTAGTTTCTCTCTTTGTGCATGTTTATATGTGCATAAAAAAAATTTACATTCTATTTTGACGCGAACTATTAACAAAGGAAAACATGTTCTGAATACAAGTGAATAATGAGAGTGTAAACAACTTTTAAGATCATGCATGACACGTTAACCTGAAATATTTTCCATTGTCTTCTGCTTCTCATTGATTTTACGACTTTTTATCAAATAATTACAGTTTTGTTAAATATATATTTGATAACTGTATTTCATACAATTTCTATATTCATTTGCAAGTTGCTACTGTTATTGTGCAGTTATGACATATTTTAAGGAAAACGTGAATTGTTCTTTGAGGATATTATTAAAGTCTAGTACTCACTAATCATAGATTTTCTTTGTGCACAGGTAAGCAGTTTGTCTAATAATAATAATAATTTCATAAAGCAAATGGCTCGAGTGTTAGTTTACGCACGCCCTGTTGATGCGATCTTCATGGATATAAAATTGGGCAGCAAAACAGATGTAAGTACCTTTTGAAACATCATTCGATAAGAGAACTTTGACCGTACTGAATAATATATTTTGTTTCTATAAATCTTGGTTAATATAACATATTAAGCTAATGTTTATGTACCACTTTCTTTAACTATTTCAATATGACAAAGTAAGATTTGCTTCTTTGGCTGTTGTGACGCAAACTTGTGATTTGTAATAGAAATGAAATTTAATTGTCGAATTAGAAATAATTTCCCATCATGGTACATAAAATTTTATATAATGTATCTCTCAATTGTAAGATTACTTTGGCCAACGCGCTATGATCTCTTGCGTCTATGGCTTATATATTATGGCTCAATAATAATACGTGGATTAAAAATACTAAAGTGATGCAGAAAGTCTATGATCGATGCAACCTTGTTGCTTATTATTATTATCAATATAATATATGATTGCTCCGTTGTAGAATAATAAGTTTATACGAATGCCATTACTTTTGCAATTAAATTTCATTTGCATATTTTATTTTATAAAAATAGGAATATTGAATTACAAATGATTTTCATTAGTATGTTAATATTTAGTATACTGATTATGTTTGCCATTTGTGTTCCTGTTATTAATTTTATTAATTTTCCTAGGCTTGTAGAATATAAAATTGATATTTATGCATATATAAATATGTTTTATGTAATATTAATGTAAATCACTGATGTATCGTGAAATGTTATCTATTTATTCGCATGATACCAAGTGAATTAATAAAAAAGATGCATGTTACAGATAAGATTTTTATCATATTAATGCGTTGAAGCATACGAGCGTTGAAACAACGTATGTTATGGAAAATATATTGCCGTATAATAGATTAAAACTCACACATGTACCAGAAACGTTCGTCACTGGCAGCGTCCGTCACCTTTTCACTGATGTATTTATGTTAGTATGTACGGGCATTGGATTCAGCTGAGGCATGTTCTGTATTGTATTATATAACCTTAAATAGAGCAGGTCACACGAACGTATCGTTAGTTATTCGTTATCAGTTCGATGAGTATGTATTTTTTATGTATGTCCAGCGATTATTCTATAGCGAATAGTTGGATCGGAATGAAAATTTTTCTATTTTGTGCAAAGATTTTTAGATTTGTTTATTATAAATCATTTGTTATTGCAAAAAAGTTCCTTTGTTGTTTGTATAAATCAAATTATTTACAGTTTTTGACGCACTTCGATGTCGGTTTAGATTAAAAAGAAATATTTTTTGAGTTTTGCAACACAAGGTCCCGAAGGTTCTGTTAGGCATGGTTTACGCCACAGTCAAGAACAATCGCTATTTTTGAGAAATGGAATTTTATCGCTTCGACCATCTGCGTGACAACGCTCTGATAGTACGCGAGTAATTCCGCCAACTCTGCAAAACAGGCAACGCTCGTATGCTGTGACTTCTACGTACGTGCGAAATTACTGTGAAACGTATGTCCGTTTAAACGCTCGTGTATCCTTATGCTCAGGTTTAATTTTGCGCATGCGTTATGAAAGATATTGCTGCTATGAGTTCATATACAAAATTTTTCCGCGGACAGTTATAACGAGGCACAGATATATTCTTATACAAATTGGCAACATAGTGAAAGGGAGGAATTTTGCATATGTCCCTTACTGTCCGAACAGCATTGGGACAGTAGTTTTAGTATAGTCTAGCGTAGAAAGTACGTTGAGCAGCATGTACACGCTGAAACGTATTGTAATGATGCTTCGCATCGACCAAAGTCTCATGAAATGACATCAGTATATCAATATATACTCAATAATATATAGCCAATGGCTTTGCTTATCAATTAAGAAAATATATTATTTTCTGCATCGGTGCAAGCCAACATACATCATAAAAGAACAAAAACCATATTTATTTAGATATTTTCCACCGAATTGGATACAAATATTTCTATTTTAAACAATTCATGGTGATTTTTGTAAACATCTTGAGTTGTTTCTTTATATTTTCAAATGATATGGAATTTTTAGAGTTCTGCATGGTGTTTGTTACTCCGTCGTACACATTTTATTCCTCATTTATAATATACAATTTGCTAAACACGTAGAAGGACCGCTCGTTGCTTTGTACTAATTCGCTACCGGGAAGAATATACTCATGAAATAACGTTAAACAACCATGCTAAAAGTATTGTTTGCGAATCTGATTTTTCTTACATTTGAATATAGTTGATAGTTGAATATAGTCGACTTCGCTACACACTAGTTTGAAAATATCGATCGGCCCTGTCCCATGGTAAATGTTAGGAGTTGAGGAAAAGTTTCTTAGTAATTCTAATGGAACCGTAAATCTATACAAAATTTACACCTCTCTTGTTATGTATGTAGTATTCTAGATTTGTGCAGTTATGTATTTCATGTTTTTAATGGTAGAACCTGGCTGACTCATAAACATGGCGTCATAAACCGTTCTTTCTAGTACCTAGTGCAGTGGCTCTATACGTAGCTTTTTATCCTACCCATGATATTTATGGCACGATTGACTTCAATTACTAGACTAGGACTGTTTCATAGATTTTCCGTTTTTTAGGATGTTACATTAGGTTTGTATATTTTTTTTCAGCCTTCTGAATATGCAATAAGAATAAAGGAAGAGCCAATCGATCCAGAGATCTGCGATGATTTATCGCCAGTTGATACGAATACAGAGAATGAAAATGAGACAGCGATGTGTGAAGGTGAATCTTCGGATGGTGTTTATTGTAGAAATCGAGAATCCGCGTTTCCTCGAGAGAGTACATACTTAGAAAATAACAAATCGAATCCTGATAAACGAAAAAGTAAACATAAAGCACCTTCAAACAACAGAATAAGTTGCAATGTTTGTTTGTTAACTTTTCAAACTAAACATTTATTGGAACTGCATAATAAATTATATAGCTGTAATGTATTCAAGTGTAATAATTGCACTGCGATCTTCAGTATGCATATTGCGTTGATACGTCATTTAAAGGCGCGATGTCGTATGAAACAATGGTCCGGATATAGATGTAATTTTTGTAACCGAAGTTTTTGCTATAAAAAATATATCCAATCTCATTTATTCCATATGCATGGGAACGCAATACTGTCTGGTGAAAGCAAAATTACGAAAACATCTCCTGAATCGTTAGGAAAGTCGAATCATTCGGATGATATAGTCATGGCAGAATCAAATACTTCACACAGTTCCTCCCCAAAAAGCGTAAATAGCTCGATAAATATATCTTTCAAACTATCTAATAGTTCAAACAATACACCCACCAAGGATTCGGGCAGCAAGATCAAGTCTACGCATCCGAAATGGTTAAACGATTCGTATGGTACACCTTCGAAAAGGATGAAACAGACCGTCCTTACAGACTTTATATCGCTGTACAAAGATAAACCGAATGAAAAATGGGTTAGCCCGAAAGAAGTTATCGATACGGAGAATATTCCTGTTACTGCGACTATTATTCCAACTTCAACGCTCGAGACATTTAGCAACAAGACATCAACGGCTTCAGAAGTTATCCAGATGTCTACTTCTGTTAAGCGAATCGAATCTCCTGTTAGGAAAAGACCATTTGTTCAAATTCATGTGAATTCCAAAACAATGATATCTTTATTAAGGGACGAAATAGGAGCTGAATCTGAAGGCTCTAATACCTCGCACAATATATCTTACAACCTTAGGCCAGTAAAAAGATGTTCTTCTTCTTTATATAATTTTTACGATTTATTGGAGTTTGAGGCCTTTGGAAGATCAAGACAATCTTTTAAAAGAAACAAGTCCCGCTATCCGTTTAACCAAAGTGAAAGATCTGCACCTGAAGCTAAGTGTAAAGAATGTGTGGTCCGTTTGGAGAAATGCGACAAATTCTTGGAGCCTACTAGTTTTGTGTCGAACGGAGACAAAGATGAAAAGGAGAAGGAAAACGAAAACGAAAACGAAAACGAAAACGAAAACGAAAACGAAAACGAAAACGAAAACGAAAACGAAAACGAAAACGAAGACGGTTTCAAACAAGCAGTATCGAAAAATGTGAAAGAGAAATTTGAAGGTTTTCGTGAGACAAGCTCGGCAGGTTATTTGCCTTTGGAAACTGGCACGATTGCGTCAAAGCGATTCAATGAATTTGTAAAATCTTTCGTTCATAGATTAATCGTACCTCGACAAGAATCGGTTGAGTTTAAGAAGAACTCTAAGGTCGATCAGCAGAAAATATTTCAATGTCATATTTGTAAAAAATCGTTTTCTTTGAAAGAGAACTTGCGCGAGCACGTGAAATTGTCCCATGCGATTTACATGTCGAGCATATGCAACGCACGTTACACGTCCATGAATAAGTTACTAACTCACTATCTACGTCAGCATATTGTGTTTAAACGAAGGGAATGTTGCGTGTGTTATGAGAAGTTTGACACGTCGGCATTGTTGAAGCGGCACATGATATTGCATTGTTTGAAGACCATAAGATCAAAGAAGGACGTTCTACCGGTTGATGTTGAAATAAATTGCAACGCATTCAAGAAACAACACAAATGCCAAGGTTGTCGCAAACGATTTTGGCTATACTCGTGCTTGAAACAGCATGAGAATGTATGTCGTCGAATGAAAGTCTCGATACATAAACAACGTGTACCTCGTGTAAACCATGTGTCTCGGTCGTTGAAAGAACCAAGTGACATGGGACTCGGCATAGTACAGTCGCCTGATTTGGAGCAAACGTTGGATGTTCCGGATGGGATGACAAGACCTTTGGAAAATTATTTGGCTCCGAGTACGCTTATTACGGATGATACTTTCTCTTCGTCATTCGATACAGCTGCAAAGAACAAAAGGCTACTTAATGGGATAGCATGCGTGAAGGGTTACCAAGCGGACAAGATGAACGGAACAAAGTTTCCTTGCACTACTTGTGGGACACAATTCCGAACATTTCAAAATTTGTGCATACACGAGCGCACCTATTGCCAAACAGCCACCAAAAAGTGTAACGTATGTAACACGATGTTTTCCACTAAAAGATTATTACAGCTTCACATGCTTGCTACCCATACGCCTTTGTGCTCGATGAACTACAAATTCTTTTGTAAGTTCTGTAATCAAGGATTTGTTAAGAAATCGAAAGTTCAAATTCACGAACGACACTTCCATATTGGAGAGAATCCTAGACTGGCGCTGAATTCCGATTACGTTTTGAAAGATAAACAAATCTGTAATATATGCCATTTGTTATTCGAATCCTACGAACATTTTGTCGAGCATAACACGTATTATTACAAGGGCAAAGATTTTTTATGCGCAGTATGTGGTAAGTCGTTTCAAGGAATGTACAAGTTCCATCATCACAACAAGTTGGAGCATTATCCGGGCGAACTATGGAAATCGTACGCTTACAAATGCGATACTTGTAACGAAGGCTTCAGCTACGAATCACATCTCCACGCACATAAGCTACACGTTCATTCGCACGATTCGCCCGCTGACGAAGCGCGCGACCACGATACATCGGATCAGATACATCGCATGTGTTCATGATTCTTTCGATAAATTAAGATAATCATAAAATAGGTCGTTTCAAAATCAATTTTCACGGTACTATACAGAAGATTCGGCTTAGATTGAGACGTACGATAACATGTCAAGTGTACACACACACAGGCGCGCGCGCACGCACGCACGCGCGCGCACACACACACACACACACACACACACACACACACACACGCGCGCGAAGCAAATGATTTCTAAAGCGTTTTTTAAGTCATGTATTCGAATTTTCCATGATACGCATGAAATGTATTGATATTTGTTGAAATATACTTTACAAGTCAAATCAACGCTTCTGACCTAGTACAAACTGAGCTCGACTCAAACATCGAACACTGAATGAAGTTTGAGTGTCAGCCCTAGGTGCTTCCTGTTCATTGTTTGCGATGGTCTCAGTTTGTTGAACCAGAAGATGTCAAGCATCCTAGGCTAGACGACCAGCCAGAAAACGAGTGAACTAGATATTCCATACTGCCTCTAACTTTATTTAATATACATCGTTTTGTTCACTTGAGAGATAAAGATATCTAATCGCGTTATCGTATCGTTTACTAAGTGCCGCTTGAAACAGCTTAATGAAAATTATGATAGATCGAGTAATAAATTTGTCTGCTTTTCTTTGAACGCGTTATATTTATGTGCTCTTATATACGTATATGTTTCTGTGTGCGTGTGTGTATTTTATCAAGTACGTCGTGTTCATCACCCTATTTCATTATTGTAAAATTTGTTGTTAAAGGGAGTTTTTCGTTCGGCGTGCGCGTTTGCTGATCTTCGTATTTTATAAATTGTTTTGGGTTAGCGTAAACGTTTGAAAAAGTTAGAAAATAAATGAAGCTAGGGTAAGTAAATGATGCAATTTCTTTTCTTAATTGGTCTGATATTGGTCATTTCTCTTCTATTGCAATGTTTATTCGTTATAATTATTCGTTTAAACGTTCGCTCGATATAATATATATAACATTCGTTAAAAAATGAACAAACCTATTAATGAATCTGATATTGAGATTAAAAAAAAATTCATTTCGTTTATCACACGTGGAATGATTATATGATAAGTTTCATATTTGACAGATGACTAATTTAAATATGGATCGTAATTACAATTTTCATTATGAGATGATTTATTTACTTACGCAGCTATCGATTAATGACGTCGAATGATAATTGTACGGGAACGATAATGCTTTGCAATGTGCAATTAAACTATTACGTTAAATATTCAGTAAATTAATATTTCAATTTCCATCACAGCGCTGGTCGCACAATTCGATAATCGGGAGCAATATGAGATCAAGAACGGTATGTATCGTTATGAAAGCGCGAATTAAAATTGTCGTATTAGAATTTCTATAAAGAAATAAGAATTGATGTTTATATCAAAGAATAGTTACAGCGCGTAATCGAATAAATTGGTTGTTTCACTGCGGGAAAATGAACTATTTCCACGAGCTTTCGCAACGTTGTACGACAACGGTTCTGTCGTACAACGAAACGAACCGTTGAACAATTATAAAAACTAACGTTTGTATTTTCTAAAAATTAGAAAGCTGGTAAACTTAATAGATTGCTCGGGAAATTTGTAGATTTTATTAGTACGATATATACTGTTTTTACAAATGTAGGTATTCTTTAATAAATTACATTTTCCAGAAAATAACGTAAATTCTTTGCCCGTGTAAACCACGATATTCGTACAACCTTTGTTGCTGTACGAACCAACACTCTCGCGTCCGAAACGTTGTGTATGACTCGCGTTAATTAAAAGACGCGACATGAAGTTAAAATTATGTCTTTGTATACTCGGGACTCGAAATAGGGTGTACTGGTACCATTGTATACAGCACTTTGATTCGAAACGTTTTGTACAAGTAACGTTAATTAGAAGATTGAAGCTACGTTTTTGTTGAACCATCAACTAGAAAATAACGACGTATTTGTCGGATTATGCTTTTCCATCCTGTTTTCACCGCGATGATCGATTAGCAGTGAGTGCGCTAAAACAAATCCTCTTTATGGAAACATGAAGCGTCTTTGTGACAGAAGAAGTGCAATTTTACAAATTCTGCCAATAACCTGGATTTTGACATTTAAACCGAAGCTCCTATCGAATTTAATTTAAAGTATGTTAAGATGAATCGTTCGAGTGAAAAAGAAGAAAAGAAAAGACATCGAATTAGAGGAATTCCAAAGAGAACTTCGCCAGTTACAATCTCGAGTAAAGTTTCATCGGTATGGTAACTTATGCAAAGTTGTTCAATGTTGCCGAACATCACTTAAAGTGAAACACGAACGAAAAGCAGAGAAAACATTTTACTAGATTATAGATTTGAATGGCAAAATAGAAATCACTCTAAAGAAAAATGGATCTCTGCCCAATACGTATCCTATGGATGGAAGGAAATTTTGATAAAATCCAGATGTGTCTGATCAAAATTGGGGTGTGAGAGAGGCTAGTCATATTTATCAGGTCGACGGTTGTATTGCGTTGCAATTGCAGCACGGTAAGTTAACGAGAATTGAATTTCAACGGAGGAGATCCGGAGTATGGGTGCCAGCCCGGCCCATTCCATGCATTACAAATCCCGCTCGGCCTTTGAACGCGTCTCCGTGCCGTGAAATGATGCGATATCAATATTGCGGTGTACAGTTACCCATACAACACTCGACAAAGCATTCTAACCTGGCCGACATTATTACGATAACATGTACGTTCCCTGATAACGTGACACACGACACGGGTATAATATCAACGGCGTGCTCTAACGTGCCTCTGTTATCCTGTCGTCCTTCAGTCACGCTATTTTCACCTCGGCCCCGAATGAAATTCGTGTGCCGTATTTCCCGTTTGGCATTCGTTCCTCGCTGCGGCCACCTGATTGAAAAATCTAACCCAAACGTAAACCCGACATATCGATGATATTCACTTTTCATCGAGGGCTATAATTTATGATCGTGCACAGGGCCATCAACATTGCGCGCTTGTCGTTTATAAACGAAAGATAAGCGACCGACAACCACTACTGATGCATGCGTTGTTATAGACGGCGCACAATTATACGCGGAATTTACTGTGTGTTGTCGACAGTTTCTTGCGAATATCGCGGTAACTAAGCGATATCGCTTAGTCGATTATATGTATTTAGGAAAAGGAACAAGTTGTTCAGAATCGTGCTTTCTCTCCCTCCACAACATATTTATGTCTTACTGGAAAGAGGACTAACAAGAGGACGGCTCAGAGGCAAGGAATTTGCTAGATCCGGAAATGTTGATACTTTAGTCTAGACTTTTTATTATAGCTGTACTTAAATAATAAAACCTAGAAGTAGTTGTTTATGATTGAATCCGATTATGTTTGCCCGAGATTTGTGACAGTGGGCTTGAGCTCGAGGTGACACAACTGGTCGCTAAACATAACCACGGTCACGGGATGGACGTTTTTACCCAACAGTGGTATGGAGTAGTTGTATAGGTCTCCTTAAAAATATAGTTGTAGCGGCACACGGGCTCGAGGACAAATCAAGCCACGTGTGGTTTTGCCTCAGAGTGTCAATATCGTAAGACACGTACATTGTATTAATAATCAAACTCCGGGCGGGAACAATGTCGACGCTACGCGGAACTGCCTAGCAACGGCGATTGGAAGTCGGTATCCCTCGACCAATGTAAAACAAAACTCTTTTTTTTTTTCGTGCCATCTCCTTGGAGAGTTACACATCGTTTTGACGAGCAGTTAATATACCCAGCGTCCTAGCGAACATTTTTGTGTTTCGAAATATACTCTACGTTTTAACAAAGAGTTATCCCGTTGACCGTGGATTCGTTATCGAACCTAAGATCATTGTCATTAGCATCTCGAGTGTCTAATCATCGCGGTAATTTGTCAAATTCTGTAATAACCATATTTATACCAGAAAATATTATCTCTATTGTACAACAACGACGGCTAATCCAAATGAAGATTCGTTATACGCCTCTAATCCTAATGAGAACTCGACATATGTATATTTAATAATTATATTTATTATATAAATACGATATAATAAAAACTAAAAAAATTATATCGTTTTTATTTCGGTAATTTGATACCGGGTTGAATTACATCGATACGGATCGTATCTGACGCCGAGGTGTTCCTCTAGCGAGCAGTTCCATGACATTGGCGGGGACAACTCGTGGTCAGTAGAGATGTACGAGAACCCGAACATCTCGGGTACTTGATACTCGGATCGAGTCAGCAGTTCTTTCGATCGGCTCCAGATTCTAACAAGTTTGAAAAATCTGTGGCGGCACTCGACAGCAAATACCACCGAACGACACCAAATAGTTTGGGACGACGGCAGCGCAGTGGTTGGCGCCTTAGATTACGAACGTTCGGGACCCGGGTTTCAAATCCCGCCGATCGTAGTCCGATTTTTCTGCCGCGATACAAAAATGAGAAGAAAATGCAGCAGTATATCCCAACACTAACACCAGCACCTACAACTGTCACAAAAAACTTACTAACTACTACTAGACCTCAAATCGATCACGGATAGTGCATAGTACGTGATATGTAGTGCGAAAATTAAAATCAGAGTGCATCAGATACAGTTTCTTTTGTGGATACTGTTCGGGATTTGGAATGGCCGTCAGTTTATGACTCGGGCAGCGCATCTTCATTTTGCCTGCCTTCCCGAGCTGTAAATATTTTCAAGGATATGCACCGTCGAGAGTACAGGTAATCCGGGGAAAACCCAGGGACGGAAAGTCACGATGTACGGACGAGACGCAGCTGCTGGTGGGGGAACAACCCCCTCGTGTAAAACTACATAGTATTCAGTCTGAATCGTAGATCGTACAACCGTCGTGATCAGAACTCTTCTTGTAACTAAAAGTGCAAATAAAGTGCCAAACTATACTAACACTCGATATATTCAATTTACCTCCACCTTGAGTGTTAATTCATTCAAGGTTCGCGATATCAACCGATCGGTTGGACCCGGCCGATCGCCATTTAGTTGAGAATTCGCAACGGACACTTCTAACGGTCATGTTCAACAAATTTTATCTCTATATACGGTTCTTCAAATTTCCAAAAACCCGACCCTGACAACGAACAACTCGAACCTGATACGAGTATCGGGTTCTTCGAGTTCTCGTACGTCTCTACTGGCCATATATCCGGGCACTACTGTAATTTTAATTCTCGTTATCGTCGTATAGCGAATTAGAGACAAGGTGATTGATAAATTAGAGCAGAAGTGTTGTAACGTCAACGTGCAGATTTGAGATCTGTGTGTCGCATAATTTTGTACGAACACGACGATAGACGATCGACGACAGAGCGACCACGACAGATTACCACGTTCTCTGCTACACGTAATTCTGACGTCAAAGTTTCAGCTCGTCGGGGCTGGTTCTTCGCTTGTACTCTATGAAAACATTCCATATATGTATGTACACGTTGAAAGTATATTCCGAGCGGCTTGTATCCGAACTTTCCAACTGTTAATTCGAAGCAGAAAGTCAAAGACAATCACGGTTTATTTGACTTTCTGGTCTTGTCGCTAACATTCTCCGAGAAGAATTTTAGTAGTTTTGCAATTCGTATGTCTACGTCAATTTGTTTTCCTACAGTTTCCTAACCGTAACGATTAGCGCAGCGATAGCTTCAAGAAGACAAAAGGATTGCAAGAACGAAATTATATGTTAAAAATACACAAACATAAAAACGCGTTAAAAAACGTAGAGCAGAAACGGCGCGGATGACTAGGAAAAATAATGGTAGCGAGTGAGAAGAAACGAGGTGTTAAAAATGAAACTCGTTCGTACGTTTTCCATGCATGCTCTTACATTCATTTCACTTGCAAATTTTACGATTGATCTTCGGTGTGTCGCGGGGCCGTGTGTGCTCGTCCCAGTTCCATCCTTGAAATTGGGTTTGCGCGTCACGACGGATATCACCCGATTGCAAAATCTAAACAATGCACCGAATTAGCGAAAATCAGCTTGCCTTGCCCGTAAACGGGCACCCAGATGAGAAATATTAATTGGATGGAGCTGTCTCGCGGGTATTTTTTAACCGTGCTTTACAATCGGGCAGACCGAGTAATCGTCGACATGTTCGCGCCGTTTTGCAAGTAACGCGGTAAGTAACGCGGCCGTTAACGAGTCCGCCTTGACTTAAAATCTACTTCCGCCAACTAGTTCGTCTGAGAGAAAAAAAGAGAAAAAAAGAAGAAAAAAGAAAGGAAGAAGGAAAGGAAAAAAAGAGGAGTTGAATTATCTTAAATTCCTTGCGATAATTGGGTTAAGCGCCGCTTAACCGGCCGCTTAACCGGCCGTTTCTCCCGGATTCACCACTGCTGAAGATGCATTTCTTCGGTTGCATTCCTCCGAAATCCAATTTTATCCCGTCGATTCGAAAATGGAGCGCGCAAGACCTTGTCTGGACAACCCGAGCCACGATGATTTCGCAGAAAAAGGAGTCGAATGCGGTTTTCGACTCCGGCCTGGCAACGACCGAGGCGAGGTCTAATAGAAAATTGAATGCGGTTCGATTATCCTCGGTCGGTAAGCTTCTTATCTATATAGGGAATGGGGCGGAGTGACCCGCTTCCGGAACCACCTAGAAGAAGAATGGCAGGACAAAGCGAAACCTAGCACGACCTCGATGAGAAAACCGGGGACGAAGGTAAGTTTGCTTTTTTGTCGCAAGACCGGTATTAGGAACTTAATTTCAATCCTTGGACGTGAATTTATTGTTCGAAATGGCAAGTGTCCTAGCCAGTGAGCCGATACAAGCGATGTCTCTGCTAAACGACGTCTTAATTACTTTCCTTCGCACCCTTCTATGATACGATGGCGACCATTCAGTCTGCGACCATTGGAAGGATAAAATCCTTCTCTTTATTAAGCAGTATGTCACGAGTTCGCAAGTTTGCACAATCCTTAGGAAAGATCGGTACTTTCGAGTGGGCCGGCTGCTTGGAATTCACGGCCGTTTTATACAGAAGATAAACGAGTCTGATCCGACGAAGGATCACGTCGCATTTTACCAAGATGTCACACGCGTTTCACTCTCGTGGCTTGATCAAAGGAGATCAACTGCTGGATATCCGGGATCTGCGGGATCTTTTATACGATCGCTGTTGTTAACTTAACGAGTTGCCTTATTTTTAATTAAATCGTCGGCGGGAGTCTGAACCCCGTTGGGAGCGCGAACATTTCCGTGCTCGGAAGAAGGATCGTCGTTCCTTCTATGACGGTTCAATGTCCTTTTTCTTTTTCCCTTTTCTTTCCTCCCTGCTCGTTCTGTTTAGTTGCGTCGAGTCTGACATAGGCGGTCTTATCTCATCTCATCCATCTTGCCTCTGAGCCCCTTTATCAAACGGCACTCGTACTCTACGTACATAGAATAGCCTAGGTTGCCACCAGCCAGTCGTCTTCGAATCCACCACGGGCCAGATCTTACGAACATTAATAATCTTACATCGAGCTGTCTGAAAGGGTTGTGGGAAAGCGCGGGAAAGAGCAAAGAGCAAAGAACAAAGTAGCAAAGCAGCAAACGAGCATATAGTTATGCTTGTGGGGAAGAAAAATTTATCAGGAGACAAGAAACAAGCCTTTAACGCGTGTATTTATGTTGGCAAAAAAGAAAGTTTTTCTATTCCGCCTCTTTACCATACACGGATGTTGCTTGTAGTTCCGCTCGCTACCGACTATGAAATTTCCATGGCAGGTTTATCGATACGTGGCCGATATGGATCGCGATATAAACGGTACCGTTTACGCTCGCGAAACTTTAAAACTCGGATATGTACGGAGCATCGGCGCGCGACGATTCCTAATAATCCCGCCTGGATCCTTGAGAAGCAAGTAGTTGCAACTTTCTCAAGAAGATAAATATCGAATGTGTTACAGGAATCGAGTGAAAAAGTTAGGCGGTAATTGAATACAAGTATCTGGCGTGCATCACCGAGCCCGGGAATAAATCTGCAAGTTTAAACGTTGAAAATGCAGGTTTCTCCCGAACGCTGATATTTCTCCGGACTTTTTACGTTCGTAGGAAAAACGCGATCGAAATTAGAAATTAGAATAAATATATCAGGCGGAACATTAATCTTTCGTTATTAGCTGATCGATACCACGATATCATTCAATATGCTTTATTCTCCGGTCGAATGTAATTATTTTTTGTCAACAAAATGCAACCAGTTAACGAGCATTTTTATCTCTGCACGTTTCTCGCGTGAAATTCTAACGTTTCTGTAAAATTCTGGATACGCTCTGCCGATGGAAACGGCGCACTTAATATTTGTAACAATCGCAGAGAGGCCGAGTATCCCGAGAACCTTAACGACGAGACGAGACGAGACGAGACAAGACGAAACTTTCAATTCTTCCTGTTCGTAGATTTGCGCCAAGTTTGCCGCCTTAGCTAGCTAGTAATAAGCGCGATCATAAAATGTAACAGGCACTAAAGCGGACAGGAAGTCGTTGATCGATTGCGCTGCATCGAATCGTAGAGTTTCGTGCGACGATATCGCGTGCAGGCGATAGGCGATAGGCGATAGGCGATAGGCGATAGGCGATAGACGATACGCGATACGAGATACGAGATACGCGATACGCAATGAAAACTCTAGGATAGGTGTTCTCTCTGTTTGTCGGTTGTGCAATAATCAACGGTGATATATCGTGTCGCTTCGTAGCCCACATTCACCTTTGGTCGACTTTATGACGGTTTAATGAAAAATCGCGGCGATCCTTCACAAACCGCCATTGCGCGAAATTTCGCTGAAATGATTTGTCAAAAACAGCCCGAAGGGATTTCTGCCATCGAAACAGGTTTTCGATCGCGAATATTTCCAAGCTTATCCAGAAAAATTTCGTCGCACGCCACGCTCGTCGATGTTGGCGCTTTATGCCGGAACTTGTACTTGGAAAGGGCGTTCGCTGCAAGAGCTGCACGGGTTTTTTAAGTGGATTATTAAAAGAATCATTTCTTTGTTGACCAAGGCATCATAATAAAGTCTCTTTGTGTGCTTTCAAGCGGAACATCATATCCTTTTCTGTCGCTACACGATGGCGGACTTTACGAGGCCGCGCTTTTCAGAGCTCGTGAACAGCTTTTCGCTTTGAAGCAATAAAAGCTGCCGTAAAAACTTTTAAATACGTTTTATTCGACCGGACGTACAGGCCACTGTTATCCTTACGCCTGTGCAGACTGAAAAACAGACAGATTCTTGAGAAACGTGCGTTTCCATTTCCTTTATGAAACTCACGTAATTAGTCGAAGATTACGAGGATACAGACAATCGCGTTCCAATGAATCGTAACTGCCTCTCTGTTTTGTTCCGTTCGTATTTCTGTCGTTCGAAAGTTTCCTAGATGCCATTCAAAGGGATAATATCAATGGGAATTTCGTGGCGGCCGTTCGACGAAAGACAAAACGAACATAGAACGTAGAGGATTGAACGCGAGAAAAATGGCCGCTCGCAATAAGAGAAGACTTCTTCGTCGTAGGTGCAAGAAAGTTTGAGAAGAAACCCGACAGAATTACGCGCTATAAATCGTTGACTATTTATTGTTTCTCGAGTAACTGCTTTGGAAGTTCGTGACGCGGCCGTGTATTCGATCGAACGCGCAACTTTCATGCACCTTTTAGAACGCGGCGTTCTGTTTTCTGTTCTGTTTCTGTTTTCTTCGATGAACGATATTCAAGAGGTTTGCACGAGAAATTTACCGCCAAAACTAATCGCCATCGAGCGCAATCGATGAGTTATCATGTGCTTACTTCGTCCAAATATTATTGCGACACGCCGGACGACGGCCGATCCTTGCTCGTGAAATCGTGTTTATGGTTTCAATTGTCAGCTACGTACTTTGAAATGTACACGCACGAATGAAAAACAACGGGTTTCATGCCGGCTCTACGTCTCTTCCCGTTTATGTTGTATTTTTTTACATTTTTCAGTTTCAACGCACGCGTAGTCCAAAAGGATTTTTAAATTGCTCCCAGCGAAGGGAAAATATAACTGGTGGTTTTAATACGTATACGGGCATTTTTAATAAAGTTTTCAGCATTTCGAATCGTTTTACGTGTATCGCGTTGATGTTACAAATAGGTATTCTTTTTACGTGAAATTTTCAATCGAAGCTGAAAGTTAATTGAAAGCAAACATTATCCCGTGGGGGGGGGGGGTATAAGAAGAAGTGACATTGCGATTATATGCGTGATATGTGCGATATATGTGACTCAAAGGATTCACGTTCTTCTCGACATAGATTCGAAGGATATTAACGTGGGCAAGAATTAAACACGTTAGATTGTCTCGTTCAAGGTGGTTCCGTTAGTTTCGGTCGAAGGGCGATCCGAAATGTTCGGAACGTCCTGTGAATCCATCTGGCTTGGTCAAATCAACGAGTTACGTGAAAAGCTCGATAACCTGCACGCTAAACGTTATGGAATCGAAGCTGGAACCTGAAATCGACGTTTCACGTTGAACAGAGCTAACGAGAATTTATTTTCGGGGTGAAATGAATTTCTTTAGGAGCAGACTTTGTGGTGGGGAGTCTGCTCGATCTGAAACAGACGGCAACACCTCAAACAGCGACTTCCGAAGAAAGAACATTGTCTCCTGGTGAAAAGAAAGCCGGAGTGAAAGAAAGATAGCCGCGACGAACGAATTAACGTAGGTATATATTCGAGGTGGCAAGGTGGATTGATGGGCCGAAAGAAACGGTGTCGACGCGAGGCAATCGGTCGACGGGAGGGGGGGGGCGAGATAATACGCTCGTAAGTAGACAATGGGATTCCATTATCTCGGGCCAGGCTGCCTCGATAAATATCGTACGAAGTTAACGAGCTCGCTAACGATTTACGCGCTGCGAACAGGAAAAACGAGGCGAGACAACAGAGGCAAAAAAGCGACGTTGGAAAATAGACGCTGCTAACGAAACGTTTTCACTTGTAATTTCCTATAGGAGTGCATTAAACGAGACAACGTGAAAGGAACGAGCGAAAAAGAGAAGAGGAGACGGAGCGACGAAGACGAAGAGACGGAAACTACGAACGGACAGAGACTGTGAAGCAAGGAGGGAAAAAGAGAGGACACGATTCCGTAAATAGGATCGTCGTTCGAAATAGACACCGAGGTTCGACGCAGCAAGAAATAGGGGAAAGAAGAAAGAGAGTTGGAGAACGTCGGAACAAAGGGGAGCAATGGAAATAGAGGGAAAAGTTTGAGAACGGAAAAGGACAGTAAAGGAAACGAAGAGAAACAGGGGGGTGGGGCGAGAGGGAGAAACAATGGAGAAATAAGATAAAGATGAGCTTTTGTTTTCCGTAGGAGAACAAATCTAACTTGTCCCGATGTCGAACGGAGATGGTGGGTGGCGGGCTTGGTCGAGCTCAGCCCTGTCCGCTCGTCGCCTTCGACTCCGTCAGCCACGGAATTTCCAACGGCTTCGGCATTGATTGCACCCCGGAGCGAATTACATCCGCAGGCTGGGCACTGATCCTCGACGAGGCAACGGAACATCGAGGCGCAACGGTGAAATTGATGACGATGAGCATAGGCGTGCTCCTTGTCACAAGCCGAACGCGAAACGAGCCAGTTGTTGGCCGCCTACTACTTCCCACCGGCTCCAGATAAATTTTTGTAAATCAATTCGCCTGACATAATTTTAATCAAGACACGCGACGCCTGCGACAAGCATAAATTGCTGCAGTCGTAGTCCCGTATATCAGTTTCTTTCGCGATGAGAAGGGGCGCAAGTACGCCAAATGGCAGGATCGTGTGTAAATTGAAGCCGCTTCTCGCCCGTGATACTTATTGTTAGTACTAATACCGTAGTAACTTAATCGATAAACGATATTGCAGTGGTCGTTGGTTTCCAGCCCGCAGAAATTCACCGTTGGCCACGGCCGTTCGAATGCCGACAATAACGATATTAACGCGACCACGGAAACCTGAAATCAATAATATTATCATAATTAATTACGGCGAATTCGCGTTGATCAACGATTCCGCTAAGAATTAATTGGAAACACCGCGAACTAGCGCTCGATCGCGGCATAAATTTCCGGTTGTGCTTTAAACGGAGCAAAATATGCTTTGTTCCGTGATGACGTATTCACTTGCGATAACGAACTACTTGGTTCTAGTTGGTGAACTACAAACTATCAAACGAATCAAACAAGGTGGATAAAAGATTAAATCGATCGATTTGAAAGGAGTAACGATTTCAGAGGAAATGGCATATACGTAGTAGCATTTTCTACCACTTTGTTTTTAAGAAAGGGGACGAAGACGACGGTCTTCTTCGTTCTAATTGTAAGTTTGAGGAAATCTCGGTGCCGCCATTTCGGTGTACGTACATGGAAACCGCCATTTTATGTAAACAATTCTTGCGCCTACCTTATCGATACAGGTCCGAACAACACGATAATGCCATCTTACAGTGAAACGAAGAGATCACGCTTCAGGGAAAAGCTACCATCTGGTGTTAAAGGCCTCGATCGTTCTAGAGGTTCAAAGGTGCAAACTTGTCGCACGAAGCTTCAGAAATTATCGAACTTTCGGTTTTGTTCACGTAACACGAACCAACTCGTTTTCTACATTTTTTTATGTTAGTATCACGAGACATTTTCTTTGCTGGAACAATTTTGGATCGGATATCTCGAGATTTAAAGGTGCTCACTCTGAAGAATTTATACTACGTTGAAGTTTAGAGCAACTTTGTCGGTAAAGCGGCGAATAAACGATACAGACAGCCAGCTTGTACGTTTTAATTGCTTTTCCAATAAAGCGAATTAAATTGCTCGAGCATAGCGTACGGTATACAAATAACGAAACTTGGATGTCTTTCTCCGAATCTACCGTATATAGTGCAACCGTACGTATTAAGTAACCGTAGCAAAACCAAACGTCCTAGTTTATCCGAATCGGAGGAACAGTTGTAACGAACGCGTATCTCTTCAGCGTGGCTTTTGTTTCTGTTCGTTTCTCGATCGTCTGACTCGTTAAACATACTTGCGGCGTACAGGCGTATATAAATATTTCACAACGTTGAAACCAGTCAAGCGCTACAAAATGATCGGCAAAGAAGCTACTTGAACGGATATTCTAGGTATAGTGTACTCGAGAGTTACCGTACAAATGTCAAAACCAGAGATCCAATAATAACGTCGGAGCCTACTTTACAAGATTCAGACCCGTTTCAGCCGACTCCGAGCGGCAACGAAGCCCTAACTCTGACCTCGAACAGTAATAGGACTCCCATTATCGAGGTCTTCCACTAGATTCAGAATTGTTCCCACTCCAGGGGCAAACATTGAAATAATGGTGTCCGCTGAAGTTTGACGTTATCACGTCATCGACGCGACGGTAATCTAGGAAACTCGAATCGTTCTGCTGAACCAAGGCGGAAAGGGAAAAAGGAAAGGGAGATCTACTTCGGCTACTTCGTAATTTTTCTTGCTTGTAAAGTTACCACTCCGGAATGGTGGGTAGGGTAGCAGCCGTTAGCGTTGGCTCGGCTGCGAGGGAACACGAATAATGGACCGTCCCGGGCGAGCTGGTAAAAACGTATGCGACGCGATCGCGAGAAAAACTTTGAAAAACGAAGACTTATCCATGGCGCGAAGGTGAATCAGCCCGTAGGCGTGGAAGCGTATTCGCGCATACCGTTAAGAAGCAAGGATTTACGAGGCTGCTTGGTCGCGTCCGCGTTCTCGAAAGCTCGAACTTTGTCAAATATATTAAAAGCTGTCTGCCAACTGGCAAGCTCGACAAAGATGTTTTCCCCCTTTTTCCTGCCTCTCTCCGTGTCGCGCCGCACACTTCACGCCTTTGTATACACGGCACCGCGGTGCTTCCATAGGCGTAAACTGTCGGCAATACCCGCGGCAGTTTCTTTTCTTAGCCAACGAAACGGTCGGCGAACGACTTTTGAAAAACTTGCAAGAACTTACACACGGCCGCTCACCTTTTCGTAATAACGTGCATTTAACGGAGAACCGCCGTGCTAATTAATAATCGTACATCGTACATTCTTCCCTTTTGTTTATTAGGTATCGCGTCGTGCGTCGATAGAAAACTGGCTACCTGCTATCGCCCTTTTCGCCTATTACCACTCGCTACTCTGTTATTCCTCGTCTTTCACCGTCCCATTTTCCATACTTTTTCCGCGACAGCATCGAACTTGGCTCTCTAAACGTCCACCTTTCACCGAGTCCAACCGCTCGCTCTTTTTCATCGCCGTTATTCGTGATGTACGATTCAGCCAGGTTCATCGGGACACTCGATCCCCGTAGAGTTTCTCGAATAACTCTAGCCGCCTCACTCGCGCGATCGCTATCGCGTGGAAGTGGTGACGCGCGAATTCAGAGCGAATTTCCCGTTCACGAAACCGCGCAACCAAGCGAGCGAACATCGCAGCCCGCGTTAGCGTTCGAGCAAACGTCAACGGCAACTTCTCGTTTACAGATGTTGCAAAGTAGAAGCGTCCAAGTTGATGCAGTTAGCCGACGCCCTTGCCGCGTACGTGCACGAGAGAAAGCAGGTGAAAGAAGAGAGGTCGAGGACGTCGTTGGAATAGCAATGTCGGCCGTTTTCACCGATCCGCCCACACACTGTGCTCGCTTTTCCCCTTGCAACGCCCCATATCTTCGGACGCGGTTCGACGCGGTGAGTTTATATCGCGAATAGCGCGGTGGCCGCTTCGAAGGCATTCACCGAAAGAAATCAGCATTTCCGAGACACGTTCTTTGTCTCTGGTTCGGCGCGTGATATCGCGATATACGATAAAGGGACAACGTCTGCGAGGTGATTCGTAATAGAAACTCGTGAGAAATTATTTCGTTAACAAGCGAGATTAAAGATTAAAGTTGAAATTACAGGTTGAACGTGTTGCAAGGAGGCTGTTCATTCGTGACACTTGGAACTCATTTACAGGCTGTGCAAAACGCGATAAGGCGAATTTTGGTGAATGTACGTTGAAGTTGGAAGGGCGACGGAGAACGTATTTAGCAGACATGCTAAACATATTCTCGTGTTTGCCAAGTATACTCGACTGAAACGCTGCTGAAACGTATAATTCCTGCTAATTAGCAATTAAAGCATCGGAACTGTAATAATCGGGGGAACGTGGAGACCGGCGAAGGAACAGATCGATCACCATCTAGTCGCGTCGCAACTCCCAACAGATGGCTTTCTTTCCGTCGACTTTTCCGACAATAACCGTGCCAACTGGTATACCGAGATTACCCGGCCAGCTAGTCCGTTTATCTCGTCGCAGCGACGTCGTTAGTCCTCTCGCGAGAAGCGAAGATTGATGAAGCGTGTAAGGGCGTCGGCTCGCACTCCAAGTAGCTCTTTCTCGTTTGCCCTCGTCCCCGTTTCTTTCTGCCTTTCTCTCCCCTTTCTTCGATGCTGGTTTTTCTACCGATTCGTTTTACTAGCTAGCGACATTACTATCCCGAACCTCTCGTTCCACTCGCCCTCCACCAGCTTTCCACGTCGTCGACCGGGCTCGTGGTCGTTCTTTACTTGCCACCTGTAATTTGTGGTTACTCGAGTTTGATTCCTCTCGGATCGCTTTTATCCCGGCGAACGCCGTCGCGTTCATCCCCTGCCGATCGATACCGTACTTCCATGCGAAATCTATCTTTCAGCTGAAACGCGGCTTGTGAATTTTTTACGGCTCTTTCCCTCTATCTCGACCCTTCGCGCGCTCCCTCCGTTTCGACGGCGATTACTTGGTAATCACGGGGCGACGCCTGATGGATATCTCGCGATAATTAGTCGCGTCGATTTCCAATCGCCGGTCTGTCTGGACGAGCGCCATTTCGCTGAAATGACATCGCAGGCAAACGAATCCTGGCGTTACTTCTTTTATGGACCAGGTATATCCGACGGGGAACAGATAGGGCACGAGAATATTCTCAGGTATCCGCCGTTACGTTCACGTTGTTTCACGAGCCGAGGTATTTTATCTCGATCGGATTATACCGCTTTAAAATAACTTAGCCCTGACGGCTGTTGGACGGTCGATAATCGCGGTAATCGTTAATAAAGTTGTAACCTCGTTGTCTCTATTCCCGAGTGTTTATAACGCTGTTTGAAATTCTTTCGTTTGAAAAATTCTGCGCATTTCCGGATGAACGGATGCCGAATTTCGATCGTCTGCCAGTCGAATGATAATCGCGCGCGTGGTGCTCCTAAAAGGAGTTGCACCGAATATAAGGTTGCGGCTAACCAAGCCAAAGCCCCCTATGAAACGTCCAATATATATGTACGGTGAAGGGAAATTACGTTACACGGTGCTATCGCGTAGTTATCTGTCCCGATGACAGCACATAAGACATCCTATTTACTCGAAAGCCGACAATTGTGTCGCGATGTCGGGCCAAAAATATATTCAAAATGGCTGGCTATCGAATTCGGATCAAGAGGGTTAGGGTTAGGGTTAGGGTTAGGATAAGGGTTAGGTCTAGGGTTAGGTTTGGGTCGCGTGACATTGGCTAACGGAACAATAGACGAGCCGAAAGCTATTCCGCGATCAAGCAATTGGTAATCGCGTCCAACCAAGGAGCTGCGAGTCCAGATGGAGGAGAATAGGCTAGTAGGTAAACAGTATAGCCTACAAGAAGGTTGCCGGCAGGGCGTCCATGTATCGAGGATAAATCGAAGATCACGTCGCGACGCGACTACCATCGCGCGTCTCGTAATGACACAGCCGGCATGTAACGCACGTATTATAATAAATTCCAGGCTACCTGATTATACGTGACTACGTGAAGCGAGCGGCGGCAGCGCCACCGCCAGCACCAAGTAAATTTGAAATCTGTCACGTGGTTGAATAACCGTAATCAGGTCGGCTGAAAATCGTTCACCACGTGACCGTATTATACGAATCGATTTTGCGCCCGTTTGCACACATTTACTTTGACTTGCACGTATACCAGGCATTCGCGTATCGCTCGTTTCTGTACATCTGCCACTAAACGGAGTTTAGATGACGAAACGAGAAGCTTATCGGCGGAAAAGCGTTATCCGCGTGAGTCCACGGAGCCTGGGGATCCGCTGCTTCTCGACGGTCCTTGAGGCAAACCGTTCTCTTCGGGATCCTCTGACCCAATTCGTGCACGTTGCCAACTGCGTTCGTTCGACCACGCTTTTCAACGGGCAACGGTCGACGATAGCGTTCTACTTTAGCGAGTAGAAACCGAAGGACGCGTACTTGTCCATCTCCTCGTCCACAACCGGCCAGCGTGCCCGTTCTTCCCTATCGTCGATTTGAAATCGCGGCTACGTAGTCGAGCTCACGGCCGCGAACAAATCCTACTTTCACTGTTATTTCCCCACGAGAACGATCTTCCTTTCCGTTTGCTTACTCGCTTTACTTCGATACTTACATTTCCCTCTCTGGATCGTCGAGTCCACGATTTACCGGATTCCAGAGGGTCGATCGAACGAGAAAAGGAGATTCCTTTTCTTCGACCACTTTGCGACGAAAGTGTTATCGAAGCCTTCCGGCCGTTAAGAGGTTTTTATTAATGTCGCTCGGTTACCGAGCAACTTCGGTCGATCGTAAACGAGGCATTTTGGGAGAACTGGCGGTCGACGATCTCGAAATTTTTACAACGCAGCGTGCAAGCTTTCTCCAGTCGCGTGTAAAAACTTGCGTTTTACAACCGCGAAGCAAGAAGGAAATCGGATCTAGGAAAGTTTGGCACTCGATCGTTCGTGTAACAACATATTTTTATTGCCTTTCATTTTCGGGGTTAGGTATTACGCGGGGCCATTTCGAGCGTTTCGTTTTGAACGAGTCGGCATGCGTTCGACGATTCGTTAGTTGAGCGCCGCGTCGGAAGCGATTCCTTTTTGTCCTTCTTCTCTGTTTTTTCTTTTCTCGCAGTCGCTTCGTTAGTAGGCGAAACTAGGACGCGCGGTCGTATTTGCCACGAACAGAGGCGACAGAGGAACAGAGACGTTTCGTTGCGACGCGAAAGCTGGCCCGACACAAGGCGAACAGAATTAGTAATTGCAAACTCCGCCGCCTGGCAAATTCTATGTGTTTGCAAGCAACATTATCTACAACAGATTTTCCGGATAGTGAAGAAAGGAAGAAAAAAGGAAAGCTTCGCGGTCCACGGATGATCGATAAACCTATGAAAACGATACGTTTCTTCTCGCGGCATCTAATCAACGTTATATCGTTTTTAACGTCGAGCCGATAAAAGTCGTTGGCGTTCCCGTTTCGCTCGAGAAATCGAAACGCGAGCTTTTCGAGCCTTAACGAGGACGAGCATTTCAATAACGGAAATCTGGTAGCCCGAAACCAGAGGAACAACGAAAATCAGTAGATTTTGGGGTAATGCTTCCGCTCGGAGGACGTCTTGCTCGAAATCATTAAAACTTGTACGAGACGTCTCCTAGTCTAGGCAGCGTATTCATCTTTGAATAATTTCAACCGTCTTTGACCGCGCCCACCGTTGAAGGTAACGCGGTAAATCTGAAAGCTACGGAAACGGATCAAAAAGCTGGCGCTGATGATATCCGACGCGAGCGACCGAAGCCGGGTTGTTAAATGTACGAATATTCGACTGTAAATATAGCGTAAATAGTGAAGTCTACAGCGGAACGATCATAATCTTTTGGACGCGTTGCGATTCTCCGAACGATTTAATTTTGAGAAATAGTTTGTATATTTAAAGAAGACTATACGCGACGATCAGATTCGCGAATGATTAGAAAATGTGGCGATGATGGGTGTAAAAAGTAGCGGTTCGAGTAGGTGTTACTCGATTGGAAACGTTTCATACAGTTGTTTGTTGGTCGGCGAATCCGTTATCACGCGGATCTGTCGTACGCGAGTAAAATGTATAGCGCAGAAGGAATCATTGTCGTTTGAATTGCACCCACTCGCGTTGCCTCCATCCGTCTCGAGCGCATTACTCCGGTGCGAAATTCCGGCGGATGTATTTGGTAGGGTTCACGAGGAACAAAGTTGTTGGTAGAACTTGGCGAGTCCCCATGGGCGATACCACGGTTCCAAACTGTCAGGATGGGGAGGTTCGTCACGAAACTGCTGGTTACATTTCGTCCGAACTGCGCGACGCTCTCGAAATGCCGTTCGTTGCTCCGTTCGAAGCTCGTATCGCCGCTTTTCATGCTCGCGGAGTTTCCAACCTGCCTTCCATAATGCACCGTTTCCATCTTCTACCGGTGTGTATTAATTATTCTTGACATCGACTCGATCCCGCTCTCTTTCCCTCCCACCGATGCTTCGTTAAGCTTCCGCGCAAACGAACCTGCCGCGAATCCCCTCCTTCGTTCTTCCGATCGCTTCGATTCATGGATTCGCTCAACACGCTCCAGCTGCGGCAACCCCGAAATTCGTAAACAAAGAGGTACCCTTCGCCAAACAACAGATCAACGACGACACCATCTCGGTTCTAGTAAGAGGACATAATTACACAGTGACGTATACAAAAGCGCCAAAAGAAGAGATCATTAGCCATCCGTGGTAAACTCACTCTCTGCGGAACAAGCTAATGACATTCGACGAAATATAGCCAATAACTTGTGTTTATTCGACCATTCGCGAAGAGACGCGATCGCGAGAAAGCACATCAACGGGAGTCGTAAATTCCCGTTACGATTAGATAATCGACGCCACGAACTGATCGATCCACTTATCTCTGTTACGATAAAAGGGGTGGTTCAATTGAATTTACACCGAATTAGCAGGTATAAATTAATGTTTATTCCAACAACTTATCGACTAAAGAGATATATATTGATAAGGTATAATTGAGTTTCGATCGATAGCCAAAGTTACAGTGTGTAGTATGCGACGTAAGCTTAGATGATGACGGTTCAAAAAATGCATAAAGACTGACTTTCTGTGAAGATGATGCTGCGGTGGAAAACTTATGATGGGTGTGTCTAACGCACGGGACCATCGGATTTGTTGGTGACAATTTTGGCTAGGAAAGCGAGGGCAGTAGACATTGCTTCTGATTGGATGATACGAAGGTCGGTGGACTAGGAAGGGTCTTAGCTGCCCTCGATAGAAAGTTGCTAGTGGTAAGCATCGTACGTGAGAAAAACTAAACCTTCCCGTGTCAACCCGTAGTAGACAATAAACTTTAGAACACGATTTAGTAAAAAGATATTTGTTTGATCTGGAGGACCTTAGCTATGAAAATGCTGAGATTTATAGTGGGTCCTTAAGACTATAAATCTTAAGCGGTAATAATATAAGTATAAGCGGTAAGGATATGTGGGCATCTGGTTGCCATCTCGCAGGCGGCGTGTGGCCTGATCTAGGTAGAGTGTCGCCAGACGTAACAACTTGCGACAGGACAAGAGCCATATGCTCAATTTGACGAAACAGGAGCTACATTCCCTTCGACAGATGAACGAAAACGAAGACGTAATTGTGTCATCAGCTGACGGAAGCAATACTATATAATCGTTGCATCAGCCTCTTAAACGACGGCTCGTACAAAAGACTGTAAACGGACCTGTCACCGCAAAAACACAAAATCTGATTAAGAATTGCTCTCTGCCGGAATTACATCGAGAATCCCTTACATGCAAGAATGTACTTTCTTCCAAAAATACATTAGAATTATATTCCTCTTAGATCCATCGTCCGTGCCATAATTTCTCACATCCAAAATATTCTCGCAAACTTCGATGTCACCGTGTCACAGTTCCCAAGAGCGCTCATTCTCGATACCTTCGACATCGTGAAATCCCTCCCACGCTTTCCATCCGACCTAGTGGACACTGCCTCGCCAGTTCACATTTCTCTGTAAACGATAAATTTTACGAGCAAACATCAGGAACCGCTATAGGCTCGCCTGTATCACCCATCATCGCCGATATCTCGATGGAACATTTTGAAACACAGACCCTCAGAGAGACCCGCAAGGGGCCAACAATATAGTACAGATATGCAGATGATAGTTTCGTTATCTGGTCACATGCACGTGACGAACTATACCTATTCTTAAACCAACTAAATAACTAACTAAACGCACAACATGCAAATATCAAATTCACTGTGGAAGTCGAACAAAACGGAAAGCTACCTTTCCTCGATGTGCCCGTTTGCAAGGAACCCAACAACATACTAGGACACGAAGTCTACAGAAAACCGACCAGCACCAACAGATACCATCACGCATGCCAGAAACAATCTGTCATCCACTCGCTAACATACAGAACTATCAAAATTTCGGACAAAACGTATTCATAAAAAGAACTGAATACGACGAGGAATGCCTTACCGCAGAACGGATACACTGGCAGATAAATTAACCGTACCCATCAGAAACACCCATGACAAGAACAAGACCCGACTTGCATTGCCGTACTGTCGTACCTACATTCAAGGAGTCGCAGAACAAATAGAAAGAATCCTCAACGAACATAATATCAGAACCGTTTTCAAACCACTTGGATCGGACCATTCCAGGAACTTGCAAGATTCCTTGCTCCTGCGGGAGGTATACATTGTACATAGGAAAAACCGGGAGAATAGTCAGTCAAGGAACGAAGGAACAGCAGACAAAAATTTGCTTGAAACGTTTCAGTTAACCAATCCTGGCAGAGTATCACATCGAAGCAGGTCGTTCGATATATTTAGAGAAAGCAACTGTCATTGCAGAAACATCCGCATACTTTGCACAGGAATCACCGCGAAGTAATCGAAATTTTGAAACGTTCGAACTCGAGCGTGCGAAGGAAGATTTTCAAGGAAGAACCTGATGTTTTTAAGGTTAAGAACCTGATGTAACCTAGTCTCGACTATAATTCGCAGCGTAACGACACATCCAACGAGGATCTGGAATCTGTTGACTAATGCGTTTCCCGCAATATCATTGAACTAACAACGTTATTTGCAAGTGTTCTTCTTCAAACACACACATACATACACACATGCACAGAGGCGTATACGCAATAAACGGATGAAGATATAAGTTTGTCCGAGCAATATCGATCCTCGGACAGCCTCTTGTTAGATGGCCCCCCAAAGCAGGAGGAATAAAAGGAACCATGTCACAGGAATTTCAATTGGAACTCTTCCAAATATCCCGTAGCTAATTAAGAAGCAAAGCAAACGAGTGTTGCGTCATCGTTACAAACATAGCGCTGGACGTTACAAGGTCCCACAAAGTTTGATTATACCGAATTCTCGTATTCTCGAACGCGGCATCAAAAAACACGGGCAAAACGAAAGCTCGTCGTAACTGGGTGATTCCTATTTGTTACCCAACTTGCTCTTGACTTTTAACTTGACAACTTAAGCTGTTATTTTGGATCGTGGTTGGTCACGAGCCAACGTTCTTACGAGTCGGAGAATTATGCTATTCGGTTGCGTGTCGTAATCTTCTTGGTTGCTTAAACACGGATGGTTTATCAATTTCGACGGTAGATGGGTTTCCTCGATTTGGACGGCATTTTTCCATTCGAGTGATGCATCGGTTGCTCAGAGGTTGCTCGGGTTCTGCAATGAGATGTTCGACCGCGTTGAAAAAGATCTTATTTCCGATGGGAATGCGGCTAGGATCGCTGCTATCGCGAGCGAATGTTTACACCGGTCTGATAGATTGCCGTGGTTGCGTATCGGAAAGGGGACCAGTCAAGCTGCCGATACGTTGCGCCGTACGGCATCCTCGTCCAACCAGATCCCCTAACACGTCAATTTCCAACCCGCGATCACTAGTAGAGCACCTCGAAAAGCGTCATCAGAAACTCGTTTAGCACCAGCCGATGATTTCTGCCGCTCTTCATGTACGTGCCGCTTAGATTTATCTGATATTTATCAAGCTGCTGATTCGGTACCTGGTGTTCTTCAGTGGCGTTCGGCACTGCCATTCTCCGCGAAAACTGAAAACTATGCGAAACATCAGGCAACGAATACCATATCTTCTGGCACGTCACAATGACGCGTACGACTTTTGTCCGTGATTTCTCGAACTATAGTAAATAGCCGAGCGCCCGATGGAAAGTGTAGCGCGTCAAAGGTCACGACAGGAGTTGGTTAGAGAGCGCGTTCGTTAAATCTTTATGCATGAAAGTTTGGAAGTTTAACGAGTGTTTGGATAAGAAGTCGAGAGCCTGGGAATGAAATAGCGAAAAGCTTCGATGGCGACGATTGGACTGCGTTATGTATTATTCAACATCGCTTTGAGGATGCTATTAAGAAGAATTGCCGAAGTACACAAATCACAAACGAAGGACAGATTCTCGATCCGCCGTTTGCGATTGGGAAGACGCGTATAGAAGAGGAAGCCGTCGATCGCAATATTAAATATCGACGAACCGTCTATTCTTCCATCTCGTAGCAACTCATTATACTGTTAGAAGCTCGATTCCATTGTAACGTTCCTCAGGAATCGCTGAGATTACGACGCAGACCTTCTCTACTCGCTAAAAGTCTCTCATTCGAGTCTAGGGTCGTTTCCCGAGAACTGGCATTATTCGTGCTCGTTATTTCGTCCTTAACGTCTTTATTTTTTCTTTTACGGGCAAGATTGAAAGTAAACGAAATTATGGCGCGTCAAGAGCAATGCGTCAGCGCGGCGCGATGCGATGCGATGCGATGCGATGCGATGCGATGCGATGCGATGCGATGCGATGCGATGCGATGCGATGCGATGCGATGCGATGCGACGCGATGCGATGCGATGCGATGTGATGCGACGCGATGTGGCAAATGCGTGACGCGTCTAACCCCGGACAAAAACTACATCGAAACGTACGGAATAGAAAAAGAACAGGCCGACAGGGAATAACAGTAGAGCCGGGGAACTGACGAAGATGGCCGACAGATAAATCGATGGTTTTTCGTCGGCGCAATTTCTCGATTCTCCGCAGTCTCGATACAGAACCGGATGGCCGACTAGCTCTCTACCGCGTGATTTTTAAAGCCAAAGCTTCGTTGGGCGGCGAAAGAGAAAAAAAGGAACACAGGTGGAATTCCATAGAGAACCATTTGGAGATTACCAGAGACTGGCCCAGACCATACTCGACCGAATCGTACCGTTTCGATGATACGCGAACAAAAACGTTTTCGGATTGATCCGATCGACGCGACGTCGAGAGAGAGAAAGAGAGAGAGAGAGAGAGAGAGAGAAAGGAGAATAAAAGTTGCTTGAAATTGTACATATAAGAGAGAACGACAGGTTTCGGAGTACTCGAAAGTTCACGCTTTGTCGCTGTTTCTTACGTCCGCTGTATTTTCCCTTGACGAAAGACCGAGACGCTACCGAAATAAATGCAGCCTCGTTGCGAGCGTTTAGCTGGAAAGAAGAACCGAAGAAAGAATTCAAGTTTCGCTTTAAGCTGAATCGCGCGCCCTCCTCGCGAAGCAACACGTTCTCATCAGGCTGTTGTTTGAAAGTTTGCTGAGTAGAGTCTCGCCGTAAACCAAGCTCCAGACGTAAGAGAACGTAAGAGAACAAAAGACCGAGTATTTGGAGGGTCGTTGCGAATTATTCATTCGCTGCTTCTAACGTACGAGTTTCTTCGTGGAGTAATTTCGTCTATTTATAAAGGACAACACGGTTGTCCGATCGTCGAGCACCTACGATACATCCCCCTTGGCTACGGAACGTTCTGCGCACACCTCTGTCACTGTTTCAAGAAAGATCAGAGGAAACGATCGACGAGCTGCTATCGGTGGAACTGAAACAATATATAAAAGATAATATTGCCAGCAATTTGTTAGGCGGCGCAGAATAAAAGGAGTCTTCGACTCCTTTTAAGAAAAAACTCCAACTCCAAGGAAAACAAAAAAAACAGATTCTCGCAACATTCTGGCCAAAGCCTTCTTTTGTTCCTGCATGGATAGAACTTGACGAGAAACGTCGGTCTCGCGTTACCAGTTTTACATGTCAGCTTACAGAAACGAAGACTGGTTCGCTTATATCATTACGATGTCAAAGTGTCTGGTACAGGAACGAGTTTGACGTAGTTGCTGCGACGCGGCAATATCCCCTCGTTGGTGTTCCCTCGACGTCAAAGTCCATAACCGAGGCGCGTCTTCCTCCCTCCTTCCTCTCAGCCTTCTGGTCTTTTATTGGCAAACATTTCAAGGAAAAGGGGTTTGCAGCAAGACGAAACTTGGTCGAGCTAAGAACATTTTGTATTTTGTAAACACTGCGAGCCGATGACTAATATTTAATTATTATTTCGATGAAAATGACGGTCGTTTTAATGCAACTCTCATCAAAGTGGTGGTGTATCCATTTGAAATCGCAGGGTATTTGGAAATTGATTGGAACGAGTGTGACGTGATGAATCGATTTTCTGGGAGTCACGTACTCGTAGACCGCTATTGTACACACACTTTCGAACGCGTATTCTGTTTAGAAGAGGAGGGACCCAGACCTTTAACGACGGATGTGACTTCACTACAAAAGGGCGAGGCTGACACGCGTTGCACCGAAGATCGAGTACGCGTTTCCACCAGTGCTGCAGCCTGCAGTCTACGAAAACTCTGCATGGACGTTTCATAGAGAGAACTCGTGTTTATTTAAATAAATACAGATGACATATTTATTTCTAAATAAATACAGTAGCATTTCGTATCGCAGATCGTAATTGCTTTATCTTCGTTGAAAATAAAAGTATTGCACGTAGATATCGTCTTTTAAGAAAAACCGGTATTTTCGCTGGAAATGAAATGGATTTTACTCGTCCAAACATTCGTACTTGGAAACAACGCGCGCGATCGTAACAATTCGGAAGCCCTCGGCGACTTAATATTTCCAGAACAACACACTAAAATTTCGATTCCGTCGTAAACAAAACTACCGCACGCGCACTCCCGTAAAAGCCCCACGGAAATTTTCATATCGTCCACGCGTGTTTACCGAGCATAAAACAAAGTAGCCAAGCAAAGCCTAGTTTGCATCCATACGTTGTTAACCTGCTTGCAAAATGATCCCGCCAACATTGAACGTAACATCAGACGTTGCGTTCCAACCAACCACAGTGTTTCCTGTTTTTTATCATTTAATTTCGATCGTCGTCGTATCATAAATATATCCTATCGATTAATTTGAACGCTCGAGTTCACTCGAGATCTCTGGCTCGCAAGGAGTTTGGCAATGAAATATGCCAAAAGAAAAGAAAAAAAAAAAGGAAGAAAAAATACAAAGAGGCAAGAAAAGGGAAAAAGGAATTACGTTACAAAGAAATGGTTATCGGTCTATCTACGAAATTGTATCTGGTAAGTTGACGTCGACGCATGGACGGTGGATAAAAGCAATTACATTTTGATTAACGACGAAGCGGACCGCGATATGGACGCGAGTGTAAACGGTTACGGTGGTAAAAGTTTCTTAAAAACGTTTTCATCTTTTCATCTGGCCATATCACCATTAATTCGCACTTGCACGCGAAGGCTTTTAATTAAAATTTTCATTACTCTCGCCACCGAATCCTAGCTTCCAGTATTAAACGAGTAACTCATAGACTACATATTACAATGCGTCAATCGCAAATAACGTGCGATGCGAATCCAATTAAAGAAATCGTAGCGTTTTTATCCGGCCCGCGTCTGAATTGCCGCTTTGAGCGCCGGTAACGTAAATCTCATTACCCGTGCTCGACAGTTCGCGCTACTTAATCGCAATAATGAAAATCCAATTCTACGCACAGCTTATAAGTGCGTAGCGAATCGTCGAACGGCGCCGTTTTGAGTTTCTAACGCGTATCTCTTTATTTTATTAACGAATCTCTTATTAACGAATCTCGAAGATGCGGCAAACGTGTGATCGTATAATTAGGTTGGAACGATATTTGCCGGAACGCTGAAGATTTCGTGATTTCATCGTCGACGAATGGAATTTCGGCAACGTTGGACGGCTTGGAATTTTTACGCTCGATTGGCCATTCCTGTTGAAAACTTTCGTTTCATCCGTTTTTAATCCGGTAATTCGGTTTACCCGATAATCTGATCCGGCTCGGATAACGTTGCATTTCGCTTCGGTTTATTTCCTACTATCCGAAACTATTTGCCGTTGGACGGAGCGGAGTCGGGTTCGGCGAATCCGAAGCAATCTCCTAAGCAGAAACGCAGGTTGGAGAGAAGAAGCTCGGACGTAAGGCCGATTGGCCGTAAGGTTTTGCGGCAGCTGGACAAGATTCGCGAACGCCTGGCGTGCAAATATTGCACTCGGTATAACCTGCGTGACCCTTTCATCGGGCGTAATTTCGCGACTGCGCTTCATCTTCGCTGTCTTCGCTTTTTAAATTTCGCCTTGCTTGTCCAAACATCGAAACAACGTCTTTCTCGATAGCTGACCGAACGGATTTAAGCCCGGATCGATTCCTCGTGGTCCTCTCGTCGGGACAGTCGAACACACGATTGAAATGGACGACGCAGTGTTGGTGGAAATTCTCAGACGGAGGACAGAACGGGTTGGTAGAATTATAGCGCGACCATAAAGCTCGACAAAGGGATATTTGCGGTCTCACGATCCATCGCGTCCGACATGAGCGTCCGCGACAAGCTGCACTTGCGGAAGGGCGTAGACGCGATCGTGTTTGTTTCTCGGTCTAGTGGCGCGCGGCTGAAATACTTGTCCCGCAGGGGTGCAATGCACCGTGCTGCTGGCTGCTAGGGGAGTGTATTTACTCGGTTTTCGGTCGATATTGCCGGCCGGGCGGCAAGCTTCGCTCTCGTGTCGCAGCGTCGGAATTACGCGTCGACGGAGGCCGCCAGAAAGAAATTGTACTCGTTCGTCTCCGTCTCTGTTCGCATCAGCACGGCTAGACGTCGCTCGTGGGACAGGAAAACGCCTGGAGGGCGAGGGGACGCTGGGAAATCAGATGCCGCGAGATATCGAGACGCCTCGATTGGAAAATCTTTATTGGCCTGTTTGGCTGGCGGTGTGCTGGCTAAGGCTTGATC
This sequence comes from Bombus bifarius, assembly GCF_011952205.1. Lineage (NCBI taxonomy): Eukaryota > Metazoa > Arthropoda > Insecta > Hymenoptera > Apidae > Bombus > Bombus bifarius. The sequence continues at coordinate 6,102,578 of NW_022884505.1, read as the reverse complement.
CAACAAAACCATGTTGTCCCAACACCTGCGGCAATTATCGAACGGAGACTCGGTGACGGGAAACGAGTCGTGGCCATCCTGAATGCTACCGTTGCCGAGTATGCATCGAGTATGAATGTGCAGTTGCAAAATATGTAAAACGGTTGGAGTTTTTGTTGGAAGCGGGCTGAGAATTGCGTTGAATATACAAAGGATTTCGATTTTCAGAACCGCAGTTTCAGAGGTATCGCGTATTGTAAAAGAGTGCGAATGTTAAAACAGTCTTTGAAAATAGAGAGGAAGAAAGGTGGAATTTTCGTTGGTTGTTAATGACGTTATCGGAGCCGATAAAAATTAGAACTGTAGAAAAAATAGTGAACGCGGATTGAAAATCGATTTACTTATGGTTATATCAACGATCCGTAAGTTGGACTCCCGCGGATTATATTTTCCAGCAATTTTTCTCCGTTTTCTGGCTCCGTGATCGATAGTGGAAAAATATTAATCCCGATGGGGCAGCCGATGACAGCGTACAGACAGACGAGCACGTCCGCTTTAAAGGAGCAGAAGCGGCGTTTGCACGATGACATAATCACCGAAATCTCGAACGCGATACAGGGTTGTTAATTAAGACGAGACGATACGACGATAACGATTGCCTGGCGATCGGTGGGCAAAGTGCAAGGCGACTCGTTTAATGAGATTAATCACTACTCGGCTTGCCGCGTCCACTCGAAAAATTCATTAAGGGCGAATAAAATTAGCGACGGCCCTCTCGTCGCGTTAATTAAGCCGTCGGAACGCTGCAATAATTATCGTCTCCGCCGATAAAGATAATCGCACTGTCGAAAAAAGCTGACCACGCCGAGCTGCCAATTAAAGTTAAAAGGAAGTTTCAAGCGAGATAAATCGCAGTTCGTGCGGCATCCGATCTCTCTGAAAAACGAACCGCGTTTCCCGAGTCTCTTCACGGATGCGGCCAACAGTAAAAATACTACCAAGTTTTAACGCCCGATACGTGTTTGTTCCGTATAACGTTAAACTAATTTTATGTGTTACGCAATACGCGAGACTGTACGCGAGACTGTACACGTGACTGTACAGGTAGTACGAGAGAACATCGAAGCAAGCTTTGGCACGAGTTATCATATTACTTCCACTCGGAATTCTCGTTTTCATAGACCCAACGGAAATTTGTGAAATTATGTCCCTACCACGCTATAGGAACTCGTAATCGACACAGTTTTTGCCAGAATTTGGAATGTTTATAATACGATGTGTTACGTCCGGTGATATAAAACAACCTCGACTCAGGAGGTCGCTTATGGTTATTGCTCCATCAGGTAGAAATAGGGGAAACGTGGGTTTTCCCATGTTTCCCAGGATTCCACTTGCAAGCGACCAATGGTGGGGCGATCACCACCGAACAAGAGCTTTCCTTTGCAACAGCATCGTCGCCAGACTTTACTGGATCTACCACTACTGATCAGTCAACACCTCTGGACTGGATCTGCGACATTAGTACAGTCAACATCTCGGACTGGTTCATCGACTACAGAACAGTCACCACATCTCTAGACTCGACCTCCGCCTATAGATAGATCAGTCGTCATATCTGGACTCGATCTCCGCCTATAGATCAGTCAGCACCTCTACACTCCAATCTGAGATTCCCCAATCTGAGAACAGTCAATGTCTCTTCAGCGGGTTCTCACCCGTCAATCATCACTTTACTTTATATATACTTTACGCAACAGCGTAACGCTTTTCTTTACGGAAATGCGTATGTCTGTGTGGAAATACGTATATATCGTAACCTGTTAACCGTAGTGTTATACCAACTCAACCAGCCGTATTATCCTAACAAAAATAAGGCGATCGATCTGTTCGTGGCGTCGATTATTCGTTTTTTCGTATTCGATTAATCGTAACGGGAATTTACGACTCCCGTTGGCGCGCTTCCTTGCGATCGCGTCTCTCCGCGACTGGTCGAATAAACACAATGTGCTTACGAATAACAACAGCTCGAGGAAATGGCGTAAGCCGCTCGTTATCACCTCGATATTTTCCTTCCGGTTTCGTAACAACGATCGTTGCAGTCGTTTCGTCTTTGCCGACGTGATGTTTGATTTTCAGGCACCGTCCTGTTTTTCATCCCTTATATCCATCGTGTTTGCTCTAAAAGGATAGAGTAGAGATCATCGCGTTGTCGTAATTTCGATGCGGTGACACGCGGCGGTTTATCCCGTTCCATCTTTGAACGGTGTCGATGACGGAAGGAGAAAACCCGAGGATACCGTCACGTGCCACTGGAAAGGCGAGAACGTCCTTCCTACGAATTACGCCGTTCTCTCGCCGTATGGAAATTATCTTCTTTAACTTTATCGAATTTTCTCCTTGCTCGTTGCACGGGATTATGGAAATAAAGGACAACGTGGTACGATTTGCAAACCATTGGCCAATATATCTCTTATATTCTGAATCTATAAAACTGTGGCCGGAAAGCGCGGTATTTTCAAATGGAGCACAACGCCTTGATAATTTTGAAACACCGTGGCACTCTAATTGATATTAAAATTCAAAGAAAAATGATCGCTACGTACTCTATTTGCAAAACAATCTCGAATCTCAAACTTTCCGCGGCAAATCAAAATGCGATTTGCAAATTTCTTTTCCAGTTGGTAGTTTCGTATTTTCGCTTTTCGTCCGAAGCTATTGGTGCAGACATCGAAGGTATCCCTTCACGGAAACCGAAACAACGAAGGAAGGACACGCGAGCGAAGAAACGAGGAATCAACGAGGAACGGACGTAGTTATCTGCGATCGATAGTTAAATTTAAGCTTGACTGGTTCGCTCGATCTTAATCGCGACTAGCTGCGCACTATTAATCGTATCCGGTTCCACCGAAAATCGTTTAAGTTGAAACGAAATTGTCGTTTTTACGAGTGAATATTCGCTCGTCTAAGATGATTTGAACACGGTAGGAATTAAATCGAAGGCAATAGGCATAATAGGATTCTCTCCTGTTCAGAGGATCCGAGACGAGACGAAACGAGACGAGACGAGACGAGACGAGACGAGACGAGACGAGACGAGACGAGACGAGACGAGACAAAACCACGTTGATGTTGAAACGTATGAAATATCTCTTGCTAATAAGAAACGTCGAACTATCCAAAGTTGCTCTTCGAGGATAATCGTAATCGCGACAAACACTGTCGGTCGAATCTAATCGTGGGCGACGAAAAGCAGGTCACGTCGTTTCTGAAATTCACCCGAGACCGCGAACGAAATGCTGGAAAATGCTCTTCGGAAACGTACGTCGTCGAAAAGACACGCGCGTGACGATGACAATGCCTGGCGTCGCAGTGGTGCGAGTTCATCGGGCAAGGGTGGCGAAGTTAACTCGTAGTAAATATATGTATATTCGCTGTAGAAAACTGACGCGATCGAAACGATTGAATTTTCCAGGTCGTTGCCGCAGATATTTCTCAAAGTTCTCGCATTTGTTGGAGAAGGGGCTTCCGATCGGAACAAAGACTGGGACAAAGGCGGCTTTGCTGGCTTCTGGAACTTCAGTCCCGAAGAGTTTCGACGTGCCGGCACGGTGCGCGCCGCCGAAAATCATTGTTAACCGAACGTCTTAAATTTCCGAAGCCTAGAACTTTGCGAGCATTAAAAGCCGTCATTCCTCGAGATTCCCTCGGTGCGCCTCGCAGTCGGCAGTCGGGAACGGAGCGTCCGGCTCTCTTTTCGGTGGTCTATTGTATCTCGGGTTTGTAACGATTTTGCTACCCGGGGACAGTGTAAAATACACGGAAGGGAGGGATTTAAATTTCGATCGCCTGTGGCGAGAAAGAACGCCCCTGCACCTCCACTCGCATCCTTAATCTTGAGTACGATATCGACAGGAAACCGAGGATCTCGAAAATTTGATCAAACAGATCTCTACGATGCATCAGGCTGCGAGAAACTGCGCATATCGCGGAGAAAGGAGCATGGAAGGTATCCTGGCCCGGTACACGCAGCATTTCCATTTAAAGCCGCTGCTCTGGCCCGGTGTGTCGATGGAAGGGAAGTAATATCGAGCGGTGGAACGCGCTTCCGGCGACGTGCAAATTGAGAGTTATGTACTTCAGCGCGTCGAGGACGCGCTACGAGCGCAGGTGTGCCTGCTGAAGACGTAACGCGCGGCCAATACGTGTCGCTTCGATCCGCAAGGCCGTACGTCTTGCGAACAACGAGCGAGATATTGCGTTTCAAGACGATTTAGCTACGATGGATCGCGATTCGTACACTTTAGACTGCCAACGGCCATCGAGAAAACGTTTTTCATCTTTAACGTAAACGACCGTACCGTACGCGTTTCCCCCAAAATATTTAGGGGCCGAGCATCTCACATTTTCGTTAAACATCGGCTTTTCCCGTTCCAACAGCGACCAACCATCAAAGATATTGTCACCGATAAAGATGATCGCGAAATGGATCGTTTCGGTCGTGAGCAATTTTCTGGATGCTTTCGGGGCGAACGACGACCGATCTTCGTCGATGCTCGTTCGACGAATCGAGATGCTTCGCGTCTGGACGTATCATGAACGCTGGCAGTCCGGAAAAAGAAAGGAAGAAAGAAACGGTCGCTTATTTGAAATAAAGAACGAGAAAAAAGGAGAGCCGAGAAAACGCGACCGGTAAAGGTGTGGACTTTATCTTTATCAGAAATCAGTTTATCGGCGTTGAAAGCGAGGCACGTTGAGTGCAGTGACACTCGCAACGTGACGACTTTTTTGTTTCATTTGGCGCCTCTGCATTTAAAACTTTGATTGCGTGAAAATCGTCGACACGGGACAACGTCTAAAAATTGTAAAAACATTCTGGTCTTCAGCTTCGATTCAGCTTCGTAAAAAAAAAAAAAAAGAAAGAAGAAGAAAAAAAGGGAAGAAAAAGAAGAAAGAAAGAGGAAGAAAAGGAAAAACGTACGTATCAGCGTATCTATAATTTGATATCTTCCGGTAGTATCAGATTTGTGAACCTGCGTGTCGCGCCCGGAGAAACTTTAAATTCGTTTCGCGAACAAGTTCGCGTAACTCGCGACGGGAATACGTTTTAAATTGTTAGAAGGATTCGCGTAGAGGCCAGCAAGAAGGGAGAGGCGGTTATACGCCGTACGTCGAGGCATCCGCGTCCAATTTTGAGACAGGATCGAACTTCGAGGGTCTGCTACCGGTCGAAGATGTTTCCAATTTTTCGACGGAAAAGAACTTTAAAATCACTTGGAAGGGATCCATCCAATAGCGGTACTACCGTGCTCGTTTCGGTATTTCCGACAAAGCAGTCGAGCAAACGATTCTTCCCCTCCATCACGGTACGTCCACTGAATACGTTCACTTTTTCTATAAAATAAACGGGCAAGCGACAAACACGCTGGTTAAAGAAAAAATCGAATTTGTCAAGAGGAAGCAAGAATGTGTCCGAATGCTGGTCTCTTGGGAATTTATCAAGAAAATCATCTCTACTTTGCATCGTCCACTGTACTGGTCGAAGATCGCAGTACGGTACGATACGCAGGAACAAGGAATATTTGTTTTCTGCCTATCTGGTTTCGTTTTCAAAAATCCCACAGCCCATAAACCAGAGAAAGGGTACGAAGTGAAAGAGATAGGGGACTATTCGCAAGGCGGGTTTAGAGCAGAAGAATATTCATCCACGTAATATCGGGCTGATACCGAAGAATAACTTTCTCCAGACATGCCGGATAATCGCGTCGTCGTGGGGAACGAGAGGCGTAGATATGGTCGCAGGGACTCTTATCGGAGGTAACACGAACAATGCTTCCCTCCTTCCTTCGACAACGAGGAACAGCCGTTTACCTTCGGTTCGAATTGCTCGAGAAGTGGAGGATTTAGATAACCGTGCCGAAGAGACTTACCGCACGGTAATTCTTTTTGCATGAATATTGAAAGATACCGGGCGAGGAGGAATCCTCCATGTCCATTGTTCCTTCTTTACAAGCGATTCTTTAAACGTTCCAATTGCAAATATACGTTTAATCGACGTTCTCGACAACCGAGGAATCGAAATATTGTTCGAACGAGCAGAAACGATGCACGGGCGGGGCAGCGGTCGTGTTATTATCTCGAGTGCTTGTGTAGGATTAATATTTAGACGGTTGCGATGTTACGAAAGTGGATTTGAACGCGCCTTTCGCGGGGCGGTTAGTGGCAGGATCGTGCGCGGAACGCGTCATTTAGCAGCGACGCGTAATTTCGTACTAATGCGCGCACTGGGATTAAAATAGTCTGGCCTGTTCCACACTGCTTCGTGTCCGCCGCGAGTGCTCGCAAACAGCTATAGCGACGCATTCGCCGGATACAATGAACGCGCGTATTCGTTCGGTCCTCGAGGACGGTAGTAATACCAATGTCGAGCAGCTACGAGTGGCCGTTCGTTGCATTCGCTCAACGATCGTCCACGATCACGCCATTCAAAGTCTTAAACACTTAGACGCTTTAAAGTTTAAAGTGTAAGGGAAGTCGAAATTGACATTGGTGGAGGGTTTAATTGTGGAAAGTAGGGTTGCTATTGGTTCGCGGGCATCAGAATTTTCAAATGTTCTTCTATTCGATCGACTATCTTACGTTGTATAAATAATTTATCATTAGACGCGCGTTCGTTGTGACGCGCGTCTCCGGGTCCCGCTCGCGTGTCGCAGCGAAAAACAAATTTGCCGTAAATCCATGGAAGTACGGACGGATGAAGAAAGAAAACAACTGCCGGCTGAAGTGGTACGAGTCAGCGATAAGGCGGACAGGCTTCAGGTTGGCGTACAAGTTAAATCCACGGTGAGCTCGGTACGTCGAGTTTCCGGGTCGGATAAAAGCGTCTGTTGCTGAGATGCTGAGATGCTGCGATCGTGAGATCGCACACGCATACTCGCGTTAGACGTACATCCGTCGACAAGGTGTAACGGAAACACGGGGGAGGAGGAGGAGGGGGGGGGGGGAATCGTATTCCCGTCGTCAAAAAGGGGGGAGGGAAAGAGGATGTTTTTTGGCCCGTACCGTGTAACGCGATACAGGCGAAAATAAGAAGAGGCTTAAGCATGCAGATCACGCGCGAACGCTACATCGAGACGGAAGCAAGCGGCGAGACGACGGAAGAGGAACGGAAGAACGAGGGGTAAGCAGAAAAACCGATCGTTGTCAGGGAAACGAAGGAAATCTGCATTTTGTCAAACTGTCGCTGAAAAGTTGGTGGCTGCGCCTGGAAAGGAGTTCCGACGAGGGTGAAGTAAAGGGGACGAGAGAGAAAGCGCCATGGCCGGCCTCCAAGAAAGAAGCGAGAAAGTTTGGAGTAACTCTCGGTCGCGCCGTTATCTAAACCCTTCGCGTACCTCTTGAGTAGTTCGGGGATGAAAGGGGACGCTTTCTTTTTCACGCTGCGACGAGGATATCCGTCGAATTACTTTCGATAACGATCCCTATGACGGTACCTTTAACCCTTCGCGTTTGACGACGTCAACAACTTTTAAAAGATGACGGATTCGCTCGTGCCACGGCCTACACAACTTTCCGTCACGATGTCTTCGCACGCTTCAAGCGCGCCTAGAGTCCTAGGGATTGTCGCGTCTACGCGTGTTCAACTACTTTTACCTCGAATACTCGCAACGGTTATGAGATCGTTCGATACTTGCATCATTTCGATGAAACCGAAAGTTATCGAATTACGGAATAGCGAACTCGAAAGCTGCTTGATATCTTTATATTGGGATAGACGTAACGGTGCCCGACAAGCGTATCACGAAATAACGCGACTCTTGGGTCCAAGTTTTTGCCGTGGAAAACGTGGAGAAGGAAGTTTAGGTTAAGCTCGGACTGATGGTTTTAGAGCAGGGTAAAAAAAGCTGCCTTCGTGAAGTATCTCCCTTTCACGCTGGATAAATCTCGCACGCGCGACAACCTCTCTGAAAAGAGATAAGCGTCCACGAAAAGGGGATCTTCTTTTTTCTCCCGTTGATCCGCGGCCGCGTCGCCATCGTCGTCGTCGTCGTCGTCGTCGTCGTCGTCGTCGTCGTCTCCGTCGTCGTCTTCGTCGGACAGTGCAATTTCCCACCTCGTTCTTTGCTCCCTGCCCTTTTCCCCTTACTCCGTCGCCGCGCCTCATAAATAATAAATAGCTATATGGAGATCCCGCAAACGTCCAGTACATTTAGCGCCACTTCAATCGGCCGGTTGTAAAGCATTTCCAGCTTTCGCGAAACTAGACCTTTTTAAATTCAGTAGAAGAAGAAATTGTTGATTGCGTCGAGAATGCGAAAATACGTACCGGTATAAATCGGTTTGTCAAAGGCAGATGTCAGAGGTCGATTTCATTGAATCGCGCGTCACGTCAGCCTGTTTATATAATTTCAAGTTTATAAGACTTGTGTTTGCGATGAAAAACGGGATACTTAGGGGAAATCGATTCGATGTTCGAACGATGTTCGAACCCCCCCCCCCCACCTTCTTTTTTATTCGACCACCGGGTTCGTCGATAAATCGCAAGTAATTGCGATACCATCGAGTGGCTGTTAAAAAGTTGACTCCCCTCGTTAGCTCGATATCCGTTTAAATTCGATTTCACGAGACTGTAATTCGCTAAAATCGGCATTCTTCTCGATCTCGAGTTTACAGCAGCGTATTCTGGAATGGGTAACACGTGAAGCGCGGTGTGTTAGCGAACTTGTTTCCTGGCGGATGCGCAACAACGGCAAAGATAGGAAAACACGACGACCATCGGGCAATAAATCAGCTCGATCGCGTTGAGTCACGAGTCGTTGAAAAATAAGCCGATTACGTCACCGTAAGACACTACGAAGGAGTTTCAGCTCCGATCACTCTCTTGCGTCCTCCGCTCTATCTCTCGTTAATATGTTAATCCGATAAAAATATCCGTCAGCTGGTAGACGATGACGGAAATACGGTGTCGGATGTTCGATTATCCGATTTATCATAAATGGAACCATTGACCAAGGAACGATTGACCAAGTCTCGTCTCCGAATTTCCAGGAATATTCGAATACCCGATGCTGCTTTCGCTTTCACGACATTTGCAAAAACGCGACGTTATTCACGACCTTCTGAAGAAAAATGCGAGCCACGGGTACTTAGGTTTCCACCTGGAACATGTGATTCTGGTAATATCGGCCGAATCGAAACGTTTCATTGCAAACACTGTTTTATTTCTCGTCTCTCGAGTTGCTATACGATACTGTAATATAGTATGTATACACCTAGGCTATATCTCGTTGGGTCAAAAGCGCGGCGAAACGAATGAAAAACCCGGCAAAGACGAGAAAGATGTCAAGGAAACTGGTCCGATGAATATGTAACTTGCGGTTTCGAATCCTAGTCCTCGATCGAATTGCCTGGTGGAATTTCCAGGGGCGTGTGAACGATATTTAAACGCGACTGAACCGAGCCGTTTATCAGCAAAACGACGTTTGCGGACGTGTCATACCTGCGAATACGAACGATCGATCAGGATCCGTAAGTCGATGGAAAATTTCCAGTCCAAAAGTTTCATGGCCAACTATTTGGACATTCGCCGACGATATGGTCGCGTCGCTCGTTCTCATTTCGCTATCGATATTCTCGTTGTTGGTCGGTCGATGTAGATGTCGATATTCCGGATGATCGAGACAGAGACACGTGTAACGACATTCGTGGTACCGCTTGTGAATTATCCGTTTATTAACGTCCAGCTACAGGAAAGAATTAGTCTGCGCTTCTGTTTCGCGTACGCACGCATGCCGTCTGATAAACACGGGGCGAGGCAGTTGAATTACTTGCTATTTACTGTGTCAAGTCACGTGATCTAAAAGTCACTAACTTGTCGATGACCGAATGCCTATTGAGTCGGCCAAGTACATCGTCGTCTGTCGTCCAACTCTGATAAAACTTGCGCAGCCATACACGATCAGAGTGACTGTATAGAGCAGAGTGACTGTCAAGTTGAGCAAACTGTATAGAAGCCGACGTTCGCTCAATTTACGATTCTTGTAAAAATTTCCAATCGGATCGGCCAAGTCGTTAAGTCGTGTCTTTTACTCGACCTTAAACGATCTGACGATCTTCTAACGAGCCGCGGATTTCTTGGACGAGCTCGAACGAACCGACGACTCGAGGAATCTTCAAAGTGATCTTGAAACGTCGAAGAATGTCGTTCAAACGAGCTTGCGGTTCTTCTTTCCGGCTGATAGGTGGAGAGAACGCTTTCCGAACTTGAAACGGTTGATAGACGATTGATCGGCCGGTTCCGCGATGCGCTATTTCGTTTGCGATTCGAAGGAAAATGGGTTGGCGAACCGGACACCCGTCGATTAGAGAAAGTTCGATCGATGATCGATGAACGACGAGACAATATCGCGACTAATTCGAACGGCGTTCGGTTAAATTGCGACGAAATGACGAAGGTCCGGTCGTTTCGTACATTTTTCTATCCGCTGGCTGCTCGGATTTCCGTGGCTTAATGCCTCGATCGATTCCATTGGTGCGTTATGATGCGCGCGCGGCAACGCATCCGTTGGATTAAATTCTGCTGTGTATTCGAGAATCGTTTTTCGGCTTACTTCCCTAATTGGATTTTCGTATTTTGCATGCAGCATAGTTTTTCGATGGACGGCGATGGTACATCGATGTAACGCAATACCAGCTTTATCGCGTTTATAAAATTTTGATGTTCTTTTGGTGCCGCGCCTTATCGACGAATAACAAAATTTCGATCCAAACATTTTAAACAAAGAAGATTCGCGCAGCGCGTGCGTTGGCAGTGTTTACAGCAAACATTTTGCTTGAATTCCGCGTCTGCTTACCCTTATTGCAACATTTGAAATAGTTGAAACGTATAGCGTAATTTGATTTTTGCGATAGCTTCCGATCACTTGGAAATCTAATCGGTACGTTCGTTACTGTTACGGGGGGGGAACGGGGGGGGGGGAGATCAGGCCAAGTAACGCAACGAACGTGCGAATGAAAGAAATTTATGCGTCGGAATGCCGTGTTATTTGCAGGGGACTAAATCTGCGTTGAACAACGTCGCTTCCGGCCGAGTGCTCTTCGTCCAGAGAATACGGTTCGTTTATCAACGTTGTTTCACCGCTAGTTTCACGTAGTCCCGTGTGGTGGGAAATTTTTCAAGAAGCACGAATAACTAGCAAGATGCTCGCCGAGAGTCACTTTGCAGAGTCATGGACATAAAATTAAATGGATCCGCGGTACTACGGAGAATATTACGCCGCGACACGCCGCGACAAGCCAAGACACGCCGCTTCTACCAGCAAAGAGTTTCCACGGACTTTGGTGAAATTCCATTTCCAAGTTCCGTTGGGCTATGAATTTTGATGAATCTTTTTATCGGCAAATAATTAACGAGCTTCGCGTTTCTACGATAATTTTTCATCGTTTTAGCCGCTCGCGCATTCCGTTTCTCCTGCATGTTTTTTGCCAACGAAGGAACGCAAGCTGTAAAATATTTCGATTATGCTTGACGCGTAACGTTCGCTCGCGTACTAGTTCTTCCTTATCAGCAATCCGAACTTTTTCATAACCGAGTAATTCCTTTTTCCCAATGCCATTAAACATTAGCGCCGTTCTTATCGCGCGCGCGCCACTCAGAAAAATCGCTGCCCTCGCAAGATGACCTGAAACCGTAATATCCGGCGAGGTGGTTGTGTGCAGCAATTAGGTGTGCCCGGTATCTCGGTACTTAGCCGAATTCGGTGGCTTATGCGAGGTTGGCCGAAACGAGCGGTGATTCTGACACCGCTGCAGACGCTGTAACTGCCACTCGCTCTGCCACCACTCGCTCGCTCGCTCGCTCGCCATTAATCTCTCGTGTTTCTTGCAAATGTTCGACTTGGCCAATCGCGCGCTTTGCGCGATTCAAATACTAACACGCGGTGCAACGATGCCGATTCGAGTGGGTCCGGCCGATCGGCAGTTGGCGAAAAACAATCCGCTTGCAACAGCACGTCCGCCAGGTTTACATCTGCGACGGTGACGAGGAGAAAGTCGACGAGCCAGCACACCGGGGAAATCAGACGAATTATTTTCGAATGATACGGCCGCAGCGCTGTAGAAAAATGCGTCGGAATTCGGTTATGGAAATGCGGCGCGCAGCGTCAACGAATGGCCCCCGTTCGACGGAGATTTTTATTATTCGCGTTCCGACACCGCGCGATCACCGCACCATCTCGTTTTTCAACCGGTGGAAAATTTCTATAATTCAGCAAACGAGCGAGCGGGAGAAATTTTAATTCATTCTCGACGGCGAGAATTTCAACGGCGATTACAGCACGATGTTTCGCTGCTCGACGCCGGCGACTGGCTGAAACGTTTAATAAGAAAGACTGGTTGGCTGCCACGTTTTATGCAAATACACACACCGGTATAAATAAAACTCTGGAGAAGTCGTGGCGCTTTTTTCTCTCCTTCTCCTCGCAACGTTTAAAGCGGTCGTCTCTTAATTTCGCGAAATTACGGGGTCACCGCGAAATCGTTAAGCTCGCTTTAAAGTTACTGAATAAAGTTTAAGCGAATGCACAACTTCCGAACTGCTGCCGTTCGTCCTTCCTTCTCGACGTCTGCTCGTTGTAAAACTGGATACCACGAAATCCGGAAACGTTGCGTGTTTAATTTGCTCGATACCGCGACAAAGCAGCAAATACGATTTTCTACGACAACGATGTTCTACGATGAACTCTCTAGTGGCTATACCGCGCACACGCATACACACCTACACACACACACACATGGAACGTGTTTTAAAAGAACGACCTCTCTTTTGCCAAACTCTCTGTCGTTTTACGTCTCGATTCGAATGGAAAATAGATTTTCTTCTTTGAAAATTGCAATAAGCATCTGAATCCTATAATCTCCAAGTGACACTTATTGACACTTTAGCGAGACTCGAGTCTAGTCCATCCGGTCGGCAAAGTCGCTGGATGTCGCTAATACTCGCGATTGTGTCGCGTGGGAAAGATGCGAAGAATGTTGGGAAAAATGCCACTTTCGAGTCATAGAATCTTGTGCAGTCGACGCGATCCGTCTGACAAAGGATCGCTGGAGAATACTGGAGACCGGAAGCGCGGAAATTCTGCGATTCATCGACCCGAAGCCGATAGTCGTCGAAACTTCCTGAAAGCGATCGAACTGTCGCGCGACGTGCATTAACCGAAGCTCGGCTAACCGGATTTCGATTGCTGAATATTCAAATCTTCTATTATTCGACGATTCGAACGGAGGTCTGCCGCGGACACGACGCCTTGGCCAAACAAATGAATAATCTAAATAAATAATCGGCCGCGCCAACCTGAAATTGAATAGCAAATCGTATTTGTGCGTGAAAATAGGATCGTTGATCGGGAAAATTGAGCGAATCTGGTTTTTCAACGTTTAATGGACTGGCCGCCGATGCGTCAATTAACGGGACGTATGGACGCCGACTTGTCCTGGCTAATGAATCGATCGGTCTGCTGGTTGTGCTTTTCCTTCGTCCTCTACTTCCCTGTTCTTCGACCATGTCAATTTTTATACGTGTCTGACGCCTGCGTTTTATACGTGTTCTGAATATGATTTCGAATACGGAACATACGGAACATATTTCGAATACGGTTTCGAAAAAGGACTAAGAAGCGGCGAAAACGATCGTAACGCGGAACTTGCTGTAAGAGCATTTCACCTTTTACCTTCTTTGCTGGTGGAACAGCGTGTAACACGGTAATCCTATTCCATCGTTATTTGTCACGTCATCGCAGCGTTACCTTCGACAGAGTCAACTGGAACGAGATCTTTCGCGTGTTTACTCGCGTATTTGTCGCCTTTCCATACCATAAACCGTGCAATCTTTTACATGGATTACCCTTTCAATTCGCGTGAGAAACAGCGTCGACGTGTTATCGGCCACGTACGAAAATCCGGTAATCCAGCGTTGCTTCTTGCATTCTCTGCACAGTCGACGCGTTACCGAATAGGTCTGCGACGAATAGGAACGTCTGCTTTGAAAGTACACCGGCGAAAGCGACAACGAGGATTCCCGTTCCAATACCAAAGAAGCTTACCTGGACTTTTGACGGCAAGATAGCAGACGACCGAACGAAAGGGGAAAATCACGACTAGACGAGATCGTGTGCGAGTTGACGTTAGGCCGATGGCGTAGCAAAGTGTCACGTGCCGAACCGCTTGATCTTTCGATTCCAAAAAGTCGACGAACACGCACACTCTGACTTCTTTGCGAAAGAAGCGTTCCTCTATTTTCCCCTTTACCATTCAAATTTCCAGGTCGGTCAGGCTTTGTTAAATTTCACGAATTCCTCTCTTCTTCCTCTTTTTATCCGACTGTCGCGCGCGTTTCCACCAGCGTACCCTTTGTTCAGCGAGTCTGCGTCGCTCCAACGAACTCAGCTTTTTCTGGAAATTCACTGGATAATTATCATCGAACTTTTGTTCTTTGACGCAGCCCTGGAAAGGTTTCGCTCGGCCGAACTCCATAGGAGAAAGCCTCCTCTTGTTCGAATTTCCGCGATAAACGACAGATATCGGGCGACTGAAATTTCCCGCGTCGTCGACGGACGCAGAGGATAAACTCGTCTTCGAAAAGCGAAGCAGCACGTACGTAACCGGTTTCTATGAAACGCGGGAAGCGTTTCGCCTGGATGCTTGACGCTTGTTATTCGACGCCTCTTCAAACGACAATCGTACAACGGACTCGACGGTAAACACGAATTTTCCATCGAGTCCCATAGAGGAGAGAAGAAAAGGAAAAAGGTACGATATGTCCAGTGTTTTGCGTTTTATAGATCTGGCGAGGATTTCAAATTACAAGCGATTATCTGGATTTCATTGGTTTGCCTACGTGTCGCCGGTCGACCGATTAATCCGTCGAGGACGGTAGCGTTAATTCGTTGCAAACGACCCGACGAAAAATCGATGTCGTCCCTCGTCGCGAAACGACGCGATGCAACACGTCGATGACTCGTGACCCGGCAAATTAGCAGCAGGCTGTCGCATCGTTTGGGAAGAAAATCAGGTTCGTTTCGTTCGTAACTGTGAAATCAAGGCGCGACGTTCTACGGCTGACAAACTCGCGGGTTCAAGGGGATGACGCCTCTTCGCGGTTACGGGTATTAGTATGCAGGAACGGGGTTGGCTCACTTGCCTCGCGGGCTTGTTATTGATGATGAACGTGCCGGCGGAAACGGAAACGCCCGGCTAGGATACGTTTATTCCGCGCCACGGACTCGAATTCACTGTTCTATTCGAAACTTAGACGTGCTATTGAAGTAACTTTGCTAAGGGTTTCGCGAGCCCGCGTCCGTCAATACGTTAATTAGAGTTGCGATCTTATTAGAAATTCGTTCCGCGAAAAATCTACAGCGTTTTCTTCTAAAGCTACTTGTTAATCGCCTGCCTCGGAGTGTTTGGAATTAGCGAGTGTTATAGGGGAGCCGAGTAAAATGGTAGAGGGAGCGGGGGAGAGTGGGGTGGGTGTGTGTGGACGAGCGTGACGAGTTTGAAGCGATTATCGCTATCGATCGAAAGAAAAAACGGCGAGTAATTTACGAGGTTATTAATTTTCGCTGACCATGTGGTGGTTAAATCGAGGTCGAAGTTGTTTAAGCGGATTAAACTGTCTTCCTAAACTGGAACTCGACGCAAGTTCCTATGCCGTGTATTCTGTGGTGCGTGTACGGACGTTGGCGGACGATTTCGCTGGCTTCGCAGTAGATAAATTGGAAGGTAGACCGCTGATGACGAGCAGAACACGTATACGGATTCGCGAAAAATCCGCAAAATAATAAGAAAACGTGGACGTAATGGGTACGCGAATATAATTGCATCGTACGTGAAAGAGGAAATATTCTTGCCGCGAACAGGATATCGAAAATTGTTGCCGATTATTCGACATTATTCGACGATTCGTGGTCGAAACGAATTGAATTTTCTTCTATTATCGACGACGATATCGCGCGTTATCGATTACACATTGCCCACGTGTTATTATCATAAGCTAGTACGCGAAATTTATTATCGTTATCGAATAACGAACCGGAGCCGTGTCTCGTTCCAACACGAACCAATTTCGCTTCTCGACGATTTGCAATTCGAATAACTGGCGAATTCTTTTCCATTTTTTCCCCCTTTCCCCTGTATAAACTGGCTACTCTTCCTAATTTGAAATTCCTAACGGCAAAGTTATAAGTTTCCACGATCGCAAACATAGCCGCGTAAGTCGTAAATCATTCCGAGATTGCTTCGGACATAGACTACACTCGACTGTAGATTCGGAGACAACGTCCTCGTTAATAGCGCGTAATAACTTGATATGAGACTTCTGATAAAAACGCAAATATATTCCGGCGGTGTTGATTTCTGACCAAATAAGTGTAATTTCCATTACGGCTCTCTTCACGCTTGTGATCACGTATAACGAGGAGGAAAGGTAATATATGGGAAAGCGCGCAATTTCATAAAATTCATCTCCGTATAATCGTATTTACCAATCTCCATAATTTATTCGTACCAATCTTTTTCGTACGAATGCGCGGTATCGACGATGCAGTTTCGCAAGCCCGTTTCGCGCTTTACGTGTTAATTGTCTAACCAGGAGGGACGATACGAAATCATCGAGGTCGTCTTACCATTTACTGTTTCGGGAGTGATTAGAGTTTGGTCATCGGTATGAGGAAATCGCGGGGAGCCGTGAGTAATAACTACAGTCGGTGATAACTGGAAAGCAAATATACGCGTCAGTCGGTTAATTTAAAATTATCGCGTCCGCGAATCTCGCGATACGGTAAAAATTTTGAGAACGTTTCAAAGACTTACGCTGTCCTACCCTTACGCGCGGTATTGCGTTGATTCGACACTCGTCGCGCTTAACGATCGGCCTTTTCGCGAAATGTGCAAACAACGAAACATTCGGCAACAACGTGCATCGCGTTCGCGGAGTATCGAACGAACAGAGAAAGGAAACAGAGGAAGCGCGAATGGAAAATAAAGGTAAAAAAGGTGAGAAAGGTTGTAACGTTTCATTTCGCAGCGCGTATCAGCGAGAGGACAGTAATTCAGGTCGCGACGCTTTTTTGTTCCCCCTCTGTGCGAGATCAAAATTTGCTGGTCGTGGTAGGCGCTTCACGGTGCGATTCACGGTAATTCGAGCTCCAATATTTGTCAGACCGAATTCAAAGTGGCGTTGGCGGCGCTAGCGGCGGCGCTAGCGACGTAACAGGGAAAATTTTCTGCTAGACGCGAGAACCACGTTCATCGCGCTAAATTGACAGTGTCGCGCCAACTCGTCGTGCCAGCCGTGGACAACGTTTAATATATTCGAATTCGAATTTCGACGTTCCACGCCGAGCAAACGAAAGAGATTTGGCTAAATTATACCCAGAGTCAAGCCAGCCGGTCGTTGCTCGCGTTTTTCTCTCGGGATCGCCACCATTAGAATATCTCACGCTTGGCTCGTTTGACGTTTCAATTTTTTTATTAGAATTGTCGATCCCTCGCTCCCTCTTGCCCCCTCGCCCAATTTGCCGAAATATAAAGAAATTGCTGATTCCATTGTTCGTTTTATCCCCATGATGCATCTGTGTCCCGATAGTTACGTCAAGCAGATGAAGTCGGAGCGCGCGTTTTAAAAGATTTCCAAGGGAATATATAAATTTAAAAAAGAGAGAGAGAGAGAGAGAGAGATCGATAAGCAGAAGTGGCAGTTTCAAACCATTTGGAGAAGTACGGAGGACAGAGTATAATGGGTAAATCTTTTACTATCGCGATCCGCAGATATCCGGCATAAAGGATACATAAGGAGACCTATCGCAACCAGTGGAGAACAAACAATCGACGATTTCGATTTGGAATGCCCGCGCAATTGCTTCTCTCGAGAGTTCTTTTCGCGAAATTCTCCGAACAGATCCTCGGAAGAAGGTAAGGAAACATCTTCGCGAACGTTACGATACTCTTATACACACCATGTATCGTTGCAACGACGCGACCGGTATGGTACTTGGAAAATTTGATTTCCGCCGACTTAAACGGCTTCTCATTCTGTTTCGCCAGACATCCACGATAAAGAGGAATTATCATTGAAAGTTTCCAATATCGAAATGTCGATACTTATTTAATTACTTTCCATACCGAGCCCTTTAAACTAGTCCGATCGACATCGAGTTCATTAATTTTGAAATTTCCTGTTTCAGGAATGGGAACATCGAGCTTCTTCGGGCACAGGGCAATGCCAGGACAGCGAACAACGATTCACGCCAAAGATCGCTTCTCGAGGAAAAATTTCTCGCCTGCTACTTCTTTCTTCTTTTTTCGTCGCCGCGTATTAATAAATTTGACGGGTCGAATCGCGTGTCAATTTCTGCAACAACCAACCAACCGACAAACGTCCCGAACATTTATTCATAAACGAGAAACGTTGGAACTTTGTCGATAATACGGCGAAAACCGTTTCCTGTCACACTTTAGATACGAAACGAAATCGAACAAGGATCCTTTTTATGCTACTAATTCTCTGACTGAAATGGGATACACGTGGTATACGTCCCGGCCAAGACTAGGGACAGTCGCGAAACGGCGAAAAAGTGGCGAGAATATAGACGTATCGAGAGATTCGTGCAAATAAAATCCAATCGGTTGGCCGCGAGCAAAGAGGCCGCAATCGTCGGCACATGTTTGAGCGTACGTTCAAAGCGATCGATATAACTCGTTTAGCGTGATTGTTCGGCAAACGGTCGATACGGAGGTGGCGGGACGTCGACCTCGGGAATAATGAAATACTATGGGGAATAACAGGATGACCGAACCATGAGTTAACGACAGGAACAACGCATATAGCCCTCTTATAGCAACTTTTTACTGTAGCTCGACAAGGATTCTAGGGAATTCTGCTTTAGGAAAAGATGGGAGAAAGGGTGGACGAAGACACGTAAAAAAAGTCGTACACAAAAATTTCTTTCATAAGACGTAGCGCGTGTTAGGATCGAGCGTATGACAGAAGCAGCTGCTATGTTCGTGATTCGTCACATATCAAGGCGCCAAGCGGAAACTACTTATAGAAACACCTTTTCCCGTTGACAGCGTCGTAGCTATAGGGAAAAATAAACAACGGAATACAGGGCCGCTGTTACAAGAAGCGCAACGAGTTTCTTTGGTAAGGTCATCGATGTACGATAGCGACGCGAGGTAAAAGTTTGTGCTGCCACGTAGAGCGCGTGTTCGGCGATGAAGACACTTTCTTTACTTTGGGGATGGAAAGCACGTATTTACAGCGAACCAACTAACAGAGAACTCTTCGCGCACAGCCAAAGAGGATGTATGTTTGTCAAGGTGTTGCGAGTAGGTCACGAGAAATAATAATGATGATAATAATAATAATGATAAGAAAGAAAACGCGAGCCGATAGACAAAAGCGATACGACGGCTACGTATAAAACGTAAGCGTTTCTATTTATGTCACATCGAAGCGGAGAAGCAGCGATAAAACGATCCAAATTTTCTTCCCCGCGAGAAAATGATCTCCGTTGAATATTCATTGCGCGTTCGAATTAATTTGATTCCGTTCCAGTTGCCTGTCCTTGATGCGAAACGAAGATCGATTTTCGCTGGACGCATATTCGGAAGATCGATTCACCCGGCAAAGGAATCGCTTGGCCCGAAGCAAGCGAAGGTTGCCGATACTTGGAGTACTTATCGTCGTACTCGCCACTCGATTTCAGCCGACACTGTTGCCACTGAACAAACGGACCGCCACCCCGACTTCCTTCCTTTCACGGACCACGGTTTCGAAAAAGTTCTCTCGATCGTCTGCGTTTAACTAACCTCTTTTTTCCTATCGATCCCACGTTCGTAGAGCCGGGAATATTACCGAACTTTGTTCCGGCTGCAAGAGATGTTCACAGGTTTGCGTGTTACTCCGGCTTGCTTCGCGATCGTTTGGATTCGTCGTAAATACCCTTCGAACTGTGAACGATCGATTCTCACCCTTGAAACTGTCCATTTGCCTTCCGGTCGGGACTGCTAAATAGAAACTGTTGAATTCCCTTGTTTCATTCTCTTGCGGCGCATCGACCGCGCGTTAAGGGTAGTTGAAAGTCGATTCCCTTTGTTAAACGTTCGTGTACGGGAAGCGAATAAAATTGTTTCGGACATTTCGAAACGATTGAAAGCGTTGCCCGCGCTCCAAGTTTACTCGATCTATGGCTGGTTAAACGTCGGCCGCTTATAAAAGTAGTTGGCGGATAGATTTAAAGTAATCCTTCGTCGAAATGTTTTTACAACCGCTTTAAAGTGCCAGATATCGATACATCGAATCTCGGATCGTTTTTCATTACTTTTTCGTTCGATGATATTTAAAAAGTGGAATTAGATCGAAACGGATACATTGCGGTAAGGTTTACTCAGAAGAACAAAATGAATAAATCGATAGAATTCGACGACAAAGCAACCGGCGTCAAATTCGATTCGACTTCGGACAGCTGCCATAAATAATAAGCGCCATCAAAATACGAGTAACGTGTCTCCCGGTACGAAACGATCTCCGATTCTGCCTGTCTATGGTCTATGGGAAATTCATTCGCTCGGTTCGTTTCCATCGTCCTTGACGCGTATAACAATTCTGTTGGCGCTAACGTGATGGGCGCGAAGCTACGTATAGACACGGTCGATCATCGTGACGCGCCAACGACCTGATAAGCGATAATGACAGCGCGTGGATCGCGGCCGGTTGTCTTCGGGGCGTTAATGCGCCGACAGGATCCCGTCGGTTCGACCCAATTCGTTTGATCGGAAGTTGGAGGAGAGGGGGCCGGTCCCGAATGGAAAACCGATGAAACAAATTGCACCGGCTAGACTGGTCGTTGTATCCAATTAACAGTAGTCAAAGGAATTTTGTTCGCCGAGCTCGCGGCGATGTCACGATTTGCTTAAAAAAATCGAGGTTCTTTTAACGAGCCATGGTTTACACGACGTTCCAGCTACACCGTCGCGTCGGCTGTCTGCGAACGTATCGACGATCGGCACCGCGTGCTTTTCCCATCATCTGGTCGTTAACTGGCTGATGGAATTTTTTCATCAAGAAGTAGAGCTTTGTTTCGGCGAGCGAACGTCGCGCGCACTTTGTCCGCGTGATCGGCTGGGAAATTGAAAGCAGGCCGAAGAAGAAACGTGTGGCGTGTAATGTAAACGAGTGGATGAAAGTGAGCGATAGGGAAGGAAATGGTAGGAATCATACAACGGGACCATACAACCAAACAACGGGAATCGAGCGATATCTTGTCACAGTGACGGAGCCGATGGAGAAACCGAGCACGTAAATAGGCATAATCCATCATCGGCTGGTCGGAATACACATTACGCCGTGCTGATCGACGATAGGCATAATTTATCGACCTTAATCGTTGCTTTCGTCGCGTCTTAGCGTCCTTGTTGATTTTATTAGCCGGGCATCGACGTAGAATATCGTGCAACGTACAAGTTTGCGAATTCACCGCGAAGATACCACCGTTAACTACGACGAGACGCGACCGTGTTTCGTTCTGCCTAATTGGCCTCGCTCCACTCCCGGATAATTAGGATCGTTTCTTTTCACGCGCCTCGTCGAAACGCGCTGCCCCTTGTTAGCGGTACTAGGTATATTTTGTCGTGCACGAGACGAGTCTGGCGAAACGTTATCAACGAGAGCCGAGTTTCAACAGTTTGAAAATTTCGATTTTTATCTTACCGTTGGAATAAAATGTCTATTTCGTCTTTTAAAGGCAGTACAGCGTAATTATGATCACCGTAATTTAGAAAGCGTGTTTAGAAAGAGTGTTTAGAAAGCGCGTGGAAAGTCACTGGAGACGTTAGAAATGTTTGAAAAATTCGCGCCAGTGGTCCCGAAAGATCCAACGATCTAATCAAGTTTCTTCCACCATGGCGAACGAAAGAAGCGGAACGCGCCGCGGATATTCAAATTCGACGAGTTCTTATTTCCATATCCTGCCTGCTTATATTATATCTTTTATCTTTAACTGTTTGACTTGCTTCTTTTAGTAAATTTCAGAGCGTTAGCCGACGATAGGAGAACTCGAAGCTCGTTCGGCTTGAGGAACCAAAGCAGAAAATGCGATGATTTCTAGAACACGAGCTTGGCCATTTGAATATCCCGAATACGCCCTGCTTACGAATAATTAATATTAATATGACGATTACATTATCGATTATCGGACACTCTCTTCTCCTTCTCTCGTTCTATACACTTTCAGCAGGATCCTCGTTAATAAACAGTCGTAACGATCGATCTTTTAAGTTGGCGATTTTCCGAAATCCGAAATGTTTGTACGACGACGAGGAGCCTTTAGATCGCGCGATGAAGCAGGGACGTTTTTGCGGTATCGCTGTGTGCGGAATTTATAGGCAAGAATCGCCATATTTCTTGGTATTTCTTGATATTTCTTGGTATTTCTTGGTATTTCTTGGTATTTCTTGGTATTTCTTGGTATTTCTTGGTATTTCTTGGTATTTCTTGGTTGCGTTCACGCGAGCTCGTGCAACGAAAGATACGTTTATAGGATGGTTTATAGGAACGCGCGATTCACGTTTCACGGTCGTGACGAAGTGTAGTTTAATGGACGGGAGAAACGCAAACGTTCGAAACGCGAGAAGACGTTCGAACGATGTAAGACGATCATCGATCTGGTGAAACATCGCGGAAACCAGACCGTTAGAGAAACGCGGCTTGTCGAGAGCTCGTCAGACTGTTGCAGCGGTTTGATATCGGTCAGCCGATAAATCACGCTACCTTGTGTCACGGAGGAAAAATCTCGTTTTCGCGGGATATTAATATGTCGCGAACAATTATGTATACGGCTTCTTGGTATTCCTTCCGATCGGACGAGATCGTTGCAACGATCGAATCACTCGACCGTTCGAGACCGAAGCTACAGAAACAAACATTCGTTGGAACAGGTCGGATTTTAAGTTTCAGCTCCTTGAGGCACGCAGCTTTCCTTCTCTTGCCGAAGCGAATTATCGATTCGACGTAAACTGCGAGGGAATTTAACCTTGGAGGCAACTAATTCAATGGACCTCACTGGGCGACTCGAATTCAAGCGCGCTTCGTTAGAGATAAAAGCATCATCACGTTCACCTTCAAAATGCATATTCCTCGTTGTTCAGCATCGCTTGATAACGGAAGGATTTATTCGCCAATGTCATAGCCTTTTAAAGAATCTTTACATCCTCGATCTCAATGGTATTCCTCCGTCTTTAATGTAGATGGGCAAGCAGTAAAAAATCATTATTATTATTATTATTAACGGAGATTAACGCGGATCGCGGGATCGGAGTTTTAAAGAGCGAGATATTAGTTTGTTCTCGGTGGACGGTGATTCGGTAATCTCGCTTCGCGGTTATAACGGGGAGAAAAGTCTGAGTTGGTCGACTCTCGGTACTCTCGACGAAGCGTCGGGAATGTAGCTGGCGCGACGCGGCGGTCTGTACAGGCGCGTGGCCGGATATTATTATAATTAACGCGGTATAACAAGTATGTTAATGAGGGCGTTGTTCCGCGAACGAACGAACGAAAGAGATGGAAGCTTCGTTACTCGCGTCTGATTTGCTCTTCGCTCCTTTCGTTCGCTCGTTTCCACGGGTTTTCTCTTATTTTCACGAACGCTCGTACGAAATCACGACTACCTCCTCCGATGCAATTTCCTTCGGACCGTCTTGGAATGGCTCGGTCACGCAATTAAACGATCAAGATTTCGCCAGTACGCCGAGCGAAAGATTATACGAAAAAAGTGGACCGTTGCGATTTAAAGAGATTAGTAATCGGATTAGTAAACTGGCGAGTCGATAAACTGGTTACTCTCGTAAATTGGTTCCATTGGAAAGTTTCGCCGTGCCGGTTTATCGGCGATCAAACGCCGAGAATGATATTTTTAATCGGCAAGATACGGAAATCGCTTAAATTGAAATCGTACGAGCAAACACGTAACAATACGTACGTGTAACGCGTAATAGAATAACGTGTAACAATAATAAATAACGTTTCGACAAAGTCGTTTGATTCGAGGTGCGATCGAAGAAAGATGCTTTTGCGGCGTGGCTGGTGTTGCAGTTGATAAAAATTTGTACCGAATCGAACGGGATTCGTCGCGTGGAAAGCAGATGCGGAGGAAACGAGAACGAGAACGAGAACGAGAACGAGGACGAGGACGAGGACGAGGACGAGGACGAGGACGAGACAGAGGGGGTTAGGAGAACAGGCGGTGCCGTTTCGTTGTGCGGTGGTTCGATGTATTCCGCTTCCGTTAAGGATAAAGGCTAAAGTGCCCAACTTTCTATATTTATAGAAGAGAAGCTTACATAATGAAATTACGGTTATCGGCGTTCATATCGGCGCTTATACCGGATCTAAACGTTCTCGGACGAAATTAGAGCGCGCTGTTGATCAGCGTACAATTGACCGTGGCCGCTGGAAATGATAGTTGAGAATCTGGCCGCGCCTCGCAACCGCGAAAAATCGCCTAAGTTGCTTAAGTTGACGGATAGGTTTCTCGCGGAGAAAAAGAGACTACCGGTACCGTATTTTTCTTTGGTTAGTGGAAATCGAAGGAAAAGTTTTAGCTTTGAGGAAGGAACCGAGTCTGAAATTGAGATGGAAGACGGAAGCGAACGGCAAGGAAAGTCGATCTGCTATATTTAAACGCGAAGAGATGTCCCGAGTTGAACAAGGGAGGGACCGAGTTCTTACGTCGATTTCGTTTCTTCCACTCAAGTCCTTGGTCGGGTACAAAACTCGCGGATTCCAGAGCCGCTGGTCGAGTTTGACCCGAGGAAAACTTTATTCGAGCTCCGAGGCTATAAACGGCTCCAGTTATCGACTGGAGAACCGTCGTACCGAATTACCGGACATCCATCCGATTTATCCTTCCGAAGCAAGTATGAAAATTTCTGTTTAAGATTAATAGAGAGAGAGAGAGAGAGAGAGAGAGAGAGAGAGAGAGAGCGGAGGTATCAGCTGCGCCTGACGCGCCGTTTCGATGCGGAGCATGCCGGTTATTACACGCACCGTACGAAAGGAAAGAACAACGAACAATGATACCAGAGCGCTGACAGTCCGGATTTATAGCTTCACTCCGTAGATAATACCATCTTGTCTGCCTGCCTTCCGTGAGGCTAGACTGTTTCTAAAATTCGTCTCGAGGACAGGACCTTTGCTCGTTAACGTCGTTCTTCCTTTTACCAAAAACTTACTACGCGGTAGCGTATGAACAGGCTCCAAATAAAGATACGAGAATCTCAGATGATAAGAAAACGACAGTTCTTGCTCCTTTCGATCGTAGTTTCGTAATCTATTAATTTATCGTAATTTATATCGGCTGTACGAACGAGCCAGCTTAAAAATTTCGCGTTTCGTTGATAACGTGGTTAATCAATTTTTCTGTTATCCCGTTCGTCGACCTATCGTTCTTACTTTGTCGGTGATACATTGGCCATCGCAAAGGAATAAATCGATAAGGACTTTATGGCTGCATTAAACGCGAAACATTCTTTACCTGGCTACACGTTTACGTACTTTCGTTCAACTGGATGTGGACAAACGACTCAAACATTTACCCCCTTGTAAACGAAAATTTCCAATGTTACTCTGCTGGTGTATCGATCGTCCGATTTGCAATTTCATCGATTACTTAACTCGATAACGTAACGTCGCTGTGGTTGAATTTTCAGTCGATTGCTTCGCTTTTCTTCAAATTCATATCTGTAATTAAAAATAACGAGGTGATTTAACGATCGCGATAATTAAACTGTATGAAAAGAGTGCTTTCGGGAAGATCTAAGGCCAGACGCGAGCATTTATTAAAAACCGGAGAAAGGAAGGAAAGGCCGGTTTACGTGTGCTCTGTTCTCCATAAATTTCTTCGCTTTTTCTACCGAGAAGGCGGCAGCTCGATACTCGGCAACCCTTTGGGAGCCGAAAAGTTTACAAGGCTTGCTGTCTGTTCGCCAGCCCTTTTCCCACCGTGGCGCGGGTAATCTTGATATATAGGGAGCGTTAAGAGCGACGCCGCGGGAACCTCTTAACCTGCTTGACCAGACTGTCACGTGAAAAAAATGTTCACCCATTTGTATTGTCGTTTTAGCGACACGTATGTACAAGTTATATGTAGAAAGAATTCTTTAGCCTCGTCTTAGGCGAAACGAAAGGCGGATGAATGTTGCCTTTGGGAAAATATTTCGAACGAAACTCTGAGTTCAAAGGCCTAGTGCTACGTTTCTTTCGTGCGAACGATGCGATTATATCCGAACGTAATAATCGCACGTAATAATCTCTCATATCAGAGTAATGTGGTAACAGTGCCGTCTATTAACATGGTATTTAACTATGGTAACGCTTCTCAGAAAGCTATATAAATCTAGTCAAAGAAGCGTAACTTTGCCACGGTGGCTGGTTAAATTGCATTTTCTTCTTGTTAGAACTTGCCTGCCGAGCCTGTTGTGCGTCGCGCATAATACGATGGTTTCACCGAGGTAGCTCGATTTTTTGTTCCACTTATTCTCTCGTCTTCACCTCCGATCAACCTTCTAAGCATCGATCGACTTGGAAAAAAGTCCAACCCGATCGAAGTTTGATCACGTTTTTACGCCTAGCGTGGAAGACGATAGGCAGGAGAGAAAAAAGAAACGGGAAGGAATACGACGCTCGTTGTTGGCCAAAACGATACAATTTTATGGCTGACCAGAGATAAAACAAATGGGAAGAAGATCTTAATTCTTAGAGACGTGCTCGATCATAATAACGCGCCGACGTTCCACCGATCATTTCTGTTTCATTCTTTCCCGGACGGAGCAACGATTCTCCCACAGATTCGAAATTTTCTGTTACCGTGCAGTCGGCCACCCTTCCTTCCTCGATTTCCGGGCTCGGCTCGGTAACGCAGTTTCCAGAGATCGATGGGGAGAGAAAAAAGCAGAACGATCTACGGGAATTTCGAACGCGTACCGCGACGAAGAACCTGTGCCGCGCGTTCACGCTCACGCTGTTCCTTCATTTACGGCGATATTTGCAGCGCCTCGGAAATTATTGCTCCACGGGTTGCCTCGTATAAAGCGGCACTGTAAGCTATTCGAAACCGAGTAAAACTTTTTCCTCGTATTTTAAACGGACAGAAACGAAAGGGACACGGGAAGGGGGGGGGGAGACCCTTTTAATAAAATCACCGAAGCACGAAATATTCGCTTGATATCACTGGTCGCTCGTTTTGTGCCCTCATTACGAAAGACGTTTTCCCTGCGCGAAAAACACTTTGTAATTTACGTATCATCCCGCTTAAGAAAACGCTTTTTGAGATAACAAATGTCTGAAAATGTTGGCTCTTTTCGACCAGTTTATCGCGTCCAAGGCAATGCCTACGTATCCACGCGCGTACTTCTCGACGCGTCGATTTCAAAAAAAAAAAAAGGTTGCGTAAAAGAATGCAAATAAAGGCTTATCGAGCGACATCTCGACGAACGTTCCAAACATTCTCGTGCAGCTGCAACTTTTAACAGCCGCTCGTTAAACGCTGTATGTATTAAAAATGAATTTTCGACTAGCCACAATTATCTCTGCTCGTAGATGGACGGATCGGAAACGACGTTTGCGGCGGTACGCGAAGAAAGTAAAACGTTTTGGGAAGAAGCAAGACGCAAAAGTTGGAAAACGTCGGAGGTGTGTGCGTTTTGTCGCGATGAGACAACGCTTGATTCCTTCTTTGGTGCTTTCGAAAGGGAACCGCTTTCGTGCAGTTGGCCGAAAGAGAAGGCACACGATGGAACATCTGACAAGCGTTTTCTTACAGAACTTTGAAAACTCTTCGGCAGCTCGTAAGACAAGAGGACGCGTTAAAGAAAAGAGATTTCCTCGAGACCGACTATCTTTGAATTTTTCAACTTGTCCTAAAAGTTTTATCGTCGGCGACACTCGTATTTATCATAAAATGAAAAAAAAAGAAAGAAAAAATACAAAAGTATCCTTAACCTTCGATTTATTCTAGGGATCTAAATGAAAGTAAGGATCTAAAAGAGTAAGGATCTAAGCAAAATCTTGCTCCTGTTTATTATTTATTGAGAGGAAGATCCGGTGGCTGGAAAGTGGATATTACGATTGTCAGGAGAGAATTTCAAAGAGAACGGCATTATGCGTGAAAGAATCGTCAGCGCCGGGTCTCTCGAGCTCGCCAGAGCTCTGTCAAGGGCAGCGTGAATTTTTTACGCGGGTCGCTTTGTCACGGCCTCGAGGCTCGACGATTTTGTCGTCGACGCATGATTTTTCCATTGGGTCGCGAAAGAAAGTGACAGTCATGTACCCTGTGACAACGCTCGGATTACGTGCTTTCGCGCGAGTAAAATATACGTAGCGGCCAAGAACCGCGTGAAAGATGTTTCTGCCTGAAAGGAACCGTGGACCGCTTTAATTTCTTCAACGAAGAATAAAGTTCTTAGCCCACTGTGCCACCAAGAAGCTACTCGCTCTTAGTTACCCTGTTTCGTGTCCGACCTTCTCGCTTTACAAGCAGGATCCGGATTAACGGATTGAATAAATTTCCTTTTTGTAATGGACTCTGGCTGTTTAACTCTAAGCGAACGGTGTAGTGTTTCCAGTCGTACGAAGGCGCTCGTTTTATCTTCTCGTTGTTTTAAAGTCGGTTACCCTTTTGCTAAAGCGACGATCCGCGGTTATTCTCCTAATGCTCTATTCTTACTTTGTTTCGCTGTTTTCCAGAGGCTGCGGAAGAAATGAACGTATCAAGGTGCAGAGATTAAGATTCGAATTCGACAAAATATACGACAAACGATTCATCCAGAACGCAATATCTCGTCCTAAAACGCGTCGTTATAAAAGGAGTTGTTATACTAGAACGATCGCAAGAAGATGAGGCGTTCTCCACTTCGAAAGTTGCTCTATGGATTCATCGATTTGGTTCGTCGTGGCATCGTCTCGACGGTGATACGAAATTTTTTAGAGTTGCGAACAGATATTATTTGGATAATAGTGAAAGTCGGTCGAAACTCGAAGAAAGTCGCGCTAATATGGTAAAATGTTTAGCGCGTCGGACCGAGCTTCGCACCGAGTGTCGCATCGAAATTCGAAGTTGAGGGCAACGGGAGGAACTTCATCGCCGGTTGTCGGGGATCGATTCGGCGTGGATTAATCAGGCAACGTGTAGCGGTGCAAGCCCGACGCGAGTTTCTATTCGCAACGCGGCCGATCCATTGTCATTCGCGTTGCTGTATATACGTCGGTGTATTTTCTTGCCTCGTTGAACAGCGTTTTCGTTACCGAACGATAGACGCGTTGCGTGGCATGAGTCGTCGAGTCGCAATGACGTTGATCGTTTAACGGTTGCTTTCCTTAAGACGTCGTATCATTCTGATTTTGTATCCCGCGTAATCCTTCTGTGCGCGCGTGCGTTCGATGCTCGTTCAGCTTTAAAAACATCAAACATGCGAGCAAACATAAACAAACAAACAAACATGGAGTGAAAAAACAGGTCTAACACGTTAGCAGAGAAGCTGAAAATGTACGCGAGCAAAGTACACGTTGTTTATGTACGCGATATAATTAATACACAGAGGTTAAACGGAAAATTTTGTGGGAACAGCGCGCCAGCGAACATGTCAAGGCGATCAGGAAAAGCGAGCGCAGGAATAGAGGGGCTTTCAGGTGCTGATATTACGTCGGAGTGACAGCAGCTGCGGCGGAGATTGCAACTCTTCTAAGAATTAATTCACGAGGCGTAACGAACGTTTCCTCTACCGGCTGAATAGTTTAACGAATGAGAGATATCAGTTTTGCAAATCATTGAATCATTCAGTTCGTAATCTAGGTGAGAATCTTGATGCCCGATACAGCGTGGATATCCTTTGATGTTTAAACGCGCGACAGGCTCGCCTTCTATTGAAAGCCCTCGTTTCGTCTCGGGCTTCTAGAAGCGAATTGGCCACTCTAAATAATAGCGTGCCCCCCGTCTGGAAGCCGTTTTTTCACTTTGAAACGTAGTCGTAGTCGTAATCGTAATCGTAATCGTAATCGTAATCGTAATCGTAATCAATGTCCCATAGAACGGAACCGGGTCAATGAAATCAATCTCACAAGGCCGATGCTTCGGTCAAAGCCTCCGGATACCAGTTAATGTAAATTAATGGCCGTGTTATTAGTTTCCGCTTTGAGCCATCCGGAGCCACTGCCAGTCTCGCACTTTGTTCGCGATCGTGTAATAAAATTTGAAATGCACGTTGTCGGCAAATCTTCCATAGAGGAAGCAAAGTTGAATAAGAGTTTCTACAATCAGCAAGTAACGAGAATCGATTATCGAGGCACGTTAGTTCATCAGCCGCTCTATAAATTTCAACTTCCTACGTAGTACAACGCAATAAGAAAATGATATATACCCCGAAGCTCGAAACCCTTTATGGCCGTAGACGCTATAAACATGATCTGTAGCTTCCGAATATAAGCCGTCCAATAGCATTTAGACTACGTTGCAATTAGCTTTATCAGGCTCGGATGAGACAGGGATAGAGAAACGGTTCGCCTTTAGTGGCCTCGTTTGTGCCCACGCTCCGTGTTCCGCGTAATCAATCATCAAAGATGAGAAATCTCAGTGCCAGTGTTTCATCTGCACCGATGAAGCTGGACTGCTAAGCTGGCGAAACGCTGGTACAAATGCCACTTGACGCGCGTTTAACGATGCATCGTTCACGTTGCCGACTCCATAGCGTATCGGCCTGTCAACCTCGAATTAACTTCGAATGGTCGTCGTATAAATTCGCAATACGTTGAAACGTCGCGTCGTTGAACTCTCTAATTAAAATATATATATATATATGTAGTAACGTATGAATTCTTAGAGTAAGGACAAGTAATGATGGTAGATTTAAAGTTTAGTGTAGTTTAATAAGTGATATTCAATAACAAAAGGAATATAAATAGAGTTTAGTCTAGTTTAATAAGCGATATTCAATAGCAAAAGGACCGACTATAATATCGTCGCACGTCGATGCACACTCTGTGTCCGCTCAACTCGCACTCTGCTTCTCGACTGACTCTCTGGCCGTTGTAGCGTTCTTTTGTCTTTTGCTAGGCCCACCGCACACGTGTTCCGCGGACGCTCGTAGCCAGGGTCACGTAGGTCTTTTCGGCGAAGCTATGTATTTGAAGGACCGATAACGCATTGATGGAGCCGACAGCGCCTCGGCTCTCGCCACATTGTCTATAGTTAACTCGATGTTTCTTAGGCCCTTCTCCCCGATACTACATATATATATTTCGATCGATCGGCGAGACTTAATTACGACAGATAAGCAATCCTAGAGATCGATAACTTGATCTATTTATACTTGATGTTTTCGCTACGAACAGCGGATGATCGACGACGGATGATCCTCCGTGAGGGACAAGGCGTTTTCGGGATGATGATCGCGGTGGTGTATCGTTGCGGCGTATCGTGGCGGCGTATCGTGGCGGCGTATCGTGGCGGCGTATCGTGGCGGCGTATCGTGGCGGCGTATTGTGGCGGCGTGTCGTGCCGGCGTTGGTTTCCATCGACACATCGGCAAAGGAGGGTCGGGGCCAAGGGTCGATGGAGCCGCCACACCGCTCAAAATCAATATGCAATTCGCGAAACGTAGTTCGCGGCCTCGAATACAATTGCATCCGCCTCGCCCCTGGCCCCTAGCCGTCCGGCGGGTTCCCCTCTTGAATCGAGACCAGATCGTATCCACCCCTGCAGCGACCCTCCTTTTTTCACGAATATTGGATTCCGAGCCGGAATGGCCAATGCGATCCGATTTATTCGTGTTCCCCTGCTGGCGCTGGCCTTCGCTTCTGGATACAGCAGGCCTGGCATAAGCTCGGTCAATTCAATATGTATTGTGAAAATCGGAAATTATACGGTAACACGCGTATCCTGTCGGCTCGATCCTTTCGTTTCTTTGCGGTTTATTCGGCCGCGCGACCCGAGAATCGCGATCGCTCCGCCGATTACCGGAGTCATCCACCGTCCGCTGGAATTTCAGTAGACTTTTCAAGGGACGTCCGCTCGCGGCCATCATTTTTCCCCCCAAAGCGTCGCAACTTAAAGTTGCTCGCATCGCGAACACGACGGCTTTTCCAAACAAATATTTGCACATTGTTCGAGCTCCATCGACGTGCCCGAAAAATTCCAATCTCCGACGAAAATCATTCTCTGTACGAACCACGTGCCGAGTCACGGATATTCGAAGCTGGATATTCGGCGGATAAATTATTTCAAGATGACGCGAGAGAGTCGTCGTAGCATCGTAGAATCGAAAGGAGAGGTTGCAGTTTGTTTTTTGGATACCCGGTTTTCCGCGAATTTATCTCCGCCACTCGTATCTAAACTAGTCGGAACAAGCGTATTTTTTCACGATCGGTTTCGGGTCGTGGACCCGAGAGATGGAGGAAGAGAGTGGCAAAAGACGCGGAACGCAGGCCACGGCGCGAAATTCGCGAAACTTCTCTCGCAGTTTGGTAGACGTCGGAAAATGAAATAATCGCGCCCGGGGCTAGGAGTTTCGCCGTGCGTTATTTCGAATCGATCCAACTTGGTGATAATTTCCGGTGGTTAGGTTTGTCTTGCGACTCTATTTAATTATTTCATTCTAATTTATTTGTCCTCGAGGAGGTGGTAACTCGCGGTGCTCGTTGTTTTCCTGGTTAACAAAGCATGACCGCAACTCGCTCTACCGTGTTTAACGTACTATCGGACAAATTTCTGTGCAAACGCGACACAACAGACTTCGAGTAGCGTGTTTCCACCGGGCAGGAAAAAAACTTGAGCGCCGAGTGGTCCAGCGGGAACGTTTTGTTACCAACTATAGCTACCGCTGGTAATTATCCGTGCTGTTATTCCGTTCGAGCGTGCTCTATCCCCGATATGGTGTTCTAATTTTATTGAAATTTCACGAGGAAATAAACGGTGCGTGATCTGGTAATGGTATATTTATAACGAAGCGTATCATTAACGAAATTCAACCGTCTTTTACGGGAAACGGAAAAGTTATACTTTGCTGATAAAATGCTGTACAAGCGGATTATTAAATGCTTCTTACGGGGAAAAAGGAAGCGAGAGAAATATCAACGGAGAAGATAAGATTTCCCATAGTTTGCTAATTCGTTTAGCATCGAACGTCGATCCATAGAGGAACGCAAAATGAAATAAAATATTCAATAAAGAACACTCGGTCTACATTCCGTGTCATCCAAGCTTTCGAGTAACTCTCGCAGACTCTAGATGTACGGTATTTGTAGCACGTTTTCCGGCGTCCGCGAGTTTTAATCCACAGACGGATTGTGGCAGAGCATTTCGAATAATTACTCGAATAAGCCGGCGTTGATTATTCAAGCGACACCTTTGACGCTTCTAGGCGACCATCGAATCCTCGCAAGAGCGGCGAATATCCGAGGCTGCCGTATTTTACGCGGTTCCGACGAAATCGAAACAAATTACTAGGCGGATTCGCCAAATAGAAACGCGTCGTAATTTCATTACGCGGTAGAGCGCTCGGATATGTAGCTAAGAATTCGCAATTTCGATCGATACGATCGTTTCGTGTGTATTTAAGCGAGCACGGCCACCGTTAAACGAGACTGCATTATTCACCGTGATCAGTTACGAGACAAACGGTATTTCCGCTTAATAAGAATTTTAATTGAATCGGCTGAGCGAGAAACTCGGTGTTTTATCCGCGTTTCCGGGACACTTCGATTCATATCGTCGTCGCGTCGCAGAGAAGTTTCGTCGAAATTACGTTTGCCCGCGTCTATCAACGAGATCGACGGCGCAGAATCCAAAAGAAAAAAGATAAAAATAAAAAAAAAAAGAAAGAACGAAAGAAAAAAAGAAAAGGAGAAAAAGAAGAAGAAAAAGAAAAAGAAGAAAAGGACGTCCGAATATTCTTCAAGATATTTAGATTCTTAGATCTTTTTCAAATGTCTTAATCGCGCGAGATAAAGCCCGCTTTTATACGCGGTTACGGTTCAGGTAATTCATAACATTTATTAAATCGCGAATATT
The DNA here is from genome assembly GCF_011952205.1 of Bombus bifarius. NCBI lineage: Eukaryota > Metazoa > Arthropoda > Insecta > Hymenoptera > Apidae > Bombus > Bombus bifarius. Next base: position 6,068,490 of record NW_022884505.1, on the reverse strand, counting down.
CTTGACAAATCCGCTGGGATATTACTTTTCACGGAAAGAAGAAGATTTCACGCAAACCTTTTAATTTACAGCCGGGTGCCCCTTTTTCATCGAGCTAGTTATAATTACGGCACTCGCAACCGAGAACCTGTGTGCAAGGGTTAACAGTTTTTATAATTAGCTTGCATATTGTTTCGGGCAAACTGAAGAAGGGAACAGCAGTTTTTAATATTTCGGATTGCACCGCTACTCTACTGACGGAGATAAGGTGTTGCTGGAAACGCCGGCATCGCTGGCAAGTAGACTGGCTGTATATATAACGGCACGACGTTCCACCGGTCGCGCGATTACCCAGCTTACTAATTTCGAAACGTTTCCTCGGAAACGCGAGTTGCGTCTTTGTCGTGTATGTAAATTCTTAACAAATAGAGGGTATGCAGCGTAACATTTCGTTGCCGTTTTCTAATCATCGAACAAGCAGGACCTAGTACTACGCGCGTCGATCTACACAGGAGATTAAGGCATAAACACCGAACTGCACTATCTAATTACTAAACTGTACCGTTTAAGCAGTGTCTAATGCTTTGCTGCTGCTGCTGCTGCTGCTGCTGCTGCTACTGCTGCTACCGCCGCCACCGCCACTGCCGCCGCCGCCAGAACTGCTACGAACTTGCGCTACTTTGGCGGAAATTCCGGTTCCCATAGTCCGCCGAAGTAATCGGCAACGGTGTGCTCGCAATTACTCCGTTACTTGGAATCATTACGCGTAGCGACGAATATACCGTTGTGCGTTCTACGGAAGGACAAGTTGACGAGGAAAAGCAACTGGAAGTAACGATAATAACGATTCGTCTAGGATTCTCTTTCGCGGACAATACCATTAATCCTCTCTTGATAAAACGCTCCGGCGTGATCCTAAAGAAAGAGGAAGAGACAGGAGAACGTCGAGTCTAGTTTATCCGGAGATTTTTCGATGGACACGACGCAATTGCTCCAGGGTACAAGAAAATCCTCCGTCGATAAAGAGTACGGTATTTTGCTTGGCGAATCTCGAAACGATTATTTATCGCTTTCAAGAAACTTTGCTTCCTACGTTCGATTCAATTTTTCATTTGCTTCGCTTCGTTAGAATCGCTAACGAACGTTCGTCCGACAAATTTTTAAATCCAATCTCTCGATACCGCACCCGATCATCGTCATCTTAAACAATAGCGCAACGTGTAATCCGCTCTCACGCGATATACAACTTTGAAAGTGTTTTATTATTTGACCCTTCGAACTTCCGTACAACGTAGATAGAGATTAAAAATTTCTCCCTTTTAAACTTTTAATTGGCTGTTGCGGATTATGACGAACGAGGTACATAGCCGTACCACTATATTATTATATTAGATCGATGGTAACTTTGGATTCCTTCCGGTACGTGCAGCTGTAAATGTAATGTAATACGGTGTACGTGTAATGTAATACGGTGGCCGAACGATAATGCAACTAACGAAACGAAAAAGCTTCTTACGTAGAGAACGTCGCCGTTACCATATACATAGGCGACGTTTATCGATTAGGATTTATCGACCGCCTGTCGTCGAGCGAACATCGCGTTACGAGCTCTCAGACGGTTTTTAAGGCCCTATGGGATATCATAAATTTCACGCCACGCTGAACGCGTTTACTTCATTACGATAAACCCTTTGTATTCCAATCAACGCCGACAACGGAAGCAAGGCCAAATTAACTCGCTTCAATTTGTCATCGTGCACGCCTCGTGAAAATTAGCATCCTTATATACAGCAGCCATTACGCTTCAATAACCGTTGCTCCGTAATTATTCTAGCGGGGAAATTAATCCTCGGAATAATAAACGACTTCTCCGACTCAGCCGTCTCTGGCGCGCGACGCGATAAATTAGATAGGTTCGAGGACGAGAGTCGTGAAAGAGTCACGCGAGGCGTAAATACCGAGTCGTTTTTGCCTGACAGCCGATGAAATTTCGTTTCCGTGCATTGTCCGGATGTATCTGCTCTTTTGTTTCTGCGGCGACGCGACGAAAGGCGAAACGCGCCGGCTCCTTTCCTTCCACAGGTGACACGCGTCCGAGATGCGTATTCACGCTTGCCACGGCTCGAACCATCTCAGCGATTATTTAATCCGCGATGGACGCGCGATCGATAGAAACGCGACGCTAGCGAATGCTGGTCGATGGATAATATACGCGGAGGCGTGATAAAACTCAGGCGTCTCGGTATATCCATTGTTAACGAAGTGTCGTAATTAATGGGACAAAGGAGCGCGACGAAAAATCCACGCGGAGATAATTATGACGATATCGGCTTCGTATCATCGGGTAGTTGGCGGCGCTGATTTATGAATATTCTGTGGGACGTAAATGAACGAGAGCGTGCATCGTGTGTGCGACGGACGACGTCGCGTTATCGATGTTACGAGTGCAGCTCGACAAACTTTTCTATGCCCTTTAAAGGGAGCCGGCCGGATGTAGAGCGACGCTATAAATTATTCGCCCCATCATCGTCGTCGGCACCCGTTGAATGCATCGCACCGGCCGCACCTCTTCTTCTCCCGTCGGAAAAAAACCGCTCGTTACGTAATACCGACGACCGAATGAATAATCGAACCAATGGAAACGATTAGTTCTTTGTTTCTTCGACGACGCGATCCAACGACTCGTTTTCGAATCGTTGTTCGTGATCAACGACGATGTTTCCTTTTACGACTTTATTTGCTTCGCATTTAAACGTCGTTCGACCACGTCCCTTCTCACCTAGCGAGATCGATGCCCCGCGTAAAACATTTCAACGACGTTCATAAATTTTAAACGTTACGATACTTCCATGGATTACGTAGAAATTGTATCGCGGTGATTTTCATCGGCTGCGCTGGCTTTTCATTCTTCTTTGCATCCAGATTTCCCTAATTCCTGTTATCCAATATACTTTAGGAGAAAAATGTGCGTGCGATAAACGAATTTAACGATATTTAACGATAAAGATACTAATTCTTTCTAAAAGATCCTCCATCTGCTGCACGCATTCTTCATAAACGTGTACTTCATAAACGTACAATCGCACAGCTACCTACGTCGATAGATTAGAACGCCAGTGATGCGATATTTAACGATTTAAGTAACCATTCGAATGAAAAGATACTCGACTAAACGCGATTAAACGCGATTAAACGAAAAAAATGCTCGAATCATTTGAGATTTTTGCAATGTAATAATTAATGTAATCGTGTTAAAAGTTAAAAGTTGATGCGAACGAGAATTATTTACTTATGTAAAGTAACTTACGGTAAAGTAACTTACGATAGGTTGCATAGGTATGCAAGGTTTTTCTTCACTCGACAGAATGAAAACGGCAGAGAATGTAAAACGAGCCGCGGTCGGCAGTACAGTTTCGACTCGATTCGATTCGATTCGATTCGATTCGATTCGATCAAACGAGAATCAAGTCGACTCGAAAGATATCCGAAGCGCGTTCCTTCTTCCTTTACGTGGAATTGCAACCGCGATAAGTCGACTCGAGAGTACAGTTTTACAGGCGGTATCAACCGATAATACGGCTCTTTAAGTGGATGTACTCACCGGCGTATAGGAACCAAAGGCCAATATGTTTATCGGCCATGAAAGCTCTACTCCTACATAAAAATCTCGCTCGCTATGGCGATAACTCTGACGACATTCCCTGGCCGAAACAATTGCAGCTTCTTTGTTTCGCGATCGATCGTAAAGCGTCGACCCTAGGCAACGACCACCATTATCGGCAGCAATAAGGAGAATCGGTCGAGGAATTACCAGAAACGCCGAAACGAACGAAAGGTTCTTTAGAGGAACGAACGTAAAGTAAAAACGTTCTCCATGTACCGGTGACGCTGGTGTTTTATGTACAGAGTTCCTACTTATTGCCATTTTATCGGCAATTTCACTTTTACCACGGGCTCGTTTGTCGCGCCCTCTCTTCCATTATTTTCTCTTTTTATTCGTATCGGTGATCGCACGTTAAAGCAAATAACAATCGACAGATATTGAGAACGCGACGTGACTGGTCTTACATCGTCGATCCAGTGTACGCAGTGGCTGGCGAAAGAATTTATGTTAGTACTTAAATACCAGAGAAGAATAGATAGAATTAGAATATCGATGAAATTCCGATATTCGATCCGATAATATTTATCGACAACTGGCCATTCTTTAAAAATTGATATCTTAACGATATACGAAACTTTTTCATTCGGAGCGGCGCTGCGCACGAATTACGTGGCGAAAACCGGTTTGCGGCACGCGACCATCAACGCGTAACTGGCGGCGCGCGGTCCAACGTTTTCCCGTTTAATCTCGTACGCAGCTTTCCGAACTCGCGGCATACGAGTTCTCCGCTCGTTGGCCAGCCACGACGTTCAGAAATTGTGCCGCACAGTTGCCCGATCCAGCTTAATCCAACAATTACCAGAGTCAATCGAACGTGTAATCGTGACAGAGTTACAGTTTTACTTGTAAATACATCGAACGGACTATTGCAGCGCGCGGGCCAACTATTAAATTTCTAATTCGATCTATCGTCCCTGTAACGACTAGCGTGTTTGCGTTTATGAATTTCCTACCGACTGTGCCGATAGCGCGGACGAACTAAAGGAAACTTTATTGGAAACGGTTCGTATGATCGAAGCGTGTATTCGCGTAAATAAAGCGATTCGAATAATTCTGGAGAAATGAAAAGTAGGAAATTAGAAAAGTTACTGCGACTTTTCCGTTTCGATCGTCGACGGCAAAACAATCAGCCAATGTTAAACAAACAATGGAATTACGATCACCGTACGTCATTGTTCCAGCGAAAAATAAACGTATTTTGCCATTCCAGTGGCAATGTTTTCCTTCTGCTTGCTCTCGATTCGTTCGCCTACGAGCTCGCTAGGATCAAGCCGACGCTGAAGATCCCCGACATAGCTGTGGTATTTTGCGGTGGTAATGCGACACGACTAGAAACTTGCGTTTCGTTGATCGAGACGACTCGCTACACCGCCATCCTGTCGATCAAATGCCACGAAAATCCACTTGGACGTTGACTTTTATCCGAAACTTTGTGAAAATAATCCGATTGGTCGATTACAAGGATAATCGAAAGTCATCCGTGTTTCGCGAAAAAACGTTCGTGTCTAATGTATTCAAGGTATACGAGGTATACGAGAGTTAAACGTATCGTGACAATACATGTAAATGTGCCACGCATAACGTTGTTCGAGATACACATCTGCGATCGTCGCCTATTACCGGCAGACTAATTTTCTGAATTTAAACGGAAACACGCATAGCGAGATTCGCAGTTTCGATCGGCGAAAGACGAGTTTCGGGCATGTTCGACACCCAAGTTGGACGTTAACAAACGGGGTTGTTCCCGCGACAAGTTCGGACGAGAAGAGCCAAGTATAGAAGATATTCTGGTACGAGGGAAACCCGGTGTGCGTCTAAAGAAATAAACTGTTCAAACTGAAAGTGAAATTGGTCGGTGTGAGACTGGAATCTCGAGACGCCTGAAATTGAACTTGGCGCTTATTTAATCAAATGCCAAGAACGGTAGCTGCGAATGTAAATTGAATGGAAGCGTTTTTAATCGAACGAAATCGTTGAATTCGAAAAGGATCGGGTTAACGAAGCGGAAGAGCGGGCGAACGGGGGACGGGTTCGAGGTAAAATGAAATTTTAAATTCAAAGATATTAAGCAGATTGAACGGATGGAAAATGAAATATCCTTGCAAGGACGCTTCGTTCAATTTTGCCAACTTTATTACCGGCCAACAACCTACCCTACGATCAAATAAATCGCCACGTATCTACTTTCGAAAAAGCAAAACCTGATCGAGAATCCAACCGCGTGGAAACGCGTGGACGGTGGAAGACGGTTGCGGAAGCGGGTAAAGTAAGAGCACTGGACGGTGTTAACGATAACGACAGCGACGATAGCGTAAAGTCCCCAAGGCAATGTCCATCGGGGTGTGACGGTGAACGAGCAACGGGAAATATTGCGGGATGTAGCAGTCGGTGGCGGTAGCGGTGATGGCGGCAAAGGTGCGAGTTATTCGGGTTAAAAGTTAGCCAGCGCAGCTGCAAGGCCGAGGAAAGAGTGGAGCAACGACAGCGAGAGGGTATCTCGGTTAATGAACATTGCTGAGTGAACTCGCACGAATTCGGGAGAAGGAAGGGAGAGGAAATTGAGTGAGGCGGCAACGGGACTATTGATCCAGCTCTGTCTCTCTCTCTCTCTCTCTCTCTCTCCCTCTCTCCCTCCACCCCTTGCTGCGCGCACCCCTTGCACCCCTTCTACCTCGTACCCGGATCCTAGACCGAGACCCCCCGAGCCAGACGAAAAATTCCGTCTGCCGCTAAGAAGAAGCACGCGACCCCGTCGAATTTCCGCGCCGATCCTTTCCTCTACCTGCAGCCTTGCATCTTCGACGTAGGAACGGAGGAACGGTATTACTTTGCAACTAACCGGATCGGTAAGAAACACCGTTTCGTAGACTCGTTCCATTAGCTCCGCGACAAATGTCCCGTCGCCGACTATTTCGATTTACTCGAAAGGTCTGAACGAACGTAGGATTCGAACGTAGGAACGAACGTGCTATTCCAAACGGTAGGGTCCATAGATTGCATAGGTTGGTGTAGCGGAGTCGTCAAAGAATTTGACATTTCTAGGAAGAAGAAACGCGCTCGGGGTATCGACGAATCGCAAGACATTTCTCGCTGTCAACGGGTTATCGCGAAGATCTGACTTTTTCAGCGTAACGTTCAATGGTTAAACGAACACAGGTCTCGAGCTCGTAGTCGGCATAGTCGCACGATTTCCGACCGATCCAAGGGAACGCGTTTTCTGCTTTCCGATTTGCTCCTAAAATCGTCCGCTTCTGATCGGCAGAGGTAAAAGCAATTTCCGCTTGATTCTGCATCGACGATTAATCTTCGGTTTCGTTCGTCTTTTTCCTGCCGAAGAGAACGGAAGGCACGAAAATGTGAAACTTTGTAGCTGGAATTTTTTAGCCTCACCTCCTAAGTACGCTCTGTTCCCTTCGCGGATCTTCGGACCACGGCCGGCCATGTGCCGTGTATGCATACATATTTTGCGACGCGACAAAGGTCCGAAGAAAGCATATCGAAGCGTAAGAAGGTTTCGAACGTGCAACGATCAACGTCACTTTTCGAAAGGGAAGCGGAAACGAAACGATCTGTTGTAAGTAAAAGTTTCGCGAATTCTGCGAGCCGACGGGTCGCCAACTTTCTCGTATCCTCGCCACGTACTCGTACTACGAGCAACTCGTACGCCGAATCGAATTAACAGGTACGAAGAGAACTTCGGTTATCCTTTCGGCTCCGGAAACCTAAGTACGACAGCGAGGAAAATTAACCGAGCAACGGCGTTACACGCAACGAGAATACAGAATCTGTGTTTTAACCGGCGCGACAACTTTACCCCTAGACTGCAACGAATAAGGAAGATCGACGCTCGTTTGCCATTTCACAGACATAAATTCGGCAAAGATTCTCCATTTTCCGTCGCTTACAATCGAATTACCGACAAACGGTGGCAGAGCTTACGGTAGAAATTTGCGAACAACTCGAACGATATTAACCGACGGAACAGCAAAGCTCGTACGACAATCGAATCGCAGTTGGAAAGCTCGTTGTTCATAGAACGGCCTGGTTGACTGGAGTTTTCTCGCAAACCGGTCGAAATATCTTCTGCGATAACGGCGGACGACAGACGCAGAATTTCCGTGTATCGAGAAAACAGTTACTAAATTACGATATCAGCGGAACGTTTTTTGGCGTAGAGGAAATTTTAATCTCTGGAAAGAATATCGCATGGTCGATGCCGCCAAAGATCGAGTTCCATCGGTCGATGATCGGTCGTAAAAAGCAGTGCATCGTGTACCGCGTACCGCATACCGTGTTACAGTCAAAGGGACGATATCGTTCCAGTGTAAATCCACTGGCTGTAATTGTAAGTAGATTAGCGTAAAAGTTAAACAAGAACGATTGGAAGCGGGGCCAACGGACACGGCCGATACTCGTCGTAAATGTGCGGTCGACAAAAGCCATCCTCCCGGGCAACGCGCCCCACCACCTGTCCTGTTTACAAAAACCGATGGTTCAACGCGGTAATTGAAATTCGGCCGCTGATACGAGGAAATCGAATAGTTAATCAGCGAGGCTCGTGCGTCATCGCACGACCAGCCGGTCGGATACAGCTGGAAAAAGATAGAGGGATCGAGGAATAAGTTCTCTCGATTCTTGCCACCGCCTAACGATCCATTAACCTAATCGACTTTGGTATCGCGTAATCTTCCGACAATGCGCGTTCAACGTTTTTCGATACGTATCCATTACAACGTACGCATTCGCTCGAACGAGAGTCTCGATAGCTGGTAAAAAGCGGAGAGTGAATTTTACTCCGATACATAGTTTTCTGTACTTTCGGCAAACGAGATTCCGCCTGAAACCTATCGTAATACCAGTTGTCCATTGTGAAACACATTCCGTGAAGGGTCTCTCCCCCTAAGGAAAATACATACATTTCGAGGTAGCCGAATGGAGTTTAAACTTTCAGGGACCGAGTTAAATAGCAGCGTATCCAACCGTCGGGCGTCGTAACTGGCGTTCCCCTGGTCGTTTCGCGTCCACCCTTGTTCGAAACGACGACGGCAAGCATTTCCAAAACGCGGCTGGAAATTTCGTGATTTCGCAGCCCTCTACCAAGTTTCGACTCGTTCGATTTCCGTAAAACGTGCGTTCTAGGTAGGCGATATCCCGTTAACACTCGACGTTGGCGTTTTTTCGCGGACAGTTCCGTTGCTCGGTCAGTTTGGCCGACGCGCCGTCCTTTTCTATTTTTTCACACCGCGACCCTGATTCTCCTTTATTTCGGTCCGCTCCAGCGCATAAATCCGCGCGTAATATTCATTTTTTCAGAAGGCGGCCGTGCCCGTTTCGTCGCGGCGCCGCGCATTTTTCAGTGGCGGCAAACTAATGGACACCGATTTTTTCCGAGGCACGGCAACTCGGCAGCGATATGTCTGTCGGCGGGTAACAGTTGGCCATACGTATTATCCCGGTATCGCGGTATCGAGCACGGCACGCTGTTTAAAGTACGAGCCGCTCCAACCACCTCGCATTTTTCTTCTTCTCCGCCGTTAGAAGCGATCGCTTTGAACGAACGCGGTGGTTCGCGTCGATCGGATGTTCATTCGCTCAGCCTGTAAGAAAATCGAACGCTAGAACGAACGAAGAGGAATCGAGGATTGGAACGGAACGTCGAGCGTTGTAATGTGAACGCGTCGGAGGGTGGCGTTAGGCCGGCCGTGTGCCGCTGCCGAGAATAATCGGGAGAATCTTTGGGAAAGAGAATGTCAACGTTGGCACAGAATGCGCGTTTCGAATAGCGAAGATACAGCAAAGAACGACGAAAAGGATAGAGGCGTGATAGAGAGGAATAAGTCGCTCCAAATGGAGAATGATAATCAACGAGGCGGAATTAATGAAACGACAATAAGCAGTTATCAAAGTAATTCGCGGACGAAAGGAGGAATAAGGTAGTAGAAGCAACGGTGAAAGGAAACGCGGCGAATGAAAACACGAACAACTTGGCAATTTAAGTTTCTGAAACGCTGCGACGAAAGCTGGTGGTTGCCGGGAAACCGCTTAATCTGTTTTTGCTCGGAGCGCCTTTGGCGACGAAATAATTTTTCTTGCGTGGGGGGCGAGCGAACGATCGTCGTTGCCGCAAAATCCACGATGACGAGCTCCACGATCGAATTAAGTCAGATTACGACGGCGAAAAATTGACTCGCCTGCCGTTAAGCCCGCGTCACTCGTCACCAGAGTGCAGAGAAAACGGGGTTTTCTGCTCGTGATCGCAGGCCGAGTCGCCGTCGTTCACCGTACCGTAATCTTGCTCTGGACGTGGAACGACCTCGCGCCAAGTATTCCGTTTCGTTTATCTATTTCACGGAAATTATATTAATCACCTGCCGGCGAAAAATGGTCGCGCCGAGTGTATAAATATTTCCTAGATAAATAAAGTTCGTTGGACGAAACTTTCGATCGGTTCCCATTGAGAACAGATGGCGAATGTTAGACTCCCGTCTCGAGCTATGTTGTCCGAATGAAGTGGCAAAAATAATGCAAGTGTACGCGAAAGATCGAAGCGAAAGCTGTGACGGTATTCGATCGGCCGGTAGATGGAGCGTGGGACTCGAGAATCGGATCTTTGTTCCAGCGTTCCGTTCCGATCCAGGGGACGACAATACAGTCCACGAGGAGGATCGAACAAGTGGTAAAGTGGCGAAGAGCGGGGATAGAAATTAGAAAAGAGCTAATCAAGAAATTGCTGAAAAGCGTTAGCGTTAAAAGTCAGCGATGTACGAGCGACGAAGCTACTTGAGTCCATCAACCGCGATAGAGCGTACCGCTGAGCAAGCATTGGAAATCGATAACGCAATCTGGCCGGCGTCGCACAAACGTTTTGGCGTGACAGCGGTCGACTGATATGAGCTGGCGAATGTGACAAACGTTCATAATGCATGCGGATTGAAGAATCAATCGGGGATGCATCGTCGCAGCGGCAAAGCCCGGCGAAAGGAATAGAGAGGGCAGCGAACGGAATAAACGACGATTCGACGACGACGACGACGACGACGACGACGGGTAGATCAGGCTGAAGAGAAATAGGAGAAGCAGAAAGAAGAGAAGGAGAAAGGGGGAGAGAAACTTGGTCGAAATAAATGGACGCCATCGGTCTCCATCGAAACGACCACTTTTGTCCGAGAGGCATTGTTCATTAACTTTGCAGCCGTCGATTAATCGCGCGGTCGACGACAGGATCGTAAAAAGTTGGTTTTCGCGATCGAGAAACGAATGGAATCCATGAAAGAAGGAAATACAGTGTACAAAGCTGGAAGAAGCTCTAGAACATCGTGGCGTTCTGTGTATACGCGTTCAGAGATACAACTTTTAGCTACGAATCGAGAACTGTGCTCGACGGTATATTTCGTCGAGTAGCAGTGGCAAAAAATTTCTCAAACGGAGCAGCCACTCGATTCCCTGCGAGGCAATGAAATCGAGGGGGTGATATGAAATACGCTACGGGTGGTCCCGATCGGCAAACGATTCACGGTCGATTTATGCCGAAATCAAACATCCGTTCGAATTACATGGCGTCGAATGGAAACGCGGAAGGCGCAAATAAATGCGATTCGATCGGCGAGCTGGCAGTGGAAAGCGCGGACCGAAGGGAACGATCGAAGGGTGAGAGCGAGCGGGACGAAAGTAGCGTAACCGCAATTCGAAATCGTTCGTTTCTACGAAATTTGTCATCTGTATTTCGACCGATACTAAATTATTTATATTCTATCAGTCAATTAGTCGATTTAGCTTTCTCCTTGCATACCTTATATACCTTATATACACCTTATATACCGTATAGCTTAAATAGCGTAGCAGGATATTTATAAATTTTAGATCGGGATTAGGTTCGGGGCCTAATATAGTTGACGGTCGTAGAAATTTATCGGTGACTCGTTGAATTTTATTCAAGAACCGAGCAATGGATATCCCGTGTTGGACTAATGCATCCATTGGGATTGAAAAGTTTTCTAAGCTGCTTCGCAAGAGGGCGCTGAAGGTTTAAGCCGAGGCTTGGCGCTAAGTTAAAGCGACTAATTCCAAGCGAACACGATGAATCGCGAAGACGTGTCTCAGCTGCGTACGTACTGCAGGCAGCACGATGAAGATTTCGAGATTGAATTTGAAGAAATCGGTCTCTCGGTTTCTCGTATAAATTGGATTTCGAACGTAACAAATAGAAAGTTTGTCCCTCTTGCTGGAACGCGTCACGAATTTTCTTCTCTCAAGACCTGTCGGATACGACAGGAGTTTCATCGGACAACTTTGTTCGCGAATATCGCTTGTTCTGTCTCGATCTCTCACCGCTCTGTAATCGAACGATGAAAATAACCAATCCGACAGGAAGATTCTACGTTCGGTGGTCGTGCACGGTCGATAGGCGGATATGACTTTCCTACTTTTTGATCCGCAAACTACGATACTCGGCTCTCGCCTTAACCAAGCACGACCACGGTCGTAGAAATCAATTTTCGTCTGAAAAGTAACGCCAACGATGTTTCTCCTCGTTTGAGACTATCGATCGAGTAATCGTTGAACAAAACGGCACCATGAACGAGCTCTGCGAAAACCGTCATCCGATCCGTGTAGTCGCGCGATCGACGTTCGGCAGTCGACTGATCGAACGAAAGCTTAAAATCGGATGATCGCGGTGGCGAAAGGAATATCGGACAGCCGATAAAATATGACGGGAACGCGCGAGTGACGAAGTAGCCGCGTGATTGGGTGTAACCAGTTTCGCTCGGGACGTCTATGTCGTTCGTTCATTAGCTTTCCGGAGGACGATTAATCGTTCGAGGCCATCAACGAGCTCGTTGGCCACGCGAGGCCGGCCGCGTATTTCGATATTTTTCGTGGCCCGGCGCAAAGCGACGCGAGTGCGGAACGTGTGACGGGACAAAGAACCGCAAACCAACGCAAAATGGATTACACCGGGACAGAGAGCGGTTCGCGCACTACCCTGAATCGCGGTGCAAATCTTTCCGAGCCTCCGTTGCCGTTTTGAATTACGCGCCAAACCTTTCTCCATCGCTGTTTCGCGCGATCTCTTTTATGCTTAAATTACCTTTCTTTTCAACCAGCGATAGTTACGTTTCGAGCAATTGTTTTACGCCCACTTCTCGTTTACCGGATGAATTGGCAAACGTTTTTCTACTTGCGATACGATTAATCGGCAGTCTGTGTCGTTAGCTCTGTTTATACTTTAAACTAGCAGGAAAAGCTATTTTCATCGGGTTACGATGCGACGATTCTGAATGAAAATGCAAATTTCATTATACTTTTTATATTCCGATACTAATCGAAATCGGAAGAATCTCGACGTTCGATTAAAAATTCCTTCACGAACTTACGTAGTCGAAACATGATAGATGATTTTGCACAAACCAATTTGCTCTTTCGATGATCAAACTCCATCGGTTGCATGACACTTTGTTAGGGACGATCGTCCAAATAACTCAAAACGCTTTTGTTCCATATGGCTGGAACGTCGAGCCGCATATTCGTCATCGTTATTCGCATACTTAACTATTCGAAAAAACAACGTATACCGACGTTCGATTTTACTATTCGACATCGATCACGGCATTCGATACGAACATTTGCCAATCTATTTGGACACGCGTCGAATCGATTATCCCGATTATCCAATCGTTTATTGTTTTCCTCGCGATAAACCGATAACGCGAGCTAGCGATTTCCGCGCACCTACACGCGACCGCTATCAAAACGAAAGCTATGATCGGGGCGGAAGCGCGCGAAACGCACCGCTAAATTATCGTCCTTATCGAATTTCAATTGGGCTATTTTTTGCCTACTTTGTTTGTTGCTTGTTTTTCCGTATTTTCGAGCAGAACCGTCGACGCGACACAGCCGCGCGACAATCAAAAACCGATCAAATTGCCATAGATTTCTTGCCCTCTTATTTGGAACGGTAATTCGTATCGTAAGGGATCGCGAATAATTTGGTCAATTGACTGGTAGTGGCCATTCAAATTCGTGCTCCGGTTTAACCGAAATTATTTTCACGTTCGATCGTTCCCTCCCTGTTCACCTAATTTAGATATATCTATTCGTTATCCATGTCGAAAGCACAAGCTCGTAAATCCGTAACGTGGTCGGCGTAGAGTGAAAATATATACCTCTCTCTCTCTCTCTCTCTCTCTCTCTCTCTCTCTCACTCCGATCGTTCCTTTCTATTCGGTCGTCCGTCTCTCTCTGACTCGGCTCATTGATTTTTGTCAGTGGAACAAACGAACGTATCCAGCTATATTTCCGCGTAGACAGCGGCTAAACGAGCTCGAAAATCCGCCACGCGACCCTGGCCTCTCGCTCGTACTTCGAATGGATTAACTTTCGAAGGAATAGGCTACGCTACGCGGTTTCACGATTCACTGGATCACGATCATTGTATACATTTATCGACGCGGCTGCATCCACGTGTTGTATCGTATCGATAAAAGGATAGGATCAAAGAACGTAGATATTCCCACGTTACCATATATATATGCAGAAAAGTGGAATTACGTTGTCCACGGACGCTGTTTACGTAAAGATTTGTAGAAAAAGTTGGACGAATGTTCAATGTTCGGCGATCGTCGTTGCGTTATGAAACGTGTAATCCTTCTTTGGTAAGGAGTCTGGAAAAGCAGGAAAGTAGAGAGCGCTGTGTTATTTACAGCGGCCGCATTAACGGAAGGTGCTCGTCCCCGTTAAGAGAAAAGCGGTTGCGGACGATGATTCCGCCAAAGTGGAAGCGGCCTGGCGTTCAGAGTGAAAATAGGATCAGGGGAGAAAGATGTCGCATCGGGTAAAAGGAGGGACAGGACGGTTACAGTCGCGAAACGAAATGCTTCTTTGACCCAACGAACGGCTGTTGCGAAGAATTAAGACCCATCGCAAAAGAGCTATAATTGGAAACAAAATATCACTCTCGGGAGGTCGATTGTTACCGTAGTTGCCAGTCACACAACATTCCCACGGCGTCGAAGCGAACGAGAAGATGACCCTGGAAATGATATTTTTTTAATCTGAAAATCGATCGTATGGCCGTTATAGATACCAGTTGATTTACAGTCGCGATTTACAATTACGATTGCCATTACAAATACACGTTTGCAAAAATTGATTTACGTTTCATCTTGAATTACAGCTGTCGGTTTTGTCGGTTTTGTCGGTTTTGTCGGTTTTGTCGGTTTTGTCGGTTTAAGCGCAACTTTTCGGTCTATCGATCGAGCCGCGTTAGCCCGGCCGGTTCTAGTGTAATTTATTTGGGATAAAAAAGAAGAAAAAAAGGTGAAAAAAATGTTTATTCCTCGCGAAATACCAGTCATTTACTATGCAGTCGAGTATCAAACGTTGCCGTGGCAACGAATAAAAAAAAAAAAAACAAGCGATTCGAAAGCGAGAAAAAAGAGAGGAATCTCTAAAAGACAGACGATAGCCGATAGTTTTGTAACTTTCGTGGGCGAAGCACGATAAAACCGTCGTTTTGCAAACATACGGCCGCCGGAAGTTGGTTCGATCGAGAAACGCTGCGAATTACGTATTTGGACGGAAACAAGCGGCAATCGGATCGGAGGAGTATTCGGGTAGGACTCTCCGCGGTAAGAGAAAGCACGGCGAGCGAGTTGCAGTTGAGGGAACGAGGTCCAGACGAATAAACGGTAATTGGAAAGTTGGTCGTGTCACGAGAGAGGCTTCGAGATGCCACGCTAAAATTTTCATTCGGAAATGTTCCACGAATTTTCGCCAGGAGCTGCTCGCATTAGCTTGTGATTTCCTGTTGGCGAAACAATGGGGGCCGATACGCCCATACGCAGCGAGCGTCCTCGGGGAGTTTAAAGGCTCCGGGAAATTGTAAGGGTTCGATCGGATGTCGGCGAACAATACTCTCTCGCGTGCTTTATTCGCGGAATATTCCATCGGATTCTTTGAAACGATTCGTTCCGTTTCCCGGCCTCGAGACTTACGAACAATTTATTTCAAAAATTCAATTTTCACCAACAATCACCTCGTTCTCTCTTCTGTCCTTCCTTCCGTTCGTTTGTAATTTTCGTTTTCGATGTTTTCTCGCCAAACAAATCCCTCATCGAAGAAGAGACAAAAACTGATTACGATCCTTTCGCGATTTCTGTTTCGCGGTAGCTTCTGCACCCTCCACCCTCTCTCTCTCTCTCTCTCTCTCTCTCTCTGCGTCTTTCTCACCCCCTCCCCCTCCCCCCTCGATTGATTGGCCGTTCATACAAAGAGGGGTTTGCACAAATTTTGAAGAACGCTCGTGAATAATTACGTACTTACCGTAGTTCTAGTAACGCGTGGATAGCCGCATTTTCGCCCGCAATTCAGAACCGTTTGAACCTTTCCGGCGTTTTGTTTCTACCGGCGCGGCGTACAAGAAGAAAATGGCCATAAGGCAGGACGTTCCGCGCTTGTACGCTCAGTGCTTCCGTACGAACGCGTTGAATTATCGCCGCTCGAAACAAAGGCCATATCGCTGACAAAATTTTTTGCTTGGCAACGTGATTCAACGAAACGATCCTCGTCCCAGCGCCATTCACGATTTTTAGCCCGTTTATTGCGCTCGTTCCGCCTCGCCTTCCGTTTCCTGATACGCTCTTCGTACTCACGGTGCTGGTGAATTTTCTCTTGGAAAAAACGCGCGGCTCGCATCCACGGTGCCAACAGCTTGTCGAATAATTTCGAACGAACTCGGAAGAGGCGGAGAAACTCGGTTTTCAAATATCTGCGTTAGCGACACGTTGTTACGCGTTGTTTAAAATTACCAACACCGCCGGTACAATCGACGTAGGGTTTGCCTGTGGACAGAGGGTCGCCTGTCACGCGACTGCGCAAACTCGAGCGTGTACGTTTGTAAGGCTGTAGGGCCGCTGAATGTTTGAACAGACGAAATTATAGCGAGCAACGTGATAAATCAGCGAGGTTTGAGCAAACGCGACATGTCCATGGCGATTTATTCGCCGCGCGATCAGTCATACGAGAAAACGAGAATACGAGGCGGAATTAATTTCCCGTTAAAGTCGTAAAGTCGAGGAAATTCGTGGACGGTACACGATCCGATGTTGGACGATCGGCAACGCGTTTCATTTCGTCAAACTCGTTTGATTAGACGTTTCGCCGTTTTGTTTCAACGCGTTTCACGAGAGTTCCGCCATCGTCGGAATCGCCAAGTCCTTTAGAGAGAGAGAGAGAGAGAGAGAGTCGAGTCTGAGAGATTAGCTCGCAGCCACCGAAACGACGACGCCGCGGGCGGTACGCTTTTAATCGAGCGGACGTTGTGTTAATCGCTTTACGATAGTTCGAATAGCCCTCTGGTGCAATTTCGGCAGCAACGTTCCAACGTCATGGAAGTTTCGTGGGTTTAAGTAGCTTGGAAATTCCGAACAACGGAACAGTCTTTTATTCGAATATGCAAACGTTTAAACCGACTTTGACATCCTTCCCCGATTTCCTTACAGAACACGGAACAGACACGATATTCGAGAAGCGTTTCTCTCGTAAGCGACAATCGCACCGGAAGAAATGCGGCAAGCTGGCAATTTCCGGGTACGGCGCAAACCAGAGTCACAGGCAAAAGCGGAACGACTGAAACGTTAACCTCTTTAAAAATCTCTGTCCCAAAGAACACGTGTGGCGTGCTTTCGAGAATACTTCGATGCCGTCGGAAAATCCTCGGGACGGAGTTTACTTGCCGTAGAGATTGTGTGTGTGGGCGCGCGCGCGCGCGCCTCTTCTTTGCCGAGCCGGAGCATTCGAGGGCATTCCGGCGCATAAAGCAATCTCGCAAAAATCCGTCGCGTTCGATCACCGTCGAAAAACATAAAAGCGTGGCCGTGTAATTAACCTGTCGCCCGTCGTGTCTCGACCACCGTCCGTAATTAGCCGGTGTCGACTCGACTGTTTGCACAAGACCCACCGGAGAAAACGCTTCTCCGTCTTCTTCTTCCGCTCCCTTTTCAGCGTCGCCCTGTCGAAGGTAGGGACGATCTTTATGCGAGGCAAACGCCGAGGAGGGACCGGTTGCGTGACAAACACGACAGCGCAGCGCTTTCAAAGCGTCGTCACCTACCAAAGGAGATAGTGGTCCTTTCGAGAATAGCCAACGGCGAGCAGGAAATTCCGCGGAAAAGCGTGTTTTCATCGGTAATTGAACGCCGACGCGAGAAAGCTCTGCCAGCCTCGTGGAAGAAAGAATCGTTCGCTCTGGTTATTTTCCTCGTGGCTCGTTCAAATTTCCCTGCTTATTTTAGCCGGTCGTCGATACGACCGATAACGCGCCACGCTCTTCGCCTTCGTTATTTTTACGTCGCTCCACGCAACCACCGTTTCAGCTTCCTTTCTTTTCCCTCGATCCCTCTGTCGACTCGATCTAGGGAAAATAAGGCAACTCCTTTCGGCTATTAACTTTCTCGTTCGTGTTAACTTTGGGCGTAGCGTCGTGTCACGTCGATAAACTCATCGCTCGGAGTAGCTGATAGTTTTGACGGATCGATCGATTCCGGTATCTCGAGCTACTTCTTCGGCGGATCCGAATCGTTCGTATTTCTCATATTTCGCTCCTTTCTCGTATTTTCTCGTATTTCGAATAAAAAGGGAGAAAAAAAAGAGGGAAGAAAAGACGAGAAAAAGACACGATCGAGAAACGTTCCAGAAGTGAAATTAGCGCTGCGGAAGAGAGATTGCACTACTGTGGCTTAATCCTCAGAGACAGTCAATCAGCGAGCCAGTCGTCAGTGGCCAGTCATCTACGAAATGTCAAGCACTTGGGAAGCAATCACGATTCTAGCGCTAGGCTCGGAATCGGTTAATCAGTCTCAGAAGCAATTAGGGTTTCAGTTGAACCGATACCTCAGTCAGCTATTAGTTAGTCAGTTAGAGGGTGAGCAATCAGGTTCGCGTGGCCCGATAGAAACGCATAGGCTGTTTCAAAATTATAGGTCCACGGTGATGGACGTTAGAGGGAAGAAACGAAACGGTAAACACAGCGAAATCGCGTGATTGGTTTAACGGTATTTAACGTGGGATAGCGATACGTTGCACCGATCGTTGCTTCCGTCCCGACACGATCTTTTGCATTGTATAACCATGGTTATCGAGCCGGACCTGCAATTTGTACTTGCTCCGAGAGTCAGATAACGGAGTTTCCGTTCTCGACGTTGTATTAATGAGAAAAGCGATAGGATAAGGCCGTCGCGTTGCAAATTGCGAGCCCGCGGTCACGATGAAGCCGCGCTTTAATTTAATAAAGATGGATCGAATTTACGTACGGAATCTTAGGAACTTTGTCAAGAATACGGATATAGTCGAAGATAATGGAAACTCGAATCCAAGTTTATCGAAAGATGGTCTCTATTCTAACCTTTTTTAAGCAAGTACGGGCTACAATGGAATTTCAACAAGATGCATCGTTTCAAGATGCATGGTTTCAAGGTGGGAGACGATCGTTTCGCGTCTGTGTGTCGTTAGTTCGTTAATAAACTTGTTTCACAGAAATGCCGTTTACTCGACGAAACGTTTTCACTCGATCCCAGCGTCCATCTCGTCGGATCGCGGAGCCCCGATATTCGATATTTATTTACTTTATTTACCGATATTCGAGGTTCGAACGTTTACACGGCAACAATTTCAATTTACTATTATCAGCAGATAGATTAGTTTATCTTACGTTGGTTCGCGGTTGGAGCACGAGTTGGCCGTCGATCGGGAAGAAGAAATATACGCGAGCCACGAAGCGGGCACCACGCGCGAACAACTTCTAGTGGAAAGTTGGGGCGTAAGCCGTGCACGAACCCCTTTTCGTAACCCTGCGGCCGTGCTTCTCACCGCGAACAGGAATACGTCGTCGTCGTCGTCGCCGCCGCAGCCGGAACTTGTGGGTAACGCGTCTCGATCGTCGGGAACCGCGATGTCCAATCTTTGCTCGATAAAGAACAGCCCCTGGAGAAAGGGGACGAGCGAAAGAGGCAGAAACTTGGTTCTCGCCACTTCGCTTTGCGCCCTCCTCGAGGTATTTCCTATAGATAACTTTTTTCATTCGGTTTCGAGGGATTTTCTATTTCGCAAAATCGCTCGATTCGTCCAATTAATCTAGCATCGATGGTTATTCGCATCCTGTACTTTCTATTGGGTAGGTCGAAACGTTTGAAAATGTCGAGCTTTGTGACAAAGTCTCGTGGTGAGTAAGTAATCTCGCGTGAAATCCGGTGTAGTGGTGTCCGCGCGGGAAAGGTAAGTGATTGACGCGCGACAAAAGGTCGGGCAAAGTAGGACGAACGGCGGCGTTCTATGGCGGAATGAAAAGGCTTTCGACGTTTCCACGGACCGCGACCTATTCGGTCAGCGTACGAGCTTACCTAGTTTCGAGATAATAATTAAAAGCTTATCGCGGAAATTGGCTGACCGCCAGCGGCCGTGGATATTGCAGATTCTCCGGAGCGTGGATGGGAAAGGGACAGGGGGAAAAACGAGTAGCAAGAAACGAAAGTTGCGCCGTCCAGTGTATCGGCCGAAACTCGAATAAATTGCTTTAATTAAATAACTCCACTTTTCGAAAATTGGTTTCGTGCTTGGCGAAGCGTTAATCGCCACACTTTTCGCCGATCTTGGCTTCGTTCGCGAGATCCAGGGCCGGCGATACACCGTCGCCAATTCATCACTCGCGTCTGTAATTAGCAAGGTGAAACAAACGAAAGTAAATTGGGACCGTTCGATGGCGATTACGCCGAGGTTGCCGACAATTCGCGCTAGATTTTACGTAGAGTATCCATTTAAAGTTGCGTGTACAGAAGAGGATAGGAAGCCAGGGTAAATTAAATCGCGACATAGTAGCTGTTCGATTTGACGGGGAGAGAAGGAGACGTCAACGACAGAGATTTGAAAGAAAGAAAGGAGAAGGATAAAGCGACAGAAACGATGTTTATTCGAAAGAGTTGTTCGCCTGTTCGAGTTACGGCTAGACACTCTGTCTGTCTGTTTGTCTGTCTGTCTCTCTCTCTCCCGCCCACGCGCGCGTGCTACGCAGATAAGAAAAGCTCAGCTCTGAACAAAGGGAATAGAAAATGAACAAGTTTCTCAAAGTACTTAAAATTATGCCGACGAGCAAATTTGTCTTCTCTATAACGGAAAGGTGAGAATTTTTATGAAGATCGATGTAGGAAGGGAAAGAGGCAGCGAAGGATTCGTCGGAGAAACAGATACGACGAGTTTTCATTTCCTAACGATACGAAGAGGAGTTCTCGTTAGCCACGGCCTGACCACGTATAACTACGTTTCGCGACTCTACGTGTCACGATAGCCTCGTTTCGTCCTCGTTTGCGACCCCTGCTGCTTCCAATTCCCTTCGATGCCGGAACGTTTCGGCCGGTTTGGGGTAGCGTCAGGCTCGTTGGGGCGAAAGGCAAACGGGAGAAAACCAAACGAGTGGCATTTCGCCCGAAATCTGACCGGACGAGATTCGAATAAACGGCAATTAACTGTTCGTCGACTGGCCGCAATTAAACTGGTTTTTAGATTTAACGGAGAAGCGAGCATGTCCGTCGGTCCGGCTTTCGGCGGATTTCAAAGGACAGAATCGTACACGGTCGTTGAAAGGCCGCTGAAAGGCCGTTGAAAGGACGCTGAAAGGAATCGACCGACCCTCTTCGACCGGGGCTACGATAAAGTTCAAGCGAAAGTAGCTGGAAACAAACGCATTTCGTAATTGCGCGGTTGGTTCCATTTAAGAATCGAGTTGCACGCGGCATGCAGCTTTTCAAAATATTTATGGCCATTTGTCACTGGCAAGACTCGGCGAACGCGATTCATTTGCCATGCATCCAATCTACGTTTCATTTCCGCGGAGATGGAATATATGGTGTGGATATATCTGCGGAGAGTTGTTCTTTAAATCGGCCGAGCTCGAGCTCGTTCGTTACACGCTGTCTATACGCTCGCAAGGATTGTTAATTTGCATCGTGAATTTCCGATCCTGCGCCGTCGTGAATATATTTTTCAATTTTTACCGTGATGCCGACAAACTTTTTAATTCCGTTGCTGCATGTTTTTACTCCCGATACGCGGCAAATCGATTGCCTGCACGCGTATGATTTTACTCGCGTTCTCCTTGCCTGCCGTTTCGTCTCTTTCCCATTGCCGAATGAACACGTCTGCCCGCCTCCGTTGCAAAAATGTTGACGACAGTTTGAAAATACAACGAGGTAGCGTGTATTTGTTTTTATTCGACGGGTCGGGAAGTAGCAATTATTCATGATGGACCGGAGTACCGGCATTTCCAATAAGCTACGTATAATGGCTTTCTGCATAATTCGCGCGGCTATCGGAGCGTCGATGTTTTGGAAAAGCGCGATTTAATCTGTTTATGCTTCCCTGTTATGCGTGCGCGAGGAGGAAAATCGAGTTCCGTGAAGCTTTAATTTAACTTATCGATCGAGAGCTCGTAAACTAAAAAAGTATTCGCGATTCGGATACGCTAAAGCTCATTGAAAATCCGATAAGAGTTCGACTGTTTGCGATATTCTCCCCTCCCCTTCTCTCACTCTCTTCATCTCTCTCTCTCTCTCTCTCTCTCTCTCTCTCTCTCTTTCTCTCTCTCTGGTACGATAAAAATTTGCCAAAAGCGCTACTACAAACAGTCGCATATTATTGGCTTGAGGGGAAATCAGGACACGAGCGTTTTCGCAGTCAACGACCGCCATGCTCGAATTAAACGTATCAAATTCATTTTCTATTTCCGCATTCGTTTCGTCCCGTTTCATTTCGTCTCGTACGTTTCTCTTCAAACCAGTCCATCCACGAGCGGTTGCTCTCTTCCCAGCGAAGCGTATCCCCACGAAGCGTATCGAGGATCCTTAAAGATTCATGTATGCACGGCCATACCATAAACTCGTCGAGATTCGTCGCAAGCTCCTTGCCCTTCGATCGGCTGATCACTATCCTTACTCACTATCCGAGTCTCCGTTGTTCCAAGAAGATCTTCTTCATTTAAACGGCGTTATTCGTTTCGCTCGTACGCCTCGTACGCAGTGCCCTAACTCTTCCTACCTTCGTCTCCACTTTTTACCCAAACGGTAACGCGGAATTCCCCTGTGTGCCGTGTCCCCTGGAGTTTCGATTCGACCGAGTCCCACTGTATCGTTTTCCGAGGTCTTTGATCCTCCGTTGGCAATAAAACGATTCCATTCCGTCCTACACCTTATCGGCTCTGAATCGCGACACAAGCAGCGACAGGCTGAATCTGCGCCATAGAAATTTTCACGTTCCAGATACGTACCTATTCGCGGCGGAGAAACGATCGTGGCGAGAGAATTTGTTGAACGTTTGGGTGAGAGGGGTATGCACGCGTTCGCTCTGTCGCGCGATCAGGGTCGAGTGAAATATTTGCCTGTCCTATCAAGTGTGCCGAAAATTACTCCTTCTCTCGTTTCTTCTCGCTGCCCGTCTTTCCGTTTTGCACGTTCTTCAAACATCGTTCGACGCTTCTGTACGTTCGGCAAACCGGTGGATACGTTTCGGAAGCAACGCTTCAGTTGTAGCCACGATTAGCCCGCAGCATTCTCGCGTCGTAGCTACTGCGCGATTTAACGGCAGTTCGTTAAAACTTTGTTAATTATTAGCCGACGAAATTATTAATCGCTGGTAGGCGTAATAGCTAATAGCCGCGGTACATTGTTGCCACCAGTCCACCCTCTGAACTACGTCCGGGCAGTCGCCGCTTATCCTTTGTTTTTCCGCAAAATTTCCAAACAGCGAACTAGCGTTTAGCCAATATCTAAGCGGAAATTGACGCGAACAACTTGCCCCCGTCGCACGTTCCTACTCCGTAGGTGAAACGCAAACGTGAACGTAAAACGGCACGGGAACCGAATGCGATCGAGTTGATCGAGACGTTTCGCGCATCCGACAAACGAACAGTCAACTGACGAATTTTTCCTTGGCGTTGATATCAACTGGCCCAGAATTTCACCTTTATCGTCACAACTCGGATACCCCGGACGAGTCTTTTAGCCTCTGTTGGATGTTGGAATCGCGCGAACGTTAATATCAGGAAGCCGGCTGGAATACGGTTCGAAACGCGGCGTACGATTATCGCGGTAAACGGTTAAACGAGTACGAGTTTCTTCGATTCGGAGTGGCGTGTTGCGCGTTAACGGCTCGCATTTGCGCGTGCATAGAGGAAATTAGTCACATGCTTGTGATATACGCCAGCCGGCCGGCCGACGTTTAAAGCGGTGCAAATCGCGGCATTAGCGGCCAGACGAGTGGCGAACGGGAGCCGTCGGAAGTGATGCGTTTCGATATCACCGGAATTACGCGGCTGGTTCACAATTGGCCATACTCGTACCCGCCCAATAATTCGCCCGACTATAAAAACGATTTATCGCCACCCTCGTACCCTTATGGACATCTGGTTCGTCGGGATTTATCGTGGTGGCTACTTTGCTTGGCAAAAACGCGAATCCAGTTAATAAGAAAGGAAATGGATCGAGAAGCCGGTGATGGATCGATGCGGGCGGAAACTGTTGCGAACTGAAGCGGAGAAGCGCAGAAAGAACTGCTAAAGTTCCCGGCGGTAACCCAATTTTGGCAACGATTCCGCTCGTTCCTCGTCAGAGACTTTTTTTTGTCTGCGGTATCGGCGCGAGCGGAGGAACGCCACGAGACTCGGTGAAAATTGACGAGATTGACACGTAGTATCCTCTCCGGAGGCGCGTCTGTTCCTCTTGGCCGCGTAAACGGGTACGTGGAGCATCATCGGCCGTGAGATAGTTGTAACAAACGAGCCAGAAGATCGGTCAGAAGGTTAATAACGCATAAAATCAGCAGTTGCTCGGCGCCGGGTGGATTCTATCGCAGCAAGAGGGGCATTCGAGCTACTTAAAAGATACTTAACGTGCTGGTCGAGGGCCGTAGACGGGGTGAATGCCGCGTCTGGCCTTCGGTTATTAGGTTTACCCGCCGACACGGCATTCCCCTGCAACGGACGGGCCACGCGCACCCACGAAACTCGTCTAAGAGAGGAATCTCGTTACTTCGCAACACCCATAAATCCACGTCGCTTTTGAAAGGTTCGGAAATTGGGAAAGCGCGTTGCAGCGTTACTTCCATCTCTTCCTTCTTGGCTCCTCTCTTTTTCGCCCGATCGCCGACCCCTTCTCGCTCGCAGGGATTCGTCCTTGTCTCTCTTCCCTTTCTATGTCCGGCCATGTTTGCATGCCGCGCGTATTTCTATCCGGGCAGCTCTCGCGTGAAAAGCATAGCCGCGCGCCAACCATATTATCGGACCCCGACCATCTCCTCGACGTTTCCAATGCGCGCGATACCAATGTTTCCTGCGGGATAAGGGGTCGGAGGAAGGCCGACGGACCGGAGGAACGTTCCGCTTTGCTGCTTCCCGATGCACCCCGCAACAGCAGGAGAGAGCACTCTGCTTCTGCTCTGCTCTTTCAAGCAACCACTGCCCGTCCAACGTCTATTTTTTAAAGATTTGTTTTCAAATCCGACCAACTTTGCCTCTGTTTGGGCATTCTCGGTTGCAGAAGCCGCTGCTGCGCAATGACTGCGCTCCACTAAGTCCACATGGTCAGATCCAGACAATCCCGATATCAAAGTAATACCACTAACCCCCGTTTAAGCCGGATAAAGCGTTATGAATAAAGTTGGACTGCGCACTTAGAAACCCAATGAACTTAATTTCTCCTGTTTCGTCGTCTAATGCTGGTGGTCGCGTCAGCGGAGCTCGAGCTGGTGTTCCGGTCGCGCTGCACGAACCAAAACACGCTCGATCGCTCGGTTCCTGCTTCTAACGGCATCTAAAAGCATCGAAGAGAATCGAGGTCGAGGAAGCCGGACGAAATCAATTTCGTGTCCTTTTCTGTTCTCGATTCCCGGAGTCACCGGACGAGGAAGGAACGGAATAACCGGATTCACGAAAAGGTATCGAGTCCCGGGGAAATCAATCACGCCTCGTGGATGGGGTGGCCATTCGAGCGAATTTCCCGGCCGATCGAGACGAGTCCGACGATTATTTAAACGGCGCGTCCATAGAAACACGCACCATAAAAATGTTCGGACCGTTGTTACACGGCTTTGTGTGCGTTTATCTTTGTAACCGAGAAGGCTATTCGATTCGGTCGATAAACTCGATTCGATCACATTAAATGAAAACGACCTCTTCTTAGAACGATTTGGAAAATTTCGATAAGAAGTGCACGGTATTAAATGTCAACTTCGATATCAACTCCGATCCTCAAATACACTCTGTTTAGGTTCAAGAGTTAAAAGCTCTCTGTTCTCGAACTTTGCACACGGCTCCGTACGAGTCCGGTTCTGTAAAGTTACTCGCCAAGTTGGATAACCTGCGGCCGACTTGGCCGAGCTCACGCGCGCACGCACCCCCATAGTCCTAACCGACTCCTTTAACGGTGTGAAAGTTTTTCATTCTTGCGGTATGAAATTTTCAACGAGATGCACAGAGTCTAGCGTGAAAGCTGTGGCGCGTTGAAAACAGTTACGATGGTGATAGGCAACTTGCGCGATCGTTCGTTTTTCTGAGATCGCGCGAAAGAGTAAAGAAACCGTGGGGGAATGGGAATTAGCCGGCTTTCGAGGCGACTAATTGAACTCTGGCCGTGCTACAGGCGCGTATTCCGATGTTCGTTTTTCACGTTTGAAGAGGTAACGCAAATAAATCTCGAGGCTGTGGTGAAACGCGAGTCCGCGAGCCGTTAAGGAAGATCGATCGATGGATCGAAGCTAAGACGCGGCTTCCATAACTCTAGCCTCGATTCATAGTCGGTTTTTAAAGGCGTCATAAGGGCATTTCGCGCATGCACGCTGCCACAGCGTTCGAAATCCCTGAACGCATTCGCGACCAGGTACGGCTTCCTCGCGATCGATATCGATCCACCGGTGAATCGAGCGCGCGCTTCCCTTTGCGATGTCCCGGGCGAATTCGACGTCTCGTCGACGACGAACATTTGTCAAACGTCGAAAGAGACGCGGGAAGCTGATAGGGCCATGGGAACAACGTTTACCTGGGAAAACGGGAAAGCGAAGAAGAAGATAGGTGACAAGGAAAAGGAGATAGAGGGAGACCGAACACTTTTATCGTATACTTGGGTATTGGGTATTAAGTATTGTTTACTTGGAGGATACTCGCGTAGAATAAATATCGAAGGGAAAATAATGGCATTTTAGAATTATGCCGGCACCAAACTCTCTCGTTTCTCTCGTTTCTCGAGTTTCTCGAGTTTCTCTTTCTGCTTTACGATGGGACATCTAATTAATTTATAAATTATTTGCGATAAAACCAACGATCTACGAACTCTTTTTATTTACTGCAACGAAGCGTATATGTAAATATTTTCTTCTCTTGATCTCGTTACTTGATCCTCGTACAAGTTGACTCAACGGTGACTACCGAATATATTACTACTACTATATAGTAGTATACATAAACGGACCGATAAATTATCAGGTGGAACTATTTGAGAGAATTGAAAACGTTTGCAGGGGAACAGAAGCTTAACTAGCGAATGGAGAATAGCGAAATTGGAACAGATTTCTATTGGAAATAACGAGGCAACGGCGTCAGCCGAGGGTGACGTTTCGCGATCTCCGTCGCAATTAAATCCGCATCGAGCCGATGGGAAGACGTTCCTACTCGTCGAGCGAATACGACGAAACGATTTACCGGCGCAACAAATGGAAGAAATACAGAGAGGGAGAGAGAGAGAGAGAGAGAGAGAGAGAGAAAGAGAGGAGAAATAGATAGAGAAGCAATTCGCCGAGGGAATTTACAGGCCCGGTGTGTCCTTGCGCTTACCCAAGGCTATTCTTTCTTATCATTGTCTATCCCGACGCTCCGTGATAGCCGCCAGCAGAGGGAAACAAGACCTCTTAGATCGTTCGTCATAGGCGTTGCTCTTCCCGCCCGATCCTGAAACGATTTATCGAGTCACTCTGTCGCCACGTCGCCATTACCTGCCCTGGATTTTCCAACCAACCGAGATTTCAAGAGTGTCACGAATCGATCGAATCGTTTCGATTTTCCCCTAGTGGATAAGACGAGAATTTCTTGCGTGATTAATACGCATCTCTTTTTTCTCTTATTTCTCCAGTAT
Organism: Bombus bifarius; assembly: GCF_011952205.1. Taxonomy (NCBI): domain Eukaryota; kingdom Metazoa; phylum Arthropoda; class Insecta; order Hymenoptera; family Apidae; genus Bombus; species Bombus bifarius. The sequence continues at coordinate 6,040,686 of NW_022884505.1, read as the reverse complement.
TAGATAGCGTGAACGATCCCTCTCGAGGACTTTTTCATTTATTTTTCGAACGAATAAAATTGTTTGCAAAGTATTCGTTACGGAGTAGTTTTTCAACTGCACCGTCACTTCTGAGGTGTAGGACGTGAGGCGTAGAGTGCCAAAGGAATACTTGACGTTTTACTCAACAGTGCGTTTATTAACTCGACTAGCGGCTTCTTTACAACCCTCGATTCGCGATTCCTGCGGACGACAATTTGCTGACAACCGTTTAATCACCATTCATCTCTTAATCCGCTTTCTTCACTTTTGTCATCTTTCGATATCCCCACTACGCACGTGTTCGTTAAGCGTCGGCGATCGTGGTCACGTACGCCTTCTTCCGAGTATTTGACGGAAGCACCGTGTGACGGGATACCGATGGCCCATTAGGTCTGTATTTGCGACCAATCGCGGGGAGACGCAATCGCGAGGAAACACGTCAACGGGAGTCGTAAATTCCCGTTACGATTATAATAATCGACACCACGAGTTGATCGATCCCCTGATTTCCGTTAAGATAATAGGGGTGTTTGAGAGGGTATAACACTGCGATCAACAGGGCTATAAAATTTATATTTTTAACAATTAAGTTACACCGTTGCTTGTGATATATATCGTCGACAATGATTTGGCGCATAGAGATGCGATACACTGGCACGATATTCGTTGGTGATCGAGCAAGGCTCTTAGAATTTTGTTACAGTTGACGTCGCGATAAAGGACAAAAACAGAAAAAGATCTCGTTACTGACATGTTGACTATTTTAACGTTATAGAATAAGTAAGGTACAGTGACGATGCTGTGTCGGAGGAAAGCTAGCGATGGGTGTGTCTAGCGCACGGGACCATCGGATTTGTTCATGACATTTCGGTCAGGAAAGTGAGGGTAGTATACATACATACAGTCAAGACGTAGTAAGCAAGAATCTTTAGAAAATGATTTAGAAACAAAGATATTTGTTCGGTCTGAAGGACCTTAGCTAGCAAATTACTGAGATTTACGACGGGTCCTTAAGACTATCGAGGGTACGCAGTAAGGATGAGCGGACATCTGGTTCCCGTCTGGCCCTCGGTGTATGGTCTGGTCTAGGTAGAGTGTCGCCCGACGTAACAAGGCCTGTTAACATTTACGCTTTATCGCGGCCTTGCTTATGTTTCGCCGGTCTCTCGTAAGCAGTGTTTCAGCGATGCAAAACCGTTGGCAAGAGAGTCGTTCTCTGCGGCCTAGTGCCGCTACACTACCACGGCACTTTTCGCGCAACGAACGTCACATCGCCGTCTATCGCTTCTCGTGGAAATTTATGAAACCCGATAGAGAGCTGGAGGACCGAAACTCCTAACGCCAAAACTCCTGCTTCTTCTTTTATCGAAACAACGCTTTTCACTAGCTTGCGCTAGTAAACGCGCCATGGTACGTTAGAAACGAGGACATTCGGAGAGACCTGGGAATACCAACGGTCAAGGAGGAGATTAACAGAATTTGCAAGAAGGTACAGAGAAAGAATAGCAACGCACCTAAACCGGCTGGCAGCGGAAACGGTCGACACATCAAGCATAAAAAGAAGATTAAAAAGGAAACAACCAAGAGAACTCACAAAGGACATAACCTAACAAACACGATGATGGTACCCCGCTGGGGGTAGCCACCCACATGCTATATTAGTATACCGCTATAATATTTTACCAAATGTCCTACTGGACAAATTGTAAAATTTGAAAAAATAAAAAAAATAAAAAAAAAAACTAGCTTGCGTTAGCGACGATCGCGAAAAGAAGGGACGGGACGCGTCACAGTTGGATAATCGGGGAAGTCGACCTTAAGAAATTCGACAAGGTCTCGTTTCGGCAAATCGAATCGTTGAACCAAAGGATCTAGTGCAAAAACCGGCAATCTCAAAGTTTGTTGATCCGGAAGAAATGAAATCGAGTGCCTGGTCTCGTAGACGCGTTCGTAACGCGAAACAAGTTTCGGTAATCGTTATCGAACGACTTTGTCAGAGCTTTCGTTCGTCGATGCCCTAAAACGACGTTTCGCGTGATTCTTGGTAGAACGTTCGCGCGAGATTACTCCGGGCTTTGCTTCTAGTTCACGGCGGTTCTTCGTCGGTGTTAGTCGCTGAAAGAGGGGAGCGGGCGGGGAAGAAGAGAGGAATTTTGCATCTCGACAGAGGTCGAAGTCAAATGGTAAGTCGAAGAACGTGGGCGTAACGGCGCGCAAACGGCCGAAGAATTCTCACAGCGTGTTTGTCGAATGGACGGCGCACGGAAGAGAAAGCCAATGGGAATTGACGGCGCGAAGTGCCAGGCCCCCTGCTTCTCTTTATCATGGTCCACCGAGGAAAATCTGGAAAGTACAAAGTACAAGGGAACAAGTTTGGTATATATCCGGTTCAAATATTCGAAACGAAAGAGACGTTTCGCTCTCGAACGTCGCTAGCTGGACACCGTACCGGGAAGACGGGATTACCTTGGTTCTAGCCGAGAATCGCGGCGCGGAAGAGGAAAAACCCGCCGTCCTTGAAGAGAAAAAAGTGTCCCGCTGGCGACTATAAATAGCGCTGGCGTGTTATAACTTTTGAAAACGTAATGCCGCCTGCTCACGTTGCCGCGATAAACGCGCGCATTCTCGATATATTTTTCCGGCGTGCTACGCATGGATCACGAGTGATTTATGTCACGGTCAGATACACCGGCGCGACTAACTTCTGTCACCGATTGTTGGCCTGTTCCGACCAGTTCGTTGCTCAAACTTCTGGTCGGCACTTGCGGGCTTATCGAACTAACGAGAACGTTCTCCGTCGCTCAATTTTGCCACACTTTCGCCAAACGAAGATGACACGAGGTATTCCGACAGTGAAATTCTAATCTTTCGTAAAAGTGCGGCCGGACATTGGTGAATCGTAAAGTTCGGTAGCTGCGTTTTATCTTCTCCGACGTGGTAATTTCGAGAAACACATAAATTGCCGGATCTCGTCACGGCGACGTATCGAAAGTCTGCCGGGCGCGTGCCCGTTCACGGAATAAATAACAAGTCTCCGAACGAGACTTGATAGGGGGCAATGGTTCGAGCGTCAAACAGGCGGCGAAGAGAGAGAGAGAGAGAGAGAGAGAGGGAGGAAAAAGGAAGGAAGGAAGAAAGGAAGAGAGAAAGAGAAAGAGAAAGAGCGGATCGCGCGGGGCGAATGCTGTTTTCCTGTGGGAAAGGGGAGAGTGACGGTGGTGGCGGTGGCGCGGTTGGTTAAGGGGCGGACGAAAGGGGAAAGAGGAGCGCAGGATCGTGCGAATTAAGCGACCAAGTTAAAAGGTGGAAACGATGGTGAAAAGAGGAAAAGGAGTGCCGGCATGGCGTGGTGGCGCGCGGCGGCGGATGGCCGGGTCTCGGAGTATTAAGCGGGCCGCGTTGGCGCTCGCGCCACAGAAACTTTCACAAAGCGTTCTCGGGGTAGTTGCGCGATACTTTGGTAGCGGCTGAAGAGAGCGGCGCGGCGAAGAAAAAGGAACTCGTGGGAAATAACGGCACGGCTGCCGGTCTCGTGTCCTCGTGCTTACCGGAGGCCGTTCCTTCTCATCGTTGTTGGCAACCTAGTCGCCGAGCGAAATCTTCCAACTTCTTACGATGCTCGACCTTCTCCGCGCGAATGACTCGGTTCGACTTGGTCTACTTGGCCACGCCACACCTTGCCCTCGACATCCTTCTGCCCGCTGTTCGAGATCCGCGCTCTTTCAACAAGCCGCCCCTTTCTTCCGAGTCGCCTGCCACCGTCCGTCCATCTACCGGCTGAATGCCTGCAGGAAAGAAATCGGGAACGCAACGCAACGTTGTCCACGACGTCCATTATCCACGACGACGCGATCGACCCATATACACGGTGAACCGCGTGCTCGAATATTAACGTCGTCGCTGTGTGCGCTGGCGGATCACGAGGACGCAATTATTTCGAAACACACATGCTCGACCGTGAATATTTTAGAATACAATTTCGATGGCGAAACAGGCGACCGAATATATATCGCTTTTATAACTGTAGAACGGGAAAACGCGTGCTCCGGAACGAGGATGGTGTCGCGTATTCGAGTTGCACGATTCCTGGATCGCGATCCGATGCCTTTCCTTTCGAACGTCGGAGCAAATTTTATTTATAGCGAGCAACCAGGCGATTCTAAATGGAATTTGCGGGGATGCTGTGTTTTCCGATCGAGAGGCAAGTTGTACGTTTCACGGATGTTTATGATGGTCCAAAAATGTGTAACACGTCCGAGTAAACACGCGCGATATTGCATCAACAATTGGAACGGAAGAATCAGAGCTAATAAATAGAACGCGACGGAGATTCATAACGGTGTGCGTGAAATTATATCAGCTGGAAAAAACCTGTATTTGCCGTGGTGTTACGTATACGATCGTCATCGATCGTAATTTATCGATAACGAGGCAACAATTGCAGCAGCCTGAATAACTTTTACGCAAATATTCAATGGAAAATGATATTAATAATACGGAGCAAACAAGTTTAAACATTTGGAAAACGCGTAGCATATCTCTGCGGAAATTATCGGTGGAAATTTGCGAAACAAATACATCGGAAGAAACATTGGTTTCCCGATGGTTGGATTTCGTCGATCGCATCTACCGTGTTTACAAAGAACATTGTCGATCGACGCGACGAAGCGCGCGATTATGGAAACTATGGAAAGTTCTTCGCAGGACGAGTACTACGGTATGTGCTCGTTTTTTCATACCTAAATATCGACAGAGACGCGAGTCTAAATTTCGAGGCTTCTTCTCGCGAGGCACTGTTTCGGTCGAAGCGACGAGAAATCCGGGAACAATCGCGTTAAGAGCCGGCAAAATTTCGACGTCCATGAAAAGCGGTCGGAGACGCGCAGTACTGCGACGATGGATGCCCACGACGCTGGGTTACGCCACCACCGTCGCAGACTCTGTAGCTTGTGCTCTCCGCACGGTGAATGCAACACGATCTACGGGCGGAGCAACAAGAGGAAACAAGCGTGGGTGTAGTTTGCGTGACCTCCGCGCTGATCCCTCAGCGACGTTCTAATCGCCGTTCGAAAGCAACCACGAGCCTGCAATCCTAGCTTCGGACATCGGCGATTCCCCGACAACCAGCTCGATGAACTCGATAACCAGCGACTTTTCGAGCAACCGACGCGAATCTGCGCTGCACCGGTTCTAGACTCGACTAAACCTATCGACGACGGATTATCAGCTATTACCTATTTCTTCGATGAAGCGAGACGCTTCGCAACTTGCAACTGACTGGACGTATCTTGGTCGAGAGCGATTTTCTGCGTACGGTGTTTGCGTTTTCTGCACGTTCTAAATGCCAAATCGAACGAAACGATGAAAATAAAAAGACGCGAGGTTTATTGCCAGCGCGTAAAATGATATTTACGACAGCAGTCACCGTCGCGCGTGAAACCTAGAACATTTTCAAGCGTGCGAGCAGGTTCGATCGCCGACCCGACAAGCACAAGTATATATCGAGGAAGAAAGCAATCGGGTTGAAACTCGATGGACGAGCGCAGGATGCTGACGAGATAAAAAAGAGCGGAAAGTCGGAACGATGCCGATCGGCGAGTCGATGCCACGGCTGGATGATCGAGGAATAAAGTTTGTGACATCCGCTTCGATATTTACTCACGGCTGTATTTCTGGACAACGTTCGAGGGAAGAGTTGCGTTAAACTTTGTCGGAGAATCTTCCCTCTTCTGATCCATGGCGTTTCTTGCTGGCTCGAAGGAATCTCGCATGGATGTTGCCCCTGGGACGCGAGAAGGAAACCGCCTGGCGATAGCTAGGTATACGGCAGCGCGGCGGAACGCACGAGGAAACCGGAGGCGAAAGAAAGTGGAAAAAGGAGAAGAGACGAAAAGTAGAAGAAGAAATGGCGCGACGTTTTTCTACTTGGTCCATTAGGCACGTACAGCGTGGAGCGAGTTGCATTGTGCCGCTTATACACAGTTGCTTCGCTCTTTTCCTTTACCAGCGCCAATGCTCGTTTATTTCGCCCGGTCGCAATACGGGACGGCGATACGCATTTCCCTTTCTCCGCCTCTCCGCTTTCTATCCTACTTGCTCGCCTTCTTCTCTTCGTCCCTCGCGGCTCCGAATTTCTTTTTTACCAACTATCTTGACTAACGGCCACGACTATCTTGCCACGTTTCGAGCCAGTCGACTTTTTCGAAAATGACGCTCGCTTTTCTAAATACCTACGTTGGCGGGTAATCGATCGCTCGGCCAACTCGATCTTCAGCGAGACTAGTGGGTCGTTGATTTTATCCTTCTACGACGACGATTTATTTCTAAAAACTAGAGTGGCTGATAACGTTGGAACGGCTAACAGCCGAAACGGGGAAAGATCATTGGCAACTGATAAGTAGAACGGTATTCTTTATTCTCAGCAATGCGGTTTATTAACGCGTTAAATGCAAAGCTCGCGGCACGCGACGCGAATCACGTAATCTGCTAATTTAAATAATACAATCGTTTATCTATGACGCGTATGTATAAATTTCGCAGAATCGTTTCAAATGTTAAAGAAATGAGTCAATTTAATGTAAATTTAATGTAAAGCTGTCGACGCAGCGGCAAATAACACGTAACTCGATTACGAATCGTCCACCCTATCGCATTATTCGAACGATATTAAAAGAGTGGATATGCTGCATGCAAATGTTATGTATATATTAAACCTAATGTCCGCGTTCGTTCCTCGGTGTTTTATTAAAAAAAATCTGTCTTTGCGGATAGATACGTAAATTCGCGACATCATCGAAAGAATCCGGTTGACCGATAGAGGGAACGAAAGGGGGCAAGGGGATGTCAGAGGATTCGCGCCCCACCGGGATCCCATTGGGAAAGTATTCCGTGTCCGTGGTTAACTCGTTACGCGTTTAACGAGCATCGGCTGGTCAGAGATGGAACGCGAGTAATGTTGTTCGAAAGGCCATTTAAATTCAAAGGACCGGGCGTGGATGCTGCGCGAAGCAGAAATTCCTATTCGTCTTCGGTCTCGTTCCTCCAGTCGCCTTTTCCCATTTTCCAGCGTCCACTAACGCCTCTCCACCACCACGCCACCAACGTCCCTATTCCCTCTCTCCCTCCCTCTGTAATTCGGCGTAGCTGCGCATCGGACGAGCGGCAGTCGCGTGGCGCTGTCTCTCTATCCTTTTGCTCGCCGCGAATTTGCATAGCGCCGTGCAATTGGCGGGAAAACACAGATGTCGGTTCGTGCCTCTGCCACTGGGATGTTTGCATAACGCGCGCTGTGTACGCTAGCTAGACAACACGGGAAGCGTTTCGTTGGACGGTAGCGCTACAACAACGTGATGCCTTTTTGCTGCAGCATCTATGATAACACGTCGGTTAGATAGTTGATGCCTCGGGGAATTATCGGTCTGATATTCGCTGTGTAAGACGTTAAGAAAACGGAAGGAATAAGCCGTCGGACGAATATTAATGTTAAAACAATGCATCTTGTTAAGCGGTGTAATACCCAGGCAAGTCCGGGACGACGTGCTAAACAGACTGCCGACGTGGCGTGAGAAATTGTACTTGCGGCGGACGACGAGAAGGATATGATTAAGGCAGCACCGCCTCCATTTGTCCGAATGGTAACGATTAATCAAGTAACGTTCGGCGGCCCTGTTAACGTTCGAGCTTTCGTTATTGACTACCTTTGGATTCGCCAGACAGAGAAAGATCTACGGTAACCAAAACGGCGTCTTAAACACGTGGATCGATTACGGATCGAAGAATCGAGGTGGTGTCGGAGAAATAGGAAAAGAGAGGACGGAGGGAAGGTCGGGAATCGGAAAGGGAAGCTGACGGTAAAAAAGTCGGTGTCCGGAGCACGATTCGAGGTCGAATTACCGCGATTCTACGCGCTGCAGCACACGGCCAATATGAATATCGAAAAGTTCCGTAATTAAATGTAGTTTTCGCGTGGTTGTTAGCCGTGTCCGGCCGTTTTTATGAATGGGCTTCGTTAGTAAATCGACGCCGACGCGCCACCTTTATTTAACCGTCCGTGCAGACGCGTATCGTAATGACGCGACGATAAATCGCATGGCAAATTATTCCTCCTTGACCGGAAGCGCGGAACTCACCTCGTTAGAGGCCTCTGAACGCTTTCCTACGGAACTTTAACAGCAATTTGTTAAGTTACTTCGAATGTTTCATCAATGCCGATCGTTTGGGACTATCGTGTCCGAACGTTCGCTTCCACGATTCTCCATAAGTAATAATCGAATACATTTGGACGTAAGTTGCGCGAGAATGTAGCGCGAATATTTTCATGGACATCGTTGGGAAGAAAAAGTTTTAAGAGGCTGCTTACTTCGATGTTCAATTTCAGCCGACGTTGCAACGATGATTGGCTTGCGGAATAGTTGATTTCCGGATATCGCCGAATATCGATAGCCCTTAACGATAACACTGCGTTACGGAAAATGAAAAGTTGTTCGAAGCAGCTGAGACTCGAGGCAAGTGTATCGAAAATTCTTCGGACGTTATCGCGTAACCGCGATCTACGAATCTACGTTTTCTCGAAGGTAAGCAATTCCGAGTTGTGCGGTCTTGACTTTTCAAGTTTTTGGAAAAAGTAACTGATCGAACGGTGGTAGCCTGATCAGTTTCTAATCTTTGTAATCTGACGATTCAGCGACGGTAATTCCGTGGTTGGTGTAGAGGCGGAAGTGGGTCAATCGGAGCGGCCTGTTACGGTAACGCGGCGGTTTTCTCGCACGTAAGAACCAGCGAACCCTCGGCAAATTGGTACTCCGAGTACAAACGGTCAATCACGAAGGCAGTTATTAACTCGTAATTTTCACTCCTTAGCCGGATTCGTCGTGACATCCCCTTCGTAGCGTACTCTCTCTCTCCCCCTCTCTCTCTCTCTCTCTCTCTCTCTCGACGCTTTTTCTCCGGTCGATGTACGGTATCCACTATCTTATTTTTGTAATTAATTCAGTTAAAATTAGTTTGCGACACTGAAGGAAGTTTGATCGGTATTCGTTGTAGGCCATTACAGCCATTAAACGTACGTTGTTGGAATATAGTTACGTAATTTACCAGTAGCTAATGATTCGTGGTATGTTCGGTTCGCAAACGATGCAAAAGTAAATTAAATCGCGTCCTTACGAAAACACGGCGTGCCCGTTTCCTCGAAACTTGGCAACTTTTTGAATTTCCGGATTGGAGAAACGTTCGCCCGTAAGTTGCTGGTGCAGCGGCTATACTTCCTATTCGGAAGTGGCACTGCCTTTCTGCGCGATATTCCGCGTCTCTTGCCTCGCTACTTTTTCAATTACAAGTCCGAATTTATTACGTTCCCTTTCGCGAACAAAACGTCTCTGTAGAAGAAAAAGATCGGAGTAAATTACAGCAGATCACGGATTGCCATCTTTTATATATCTTTTTTCCTTCGACGCACGCAAGAAAGCAAAGATAAGGGAACAGAAGGACGAATCGGCCGGCGAAACGACCGCAGAAAGGGAAGATCCGAGTGGCCTCGATTCTACGATTACGATTTACCGTCATCCCCGTCGTAAAGCAGCTATTGGAGGCGTCGTTTCGCGGCAGAGGTTCGCTAAAAAGTTCAAGATCGGACAGCGAAGAGTGGTCGTGTGGCGTGCTCGCAATAAAGCGTGCGGGCTGTCTGGAAGGCCCGGGAAAGGAAGATGCAGGATAGTGGAGAGTTTAGAGATAGCCGAGGAAAGCGTTCGAGACGGAGGCCAGCTTGAAAATGAAATCTCGATAGATGTGTGTTCCGGGGAGCGCGGAGCGAGGCGAAATCGGGCGGACAAGATCCCGTAATAAAGAAAGAGGAAGAGCCGAGGATCCGCGCGTTCTAACTAATTTAAGAAAGTGCTCGGTGCATCGGAAAGGCTGAGCGCATCGAATCGCATTCCCTCGCTTCCTTCCGCTCGATGTTTGGCCAATGGTACGCGGTGGCAAGCTGCTTTTATCGGGCGCCGGCAACCGATTCAGAGGGCCGTGGCCATCGTAAAGTCAATGAGAGCTCGACTCCCTTACATTTTTCAAGGGCTCCAGCCTCGTCCGCTATAAATAACTGTCCGCCTTTGATCGCGCACGTCCTCCTGTCGCTGCTGTCGCCCCTGTCGCTCTTTCTCTTTCTCTGAATGCGCACGTCGCGTCCTCGACAAATATTCGCCAAAGAAGAGAAAAATTGTTCCGGATCCTCGGATACCCGAGTCTGCCTTTTCCTCGTTCGTCGATAGACAAACACGAGTCCGTCGTTAAAGAGCAGCGTTCTGCCTCTCGCCGGATTTCGATACGCGCCGGATTTCGCTTTGAACGGACGCACGGTCCGCGGGTCAAACGGCGTTCGCGACTCGAGCTTCGGCTCGTTCCGTTTGCGTGGCTACGTCCGTTTCTAGTTCAACGCGACCAACCGGTAGCAAGACCGGATTAATCGTCGAGAGGAAACACGTTTCAAGGGGTTCCTTTGCTCTTTCGGTTTGCCTCTGGCGAAAAGGATCGTGATTAGAGCACGTTGGCGAGCTTCTCCGTGGAGACGCGATGCGTACTTAGTTTTCGTTCGACCGGTTGTCGTTGCACCATTAATTGAGAAATCAATTGGCACGCATCGTTTTTCGCACGCGTCGATGTGTTAAAATCACGCTAGAATTTACAGACAAGCTTCGCGAAAGCGCTGTTGTTCCTCGTTAGGACTGTGTCGGATAGTCTTGAAAGTTGGTATCGCGTTGCAAGCACGTCGGAACATCGTACGCGAGATCCTAATCGACTACAAGTTTTCCGTTGAACAGATGGAAGAAAAATTCCATCTACGTACCGTGGAAACTTTCTATTCCCTCTCTTCGTTTTTCTTCGATCGTGAACGGTCACGAAGTCTGCGAGCGAGACGGCTCGTAGTCAGGCACGAGTTACCGACGACGACGAACCTCGAGCAAGCAATCGACTGGACCAAGCTTCTTCCGACTCAACGTCCTGGCGCGCTATCGCCAACGTTTTAGCTCCAACTCGTATTGTATCCGACGCGAATCTACACCAAGTACATTGCATGGCAACGTTCCGCGTCAATCTTGGCAAAAGTGGAATTTTGGCTAGCTGCTGAACCTGCCTGAACAAACCTATTCGGAACGAGTGGCGCAACATTGTAAATCGTGCGATCATCCAACTGTTTATTCCCGCGGCCGTCAGATACGAGTTACGGCGAAGATTTCGCCGTGGAGGAGAACGGTTTTCGCGACCGTCGAGTATATTCGGTTGGAGCAGAGTTGGAACGCGAATCAGAGGCGAGTCGGGAGCGAAGCATGCGAAATCAATCCGATAGAGATTCCGTTTCTTTTCGCCGAGTTGGCGATGCTTTGTTGCGTGTGTACGCGTCACCGATAAGCAAAGTAAATGTATGCTCCTTGCCGAGTACAAGTTGGCGAGTCCTCCAAACTATTCTAAACGAGACAAAAGTCCGTATATTCGCGGTTTATTGGAACGCTTCGTACCAAATCTTACCAAGCTTTACATTCGACGTTGCTATTACTCGCACGTGCTCAGCCACTTCTCGATCTCACACTCCATATAAATATACATATACATTTATTTTTCCGCGCGATGTAAATACATGTCGATCGCTAACCGTCGAATCCTCATTTGAATCGAATCGAACGAAATAATGCAGAAGCTACTCGTCAACGCCTAACCCTAGCCGCTGTATCTAGAAACGTAAAGTTTGCACGGTATACTTCTTTTATAACGTAGATGTATTTTATGACGTATGGAATAAGGAAGGATTCTTCGAAATATTTTCTTTACAGGATAACCGTGTCTCCGTGTCCACTAAAGTTAAAAGCTTGATATTCGGCCATATATGTATGTCGCATTAAGGTTGGAATTTTGAGCGTTCGATGAACCTTCACTCAAATTTACCATCGAGGATATAGCTGATATCTATTGGTACGAATAGGTGGACACTACAAGAGGCTATAAGTAATAGCGGCGATCGGATGGTCGAGACGTCGATGACAACGAATTCAGGTTCGATAACGAATCCACGGTCCACGGAATGACGAATGCGATGTGATACACGTATAACTCCACGTACAAGTGAAACTTATCTGCATGAACTGAAAAAAAAGTCCAAGTGGAACTGCCCTTATATATTCCTCTCCACACCTCTCGGGTCAAACTTTGTTTTTAAGGAAAGCGTAGCTATAGTAAAAGTCTGGACTAGGGTATTGGGGGTTTTCCCAACATTGCAAGAGGAAAGTCCCGATGTCCTTTCATCTGCGACGTATATATAGCAAGCATTCGCATACGTACGTGTGTAAAGATCCGCTCGGGATGATCCATTCGATCGCGTATCATTTACCACTCTATCGCTTCTGTTAACTTAAAGCGTTAAAACGATTCCTCTTGCGACTTCTTCGCGCGAATACCACCATCGATTATCCAAAAACCTGTGGAAACTGAAAAGCGATCGCGGTCCACAATTTCATCGAATCACCCTGCACGGTTTCACGCGTACCGATAACTGGATCCCGCCCCGGGCAACGAAGCGTACACAGATAATAGGTCGATTATTTTCCATTCTGGCAAACGACGTAAAAGTGGGTCGCACGAAATCCGCGTCGTCGATAGCGACGGTTCAGTCTGCTGGAAGGTGCCTTCCGACTGATCCAGTTGTAGCTTATCAGCCGTCTTTTCCGAGCTGGCGTTCTACAGCCTAGTTCTCGGGGGAATCCAGACTTTGTCTAATTGCCATCGATCCATTCCTGGCTGGTAGACGGAGGAACGAGCGTCTTTTAGGGAAACGGCGCGGAGTCAGATCCGCCGAACGGTATAGAAATCGAGTCGAATCACGCGGGTTTAACGATGCTTCTCGTTGGATTTCTCGTTGGATTTCTCGTTGGATTTCTCGTTGGATTTCTCGTTGGATATCTCGTTGGATTTCTCGTTGGAAGATGACGGGTAATAATGGATAAGAATCTCTAGACTATCGCTCGACGAAGCGTCCAGCGCACGGAATCGTGGTAAAACGATGGAACTTGAGCGGTGGAAAACGTTTCACCCTTTCGACCGAGGTCGACTTTGGGAACGGTACAAACGATGGGCAGCCACGCGCCTCGAACATTGGACATCGTAAGAAGGGGAACAAGAACGGGGGACCTGGGACGAAGAAAAGGGGAGGAAGGAAGGGGTAGGGTCGACAACAGTCCGGAAATTGAAGAAGAACACTCGATGCGGTCGGACCAGGGAAAAAATGTGACGCGCGCGCGCGCGCGCGGTAGAGGGAGAGAGAGAGGGAGAGAGAGAGAGAATGGGTGAGAGAGAGAGAGAGGAGAGGGAAAAGAGGGAAATCGACATGGCAATGTCAAAATAGCAGTATAGAATGGTCGGCAAGGAGGAGTCGGAGGAAGCTGCGGTCAGAAGGAAGGAGAAAATCTCTCGGGAGGTCGAGTCGGACACGCGCGATGATAAAGAGGGTAGCAGGCTCCCGCTAGGAGCTCGATCTGAAAAGTTTCTTTATGAGCGTAGATACGCCGACTCGTAAAGTTCTGCGCGAATCGAGCGTCGAGTGTATGAAAAGGGCAATGTCGGCAGTGAATCGCGGAACGACGAAAGAAAAGGAAAAAAGCCGGGGAATACGGAAGAAACCGTGCTGGGAGACGAGCGGGAAAACTAGGCTGGAAGAGGCGCGGCGATTCGAACGAGTAAAAGGAGGAGAAGAAGGAGATTCGTGGAAGAAGTCACTTTGTGGAAACCGTTGGACGATATCGCGATAGCCGATATAAAAGGGAAGTGAATAAAAGGACCGCCTCAATACGATATTCTCGTGGAGAAGTTTACTCGCCGAGTCACTCGTGTAACGATCAAAAATTTTCAAATTATTTTCATCGCGACGCGCCCCTCTGCATCCGCTCGTATCCCCCTTTCTCGCTTCTCCCGAAACGCTTTTAATCGACTCGCCTGGAATCCGAGGAAAATTTCTCCTGACCCTCTTCGATCATCCGCGAAACAGACTGGGGACGAGGAAACGGTTTCGGACCTATGAAAAATTAGCGCGCTGTTTAATCAATGTTCCGCGACATCGCGGCAAAATTTGTCAACCGTTACTTCAAATAGAACGTTCGAGAATAGCTTGTCTCTGTCTGAAGATAAAAAAAGTTGGTAAAAAATATTATGGTCCAATTTACTTTTCGTATCTACAATCTTATTTATGCGCAGCAAAAGTAGCAGCTGTAATAAAACACGCGTTACGATCCACTTGAGTAATCTGCCCCTCGAGGCGAGCGAGTTTGCGCGAGACGTGTAATGTGAAATTCCGGCAGTAGCGCGACTCGCCACTCGCCACTTGCTACTCGCCACTCGCGGCTCGATCGAGCGCTACATAGATGATTCGCATTACCGTCCAATGTTTAATCTAGTTGCTTGATACTTACATCTATTAAAAAAAAAAAAAAAAAGAAAAAAAAAGAAAGAGCAACGGGATGTAAAGCTGCGGTTGCCATCGCTGTTTTTCCACCGTTATACGGAACGTAGGAACGTAGAATTACCGTGCATCCACGAAAATCGACCGGCATCATCCGCATCCCGTATTTCGGCCGCAACTATGTTTCCTGCGGGACTTGATTATGCGCGTGACCATTTTGCGCTTAATTTGCCCGAGCGTTTTATCCCGGCTCGGAAATCGAGAACGGGCGCGACGTTTGGCCAGTCAGCCATCCAGCCAGCAAACCGAGTATGTATATCGACGCGACACGCGGCCGTGTTTTTCCTGCTTCCCGTCGTTTGTCCACCGACGAATCTCGATTGCTGTTGCGTAACAACGAATTACACATCGACACCGCTCGCAAAAAATCATCGAAATTGTAAATTTCGCGCGATCGACCGGCCCGAGGCGGTGGGAACTGGACTTTCGCTGGAGTTTGTCGCAAAAGTTATTGGCATTTACAACGAAGCGATTAAAGAACGTGTGTTCTTAGACGACACACTGGGATATAAAAATTAAGTTTATAACTGGTACAGCGTTCGTGAGCCGGGGCCAATGAATTATCGTTCGCTTTGAAAATGTATTTCTCTGTGTTACATTTTCCGTGGCAGAGCTACGACAATGCATAGAATTATAAGCAGGAAATTAACAGCAACTTCTGCTTTATTTATTTCATCGTTATCCGCCCGAATGATTTACAGGAGTTCATAAACTTTTCCGGTGCGCGGTTTCTCGTTAATTTTCGATCGGCCGTTTACATAATACGCTTTATTCCCACCAACGAGCGCGGACAGCCGTGTCAAATAAATTTCTCTACGAAATATTTAATTTCACAGGACATTTGGCTTCGCTCGTCTTTTGTATCGGGCCGAGTTAAACCGCGGCCTCGGACACTCTATAAACCTGTTTACATTCGTAATGGCCGTTTAATATCAGAAACTACGTAACAATCACGGTCTAACTTTGGCTCCCTTCTTTTTGGCTCCCTTTCCACGCCAAGTAACGTTTAATCGAACACAAAGTTAAACACCATTCGTTTTTCTTTTAAATAGTCGTGCTTAAACGTTCGCGAATACGTTCGTCTTCCGTTATTTAAACTATTTAGGAAAGGGCGAAGGAAAGGATTCGCGCGCGGTTTCGCGAACAACCAGCAAGCAGAGGCGGTCGCGTTCCGCGGAGAGTCGCTGAAGAAATGGCAATCGAAGGGCAACTGCACGGCGTCCTAGCGCCGTTTCAAGATTATTGCCTTCGTCCGTTTCGATAGATTTTACAGTTACCAAGCGAGCTACTATCGTTCGATCGTCGGACCTTTCTTCCCGTGCAACTGAACTTTTATCGCCGCTCCCTTATCGGTGGCCGGTCCGAGCGAGGCGGTCGGTCGCATGCAAAATTTTCCAGGCCACCGCTCCAACAGAAACAAGTCCGTATCGTGCACGCACAGGATAGGAACCGGCCAATTATTTTCACGGTGGATTTCGAGTTATCTGCGCGTGGTCGAAGACGCCATGCACCGAACTGGTAACTGCTCGGCTCTCTAGATCCGGTAAGCCGCGTCGAAATTGCTTCCTCTTGCCGAAAATAACAGTTTAGTCCGGAGTCCAGCGAAAAATTTCACGGCGTTGCGCCGTTTCTACCGTTCTACCGACAACCGCTGTCTCGTTTAAAAGGCGCACCAACGTACATATAATATGCAAAGTACACAAAGTGTCTCGACTACGTATTTAGGTTACCGTGCGTTAAGTTTTCAGCTTAAAGTTAAGGGCCGGGAAGGGGGGCTTAGGGCGGGCAAGGGGGAAGCGACGCTTTCTTGCGCGCTAAATTGCGTACAATTGGACATCTCTTTCGAGAAGTTGAATCGCTTGGTCGATGGTAACAGCGTAGTAGTAAACGAGCAGCAAGCGGCACTTTGGATACAACCGTCGAGCAAATGACAGGATTAGGAGAAGGTGAATTTCCTGCGAACCGTTTACACTGTCCGACACGTTTCGACGAGACTCGGCTCGAGCAATTGAATAAAAAGATCACGGAGGTGACGGTTGAATGCAAAGCCGCTTTAAACCTGCACCCGTCTCGCGTCCAACGAGAGGCTTAATCGTCGAATTACCGTAACAGCCGGATCTCGCCAACTACGCACGTGTTTTCGTTGGCTGGCTATAAAAGGAGAAACAGCGAGATCCACCTTTGTTAATTCGTGAGCCAGAAACGAGGTAAAAAACGAAAATCAAGTTACAGGCAAGTTTTTCAAACGATTCGCCGAAACGTTACATTTGCGAGGTTAAAACGCTTTGGAAAGTAATTGCGTTGCGTTGCGTTGCAACTGCGATTGTGGGGGAAAAATCGTTGGAACGGTAAGCGGGAAAATGATATTTATCGAAATTTTCGAAGAAATATCGATTTAATGCGCGTAAACGAGCAACCATGTAAAGGATCGTCCATTTTTCATGGAAATATTTCGGAATAAAGATAAGGACAGCGGCCTGTTTAACCAAGGATCGCGTCGCGACGTTAAACGGCGACCGACCAAAATTTACCCAACGAATTTCCGAGATCGCTTCGTAAACGAGCCTTTCGACCGCGTTTAATCCTGTCGCGCGTTAAGAGATACCGTGCCTCGAGTACCTCTAATTCGTGCACCCTCTGTGGCAATTTAATTCCCTGCAAATCCATTTTTCTTGCGACTGTAATTAATGCATGGAAGGCAAAGCTCCGCTTTGAAGTGGCGACCGAAGCGGAAAAACGAATGTAGACATTACCGTTTCTTTTTCCGAGGGAAGAGATTTGCGAGAATACGAGCCGCTCGAATCTCCGTCGCTCTACTTAAATTCTGCAAAAGTCGGGAAAGGAACGGCGGCCGGTAGCCCGGTCGTCCCACGGGACTGATGTATCGAGCGGAGAAGAAAAGATTTGTCGTCACGATGCTGTTACGCGTTCGTCTTTAAATTTGTTTCGCTTCATCGCGCGCCCTTCCACTTTTTCCCGCAGCGATCCTAACGTTTGACGATGTCGTCGACGATGGAAAAGACCGCTGTTCCGAACCCAACTACGTAAACGTATAATTCGCTTCGAACGGTTTACGAATGTCCTAAGGATTCTCTCGTAAGAAGGAAAACGAAAGAAATTCGCGGAATAACATTTCCGAGAAGCGTATTTCGTTTGGAGGTGGCTGGTTCGTGATCGCGTATACGGGAAATTCTATTCGGCATCGCGTGCGCGCTCCTCTTACGCGATGAACGATTTTCAAAGCAAATGGTCCTATGCAAATGCATAGATCGTGTTGTTTCGTATCCGAGAATCCGTCGAATCGCCGCGAATCCATTTGGAGGAGAAATGCGAGATGCCGAGAGGCCGGAGACCCGATTCTGCCAGCGTTCGCCTATTCCAGTATTCCGGCGGGGAGCGAGGATTGGACTCGGAGGGGCTGCAGAAAGAAAACGACCATTAATACAAAAGCTATTTTTATTCTTTAATCTCGTATCAGTCGTGAAAAATCCTTCGCTACATCAAAAGTACGTACGACATGTGCAGAATCGAATACATTACGTTATACACGGTAATACAAATCGTATTGCTCAATCCTTTGGAACATCGTGTGTACATGAGCGCGTGTACGTATTACATGTATACTTATATACTTATATTTATATTTATGTATATATATATATATATATATATGTATATATATATATATGTATATGAATGTGGATTCACGGAGGTGATCGCGGTGTATATATGCCGATGTATGCGCGCACGCGCGCCTATGTGTACGTGTGTGTGCACAAACGATATAGATGTGCGACTGTGTAATTGTGCGGAATCGTAATTCCGTTCGCGACGAACTTTACGGTCGAAGGGAGGGTCGAACGAGATCGATACGTCTGCCCTCGATTCTCCTCTCCCCCTTACTTATCTCTCCTCTTTTTTCCTGGCCCTTTTACCGCCTTTCTCTCCCATTTTCTAACGATTACGGCGAAAAACTTGACGCGACCTCGTCGTAGTCCCATCCTAATCCTTTTGCCGTCCATGCCACGCTTCGCGCGCTTCTCTGCCGCTTTCCCATCGGCTACTAACATTCTTCTCCCGTCTCTCGTCCGACAGCCATGATATTCGTTACACCGTGCGAAAGGAAAACACGCTGACCGAGTTTCACCAACTTGGTCGATACGTTCGTGTTCTGACTCGATTCGAGGCAATCTAAGCAGGGGGTTCGCGAGTCACGAACGCCGCAAAGCACGAGGTTTACGCGGAGCCGGCGCTTCTTCGAGTCTCGATAGTAAACCGTGTTTCGTCGCTGAGAATCTTAATCCGATATCGCGTTTGACGCACCATTCCAATTTGCGCTTGTTCGCGGGTTTCCGTCTTCTATCCGAAATTTAATATCGTGCCTCGTATAGAATTCCAATATCGAATAATAACGGCGAATTAATAAAAAGAAGAAAAAAAGCTAAACGAAACAAGTCAGGTTCGGTGAAAGAAAAGGTTCGAATATTTCCATATCTCAGCCGTTTCCAGTCCATGCTCGATTCGTCGAAGACAAGAGGAAACCATCGACGTGTCAAATAGGAAAAGCAATACGTCTACGAAGCTACGCGATTGCGGGTTGTTTCCTCGAATCGACGAAATATTGCCACGGTGCAGCCATATTTCGCAACGATGATCAAGAAGAAAGAAAAGTTGGAATAATGTTGCTGCGCTCGGATCGCCAGGCGTCAGAGACACCGCGATCGCGCGAGATTTGCCGTTTCCACGGAACGTTGCTCGTTCCTCGCGAAAATTTCGATATAAATTCTCTACAGCGTTGATCGCGATCCATCGATCGACAAACAGGCGTCTGCTTGTATTTCATACATATATTCATAGCAGTGCTATGTAGTAGACGGTACGGCGTAGTTACACGACTCTCGGCTTCCTCGCTGCGAGCTATTCAGTTTCGTCCGACACCGGCGAAACTTTCTTCCGATGCGTTCAACAACCTGTTCTCTGATTCTCTTTGCGCTCTATCCGGTTTCGAAAGAAGGCCGAGATTACAGCTGTGATCTGTTAACTGTTATTCTCCCGTGAAATAGGATGAAAATTACGCGTATGCCCTGAAAAATAGGAAAAGTCTCAAGAACCGGACCAACTACTCGCTTCGAAACGAACCACGCGATTACGCCTGAGATGCCTGGGATCGTGCCTGCGGATCGCGTCCAAACTCGTGGCGATGTTTGCGAAACGACGTTTGGACTCTGACGAACGTCATCGAGACGACAAGCTGCAACGAGATTAAAGACACGCGAAGAGAATGCTACTGGGATCGATTTTGCCGGAGCACCAGTCGCGTGGGAAGTTTGATGGCGGCACGCGTCGCTCGATAATTCAACGCGTATCTCGTAACCGAACGCAAACACCAGGAAGTCGATGGACGAATCTCGTCCGACCGCGCGTTTAATCTCGATTTCGTTTAAGCTCGATTCTCACGCGCCGCTTCTCTCCCCCGTCAACTTCAAAAATTCGATTCCTTTCGAAAACCGAACCTCTCCGAACGAAGAAGGTATTTCACGGTTCTCGGTGTTTTAGAAGATACGCGAGTATAAGGTGAGAAGAGCGACTCCGCGAGTAACAAGGTATGCTCGTGCTGCTCGTAGAGCGTTTCGCGTTGTTGGAATAGCAATGTCGGCAAATGGAATAGGTATAGGAATAAGCAAACGATGGAAGCATTTGATCGACCTTGAAACGAGATCCGCTGTAACAGAATGAGCCGCGTTACCGCGTTGAACAACCATGATTTCGATAGCAGGGGAATAGTAGCGAATGTGTGATCGGAGATTCGAGGAGAGGCAAAAGTATCGTAACCCAGGACGGTAAACACGGTTACATCGAGCAAATTATCGCAACCAGACACACCACGACGGGATGTACGTTCTCGTTACGGCGAAAGCGGTACCTACGGGGCACGGATCCAAGTACCGAGTCGAACAGCAAAGTCTATGAATGACGAAGGTTGACGAGCAATTTCCTGACGTTCTATAAACACGCCTCTCGCAATTTTCACACCGCGACGAGTTCGATATCCGAAGCGAAGGCAGATAAGCGGGCTGCCTCGACGTTATCCGCTGCTTTGAAACTGATCCGGGATCGGTGGCCAGCTACGCGCGGTCCATTAAATTCTAATCATCGTAATTACACCGTATCCTTTATCGAGCCAGTCAGTGTTCGATTAAATTGAAAGTATTCGTGAAATGGACGGCAAGGAGCTGCTACCTCGTACAGCGTTGCTACGAGTTCCATATTAATTCGGTCGTCGCCTGGTCGACGGTTCCCGATCGAGGCCACCGTGCGGTTAATGTTTAATTTCGATTATGCATCGATTTAATCAACGCGGCTTGGCCTGCACTCCTCGTCCAGCAGCGGAAGCATAATTTTCAGCATATTGGAAATTGGAGAATCATCAATTTGGGAAATCGCCAGCAGAAAGCGCTGGTATAATGGCAATTGATTCGCCGCGAAGAGCGTCCATCTCCGAGCGAATAGAAAGCTGTGAATCAGCAAAAAAGGATTGGCACGACACGAAGAGTCAATGGTTTTTGATCTGTATAGGGAGGGCGGGGGGATGACAATGGCGACCAGCTTGACGATATCGTCGAAACGGTGAACCGCATTAGCGTCAAATAATTAAATTGTCGCGCGCCAATAACCATCGTTTATACCGGCTAATAATTATCACGGTCCGTTGCCACGCTCGTAACCAGTCGTTAATCGTCGACGAACAAGCGCGTGAAAATATTCAGCCGATCAAACGGCGAGAACCTTTGCGTCTGGCGTTAAGCTTTGGAAATACACAGGGAGCGAGATAGAAAATAACGAATCAACGAATCGCGACGATTCATTATTTGCCGCGTGCAATAACGCGCGAGGACGCGTGGCTGCGTCAACGCTCGTTACCCGTCCCGTTAAACGCTAAGGTAAAATCGCCGTTAATAAACGAGCGTCGTTGATAAACGAGCGGACGCCGCGAGCGTCCAAGACTCGACGGTTTTACTAGATTCGGACCATCTATCGACTGTTAAGTTCCAACCTCGCACGAACTAGGTACGTACTAAGCGTGGATGGAAAGAGGCTGTGACAGGATGTTGCTATCCTACCGAGAGGGACGGGTTAGGTAATAAGGTTTAGATGAATTTTGGATTCGAGAACCGTTGCGCGTGATACGACGGAATGAGTATGGTCGTGAGACCGTAAACGGCACACTTTGCGCAGTAATACCGTAGGCCTTGTTAAACGACGCCGCTGCCAGTCCAATCTCAAGAGAATGTAGCTTTCATTAGGACCCAGACACGCGGTTTCCATTACACCGTTACGTTACATTGCGCGTTACGTTGTAAATTCTGCCACAGGGGAAACGATACGGATTTCGCTGGACTCGCGACATATATAAAATCCTGCTGCCAACTCTACAGCGTTAACACCTGTCTGTAAAATCTTCGGCAACTCGTTGGAAAACCGGACATCCGTCCTGAAATCCGCGACAGCTTCGCAAGAGGATTAAACGGAAACAAGGTATACAGGCGTGTCGCGGCAGAAAACAACGGCAACTATCCGAAACACGAGTCCACGTCGAAGATCGTCGGGAGTCGGGCGGACGAAGCTCGGCGAAAAAAGGCTGCCGAAAACCATGAAACGGTGACGGTTGGCGCGACAACGATCGGCATTTCGAACGATGCGCGTGCATTCGGTGCCACGGCACAGCCTCGATGCCTGTTACTAGGTGGACAACGAGCATCCGCCCTGCAAACAGTGATTATCCCGGTTGTGTCCGCGGCACAACAAGCCCTTTCAACGCGGCCACGCGTGCTTGTTCGAGCGTTTGCAGAGGCCCGTTACCGTTAGTCGGCAACCAGGAAGAGGAGTCGGGCGATTACGATTTCGTGGCACGCGGGCACGAATCCGGAAGTCGACCGACATCGTTCGCCGATTCTGCAGGGATTCCTGGGTTTCGGCGAATTCCAATAGCCGGGCTCCGGTCGTCCAACACGTTTCCGTACTGTCCGATCCCGTTTCTACTGTTTTCTCTGTTTCTCTATCGCGTTCGCGTAACTCGTTTAAGCTCGCCGCGCGTTTCTATACGTTCCGCAGAAGTGTATTCTGCCGTCCCCGAGGATCACAACAGCAGTCGTTCCGGATGCACGTTTCGTTCCTATGTGTTTCGCGTTCGAGTCACAGCCACCTGTTGTTTGTTGCAAAGCGGGTTGCAAAAATGGAACTCGGAGGGAAAATCGTCGTGGGTCCTCGCCAACGTAGCCGAACAGGCATAGTTCGACAGACTGGTCGTTTCGCGAATACATCCTGGCGAGAAAGGACTAAAAGTTTGTTCCGGGATGAAACAAAGAGAAGAAAAGAGAAGAAAGAAAGAAGCAAGAGAAACGATACGAGTGAAATAAAAATGTTAAGTTCGATACGTTTGTCTAATAGCGCGTCAGAGACGAAATTGAAAAACGTTGGAAAATGTGGAACGAACGGCCGAAAATGGAAAATTAAATTCTATAAAATATAAGCGAACGAATCGAGGTGGAAGATGCGTTTGTTCCGTTTAAAGCTTGCTTTTTCGCCTTTGATTGTCGCGCCACGAACGATAAATTCACCATCGATTATCGGGAGGCGAACGAGTTTCACGATGCCAGTTACTACGCGAGCGAGGTCGGGAAGAGCGGCTGAAAAATGGGAAAAATTCGACGAAACGAGCGCGTCCAATTAATCCGGAAAAAGTACAACATATTCATTGCGCACAACATCGAAGGGGAAAATTCGAGCGAAGCCACGATAAGAGCCCTGTTGAACGAGCGGCGCGTTCCGATCGTCGATGGGAAAGTGTAAAAAAGGAAAATAAAAGAAGAAAGGACGGTAACACGCGGAGAACAAAGCGGTGTAGGTACATGAACACGTGCGTTTTGTACATCGACGCGATGGGAAAACGAGACGAGGTTCGGGGAACATCGTAAACCTAATTCCACTCGGGGCGTGCCAAATAATCTGGACCGCGTCGTAACTCAAAAAGCGGCGTTGCCGCGGTCGTGAATTACGGCGCGTCCGTGGTCGAGCAGCGACGATTTTTTTCCTGAAAATTTTATTGCTAGCCTGCGCGTGCACCGCGTACGGATGCGCCACGCAAATTATTACGTTTGATATATTGCCGTGAAATTCTTCATCGAAACATTCTCCCTTTTCGCTGGTTTGACAAACCGATAAACGCGGTTCGACGCCAACGGGCGGTCCCTTTCGTATCTGGCGTACGTGTGCAAGAGGAAACCGGAAGAGTATTTCCATTCGCGACTCGCAGTTGGCGAACATCGTCCTTCGACTCGCTTGGAACGTCGAGGCAGAGACGGGAGGCGAGCTTCGATCGATGATCGCTGATCCGACTTTCGCAAGTGCGAACGTTGACGCGAGTACGGCAACACGAGTAACCTCGAGGTGAAAAAAGACTCGAGTGAACTCGATTTCCTTCGTACAAACCGAGAACATTTTCGTGCTACTCGTAAACACGGAGGAGTGCGTAGACTCGGTTCGCTTTCAGCTACCACTGATCCCAAGTGTCGCTTCCTATTGTCGCGGCTAACCAAGTTTCCGTCTCGACGATCCTTTCGCCAATCACCCGGATACCCTGTAAAACGCCGTTAACGCTGATTCAAAATTTTGTGTGCGCGTGTGTGCGTGCGCGCGAGCGAGACGCGGGGCGTATCGAACGAAAAATTCGAGGGGTCGTGGTATTCGGGCCGTGGTGAGCTCGGAAGGATGTGCGGATTCGAGTTCACGCTTCGAGGCGGAGAGACTGTCGCCGTTCGTCCGTGAATCGGCCGATGATCGACAAGAGGCAGAAAAGAGGGCAGCAGCAGTTGCCTATACGATCGCCCGAATAGACGATCCACTACTAAACGGAGCTGTGCATCCTTTCGCTGCACGTCCGACGGTCCGCCATCCGCTGATCGTAATTCGTAAACCTAACGTTGGATCGGGCTAGATAGATAGCCCTCGAAGAACGATCGATTCGTTTATTACCTAGATTCTAGATGAACCGATCTTGCCGCTTGATCGGTGCGACGCCAGCCTGGTTCGCGATACACCACCAACCTCGCGCGGATTCGTTGAACAAATTCCGAGAAAAACGTGTACGTCTTCTTCCTGGACGAAGATGAGGAGTCACGGTGAAAATTGTACGAGTGTTTTGCAGTCGGTTGTTGGTATCGATTGGTCGAGTATCGCGAAGCAACGCGTACGATCGAACTCTTAAAAATCGGCTACACAACGATAACGAATACAGGGCGAGAAGACGGAGCGAGCGGTTGCCTGGTCACGCGTGTTAGGCTCTACGACACCTTTCAAAAAATATCTACTTTCCGCGCGTGTCCAGCGCGTGTTCTGACCAACCCTCGTTTCCGCCTATTCACATTCACGTCTGTATACTTGTATTATATATAATATGTGGACATTTACGTACGTGTGTGTCCGTTGGTTTTCGCGTTTTCCAGAGTGGTGTACAAATTTATACATATGTATATGTATATTTAACGTGTCTGTACATGGGGCTAGCCGAGGCCTATACCGGCTCTCTCGTAATCTCGCACAGTTCACCAGTCTTAAACACCGAGTTAACGTTATTATCACTACGGTAGAATTGCTATAACCTTTCGTCGGAACATTCCAGACCGGATAGAGCCTGTTCGTTTCTTGGGAAACCGACGAGCAGTAGACTCTAATAACGATACAATTGGTTAGCCTAAAGAGGAAATGACCAGGAGATGGAACGGTGGATGAAGGGGGTGAAGGATGCGTATGAACTTGAGCAGATATCGAACGAGTCCTCTCGAGGGACTCGTAAACCAGCAGAGTATTCTCGTTTCTTCTCCGTCGTATCCTTTTTTTCGTTTCGAAAGCACGCTTCTCTCTCGCGCTTTGCGCTCCTCTTACCGCTTACAGTGGCTGCAAACGAGTTGCTATTCCACGCATTTGCATCTCTTACTTTTAAACGTACCGTGTACGATGAAAGACGTCCATTTTAACGAGGCGAAAGAGTTTGTGTTTGTTAACGGAAGAATATTCTTAAGCTTTAAGGTCGGTAGTACGCCATTCGGTATTTCACTCTCCACTACACGCTCCTTTGTAATTTCTTTCGTTTCTTACACTTTGACACACACTCGTCCCACTCGTCCCCTATGTACATACAAACAATTTCTCTCAACTATTTCATCGAGGATTCCCGCGCTATCAAACGCATAACTTTGACAAAGTTGACCACCGTTGCCAACCAGCGAGCAAAGTTACCGTTCGTTCCAGAAACGTTTCCAATTTCCGGCTGTAGTCGGAGTGACAGATCGCAATAGTACGAGCGAGCGTAAAGGGCGAGCGTTCTTCGGTACGTGGACAGATCAGCTTCGATCGGACTGCGCGATCGGATCAGCCGGTTTTCAAAATTCCGACTGCGCTCGCGGCCGTTCGTTTGCGTTCGTCGGCTTCCGTAAGCTCTTGGAAAATTCGATTCCTCTGATCGGTGCACCGCTCGCGTAACCCTCGTTCCGGCAAATTCCATTGCCAAGCGAGGCTGGCGAGAATGGTCGAGATCTGCGTTCCGGAACCATGCGAAAATTCCCTGCACCAGTCGCCATCGAACTTGCATCCACGTCGATCGTTCGACAACGCCGAAAAATCGCTCGCTCGCTCTTCTATTTTGCGGATTTTGCTCGACTAACCGAGCTCGTATAATTTCAACGCAGAATTTCCTGAATTTCCCTATGCTCTCCTCTCCGACAAACAACTCGAATTTTTCGCCAAAAGTTCTATACCGAAAACGGCTTTTACGACGCTTTTCACCTGGAAAAAGCTGGTGAAAAATCCGTTGCCGCGTTCGAACGTTGCCCCCCCTCCCCCTCTCACTTTGCGGGGTAGACGATTTGATTAGCAACGCTGGCTGTTCCTCGAACACGGAGACCTGTTACTGACAAGAAATTATTATCCGCAGACACGTGATTCGGGACGCCTGGGAAGCCTCGCACCTGATTAATCCATTACGTTTCCGTTGCTCCGGCTCCTTTTGTTCCTGCTCAACCGGCATTTTGGCCGCACGACGTTTGATATCTATTCTCGCAGACAACGACGGCGACGGCGACGGCGACGGGGACGACGACGACGACGACGACGACGACAACGACGACGTAGCTCTCTCTGTCGAGTTTCTTGTTCTGCCAATCGTGTCCGTGCCTTGTTTCCCTTGGATTAATTTGTCCGAACGTACGTCCCGACAGTTTCCTCGGTTCGTGTACGCGACAGATCCGCTGTCTCTGCTCTGCCCCCGGGAACCGAGATAATCGGATTCGAAACGACCCGGCGGTCTTCTGCTCTATGCGCGAGCCATCTTCGTGTCGTCGATCCCGAGTTCTCTTAGACGTCCATCGCGTCGCCAACGTATCCCTCGTCGGGACTCTCCGGATGATGAGGCGGCTGGAGATCGTCCGCCCTGGCGGCGGCTGCCGCGGCAGCTTCCCGGGCAGTTTTGCTTAATAGCGATCTCGGCGACAGCGGCGTCGTCTCGCCTCTGTAGGCGGCTGGGGGAGAGGGAATGAACGGTACCTCGGGAAACACGGCGACCGGCGACACCGGGGACACAGGAAGCTGCTGCTGAATGGGTTGCTCGACCGGTTGAATCGGCTGCGATTGTTGAGCGGGGTAAGGGTATCCCTCGGCGGTGTACCTGGTGTCGGTTCGAGGCAGCACGGGGTCGTATCCTGGCGATCTGGCGAGGAACTCCGCTTCCCTCGAGTACCTGGCTGGTGGCGCGACCGCGGAACCTTCCACCGGCATCCTCTGCCTGAGACGCGGTAGCGTGCTCGCGGCGCTGAAAGGGATCTTCGGTAGGCCAAAGTTGAGCGGGTAACCGTCTTGATCGAGATAGCTCAGCTGTGGGATATTCGCTGGTCGTAGATCGGGTTGCAGCGGGTATCCGGAGTCGTATTCCAGGATCTGTCTGTCACCGGGCTGATGGCGATACAACTGACCGTATCCGACGTCCGTTGTCTCTGGCACCTCGTTTATCAGATCTGGTTCCGTCAGATACTTGGAAACCGGGCTGCAGTACGGTTCCTCCAGGTTTCTGTGCTCTCTGCGTTCGAGTGTCGCGGCTCGGTTCAACTCTCGTTCGGTGTACGAAACCATCTGCTGGTGCTCGAGCCCGATCAAGCTGCCGTTGCCCTTTCTGCACGGTAAACTGGTGGCGGTATCCTTGGTGATAGGCATAACAGATTTGTTCTGCGATACCAGAGCTTTCGAGTTCCTTTTGCGGTCGCGACGACGTTTCCGCACGCAGAACACTATGCTACCGATCAGAGAGCCCAGGGCAAACAGAGTGCCCAGCAGAGCACCAGCTGCTATGGCCACCACGTATCCCGATCTTGAGCGATCGTTTGGCGGTTCCACGGTTATTTTCTCTTGGAACAGCACTCGCAAAGATAAATTCGCCTCCGCGGACCCCGCTCCGTTCTCTGCTATGCACGTGTACGTGCCCTCGTTCAAAGTCTCCACGGAGTAGAGTAGCAGAGTGCTGCTCGTGTTGATCCCGCCGCGCTGCCTGTAGACGTATCTGCAACGAATCGTCAAACTCAAATCAACAAGTCGTGTTTCTTTTCTTATACTTTTGATACATAGATCTCTGCTGTAGAGATAGAGATAGATAGAAAGAAAGAGAGAGAGAGAGAAAGAGAGAGAGAGAGAGAGAAAGAGAGTGGAAAACGCAAGTTTGGTAAGGGTGTAATGGCGAAGATGCAAGTTAACCTTTCGTCGCGATTGAATTTCGTTGCAAACACGCAGCCCGTATGATTTGAAATTAGAATGCTGTCCCCGCTAACGATAGCTCTGTTCGCCTTTCGTCGGAACTATGGCGGTTAAAATGTCTTAGAAATTTCACGGAATCGCGCCATACGCGCTCGATTTGAAACGAGCTTGTTTAAAAACGTGCTTTTGAAAACGCGTCGCGACACACCGTTTGCGATGAAAACTGTATGGCGATCGCGATACGCCGGCTTCGCGCCGTTTGGCCCCGTTCGCCACCCTCCTTTTTCACTCTTCTGGCCGTCGTGCGCAATTTGAATTATTAACGAGGCGCAAGTATCGTTAACGGCGGGGTGAAAAGCACTCGTGTTTCGTGTCACCGGACAGGCATAACAGCCCTGGAAAAATTCACGCGGGAAAACCATTGAAATTCTACGGAGACGTCGTTAAAAATTCGTGGTACAAGGAGGAACCCGGCGTCGCCGCGCCGTTAATTAGAATACTTCCGTGATTAACGACCGTGACGAGCGTCTTTTCGAAGAGCTAGAATTCGACGTCGAATCGCGACGCTGTTCGCAACGCAATTTTCACGGACAATTTGCCAGTGTAATAACAAGCGCTGCAAGAAACACGCGCTGGGTTGGCTATATCGCTATAGCGAGAAATTTTCAACAGAGGAGATACTCGAACGTTATCGAAGTTTTATTTAGATTGCGAACGATCGCGACCGAACGTCGCCTTGTTCGCGATGCTTCTCGTTGGGTCGCGTCGCGTCGCGTCGCGTCGCGTCGATGAGAATCAACAGCTGGAATTGCTTTTGCACGAGAAACTTTAACATCGTCTGCGGTTCGACGATACTGGCAACGAATATTTCGAAGGTCTAGCGGTTCGGTGAGTCGGTGATTGACTATTTATTTAGCCAACTTTGAGATTGAAGTTGGGAAGGAGGCTGCACTTACCGGGGAAAGGTGGTAGCCGAGGAAGCGGAGAGCGTGTCGTTCTCGTTCTGGAGTTCGCAGAGTTCGCCGTTGAACCACCAGGTGAGCTTGGCAGCCGGGACGGCGTAAACGTCGCACTTGAGCGTGACGTTGTCTCCCTCGTAGGCCTCCACTCGGTTCCGCAGCTCGATCCGTGGCAGGCAAGCGAGTTCGTTGACGGTCTTGATCTGTTTGCCGCGGAGTTTGGCAGGAGCGTCGCAGACGGGGTCGGACTCCTGAGGGGCGGCCGGCGCGGATTCCTTGAGCCAAGCTTGCGTGGCCTGCAGACGACAATCGCAGACCCAGGGATTGTTGTGCAGCGTGAGTCCGCGGAGGCTGCCGCCTAGGGGCAGCGTGCGTTCGGGCACGCGAGTCAACCGATTGCCGTCGAGTCGTAGCCACTCGAGCAGATGAAGGCCGTCGAACGCCCCCTGCTCGATATTCTCCAGCCGGCAGTGACTCAATTCCAGGTTGGTCAGATGCGGCAGATGCTGGAACGCTGCTGCACGGATCTCCAGTATAGGATTGCCGTTGAGCAGTAGCTTCATCAGATTCGAGTAGGAGGGGAAAGTTTCGCTAGGTATCTCCTCGATCAGATTCTCCGATAGATCCAACTCCACCAGCCCCACCAGACCGACGAACGCTCTGGCTGCTATACGGCTGATGTGCGATCTACTCAGGTACAGTCGTTGCAGATTGATCAAGCCGAGCGCGTGAAAGCATTCCGGCGGCAGACTGACCAGATGATTGTTCGACAGATCCAACACCTGGGTCTCCTCTCTGGCGCCTTGGGGAAGTCCCTTGAGGTCTCGATTCGCGCACTCCACCCACTCTTTCCCGCTCTTCCACTTGCACGTGCACATGTTCGGGCAGCCCTCCACCACCGGCCACGTCCACGATAACAGCATCATCGTCCCGAGAAGCGCGCCTCTCCACCACCAGGCTCGTACACTCCAGCACATTGTGTTTCGTTCCTCGAGATCTCCAGCGACCCGCTCTCTCTCTCTCTCTCTCTCTCTCTCTATCTATCTCATCTTATACTCGATCTCGTTTCACGCTTTTATCTCTACTTTGGCCTTCCGCCGATGCTTCGTCTCGCCGAAAACATCGCCAACGATCCCCTCGTCCTCCAAGATGGTTGGTCCGGTCTGCAAACTCGTCGAGGCGACGCGGTCGATCTCCTGAAACAACAACGATCATCGATCGACGATTAGTCCAAGTCGATTCCCGATCGTTCCACTGCACACTGGAAAAAAAGAAAGAAAGAAAAAAAGAATAACGAAGAAATTTGGCGTTAACGAGCTGCCCGTCCTACAACTTCTAACCGCGTAGGAGATGCCACACCCCCGGAGACGCTATTCCTTTACCTGCCGGTAACAACCCGATCGACGATATTTTCATATCTAGGTAACTAATGGTGCTTCGTTTTAGACAGCTGGCTCGCAGTGTGCACATGCTCTCCGTAAATGAGCGCAGCTATTCCACCCGCCTGCATATACACGCTCTTTAAAACGACGAGGTTAGCGCGTTCATCATCGTACAAAAATTTATGAGCTTACAACGAACGCACGAAAAATAGGTCAGAAGGTTCCATCGAGGCTTTATATTTTTCAGACGAGCTCGTTCTATTTGCTACTTCGCCAGTTCCGGGTTCGTGATGTCTAACGCAAGGCAAAAAAAGAAAAGGGAAAGAAAAAACGAAGAAGCGGTAAAAAGGAAAGAAAGAAAGGAAGAAAGGTAGATAGAAAGAAACGTAAAGTAAAACAAGAAACGCTTTTCGTCGCTCGACGATTAATTAGTAATAACGACGTGAAAGCATCGACTTGGCACAACGAGGCGTGTAATTGGTTGGAAATTCAGCGTTCGTGGCACCCATGAAACAGACACTGTTGACGTTTCCATAGATCGGCGTAGGTACTGTTCTCTAATTGACGTAGCGCGTATTGATAATTAATCGTCCGACCCTGCGGTACATTTTGAACGAGGCATCGGAGCGCGTACCAATCGATGCGTCACGCAGCCATCGACGCAGAGCGAGTAAGTAGGCGGTACGTGTACTTGAAAATTAGGCCGTGATAGCGGCGTCCTTATTTGCAAGACACGGGATCCGGGTTCGCTTCTCCGTAGGACACCGAGTCTCGATCGTAAACCCTGGGGCTCGTAAAGTTGGCGCGGAACCTTTCCTATGATCGATTCATCTCGCCGGAACGATGGTCGTTTCAACGATTGACGTTCTCCGCGGCGGGAACCTATCTCGTTCCCTCCTAAATGCTTGATTAACCATCGACGAACGATCTACGGATTTGTCGCGATGAGAATTCAACGACGTAGCGTTATTATCGCGAGGAACGAAATAGCTGTTAGTTAGTTAGAATTAGCCGTTCTAAGCTACCATCGGAAATAGTTTCGCCGATGGGTCAGATCGAGTAACGAGAATTCGATGTTCCGGCTGGGAGAAAGCTGGCAACCTTGACGAAAGCGGAGTACGCAAAGCTGCCCGTCCGTATCTTTCGCTCGTAAAAGTGCGATCAGGAATCGGCGAGGAGGATGGAGTTCTGCCGGCGAGAGAGCCGGGCGTATTTTATGGAAAAATCTGGCCCGCGTTAGGCTGCACAAAACTTGGAAAATCTTGGCGAGACGGGTGCGAGGACGAGAGAAGGGATTCAGCGAGAGTAGGAAAGTGTGTAGTCGGAGGACTTTGAAAGTGGGAGTCGAGAGGCGATGGGAAAACCGAGGAGGAGCAAGAAAGAGCAGAGTGTATCGCGTTGCGAGGAAACTCGTCGCATAAACGAGAAGTTAATCCCTTTAGGAAGTGTTTTTCCAGCTTTGATATGCTCGCGCCACCGTGTCGTTTCGTATTCCGAACGGACGAGTCCTCTTCTCGAGTGAATATCGCGGAGGAAACTGCGGGTTTCGCGAAAACCGGAGTTTCGCCGTGGTAGACGGAGCAAATGGAAATTGTTCCTGTTCGACGCGTTAAATCCACCGCCGTGGCAAATCCTCTTTGTCGCGATGTCGAAGTGCTGAAATCGCGGTCCATTAGCGAAATCTCCAAGATCGAGCGGATACAAGCACGGGTCAAGAGCTGTTCGATATCGATGAAGGTAGAATCCTCGTTTAGTCGAACATTTGACGAGAGACGGAAGATGAAATCCTTGGTCCGGTCAACGATCGAACAGAAACAGCGAGCAACTGCAACTATCGAATAACCGTGGAAACACGGTCGGAGCTGGGTTCGGAGTGCGCGAAAGAAAGCGTCGGCAAGTTGGCGAGGGAGAAACGGCGAGACGTTTCGTCGGCGAAAAAGGTGGCGGACGATGCGGACAACCGACGGAGCGGAGAGATGGGAGTATAGCGAAGAGGGGAGGAGCGAGAGCGTGTGCATTCTGACGGCGAAGACGTCGGCTGGAGAAGAAACACTCCTGGCGGCGCGGGGTGGCGACCGATATCAGGATATCGGAATATCGAGCGGCCGCGCCGCGACCTGGCGTGGCGGTTAGGCGCGCAAACCCCACGATTTTTCGTGGCTTTATTCCAGCATGCCCCGTTCAACGAGGTTTCCCAGCGGCTCTGGTGCAAAGGGAGGCCTCCAGGATATTGCCTGCTCGACATTTCCAATCCAATATCTACTATCGCCGCTTTTTTCCTCCGCAATTCCGACGATGCTCCTTCTAACGCGCTAACGTTTCCCCAGCCTCTGGCGAACCAACGTCTTTGCGTGGTTCCTCGTCGATCGGATCCAGCGGACCACACAGCATTAAGAACATCACGCTTCTTCGATGCCAGCATCGTTGGCACGTTCGTAGTCCAAACTGTCGAGCGATATTTATTACCGTCGCTGTTCGCGGAAACCATCGTAGACGCCGTTTCTGCGTCTCTCCTCCGAATTTGTCCGGTTTAACGAGCAACGGTCCGAGTCGACTTTTGTATCTTCGAACAGTGTATCGTACTATATCGTAGCGAAGGGAATACGTCGATGGTAGAGGAAGAAGGTTCTCTGTACGCAGCACGTTTCTACTTTGAACGGGCCTGATCGAAATGCGCGTCGGGGGAAAGCTTCCATTGCCAAGACTTCTATCTCCGTGGGATCGTTTGGGTCGAATAAACAAATGGGGACGCTCGACAGACACCTCGTAGAATTCGTAAAGACGAAGAGGAGTGGCACAGGCCTACCACTAATGAAATTCGAACCTAAATACCTCTGACGCGGAAACGCTTGAAATACCGTGGCAATTCCACTCGTATTTCCTGATTTTGTCGAATTCCCTCTCTTATCGGATAGGCGAAACCAACGTGTCTATCACCTGCGGAACGGCCTGCGTTTATTAAGCCGGTAATGATAAAATCGTGGGTGGAAGGTCTCGCCGAAAGAGCCCCGATAAAACGAGAGTCGCGATAGCTTTCGGATCGTTCTTTATCGGTTCGTGACGCAAAACCCGTAGATGAAAGAAAGAGAAACGTCTGAACTTGAAGCAGAGAGAAGAACTGACTAAATCGAAGGATACGAGGCGCGCGAAACATTGCGCAAGAATGGTAAATTGCTCGTTCGGCGATATCCGGTCACCGAATATCATCGAAAATCATCCGGTTCGACTGAAATTTCATGGACTTTTTAGCGACGTTAAACGACGTTAAACGACGTTAAACGACGTTAAACGACTTCTACTTTTCAAACGGCGGCCAGAATACTTTCACCGGTTCGCCGAGATATCCACCGGTTAAACGCTCTTAAAAACCGGTTAAAGCTCTTAAAAACGCGCAAGAAATTGCCAGATACTAGGTATAAAACGCGCCGTGTCACGAAACGCGCTGTTTCTTCCTCCGTTCTAGTCGAACCAGCCCTGACACCCTAGCCATTCGCGCGAAAATGAAAGAGGAGACGAAAAATGGGAATTCGATGTATTCTCGATAGCATTTCCGATAAACTGGATGCCGCGCCGCGTCTTCGAGAATCCAACTTCGAGTTTCTTGCCTGCCGCGAAGAAGGTAATGGTCTCTATCGCGAAACGAATTCAACGACGAGCGTTCGTCGAGACGAAGAAAAACGCCAGTGGGGAAATATTCGCAGACTTGCCGAGATACGAGCATCGCACGAAGATGGAAAATGCCAGTGGAACGAAAGAAACGGTGATTCTACGCTCGAATTAAATATCGTGCGAACGAATTGTTTATGAACGTTTGCAACGTTCGTATTCGTGGCTAGAGAAATAACGTATCGTATCGTATCGTATCGGATCGAAACGACAGATGCGCGATATTTCTTGCCGCGATAGAATCGCGCGTCTATTATTTCCACGTAAAAGGAAAGAAAGTTTCGGGACGACCCGATACTTTGATCGTGCCAGTCGAGTCGTCGAACGAGAATAAAGCGAATCGGAAAAAAGCAGAGACGGGGAGCGTTCCTCGGAGAACGAGACAACGAGTAAGAATACAAACGAATTTAATTAACATCGACCGGTGATTGGCCGCATTAAGCGTCGCTGGACAAAGGGGAAGCGGTGACAAAAGAGTCGACGAGATATTCGTTAAAGTTGCTTGCATCCGATCGAAGCTGTTGTTCGTGGCTCTTCTACCGAGAAAAAGGCCATCAAAGTCTTCGTCCTCGACTTACAATACCCTGGACGAACAAGAGGACAACCTACGGGTCTCTCATCGATCCGACCGAGTGGACCAAATCCACCCTTATTTCTCCCACTCCGCCGCTAGAGGTTCCCAAACTTTCGGATATTCGCGTCTCTTTTTCCTTCCAATTTCCGAATATCTGCCGCGATCTTTGCCCGTGCAACGGGATTTTACTCGTTCCGAGTGGAACGAAATTAACAGGATATCGGACAGTCTGCGATTAGATTGTCGCTGATTTCGATGAACGAGTGTGTCTCCTCCTTGAACATAGGAAGCGTATGTATTGGCCGGCGTTCCGATTTCGAGCGACCAGACGATTTATCAAGCTTGAGAACCTCTTGCTTTTAACCCTCGTTCCCTCGCTCGCCCTTGGAATCTTCCACCTTTTCAATCTTCTCCTCGACCGTTCTTCTTCGGTTTACTCGGATTCTTTTCGTCTGCGGAAACCCAGAAGCGTAAACAACTACGACGGCGCACCGAAATCACTCGGACGCTGACGTCGAAAGACGCGGGTACTAATCCCGACGAGGAAACTGGCTTCCCTCTCGATGGATGCTCCAGATGCTCCAGACTCTCTGTTCTCAAGCTTCTCGCCCGGATTTCATGCATTTAAAGCACCATTTATCAATTCTCTTAGCCAATTACAAGCACGATTATTGCGAATCGCGTCCGTTATAAATCGGAGAGAACGGTACCCCGACACGTGACAGGCTTACAAACCTTCCATGAAAGATGAATCCCGAGCCATTTTCGCGGCGAGTCGTAAACCTCGGCTTTTCGCAGTAAAACGGGTTTACCCGGCGTCACCAATTTTTTCTATCGGCGAAGAAACGAGAAGAATCGGCGAAGAATCGGCAAAGAATCGGCGCGATCGTTCCGGTTCGCGTTTCAAAAATTTCTGCTCGCGCCATTCGATTCCATAAAACTGGAAGAACGGAGATAACGGCGGATCAAACCTGGAATCGGGAATGTCCTCGTTCGATTCGTCAACGATCGATCTACGGAATTCGGCAATTTTACGCTCCGTTCGAGCAGATTGTATTTAAAAAAGACAAACGCAAACGCGCGTCTCTTTTCTTCTCCTCGTCGGCCTGCCAAGGATAGGAGAACGTCGGTGACGATTTCAAAGAATCGTGTCGTGCGAAAGAAGACAGAAAAAGAAAAAAAGAAGAAAAAAGGGAATTTTCTTTCGATTCGGTGCCGGCTATCCTTTCGAAGATGGTTTGTACTTTGATTTTTCATCCATCATCCCTTCGCCTTACCTCGTGCCTTTCTTACCGTACGAAATCCGTTTTCGCATTTTCGTTTCGCAGAATTTGGAATTCTTTCGCATGGCTCGAGATTCATTCGCTGACGTTATCGTTACGTTTAATGCATCCTTGGCATGCTACGCATCGTCTCGATTCTTTCACACCTTGATACGTGACGACGCTTTCATGTCTCTGCTCGTTCCATATTATAGGTATCCCTTCGGAAACGAAAAATCTCCGTTTCTAAGATGGTTCGATCGGCGAAATTGAAGATGATCGGAGGCTAATAAGGTATGAAACTCGTTTCGTCCTGGCTTTTCCACCGTCTATTACGTATTTTCAATTTCGCGACTAATAGAAAAATTGGGAAACGAGTCGACCAGTAAGTAAAAAGTAAGATACAAGTATCCCATAAGTGTCACACGGATTCTGACCGAAGATTGAAAAGCCAAGATTATCGAAAAGAAGATCAGGCTTGTGACAATCTGTTTTCGAATACGGGATACTCGTGATCGATGATAAGCGTCCGAGTCAAGTTGGAGAGGGATGTCCACCGACGACCGAGGGGGGTTCACCGACGAGACGCGAGTTCCTAGCTACGTTTGCCGCATAATTATGCCGTAATTCGGGTCGCCAGTGAATCCCACGGAGTCTAACCTAGTTTCCGATGCGATGCAACTTCCGTTGCATCGAACGTTATCGTCCTTTCGTTTTCCTCGCGCGAGCCTGCTTTCGGTGTCGCGGTATGATTCGTTTCGAAAGGACGAGATAATTTGTAACTGCTACACGACGAAGCCATCTTCGAAATGCTCTTCCAGCGGAATTATTCACGGATACGTGGACGAGCGCAACGATGCCAACGAACGCTCGAAGAAACTGACGATAATCGATAAACGTTAGCAACGTAACACTTTGACGACCGGAGACGCGAATTAAAACTACTGTTTCCTACTGTTAAATAAAACAGCGAAGAGGAAGAAGAGAAAAGGCAACGGATGCTATTAAACGAACGGTTCTCGTATAAAATACGACCGTCGAAGTATTAAATTGGAGGGCACGTTTGCGCCAAGAGTTTCGTCCGATTCTACGGAAAGGTAACGGGTCGTTCGCGTTATTCAGTCATTTTAAAGATACTCTTATCGCGGTGATCGAGAAGCTAGGAAATCTTGGCCACGTCGTTCCAGCTTACCGGCGTGGCCGGCCCCAACAGCCGGCAAACCTCTGGCACAGTTGTCGAAATGCGAGTGGGTCGTTCGTAAAGGGTCGCGACGTTCCGCTGAAGAGGAAAATTGATCAACGATGACTCGATTCTATCCCTTTACCGAGCGTCCCTCGAACAATTATAATAAGAAGAGTGTCCGGATGCGGATCGACGAAGCGAATGGACGGTGTCACAGAGATCGCGCGGTCCGTGTCGCAAATAACGCTTCGTCGTTTAGCGTGAAGTCAATTTCACGGTTCGAAAAGGAAACGTCAATTACAGCGCGTTCTATTGTAGAAGGAACGCTAATCCCGGCCGGGATAACGGTGCGACGATTCGTTCGAACGGAGAAAACGCGATGATAATTTCGCCGGATAAGACAAATAGGGGGAAAGTATGTGGGCGAATCGAAGGACGACGACCAGCAACAGCAGGATACCGGGTGGCACGTGACGTTGCGCGATCTTTTAACATAACCCGCTCCGTCGAAGCGTAAAATTAGCGAATGCCGGGATCGATCGACACCCGTTCCCGCACCACGAACGGTTCGTCCTGTGCAACCGCGAGAAGGCTCTGGGAACCTGCAGGGGGTGACTCGATGAAGCATTACCCTATTACGATCGTCGTTCGACGCTCCTCCGAACTGAATTACCAAGCAGTCCGTCCGTTCTTCCGTCAATGGAACGCTTTGTTCGTCTCGTTAGGCGAACAGCTTCCTAGAAAACGTTCGCTCTCCGACGTGACGATATTGTTCTTCGCGTTGCCGAGGTTCATAACGCCAAGCGATTATCGTCACGACCGATGATATGGTCGATGTTTGATCATATATTCTGCAGATTTTGAAAAGATTTAGCCGAATATCAGCCGAGCAGCAACGAGACGTAATACGTGCTTTCGTATTTGTCAGGAATTTTCGGGCTAGGAGAGAAATAGCGGCAGGCAAATCCGCGTCTCGTTCTCTCGAAAACCTCGGATCGAGATTCCGTGGAAGCGTGTTAGAGCGGCGTTTGCGAACAACGGTCGGTGAAATCCTCGAAGCCGTCGATCGCTCCGTCGTCCGTAATTTTATTACGTCTATGTGGTCCGAAGCGCCGCGCCGTACGGAGTTTCTCTAGTCGTCTCTAACGTGCTGTGGCGCGCAGTCTAGCAGGATTAATTCGCGCTCCGTTCCATGCTCGCGTAACCCAAGGTGACCGGTAATATCCGCCGGCTTTGGGAAGCGTCGAGGCGAATATCGAGCGAACGTTCGGCCGAGAACCCGTCGTCCTTCGTGGCCGCGTAACATTTGCAATCCATTAGGAATATCGAGGAGCTTGGCGAGTTGCCGATGCGAAAGACGTGCCCCCTTTATCCACCTCGAATTATTCATCGGACGGATCAGAGGTGCCTCCGATCGAATGACGTCGATTAGTTGATTAACGGCCGTTGCTGTCGATTCGTTTGGCGATCCAAGGCGCTCGATCGTTCGCGTTGGTGTACGCGTGAAACGGTTGTCGAATCGAGCGTTTCCGATCGTTCGATTAATCGAGTAGTTTGGTTTTCCAGCGATTCGCACGCAATGATCGTTCTATCTGTATCTCGAATCGACGACTCGCAGCCCCTTTGTGTCTGCAGGAAAATGTCTAATGGAATAAAAGCAGGTTCGAGCCATTAAGCAGCGGCAGCTAATTAAAAACAGGACGTTTCGTTAAGCAGTCCTGCTCGTTCCTTCCTCGCTCCTTCCTCGCTCCTTCCTCGCTCCTTCCTCGATGTTCGAGATCGCTTTCTATCGATGGAACTCGAACCAATTAACCCAACTTCGGATTGCTTCGGATAATCGAGTTTTACCATCTCTCCTCGCAACTTGCGCGCAAAGCAACGAATGGATTTCGGCTAATGAGCGACTAACGCCGAAAAAGACCAAGCGAGGTTATGTACCACGGAAATATCGTATACTCGAGGTTGCCGGATTATCCAAAATCGAAGATCTGGAAGAATCGAAGATAGCGACCTTGATTCACCGACTTCCATATAGTCTCGAAATATCGATTTACGACGAAACACGTTTCCCTCGCTGAACGATACGTCACTTCGTAATACGTCGCTACAATATCTTCGTAAAAGGACCGATATTTCGGAATGAAAACATTTTCTAGAAAATTTGTAAAGTCGATCGAGTCGGATTTCGTCCGCTACGAGCGTAAATCATTCGCCATTGAATATTTCATAGTGCGAACGCGCTTTCGTTTCTCCTAGTTTCGTTCTATCCTCTCTCGAATAGTTTTTCTTCCGAAAAAATCGAACGAATCCAGTATATGGCGACCGACGACACACTTGGTGGCGATAGAAAGGCAATTTCTCCGGCAACGCCCTCTCGATCGTCCTGGAATCGACTGTCGACGCTCGACGCGCATCGTTACCGCGCTCTTAGTTCCCTCTGGCTCTTAGCGAATCCTGCAGATCCGTGGCGCTTTTTGCGGCGACATTCTTCACAGGCTCGTTCCCCGACACGGCAGAATGACGGAATGTCTGTCTGGCGGACAGGGCGTCGTCATCCTCGCGGCGCTTTACGAGCTCCAGTCCCCAGTTCCATAATCCGTCGCTACGTCTCGTCCCATTTCGGTCTCGCGGCCAACAACTAACGGCAATTTTAGTCTCTCGTTAACGGGACCGCGATAAACCGTCCGGCGGTTTTAACGACTTGCTTCCGCATGCCTGTCCCTCGGCGAAACACGGGAACGTGGCGACGTTGGGAATTTCGCATGTCCGTTTTATTCGTTGTTCGACTTTTGGCCGAGGTTCGTCGGCAAGACGAGCGAACGAAGACCCGTTTCCGAGAGAAACCTGGTAACTAGCAAACGGTACACCGTCGAAATTGAGTTTTTTCAGTTAATCGATTTTTCTTTTTTTTTTTTTTTTCTTGTCTAACCCAAAGCTGTCAACGTGCAAGTTTAGAGATACGGGAACGCAGATTTAGGGCGTTACGTGGTTAAACTCTGGTTCACGCTGACGAGTTTTATTAACCTGAAAGGCAAAGTTCCGATTTTCGGAAGATTCGCGTTTCAACGAAACGTTCCCCGCCTTCGTCGAGATCAGACTTAGCCAACAGCTAGCGAAACAAACGTTGCACCGTTTGCGACGATTCGGGTGACTTGGTTAACTCGAGCGCTTTAACGACCGCTTGCCGCGATATCGCCGATTTTACGACTGCGTTGCTTGCAACGTCCACGAAGCGGGCAAGTAGTCGCTATCAGCTGCGACAGTCTGCCTTTTTCAGCTACGAAACTCTCGCGCCCCAATCAGCGTTTCCTCGATGATCGATCCTATTTCGATGGTGAAACATCGGTATTAAGAGCTGGTGAAACGAACGAGAGCACCGAAGGGGCGAAGGCGTGGATCGTCGACGCGGAAACATTTAACGCTTTCAACGTGGCACCAATCGAACTCGTCTCTGTAACTCGCGGCCATTGTGTCGCGTTACCAACGGCAAGAATCGTTCCGAATAGAATATTAATATCGCTGAATAACACGTTCCGCTATTTCGGGCCTGAACGCGTACAACGTCGAGACGAAATCGTGACAAAAACGAGCGAATCGTAAGCGGTAAGCCACTGCCCTCGACCTCGGTCTGCGCTGTAAACCTCCAGCTATTACGATTACCTGCAGTGCGTTAGGTCTGGCAATCGCACTGTACCGTGCTATCGTGCCCCCGGTATCGTTCGACGTGCCACAGTTATCCTTATCGTGGCTGTAATTACGCCTACCTGTCGGGATATTGCTTTTAACGTACGTGCTTCTATGCGGTTACTTTCGCGCGTCGGCTGTCCCGTGCGAGATAACCTCGCGGTAACGAGCGCGATTGCTTAGGCGACAAAGTAGCGGAATCAGTTTGGTTCGAGCATCGTAGCTGCCGAAAGATCGGAACATCGGTTCTTTGGAACATCGGATCTTTGAGCGAGCGATGGAACGTTAGGTCGCTGGAAGGGGGCAAAGAGTCGTCGACGGCGAATTCGTTCCGTCTCGACGGAAGTGTAAATTTCGCGAAACGTTCTAGCAGGCTGCATAGCAACGGCAATCCCGATGCAAACAAAGAAAGCAGTCCGGCCGGATGAATATAATTATCAAAATGAACTTGGCCGAAGGTTTACACGGTAAATTCCATTATCCTGTTGTGTTAACGAGTCGCTGTAAATATTGTCATGGCGTTATTTTATCACGGGATCGTGAAAACCATGCCAAACATAATTATCTAGATGCTCGGCCGTGTAACCGTACATAGCCAGACGCGTCTGTGAAATGGCGTGCAGCGGTGGCGCTCGCGCTACGCTGTAGAAAATCTGAAACGATGCGAGGACGAGCGATTCTGTGCGACCGTGAGAGTCCGGCGAAAATATTCAAACTCGTGAACGTGTTAACGAAATTAGGCTGGCGATATACTCTAAAAGCATAACCGGCCGCTCTCGTTACCGTCGTTTCCACCGCTATTTTAATCGCTGCCATTAATACTGCCCCATTAATACAGTTGTCCTACTATCGACCTGATAATTATTATTCAGGTGCGCGATACGGGCGAAGAAGGTGACGTCGTTACCGAAGTTAAACGACAGCTGCACGCTTCGGGCAACGATATCGCGATCCGATCACGACGATTTCCCATCCCACTTCGTCTAGCGTGGTGGTTTCGATCGCCGCTGTTACTTGACAGAGTAGGGAAGAAACTAAAGTGGGCATTTTTACTTCACGGTGCCGTTTATTTGAAACGTCCCGAACAAAACTGTTAGCTTGTTACTCGTTAAAGCGATCGAACACAGGGTTCGATATCGTCGCTTGTTTTCTGCGTTCCCCGACATGCCACGATATTTACAGAGTAGACTAGCCAGGATATTTCACAGTCCCGTAAGTTCAAACAATAGGAAAAAATATGCCACTGGACGAGTATTCCAGGAGCGCACGGCGAAATCGAACAAGCGAAGTAAGTGGAAAAAGTTGCTGACATCGTCGAGCATCGATGGCACGATGGAAGGCGCTCTGGCTTCTCGCAAAAATGGCGCGGGTTCGAGTCCCCAAGGGGCTCAAACTTCCCCCCCCCCGCCCTCGTTCTTTTCGCGAAATTTACACAAGGATTTTCTTCGAGCTTCGTGAAACGGTACAAAAAGAGCCGAGAAGAAGGAGACAGAGACTCGTT
The DNA here is from genome assembly GCF_011952205.1 of Bombus bifarius. Taxonomy (NCBI): domain Eukaryota; kingdom Metazoa; phylum Arthropoda; class Insecta; order Hymenoptera; family Apidae; genus Bombus; species Bombus bifarius. Next base: position 5,998,166 of record NW_022884505.1, on the reverse strand, counting down.
CGTTCAATTTGTATCCTGTGGAAACGCAAGAATTATTCGATTCTTCGATGTTTGAAATGCCAAGAGAGGAAGAGGAAGAGAGAGAGAGAGAGAGAGAGAGAGAGGAAGAGACGGAGCTTCGAGAATCCTCCTTTCCTTCGTATTTACTTGTTTAAGGGTACTCATTCTACTTCTATTATGCGGCAAATACATCTGCACCAACTTCTTCGTGCTTATAGAGACAAATGCACAAGTTCAGCGGATATAGTACAACGTATATCGTCATTTTTATGAACCTGTCGGCAGATGTAGTTTGCATTTTATACCGAACCGAGGAAACAGGATTTATAGAGCGAATGCTTTTCCTCTTTCTTCGTAAGTCTCTGCTCGGCATTCTTCTATGCGAATACTCGAAGACGAATTCCCAAATAGAAATGGGAATAGCGACGACGAATTCAATTAAACGCCACGGTTCTTCCGAATCAATCTCGACGTTATGACTTCGATATTCCGTCCGAGAACATTCCAGAATACCCAATGAACTGTGGCACGAGTGACACGAGTCTTGAGAAATGGAATCGCTCGGCGGCTTTCTCCGTGACGTCCTTCCATTCAAATTCCGTGGAATCTCCACGAGTGTAGCGGGCAAAGCCAAAGATGTTCTCCTTGATAAAAAGAGGAGCGTTCCTTCGCGATTCCATTGGTCTCTGACGTTCTTTCGGGCGAAAACCGGTTATTTCGATAGCGGGGTGCTCGATTTCTCGCTATTGCCGACAAAAGGGGACTTTGCGTTCCGCTCGCAGCCACTCTGTGACAATGCCGAAGGATGCAACGGAGCCGCGAAAGCCACGGCACTCCTCGATACAGGAAAAACCTGTACTCTTTTTCGGGGATCGTTCGCGACACGGTCTTTCGCTTCCGCTTCCTTTGTTTCAGCGATTCGCCGTTTAATTCAAGGTGTAGAGTTTCAAGCGTGCTCGTCTTGCAGCTGTGTCCGACTTTTGCTTCGCCTCGTTTCTACGTTCGAAGCCGAAATAACGCGAAAGAGTCGAATCGATAGGATAGATTCGCGAGAAAATGCCGCTAAACTTGGTTTCGTCGTTTGTTTCCCGATCGAAAGATATTTCACGACGCTCAACGAAACGAGAGTATCGCTGCTCGCGATTACAAATCGGAGATGCGCGTTCTATCGAAAGCACGTACGATATGCAAAGCATCCTTTCCATTCTGACGACGCGTCCTACACCGTCGTTATTAGTATCGTTTTATCAAGTTCGGTTGGTCGTTTATCCAGCGAAACCATCGCGAATCGACGCGTCTGCGACAGTTGCGGTGATGGGCCGTCCTCGAAAAATATTATACATGGGGGTGGGAAGTAACCGAGTTCTCTCGGCGGCGGCGAATTTAAATATAAATGGAAAACGCCGGCTACGTTAGATATTTTCAACCATGTTCGATCAGTTTACGAGTCGCATTCCCATTCCGCAGTTTCTCTGGGCCCAGATGCAAGTCGAACGCGAAACGGTTAACTTCGTTCTCGGTCTGTTTCAGTTTTGCCCGACTCCGTTCTGCCCACTCTCCGGCCACTACGTACCGCGTTTGCTTAACCCTGCCAAAGGATGAACGAATTCCGTGGGAGCATCGACCGTTACCGAAATAGGTCTAATCGCGTCGCGACGTCAATTTTTAAGCAAGTCGCCGGAGCCAAAATTCCCGGCACGTCAAGCGGTTCCCAGAGATTTTCTTCTCCTCCTCTATGATATTTGCCAACGGTTCCGGCAAAGAACGAACGTCTCTTTCCGACCAGCTCGGTTTTCCCGATAATCGAAATCGCGATTGCGCGAGCCGAGCACCGCCGGCCGAAACCGCTCCGTCGGATAAAATTCGAGCTTTCGAGCGTTCGAGTTATCGAGCGCTTGGCTCTCGATAGCGATACGCGACGTTACCGCGCCAACGATTAATGCGCGGGACTCGATTGCTCCAATTGTCATCCTCGCTGTCGCTAAATCACGACGCCCGAATGGCACAATTATCTCGCGATCGGAGTCTCGATCCTCTCGGCTCGGAATCAAGACGAAGAGGGTGATCTCGCCGACGGTTTACGACGTCGATCTCGCGTTCGGCTCGCGCACTAGCAGCCACCGATCAACTTCGATTAATAATATATCCGTCGCTGGATGTTCGTCAAACCGGCAGGAAATTCGTCCCTGGGTACGCGACTCGTTATCGATTTATGCCTGTGCGATCGATTATGCCTTTGATTCGTGGTCGATTCATATCCGCTTTGTCTCGTCGCCATAGGAAAAACGATTATTTCCGACGTAAATTACTCGACTTGAAATATCGAATCTCGCGAGCATAACACGTAGCTATATCAGAAACGTCGTTCGAATCGAAACAAATCAAATTATTGCCCGTACGATACACATCGCGGATTGCCGAGGCTGCGGATAGAAAAATGCGGTCCTGAAACTCAAGACACGGCGTGTGTCTAATGGTTGAACTCTCGGCAAGCCTGAATTTACGACGCGACTGTCACGGGGAAGCCGTGGAACAATGGCTTTTATTTTGCCTCTTTACCCTCGCGGAGAGAGTTATGAATCATACCGTACAGGAAACGATGTCGTTTCACGATATACTTTCAGGTTGTGAGTCGCGGTCTATACGATCACTGGAAAACTCCAAAGTATTCTTTGTTCGAACGTCGCTCGCAGAGCTTTCGGTTTACATTAAACCGGTGGTCGTCGGAACCTTTGCAGACACGGGCGACCGAATTAGCTGCCAAATCCGCACAACGAAACGAACCAATTTAACGTGGTTGCGTTATATAAAATTTATAGGTTTTTATACCGTTGACATTTAGAAGACAAGGAGCAAGGAGCACACTCTCGTCTATGTTTTCAAATTAACGATGCACTGGTACGGTATACGGCGACGCTGGGTAAATTTCTGTGAAATTTAAAGCTCGTTGGCATGGATCATACGGAGCAGAAAAAAAAGAGGAGTGTGGAAAGAACAACGCGCGAACTACATGCCGCGCGTATGCCGTACGGTCATCGGGTACGCGGGAACGCACTTTTCTCGCGTAATTTTTGTAGCGGCTCGTAGCCGGACAAAGGACAAACACCGTGTCTAAACAAGATCCTAGGACAAAAATTAACGACGAACGTGATTTTCCCTCGATACGCTTGCAGTATACTACGCTTACTATACAGTAAACTACGCTTCGTAACAATGTTTAGCGTTACGAATCGTCTCAACGAGCGAACACGGAGCGACGATTCGCAAGGAATACCTCGCGCTTCGGCCGTAATCCCGCTGATAATCGGACATCGTCTGCCTTACCGCGTACAATGAATAGCGCGACCACGCGATCGAGATTCGTCGAGTGTGCGCGGCATAGCGAGGCAAATGGAGCCGCAATCGCCCGGTTCGATCGCATTACACCGAATTAAGACGTCGAGGGGAGCCAGGGACTGGCCGATGGTCGGTCGATCGACCGGTGGTCGCTTTACGACACCGATTTCAGCCCCGTGTCACCGGCGATAGGCGATAATCTCGAGGGTCGATCACGACGCGCGCCCTTAACACCCCGGCCAAGCCTATAGGTTGGTCGAACGTCGAACCGCAGGGTCTGCAGGCGAGGCGATAACACGCAGCCAGATGCATTCGGCCGAGCGAACGTTCGTTCGAGCGTGCTGCCTTTATCGGAACGTTCCCGTTGCTCGGACATTTTTCGGTTTCCTTTGTAAACTGGAATCGAACCGACGCGGCGTCCGATATCCACGGGCAACCTACCTTTGTTTCCTCGATACTCTTTTCCCTACTTTTTATTTGCTTGCTCGCAGTTGCCACGCGTCTCTCTCTCTCTCTCTCTCTCTCCCTCTCTCTCTCTCTCTCTCTCTCTCTCGTGCTTGCCTCCGTGCGCATATACCGTATACGGATGGTATGTAGCGCGGTGCACGAGCATTCCTCTTTCGTTCGGTCATTCCGCGACCCGTCTCGCAAGTTCCATTGAAATTCACTTTGTCGTAATGCCGTATTTACTGGAAGGGATTAGGTGGTTCGCGTGTATGCTATCGAACAGCCAAAGGAAATGTGACCGCTGATCGTCGAGTCGGAGCGCACGATGGAGGTGGAAACGTAGTTGGGAATCGATTAGCCGGATTGATAGAACAAACTCGCTGGTGGAGCGACGAAGAAGCTTCTTGGTCGTTGGTTGCCTTTGTTCGAAGGATACGATATACCCTTCGATTTGCAAAGTCGGGAGGAAAACGAACTCGGACCGTGACGCGACTGAAAAATTTCGTACACTCGGTCGACTATAATCCGGCAAAGGAACGGAAATAACAGTAGCGGAAATAATAACGCAGCGAGCGATTACGGATCGTTATTAGTTCGTTTGGTAATATTCCGTTTCGTAATCGCGAGATTCTCAGCGGCATTCTCGTGTACAGCTCGATTCGACGAACTCTTAACGTGGTCGCGCCAACTCATAATGAAAATTGCCGGTGTAGCGTTCTTTCGTTCTCCGTCGCGGCCGTTAGTCACGGGAATGCAACCTAATATGTTTACCGGCGGACGATTTTGGATCGCGGCCAAATTAATTTCGAACGAGCCCCGCTTGAAATTCTAATCGACTGTTTAATCTTGCGATTGAATTGTCCGGCGGAAATCAACGGTCACGCAGCTTTACGACGGTTCTTTTGGATCTTGATTTCGTAGCCGCGCTATTGCCTGTCTGCACGCCATTGCTTCAACGCCATCCGACGAAATTACCGGCGCGCCTGCGAGCTTCGCTCGTCCTCGCGCCGTATTTTCTTCAACGAAACACGGATTATCCGTCGTTTCGATTTTCCGCGAGATTCGAGTCGAGCCGAAGCGCCCCTATTTCTTCGATCAGTCACGCGAATCTCGTGTTCCTGCGAGGTTTCAGAAAGCGGGCCAGCCACCCTTTTTCCCATTTTCTCCGCACCGAGTTCGCAAACGCATCGCAGCCACTTTCGAAACGAATCCGCGAGTCTCGAGTCCGTGAACCGACACGACTGTTAGAGATGACGAAGCAAGCTTTTCAGCTTTGAACGCGAGCACCGTCCGACTGGCGTTCGGCTGGCAGCGAGCAGGGAGTGGCAAATGGCGCGATTTACGACGCGACGTTGGAAAACTGGCGGAGCAGAGCAAAGTTGCCGCGGTAGCTTCGCCTCGCACGGACACCGCGACGAGTCATTTCTGACGCGTTTTTCCTACTTATCCGCGGAAACGTGGGCCAATCGTTTCGAACGGAGCTGCTCTCATTGGCGAGAAAATAGGACGCGTTCTCACGCACGAGACACGAAGGGAAAAGACAAAAGGAACGGAGCGTATTCTCGAGCCGACGCAAATTACTCGCTCCGGAAACGTTAAATGCGCCTTAAATTGCAGCCGCGACGGCCTTCTCGGCCGCATTTGTCTTCCCGGGACGTTCTTTTCATTATCTAAACCGTGGCTCCTTACCTTTTTCTGGGTCGTGCAAGCTTTTTAAAATCCGACGAAATTCGAGCGACTGTTCTCACGGAAATGCCACTAACTAAATTGGTAGGGATCCCCGTCGTAGAAATTAATCGTCTCAACGTAACGGTAAATTACCGATAATTCCACTCGCGACTCGTAACGCTCGGAACAAACGTTTATTCCGTCGACCAAAGAGATTCCTTTCATCGTCCACCAGAGACATCGTTTAAAATTTCATAATCTTGCACAAAAGCGGAGCTCGTCACAGGAGGCTAAATTAAGGAAGTTATCCGAGCAGGGTAAATTATGAAATTCGTTCGGTCTAACAGCTGAGCGAATTTAATCTCGCTGCGACAAAAGAGAGAGAGAGAAAGAGAGAGAGAGAGGGAGGGAGAGAGAGAGAGAGAGAAAGGATTTCGTCCAGCTAACTGATTTTCCCGAATTTTCGGCAAGGTTCGACGGTCCGTTCGTTGTCACAATGTTCGTTGTCCGAGCGATGAAACGGACGGGTGTAAAGAGAGAACGAGCGTAACGCATCGACCGGCATACTTTCGGCTAGGCATTATTATCCGAGTTAACTTGGTCGCTCGAATCGATGAACGAATTACTCGAGCTAATGCCTCGATTATCGCGATATAGGCACGTCGCATAGAGCTCGTTCATGGACACAGGTTTTTCACTCGTGTAAATTAACGCGCATTCCTCCCTCGAAGGCTATCGGCGAAACCGAATGGGTAACCTCAAAGGCTGATTGCGATTTTACACCCATGTTACGATTATGCGAAAGACCCGCTGACTATTCGGGATTAATGGTTCCTATTGCGAAACAAACGTTCGTGACATGACTAATTTTGGTGGCACTCGGTGGAATACGAAATGGCCTATAATCGCACCGCATTCTGTGTCGATTATTCGCAATAAACGGAGCAACGCTATTAAAACATGCTCAATCTCGGAGAGCTGCGTTAATTCGCCTAATTCGGTCGGCGAAACTTATTTATTTATTTGTTTGCGAAACGTAATACCGGGTGTCCACTAACGAGCCCGCGGTATTTACGTAATTAATTTATAGCCGGCGATTAGTCGCGATTAAATATAATGCCAGACATTTCCTTGAACATCGACTACCATCTGTTCCTCGGGCCCGACTTCATCCAACGGGAGTTCCACGCTTTCGCGTTCAAACGTTCGAACGATTTACGCGTCTAGTTTCTTTCGTGTTTTCAGCGTTGTTCCGTGTTTCAGCAAATATTTGTAAATGCAAAAAATGCCCGCTAGTACGGAATAAATAACAAGAATTATCCCGATAAATCCCATAAATATATATCCCGTGTGCAAAAGCAGATTAGCCTTGCTTGATTTACTCGCGTGCTCTACACGCTCGACCATATTTTACGTTTCAACGTTCCAGCGCCGCACTTTTTCGGCGACTCGTTCATTCGCATCTGATAAAAGCCGGCTTTCCCACTGGCTAAAGCGTTATATTTAATAATTTCGAACGCGTTCTTTCTCTAATAAATTTTTCCCGATATCGTGTATCACGATGCGCCAGGGAAACGAAAGCTGGATTTCGCCTGTTTGACAGACGCAACGTTTACCCTCGTGAACTCGACAAAGCCGAAAATCGCGTTCATTCTTCTTATTCTTCCGCGTCAATTTCGATCGAATCTCGCCGTCGACCACTGATCTTCGACGGCTCGCAACCGTGCAACGTACAGCATACAAGGTGTACAAGGTACGCGAGTTGGAGAACGTTCTGCGCATCTCCGCATGGCGGTTCGGGCCCTCTCTCTTTTCCAAGTGTGTCGTTTCCACGCGATCTCCCATTTTCTTTCTTTTATTTTCTCTTACTGTTTTCCTTTTTTCTTTTTTCTTTTTTCGACGAGCATCGGCCGCCGACTGGTCGCAACGGCGACACGGCGTCTCCTCGGCTTTGCCTTTTTCATCTTGTGCTTGTCGGCGCCTCTCCCGGCGCGGTGGCAGGCCGCGCCGGCGTATGGCAACGCGCGCGACAAATGCAACGCGACGCGCTCGCTACGCTATTCCGCAGGCCATCCTTCGATCACGCACGTTTCCTCCATCTCTTTTTCTTCCTGTTTGTGCGCGCTCTTTGCGTCGCCCCAACGAACCAGACTGGCTGAGAGCCTTCGACAAAAGCCGCGTCGCGTCGCGCCGCCTCCCGATCGAACGCTTCGGACCGATTCTTTTAAATATAATAGCATCGGCAACAACCACGATATACCTGTTCCCACGAGCTTCGCCAGTTCTTCCACGATGCATCGCGGCAGAGGTGGCAATCTCTTGGTATCGAGTTCGTTTACGCGCGATTTTGTTTCAATTACCGGCTCGAACGTGCAAAAGATCGTTCGACGTAAGCTTTACTCGGTCCTTTGCCACTTGTTTGTTCGTATCGTTGCTTGGCAACGATTTAAGCAAAGATCGCGATGCAACGTCAAGTTTGGACACGAGAGTCGTCTCGAAAGTCTATCGTAGTGGAAATTCGGGTTCGGTGAACCTCAGCCCGGAGTGAGCCGCCGCGATCGAGAGACCCAATTTCCAGAGTTGCGCATCCGTAAACTAATTTTTACGTTGGCGGAGAGTCGATGGTTGTCGGTCGAGGGATGCCCGGGCGAGTCTAGGAGGGATCGTGAGACAGAGACGATGGGAAGCACGGTCGAGCGGGCAAAGGTATCGGTAGCGTGACAACCTACACCCGAAACGAGCAGCCAGACGTTGACCTCGCGGCCAGAAGCCAAAAGCTCGAAAAGTCGATGAGTTACGGTGGCCGTTTATTCGCCCGAAACTACGTCGACGCTCCAATTTTTTCAACGGCGTCTCCTTTATCGGCCACGATGTACTTGCTCGCGGGTAACTTTCGCCGTTTTACAGCGATCGGTGGCCGGTTGTCTCTACGAACGACATATGTTCCGCCCGACAATTGTGCCCGCCCACGCTCGCCACAATTACACCTTCGTGATGGTAAATAAACAACCACTGGAGCAAACAGTTTGGCCGCAGCTTCTCCTAATGTATCCTGGCTTCTTTGCCTTTTCTTAATGCCCCGTGGAGGACGGTAACGAGCGTCTGATTTTCTTAATCGAGTTGCTGCAGACACGGGGGCTCTTCGCGGTAATTAAATGGACGCTATTTCAGCAGATTCGTTAGATTCGAAGGAGGAACGCGAACGATCGGTAATTTTAGAACAAAAACGACGCGCGCGTTGCCGTTCGATAGAGTCGGAGTAACAGGTTAGCGATAAGGTTAACGATGCTTTAGCGCGGTCCAAGAACACCTTGTTACGAGGCTTTCCAAACTCGCGTGTCTAAACAAGTTGCGCGAACGTACACGAAAGTCGGCCGAAGTAAAGGGATCAATGCGACGCGTGTTCGGAGTATTTTCCGAGTATTTTCCGAGTATATTCAAAGTATATTCGGAGTATATTCAGAGTATATTCGGAGTATATTCGGAGTATATTCGGACAAAGTTGGCTTGCGATGCCGAAGCAGGGTCCGTTTGAAGTTTCGCGTCCCACCGGGGCCAATGCGTATCGATCGCTATTGCGAAACAAGATGCAACTCGGAGTCCTCCCTAAGAGTACTAATTAGAACGAGTCCTCCTGCCCGTAAATAACCAAATCGAAGATACCAGGTGTACGTCTGGCAAGGTGTACGATTCCGAACTCTCAAGAACATCCAAGTTGTGTACTAATTTCCTTCAAACTCGACCGATCCCGCTTCGTTTACAGGATGTATCGTGCCTAAAATCTTTCCGTTCCCGTACAGGTAGACACGCTTGTCTGCGGCGAAAAGAAGGGCGAGGCAGTTGCCAAGTCGTCGAAACGACCGACGGTCGAGGATGCTTCGGATAGAAAAAGATGCTCGTTCTCGCGGGCAACAGGACGAGAGAAGTTTTCCGGCGCGTTTTGGTGGGTGCGCGTCGTACAGCAGCCGGAAGTCGTTTTCATCTCGCGCTCGACTCGCCGCGCCACCGCGCCGCCGTGCCGCCGCCTCGACCGCTCTCGCCAACTTCCGCCGACGAATCGTATCTCGAACGAACCGCTCTCTTTGTGCGCATCCACGAATCAATTTTGCAACGAAGGAAGTCTGTGGCGTGGTCGAAAGCCGGCGCCCCATTTGCGGAGAACGCGTTTCGAACTTGCTTTGACGCCGTGCTTCCGCTCTCCGCTAAATGGAACACGACGGCATTATGGTAATTCTAAATTAATCGCTAGTCGGCGAAACCGACCGTTAGCGATTAAACTACGAACGACCAGAGTGTAACGCGGTTGCTGCGTTACACTCGTCTTATCTCTATCGAGAGCGAACGGAGAACGTAGAGATGTAATGTTCAGACTCGATGAAAATCCGCGTAGATCGCCATGTCATTTGATAATTTTATGCCGCGAGGGACAGCAGGATGGTAAAACACGTGTGTACGTATATACGCGACGGTAAAATAGAAGAAGCAGAATGGAAAAACGAATACTTTACTTGCAGATAGGTAGAGCTGTTCGTCCTAACGTCGGCAAAGAACGCGAAGTAGATTTACTCCGTGCATAGTCGGACGTGGAAAGTCGCGGCCGAACCCTCCATCTTATCATGGTAAATCGGTTTTACGACGAGTACCGTATCTGTATCGTATTATCATTGGTTTTATATTTTTCGAATTTTTCGAATTTTTCGAATTTTTCGAATTTTTCGAATTTTTCGAATTTTTCGAATTTTTCGAATCGAGTATGACCGAACTACGAATGAATTTGTATTACGTTTGACGAATATCGATAATTTTCAAATTCGCTCGTATAATCAGCTTACGGACGCTGCATGTTCTGCGCAAAACACATCTCAATCTGCGTAATGCAACCTGTCGGTGCCAGTTATACCGGTTACTATTTGCAAAATATCCTCGTACAAACACACTGTACGCTATTACTGCACTTATTTTCGAAAAGCCTTTCGATAGCACCGCTGCAAATGGCAAGCAACGCGTGTAAATGAACAAAAAAGCGTATGAGCGTGCATTACGCAAATGAATACATATGCAAATGTGTAGGTGTGTTTCTTTTACGAACGTCGTATTAGCGCACGCTTGGCACGTGCGCCGTTTCGCACCGGCCTATTGTTATGCACGTCCTATCCGGCGAGCGCCGAATCGAATCGTCGTCGGTGACTAAATTCCACCAAGTCTAGCTATCGCAGCTTCCACGCGTCACATCCTAAATCACGCTTCCATTTTCAAAACATATTTCCCTGTGAATCCAAACAGCGGTTCGTTCGTTCGTTGCCGCGAGATGGATTACGTAACGTGAAATACGATCGCGCCATGCCGTCGCGTTACAAGACGTTACGTAACGAGTAGAGTACCCTCGTCAACCGGTTTCTCTTATTACGCGTTTGTAGAACCATTTCCATAGAACAGAGCACGACGAGGTAGCCTGGAACGCGGAAGCGGCAACCCGCCGGTACCTCGTTTTCTTCGCATCGTGGTCTCTTTGTGCGAGGCTACTCGCTTCAAGCTAACGAATCTCGATCGCGGGTCGCGTAAATTCGCCAGACCGAACCTACAGCCGCAAATTTCAGCGATCGTATCGCTCGGATTCTAATTTCGCTGAGTAGCTGGCAGCCAACGACGCGCTTCTTAACATGTCAACCGTGTACTCTGTCGCCAAGACGAACCCCCGCCGCAGAACTCGCGGAAATTCGCGCAAAATTCGCGCAAAATTCGCGGAAATTCGCTAATTGCTTTCGGCTGCTAATACCTTCGGCGAAGCAGACGCCACTCTGTTCAACGATTCGCGATTACGCGATCTCCTCTCGGATGCGCCGAGCTCTTTCGCGAGGACCGTCACGATTCATAGACGGCGTTTCAATTTGTCGTGGAGGTCGAATAGCGGTTAATCGGTCGGATGCGAGGAGAAAGTTTGCGAGAGCAGCGTGAAAAGTGTACGACAGGCATAGTTTCCGGCGGAAGTCGAAAAGCTGCCAGTCTATGCGATGATTCAGGTACTTTGGAGAAAAAACGACGGGCGACCTGACTCGCCGAAGAAGAAGTTGCCGCTGAAAAATCCCCTCGTCACCTTAATATTTCAGCCGTCGGGCGAACATTGCGTGCTTTAGCTGAATGATTCGGGTATTTTGGCGGAGAAGCGGTGAGGTTGCTGATCCTCGAACGTGCCTGCTCGGCGTTTCAAAGCAGCGTTCGAACCTAACGATACAACACAACGGCCGGTTTACACGAGGATAGCGCGCATGCCAGCGAAACATTTCGCTTCGTGACTTCGCTGTACTAGCCTACTGCTACGGCAGCTACTACCGTGCTCCCTTCAATTAACTGGTATCACGGGAGTTTAGACTTTGTTAACTATCCGTGTGGCAGTCGATCTTAACGAGCCTTTCTGCAACGTGCGCCAAAGTCTGCCGCCGTAGGATCTAGGTAAACTGCTGCAAACAAACGATGATTTTATTAGCCTACCGGTTGAGAGAAAAATCAATTTCCAAGAGCAAGAACGAATCTAGCGAGTAAGTAAGTTTCAGTTAGCAGCGCGATAAACGAACGATCGTGCGAGGTTATCGGTATCGGAAGTCGCGTCGTTGGAGCGCAAAGTCGTCATTCGTCTCCGAAGATCGCATTTATTACGAACGGTGATCGAGCGTCGCAACTTCACGGTACGATAAATCGCTCGAACGATTTGGAAACAGAAACGGTTTAGGTGAACATTTTGCTCGGCATCGTCGCGTTCATTGCTCTCGCAGGTTTTCCGGACTGTCGTAAAAAAGCAAATCGACCAGCCAGTTTTAACTCTGCAAGTCACCGACGGTGTTTTTTGCTCGACGATCGGCGGCGTTCGAGCCGCGCTGAAACGCGAGCAACGACGCGTTTCCGAGCGCGTAAGATCGCGCGATCAGGTTCGAAAGAGCGAAGAGCTGGAAATTTTTCACGCGAAACGACAACACGGTAATCCGCGTGAAAATGCGGGGCGAGGTGCGCGTACGAGGCGTCGCGTAAAGTTTGCCCAGGAAAAATATGCAGCTCGGGATACGTTCGAGTTGAATGTTACGCGTGAAAGGGCTTACACCGGCGACAGACGTGTACACACTGCTTGCATAACGTCGACGATGAAAACTCGGCCGCATACCAACCAGCTTGCGCGACACCTGCTCCCAAATCGATGAACTCCAGGGAAACGTCGTGGAAATTCGACAAGTCGCGAATAAATTGGCAAGCATTTTAATCTTGCCTCACTGACTGATACAACGATATTCTTTCAGCCAAAATATAACGTTCGCCGAACGTGAAAATCTATCCTATCGCGTCGTTAAACGCACAAATAACAAACTATCTCGCTGGAATTTACGGTCACGGTGACCCTTGTAACTCGTTAGGTTAATCCATCGAGGATAAAATTCGCTCGCGGCTCTAACAAGTATACACGCGCCGCGTAAAGAAGTCTGCAGATCGGTCTACCGGTGGAAGCACGGCAAACGTACGTTTCTCTGTTCCAGAGAAATGTCGTAAAGCGGCAGCGCGATATCGCCCATTCGCACCCAGCGATGGGACTCGCTTGTTCTCGGCACCTCGTGATGGAAACGCTGGCGGTAGCGGTCGATCTCGCGTTTTATCGCGCGATAAACCGCGATGTAAACCGAAGGAAAAAACAATTCCGCGGAGCGATTGGGCTGATCGTAACGGGTCCGAAAGCAAGGAATCATGCTCGACGTGCGGCCGACTCTGCCTCGAGAACACTCCGTCGAGTTACGACGACGTTCGCGTCCATGCATCAGCCTGCGATTTGTCGCTCGATTATTCGTTTCGAATATGTCGCGAGAAACCAAGCAACTGGATAATTAGCTGTTCGAAAGCGAGGCGGACGATTTTGTGGATGACGAGTGATTCGCCGAGGCACTTTTTGTTTCGCCCGACGTTCCTGTCTTGTACTGGAAAACTGTGTGACTCTGTTTATCGAAATGTTGGGAAATTTTTCCACGATAAAATCGTCGAATCGAAAAGCATCGGATTCGTCGCGACCTGGCGACTACGGGACACTGCGATTTCACCGAACTCTTCTTCGACGACCTGGTACTAACTCGTTTACGGTACCATTGTCCCTTCTTTGTCCTTGTTATGCTGGGAAATCCGAGGATAGGAGCTTTCTGTATATTCCGATAGCAAGAAGATAAATTTCTGGAGGAAAACGGCTGGTTGTCTTGCGCGAGTACGTAGAAACGTTGCGCTAACCCGTTGCTTTATGATTTACATGATTCACGGCGACGCGTCTCGCGACCCCTTGCTTTTTACGCATGGCCAACGAAACGTGTCTCAAGTTTCGTACGATGTTACGAGGCAAGTGAATTGGATCCATCCGGCTGGATGACTTTTGAAACGAAAGCGAAATCCTCGAGCACGTCGTTCGTGCTATAACGTCGGAATCGTTGGAAATTGCGGTATGATTTCTGTCGATGGTAAGCGGCACAAGTCGCCTTTCAGAATGCTGTTCCCGGAAAAGTCATACGTTAAAGAGATTGGAAATGGTCGGGGCCACTCACGAACTCATCGAAAATAATATCTGGAATTAAGCGTTTCCAAGTTTGTGATGTGCGTTTACAGACCGTATAGACACGGAATTCAATCTCATCTTTCTTGTGTGCCTCTTTAACTGAGAAAGGGAAGGAAAATCAAAGTTTACAACGCAGGTTACGTAGTCGTGGCGCTCGTATTTTTCTTGCACAGACGTTTCATATTTCTTCTGAAGCGGCGAAAGAGAAAAGAATGTACATTACGTTGTCTAACGAACAACTGGATTGCGGTAGCGAGGCAGCGTATGCAAAACGTTAGACTGTGGCGAACACGCGGAACACGCGTACGGGTCCGTAAGCAACGAGCATAAAATTTATCAGGGCTCTATTCTTTGCGCCTCTCATGCAATAAGCATCTCTCCGTAGCAATTAACTCGTTGTATTCCGCTGAACAAATTCTTTCATAACCACTGTGCACGTAAAGCGATGCGAGTTAACAACGTCTCTCCGTTTTTTAATTAACGGTTGCATCCAGATGCTTAAACTTTCGCAAAGAGCATCTCTACGAATTCACTCGTTTCGAATACGAACTGACCGAAGATTTAAACGCGGACTCTCGAATGTTCACGGTCACGCAACCCGTCGAAATTACTCGAAAAATGTATTTTATAATCAGAGTTGTACGACAAACGCGAAACAACGTCTCCGAGCGAGTTTCACAGCAGCTAAAAATCAGATAGTCTTTTGACAGAGGGAGGGCAAAGGGGAAGGCGTTACGGGTCTACTTAGGATTTGAAGCTCGTGCCGTGGCGAGGATTAAGTCAGGTCGCGTAGCAGCCGACGAATAAATAGTCGGCCGGTGGAAACGAACAGGGATCTCGGCCGATTAATCGCGAGCGTCGATTCGTTGGGTCGGCCGGCAACTTTTTCAATTAAGCGTCGACGTCGAAAGGGTTTTGTCGGTGGCGCGGGCGCGGGCGCCGGGACATCGTTCGGAGCGGCAAACGTGGGAATAGTGCGGCGCGACGAGAGCAGAGCGAAGGAGCGTTACTTTCTCTCGGGCTAATAAGCGGCTCGGATAATCGAGTAATTTCGGCCGAGGGAATTGCATCGGCCGGATCGAACGAAATTTTCATTTCACCGACGAGCGGAGAAAAATCTGCTTTGAAAAAGCCACGGGGATCAAGGGACTGAGCCAGGATGGAGCCGACGAAAATACGCTGTTCGCCGACCGAGCAGAATGCCCGTTCTCCGCGAGATCGCTATATCCATGAATGTTTCAGCCGTGGCGGGATTTCATTCTAAACTGACATGGAAGCCGCATCGAATCTCTTCTCCGCTAACGTATAATATTGTTTTTCCCGTTCTCCGACCAAAACGCTTCTCCATGTTTTTCTCGTTTTTCTCGTTTCTCTCGTTTCTCTCGTTTCTCTCGTTTCTTTTTCGTCGTTGATTCGATTGCATTTTTAATCGAACGCGATGTTAAAACATTGATTTAACGAAGCTAAATGCTTTCAAGTAATAGGGTAACACGATGGCCTCGATATCGGACCTGCAACTGCAGGCAGTCGCGCTGACAGATCCATGAAATTTGTATAGCGAGCTCAAGCGTGAAACGTTACGAGAGAATGAAATTTTCAGCGACTTCTCCGGAGATTGATTTCTTGGACGAGGTTGCCGCTTCGATAAAGGGAAAAAATGGCTCTCCCGAGAGTAAGTCATCCGCAGCTGTGCCGAGTATCAGCTATCGCTAATAACGCCAAGTAGAAGATGAAAAGGCTAAATAATTTCCTAATTTTCCCAGAACTCTCGATATTGCTGAATTCAAAGAGAAAATCGAAAGACGTAGTAGCAAGAGAGTACATCTATCGTTTCCCAAATGAACGTGCAAATATTCCAGCCAATACGTTCACAGTGTCTCCACTCGATCGTGCCAATATCGTCGATAACATTTATGATAAATTTATTTAACATTAATAATAAATAAATGACGAAGTAATCCGAGGCTGAATACGAACTCTGATTCTTAAACATCGTTCGATACGTTATAAGCGTCCGTTTTGCGTTACTAAAAGTGTTGCTGGTATCATCGACTGGGGTATCGCTCCGACCGAAAAAGAATGTACATGAGAGAGAGAGAGAGAGAGAGAGAGAGAGAGAGAGAGAGTATACCTAGCTGCGTCCGGGTTAAAGGCAACGGCTGGAAACTGGCACAAAGCCGAATCACGAAAACGTAGCTGCGGCACAAGTTTTATATGATTATTTAACCAAGCACGCGGTAACCAGTGGCCGCTACGTTCCATTTAAATACATGATTGCGAGAGATTTTCCTGGCCGACGTGTGCCGACCCTCCCCCGGTTTCAGCCGCTCGTTCTCGCATACAACCCTCTATCCCTGCTGCAGGTTCGCGTACGCCAGCATACCTACCGAGCCTCGCTTCAAGTTTTCCATCCGGCTGCATCTGGATCTCGTTTCGTCGACGGCTTTAAGGAGAGTCTCGCGCGCTCGAGACTAATTACGGAAATAATGGGCATCAAAAATGAACGCTTCTAGTGCGACTCGAGCGCGGCTCTCCACGATGCGTTCCTTCCTCCCCTTCTTCGCTAGATCTTGCCGTATTTATATATTTTCTCGCTGCGCGCTCCCACTCTCTCCGGCGGGAGGCTGTTATTTCTTATTTCTTTTCTCTTTTTCCTCTTCCTTATTTCTTGTTGTTTCTCTTTTTTCTTTTTTCTTCTTTTCTTTTTTTTTTTTTTTTTTTTTTTATAGCAACTGGAGGCTTTTCGGCGACTGCTCGAGAGAACACGGTGGTCGAGCTTTCGGCTTTCACCTTCTTCCGTAGTAACCGAAGCGGGCAACGCCCCGTCGTTCCAGACAGAATCTTACGATTTGTTGGCGAATGTTCGCGTAGTTTGGGGGTTGTTGATCTTTGGAGATTAGATTTAGAGGGAAAAGATATGCCGTAGTTCGATCGGTTGCTACGCGAACCCCTGGTCTCCCATTCTGGTTCAGTGGTCCGAACAATTAACTTTTTCTCTTGGTCGAAATGGAACGACAGAGTAACTTTGAGTCAAACTTCTCTCGAACGAACGCTCTGTTTGACTCGAACGCCAGAGCCTTCTTTTCTCTCATTTTTTTCTTTCTTTCTTTCTCTTTATTCTCCTGCTGTTTGAAATCAGATTTGCAGAATTCCGAATTCGTACGTCTTTTTACTATCCGATCGAACAGCCGTACGCTGTTATTTATTGTTACGAACCATTTTGCGTTATTAGCTTGTGAATTCTAGAAGGCCGAATTCAACCAGTCGTTTACGAGCTAATTAAGCTTAATTTTCACGGTATGTATACTTGGTAGCCGCAATTACAGACGATCGATAGGCTTATCAAGAAATCCCAGCGTGAAATTGGATTCTTTCGAAACCGACGAATTTCGTCGGCGGACGTATATCTAATAACCAGATTGTTTTGAGAAAATTTCGTCGGTCTTGCACAGACGAGCAGTTCAGCGTCAGCAAGTTGTTCGAGATTGTTACACGAGGGAAGGCGTTTTTTTCCTTCGGCGGCCGATTGGAGAGCCAATATTTTCAGGTGAATCGCATTACCATAGGTGTGGATTCAACCTTTATTCGAATTGCGATAGATCCTATATTCGATCGAAAGCGTTAAAACCTATCAACGAATAAAACCGCTCGTTATCTTTCGGACGTATTATTCGGCTGCGTAATATTTCGTTCGAGCAATGTTATTTATTTATTTATGTGGTTTATTTATATACGGGGCGAGCTCGTTAGAATACACGCATTTACGACGACAGGTAGTTGCCAGGTACAGACACTTGCGAAAAAAGATTCCAGCGAAATACAGATGAAAGGGCTTAGAAATAACAGCCAAAATTAATTAACTTTATGCAATCAGCCGCGAAAATCGTCGTTTTCGGCGTTCGAGAAACGGCGTTTCGAGATCAAGCTGCTACGATCGAGATGAAATGACCGAGGCGTTGTCGATCGTAAAAGTAAGTTGCGTAATTCACGCTACGAGATGATATATTGCACGACACGGTTGTTTCGTCGTCTATCCCGGCTGTTTCCACAAGAATTTCGCACGATATTCGCTCGATAAAGTTGCTTAAACGCCATCGTGGCTTAAGAGATTCAGCGATCGTCGGCGCGTAAAAATATCTCTCGTCGCTATTTATCGGAGTGAGAAGCGTGATTGATCGGTGTCGCTCGTGCACGCGAGAGACTGGCAAGAATTCGACGCGTGCAGCAATTCCTTTTGAAAACGTTGGAGAATCGTGCGGTGAAAGGTGGCGTGCGCTTCAACCGTGCATCTTCGCGCCAATTAAATCCGCGGAGAATACCTCCGAGCTTTTTTTCTCCTCTCCTTTTTCCTCTGTTCCGCGAATTTTTCCGAGAAATCGCCAGAGAAAGGAATTATTGATTAAGCTCTCGCGCAAGTGGCAGTATTTAGTGGCGCTTCGCGTGCCGAAATTAATAGTTCCGGAAGAAATGTGTAACACTTTGTTTCTATTGTGAATCCGAAGCCTTAATTAGGGGCGGGAAAATGCGATAGAAACGTTTTGAATGAGAAATAAAATGTTTGGATCCACGACGGGGAATACGCGTGTACAGGTCGAAGGGGATTCGAACGTGGCAATTTCAGTCGCTGACCGTACAAAATTCTGCATATCGAGAAATTGAAAAAGCATTATGAAAAACAGAAAAGTATAGGCTGGGTATTGTTGAAAAATCAAAGTAATCTGTACGTGACAAATCGACAAACGCAGATGGTTGTGGTAAATGTGCGTTCTCGTCGAGGACGCATAAAAAATAGGGATTCGGAATCGAGAGCTAGTCGAGAGAGCAACGAGAATGTATAAAAATCGGACGGTACTTGCGCTTCGCGTGTTCCGTTTTTCGTATTTCGAACATCGAACCCGAGCAACGTATGCACGAATCTCGTCGTGGATTTCGTTCCACGAAATCAGTTTCATTTATCATCGACCCGTCGTAAGATGATAATCGACGCACGTCCACGGCCGTGTGAATTTGAACGTCGAGTACGATTTTTCGGAAAATATCGATGGCGGCGATACGACGACAGGATGCGTTTACGAGCAAAGCCAACAACCCCCTTCCAAGCTTCTTAGCGATCGAACGATCGTTTCTAAAATTTTAATCGAACTACGATGGATTACGAAAACGTATTATCGAAACTATAGCTCCGAAAGAAGCAGCAACAGAAGCGAATACGTGTTCGACGGTCGAAGCGGGCAAGAGAAAATGATCGAGGGGATGAAGAACGCGGGCAAGGGAATAAGAGAAGTAGGAAAGGGAGACGGAACGAGAGCAAAAGAGGAGGAAAGAGACGGAATCAGTGGGTTGCCCGATCGGGCCAAGTTCGGACATGGATCGGTTTGCGTATGAAACAAGTGGGATTGTCGTTGCTAAGAGGAGCAAACGAGCCACGTTTTCTACATTTCAACTAAGCACGACGAGATCGTGAGACGACGTTCGACGCCCACAGGTCTCCGTGCCCTCTACGGATCTGCGATCCCTGACACTTTCCTGCATCGCGTCTTCTTTCCACTCGACGATTCTCGCCGCTTCTCCGAGATGCCATCGACTTGCTCGACCACCGACTCGAATTGATCGTCAACCTACGTTCTTAACGGGCCGCGATAACGTTCGTCGCGTTACTCGATTTATAAATTCGCCGCGAGTAGATATCTTGGTTAAGAAAAAAAAAAAAAAAAAAAAAATTAAGAAGCAATACCGCTTCTCGCCTATTATATCCTATGCTTATTATCCTTATCCCTTCTTGCTCGACGTTAACTATTCTGCCATGGATCTGGCCAATCTTCGACGAAATCGATTATTCGTGGAGCAAGAGTGAGAGAAAAAAGAGAAAACGAAAAGATTGGAACGACGACAAATATCGAGCGTTCGTTAAGCTCATCGGCTTAGCCGAGCCCCATTAATTAGATTCGAAGGGGCGAGGTCGCGCGACAAAATCAAGGAATCAGCAATTTAATTCAATTTCTTCGGAACGCGCGACGTCCTTTCGTCTGGCCGAACTTCCGTCGTGCAATCTCCAAAGTTTCGCTCGAGTTCGCCTCGTGCCGACCGTCGACGTGTTTGTCCCCTGTCGACGATGAAAGGCGATCGAGAAAATTTCGGCGAGAGGCTGGCGCCACGATCTCCGCCAAGTGCGTGCGAACGTGCCCCGACGTCGTTAACGAACACTCGCGATATCGCGTTATCGTGGTAGGGAAATTCGCTGGTCAGAAACTTACGATCGATTCGAATTGTCCAGCGACTGTCTGTACAGCCCTATAAAGTCGAGTTTACGGACTTGGAATATGGGTGGGCATGATTTAACCGAGGATTAGCTTCGCGCTGTTAACCTTTATGACTTCGTTTCCGTGCAGCTTAACATAATTCGCGATGTACGTAAATGTTTTCCCATTTGCACGAGTACTATTGCGAAACTCGGCGCGGTCTCGACAGTCCCGCGTGTTCTAATTAAGGAGCTCGCCAATTCGAAACGCTTAGATACACGTTGTACGAACCAAGTAATAGATACGATCTTTATGTACACGTAGACGCGCGTCTACGAGAAACTTTATGATTTAAACGCGTAAACTTCCCTTTCTATCTGACAAGGAAGCAGGTATCGGCAAGGAAACAGCACGCGTTATTCGCCTAATTACGCGAATTGCGTACTATTTCCTGCCCTAACACTGCACAGAGATTCTAGCTCGATAACGGAAACCAATATCGATATTTAGCGGGTGCTCACCTTCGATCGGTCGGAATCGATTTGCAACTATCTGCGTACACAATGAGCGGCATATCGCGAAGCTTTTGAGACGTGGCATTTCATCTTTCCGGCAGATGGAACACGCGCTCGCGCAAAACTCGATGCGTCGCGAATCGAATATTTACACGAGGTGCTCTGACCTGTGTCGCTGTCCCGGGATGCAATATCCAATTCGCGTTGAATCAAATTAAACGATAATTCGACTGATTAATTGTTCCAGTCGATCGAGATAATCCGCATTCGGAGCGAAATAAACGCGGAATCGTCTCGTTAGCTGGATCGACGGTTGAACAAAGTAAACGCGATTTAACGCGATTACGACAAATTTGCCAGATGCGACGTAATTTGGTTGCCAAGGAGAAGAGAATGCATAGAAAGGCGGAGGCATTTATTACCAGAAGGATGTCAAGTCGTTGGATAGCGGAACCGCGGACGGCCTTCCACGTGCTTCGCGTTCTAAACTACGCGTTCGTTCGATAAAGTCTGCTACGCTTGGTAAGAAACCAGCCAGAGTTCCAGTTTCTTTCCTCCGAACGTAATCGTTTTGTACGTTTTAAGAGAAATTAGCTGGAAAATTTATACGCGTTCCGTAAATTTTCCAGGGAAGCGAAAGACCGACGAGAGCTCCTCCCGCGAGTTTCTTTGTCGGTTTCGAAAGCGTGGTAGCTCCGTATATTTCGATGGAACCGAAAAGAACTCGACGGTAAATTCTATCGTTGCGAAATTTACTGCTGTTTCAATGAGAAGCAGCGGAAACTGGCCTGGGATCGGGTAATAAATAAGCGAATCGTCGAACGGCGAGGAGGTCGGCAGGTCTGTCGACAGCGTGCTTAGAGCGCACGCAGAAAGATTACGCGGACTGTGGAGAGGATGGCGCGGCGTGACTGCAGCCAAGGGAAAACGGAGCGGAAACGTGGCCGCGTCGACGCAACGAACAAAGACGAATTGCCGGCAGGTTCGTCGATAACGGCATTAACGGCTCGTCTAGGATTCCTCGGTCTCTTCGTTTCGTGCGGTGTACGCGCGAGCCAGCGATCGAAAGGGAGAAACGAACGAACGAGCGAAGTAAACGAGGCTCGCCTTTTTTCTAACCGCGACAGCGTCTGTCCGTCGATCGAAGAAAAGAAACAACGGCCGCTAGACAGCGGTAACTCCGAGAGGTAAATCGATCGACCGCTCGCGATTTCTTCTCGGCTGTCCGCGTTCTTTATTTAACTGCTACGTTATTTCATTAATATGCAGCTAATCGTTCGATATCGAAGCACTCCGAATCGGAGTTCCGAATTAGCCACGAGACACACGCGGAGTACAAAAACTATTGTTAAATAACGCGTTATTCGTCCATCGAAGCGACTAGCTCACAGCAGGAACATATTTTTTCCTCCGATATTCCGACAACCGGCGCACCATCTCCCCTAGTGGTACACTGTTACTTATTTTTCCAGTATTCGAATGAATTATTCATGCACTTTCGACGACGCTATTCGTCCCTGTATTTTTCAAACATTATACAGGAAGGATAGTTGCGAAACGAATGTTCCGGTTCGACGTTCTTCTCGAATTTTCCCAGGCAAATTCTTCCGGCAAACGCTTCTTAATCCTCGCGTACGTGACGGGCTTTGCAATATCCGCCAGTTTCCACGAGCACCGGCACCCTTCGATTATCGTATACGAAAGCCAACTCTGCCTCGCGTTAAACGAAGCGCGAAAACGCACAAATTGTTCGGCCTTTCACGGCCCATATTTTTCTTTCGAACGTTCGATTCCCCTATTGGTTAAAGTTAAACGTTAACGGATAATTCTACGAACTATACGCGACGCCAGTCTCGGAGGACCAGATCCGAAAAACTCCGTCGTAGGTCGAGACGGGACGTTCGCTTTCGTTCGTTGTTGATTTTAAAAATATTTTTTTATATCTATAAGAAGATTTCGCGGATATCTATCGGACGAACGAAGACGGGGGTCCAACGGAAATCGTAAAGGTGTCGGAGATCGAACGTTCGCGTCCCTACGTGTATTCGACCAGTCGGAGAAGTAAGCGTAGGAAATATCCGCCCCTTCCCCCTCGCCCAATGCAAATGCACGACTTATGCTCGATCTATATTTACGGGAGAACAGTAGGCGTTTGTTGCAGGAGACATGTTTGCGTAGGATGGAAAGTAATACGGTGCTTTAAGACGCGTAGTCGTTCGGCGAATCCGACTCGTATTTGCCCCGTTGTTTATGAAAGCCGACGGGGACGGGTAAAAGGAAATTTCATCGAATCGGGAATCTTGGTTCGCATGCAGCGGGAGAAAGCTTCTGTTTGTTCCGCCACGAAGCCCGATATCTCTGTTCCGCGTTACATAAAAATTCCAATATCGCTTCTTTTTGCCGGACTAGCCAGCTTCGACAACAGACGGCGACACGGGGTGTGCGGGGCAAAAATCGGGACCATCGGTTTTTAAACGTGCCACCACAAAGTATCGAACGCCTCGCGCAAAACTCTCTCTGCCGCGTCTGTGCGACCCAGTAACGCTCGTTCAAAGACATTCCGGACTGACCGGCCGGTTTCGTCCAAGTTTTAATACGAAACTGCTGCCTGCCGAGACTCGCACGCCGATGCCAAACTTCCCTCCTATCGAATTAACATAAGCCGAAGTCTGCGACAAAGATCCGCAAACGCCTGCTTTAATCCAAAGTACACGCGCCTTTCGACCGGTTCTCGCGAACAAAGACTGTAATCGTCGATTAAGCTTCGTCTTGGATTTTAATGCGCCTCGTCCTAAAACGTTAGCGGATCGTTCGAGCTAAAGGAGAAAGTGAGAATTTTTAAACGGGGCGTTGCCCCGGTCTCCTCCGATTCCTCGTGTTCCTCCAGTTCCTCCGTTTCTCCCGACCGAGCAAACTTGCGCCAAGAGCAATGTTTGCCGAGATTTGTCCGAGTGATTTCGGTTGCTTTAAAGCCGCGGAGTGATCGCACCAAGGCGATCGGCTTCGTAAATCTATAGATTCACGGCGCGTCGATGAATTTGTTACGTCGATGAATTTGTTACGTCGATGAATTCGTTACGTCGATCCTTGGATCCTTCGACATCGATTCGTATACATAGAGCGCGAGCCACGTTCATTCACGGAAACTAGAGTCGCATTGGGATCTGTTACGAGACTTTTGGTAGGCAGGCAGGCAGCGACGGAATAGACCGAGCGTGTTCGTCTTGGCAAATATATTATGCACAAAACTAGCGGGAATCCCCGAGCGAGGCAAATGGGAATTCCCTTCTTTGTCACGGCCTTTCCCGTCGCCCGCTATCTATCTTTTCCGCTCGAACGCAAACACCTTCCTCCTCGAAAGTTCCGCCGTTATGAATAACGACACCTGTCCAACGGTGCGACACGTCGGCCGCGTATGAGCTATGTTTTCCGTGGAACAGACAAATCATAACTTTCCGGCTCCCCTCGGTTTCTTCCGCTCGTCCCGCCACCATTTACATCTACTTTTTCTACGGCTATCTTTTTTCACGACGCGCGACTATCTTTGTCCGTTATTATATATAAATAATAATATCAGGAATCCGTCTCGCTCTCGGCAAGTGACGGTCGTTCAAGTCGCGGCGTGTGACGGCCATTTTGGCCCGAGGAAGATGGGGCGAAGAAGAATTCGGTCGACCTAAATAATTTAATTGCCGAAATTAGATAGTTGGATCGCGCGAGAAACATTAATCGTGGATGGTACGTTGGTAGCTGCGTTATATGCGAAACCTGCTCCGTTAGCTACATTTTTATAGAGCGTCGTGCGCCACCTAACTCTCCGGGGACACGGATCCCCGCGTGCGTGACAAACGTTCGCGGTAACAATTGTTTCGTGCTCCGCGAATAATTCACGTGGCGTATGTAAGAAAAGCTGACTACTAAGTCGGGAGAAATTTTGGCCGCCACGTCGTACGGAGCGTAGTGGCCGTTATACACGCGGCGTATCGCGGTGTTCACGGTGCGAGGCTGGTTGCGGGCAAAATTTCCGCAGCAGAAAATTATATTCGCCGTATAAGATGCCGCGCGGTTGCATCGTTAGGTCGGCAGATTTTCTCCGCTCGTCGAATCCCAATGTCCCTGTATCGTTAGGCTGATAGTAGTCCGACGGTTTCACAGAGGTGCTAATCCCGCGACCAACGATTCCTTGAATCGCGAACGATCGCGGTTGGTAAACGGTCTCGCGCAGCGACGAACGAAATCTGATATGAAGAACACGTAGTCGTAAGATTTGCTCCCCTGGGATCTCTGGCAAAGCTGTCCGACCAGAAACTTTGAATAACATCTCCGTTAAGACACTCGAGACTATCGAAATCCAACTGTGTTGACGGAAAACGGACGAGGAGCAGCCTTGTAAACTGCGACTGTTACGATGTCGCCAGCGAATATTCTCCAGATTCCTGGAAACGAAGACGTCGCGCAGTAACGAGCACTGACTTTGATCGATCGACAGGATCTACATCGGCCGCGTAAGTACGAAATTTTCCCGTTACTCGATAGCAGAATCGAATCGTTGAAAACAGCGGCGAGATAATACGGGAGAAAAATACGAGACGAGAAAATCTGGCCGCGTTACTAGAATACGGTGTCCTTTTCTCTCTTAGACGTCGCAGCAGCTCGCACGAGTAACGACATCTGTCCAGGGTTGTAAAACACCCTGGCAAATAGACAGACGAGAGAAGGGTGGCTCGTCTCTTGGCGCGGCTCTTCAACCGGTTCTACGACATCGCATCCGCGCACTCGCTGTCTTTTAGCCAGATCGAATTACGCGCTTTATCGCCTGCACTCTCCTTTCACAGTCTACCCTATTTTCA
Organism: Bombus bifarius; assembly: GCF_011952205.1. Classification (NCBI taxonomy): domain Eukaryota; kingdom Metazoa; phylum Arthropoda; class Insecta; order Hymenoptera; family Apidae; genus Bombus; species Bombus bifarius. The sequence continues at coordinate 5,972,539 of NW_022884505.1, read as the reverse complement.
TAGCTCGTTTTTATCGATTTCCTTTCGCCTTTTTATCAATTTCCCGCTAATACTTTACGGGCACAAACGGAACGAGACTTTCGAAGCGTTCCTTCGTCGAAACCGCGAAGATTCTTGCAGCTCGCGCGCAAGAAACGGCAACGTCCGATGCGAATATTTCCAAGCTCCTTAACATAGGTAACGTAACGTAGTAGATAATAAGATAGTCGCGGTAGAGTACCGTTGTAGAACCATAGTTAAAATAACGGAGGAAAGATGGTATAGGAAAAATAGTTGGAATTTTTTTCACACCGATCGTCCCGCGTTACATTATCTGGCTCTATATCTCGTCCGAGACAAGAAGAAGCCGCTGTCGAGCCATTTACTGTCTTTCGGTCGACTCGATATCCACAAGAGCACGTGTCTCGGCCACGAATTCAGCGAAACGTTAGACGCCCCCCCTCCCCTCGATCGTTATATCTTACTCGGTACTATTTGATTTTTATGTAACCGATTATTGCCGACCAGGACCGGTTCTAACATTTTATTTCGAGAGCAATTTCGTCCTTCCGCGCTCAACCTCTCACCGCGAGTTTCCGCGCCTCTGTCCGACGCTCGTACCTCTCTATTTTTCTCTGTATCGCGAATCGCCACCGTATATCGAGTTAGTTTTTCCATCGATCGTTTTCGTTTTAGTCGGACAACCCGGCAGACTATTCTTCCCCGTGCGGCTGCGGTCCTCAACTTTTATTTTCCGTGCCGTTTCATGCCTCCAATCGCACCACTCAGAAGCGTGTTTCTCCTCTTTTCGTCCCGTTTTGTTCTATTCTTTCGATTCGTCGAGTTCGATACGTTCCTGGTTGTTAACCTCCCAAGCTGATTTGGTTAACTTCTTTGTGCTACGGCGTGTCCTCTTTTTTCCGAGGATCGACGTTTCCCCGTGACGATCTACCGATTCGATCCCTACCGTCTAGATTCTCTCGTTCGCTCTTGCAGCATTTATTCCCACCGATGTCTGTGCTCGTAAAAGATTTCCGTTCGCGACAGGAGGCCGGCAGTCGTTTCGTTTTCGGTCTAGTAGATCGTACGGTTGTTCTAGAGACGACAGGAGGCTTTGTTACTCGGCTGCTATCGCATCTCCGAGTCGTAGGAATATTTTTATCGGGTTATCGATGTAGCCGAGTTATTAAAAACGGATCGGCCAGATGATATTCGTTTGCATATTCGAAACGTAATATCGAAACACATTTGGTCGTAAACAATAATACGCCTTCGTATAATATGTCCCATCTATTCACGTAATATGAGTACCATCGAGCTTTCTAATGGATTTGTGGTTCGATTACGATTCGATTCGGGATTTCGCGCGGTTAAAATGTGAAATTAGGGAACCACTGTCGCAACGAAAGGATCTCCACTGGACGATGTAGTAATTGATCGGTTACGCGACCTCTGCTTCGTTCCAACCATTGCTTAGAGGAGCAGGCACGATCGTTTACGTCTCCCGGTGACATCGAGCCGCGTCGTAAATACGTAGACGTAGCTCCTTTTTCGATTTCGACGATGAAACTAACCTGACAACTAGAATCCGTTTCGATCGTTGTTAATGCCGTTGCGATTTTAACCGCTGCGAGTGAAAGGCCGCGTTTTCTCGCGAATTCTCGCGTCATCGCGTCCGTATTCGAAGAAGGGGAAGAGCGGATATTCGAAATTCAAAACGTTGGAGCGAGTTTCCGGCATGGTACGGCGGTCGTTGCAAATTGTTTCAACGTCGTCCACGTTAGCGCGCGCCTATGATCGAGTCGTTGATATCGACGACGGTGTGCATCTTCTTGCAATTGTGAAACTTTCCCCCGGTTCCACAGTTGCTGGTGCACGTACTCGGCTTAGCGCGCGGTTGCACTTACGTGCTAGGTGCGTGCTAAAGTATTTTCGAGTCTGCCGTAAACACACACCCGTAGACGTAGGAAACGCCAAGTCGTCCGTAGACCGTGTAAGAAGACCGGTCCCAACGCGGTTCTAAATACGGCTCCTTGCATTATTAATCCCCCAGAGGTGGTACCGTATACCGCGCTGTTATCGCGGTTACATCGTAATTCGCGACAACGTTGCACTCGGATACGCGAGCCAAGGTGCAGTCTCGTCGTGCCATCTCTATCCCTGTCCGACGGGCGAAACTGTTCCGCACGCTTGTCACTTCCATGATCGCGCGCCTATTAATCTTTCAAGTGAAAACAGGGCGAAAGCTGCGAACAACTTGCTTCTTTTTTCTTCCTTTTCTTCTTAATTTTTGCGGATACCTGTTACGTTTTATATCCTTCGATTCTTCGACATCGAACGTCTCGATCGAATCGTGACGAAATATAGAAAATACCTAGAACTTGCAGCGATAGGTCGGACCTCGGAACCATTGCGCTGCTCCTTATCCTCGTAACTCTGTTCCATCGAACTCTAACGAGCTGTATATGTTGCTTACTTTCTCTTGCACGTTGAGTGCTTCCAGCGCTTCCATTGAAAGCGTATATAACGTTGGAGCGTTCGTTAGCAAGATGATAAATATTTAATAAATAAGTTGGAAATCGATATCGCACAGGCTTTCGAAACGGCTTTACGCTATGGTCGTTTACGTCTACGATCGTTTACACGATCGACGTTCGAACAACAAACACCGCAGCAACCCTGAAATCCGATTAATCTGCAGTAGGCAGGCACAGTTTCGTTTTTCACGCAGATTGCGAGCAATCGCGCTTTCGAACGAACGTGTGAATCTGGGTATACTACTGCGGTAGCTCTCGTTATTAATTCACTCGGTCGTGCACAATTAGTTGGGCATTGTAGCTAGATGTCTCTTCTTCGGCGACACGGCTCATTTTGCGTAGTATCGTCGATTTGTCTAACTCGCAGGCAACGTACAATCGCGAGTTTTTTCCTTCGTGCATGGAAAACTTGCCGCGCGAGAACTATCGTGTGGGGAATAAATTAAGCGAATTTCGGGTTGCAGCGGCGTTCGTGTAGTCGAGAATTATCTCGAGACGAAAACTTTCACGGATTAAAGCGTAATAATTTAGACTGTGAAAAAGCGACTTTTGTTCCGCTCGTCCCTTTTTCTTCTCCATCGGAAGCGGAGATAATTTGCGGAGTATCGAGATATTCTTATTCTTATAAAGAGCGAGGAATTCGCGAGCGCGGTTATTAATAACGCGATATCTATCAGCCGGCGTAAGTAAAGCTCGTAAATACAGACTGATAAGCCCTGGGGAAAGGAGCAGAAAGTTGTACGGTTGATCGACTTTTACGAGATTTCTTGGCGAAAGGAAATTGGGTCGGTCTTTAATTACACCTATTAGCGAGAAATAACATTACAAGAGGGTGGTCGTTAAGGGTGCCGCGAGCAAGTTTCTCAAGTTACGTATTCCTGGCGGCGAGTCTCGGTCTCTCGAAAGCGTAAAACTGTTAATTATTTATCTCTTGGGGGGAAAGGTGTCTGTTTTATGTAAACGGTACGTCTAAACCGGTAAATTATATCTCGCAGCGGAACCGAGTTATCACCGGAATTTTATTAGTGCGATACGTACTTTAATTTTTGCCGTCTGCCTTTGCCTGTGTCTTTCATCTCGGAGACGACACGCGACAACACGACGCGTTATGCCGCGTCAAAGGATTTCGGCTTTAAAGCTTATCGGGGAGGACAGCGCTGCTCCAACTTTTCCTAGCTTCGGTTTACAGGAAGCTGTAACGGAGTATCGAGAGACCAGCAACGTTTTCTAAACTAGAAGACGCGACGCTCTGCCATCGGTGAGAAAAATGATCGCGAAGAACCGGTACATATTCTCCTAACCCCGAGTCTCCAGCGAATCTCTCCATCGGTATCGTGTGCGTTCACCGAGAAACTCGACAGCTTTTCCACTAGCTTTGCTGTCGCGAGAGAACGACCAGAAGAGAGGGATAGAGCGGTTTGGCGCGACTTTGTGGCTCGAATAACGATCTCGATGCTGAACGCTGCTTATTAATTTGGTCGAAACGCCGAGAGGATGGCTCACGAATTCGCAACGATATTGCCGCGGTGCGGCGCGGCGCTGCGGAAACGCGGACCAGACCGTTTTATCGCTTCAATTTCCATGGTGTAGGGGGATCAGGCCGTATAACGATACGGGCAGGCAAGAAAGAGTCGGCGGAAATTAGAAGCGCGTTCCTCTCTACGCGCTCTCTCCGTCAGTCAGTCGGCCGGCAGAAGGGGGCGGCGGACGGAAAGTTACGCAGGTTCTCGGCAATTCGCATTCAGCTTTTTCAAGCATCATCGTGTGCCGGGCTTCGTACGTTGCCCCTTTTACCGGTGCACCGTGCGTCCGTATATTTTATTAAGCGGCAAACAAACGAAAAGAAAAAACAAAAAAGAAAGAAAAAGAGTCGTTTCTAGGCTGAAAGTTCGTTGGGCGGTATATCTCCGTGTTCGCCGAGCCACCGGTCTTGCGCGCGCGAGAAATCGTCGAAACGTTCGGGGCACTGCTGAATGTCCTCGAAGCCAAGATAAATATACCACGGGCGTTATTGTCGGGAAAGTTGCGAAACGCGAGGAGCGCGTAAATCGGACCAGATTAAAGTCGAAAGATCGTTGTTGCGAGCAGGAAGTAAGAGGGCAAGAAGTAAGACGAGATACCGAAGAGGAAAATGCATTAGAATCATTCGAGATTCTTGCAAACTAGTTGGCCGACTTGCGCGGCCTTCATGAATGCGTAATTCGTCAAAGATTCCGTGTTTTGTCGTGCACTTTTCGCACTACCGTCTCCACTTTCCAAGTGAAAACGGATCTTCCGTTCGACGGATACTCGCGAAATTGTATAATCGCGTGCACGATACAATAGCGATATTAGCGCCGGTAACAAATATTTATTTATTTATTTATTTACTTTTACGGGATAAACCCTATCGAAAGAATGGATCGAAAGAAAGATTAGCTTGCAAGACGGAAAATAGGACGGTAAGTACACGTACGTAAGAGAAGAGAAAAAGAAAATACATATGTAGATGAAGTAACGAGACAAGAGAAGAAAGTACAAAAGGACAAAGAACAGGATACAGTAATGTAAGATGGTCGGAAAAGATGCTCGAGAGAATGTCTCGAGTCTTAAGGATAGCGTGGGTTGACCGAAGATATCGTTAGTCGACTATGCTCGTCGATATGCAGCTCGTACGTCTTGCGGACAGGTTTGCCAACTGCAAAGGAAACGGTCGATCCGGAGAAAATTCATCGAACAAAGTTCCGGTCGACCATACCGTGCTTGGAGACACGGTCGTCTCGGAATTTGACCAGAGATGGAAGACGAGAAGTCCCGTTTACTTTCATCCGAGAAGTTGGACTTTGCGTGGAACGATTCGAGTACGCGTTTCGGGCAGGTGAAACAAAATCGTTGGAAGAAAACACGTTTAACGCGTAACGAAAGGAGATTCTTCGTTTTGCGATAGCGGGATAACGGAAAGGTGGAAGGTAGGCCAGAGTCGAAGGCAGTTTGCCGGTTATTTTCTCGGTTGGACCGATCGATCGCGAGAGCCCGCTCCTCGAACAAACGTCGACCGTAGAGAGGGGTGGGGAGGAGAGGGTTGTAAAGAGCAGCGACGGCGTCTATTACTTTGCTTTTTTACTCTTCGAACGATCCTGGAATCGGCCTGCTCGGCCGGTGACGGACCACGAGGAATAATTATTATTCCGCGAGAGGAAGAAGGGAAAAAATGGCAGTCGTTTGTTCAAACGCGACGAGGGGATCTTTCTTCAAAGTGGTTTCGAAGATTGCACGGGGGCGGCAATGGAGAAAGAGAGAGAGAAGGAGGCGGCCGTAATAATCAAAGACATTCTTAAACGTCTTATCCCGGGGCTAATCTCGAAATTTTTCTCTCCTGGATGTCGAGAAGGAAAAGGGATTTCTCCGGGCGGAAAAAAAACGCCATCCGCTGGAACGACTGCCGATGTTGGTCGATCCGGATCTAGAAACGTCGGATCGAGGAGGATCTCGAGAAACGGCGAGTCGCTGTGCTGTGCTTTGGAAACTCGATGGCGGGGCCGAAGGCGGAGGCCAGCGAGACCAGATACACGAGGTTCGTCGTCGTGTTTGCAGCGCACGCGAATGAAAAAACACGATGGAAAGAGAGGAAAAGGTCGTGGGAGCTGAAATATACACGCGTCCATTCATCCGGATGAAAAGGTTCGTTATAGGGGCAATTACTGTGGTGGTGCGGTGCGCTGACCTCTATCAACGGCCGCACCCCCGTTCTACTACACCTTACCCCGACGCGCCTTACTGTTCTCTGCATTTTAGATTAGTTTAAAGTCGGCCGAAGCGAGCGAAAGCAGCCGCCCGTTGCTCGATAAGAGGATTAACCGATAGGGTAATAAGGAGGAGGCCACGCGAACCTTCGTTCCTCCCGACTCTTCCTTCCTTCCTTCCTTCCTTCCTTCCTTCCTTCCCTCCTATGTTCTCCCCCTCCTCCTCCTCCTCCTCTTCCTCCTCTTCGTGATCCAGTCTCCGCCTTTCCCTTGCTTCGAACACGCTTCGTCAACCCATCGGTAAAGTAAAACCATCATCTTGCGAGACGACCGATGCGCTTTCTCCGTCTTCGTTTGCTTCGCGCTTGCTGCCCGAACGAATGGACAAACAGCTGTTCGTCGATTACAGGAGGACAGATTTTCTGGTTAGTAATTCGGATATACATAATATCGAGCTGTGTCGCTCGATTCGGAATACACTCGCTGGCTGATGAAACTAATTAATATGATAATTATCGAAGCAAAGAATTATTATCACGGTGACCTATTAAATATCGCCATATATTACGCATTGAATATTGCGTTATTACGCTGAACCGTAAAATAATCCTATCGTGGGGAGTAAATGTTAATAAATTCAATCGGTTAAACGAACGGTGCGCATCCGACTGTCGGAGATGGTTGGTTTCGAAAACGTAAGAAGACGAAGACAAAAATAAACGCGAACAAATGTGATCAACGAACGGCGATATACGATTAAATTGGCTGGTTTTTAATGGCAGAACGGCGAGTTTCGCGACAAAGGATCGAACGATTCGGCTGGGATCGATAGTTTCGACGAATTTCGCTTCGAGATACACGGTTACTCGTATTCGTTGACTAGTGGAAAATGAAACGAGAGAGAAGAGAAGAGAGAGAAGAGAAGAGAAGAGAAGAAAGGAAGAGCAGTGCGTGTTTTTTTCAAAACGGAAGGATCGATATTCCGTTTGGAACGGTTGGATCAGAGGGAAGAAAAGGACGCCGGCGACGGGGAAAAGGAGCGAACGCGTGAAACTGTGACAGCGCGCGTTGAAAATATACCTATCGACGTTGTCATCGATAATGCGTGGAATCGAATTTTCCAGGCGGACGAGTTGGTTCGGTGGCAAAAAAAAGTAAAAAGTAATTAAGGCTAACTAGACAGCCGTGAATCCATCATATTAGCCATGGGACTAATCGGTTGTACAACGGGCCGCGCGGACGACAGGAACGCGCAATTTCGAATCAATCTCCGGGGATATCTGACAGGGGCCGGTCCTCGTTCGTTTTTCTCCGGCTGCAGACAAATCGATAGCTCTATACGGCCAGAGCGAAGCCGCGCCACGCCGGTCTGCGACAAACGCGAAACACCATTTCCGTGGAAAGCAACCGTGTAACCTACTTGCTTTCGCGTAACCGGAGCCCCGGGGTCACGCACACGAAACGCCGGTTCTCCCTTAAACGCGATTAACGTATCGCTAGCTGGGAAAAAGGGAGAAAGAAAGAAGGAGAGAGGATAAGAACGAAGATAGAAAAGGGATTCGCATCTCGTGGAAATCGACACGGTTCGATCCGCGTTTCAGCGAGCTTTCCGCCGTCGGAATCGACAATTGCCGGAGGAGGACCTTTTTGTCGAGCAAAATAAATAGACATTTTTTTCCTCCTTCGTTTTTCAGTATGTTTACCAACCCATTTTTCTATTCACCGTCGCTTGCGGCAGCGTTCGATTCGGAAACGTTGACTCGGGAACATTCGATTTGGGAAACGTTCGATTCCGAAATGTTTTATTCGCTGACGCTCGGTTCGGAAATGTTTGAGCCCGGAGATGCTGAATTCTCGAACGTTCCATTCTCGGAACGCTCGATCCACGGTGACACGGAGTTTAGCGATTCTCGAAACCCGGCAGAATCTTCGATTCGAAAGTGTTTGATAGACGTGGCCCGTATATCGTGCAAACACTCTTTTATACGAGTTTCGTGTATCTTTCTGCCCTCGGTTGTGCGACCGAAGTGCGCGATCGGTGTTTAAAACGAAACTTTCTTCGGGAAAAATCAGAACGTGCGTTACAATTCATTTACCAAGGAAATAAAGGCAAGGTCGATTTTGCAGCGAGCTCGCCGTTTTCCGGGAACGCGCTGATATCCAAACAAACGGTTTGTATAAATTTCGAGGAAGGAGTAACCGGTTCACGATTTCGTCTGGCAGCAGCCTCTCGCGAATTATTCGCGTCGAAGAATTCCGATGGATAGGAAAAGGGAAGGAAGGGCGGCAGAGGAAACGTATCGGTACAGGGCACCGAGTTAATTACATTAAAGATTCTGTACACAGATAAATTAGCTGCTTCTCCGTGCAGATAGTAATTATCGAGGTGATAAGTGGTAATAACAGTTTTACGCTAGTTTCAGCCTCTACCTGCTTCAGCTAACCGTTAACGAAGAAGACGCGGCAGTTAAAGCACTCGTTATCAAACAGCTTAACCCCGTAACTCCTTCGTGATTAAAAGCGTCCCTGTTAAGTGTCGTTATTCGTCGCGTTATTAGGGCGATACAGCTCAAACGTAATTAGCTCCTTGTGCAAATAATATCGGGTTGTCCGACATTTTGCGCGGCGGATGTCGCGCAAAAAGAACGAAAACGACGAAAACGACGAAAACGACGAACAAAGGAAAGAACGAAGGCGGAGAGGGGCGGGAAGAAAGCGTGAGTCGGCTTAATGCGCGTACCTCGTTTTTCGGTTCTCTCGATAACCTCGAAAGCTCGTCGTTGTTCTTCGTAACGACGTCGTCGGCCGGCGATATTCCACGTCGTTAAAACAACCGGGACGAGTCAACACGGAAGCTTTCTTCCTTTTTTCTCTCGTGGAACGGACGCTCGCGAGGAACAAAGTTGCCCGCCTCGTGCTCGGGCCACGAGCAAACGTTTTAACGCGATTGAAAAAGTTGAAACTCTAACGAGTGACGAACGGAGCGACACCGTCTGTGGCGTGGTGCCGCGATCGTGGCCGACCAACTTAATGAAATCGACCGCTCGATCGTGTCGTGTCGCTTCTGCATCCGCTTCCGCGATATCCACCGCGATCAGATATCGACAACGCGACGACTCGAATCCTCCGATTCTACGGGTCGATCGCGGTGGTTCGTACTACCGTCCCAAGGAAATTTACGTTCCAAATCTGGCAGGGATTTTCGCGGATCGTCGACTGGATATCGTCGCATTACCGATACAAACGAAAACGCTCTGTAAGCTCCTTTCGCACGTCCTTTACACGGATTTTCGTTTAATCGGTCAAACACCGATCTCTCTTTCTCTCTCTCTCTCTCTCTCCCCCGAGTTGCCGAGTTTGTTCACAGACCATTCCACACGCCCTATCTCGGCCAGGTCTTTCCCTCTATCGGCTTGATACAGTTTCGGCTGAATTCATCGGATCGAAAGCTTCCGTCGCGCGGCATCACGGCTCCGCCTCTGACTGTTCCAACTTCTTGCAAATGTCAAGGCGAAAATCATCCGACAGTCTACGCTTAGAATATTTCGCTCCTTCGAATATCGCTCGTTACTTCGATCTGATCGATACTCGAAACGGTCGAACGGTAGACGCGTTTTATAGTTGCCAGCCGTAAGCTGTAACGCTCGGATCGAATACTAGTAGATCGCTTGTCGGAATGGAATAGCGAAATCTCGATAACGTTGACGAATTTTCAAACACGACAACCAAGAACGCGACAACCACGCCAATTACGCATCCATATTGTCGCGTACTGTTGCACGGCACGCAGACTCTAGATACGTCGAGGTAACACAACGGACGAGAATTTATCAGCCAGTTCTACCGCCCACGACGTAACTAGACCATACACTCGTACACGTCGTTAACGCAAAGATAACGACGCGGGACGACAAAGTCGAGCGATGTTCCGCTCGGTGTCATTCCGCCAGTCTTATCGGCCCTCTCCTAGCGACTGCCGCGATAAACTCGCGTAAAAGTAACAGCTGCGAGCCGACTTCTTACTCAACAACGACGACGTATCCTCTCGACGTATCTATATTCTCGCTCAGCATTTCGAAATGAAACGGAGAGAGGTCAGAGCGTGCGTGAAGAGTGCGTGCAGAGTGCGTGGAGCGTGGCAATTTGCCGCTCTTTCGGATCCGAATTAATCGCAAACGTTAAATTTTATCTTGCGGCGTTACCGTATTTCTAACGTTTCTTCTTCGTCTAACTTGGAGAGGAACTCGACTGCCAGAGAAATGTACAATTTTCAAAGGACACGAAACGACTTTGGGAGAATTCCGTTGAAAAAGGCAACTGCATAAATTCTGCCTGCTAGCCGTTATCGGCTCTCAAAGACCGACACGCTATTCTTTCAGCGGCAATAAAGAGAGAGCAAAGTTGGTAATGAAAGAACGATCGTGCCAAGGAATTATTCGCGAAACTGAAGAGGCGAGCGAATTGAGCGGATTTAAACGGTGGAAAAAATCGAAAGACCGAACGAACGAGAGATAAAGAGAAAGATAGATAGATAGATGGATGGAGAGAGCGAGAGAGAGAGGAGAGAGAGAGAGGGAGAGAGAGAGAAGCAGTGGCAACGGCAGCAGCCGAGGGCAAGACGTTAATGGCCCCATGTTGAAATATTCCCGCGTGCCAGGGGTATCCCGGTTTCGGTGCACGGCTAATGTTATTGGCCTGTCGAGATAGGGGCTTATCTAGTTGCGGGTATACGGCCACCGACACGCACGTGCCGCAACAGTAACCGGCGCCTTTACTCGCTGCACAATGGACACGCAACGTGCACCGACGCGATTATGGCCCTCCCTCGATTTAAACGGTACGACGAAAAACGGTTCTCGCTAGGAAAACGTAACCGGGTTACAGTGGATTTTATTTCTGTCTTAAAGAAGAGCTAGCGATATTGGGAGAGTCGCCGTGCGCTTCCTTTAATCAACGATATTGGGAAGCCGTATCTCGGATTAAATACACTTGGGCGTGGAAAAGAAAAAAAAAAGAAAAAATAGAACGTTCTACTTTTCCTCTTGTTTTTCGTTGCGCGCGATGGTATTATCCTGTCGAACTACAACGAACGAAACGATCTCGCTAGAGAGAAAAGTCTGTTTAATGTCCGTGTATCGACTCTTTGTACCGCCGCTCCGATTACTTCTCTTTCTCTTCGTAGGAATTGTCCGCGTTGGTAAAAGCTCGAGCAAGAAACAAATGCAACGGGCAGACCGTCTTCCGGACGAATGGAAATTCCGAAAAGTAGCATCCTTGCGAGAGGCCGATGCGACGCGATGGCCGAGCGACGCGAGGGGCGCACCGCAGAGCATTCGCTTATCTACTAAGTAGTTAGGCCGTGCGATGTGCACGCGTCAGACCGGCAAACTCTCGCAAGGCTCTATTGTGCTGGCGACGCGCATACGTTTCGCGCCACTAACGATTCCTATCTCCTTAGAAATTTATGTCTCATTCATAGCCCGTGACTCTCGCCGTGTTCTTCAACGTGGCGCAATTACCACGCCTCGGATCGCGTTCCGACTTTCCACTCGTCCTCGACTGGAAAACGGCCGTGTCCGATTATTATCGCGATTGTTTGCTCGTCTCGCGCGAGAACGAACAATCTGTGCGCCAACGGTATGTATACACGGCTTGAACGCCGTATAAATCGCCTTTGTTCGTTACCGAAACCATAACCAAATCAAATTTACAATGTCTCTCTGGTCCGTTAAACTGCTTCGATCCCTTGCTCGTTCCCTCGTAGAAACGACAGCCGCTACGTTCAACGTCGATCCACTAAACGCAATTCCTCTGATTATCATCGAGCAAATTAGAAACTGACAGAATTAGAAACCGTTTAAATCTTAGTTATACGGTGCATTTATACCGTAAGTGGGAATTCGAGGCCGATCGATTCGCAAAGCGGAAATACTCCGATCGAATAAATGTCAATGTGAAAAAATATCAACCGATCGGGAAAAAGCTTTAGACTTTTTTTCAATGTTTATTCAGTCAGCATCTTGTTCCCTTTGGAATCGATGAAATTCGCGCGATATCAATGACTCGAAAATTTACGCGTCGCGAAATCCCACTCGGAGTAGCGAGTGCTTTGAAAACGGCGCGTCATGTAGAGTGACATCGCAGCCAAGCTTTATTTCCCTCGAATTTCAATCAGCTTCCAATGGAAATAATACAATGGCGTTTTATTTCGTTGCGTCAGTTCGTTAATCGCGCGACGCGTTCCATTCGAATAAAGCGCCCTTCTCCCCATTACAAATTTTAATATTCCTTCGTTTTCATCGGATCTCTGCCGTAGCGAGTCGCGCGTTCCGGCTATTACACGCGCCGCATCGTTGATTTAAGCGGAAATTTCCCAACGCTTTATGCGGTCCCGCTAACCTCCTAACGCGTTCAGTGCCATCGTTTCAGCGAAACATCGGGCGTCCTGATAAAAAATAAAACTGTGTTTTGCGTTTAATAGAAACGTCGATGGGCAACATATATGGGACGGGAGAAGGATTCAACGAACGGATAAGCTTTCATTGGCGCCGCTTCGCGCCGCTTCTACGCCATTTTCGTTCGTTAAATATTCCTTAGGTCGTTCCGATAATCGAACCGAATTCAGATCGAACAACGATATCGAGCAGCGTCGCGATAACGCCGACAACGCCAGGGCACGATACCGAATTTCAATTAATGCGGCGGCACAGCATCGAATCTGCGTGAACGGGCCGATTATTAATTAACCGCATACGCGTGTATTAGCGGCTAGTGGAGTTACACTTGGTTAAGCGGACGATTCCGCTTCGATTCGTTCGAGCGGAAACCTTTTCTCGGCTCGAAATCGATCAACGTAATGAAATTAATTTGCCGAGTGTAACGTTTCTCGATTTTAAATTAACTTTTCAACCCACTATCTATGTGTGCAAACGATGAAGCGGTGTAATAAAAAAGGGAGGAAAAGATAAAAAAAAAAAAAAAGAAAGAAAGGAAGAATAGAGAGAGAATCGAAAAGCTTCATGGAGCAATTTCGCCGGAGATATGAGCGGAGAGCAAAGCTGGAAATTGGATCGAAATTCGCTGGTAAGTAATAGTTGTTGTTTCTAAACGCGCGTGAAAACAATTCAACGAGAACACGATTGATAAAAATAGTGGAGTACTCGGTATTCGATATCCGCTTGTCTCCGCGTAGTTCGCGTAGCGACGTTGGCGTTAGAATTAATTATCGGTACCCATCTTGCGCGTTAAGCTACTTCCATCGTACAACGGTTATACCGTAATTTTTAGGGTTACGTGCTGGCACAAAAGACGCTAAAACCCCTAGCAGCCACAAAGTAGGTAGATAAGTAAAACGATAAAACAGCCCTGGGCTCTGGCTCTTTTGTTTTTCTTCGGTCAAGCCAACCCGTAGGTCTCTGCCGGTTTCCCTCCATCTTCGTTCTCCTTTCCTTCCAACATCGTATATCCCCGCTGTATCCGTGTCTCCTTCCGAAAGATCGCGAGATAAGCTCGCTGCTCGAAAGTTGCGCGATATTTCCAACGTTGGTTGAAATTAGTGGAGCTCGCAGGCGAATGTCCGATAACGGTATCTCCGTTTCCGTTATCCGGTTGGTTGCCGATCGCGATAACGCTATCTCCGTTACCGAGCGAGTCAACCGCGTCTCTTATTTTCTACCCTTTTTCGATCGGTTATTACGGTTTTTCTAACCTCCGCCCTCCTCTTTCTCCGCTTTCTCTTCCTCGCCAAGATGAATCGCAGCAACTTTTCCCAACCTGTTAACCGGTTTTCTTCGTTCATTCTTCCCACGTTCGGCAACGTAGAGGAGGGGCGGGGAGAGAGAGAGAGAGAGAGAGAGAGAGAGAGAAAGACGGAAACGACGAAATCACAAATCAAAATCGGAAATAGAGTTAAAGACGCGAAAAACCAGCGATCCGCCTCGACGAGGCAAGTTTTAAAGCACTCGTTAATTTTTCGAACGCATGGAGATGCAGGGAACGGCGCGGCTCCGCTCATCGACGCTAATCGTATAACAGTTGAAAAAAATCGCGGCGAACGCGACCAGATTTAAAAGATTAACGAACACGAACGTCTGTTTTGCATTTTGTATGCGTATTGTACCGGCCGGTTCGGCGCCGCTTGTCGCCGGTAGTCAAACGAACGGGAGTGGAGAATTAACGCAATTAGCGATGCTACTACCGTTCTCTGATTATGTCCGTTTAAAAAGAGGCGTTTCCGCGTACACGAAATTTCTATCGCGCTGAAGCTGTTTTCCGCCCGTAGAACCATTTGCCAGCTCTATGGGTAGACGACCATCCGAAAAAGATGGAAATTAATCGCCAACGACCGAGCGGCGTCCCTTTGACAAATAATAAAATCATCCGAATCAAAGGAATTACGTTGTTGCGTAAAAGCGGCTTTGAGTCAGCATGTTAGGTCGTGATATTGTCGTCTACGAGAGTTGCGTGGTTTCCACGTGGTTAATCGAAACGTGTTAACGCGCGCGCGCCTGTTTTCTAAGTAGAGACGTCTGTCCTAACTTAGCTGGCAATTTTTCAACGTTTTTGGAACGTTAGAGAGTTCCATTGCGTTCGAGAGTAGCCAAGAGCGAGAAAAACGTGGAATTTGCAATAAAATGTAACAACGAATTGCTATAATTCGAAAACTTGGCAGCTATCGAGTTATCAATGTTTTGTTTCGTTCGCTGAAAACTTTCTTCGAGTTGGAAACTCGATATCAGCAAGGAGTTCGCGTTACGCGAAGGAAATTTTCTAGGAAACGCTGAGCGAAATATCTTGTTACCCGTTAAATTTAGAAACGATAGAGGTTAATAGATTTTTATTTTCCTGAAATTCTGCATCCGCATAGTCGCGATACAAGATACTAAGATTACAAGGAAACTAAGGATTAACGATCTCTGGCGATATTTACGAGCCATCTCGAGTTCAATATTTACGCGTTCGTACGCGTTCAAAGGTTTTGATTTTCTTAGTAGAAGAAGGAAATGAAATGGAATTTCCTATTCGAGCAAGCCGTTCTATAACAAAAGTTCTCTCGCGACGATACTTTTGCAAAAGGGTTTCAGGGACAACGAAGATCTAGGTGAAAACTGCGCTCATTTCGGAAACACGCTTTCCACGATGTCGAAGAAAGTAGGAAATCTCGAGATTTTCGATCGAGGGGATCCGATGCACGCGAATGTCCCCGTGCTCTGCTTTCCTTTGCAGTTTACGTATGCCACTGGTATTTCGTTGCTCTTGGACGCGACTCTCGCGTCTCCTACGTAGCGATTCGTGATAATCTCACCACGTTTTTACGTCTAGCCAACGTATTATTTAAAAAAAACATTCGCTAATCGCGTCTACTGGACTGCCTAGATTCGCAAACGGACGTCGAAGCTTTCTCTTTGCGGTCGGAAAATCGTTTGCAACGCTCGAAACATTACTAGCAAAAAGATGACGGACAAGAATTTCGTCTCTGAAATTCCTTCGAAGCTATTTTTCGTCGTTATGCCCATCGAATCGAACGCGATATATTCACCGAATACCGAACACCCGATACGACGCGTGTCACCCTTTCAACGATAAACGAATTCTCGTTTCCTCACCTGCGAAATTCGCTAGACGCACGGCATCTCCGATAATTGCTCGATCGGATTAACTGGCGATTAAGAAACGTCTATGAATATGTTTTTATTGAATGAATATGTTTCAGGGCCGAGGCCTGAAATATCCAGCGAGTTAGTTCCTTGGAACTATCGATAAACGGCCACGAGCTACGAAAAATAATTAAAGACCGTGGCGTTTCACGAGGCACGTGGCGGTGGTGGTGGTGTTGGTGGTGGTGGTGGACAGTGCGGAATCGTTCGAAATTTTCTCCCTGGAGTTACGGTCGTTCCGATCTTCGATTAAACTCGCTTAGTTATTGCGTCGCGAACCGTTTCGGAACGGTCGAATCGACGGAACGGGGTGTTACGGCTGGTGGAACGAGCCGCGTTAAGGAACCAACGAGTCGTCGATTTTCGATGAAAGAAATCGCCGGAGAAGATATCGTTCGAGCCTAATATATAATAATTATTTGCAACGATAGATACGCTCAGCCAAGTCATGAAATTTCTGTTGTCGAACGCGTCAAGGTTGCAAATCGAGAAAACGTGGAAATTACGTTCGGAATATGGAAGAAAAGTTTAAGAAGCTTTCGGGCTTTAATCGCGAGCAACCGTGGCGTTTGCGACAATTTCGATAGCGAACTCGACGGTCGTCCAGTCCATTCAACGTGAGAACGTGAGTTTCTGCTCTTAAAATTCGCGTTATTTTCTCCATTAAACTTTCCAATTTCGAATTTGTCTCATCTACCGACGGTAAATCGACAAAATTGGCCAATTATGGCATAATTAGAACGGCACTGTATCGCCGAGAAAGCATTTATCGCGTGGCAAATATTCGTAAATATAATATAAAAGCTATAAATTGGAACGCGTGCGATCCAAGCGTGCCACGGTTCCCAAGATTCTGCGTGTTTCCCTTCCGCGATTCTAAATACATGTCAATCCCGTTCAAATTACGGGAAATTAAATGGAAATCTGCGGCCGCCAATTAATGAGCGATATCCAAGAATTTAATCCGAACGCGCGATCGCGCCTACCGTAATTGTTTAGCGCCGCGGTACATTGCCGCGGTGCATTGCCACGATTAAAATGAAAATTGACCAACGTATGATGGCGAGGGAGGGCGATATCGTGGGAATTCCGTGTCCGCGAGTGAAAAACATTTGTAGATAAATCCGTGAACTCTGGGAATCGGAGGTCGAAATTCGATATCGTCCGGTCTGCCGCTTTATCCGAGGCGATTGTGAATTTCCATTGATCATCCTTCCGTATTAAAACGATTAATAACGTTTCCGTAGAAATTTCAGCACGTTGCGTCAAATTCGGTGATAATTTGTTTAATTGAACGGCAAACGCGAATAACTTAAAGGATGATCGCTCAGACGGTAAACGCCGTGCAAGCGTAGCGCAGCGTCGAGTTTTCCAGTAATTATCTTAATTGTGCCAACTGCAGATGCGACCGAGAGGAATGAAAGTAATTAGGATGGCGCGCGTCGATAAAGAAACATCTGCTCCGATACGTAAGTCAACTCTTCGTTATCTCTCGCCATCTTTTAGACCGTTGCTAAATTTTCTTCCTGATAAGACGAACAACAGCCCAATCGTAGAAGAGATCGACCACCACCTCGTTTCGTCTCGACTACAAAAAAAAAAAAAAAAGAAAAAAGACCAAAAAAAGAAAAGACGAAGAAAGAAAGAAAAAACAATGTACAAATCGTTCCGAGAGATAGTTCGAAGTAAAAGAAAAAAGGAAGAAAAGATACAATAGGAGAGAGGAAAGAAAGAAAGAAAGAAAAAAGGTGGACGAGGAAGGTAAGAAACAAAGGGCGAGACGGAGCGACGCGTTCGCGGGTTGTACGTCGACAGGTAAGCCGGAATACAAATTGCGCGACGGTTCGTTAGAGACAAGAAAAGGGAGCGTATCCCGTGTACCTTGAGAGCAGCGGGCCACGCTTCGTTACTCATCCGTCGAGTGGTCCTAAAACAAAAACGACAACGGATGCAATTAGATACGACGCGACTATCCTCCCTTTCTTTCTCATCCACCGACTACCGCGCGTACGTGTGTATTACGCGTGATCGTGGCGGACAGTCGCGGCGATAGAAAGGGAGGGTGGAAGGGGATAGGTCGAGCTACCTCGAGTCGAATTTCCTATTGAATTTAGCCGAGCTCGCGAGAGATTCGTAATATCAGGTCGCGGTCTACCCTCGTTTGCGCACCCCCGAGGAATCCATTTCCGACTTTTCTCCGCTACCGGTTCGTACCGGCGCCCTGGGACTCATCTACCCGCTCCCCCGACCACGGAACGGGCGAAACCTCGTTTGTCACGACTCGTTGTGCGCCTTCGTTTTCCAATTCCTACGTTATCTACGCTATCCGACGGCAGCATCGCGACTAGAAGATCTGGAAAAGCGGCCAAGTTCGCCACGCGTCACATTTTTCGAAGGATCGGAACGACGAGTGGAGACGATTTCCCAGCAGCTTCGATAATGATCCGAAAGGAAGTTGCGGTCGTCGCTTATGCGAGGGAGGAACGTTCTCGTTCTGAAAGGGCAATCTCGCTTCCCCGGATCGAAGCTTCTCGACAAAAAAAAAGACAGGACTTTCGAGCCGAGGAACGTCCCTTTCCAGCGTTTCACGTTTTGCTCGTCCTCCGTGGACGAGCAAATGTCCTCTTGCGCCGTCACCGCGCTTCTAAATCGATCTTACGCTCCCTTTCTCCGCGTCGCGTTCTTCCTCCGTGCCACGGTTCGAAGACTATCCGTCGATGATAATAAAAATTGTTCCAAAGTCGGAGCGCCTCTGTCGATCTATACAGTTACAACCAGAGACCCGTATTCAGGATCTGGCCTTTTAACGTTTTTAACGAGCCTCGTTCTTGGATCGCGCGTCCCCTTTCAAACCTATCGCGCATACGTCTTTCTCCGTAATTTCCTCCAACCTTTGTGCATCGGACTCTTTCAACTCGGCGTGCTCCGACAACTAACTCTGCTCCGTCTACTTTGGCAATGGGAACGAGACAAAGGACTCGAAACTTCGGAATAGAGTGGCGGATCGATCCAGGCTTCTGTCGAGACTTTTCGCGAGAACGTGGCTTCCGTCCAGAACGTACCATGATGCGTCCTCGAACACGGCTTATATACATATATATTATCCGGCTTTGACGTTAAACAACAAACGGAAATCGTATCCTGGAAATCGTTTAAAATCGGCAGCCAGTTTACAGAAAACTAGCTAGCTTCCGGTTCGAACTCGGCGTATGCAACGGTATCGAAGGACGCGGCGCGACGCGACGCCCCGAGACAAAAGTTTCTGCCAGGTCATGCGCACCGATACAGCGAAACGCTCTCTCGAGTAAAGTTCATAAATAAACGTGTCGGCGGTTTTGCGTTTTCGGTTTTGCGTCGAACGTCGGATGGGGGCGAGAAGGTTGACGATTTTAACGTCGCTCGCTGCCGTTAACATCGAAACACGTATGGTGAGAAAGAATCGTCGCGGTATTGAGATTCGCGGAACGAAGAGCCAAACTGGAACGCGCAACTGGAAACCTCGATCTTTCTAATAACATCAACGATGGAAATCGTTTGCGCGGACCAGCTTCTCCAAGCACGTTGCCAGCTATCGGCCGTATCGAAATACCCGTAAACGCGAGCTCTGTTTCGCGTGGCTCGTAAACGAGACACGAGGCAAAGGTGTAAGAACAATAAGTTTGTGAAAGCAGCGACAGATGGACGAGCCGGATAACGATCCGGTTGCGGCTCGTTGACGGAATATCGTGGGACCGCGATTAGCAGCGGTTTCCGAGTCGTATAGAAGGCGTGGTGTTTCGTTCGTTAAGTCACTGTTCACCTAGAAGCGTTTTCTATCGGTCGGTAATCGGAAAAGCTCGCCCCTCTGCCTCCGCGTTCCTCCCTCCATCGGCCGATTTACGCGACCCTAGTTTTATCGCTGTTTTATCGGTGGCCGTGCGTCGAAGCGTGCCTTTTTAAAAAGCTCGTACCACGGCAGTTCCTTCCGCTGCTCGTTTCTCGCTGGTCGCCACTGCGCGCGCACTTCTAATTAACAATGTCACCGGTCGCGTCGAGTTGTCGTCGGTGCGGTTGCTAGCGAGAAGTTTTTAACGAAGCCGGACGAGGCGACGTACGTCTCTCGACTCCGTTTCTCCGCCGAAATACCAAGATCGATATCCGGTATCGGCGAAGAAAACGCGCCGGTCCTTCGCCGCGCGATACGCAACGAAAGCAGCCCGAACGCAGCGGGCTGATTTCACCGAGCCCGATGATTAAAAACGGGAGGGAATCGACGGTGCGAGATTTCTCGGCGAAGCTGCGGACGAGTACTGGATATTGAGATGAATTTAGCCGGGCGACGACGTCCTCCTTTCGGAAAATTTCAAGCGAATTTTCGAGCGGAAAAGTCGAGAAATTTGTAGAAACGTCGTACGATTCGTCGTATTTTATTAGCTCTACGGGCAACACGACAGACGTACGTACGTATCTCGAATTTCGTTTCCGCGAAATTTCACGGTGCCGGGAGAAATGATTCGCAAGGACTCGGATCTTATCGTTGACGCGAGTCGATTTTCCAGGATCGCGAAGAAAGTATCTGACCAGCTGAGCGTATAACACGGTTTCTTAGATATGAATTTCTACGAGCGCAACCTAACCCCGACCTATTCCGATTTCAGATAAGATTTCCATCTTCGAGGAGACGCGAACCATGGAAAGAGAGGAGAAAAGTTGTAGGTATCGTTTCTGCCGCGTAGCCTCGGCACTTTCTTTGGAAAAAATGGCCGTTCGGCGAGCGTGTTTAACGTTAGTCGCTGATCAACTTAGCCGTCGTCAACCGACCGAATCGAATAATTTCGAGGATTCTTCCGCCGATTCTTATCCTCTTGGCCTGTTTCGTGTCACCGTCGGCCGCTTTTCTCGCATCGCGTTCTCCACCGCGGTTTTCTATACGTATAATAGAATTGACAGATACAACGATTATAACGCGTTGGATACCTGGACGTATCGATTGCCCCAGGGCGATCCTCCGTTTCTCCGGTTTTCGTTTCTTTCGTGCCAACCGAACCGAACAAAAGGCGACGGATAGTTTGGCGGATAGTGGGCGCGCATCCATACGACGATAATTCTTCCCCATTTGTCGTCGTTTCTATAATTTCATCCACTGCTGCCCCGTCCAGTAGAGACTGGCCTGACCCCGATTTTATTATATTGTACATCATCCGCCCTTTTCCTACGTTTCCTCTTTCATCTTCCCCCTCTTACCACTTTCCACGCTTTTCCTCCATTCTTCGCCGTTCCATTTGTTCCGTCGTATCTCTACCTCTAGCCTGTTTCTCAGCCTGCCTTCCCCCGTTTCCTGCCCGCTTCCTTTTTCTCCTTCGCTTGTCACGCTTTCTCTTATTTAATCCCCAGCCTCTCCTCTCTTCTTCGCCGCGTTCTTTCTAGTTTTTCACCGAGGCCTGCCTCGCGCCTCCCGCCTCCCGCTCCCTCCTCGTCGCTGTCCCTAATTCCCTTCTCAGCCGGTTAAACCCTCCTGCCCCGTCGTTCCAAGCTCCAGTCGATCCGTGTCTCCGTTCGCTGCCGCCCCATTCCGATAATAACGCGCCAACCCGTCGCCGGAAATAAAGAGCACCTCGCGCTGATCCCTTTTGTTTCATCGCGAGCGATTCACCCGTCTCCTCGTTCGGTCGCCACCTCCCTTTATACCAGGCCGGTAAAAAATAATTGCAGAGCCGAAAGCGACGGAGATTCACGGCCCCCTTTTTCACCGCTGCGCCACGCCGCGCCACACCGCGCCACGCCGTGCCGCTACGAACCGCGTACCGTGTTCCCCTTTTGTCTTCGATTGCCGTCCGGTGACAGCGTTCTTTATCACGGCCTACCGTCGCACGCCCTTTCGTTACCGGGTTGTCGCCACCCCTTGAAAAATACACGGCCCGCTGCAAACCCGTTGCTTCCGGAAATCCTTTCGTGTAAGAATTCCACCGGTGAATGCCGCACAGAGGATTTAAGACAGAAGGGTTCTCTGGTTTGAGCGAGTGGAGCGAGTGATTAATGCGAGGCTGGATCTGACAAGCAGGGCGTGCAGGGGCAAGAACGCAGCAGACCGAGTATACGGGAAGAACAGCGGATTGCTTCTGAACCGAGATCGAGCGACGGTCAGTCTTTGCCAGGGATATCGAGTAACCGTGTTGTTGCTGCCGACGATGACTTATAGCCGCTAATTTGCCGGAGTAGAAAATACGACGCGAAATTTCCAATTTCGAGGAAACGGGGGCCGCCACCTTGATTTTCGCTACCGTTTACAAGCTTCTAACGTTGGCGCGTTATTTGCGATTCCATGGTAGACGATCCAATTATCTCGGCCAAGTTTTCTTCTTTCACTTTAATTACCACTTCTCCGGCCGTACAGTTGTATTTTCTTTGGCGAATCGGCTCTTACACGCGCTGCGCGAAATTAAACTTTACCGTTAAACTTGGCTTTCTTGTCGATAATGTTCGATGGACATGGACGTATCGCGCATCGCGGCGATCGCCTTCCAAGCTCAACGACCAAACGAAGAATCAAAGTGCCGCACCGTGTTTCGTTATTACGAACTTTCCGTTGAACACGCGCGCTTACAGTCCCCTTGCTTCCTCTTGCTGCGTTTCAGCCGCAGTTCCCAAGATATTACGACGTTAACTACGGTAATTAAAGTACGGTTCTACGTAGACCGTGATTAACAGCTGGCCGGTGTCTCGAGTCACAGGCCGCCCCACGACACCCGACGTAAATAACAAAATTAACTTCTCCCCTTTCTTAATCGCCAGGCTCCGGACGAAAGCAACGATGACCGATCGTTCGTCGATCCTGCAAATTGTCCCTACAGCGGACTACGTTCGCCTATACCGGAATCGTCACGGCCCGCCATAAACTTCACTTTGCTTTCAACGCTGTTACGTCCACGGAATTGAGACGTTTGACACTGATCGGCGAGCGGCCAGCGCAATCAATCGGAATTTTTGCTCGGTCGTCGAGCTCGATCAGCGGCTCGGTTTCAACGCATATTCCAGCGTGTTGTTTCGCGACGAAAACGCCACCTCGAGGGAGCGTTTGTGCAAAAAGAGCGGCTAAAAGGTGAGAGCGCGACGGCGACAGTTTTATTCGCCCGTCACGACGTCACGACGTCACGACGTTACGACGTCCGACCGAACCGCGACGTAACTACCGCGAGACAGCGAGCCGCTTGGAAGGGATGTTTTAAAGGAGAAGAGGCAAGAAGAGGGAAAAAAGACAAAGGTGGTTATAAACGCAAAGAAAATACGAGTTCGCCGCGATGTTTCCGCGTTGATATTACGTTAGAGGCGGAACGCTGACATTCACGGTTGCGGAAGGAATCCATCCGTTAAACGATTTAGAAAGCAACTGGTTTTATTTCCGACAAAAAGATCCGACTCTTGCGCGACGTAGTCTAAAGCCGCCGTTTAATCTTGAGTCAGTTGCCCGACTTTCTGGCCAAGGGTTCTCACACGTATGCGTTCGTTGATGTTTCGCGAACGTTTATCGATAAAGTTAAAAAGTTAATTAAAGCGAAATACCGATGAAACACCTCGTTCGACGAGTTTCTCTCGATAAAGGGGTTGCAAGTCTGAACGTTATTGGAAATTGCGCGAGAAGGTTGGACGGTGGACGGGCTTGATAGTTGGACGAGGTGCGGGCGATCCGCTCCTCATCGCGGAAACTTCCAGCGAAACGTCGCACTTTATTCCCGACCTATCGAAACTTGGCGCGCAAAATTTACAAACTCGGCCCCGTTCGTCGTTGGTTGTCAGAACGTCCAACGATACGGGCATATTCTCGAAAGATTACAGCTAATACGGCAGGATCGAAACGGAAAACTCGAACGAAGAATTGAAACGAAGGTGGCTAGACGGGTACACGCTCCGACCTTCTCCGTTTCGTATTCGCTGCGCCGTGTACGATAGCTGTGATTTACGGAACGCAGTGAAACTGGAACAGCTAAAAGAAAAATCGCAATTGCGAGTTGAGCGTTTAGCGGCGCAACAGAGCGAGATATCTTTAACGGCGCCGATCAATTTACCCGGAAGATCGTTGCAAGCCTAAGAATAGCTCCGAGTTCTTCGAGGCAAGCCCATCGCGCAGAGTGATTAATTTTCCTAATCGACTAGCGAAAAATAGATTAATCAACGTCGAAAAATCCAAAGATTTAACGTCGATCCAAGGATATTTTCGGCCAAGGCGTCGCAGGTTCCGTTCGCTGGAACGACGATCAAACGTGCTGTTAGACGGATTAACGGTGAATTACGCGAAGCAGCTTTTAATCGACGCTGCTCGAATATCAAGTAAGTTGTTAGGGCGGGAGTAGCCCGAGTGGCAAAACCGAGGTAATGCCGTATTTCGAAGAGATTGCTTCGCCCCGAGTGATTTAACGTCGTATAATCTGCTACGTGTTTCTTTTTTGCGTCGCTTTTTTCTTTTCTTTTTTTTTTTTTTTTTTAACGGTACCTCGCGCACTTGTCGACGCGTTTGAGTTATTAACTCTCTTGTCCCCTTCCATCTCCTTCCTTTCTCCTTTTTTTCTCTCTTTTTTTTTATTTCTTTTTTATTTATTTAGATACCTTTTGTTTTTCAACCTATCTTTTTAAAGCGCTCGCGGAGGTGCTAAATATATCGTTTTATGCTTAATACATGCTCAACAAAGTGGATATAAAAGCGACGTTGAAACATTTTACTCTAAATTTAGCCGTTACAAAGAAATCTGCGCAACGGCTCCCGCGGGACGTTACAAATTTCGGGGACCAGTTTTACAGCGTTACGAAATATACCGCAACAACATCGGCACGAAACCTCGCGCAGAATCAGAACCTCTGAATTACCGTAGGAAAAAAGAGATTCCACTCGGCAGCAGGCATTCGCGAACGAGTGACGCAAAAATACGTCGGTTTCCACGAGGGGAGGGGGGGGGCGAGGAGGAGAGAATGAAAAAGAAAAGGAAGAAACTGTGGAACACGGGGTGTCGCTGAACCGGACCGGATAATTTATGTATCCGTCCGCTAAACTTGCGGATGCTCGCTGAACGCGTCGAACGACAAAAGCTTAACGAAACTGTATTATTTCTGCGAGTCCGGCGCGGCATGCCGATAAAAAGAACTAGCAAACGGTTACGAGCTCGACACCCGGAGCGTCGCTCGAATCTGGCAGAAGACGGTACGATACGCGGAACATTGGACGGATAAAACGAACATCGTCGTTTATCGATAAACAGAGCCGCTCTCGTAACGCGTTCTGTCGTGACGCGCTCGAGCAAAGTGTTGGAAATTTGTCACGTCGTGCTCGAACGATCGTAGCTAAACTCGGACGAAACGTGGCGGCTTCCAGTTGCTCGTTGTTAGTCGTTTCCAATGGGATACGGCGGCCAAAGGTAAAATAAAAAGCTGTTAAGGAGATCGTCTACGACGGTGAGAATCCATCGGCGATAGCCGCAATTCCGTCCGAGTAAACGGCAACCTACTCGCTACAAACCTAATCGTATCCGTGTGCTCGTGATTGGTATATCTTGCCACGTCGATAGACCGCCAGCGACAGGTGCTACGTATCGATCTTATTAGACAGGAGGAACAATGGCAAACAAATCACGATCGCGTCAATGTCTATACGTACAACGACGCAAACGGAAACGTTTGTCCACCTGATCGTTCGTAGTTAGACCTGTCGGACCAGCGAAATTCTCGATCGAGCGTTCTCGACCGAGCGTTCGCCAGCACAACTTTTCGCTCCTCTTCTTACGCCTGCTACGAGCGTGCAGGTAATCTGGCAAGTTTCGTCTCGTCGAGCGTTGTCCGGCGATGTAATCGCGAACACGACGTCGTCCGGACAAATTAGACCGTGTCGAGCAGCTGTTGAAGCCGCAATGGCTCCCGAGGCGGACCGAGAAAGTGCATCTGACGGCTTAACGACTTTTCGTCGGCGAACCGGCAAAAAATAGGCCAACTTTCGTCCAAAGTTTTCTTGCTTTTCTCCGCACGGATAACCGCTTACAACGGTGAACTTTGTCTTTGGCAGTGACGTTGCCCGAACGGTCGTTACGTTCGATAAATGGGCCGCGAGGGGAGCGCGACTCAGGCGGACCCCACTCGGCCCTTTCGAAGCGGTCTCGTCTGGCGTACGAGCTGTCCACTTAAATAACATCCTCTCCGAATTTAAATTAAAATTGCTCGCCGCGCCGCACCTTCCCTCGTCCAATTAGTCCGCGTTCGCTGCGGTTTCAACTAACTTTTAAACGTAAATAACGAACCTATAAATTCGCCGAATTCTCGCAATTCTTCGGAAACGGACTGAAATTTCAGTGAAATTTCGGTTTTCTTCTTTTTCTTTTTTTTCTTTTTTTTTCAGTTTCCTTCGGTGAAACAGATTCGCCAAATTGACCGCGAACGTTTTAAAGTGGAAGAAACTGTTGTAATTTAGAAAGAAATACGAACGCGACGTTGCTAGAAGAAAGGGAAAGATTCCGGCACGTGAGCTTCAAGGGTGTCCGTTTGTGTCTCGGAGGAGCAACAAACGTCCGGAGCGAAAAGAAAAATAGACGCGTGGAATAACGCGTGGCTCTCATTGGCAAACGCTGTACGAAGAAAACGAGGCGACGAAAGACTGCGAAGATATCGAGACCACTCTGTGTAGACGCTGAAAACAGGATAAGCTGTATCATCGATACCGAAAGCTGATTTTACCGCACTAATCGGAGAAATCTACTTGTTTGGCAACGTAGTTTCGCGAGATAGCTAACGTCGAGAATTTGCCCGTATGTTTCGGATTCTCGGCAGCACGGATAACGACAACGTGTCTCTGGAAATACACTCGCGAAACTTTTGACAAAGATTTCGCCATCAGCCGCCTTGAGCGAAGTACCTTCTTCCTCGTTTGATCGATAAAAGCTAATACGAAATCACAAGACAAGGATCTCTTTATCCCGAAAATGTATATGGAGAGTCGTGAACGCGCGCTATAACATACAGGCTGGAACGAACGAGAGAAGAGACGGTAT
Source organism: Bombus bifarius (assembly GCF_011952205.1). Lineage (NCBI taxonomy): Eukaryota > Metazoa > Arthropoda > Insecta > Hymenoptera > Apidae > Bombus > Bombus bifarius. The sequence goes on along the minus strand of NW_022884505.1, from coordinate 5,945,642 downwards.
CGCGATACCGATATCTACTTGAAACGCGAGATAAAGGAACGAGGGAGCAGCTCATCCCTTTCGGCGCTCGGTATTCGATCGATGACGATCGTTTCGACGTCCAACGGACTAAATACGTGTAACAACGAGAGCTGGAATTACCAATTACCAATACGAAGGTAAGTAGGTGTCTGTTTTCTTTTGCTCGACGCGTCGAAATCAACGCGCGTGTGTTTTGCAAAGTTTGAGAACAACGACGCGTCGAACGTATTTCAACGATTCGCAAACTGTAACCGTTTCCTCGATATTGTCCTATAGATCAGCTACTAACTAAATTGTTACGAATTTTCAGTTCGTTCCGTTCTCGTTCTCGTTCTCGTTCTCGTTCCATTTTCACGCTCTTTTCGCGCACCAACGTATGAAACGGACAGAGATTCGATGGTTACACGCACGTCATCGTACTAGGAGACGTATCAAAGTCTCGCACAGAAGGATCAGTCTGGCGGAAGATCACACGGATGTCACAGGTAGCATATTCGAACATCATGCGGGACGTACGTCTCGCAGGCAATCTGTTTATGCGTTATTGTCCCGTCCTTGAACGGAATAATTTTCAAACAGCCGCGGGATATGTGCATCTGTTGCGATACGAGCGTTACAAATACCGCTGACACTTTCTCTCGCCAGCAATATCTCGCTCGGTAGAAACGCCCCTGCGTTTGCTGACAACGATCCTGGAAAATCTCGATTCTTTGCCTCGACAACGTCTTACGATGGTCGCCGCTGTAAAAACGAGAAAACGTAAACGGAACGTGTAAACGAATAAACAGGCAAGTTTATCGAAGCAACTCGAAAAACTAAAAACTGTGAGAGCCGCGTTTCAACGCAACAAACACCACCTGTAAATATTCAGCCATCGCGCAGACAGCTTTCAATCGAGTCGTCGTCGATCGGCCGCTTTTTTCTGGCGTTTGCCCGTGAACGCGAGCAACCGTGCCCTGTCGAATCTGTCGATACGCAGAGCGCCGAAAACAAGACGCGACGTTCGGCGGAACGTGCCCGACCGATCGTTCACCCTTAGCCGCGGAATCAACGCGAGAGAATGAACTAAAAGGTTCGATATTGCTGAAACGGCGCCCGTAACGCGGATCGAACGACGCGCCAACGACCGTGCGTTATAAACCGATCTCTCGAAAGCCGTTCCGTGCGTCGCGCGATCGTTTTAATACGTTGGAAGCTCGCTCTCGCGAGAATCACCGCCCATTCAAACTCGCGTCTCCGAACGTCGTGCAAAGCAAATATCTATCTATTATCCAGCCACCGAAACCTTTCCTCCCTCTCGCCGACGTCACTCCTCTCCTGGTAAACTCGAGTGCATCCGTTTAACGACGGAACCTTTCCGCAACATTAATTCTCTTTTTCCTCGTTCCTTACGCGCTGATTCGCCGATCGAGTCTTCTATTCGCAGAGACGGCGTTGAGACGGTCACCACGGTTTTTACGTTGGTAAAACGCGGCAATACGTTTCACAAAGCCGCTTAAACGCACCGTGACTATTGGCTATTAACGTATCCTATTATCGCAACAATGCGAAACTTTTCTCGTATATCGGTCGAATATCGAGAAAAAGGCACTTTGGATTTTCACGCTTTTCCAATATATATCGCTAAACGCTAAAGACGTTTTAAACAACTTTTTCCTGCGCATACGTGCAATCGATGCGGCGTTTGGTCTTAGTGTTGCGGTTATGCGGGAAAGTAGGCCTCGGTTCTCGAAGCTCGATGTAGGTAGCAGTATCTAATATTAATCCGCTCACCGCCGTGGCATTTTTTATGTTTACACCGATAAGGGTAAGCCGTGAATATTGCTAAATACTATAACCCGACCCAGCTTGGAAACTCGGGCCGAGCTACGTGTAATATTTTTCCGTGTAATTCGTAATTGAAGGCCGAGCGCCGGCCCTGCGTATAGGACAAAACCGTTCGAAACGTCGAGCTTCGCAACGTATTTCGAAAGCATCGAGATCGAAGGTGGCCTCGTTTTTTCGAATATTTATCGACTCTCGAATCGTTGCGCTTCTCCTCGTATTCTCCGCATTCGTCGTCGAAAACGGCGATCAAACGAGCGATAGAAAATTTTAGTTAAATTTCGCGTCATTCTGTATTTTCCTTCGCAACTTGCCCTCGATTATCGATTATTTCTTATCGTAGAACAAATTATCCAGGAAAAATCTTACAACGTGCTATCGTCAGCGTGATTTCCTTCTGTGATTCGCTCGTGTCGGGCAGCACCAGCCTCGTTCGTAAAGTTCGAGGGGCACGGGGCGAGCGAGTCTATTTCCGCGCGCGGAGTTAACCAGCATCTGGAAGGAGTCGCGTAAACGTGTCTACGCCCGGAGAGGATGACGCTCGTTCGCGAAGAACATATACACGAGGGCCGAGAAAGCACGAGCGAGGGTTGTCGAGCGCGTTTTGCGTTCGACGCGCAGCCATCAGCGAGCCAGTTGATTCCCCGCCGTTTCGCGCACAATCCCTAAATTACGAGCGAGACGAGACCGCTTTGTCGAATTCCTGGTACTTAAGTCGGACCCGGTGGTTTTCGCGTTCGACACTCCGCGTCGGTTATTCGCAAATTTCTCGTCGCGGTATTTGATCGATTTGGCCGACTCGGCATGGAAAGGAAGCGCGGAAAGGGCTCGAGGCTCCTTCGCTTGGTGCGATCAGAGACCACGAAAAGTATCCATCAGATGAAAGCAGATCAGAGGCGGAAGATCAAACGACAAGGAACGCGGGCATAATGACCTTAGGTCGTGTTTAGGTAACTCGTGTTTTGTTTTTATCGCCGAATCGTTTGCGATGAGGAAAAAGCCAGATCCTGGAACTTTTGAGAGTCGCTTACGAGCTTTGTGAATGATTCGTCGCAGTTGCGAGTAAATCTTTTTTTTTTATATTTTACGTGGAGGAAATCCGCACGGACGCCAGGCCGCTTCTGGGGAAAGCGGCGTGGTAGTGTCGGACTCCAACCGACTAAAACCTCCACGATAACCGTCCCGGCTGCGATCGAGAGAGGCCCGGGAACCGATGTGAGCGTCGCAACGGGGCCTCCCCCGCGCGCTTAATACCACGGCTGATGGAGCGGTGTGTGACCATTGTTACACCGCCTCGTTGCCGTAGCCGCCGTCGTGCCAGGCAGCCCGGTTCCCCTACCGGACTAATTATAAAATATTATTGTAGGAATTATCAAAAAATATGGACTACGGGGCCCCAGGTGGATGTAAACCTGGAATCTATAGCTGGACTACTACACTAAGGCAATGGCAGTACGGATATTCACAACACAACTATTCTTCTATATACACAACACAATTATTCTTCTTCGCAACCACATTTTGATTACAGGTGACCTTCGTTTCGTTGTTCGGGGTTAGTATCAATGTTGCTGTGTTACAAGTATTACGAATATGAGGAGGAAGAATTTTTGTTTCCTCTTTTCTTTTTTTTTTTTTTCTATGTTGTTTTCATAAGTAGGTTTTTTTACTTCTTTCTTTTTTTTTTATTTTATTTTTATTTTTCACATCTCGGGAGGTAATTTCCTAGAGAGACACCTAAGACGTAGAAGCTGCGTCGCCCAAGTACGGGATTCTCACACACATCACATTTCACTTCTGATCCTGAACACACTTATATCAAAATCCAGGGGGGATGGATCCGAACCGCCAACCTATGTGTTTGCAGTCAGCTACAGTAACCACATAGCCACCGTCGTCCTGTACAAAGTATAGTTCCATAATTCTTATTTGAGGCTAAACATTCTGATCTCGCACTATTACATATATATTATTCATTATTCCCACTCCCCCGCCCCCTCCCTCTCATCCCACCCCTCCCCAAAGTTACACAGCACCCAAAAAGCAGACTACCGAAGCGTCCTGTTTTGCAATCAAGTTTTCAGGACAGAAAAAAATAAAAAAAAATTCATAAAAAAGCTCCGCTCCCCAGCGGCTTAAACCCAAAAATTGTATTATACACGAAAAATGTAAAGCGCCGGCACATAATACAGCATGGCTACGTCGTACCGCCGCGTATCGGTACCTTTGCCTAACATATCTGTTGGAATACAACGATATCAATCGCATGCAGATAAGGTAATTGATCGTACGGATTCTTCCCTTAGTTGCCCAGCGCCATCCCCACTAGCGTGCGTTCGTGAGATGCACCACGGCGGCTAGCACGTGCAGGCTCTTTCGAAAATTCGCCGGAAGAAGCGTGAGGATATGGATGGAACATTCTAGATGGGCACGTCGAGAAGCTACTAGAAGGTTCTGTGCCACATGTGACGCCACACAGACACCCACACAGGTCACACTCATTACTGCATAGAGAGAGTGGGGCACTAAACCTTTTCAAGGGCCATGGGTCACTAAGCCAGTCAGTCTGTGAATAACTAGCCAACTGTCTACATTCCAGAACGCACATTTATAATCCTTGTAATAATTGTTTAATAAATATCACATTCTATTATTTCAACACAAACATTGTGTCTTCCACAGATTATTAATCTTAATTCCAAGATTAAATTCTAACAATATCATTACAAAAATTGACCGTTTATTGCGAATACGTATCATTAGCAGGCTAATTAGTTTCCTCTTTTGACAAATTTTTATCTCTCTTGAGATGCGATTACATCTTTAGACACAACGTTAGGCGATATTCTGAGGGGACAAGAAATTCTGGATAGAATGGTAAAGAAAATTTGACTTATGACACATAAGAATTATTTATTTTATTATGTAAATAGACCGCGGTTTTTTACGCATTTGTGGAAAATTTGCACGTAATACGACGAAATATATATGCTTCCTTTGATATTTTTCTATAATACGTAATAGGTAATGCAATTGTCTACCCTTTTGTCTTTTACCGGGATTTTACTTCTTGAAATATATTCTCGCAGATAAATTTGCATAAAAATCTGTAAGTCTAATTATAAAATGTTATTGTAGGAATTATCAAAAAATATGGACTACGGGGCCCCAGGGGGATGTAAACCTGAAAGCGTAGGTTTTGTGCGTGTCTATGGAGAAAAAGGTTTCCCTCGCGCAACTATGATCGAGCAGCCAAGCTCCAAAGAAACAACGTAAAAGTGGAGAGGAAAAAGCATAATCCCGGCAGAAAGGAAAGATCCAAGTGCTTCTCGCTTGTTCTTAAATCCGCAGAGTAAATGGAACGGCAGTAAGAAAAGCAATGACCGAAAATGGAGCGTTCCACTGAATAATGCAACGTTAGACGGTGGATAAATACAGGCGGACGAAGCTGTCGCAGCCTCGGTATCGCCAGCTTATTAACGATAAAATCAACGATGTCGCGATACTTTGTCGATGCGACGAACGCTCGTTCGAGACTTGGCTTCGCGATGGGAAACAGTTTTGGAGGAAACGCGTGTAGAGAAGGGAGTGGCGATTCCGTCGAACCGGAATGCGAGGAAAAGAAGGGAACGATTCTGCGAAGCTGACGCAACGCAAGCTTTGCTCACGACGTTGACAAACAGAGAAACGGAAAAGTAATTTCTCCAATCTCGATAATATTTATAAAACGCGGCAAACAAAGGTACCTATCGCGTGTTTACGCCTTATAAATAGGAGGAAAACAGGAAGGAGGAAAGAGGACTGGCGGAAAGAAGAGAGAGAGGCGGAGGGATTGGCGAGGAATATCAGGATAAATTTCCACGACAAACACCGAACGAGGCAGTCGAGTAAGCTATTTCAAAAATATACGTACGGACAGCTCTGGTTTCCAGCTACTGTTCGCAATTCGTACGCTTTGGAAAGTTTGGGGAAGCCGACGGTGTACATGCACGCCGCTCGCTATTTTTTAACGCTCTCATAAACTTTCGATGCAGTCCAAGTATTAACGTGGCAGGGCAAAAACAAGGAGAAAAAAGCGTATTCGTATTCGTCGATGCTGCTTTTGGCGTCGATGAAACCTCCATTGCGATCGAAATAAACGGGCGAATTTTCACCGACCTATGAAACGCCCGACACCGCGTATTTGTTCCCGGGGAAAAATACGAGAAAACCTTTGGTAAGGTCAATTTTTTTAACCGTAATCGCTCACCGGATACGCAATGTTGCAAGTTTATCGCGATGAAAAAATGCCAGGAAAAAAAGAAATTTCTCTACACGCGGCGTACGGCCCGATGACTCTTGACAAGGCAACGAGTTCGGCGATTTGAAATTTCTATTCTTCGAAAGCGAAATAAACGTGGAAAAAGCGTGATTTTGAGTAAATGCCCGGCAATTTCATAATGTAAACGTTTCGGTTTAATTTACATGTGCTCGTATCGTCATCGATGTTTCGAGTTCGGTCTTACGTGGCGCGGAACCTAGTAACGCGATGCTTTTCAGAATGAAACGGAAAAAGGATCGGAAAGTTGCTGACGCTTTTGAAACGAACGCGTAGACCCGGTATTACCTGGTCACGATTCCAAACGCCGGGAGCTTTTATCTGCATTTTCAATTTACTTTTCCGTATATTAAAAGTAACTGGCTGCCGCTAGTTTGTTTACATCTACATATAAAGCGAGCTGATCGATGAAAAATTGGGTGAAAAAGAAAATGACGAAAAAAACCGGAAGACGTTGGAACCGCTGGTTCGTGGGAGCCTTCGTATTCGCGAAAGCGATATTTCGTAGAAATATTATTTCTCTTCGCTCGTTTGAAAGAAAAGAGACGAATCTCGTTGCGTGGGTGACGCTTGCGAAGCATACGAAAGGAGGGAAAAGAGAAGAAAGGAGGAAACACGGTACAAAACAGGGCAGAGCTGGCTGGTTAATTTGCTTGTAACGATGCTCGCTAGTTACAGCTGGTTGACGTTTCCCGGCTCGGTTGTCACGGACTAGAGCGGTCTCCTTGAAAATCGTCGACTCGCGAGGGTGGCGCGTCGCGCACCGGCTTAATTATCACGAGCACGATATGAAAATTAGCCGACGACGATGCGTTCGTTCGTTTCCGGGTGAAACGTGGTGAAACTTTGCACGGCGAAACTGTTTGAAAAGCAGACGGGATCGGGATCGCTTTAAAAATGCCTGGCTCGTGTTCGATAAATCCAGCAAACAGGATTATTACAGCAACAGGAGGAGATTATAAGAGATACAAACTGGCCTCTCTTTGCAACTTTGTATTTCGGGAAAACGTTTCGAAACGAACGATCGAGTCACGTTCCGTTTCTCTCGGTACACGCTTTCGCTACCGGATCGGTAAGCAAGTTCAGTTTCAGTTTCGCTTTCGGTTTCGGTTTCGGTTTCGGTTTCCGGTAGAAAGTGGAACTCGCTGTTGAAACGTTATCCTCTTGACGTCTCTTTAAATGGTCGTGATTTTGCGCCGCTTTAACTCCTTTCGAACGAGGGAAACCACGCTTGCAGAACCGACGTTAACTTTTCAGCGAACTTGGTCGATGGTGTTACAACGTGTCTCGCGGTGTCGCGAGTCAGACGCGTTTCGAACGCATCGACGTCCACCAGAAAACTAGAAAACGATAATGCCTCGTGCCCGAACTATGAGAAACCAAGGATCGCGCGTCGCGCAAGAAGAATTACACTGCTTTCGTTGGTCTATCGAAGAAACGATAAATAGTCCCTCGTAATTCCATCGTGCGAAACACGTGGTCGGCCTATCGAAAAATGGCCACGAAACAAATCGTGCACGAGTTGGCGCGATCCGCGACGGAAACGTCTTATTTAAACGTCTCGTTGCCATTTGCTTCGAAGCGACAGAGACACGATACGAAAAGCCTCGGGGACCGAGTCGTTAACCGACCGACCGTGTACGTAGGAGAGTACGAGAAACCGCGAAGAAAGGACGACGAACCGCGACACGGTCGTCGTAGAATCGAAACACTGCAGCCGTGTCGGCCCAACAGACGTAATAACGGTGACCACCGAGAGAAATAGGGGACGGGATAAAGGAAACCCCTGGGCTATGGTTTGACAGCCGACCCGTGAAACCTGCGATATGCGCGCCGTATTACAACCCCGCCGGCCGAATCCGTGTGTTGGCGAGACTTCAACAAATCCTGACACCGAACGCATCGCAACTCCACTCGTAATCCGATGTAGCTACACGCTAGAAGGACGTTCGTGTGCACTGGGGACCGGATACGCGCAGCTTTACGACTCAGCTAACCCCGCTGCGTCTCCTCTCGTCCTGGTCCACACACTCGCGTGGCCACGTATTCCTCGTCTCCGAGGGACGCGCCGCTTTCACGGAATTACGATCCATCTTGTCCGAGTTAATTCTCTTTGCAGACAGACGTGGCACTCCGTAATCCGATGAATTCGTTTTAATTGGTCGACTTGTCGGAAATTGGCGGATTCTACGCGGAATGCACGGTCGAACAGGCGCCTCGTGTCGTGAAATTTTTACCCGTCGACGTTTCTCGATTCGAACGACGACCCTGGAGAAACAGCGTGACTTGGGAAGAAGAGGGGGGGTGGGGGGAAGGATTCGCTCGCTAGACGCGGTTAATTGCAGTTTCAGAACTGCGCCGGCTAAAACGAAAGGAAGATTTGGTGTATTCAGTGGATCGAACGAGCTGTTTCGCTAACATCGGAACAAAGTAGAAACGAATCGGTACGTATGATGGAGAAAACTTTGTCCAGCTTGGGGAAAAGTTTAAGGACCGATGTCCCTCGATCCACGCTGGAGAGGGTCGATGAAACAAGGCGAATTAGCGGGAGATCGGGAGAAGAAGGCAGAACGGGCGGAATAGAAAAGGAATAGACACGGCAAGCTTCGGCCGTGCGATTTCGGTTTCCTATCACGTAGCGTTATCCCCTCGTAAAGTTGGCCACTCGTGCCACTAGCAGAAACTGTATGGCGGGCTCCGAGAGGATTTAAATCGCGCGACGGACGAACGTATCGGTGAAATTACTGGAGAGCCCCGTCGACGTGCCTTTCGTTCCTGTCTGCCCCACGGCTCGGCTGCCACGGATCTAACAGATTTACCGGATCCAACGTGCCGGGTTACGAAACTTCGAAACTGGCTAGAATCGACTGCTAAGTTAATTGCCGGTCGCTCCCTCCCACCTACTCGTCTATCAGACGACTCCAACTAGTAACCGACGAGGAAACCGCTGATTTCAGGCGTAAATTCAGCTGAAAATCCGTAGCGTGGAACGATGAAAGAGGCCGCACGGAAGAAAACAGCCTGGCGATCAAAAGGCTGGAACGTGCTTTCAAACCCGAACCGAGATCCACTCTGACTTTCGCCCTTTGTTGCGAATATGACAGCCCGTTCGCGCTTTACCCTCGACGATCGACGCCGACCACGCCTCTGCCGCCTGTTATTTCCCAACCGTCCACCGTTTTGCTCCCCTTCTTTTTCATTTTCTTCTTTCCCCTCTTCTCCTTTTATCCTCTTTTCCCTTCTTCTCTCGCCGAAGCGCCGCGTTTGCTGTCGAGTTCGGCTACGATTGGCAAACGCAAATCTTACGTGGACGCGCGTTACGCGCGTTCCACGCATTTCAAATTTCACGACGTAACGTACTCGACGACTCAACGTAACGTGGAAAACGCGACAAGATGTTCGAATTTGGAATTATGCGAGCGCGCTGGCTCGATCGGCATGCCATCCGTCAAACGCGCGGCAAATAAATCTGTCGGTGTAATTTTAACGAGCCGCGATACCGCTCGAGGATTATACGGGTAATTTAAATTCCGCTCGCTCGATCGACGCGACTGATGGAACGACGATGAGCCGGCTGAGCCGAGATGAAATGATAAATTAGCGAATGAAACAGCCAAGTATAATAGAATGCCCGGTTAAATATAGAGCGTTTTGAACCGATTAACAGATAACTGCAAATTAGATCGTCCATTAACGCGGTTCGTCCACGTTCGAGCGGCATCGTTCGAGAATCAGTCAGAGAATTAGTCCGAGAATTAGTCCGAATACCCTCCGATCGATCGTTTTCCCCCCGAAATCTCGCATTCGATCTGTTTCGATTCGCCATTCGCGCGATCCGAATTTAAGTTTCACGAATGTGAATACGAGCGAGCCGTACGTACCACTGACTATCGCACGATCGCTGTGGCAAAACGCTGGCGTACAATTACCGCTATTTGCCGTTAGTTGAAAGATATTGTAAACGTTATTGCTCGTGCGTGGAAACTCGCTACTTCGCGCAGCCAGTCGAACTGTTCGATATTTATAGTTAGTCGACAAATACCGCGTACCTATCGTCGAGATTCTACGCAAGCATTGCGCGCGTTACAAACCCCTTCTATATCGTGCAATTGTCTTATCGAATAGCCGCTGCTCGAAACTCGCGCTGCGAATCGCATTCGAAAAATATTATTTATCTGGAAATCGAACGTGCAGATTTTTTTTTAAATTCAAACGACCTAACCCCAGCAGTTAGATTGGCCGAATTTCGTTCTCTTTGGAAACTTTGAGACCTCCGAACAACCCGTCTCTAGATGTCTACGATAACTTTGAAATTCCTAAATTCCAATTAATAAGTAAACACCGGAACGACCAAAATTCCCTGGACCGCGTAATCCGCACGAAAATACAAATTCAGCGTCGAATTCGAAGAGATAGATGAAAGAGGAATTCGATGGTAGAGCAAATCGGACGAACGGTTTGTAACACGAGACATTAATAAAGTTGGTGGAGCCGCGGAAAGCGGATGGAAATGGAAATTTGCCGATTTTAATATCGGTGAATGCATCGGGACGAGAGAAGAAAGATCAAAAGGTCGACTGTTGATTAATTTGAGCGGCACGCGAGCCACGAGCCCCAAGCCCCGAGCCCCGAGCCCCGAGCGTCGCGATGCTCGCGTGCGCCGAAGCTACTGCGATCGAGCGAGCGTCGCAACCTCGGTTAATAAACCGTCGTATAATATTACGTACACTGATCAACGATTCGGAAAGGGAGTTTCGCTAACCGGGGCATCGCCCCACCATCGTGCGAAAATAAACTAATTAGCCTTTGGGGACGTCGAGGCATGCCCCTCGACGCCCCATCGGATTTCAAATCGTCGATTTTACAGCTAGCTGCTGTTACGTTCGAACCGTTTGTAAACCAGTGACGCGCAATTTGGGACAGCGATTGCGATCGAAATCCGATCCCTCTCGAGAATCCTACGGAAAGGGAATTTCTTTCGCAGTGGTTGGTTTGGCCGATCCAAGTTTCGGCGCGCGTTGTCGCGATGCCTAATCGCTGCGTTGTCGATCGTCGTTGCCATTGGAACGCGCGACGAGCGAACAGCCGTGAGTTTCCTCTGTACACTCGAGGCCTGAACTTAAAGGCTTAACGACCTGTTCGCCGTTGCAGCTCGGCTGAGACGAATCTTCGGCGTTCGCCCGAGCTAAACCAGCGAATATTCGAGCGGCCTGCCTCGAAACGGTCGCTGAATTTCTGCTGAAAAATTAATCAACGCGGAACATAAATCGCCAGTGATAAACACGTGAAAAACCATGCGCTGATGTTGGGGCGGGGGGTGGAAGAACGGCAACGGCAACGTTGTTGCCAAACGAATGTAATGAACGGGCAAATACGCGTTTGTTTGCAAGTACCCTACGGCGAGCAAATAACGTTACGCGAAATACGCGGCCGCGTCTCATCCTGTGTCGTCCTTTTATACACACGCGTGAAAAATTTCGCGGAAATTCGCACTGGCGACGCTGAATCGGTGCGCGGAAAAAATCTGGCCGACTCCTGTTAATAAATTTCTTTCTTACAAAATTTTGCCCGTGGGCCGCGCTATCCAGCCGCCCGTATTTCCATCTTTTTGCCAGGAATTCGGCAACAAAGTTTGCGAAAAGTTACGGGCGCCGACTCGAGAGAACGCCGAGACCGGTTTTTCTAAAACAAAACGATCCTGCGAACTAGACGCGACGAGTGCCCCGGTCAATCGTCGAAACTCGAGTCTCCGCGATAACTCCTTCCTCTTCTGGCTATACGTACAAGTATATCAACGTGCGCCTTGCAACGCGACCCCTGCCGTTGTTCTCCTATTCTGCTTGCACGTTTCTCAAAGAGAATATCTAATACCAAGGTGGCCTTCGCTTTACGCGTCTGTGAGATTCCCGCGATGGAAAAAACGTCGCGCTGTTCAGCAAACCAGCGTCCAAGCAACGATAATACGTATACAACGTTGCATAAATCAACGAATGTTCGCGTATAGAAACTTGTAAAAAAAATCCACTGTCGAAAAATAGAAAAATGCGTACTCGTGCAAAGATCAGCGGGAAACGAAACGATTTTCGACTCGTAACCAAACGTTATAGTCATAGGAATGTAAGGAAACGGCGCGCAAACAACCGACGCGAAACCATCGTGACGCAAAAGCATTTGGCGACAGGGAGCACGGGTCCGGCCGTAGCGAAAAAGCAGCAGCCAGCCCGCTGTCGTTTCATCCAATGGGCGGTTGTATCGATATATCGAGGCAGCGTCGCTGAAACCTGCTGGTGGCAGAGAGCCAACGATAAGGGCCGCCACCTATCGACCGTAGGAGCCTCCTTTTGTATTAACGACGCTGTTCCGACTGTAATAGAGAGCCTCTGTACTCCGGCCCAACGTCGCCAGGTTATTAAATCCCGGGATATAAATTAGTTAATATTTTTCACGCGCCGCTAGCTCGCACTCCTTTCTTCGCCAGCGAAATGGATTTTCCGCTAAACTTAAATTGCTTAGCGATCGTCGGATGTGAAAGTTTTTTCGAGTCCGTCGATAAAGAGCTTTCGCGTACAACCGGCCCGATCAACGTACCATCGACACGCGACAACTGCCAACGATTTACAACGGTCACGATGGTATTACCTTTTCTCCACGATACTTTTTTTTCCTTTCTTCTCTTCCGCCGTATTTGAGTTAATCACGATGGTTGGTCGCTTTACGTCATCGTATACGAGGGACACGTCGAATAAAGTTTGTGGAAAATCATTACTCCACGGATCCTTTTCATCGAGTGTTCCAAGATAGCCGTTAGTGGAATTTTCGACCTCGTTTAAGACCCTTCAACGCGCTGAAATCTGCTCGCCAACTTTACTCGGAATTCAATGCTTTTCAATTACAAAGATTTTCCGGTTAACCGTTCCTTAATTAAACGTGTAACTATACCGAAACGTTTAAATTACCTTTTGAACCTGGTATACAGGTCAAAGCTACTCCAGTTTACTCTGCTTTTTTCAGATCGTCCCTTTCAATTTCGCTGCGCGGAACGTCGGGAAAGGAACTCGAATACGAACGACACGAATAATTTGATAGAAAATCTTCGTCGAAGCGAATTCGAAGCAAATTCGAGGCAAATTCGAAGCGATTTCGAAGCAAATTCGGGCCGAACGAATTCTCGCCTCGATTCGGAGTCAATATGCTTGTCCTTAAATTGACCGTCCTCCTCGGCAGGATACCTACGAAATCGCAAATGCGAGACCGACGATTCGTAGGAAAATCTGTGCGACCGCCGGTAATACCATCTCCTATAATCGACGTTGGCCTGCTTACGTCAATCTGCTCGTGGCAGGTGTCGGACGATAGAGGCTCTACGCGACATCAACCTCGTCGTTATAATCCGTACAAGCTTGGTCTCGTGTAACGATAACGTTAGTCGTGTAATAGATACTTTCGATGTCGGCGTCGAAATCATTTCCCAATATATTTCCTGCGAAATTGCTTCGTAATTTCGTAGTAACACACCGACTGGCTATGTGCCACGTCACCGACTCGCCTACACCTCGCTATCTCTCCCTTAACGACAATTTTATTGAACCGAGCGATCGACCCGGCTCGCCCGGTAAATACCTTCGCTCCTCTGGACACACCGACGATAATTGACCCAGTTCGATATCCTTGTAAACCGACGCCAGGCGTTTCTTGCCTCGTAAAGACGAATCTCTAAACGACGAGAAACCTAATCACTTTCAGACAACTTTCGTTTAAAGACGAAAGAGCGTAAAGAGCTGGGTTCGGCCTTCCCCCATCCGCGTATCTTTCGGGGAGTCGATCGCGATGGTCCTCTCCTTTGTCGGATACGATTCGAATTGGTCGAATAAGCTGGCAAGCGCTAGATCCGTCTCATCTCCTTCTTCCGTCCAATATTAGCGCCTCTACGAACGCATAAACCGAAAAATCTTGCCACCGTATTACGCCGAAATATTCGACGATGTTCGTTCGCGAGCGATAAAGCTTCGCTACTGTTCGCGATCGGCGCTGCTCTACTACGAAATATCGAATTTATCGCGTAGCCGCGTACACGGGAGAAGGAAAGAGATCGCAAGGGCGGTATTTACCCAACGCGAGAGGCAGGCTACGAAAGACGAGCACGAGCGACTACAAAGTTCAATCGGGCTCGATAAAGCTTAACTTTCTCCGCGGAGAGCGGCCATTCGGAATTCGAGTGGCGTGTACGGTGTGCTCGGAGCGTTAACGAGTTCGATCGTCATCGTAAATAAGCAACCAGCGGTCCGAAAAATCCCGCCACGGTCAAGAAGACTTAAGAAGCCGTTCGCGGAAGATGGACGGCGCCGGCCGCTACTTCTCGGCCGGAAATTACAGGTGACTTAGCGCGGTCTCTCTGCCCTCGCTTCTCTCGACAGACAGAGAGAAGAGGGCGCGGGCGCATCGTGGAATCCAAGCGAAGAGAAAGAGAGAGAGAGAGAGAGAGAGAGAGGCGTGGCTCGTCGAAAAAATCAGACGCGATCTTTCGCGCGTTCGTCGACAGTTTCTGCCTCGCCGTTACGTTTCTACCGCCCCCGCTGTATTTCGAAACGGAAGAGCGGCGCGATTCCGTCTGTCGGCTCTCTTCCTGCACGCTTCGTTGTGCACCGTCGCGCGTAACTAGACGCTGGAAACGAGAATTATGAAAATTTCGTGGAGCAGTTGCGCCGACTCTTCTCGTTTCTCGCCATTGAAATCGCGGGTGTCAGGTCGCGCGATCGATACAACCCCCGTTAAAGGATCGAAACGATGTTCGTTTGCGATTCTACGCAAAGTCGTTTCCTATTTAGCGTGAAAGTTCCAATTGTTTCTCTCGTCTAGTTAGCGCGCAAACTTCTTCTCCTTTCCTTTCGCTCGTTAGAAGCGAAATAGTTCAGAGAGAGCAGCGTTTCGAACATCCCGATGACTCTCTTCGTTCCATTGTCTTCGTCCCGTTGTCTTCGAAACGTTAATTTATTCGTTCGTTCTGTTCCCGTTCTTCTGCTCGCCCATCCACCTACTCGTTCGTTCCTTTAATAGTTTTCTTTTCCGCGACCGCACGTTCGTTTCACCGTTCGCCAAAGATGCGCGAATTTTTCAAACGTCGCTTTCTACGCTTTCTACGCTTTCTATGCTTTCTGCGCGAACACGGAGTGGAAGATCGTGGAACGGGAGGCTTGTATCCACGCGGCACTGCGATTTAAGGAAACGTATCGTCGGTGGTTAGCTCGACTTCGTAAATAAATCTTTGCCGGATAGAGCTAAATACGATATTCGGCCCGATTGCTCCCGCTCTTTCACCTCCGCTGATTTATGTGAAACCGTGGCCGCTAGCGTGCTCGAACCTCCGTTTTCCCGTTCTATCCTTCCCCCCTTTGGGACCGGTCATTTTGTAGCGATTGTTTCTCAAGATTTTATCCGTAATTATCCTCGCTGGATTCGCGAAAATGAACAGCCGTCGCTTGCGGTCTTTTCGACGAATGGTCCCTCGGGGAGAAAAAAGGAAAAATAATGGGAAAACATCCAAGTTGGTGAAAATTCGTTTGCTCTGTACCGCGAGCGTTTCTTCGACGAAGAAACCGCTGATCACGGTTTGCCGTGTTAAAAATTGCAAGGATGGCGCGTGAATATAGATATCGGTACGGGCGTTCTCGAGGGACGCTTTAGCATCGCGAAATTAAATCGAATAAGATTCTTCGTCCGATTATATTTACAACGACGTCGGCCCTTACCAACGGCGTCCAGAGCACGTAGGCAGCGCGGCGAATCGGTTCGGCTTCGTTCTGCCGCTGGTCGCGATAAAACTCGGTGTCTTTTTGCAACGAGGTAATTTTTGCGACAGCACGGGACGTTTGGAACGTTGCGAAAAGAAAGGGCGCGCACATGGCACGCGGACGTTCGCGAGAAGCGAACAGCGGTGGCGATGGAGTTTCGCGGACGTGGTCGACGGACCGTGGACGATCGCGAGCGCGGAATACGAGCGGAAGACGGAGAAAGCCCGCCTCGAACACCGACACCGTGATCCTAGCTTCGCTGGGCAACACGCCGCGCATCAAAATTGTAAATTTCCGAAGAAAGTCGCCGTGCTCGTTCCCGGCAGAGCAGATCCTTCCGTTTACGTTCTCGCGTACATCCGACTCTTTCGTATGGAGCGTGCCGCGTTTTCGTTTCTCGGCGCGAAGCTCGAACCTGGTGGACCCGGCGGAAATTTCCATCCAAAGTAGGAAGCGGCGGCGAGCTCCGTCGAAACCTGGTTTCGCTCGGCGTTTCGAGCACGGCGTACGATTCGCGCCACGTCTGTGCTTGATACCCGGCTTTCGCACGAGTTGGCAGACACGCGTGCTACAGCGGTACGACGCGGTGTCAGCGTTCGCAGAGAGAAGAGAGTAACGCTGTGCGTCGTAGCGTGCCTGTGCGCGACAGCAGCCCGCTCTCTCGGTGATCCGACGTCGACGAGGATACGTTCGTATCGTATGCGGTACATGGTGGCCTAGGATTCGGCCGAGGCTTGGCCACCATGTAGACCGAAACGCAGACGGGAGCGTAGAGCGGAACGTAGAGTGGCGTAGGAGAGGACGGAGGAGAGAAGGACGAGAAGGTCGGTAGATCGGAGTGGATGAGAGTGGATGAGAAGCGGTCGTTGGAGCGGCGCTGGATGGGGAGAGGTAGGCCCGAGTCGCGCAAGTGTGCGCCTTTATACGTACACGCGTACATCTGCGAGAAGTAGTTAGCCGACGCTTGGTGGTTGCGGCGTCGGGGTGGTGGCGGGCCGGGATCGACCCTGGGACCACACGGCATCATCCTCCAACCGTCAACGACCTGCTCGACCTAACCCTCCCTTCTCGTTCCTTCTCGATCGTCCACGTTCGCAAAACCTAGCTTCTCCCTCTAGCACCGCTTCATCGCTCCCACCAGTCGTCCGTGCACTCGCCTTCTCCTTATGCAACTCCTCTATCACGGGCAAATAAAGCCTGCATACCCGGCCTGAGAGTACTCCGATACCGATCCGGCGCGGTTCCACTCTCCCGCTTCGAGTTCTCGCGTGTGTCGAGTCGTTAAGGATCGCAGAGGGATTCGACGTTCCAGACGTCGTCGTCGCCGCGTCGTCTCGATCAGAGACGCACTCGTCGAGGATTTTTCCGTCGAGAGTTCGATCGGATTGCGGCTCGCAGAACGAGGCCGGATTAACAGCGATCGAAATACGCCCGAAGAATGGCGACGCGTTATCATCAGGCTGTCGACCCTCGTAATTTCGGTCCTCGAGGTTCGGTCGTCGATAAAATCCTTTAAATCGGCTGTACGAATTCGAATCGTTCGAACCACGGAAAGCAACTCGATGTAAATGCGACTAGATCGGTCGTAGGTAAACGGTGTCTCGTTAACGGCCGTTTTAAATAATAAATCGTCGATAATAAACTTGTCGTTGGCGATTCTAGAAACTAAATGCGCGCACAGACGTTACATCCCCTCGATTCGATCGACGCATCGATGTCTTCCTATCGCTACGCAATTTATAACGGCAACGATTTCGAGCGGGTTGCAAGCTCGTTGCCGGGGATCGCGACTGTCGACAAAAGAGGACGGATAATTCGCTAGACCCACGCAGGCTAAACTAGGGAATTCGCCAGGGCATAGGATTTATCGTCGTTGCCGCGGAACGATCTCCGCGTAAGGTCCAGCGACGCCGAAGGCAAACCCGGAACACAGTTTGTCCGTATTCTTAACGAATCGATTCGTCTTTTCGAGAGATTCTCCTCGTTGGCGTAAGCGGAAACGCGCTCGATCGGTTACCTCTATTTTCGTTTTTTTCTCTGGGTAGCGCATCGAGCGAAAAGCGGGCGTGAGTGGCTTGACGGCTCGAGAGTCTGCGATCGAGGATTCCCGATGTTCTTCTCTGACGGATCGTCGATATACGTAGAACGCGACGAGGTCCAACTCGATGCCGCGTCGCGCGTTTCAGAGGATATCAGCCCTTTTCTCTCGCGATCCAGCAAGAAACGACGAGCCGAGCGAAGGAGGAGGTGTCAACCTCGACTGCGGTACCTGCGCCGACGACGCGATCCGAACGTAGCGATTGGAAGGTCGCTTTAAGCGTTAATTTGGCGATCTCGCGGTTGATCGAGATCGGTGTCGGGATCGGCGTAACACGCGCGTACGAGCGCATATTACGAGCGAAAGACGATTAAAAGGCTTCGCGCTCGTAACCGTGATACTGTCCGGGCATGGTTGTCCTTGGGTTTACGACGCCTGTCGCTCGAGATCCTATTGTGTCGAATCGATTATCCAACACTTTGCATCTGCTCCGATTAGTGCATCGTCGAGGAACAAAACAATGCAAGAACGATAAAGCATAGGATATATATTAAATGCTAAAGGATCGGGGCTTTGGCGCTACTTTGGCGGGGCTACTTTGGCGGCTTAAAAGAGACGAATACGTGGAATACGTCGATCGATCTCTCGTATCGAGGATACGGACTCTCGAACGTAAGACGGATCAAGTTTCTAGCCACGTTTCGAAAGGGCGAATAAATTGGAATTAACGCGGCTCGCTATAGGGCGAGTATACGGAAACCACGGGCTGCGATAATGTAACCCGCGGGATAACGGCTTCCGCGTACGACTCGACGTACAATTGCCCTTTACAGTGTTCGCAGTGGAACACGATATGCGCACAGATCGGGGTGCGGCTTAATGCCAATTCACGGACAAAGGGTGACCGCGGACGAAAAAGAGAGCCACGGGATTCTTGGAGCGAGCGAGTTTCGGCCGGCTGCGCCGTTTCTTTCGACGTTGCTCTCTCGGTTCGGAGATAACAGCGCTGTGTGCCGCCGGACGATTAATAACCGACTCGAGATCTAGATACGAATAAGTATGAAAAGGTTGGATCTTGGTTTCGTCGTTCGAACGACCATATAACGCGACGTAGGACGTTACGATGTGAAACGAAGAATCCCTTTAAAATGGAAAATGCCGCGACACGGAACGACGCGATAGCCGACGTTGATGCAAAGCCGAAGGTACTTGACTCGATCGACGTCGAGTATCGCTCAAGGGAGATCGGTCATGAAGTAAGGGAAAGAGGAGCACTCGTACGATCCTCGTCCCCCGTGCGATTAAATATCGCAGGGGTGCGGTCGATGGAGATCGTAAGAAGAGTCGCGATAAAGCGAACGAAGCAGGCTTACGCCTGTAATCTTCGGAGGTACGTTAATATCGCGACTAAACGTCGTAACCCACGAACTCCGGAGAAGAGGGTCGCAGTTATTAATCGGGCAGCGATAATCGCCGGCTCCGCGATATCCAACGAATTAATCCGCCTCCTCGTCCGTCGATTCTCCGTCGTTCTTCGATCGTCGTTCTTAATTACGCGTCTCAGGGGGACGAGAGCAACGCGTATCGTCGCCACGCGTCGATCGACGAGGTATCGATTCGCTTTCGCGACCAGCGTCAAAGGCCGGGCCGACGAAACAACGTTATACCACGAGTCGAGATTCGCGTTGGTCGGCGTGTTTCTCCGCGGACCACGAAACCGAAAGAGAGGAAAAACACGAGGGATCCGTGAAAGGGCGTCGTTGTTCGATCAGCGTGTGTCCAACGATAAGCGAAGCGACGAGGACGCGACCTAACACTAACACGGGTAATTCCTTTTCCTCGGGTTTCTCGTTTTCTGGATGGACGATCCATGGGTCCGTCCGTGGGCTACGACGCGACGCGGCGTGTCCCTTTATTTCACGATGAAACGATCGTCTCGAGGATCGGAAATCCGGTTGCCTCTCTCGGTCGGACTCGTATTTAATCGGAGGACGATCGCGAGCCGCGGAACGATCCCACCTCGATCCCGTTAACTTTAATCCTTGTCAAACGGTCTCCGCTGTTTCGCGTTAGTCGTCGAGTATCCTTCCACCAGCGCTCGTTCTGCGCTTAAACTTCCAAATTCTCATGCCTTTGGTCCGGTGGCGATAAATACCGGGACCAGCGTTCGAGCTGCTGTCGCAGTTGCTCGCGCGCGTGCAATCCACGCTTGCTTTGCTTCAAAAATTCCGCGAGAGAAAGCGAGAGCAGAGGAAACGGAACGAAGCAAAGGATCTTTGAACGTATGAGCCTGGAGAGCGGGTACGGTATATCGGAGAAGCCAGCGAGAAGAAGTAAGTTAGGCGCGGTGCAATTTTAATTCGACAACGACGAAGATCGACGAATTGGGGGCGCGCGCTCCGAAAGCTCGGCGAGCGTTCTCGTAAATTTTCCATAGTGAACGGGGGTCGGCTGTACCGTCTCTCACGGAAATAAGGCTTGCTAAGAGCAACGGGCAGGGTGTACGAGTACGGCTCGTCTACTCCTTAAATGCCTGCGTTACGCGGCGTAACATTTCGCTCGGTGAGCCACGATAATCGTCGCTCTGTTAAAAGTCTGTGGCGAAAACGGGGCATACATCGGTCGTTCGACATCGTTCGACATCGTTCGAGGATTAAAACATTCACGGAGACGCGAACGAACGTGGCTCGCGTAAATACGGCCGATCGATCGATGGATCGGTCGGTCGGTCGGAAAAAAACAGAAGAATAACTTTGGCTTGGGCAAATGAACGTAATAGCATCGCGCGCGTCGCGCCCGAATAACCAATGGCTGTCGACTAAACTGTATGAAATCGACGCGATTAAAACGCGTGGCGCCGAACGTTTCGACCATGCGCCGCTGCCCGTTCCGCAAAAATTAATCCTTCGACTGCCGGCCGGCCGGCCGATGTAAAAACGTCAGCGATTACTCAGCCGACTCGGAGATTTCTATTTAGATCGTTGCTATTCTCTGCCGGAATTCTTTCCGAACGCGTCTGCCCATAATATTAATAATCCGAGCAGAAACGATCCGACTAAAACGAATAAAATAATTCTCGGCGCGGGCTTGTCGGGTAACTTTGGCCACGAGTCCGCTCTGCTACCGTTCTTTTCCCTCTTTGTCATTTCCCTCGCGTTTTCTTCCTTCCTCTAATTGCACCGCACCGCGCTATAAATTCCCCGTCCGCGCGCTGGATGCCCTGTGTTTATTAAAAATTTCATTTCGCTTGTATAAATATCGCGGCCCTGAGCGTGCCGCGCGAGACGAGGCTGCCTCGCCGATCGTAGCGATCATTTTTACCCGCGTTATTAAAGACGTTCTAATCGAATATCACGGATCGGGCTCGGCTGTTTAAATTCTTCTTTCGGTGCTCGCAGTACGTGGTCCGCTTCGCGTTCGACCAACCGGTCGTCCGCTGAACGATAACGAGGATAAAACGAATACTCGGCGTTTAGCACGGTGATATATATTACTTGCAAGGCATTGCGCGGCAGATCCGGCTCTTAATCCCCGACTAGAGAAGTAAACTACTCGTTACGTAACGGTCGGGCCGAGGTTGATTCAACTGCGACGAAAAAATAAAACAAGCGGATTACGCAGCCCGGCAAATCGTTTTCCACGGTGTAACGCTGTACACGTTAAAAGAGTTAATTACGAGGATTTTCGTTTATCGATTAGGGGTCTGTCTTCCTTGGAACGATATCCGGTCGACCGACGCCGACCCGGAACTCGTGAAATTGCAAAGTTGCCTGATTACTCGCGGCTCTCGCGAGTAACCTGGCTATGATAAAAGCGACGTTTTATTCGTTTCCGCTTGGCCAAGATTTTTCATTACGGAAAAGGTCGGCCGACGCAAGGATACGGTTGACGATACGCGTGCGTTTCTCGCGGTGAGCTAGTTTCAGGTTGCTCGTTCTCGATACGAGTCGAGGAATCGGGGTAAGGAGACGCGTTGTTCGTCGAATAGCTGGCTACGGGACGTCTCGGTACAACGTGCGCCGCAAACGGAACCGGCGAACGATTGCTCGGACGCGATCGCAACGCGAACGCGCTTATAACGGGAGAAAGGGGTTAGGTTGGGGGGCTGAGTATCGTATGTTCTATTTACGTTGCAGCTTTACTCGGTGTCGGTGTGTCAACGATGCATTTACGCATCGCGACTCGATAAAAGGTTAACGTTCCACGCCAAGTAACAGCGAGCACGTGCCGTGGTCGACAGCTGCGTTCGATCGGACGATAAGAAGCAACGGCCTGCCTCGCGAACCGACGCGTCCAAGCCTCTCTATCTACCATCACGATGAAAGGAGCATCTTGGGGAACCTCTTCGTCCGGAAGGTAAGAAGAGCCGCGTGCCAAGCACGAACAGTATGTCACGTGGTTAAACGACTAGCTGCGCTCGACTCGGTTCAAGAATTTTACCCTCTTTCCGACGCCGGCGGAAGGATCGACGTCCCCTCTATCGACGATCGTCCTCGACGGGGAACCTCGAAACTACCCCCTTCCCTCCCCCATCCCCCCCCCCCATCCCTGGATCGAATGGCAAGCATCGAGTGGGAGTAGACGAACCGTGATCGACTTTGCCCGATGGTGGTACGTCGAGGTAAAAGCGGAAGCGATCGGCCAGGATGTTGGCGCACGGCTGATCGAAAAGTCGCGCAAGTTGGAACGCTCGGTTCCTGCGAGATTCTTAAACGAGATCGAAACCTTTCTCCGCTGGTTACGAGAAATTCGCCCTCGAATCTCGACTTAACTCAGCCTCGTCGTAAGAGCGGTCCTCGGTATTTGATCTAATAACGACGAATAACGCGAATACGTTCCAAGTTTCTGCCGAAGATACAATGTTGCATTCTCTTACCGACGTCGGAGTGGTAAATAAGGCTGTGCGTTGCAGTCGTGTCGTAAATTGGCGCAACAATGTGTCGTGGAAAGGAACGATTAAGCGGGTCGGCGCAACGCGCGAGAAGCAGGAAAGCGAGATGACGCACGGAACTGCAAATTTTACGAGATATGAAATTTCGTTCGAGGCTGTGACGTCTCGGAAAATCGTCTTAGGCAGGAGGTAACGCGATTACGCGAATCGGGGATCTTAAGTATAACATCCGAGGCTGTGATCCATCGCGGAATCGCTCGTGCAGACCTTAACGCCTTCCTGGATCTTTGCTAGGGATTCCTAGACTGTGATTAATTCGTCAAGGGGGAGAGGGGAGGGGAAGGAGGCGTGACAAGTTGCGCCAGAGCCATGCAACGGCTTTACAAACGAGTTCCTCCGATCGTTCTCCGTGCAACCACGTCGCGACGTTTCTTCCCTTCGTCCGTTCCGCGATTATACGCGTGAACACGGATGTCGTACCGATTAAGCGACGCGAGTAAACAACGACGAACGTCGAAAGCGTACTTTCTCTCGATTTCGTGCTTCGCTCCGTTCGCCTTTTTCTTCTCCGCGTACGTGCCTATACGTCGTTTTACTCGTTTACTTCGTACACCCGATCGAGCAAACGAGAGGAAACGCGCGTTCACTGTTTGCCTACTGTCGAGAAAGCATCGCTCGACAACGTTACAACGAACGAGGATACGGTGGTCGGCACCGAACCATCCAAAAACTGCCGCAGGAGATTAGACGTATATACGGAATCTCGTTCTCTTTGTCTCTTTCCTCTCTTTGTCTCTTCCTCTCGTTGTACCTTCCATGAAATATCCTCTCCGTGGTCCCTCTAACGTCTTACATTCGTCAGCTCCTCCTTCCGCTTCCACTCCTTCCTCTCTCGCGTTTCACCTTCTCCAAATCCCAATTTATTCTTCCGCCCTTCCATTTCTCCGACCTCGTCCCCCGTCTTGAGACGTCTCCCGCTGCGCGAATTCATCTCGTACCGATGTCCTCTGCTCTTCGTTTTTCTTGTCCTTCCTTCGTCGTCTCGCGTTAACTGCGCGCCAACCGCTCACCGTTCATCGTTCACTGCGAACGGGCCCCCTTCTCCTCGTGACCATCAGCGGGAAACTGTTGACCCGGTCGCGACTTACGATTACTCCGCGCGCATCTCCGGCGCCGACCAATCGACTTCGTTTTCGAGCGTGACCGCACTACGACGGCAGAATTTGGAATTTCCAGCCACTTGACAAAATTTCATCTTAATCGTTGACCGTTGGTCGAGCGCCGCGAGCGCGATCCAGTTGCATCACGTACCGCTCTAACGACTGCCCGTCCGGTACGCGTTTATTCCCTCCTCCTCCTCCTCCTCCTCCTCCTGCACCTCACGGGCAAATCGAACGGCCGTGCAACGAATTACGACAAATAAGACCGGTAAGATGTTTGTCCGTCTCGGGTAAGAAATCGGTTTCCAAGCGAGCCGACTTGGACGAAAAGCCGATTGAAAAGCTTGCGCAAAATTAAACGACGCCTCCTTAATCGAAGCTTCGAAGGCAGCGCGAAACTCGCCGGAGTAAACCCTTTAGCCTAAAGACGAGGTCGACGAGCTACGGGTTTGTAGAATCCGGTCTTGCTGCCGCGCAAACTGGGAAAAAACGAGTATCAGCCCGTTAATTTACCCAGCTTCGTTAGAACCGGTGCTATCGTCGTTCGTAAGGAAATCGAACGTTCGTTTATTATCGTTGTCGGATAATTATCGGCCGAATCGACGAGTCGGATTACCTGTCGGGGAAATTCGACGACCGTGAAACGATATTCAGTTTCGGGCGAGTAGTCGGCGCGACCGGAAGCGAAAGCGAGTCGCGAGAATCGCAAGGATCGATACTCGAAGTAGCGTTCGAGCGCTCCCGGCCGAGTGAAAATCGCGCGCGAAGAATTTAAGCGTCGGCGCCGCCAACATTTCCGAAACAGCGGATCGACGTAGATGCGATTCGCGTGAATTTTTCGCGCGAGATCCCCGCCAGTTGGTCCTTCTCGATGCGATTTACAGATAGCTGTAAAATATTTAAATCCAACTCGTTGCATTAATCTTTTCGATCTACGATATCGCGAATAAAAGCTGCGGAGGCTCTGGACAGATTGGCGTGCGAGACCGATATAAAAAAAAAAAAAAAGAGAGAGAGAAAACGTATCCAGCGCGCGGTGGAGTGTTGCAGCGTCGGACGCCACTTATCTGTGGCTCCGTCGGGGCTCAAACATATTTTTCCCCGTCCCTCTGCCGCGCCGGATAATATCGGTAAATGATAAATTTTTCCGGCGGTAACGATCTCGTCGAACGTTCCTTCGTTTCGGCCGATTCGGCCTCTCGCGCTTCGTGCGTTTCATCTCGTTTCGTTCGTCGTTGATTCTTTCGCGTGCACGGTCCGCCTTGACAACGTATAACGTAAATATCTTCGTTTAACGCGGCGCACGTCGCTCTTTCTCGTTGGAACAAGACCGAAATACGCGGCGGTTGCACGTTACCGCCGTCCGTACGCCCGTACGCCCGTACGCCTGTTTCTTTCTCTTCCTGGTAAATTATCCCGAAATTTTCCCAGTCCTACCTTCTACGAACCCCCTTCGGTCCACGCTAAACTTACGAGAATTCGTTTCAACCTGTTCAATTTCGCGATACGCTTTACGACGGAACCAAACCGGCGCCCGAACCAAAATTCGACGCTTGACTTTGCACGATTTTCCATCGACCCGTTCTCCTTACCCTCTGTCGCGTTTCAAATCCCCGAGAGCAAAGAAGCCGATACGCCTTCTTACCGTACTTTCGCGGACTCGCTGCACTCGGTTTCGAACAAACGGTTTCGTATAACTTACGCCGCTTGGCGCGAAGAAGGTTGCGAGTGCAAGTTGCACGGACATTTACATATCGCGCTCGTTACTTTAGGAAAGTTGAAAAAACGGTATCGATTCGGTACGGTCAACGTTAGTTGGAGTTTATTTACGGTGGAAGCGGTACTTGTTGGTGAAAGCGGTGGAAAGCGATGACACGTATCTATATACGTATATCGACGTAAGTGTACGCCTGGTCATAGGCGTGGTCGTACGCGTTTCCGTTTATACAGAAAAGGCGATAGAACGTTTTCGTTTGTTTGCTCGGTGTTGCGAATCGACGCGACGGACGGACGGACGGACGAACGGACGAAAGCGAATCGACCAACGAAACGGTCGTTCGTTAGCCGTAATACCCAATTTCGATCGCGACGATCCTGTCGCTGCTTTTATTCGGCGCGCGATAAAAAATGTGGACGGCAATGCATGCAAAAATATTAATGACAGTGGTGTATTCGCAGGCGCGCGTAAACAAGGCACGTGTATCGGTGCGCTTCGTCGACGAAAGCCATTGGCCGGGAGTGATAGAGTGGTAACATGAAATCGCAGTAGAAACGGTTGACCTGACGCGTCAATCACGTTGCACGCGATAAGCGTCGTGTCAAAGGGATGACCCCGCTGAGGTGATCCTTGCATCGAACTAGATCGATTCCCGTATTATCGAGAATGACGACGATGACGATAATTCTGGTGCGCGCGTCGACATCAACGATCACCGGTATCACTGATTTCACGCTTACCCGCCGCCCTCGTTCGACCGAGTTAATTTCACCATGACGAATCGTCTTGCAATTGCGTCGCGTTCCCGTTCGATGATACGTTCGCTCGTTCGACGCTCCATTATTTCGTTAAATTTCGTTTCTGTCGCACGCGGAGCTCGCGGTGCCGAGTTCCTCCTAAGCGTGAATTAACAGCGGCTGTCGCATCGCGTAGCCGAACAGGGTACAGCGAGTTATCGAAGCAAATTTCACAGAGAATTTTCTCCAGCGTGTACAGTTTCCAATCGCGCGACCTGAAAGTTGCGCGAAACGGTATACTCGCGGCTTTTCCAACGCAATCCGTTGCGATACGGCAACCAACGCGGATTATTCGCGCGCACGATATACGTCTGCCTCGAATTAAACAACTTTGTCGAGGGTACCGGGATACGAGGATACGCGATCCAAAATTTATACGATAAACGTCGATTAGAGAATTTTAGTAAACCCGAGTTGCGACGAATATAGCGACGCGCCCTTCGATACGCACTTTTTTCGTCCGTATTTTAAAAGCAACTCGCGACTCGAGACAAAACGTTCAAAGGTTTCACCCAGCGTTTGTTCGCCCGATACCAACGAACGAGCAAAATGGGTCGTTGGTTGATTCTTACGCCGTGGCGAACTTTTCCGAACGTCGAATGCGGCACGATCGAACGCGCCATTTATCTGTAAGTACAAAAGAATTTGCCCGGCCGAGGCAAACGTTACACCGGCGCGTTACCTTCGCGCGAATTACGCGAAAATTACGAAAAATTAAACGGGCAGTAAGAGCGTTTGCATATCCGCCTGTATTTCGCCGAAAGACATTTTTTTCTACCGCGCTCTCACTCTCACTCTCTCTCTCTCTCTCTCTCTCCTATTCGACGATCGACCGTAAGATCTTGTTCCATCTACGTGATTTCGAATATTCGAATTACGGAAAATAGGATGCACCGCAAAAGGCTGCTGGTAATTGCATTTTATTGTTACTCGAATCACGCGTATACGAAACCCCATCGAGCTCCCGAATTTAATGCTCTTTGGTTGAATCGTATTAGTGGAAACGTTAACGAATAATGATTACGGTGTATCAGCTGCAACGTTTCAAAGTCGAAGAAGAGTTTCGAGCGGACTGGATGTTACGTTCGCGATAGATGGTCGGTCGTAAATTTGCGCGATGGAAACCGACGCTGGATACAAATTACACGGGATTAGCGAAAATCTAGCTTGGAGTTTCGCGGCCGAAACGCGAGAATAATAAGAAGAAGATCGCGATCTGACCGGGCACGAAAGAGTCTGAAACCGTTGCCAGCGACAGCCGCGTATTATATTCCACCGTGTGCGCGTCATCCGCAGCGTTAACGCAACGCGCGTCGCACGGCCGCCGTGTCTGCGGTCATCGCGGTAAAATTTGCTAGTTGGAATCGCGGTGTCGCGGTACCTTCCAAGCGATCGTAAATCGAACTGCGACTCCCGACTCGGCCCCGGCCACCGTCCTCCAACCGTGTACAACAGCCGCCGTGTATTTTGCATTCTGACATCGCGTCGTCCTGCTCTCCCCTACCCAGTGCCAAACGCATGCTGCCGGATCGCTCGAAGCTGGTCTCCAGATCGATGGGAATTTCGAGTTGCTGAAGTATTTCGGAGCCGCGCGGCGTGTCTTGTTTCGAGACGTATCGAAGCGTTATCAACGGGCTATGGACTCGTCCGCCGTCGTGCGATCCAGAGGTCTTGTCATCTCGTGCAACGTCGTACTCGTGTATCTTACGCCAAGTAGCGCGAAAATTTGGAGTATCAGCCATCGGATTTAATTTCGAGTTTAACGCAATTCCGTTTTATCGCTCGTCGTTGATTTTATCGTGCGAGTACGCGAAACTCGTTGGATCGTTGCGTTGCGGATTACGTTTAAAAGAAACGTATAAACGTGACTCGGTATTACCATCGGAATTGCAGACAAAAAACGCTGGAAGAGGAAAGGCGCTACGGTACGAATCAATCGATACGAACGTTACAATGGCATTAGTTGCAGCCAGCGACCGTTCGTTCCAAAGTTAATCATAGCGCTTCGCAGAGCGGAACGTTGTTTCTTATATTGGGTCGGCCGAGGGGACCACCGGGTTGGGTCTCGCGTTCCAGAGGGTGGCCACGTGCGCACGGCACAAGGCTTAAACAGCTAAACGCTTGCGACTGACAGCCTTATATTTTCTGTCGGTTCGCAGGCCGTGTCATCGTAATCGTCGGCAGCGCGTGCCGAGTGTTGCCGCGGTTTCCATGGCCGTGGAAATCGTATCGTCGCGGTTCGTCGAACCCTCGCTTCGTTTCGGGACCGCGATACAACTGATCCGTTGTAATTTGCGAAATATACGGTCGAACGCCTAATGCGGTGACAAAAAAAACCGACCGGCCTCCTCTTTATCCTCGACGAGCCGAATCACCGGTAGGTTTTTCCACGGTGTAAGGGAAATTTCTCTTCTAGCTCGGAGAACCTCGACGGATTACGGGCAATGGCGACGGGGCAGGCATTTATTTCGCAAGCGGTCGACCGTGCGACGTTTTGCTGATTTTCGGTCAAACGTTTGTTAATCTGCGGCGAGCGTCGCAAAGAGGAAGGATAACGCGCATTGGCAAGGTTTCGTTCGCGTTTTCGATCACGATCTCGTAATCGATAATCGGATTAGTTAAACGCCGGTTTCTTATCCGATACGGCGATAAAGTGGAAACGATTGCACCGACGAAACGAGTGGAAAGTGGTTGCACCGACAGCGTCGCGTCGTAATTAAACGCCAAACGATAACGTAATCGCGGGCAACGTCGTTCGAGGTAAAAAGTGTTGAAAGACGCGAAAGACGGCGAAGAAACGCATGGTAAATTCTAATCGTTTCGCGATCTCTCGTAACGAGGAAGCCCCTCTGCGCTCTCCGAAAGCTCAACGAAATTCGCTTCACTCGCTCCGGCTGAAAGAGGAAAGCCTCGGCTCGACTGGGTTAACCCGCGCGTCGTTCGCCGCGTCGCGCCACGCCGCACCTCGACGGAACCTGATACAAGGGACGCAAGGGCGTGTGCGGTTTGCCGCGATCGTAAGGATTCTTACCACCGCATATTCGACTATCATATGCATATCGCTTAGCAGGCATTTCACCGGCGCTCTATTTACCAGTTTCCACGTAATTTCGGACTCCGATTAAAGGCAGGCTCGCGTCGTACCGAGCGTCGTACCGAGCGTCGTACCGAGCGTCGTTCGCGAAAACGACGAAACGCGCTCTCTCGAAGGCAGCTGTATAATACGTTTGCCAATAACGTTTAGGAGAACCGGCGCATCTCGGACGAACAACGCGTCGCGAATAAACGGATAGACGGAGTTAAAAGGTGAGACAAGCGGAAATTGCATTTGCGCGAATTCTCGAAACGGAACGCGATTCCGTCGATTTCCCGCTGAATCGATAAAGTTCCGTTTGTTCTTCGCCCGTTCTTCGAAAGCGTATCCGCGCTGGCGAATTTCCCGACAAGATGTATGGCGAGCATGGCGACGATAGGTAGGCGGCAGCGCGCAGCGTCGGGTCGCGAGTATTCCGCGCGTATGATTGATCGAAGATTGAAATATTTGCGGATACGTGGCACGGTAAATACTAGGTCGGTTGGCAGAATGAACGATACCCGAGTGGGTTAGCCGAGGCGGAGCCTAGCGGTGCCATATGGTACTGGCTTGTATTTCGTACAATAGGTACGCGTATTTAGCGAAATTTCGCGCACCACCCAGCCGCCACTACGTTCCATTTGTAGCGGCAACAACCGGAATCTCGAACCACCGGTCTCTGCAAATTTCAAACGACGTGCAACCCGACGCGATACAGAAAATCCATAAATTTCACCACATTTTCTAATCTCGTCGCCGCGTATCCCCTTGTATAACGATATCGCTTCGAAAAGAACAGCTTATTCCGGTGCAAAAGTATCGAGCGATCGGATACGGTTCCTTCGACGAAAGAAAAACGCGACCAGGAGAAACGCGTTATCGGTGGAGAGTGGTCCGAGGAAAATCGGACCGCTCGAAAGCCAGCGATTCTCCGATTGCGATCGACGATGCGTACACGGACGCACGGAGGACCAGGACCAGGGAACGAGAGTACGACAGACAAGAGCGAAGATGCGAAATTATGCAGGAGCGCGATTAACCGGATGCGCCGTATCTCTCCTAGCGATGCGCAGCTTTTCCTTGTTAAATTAATCACGTCGAGTCAATGACGCGTGCATCTCAAAGACGAGAACACACGGTCCCGTGGATTCCTTCGGTGGATTCCATGGATGGCTTCGATCGACTATCGAAATCGTGGCCGAACCTGCGATCGTTCCTACATACCGATCGATTCTTTGCGATTGAAACGTTGTTTCGTAAAAGAGAACGTTACAATCCGCTCCCCTCCTCCTATCGGATACCGATGCGAAACTCTACTCTCGTCTCGCTCGCGTCTAACACGCGCGAAATCTCGACTATTCGCGTCTCGAACTTTCCAACCTGCATAGTCGTTAATCGTGCTTTCTATAACCAACGTTTAATTACCCTGAACTGCGGCGTTCAAAGTTCGCCGTAACCTAGCACAGCTCTAAACAAATTCTCGTCACGTTGCACGAACTATCGGGGGGAGTCTCTCGCCGGCAAACGCTACGCGTTAGACGTTCCAAGGTACCGCTGCTCCTTATTGTTGCACCGCTTTTACCGCTGCAGAGGAATCCTCTGTGGCGAATAAAGCGAATTCGCCTGCTGCAAATTTCGCGAAGCGATATCGACGATAGGCGCTCGTACGATTCGAGACTGGAACGATCGAGTCGCGCGCAGACAGCCACGAGGAAACGCGCGTCGAAACTCGGAAACAATGGCGACGCGCGACAAGACGCTCGATCGCCGAGTCGATGAATCAAGACGGCGCTTGGCAGACGCGCTATCCGCGTGCCGATTCGGCCAACGACAACGTCCGGTCAGGCTAACCGTTCGTGCTAATTATCGCGTGGCTTGCGTCGTCGGCGGAAGGAGAACGAACGCTCGCGAAAGACGGAGAAGGCGCGTGCGAATGGAGAGAGCAAACAGAAGCGGATAATTTATTCGGTAAGCGCGGCGCGCCGGCGGGTTAGCGCCGACGGGTTAGCACCGACGGGTTAGCGTCGCGATAATAATGCTACGCGACATCGCGGAGATCGATTCTACCGCGTTTCTCTATTCAAACATTTACGATTTTATGATTGAATTTGATCGTCCGCGAGACAGCGGCGTTTCCTGCGTTTGCACGATCACGGCGCTAACGGTCGCCATTGCGAATACGTTACTCGGGGCCGTGGAATTAAATCGTCATCGATTCCGACGCGGAACGAGCGCGTTCCGTCCAATGAAAAGTAAAAATGCAAGAAACGGAAAATGACAATTTTGAGACGAGAGACGTGGAAACTCGGTACGGTGCTCGGGCTGTTCGATTCAACGATCTGCAAATTTTTCAAACTTTGTTGAACGTCACGTCGCTATGTTCCCTTAACGGAACATTCGTCCAACCGTATAACGAGTAATATGTAGAATAAATAAAGCAATGGCGGTAGTTTTTCGCGTTGCACGCGACATTCGCCGATTTGCCGGAAGCTTCTCGAAGAAGTTGCGCCACGATTTCGATCGATGTCGTCCACGGGCTGCAGCCACGCGACGTTATCTCGTGGTAGGTGTAGTTCGACTCGAGAAACTCAGCCGCGGACGCAAACGTTTTTTTCCCTTCTACGTCCACGTTGATTTCGGATAATCGCCGCCGCGTACGGGTTTCTTGGTGATTCGTCGCGCTGTTGATGCGAAATTTAAACCGCGAATTTATATGTA
The DNA here is from genome assembly GCF_011952205.1 of Bombus bifarius. NCBI lineage: Eukaryota > Metazoa > Arthropoda > Insecta > Hymenoptera > Apidae > Bombus > Bombus bifarius. The sequence goes on along the minus strand of NW_022884505.1, from coordinate 5,913,297 downwards.
AATTACTCGTTCAACGGGAATAAGTGTATCTGGCGTCGGCACGGCGTCGCGATAGAGATCCAGCACCGACGTGGCTCGTCTTCAGCCGCGATGAAACGTATAAACGCTCGAGACGGCCGAGAACGCGCTGCAACCAAATATTTCCGGTATAGTTCCAGCGGTGTTACACAGTTCTGTTTGCGACGATGCAACGACGATCGAGAAAAGCGCAGAAAAGAGAAATTAGCGTATAGCGTCGGCGAGTATGTCGCGTTAGAAAAACTGTTCGTTAAGAGTTCGTTAAGAGGGGTGTCGGTAAGTTGGTGAAAGACGAACGAGGATCCGATGGAACGCGTGCGCGTTCCACGTTCAAAGATCGAAACGTAGTTGCAACGCGACGATTAATTATCGTCGATGCTCGATGCACTTGCTCGCGCTTTATCGCCTCGTCGAACGAGATGCTACTCGTTTGTTCGCGATCCACGTAAAGAACGCTTTATTCGTCTGGCTGGTTGCGACGTTGCCTCTTCCGAGGGCGAGCGTGTGTGTACGAGAGGAGAACTTACGAGTATCGATTTCTACGGAAATTAATTCTACCTGCGCAAACGTGGTAAATAGGAAGGGAAGAAATTGCGGAAGATCGAGACGCGTTCGACCTGACCCAGACCCGCTTCTTTCTTACGAAACTGCTGACGGGAAAAGGCTCGGTTATGTACGAAACACTTACCGATGATTTACGTCCAACGATAACTGCCCGGTTTCGATCGAAACGTAATCCCGCGTGCTTCTGAATGGAAATCAGGGTACACCTTGTGCCGATACGGTCGCTGTAACAAACGATGGTAACGGTTCCTTTAAGATATGGCTAACGGACAACGAAGCACGATAGAGGGGCGAGGGAAACGGGAGGAAGATTAAAGAGAACGTAGCCGCGGCGGTCATCGTCTCTTCTTTCCGTTTATTCGCTTTCGATCGGCTTCTTTCCGATGTTCGATCATTCGCAAACATTTAGAGAAAAAGGATATTCGGGACTTGGAAAGGACGCCGCGATGGCAAACGACTCCTACGATTAATAACTACGCTACTTTAATTAAAGTTGTCGGCAAGGGTGACGCTGTTGCTCGGAGAAGGTACGCGCTCGATTATCCGTGTGCTGGTTGTCGTCGCTTTAAATTACCATTTACAGTCTCCGTATCCGGACGGTTCGAGGAGCGAGCAGAAGCATCGGCGAAACGTCCGCGGAAACAAAAGAATTACGCTTGCTCCCCTATCCACGAACGCACCAATGGTATATCTTTGGTAGTACGCAGCTCGGCTGCACTCGTTCCACTCGCCGTCCGTCCTTTCATTCCCCGAGCTCTTTATGCTCGGCTGGCGATCGATCGCACGACGTCGACGTCGCGCTTAACGCCGATTCCCTCCTTTTCTTTCTCTTTCCCGCACAAGACGCGAGATTATTCGCCGCGTACCGCTGTCGTTCGTCCACGCATGAAAATTCCCTGCCTCTCCTTTATCTTCTTCGTTAGCAGCACGCGTTTCATTTTCCCGTCACAGTTGCTCCGTGATTCGTGAGCTCCCTTTTTCGCCCTTTGTCGTCGTCGCGTTCGTCGACCAGCGAGTTCTAGCGCGAAACGGTTGGCGGATTGCGCTACGATGAAAGGCGCCAGGCTCTTTTAAAACCGGGCTCTTTAAGAAGGAATCGGGTGGTCGTTGCGCGTTTACCAGGCAAAGAAAGATAGCGTAGATCGATACGCAATTGGAATATATATATATATATGTAGTAACTGATGGATTCTTAGAGTAAGGACAAGTAATGATGGTAGGTTTAAAGTTTAATGTATTTTAATAAGTGATATTCGATAACAAAAGGACCGACTACAATATCGTCGCACGTCGATGCACACTCTGTGTCCGCTCAACTCGCACTCTGCTTCTCGACTGACTCTCTGGCCGTTGTAGCGTTCTTTTGTCTTTTGCTAGGCCCACCGCACACGTGTTCCGCGGACGCTCGTAGCCAGGGTCACGTAGGTGACCTTTTCGGCGAAGCTATTTATTTGAAGGACCGATAACGCATCGATGGAGCCGACAGCGCCTCGAATCTCGCGACATTGTCTATAGTTAGGCTATAACGACGTTTCTTAGGCCCTTCTCCCCGATACTACATATATCGTGGCCCTTTGAAAAATCCACCACCGTCGTGTTCGTCGTCGATGAGTCTTTTAGAAGAACCGGCGATCCTGCTAAACGCGAGCAACTGAACAGCCGGAAATAAAATTCGGCCTCCGATTCCGATAAACTGCGTTTTTCCATGCTCGCGAAACTACTGACCGTCGCGCAACTCGTAAAACAAGCTCGTTGGCACGAAGCAACGACACCGTGAATTCCACTTATCCTCCGCGTTATCCGTATTCGTTGGTCGTCGCGCAACTTGCCTCTCGTCGCGAGTATACGCTTGATAAATCGCGACTAGAAAACTCGCCAGGAATTTTCGTATTAAACGTCTCGTAGTAAACGCGATATTCGAGAACGATTGGTTTAATCGATGGAAGCCTGTACACGTAGTACGTTCATGCACGTTGTTCGAGTTGTTCGATAGGTAGGTACTCGTGGATTTATCGACTGCGAAAGCTTCGATGCTCGCGTCAACGCCTCCGTAAGAAACAGGGACACAGCCACGAGTACAACCAGGCTAAACGAAAATATACCGTTTACTCGTCATTTTTGTCTCGACGTCTATCCTTCGACGAGGAACGCGTATCGCGGAACGCGAACAACGATCGTCGTTGGTTCGTTGCCGTTTCGCCCGTCTAATTGTCGCCGTCTACCGAACAAAAAATTAAATCCTTTGGTTATTTCGTTCGTACCGCCTTTCGCTGCTCCGAATTACAAGGTACTCGTACGCGTAGAATGCAAACTAGTAGCCCGCCTTCGTATCTCTGAAACTACAGATGTTGTTTAACTTTATAAGTCTATCCCAGCCACCCGGTCCATTCTAATGCTCTTATCTAGCATAATACCGTTCGCCGCCAGGAGAATTTATATTAGCTTGCGCTTCGTGCTCTCTGTACGTTTCGTCCGAAATAGCCTAGTTCCGAGTAGAGACCCGAACGAATAATTTAGCTGTGAAAGTTCGAAAAAAGAAATAGAGAATAAACCGAGATTCGCGCGTTGAACGAGTCGTTTGTTCCAACATCGCCACTCGTTTTAACTCGCTTTTGTCCACCGATGTACGCTTTACGAGACTAAATAAATTTATTGCGTCATCGACGACTGTTTCATACCGTAGAAACCTTAATTTACTTACTTAATCTTATTTTATTTTACCCTCGATCCGCGTCTTTCGAGCATGTTTGCCGAAACGCAGATTTTCCAGGCATAACCTGTATCGAGTGCCCATCTGCTATTCGTTATGCCGAAAGAAGTACAGCTTCAAACATTCGGCGATAAGCGACGTTACGAGTCTCGCTGCTTTCGTCGTTAAAGTCGGCTTCGCTCGTTTTCGCGAGTTCGAGATAACCGGAGGAAGATGATGAAATTGGATATTTGAGATTTCAGCAAACAATTAGAGGGATCGTTAACTTTTACGGACCAAAGAGGAAATAAGAATGTAAAGACGTAGCGAACGCTTTAACGTCGAGTTCCTCGAGGAAATAGATTCCTCTACGAGTATACAGCGCCGCGAATGAAAATCGATTTACGAAAACTCGATAGCCGTGTATCGCCGTACCGTGAGAAACGTTACATCCTCGAAGACAGAAGTAACCGGCAAAGGAACCGCGAGACCAGTTGCCTAGGAACGTCCAGATTACATCTTCGGGATATATCAGATTTCTTCGCGCATATATTCCGATATATCGATCCCTTTCTATCCCTATCTTCTCTCTTTTCTTTTTCTTTTTCTTTTTCTTTATTACTCCAGCCTGCCTCGTCGAATCGAATCGTCGAAATTCTGATTCTTCGCGTCACGAGAATTTACGTAACCTATGGCGGCGAACGCTTAAACGCTAGGATATGCGCGATCAAAGCGCGAAAGACGGGATATGGTGGATCCGATGCCGGACGAAACACGGGCACTGCTACTGTGGCGCGGCCAGTGAAGACGGGTCGGAGACTATTGGCGACTGCGACACGCGGCCGGACCACGCGGCTGCCGCGACTACTCGCTTTCGCCGGTCTGTTTATTGTATTTGCGCGTGTGCCGAACGGGAGATAGGTAGCGTAATTCATTCGCAAGTGAAATTGCTCGTATTTAATCGCTGTGTTCTCCATTGTCTGTCGTTGTCCGAAATCCGATACGAATAAAGTTAGCCGGACGGACGTCGATCTATTTTGGCAAAATAGAACAGACTGCGATCAATCGAGATTGCGATTAGGTTTTAATTAAAGCGCTTCGATCGGATTTCTAGGACTTTAGGAGGTCCTGTTTGGCGTCAAACGGCCGCGTCTGTACCCGCTGTACGAGCCGAGTCGACGGCACTCGACTGCCGTCGAGCACTTTCGAAATAATTACGCGTCGTTCAAACATCCGCGACGATAGGAAACGCCCGAAGTAACGCGTTCCAATGTTTCAGACAAACGCGACGCGCCACGCTAACGAGATGATCGCGCGCGCAGTTCTAAGGGACCGCGTGTACTCAAGGACCGAGGAAAGAGCTTAAGATCTACCTTTAGGCACTCCGCTCGCGTCCTCGTACGTAACTCCTAAAATCGCTCGCGCCATCTCCTTCGAATCAAGCTTCTCCGTTCTTGTTTCGCTACTTGCAATTTCATTTCGTCTTACGCTCGTGCAATCGGTACGCCTATCACCGTACGCAGTTTGTCCCACGATAATAATAGCAATGATAACGGTAACGATGATAAAAACCGGCGGAATAAAAAGGTAGCGGAGAGACACGGACGAACGATGATCACGAGGAAGGATAAAAAGGGAAACGCGACGGGAACAATGAACCGGGGACGAAGCGCGCGTTCTAATTTTAAGGTTTAATCTCGCCGGGTTGAAACACTCGATATTCTCGACGGTCGTACCTCTGGCAAACGGATAGAGGAGATCCGTTAACGCAACGGGCTGTGCCCCATTTTCTATCCGTCTTACGAAATATCGAAACTGCGAGCAACTTTGAACGACGGTTTTAACCGTGGCGGTATTGTCGCGCAGCGTCGCTTTAAACGACTATCGCGAGATTAAACAATTAGAAAGTAGGATTCGTTAACGCGTTTTCAACTTGCGAGTTACTCGCGCCACGAACATCCCGACAGACTTTGCAATTGCTCGTCACAACGCCTCGAGGATGCTTCGTAACGCAAACATATTCGTTAACTTCCAAGAAACTCGACTCGAGACGATCGTCTAAAGGGAAGAGGATCCGCCGGTTCGTTATCTATTTCTGCTGGCGTAACTGTAAAAATACTTTCACGAGGCGAACGAGGCAACGAGGCAACGACCGAGTACCGCGGAGGAAACGACAAAGTGAGAAACAACGAGGTACGTATTCGCGTGGATCTTATTGCACACGGTAGCATCTGTTCCAGTCAGAACGATGGCAGTTAATTAACGATCGGCCGAGTAAAAACCGGATCGGTCGGAGTATTTCGACGAGACGACCGCAAAGCGAAACGCTGAAATATCCCACGAACGAAACTGCAGTGGAGAATTAACGACGGGGCTCGGCCGACTTTGGCGTTAACACGAGCCCCGAATGAAATACCGACCGGAATTTCCCCTTTTACCCACCACCCACCACTCTTCGCTCTTTCCCACCGACGAGAATAAGCGCGCGTATATAAGCGTCCGACGTCTCCCCCCCCCCCCAGTCAACGTATTATACAGGATCGACTATCGCAAAATTTATCGTTTCGCGGAACATCCACTCTCGATGGAAACGCGAATGCATCGTCAAGCTGGTTCCAACGGTTTACGCGAAATCGTCGGCGACTTTGGTCATCGCGTTGACCAACAGTTTCCACGCTGTCAACGGACGTTCGATAAAAAAAAAAAAAAAAAGAGAGATTCCAAATGACCGCGTAACCGATCGAATCGAATTCGTCGTATCGTAATAATGGGACTCGAGTTCGGAGAGCGAGCTGCGGAGGAAACAAGACCAGCGATACGTATCCATCGATAAAATAAGCTGTAACTCGAGAACAAGAGCATATTCGGCATACCGCATAGGTTTACACGCACTTTTCTTCTTGTTTCCGTTCGCTTCGTCCTGTATTTCAATTTGATTCCACGTCCGTTGATCTTCGAACGGTATACGCTGGCAAAGTTACGATTCTAAAATTACCACCTCTAACGTTCGAACGTAAATTCAACCTCTATCTTGCTATTTTTCTCTCGAAATGCGTCCAGCTTTGCCGGAAATTCGTACTATCGGAGCGTTTAAGGGATTTTTGGGACGAGAATCGGCAAATAAAAAGCGTCGAACGTGACGCGACGAAAAATTCGTCGATGCGTTCGCAGCGAGCGCCGAAACGAATAAATTTCGGCGCGAGTTGGCGAAATTTTGTCACCGCCTGAAATTAATCGGTTGCAGTCGGTCACGCTACGATCGGGTTAATCACTTTTTTGTCCACAGGGGACACGGTACGCGTCCAGCGCGGAGGCTGTACGTTCTACGTACATGCAACGTTTCCCCTCCTGTTTCGACGCCTTCGCGATCTACATCTGTTGGAACTTCGGGTACACGCGCGCCCACGTCGACCGGCCGTCGGCGACGAAAATTCGTGAAATTTTTATTTGCCCGTTCTGTTTGCGAATACCGTTCTCATCGTTACAAGCAAATCGGATGGAATGTTTGCGCGCGGCCGTGACGATCCAAATTAAATACGCCGCGAAATATCGTTGGAACGGACGCGACGTCGTGGCTCGTATTTCAGCCTCGTCTCGACCACCTATAATACACCGATTCCGCCATCCGCTCTGCATCGTTGCCCCTCGTGCTCGTTAAGCGCGACGATTGCGCGAATAGCGGATATCGAACGTCGAACGAGTCCGCCGCCAAGAATTTGGCCAATCGGTCGAAAGATTCGATGCAACGGAATCGATACGTAGTAAGTAAAGTAACGTAGTAAGTAAGTATACGGAAAGTAAAGAAACTGAACGTGCGATACGCGCACGCGTATCTCGGCGTTGTTATCGCAAGAATTCCTTCTTCCCGTGCGAGCCCAGATCTACAGTTACGTACTTGCATTTCAAGCAACCTTCTCATCCTCGTAGTAGCATTTTTTCCGCGAGAGTGAAACTTTCTCCGAGTTTCGATTTCACCGCGGTGGCGTGTAAACCGGAAAGGTATCGCGCGCGAGGAAGGACCACGGTCAGGCGATAGATCCTTTTCCATTGAACTGGAAGCGAACGCTGTGGAGGAAGGCGGTCGGAATCCACGGAAATGTCCATAGTAGTCAGGTAGTCGATAAGAACGATTTCGGAGAAAGTGTCCGCCAGTGGATCACCACCGCCAACACTTAACCACAGAGTGGACACGTAGTCTACGGATAGTAGCGGAAGATGGTGGAAACTAAGGGATAGTTGGCGAAGCGGAGCAATTTTGGCGTTGCAGTAAGAACTCAGGGCGTAGGATTTAATTAGAACCGCGGTTATCTACTCCGTAGATAAATATCGTAGTATATAGGTAGTAGTAACGAGTAACGGTTCGCTGGAAATAGCAGCTCGTCGAGGCGAAAGATACTTCTCGGTAGCTGAACGCTCGATTCAATTATTTTCTCATCTCGTCGTTGATCTTAATCTTAAGCGCATAAGTATGTATAAATGGTACGATCAATCCCTCCCTATCGGTCGTTGTCTCTTGCTTCGTTTCTCGGCTGTAACACAGTCGGTTCAATGTATTCTTTCTGTAATATAATTAACGAAACGAAATCTAAATAGAAACTCGTCTGGTTGGCTAAATATCGCGTCAAGTGCTCTGTATTTTTGGCGCGCTATATATTTTTGAAATGGTAAATTTCCCAAAAACGTAGAAACATTTGAGAGATAAGTGTGGCGGATGAAAAGAGAGTTGTGCGCGTTTCGTCCCGGGGCTACCGGTGGACTCGTCAGTCCCGGCTATGCCCGGTAGTCCCTGCCTTAGACGTAGAGGGAGTCTCGCTAGGTGCGGTATTTGTATCAATCGCTCGTATATTCGACCGCTAGCGAGTTAGACAGACTCGTTGTCGTCGTAGTAGCCCTCCAGTGTTGGCGGTTGGTACCAGCGGATCGCCCGGGAGGTGTTGCGCCTCGACCTGACGGCGTCCTATTGATACCGATCCGCCACATAAGTAATTACGGAGTCGATCGCCGCGGGTTTGCGCACGGTCAGCGATTTTCGGACTGATTCGATCGAGATTGGCGTTTCGCGCGAAAGATCGATCGACGCGCTTTAATTTAATATATCAGCGAAGCGATATTACGGTCGGAGTAAATCCCAAGGTTCGACACAGCCACGCTTTCAATTTCCTAACGATCGCATCTACCGGGTAAACGCTATAAGAGGATGAATTTCATCCTCTTATCGGTCAGTTTGAGCTGATTACCGGCCAAACGGTATACATCGTAAAGTGCAGGGTAAAAGCTCACCGCTCCGAGCAAAGGCAATATTTCTAGCGATTTATTAATCTCTCGCAACGTGCCCTACCATTGGCTAGTTGCCGCGACGTAGGCACCAAGCGTTTCACGAACAGAATTATCAACGGTTACGTTAACGCGGCGGACGGGTAAAGAGGAAAGCTCGTCCGTGTGAAAATAAAAACGGCCCTCCTTCGTTTTCCTATGTTTCGCAAGAAAAGGAAAAACGCAATTGCAGCGATTCGACGAGAACGGAGCGTAACGAAATTGAACTCGCTAGCCTCTTAAGGGCAACCGTAAGTAACTCGACTCGTATTCGCTTTACGAGGCGAACGTAGAGACACGTTACGTACTTGGCCGGTGTTTTCTCTAAAAGCAAATCCCCGCGTCTATTCTCGCGCCACTTGATTCGAAACAAGCGCCGCGTTAGACCCGCGAGAGGTTCGCCGGAGATCGACAGGTTAACCGAGAACAAACGAGAAAAGGGAAAGGGGAAAAGAGAGGGGGGGGGAGTGGAAAAGGAGGAGGTAGAACGTGGGTTTTACTCGGCACGATTACGAGGTTACTAAGCCGTCCTAATTGGCCAAATCTTCTTAGGACTCGCGAACCGCCGATAGCAGCTATTTCAATTTTCGGACGCGGCGTTGTCGAGTGCAGAGTGGAGAGAGAAAGCGCGCGATAACAGGATGAAACTCGGACGGCGTCGGTCAGTTCGTGCCGATGTAGCGAGCAAGCTATACACGGCGTAAATTGCAAATTAGCTTAAGCCGGTTTTGATAGGGTTTACGCTGACTGGCTGGATGGCTGGCTGGCTGGCTGGCTGGCTGGACCGGAGGGACACGAGCAACGCTTTCAAGAATCGTGTACAACGTGATTCGTACAGAGAAAGAGAGAAAGAGAGAAAGAGAGAAAGAGAGAAAGAGAGGGCGCGTGCGCGTGTCAGAGAGGTAGGCTAAGGATCAAAACAATGGAAACCGCTGTAACCGGAACGAGAATCGGCGGTGGCGCGCTATTAAACGCTCGAGCGATTCTCCATTTCGCGATTGTACGCGCGGCACGAGATCGTAAACGGGAAGCTAAGAGACTGGCGTCTCTCGTCGTCGAGTTGGTCCTTCGCCGAGCGACAAATCGACGCAACGGGGCAATTCATCCGCCTGCTTTTCGTCGACGTGTCGCGTGGTTTGCGCGAGCCAAAGCCGCTAGTCGACCGTTTCCGATATCGAGTGGAAGAGCGGGATACGAAAATTCCGCCTGCTAACGGACGAACGCTTTCTTGGAAAACGGTAAATTGGAAGAAGAGCAGAATGGAATAGTCGATCGTTTCGATCGGCGGCGTACGATTCGACGAGACGCGAACGGATCTGGTCCGCTCCTCTGGCAATCCCTTTTCCTGCGATATTATCCGTTTCGCGAAGCCACTGCTAGAAACTTCTACGTAATAGTCAAGTTCCTAAGTGGGTTAAGATATCGCGTAGAGCAAAGACTGGAAAACCGCCAACTCTATAACGCAAGCGCGACGCCAAAGACGTCGTCGACTCCTATCAAACTATCGGTCGCCGCGTAACCTGCAACTTGGTTTTCCATGCGAAACCAAAGGTAGAAAACGAGTTGCAATTATCGCGGTAACGCGACTGTGGTATCTCTATGACGAAGCGGTTACGCGTGAAACGCAAGATGCTCGAGTTCCATCGAGCCGATAGCTCGTGTGCCGAAATCCAACGAAAAACTTGGAAAATCCATCGCTCGAATATCGGCCGAAAAAAAGACAACGCGGGACGTGACGTCGGCAAAAAAACGAGGGGGAAAAAAGAGGGAAAAAAAAGCGAGGGGAAAAACGAGGGGAGAAACGAGCGGGAAAGCCGTGACGGGGCCAGAGGAAAGCAAATAAACCGAGCAAATTCGCGGCAATAAAATTCCGGGCAACGTTCTTCGATTCGGAAGGGGAAACGAACGACAATTTGGTGGTGGGACGCGTACGGAGGGATGGTGAGCGCGTGGCGCGCTTATAGGGGCATCGAATTCGTGGCTCTCGATCGCCAATTCCTGTCGAATCGAGCCGCGATCCCCTCGGAACTGCAAGACCAGAGAAACGAACTAATTACGGGGCGCAAAGGCTCGTTCGAAATTGGCATTCTTTCGGACGGCACGGAGAGAAGCGAAAGGTCGAGGGGAAAACGCGTCGCCGAAGCTTCGCGAACGTAACGAGCGGGCCGGAGCGGACAACGGTATAAGCTATAAGCTTTCGAACAAACGGCACGCTCGCGATAGCCGTGCCACGGTCCTTGGAAAAGTCTCAGTAGGATAGAGGGTGGAGAAGCGGCGTGATACGAAACGAGCAGGAGATGGGTCGTATCTAGGACGCGTCGGCGAGCAGGTGCGGCTACCGAGATTAGCCGGAGCGGTGTATCGTGGGACGCGATGGTCGGGAAGAACGGAAAGAAAGCGAACGCGCATCGAGTAATGCCGTGCGTAAAACAATGAAAACGGGCGAGATGCCGTTACCTCGCCGTGGAAGTCGGAACGGGGATCCGTGGCAGCGCCGCTATTGGCGCTAAATGGCGCTTAAACGGTCCACTCGCAGCATCGATGGCCGACCTCTGACCTTTTCGAATACCTTCTCTCGCAAAGTCTCGTTTAGTCTTTTGCCAGGAATGAAGCTGCGCGCCTCGTTTTGCCTAGCTTTGCCTCGCTTTGCCTCGCTTTGCCTCCCGTCGCTCCGCTCGCCATGGCCACGGTCGATCGAATCGTTGTTTAAAATTCACCGCCCGATGCGCCAACGGCTATATCTCCGATAACGGCGAGTAGCGAAACGTACGAACGTAGTGGCGTCTTAACTTGCGCGTATCGGTCGACAGGCGACGTTCAAAAACACCGATCGCGAAAACCTGAACGTTCGTGCCTGGAAATTTGATCGATTCGCGAGCCAGCTGTGTGCCAGTAGATGGTACGCGGATACGGTGTACCTTAACGCGGAAACGTTCGACCAACGTGCGAATATCCGGGCGTTCGTCGTTAACGATGTATCGTGAAAGGAGGAGAAACGAGGGTGCCAGGAAACGAGCAGAATCGCTCGAGCTATCACGCGGGAATCCGGCGGCGGACGCCGGGCGTCGCGTCGCTCCATTCCCTGGCCGATGCCACACGGCCTAGTATGCCGGCACACAAATCTTCCGGTGAATCAACTATTTAAAGGGGTAGGTTCGTTGCCGGGGTCATCGGTGCGCCTCGTAAATCCTGCGTCGCTCGAGATAGCGGGGACCACCCCCCGAACCAGCCAAAAGCCAGCGTGGAAAAGAGAGCGTGCCGGTGCCTCGAGAAACGACAGATTGGCGCGTTAAACGCCAGTTTATTTGCCATAAACACCGATAAAATTAATCTTCTCGCGGATAGATCGTATTCGAAAGGAATACGAGTTGAAATCGCGTGAGACGAAACGCCGGTAGCTTAACAGGGGGGAAACAAGCCGGTCGAACACACAGCGAGCATCGATTTTAAAGGACGGTTGGTTAACGAAGCCGGAAGTTTTGCAACTGGCCACGGTACGGCGACGATTTTTGTCGACAAAGCGTGTATTCGTGCGTGCGCCCGAGATCATGTATCGTCCATACAAACTTGCTCGATATTTCGTGGATAAATTCGAAAAATTTCATTTCAAACCGCTAACGAAATCGCGCCACATCGGCGATTTTTCTACAAAGGACCGCACACTGTACCGCTTTTGTAGACTCTGCCGTAACACAGTTTCATCGAAGATATGGTAACGCGTTCTATCTTCATCTTTCTTTTTCTCACCGGCCTCCTTTCTCCCCCTCAAGCTACCGATCGTTGGAAATTCAACGAAGCCGTCGTCCCGTTAAATCCTCGAAATCCAATCGAGACTTTTCTCACCGGTGTCTGAAGTTGATCGTTCGCGATCGTTTCTCGCGTAAGTACGCGCCACGGATAATTATAGCCAAGCGAGCATCGAACGCTGTCGTCTGGTAAATTCGTCGACAACTTGTACGGTGAAGCGAGCGAAAGGAAGGAGACGAGGTTACGAACGAGTCGCCGTTACTCGTTACTCAGGATTACGAGTCGAATGCGTCGACGACTATCGCCTTGTAATACAAATAAGATAAAATTCCAAGTTTTATTCTATATCGCATATAACATCGCGAGTTGGCCGTTGGTCTCGAGCGAGCAAGGAAGAGAACGACGAGACAATTAAGGAAAGAAAGGCTGCGTCGAGAAGACGTTTCGTCCGTTTCGGAATCGCTCGAGTTGCTTCGCGGTCGTTGGAAGAAAAACGTTTTACGCCGAAAACGGGAAAGGATTGAAAGGAGAACGGCAGGGATAAATACCGTGCGTTTTCGAAGACGCGTGGACGAATTCGTGGAATAGAGAAGGAAAGCGTGTACGAATTGGAAACGCACTGCGAAGAGTCCCGTCTCTCGGAAGTAACGAGTGGCACGATCGATCTCCGAACTGGTAAACCTACGGGAAATTTAACACTCGCGCGAACCAAGTATTTATCGTTTGTTTCGAGGGTTAGGACGCGCTCTCGGATCTCCATACGCTTTCCGAATGGTCATTCGTCTTTACCGCTTCGCGATCGATTAATTTTCCATTGGATCTTTCGACTCGTTCTCGGTCGATCGAGCCCGCTTCGAAAACGTTCGATCAATCAGGACGATGTTATATACCGTTGAGTGGAACGAGAACGTTCGACCGAGATCGATAGGATCGGGAGAGGAACGGCGGACGAATGGAGAAATGGTGGAAAATGGACGTCGATTCGAAGAACGGACATACGTCTTACGCATTCGCGGAATTCGAAATGAGCCTGAGCCGACACATTTTTCTCCCTTATCGGCCGATAAGCGGCCACGGGAGTTCCGGCTATCGAAAGTCCCGTGGGTAATTCGGGTTTCGACGGGGCTCGCTCGTCGACGTTCGATCGCCAACGTTTTAATTCCATCTGACCACCTCTCGATGCCGGTTTCGTTGCCGCGGAGAACGAGGGAGGCGACGTTTCAGTCGCTTTACGATCCCGCTTATTCCCCTGGCGCTCGTTTAATCGCTGCTTCTTTTCGCAACGCGGCCGAACGTCGTTTCATCCGCAACCATATCGGACTCGTGTCTGGCACAAGGCGCGCTAATATCTCTCTGGCTGGAAATTTTACTCGGTACGGCTGCTGCCACTATTTTTCTACGGTAAAGCTGCTGCCGTTATCGTTTTTTACTTGTATCTTTTTGAGAGTTTTCGAGCGGCGCTGTACTCGTACGATGCGTTCGAGCGGAAACTAATTGTACCTACCAACCGGACCCCGGCCATGTTTGTTGCGTTGTAAAATCTCGATTATCCGACCTTTCTCAGGCGCGGAAAAATTAATCGAGGGGAACGAACAGCTACCTTTTATCTCCGAACCCCGACACTTTTCTCCGTGATACCTGCTCTGTTCGCTTATCTCGTGCCGCGCTTTCTATTAGCCGGTGAAATTTCCACCAGCCGCGCTCCCTCTTACGGACAACAACTTTTGAAATACTTTTGAAGTTTGCGTTTCGCGCGTTCTGCTGTCGCGCCACTCTTTCCTTCTTCGTTGAACGCGTCGTTGAACGCGTCGTTGAAAGCGTCGTTGAATGCGAATTCGAGTCCGACGAAAGATTCGTCGACAACTATTCCAATTACGCGAAATAATCGCGCTGCTGTCGCACGATCGTACCCGAGTTCGCGGAAACTATACGGTTCGCGCGAGCGAGCTGGCGTTTTCGTCGACTTGAAATATCGCCGTGCCAGAAGGAAACTCTGTCTCGCGGACCGATAAGGCGGGGCGTTCCGTTGCCGCTAGGATCCGCTGAAATATCGCCGGAAGCTCGTCTTCGACCGGAAGTGATTTCTTCCACCGTAATAACTCAAACTTTGCATTTTTGCGCGAACCTCTGTAATTCCACGTAATGACCGCGACGGAACTGCTGCACGCGCAAACGACGCAAGCTTCGAGATGTTTTTTGTCCCCGTGAACGTCGTAATTCATGTCGGAGCGTAAGGTTTTCCCTGAGCCACGTTGAAATTCCATTCTGCAAGGAAGATTGGTATTAACGAGACCGAAGTTGGTCGAATTTACGAGGAAACGAATACCGTATCTTTCCATGTCGTGACCGTCCACGTCCTCGCGATTCTGCCACGCGGTGTGCCCTGCGTTCCTCGATAAGATTAATTACTCTATTACGGAACTTTGCAACGAGCGAACCCGAAACATCGATCTTGCTAACGAAAAACCGGCGACAATTAATTCAACTGTGAGAACAAAGCCGCCAAGTCTAACGAACTTGTTTCGAAACAATGGAACTCGAACGTCGACGAAAGACGACGTTAGTCGCTAAACTACGCATGCGTTATCGATTAGGAATGCAGTTTCTTCGCGCGTGATTTGTTCGAACGAAACGCCACGATACGTGATCGAACGGCACGGAAATCGCGTGGAAGATTTCACGAGCGGTGAGAGATTGGGAGAGTGAGAAAGTGAGATAGAGAGAGAGAGAGAGAGAGAGAAAGACAGACAGACAGACAGAAGAAAAAGCGGAGGCAAAGGATGCGACGAAAGAACAAAGTAGACACCCGGGGGAATACATCAGCGATCAATCTCGACAAAGTCGAGAACCAACCGGCAACGAGAAAAAAAGATTCTTTAATACTTCGAACGCGATCTTTCGATGGTCCGATAAATTGGAAAAAAGGTCTGTCGTTATGCGACAACGACAGCGTATCTTCGATACGCGTTCCCTTTGCCGAGTATAACGTAAAATAGGTATTTCGTAAAAATAGGTATTTTGTAAAATTTGGAAAATTCAGCCGCGTGGAAGGAGGTGCCTCGTCGATTTTGGCGTCTGACGACGAATCCCAACTGGCTGGATCGGTCGCTGCCTGATTAAAACGGTCCGGCACGCAACACCATCGAAGATGCGGTGGGTGTTGCGGATGAAAGGAATGCGGCGATGATACGATATTCGAGGAATCGAGCGAGACCGCGTAATCACTAGCACGCCTTAGGAAACCGCCATCGGACACGACTGGATCGCCGCCAAACCGTCGAAACCGGTGGAAAAATCTCGAACGACGACGCTTTCTTCCGACGAGCTCGTTTCCTAGTCCTCCGTGCGTTGCGATTTTCACGGTAGGATCGACGCGAGTAGCAGCGAGTCTGCCAAAAAATCTGATACGTACGTCGGAGCGGAGGAACGTTCCCCGATAGAGAAATTATCTTCTCGCGGAACGAGCTCGTTTATCTCGGAAACCATGTTTCTTGCGACGTGACGGCAGTCGTGATCTCGGATCATTGTTCTTCGCTTTAGAGACCGCCTTTATCCACCGCGATAAAATTCAATCGGAAACCTATTGCCATACGGGAGGAACCGTTGCCAAGCAAACGATTGCCGAGCCACGAAACGATTTTGATTTTCCCATCGTGGAAATACCCTATCGTGGGTTCGACGCTTAGGCGAAGTTTTCAAGGATTCCAGATATTAACGTATCGAATCGACGTGTTTCTTCTCCTACGCGTATCGATGTGTCGTTACACCTTTTGATCTTTACGGTACAGATACGGAATGTTACGACCGTTCGCGGAGAGACGCGGTCGCGAGGAAAACGCGTCAGCTAGAGGCGTAAATTCTCGCTACGATTCGGTTAATCGACGCCGCGAATTAGTCGTTCCCCTGTTTCGGTTAAGATAACAGAGGTGGTTGGATGAATATGACACAGTATAGTAAGTTATATATCACAGTTTATTCTAACAACTTGTAACGAAGACAGTTACGCTGGTGCGTATGTACGAGATGAGTGAGTGACAGATCTACGGGTGTGTATACCCGGTCGAAGGATGTTGACTGTTCGACGGATGAGAAATCAGTGATGTTCGGAGACGATGCTGTGGCGGAGGAAAGCTAATGATGGGTGTGTCTAGCGCACGGGGCCATCGGATTAGTTGGTGACGATTTTAGTTAAGAGAGTGAGGGAAACGAAGTTGTTAATTGGTTAAACGAAGGGTCTTAACCGCCCTCGAGAGAAAGTGCTTAGTGGGAGGAAAGTTGCATCATACGTGAGAAAAACTAATTTTCCCTTGTCAAGCCGTAATAGACAAAGGTCTTTAGAAATGCTTCGAATACAGATGTTTGTTTGGTTTGAAGGACCTCGACTAGGAAATTCCTGAGATTTATGGAAGGTACTTGAGACTATTGAGAGTAGGCGGTGAGTATCCGAAGACATCTGGTTGCCATCTTGCCCGCGGTGTGTGGCCTGGGCTAGGTAGAGTGTTACGCGACGTAACACGGACGAAAGGGGAGAATAACTGGCTCGTAGAAAGTACGCGCGTGTGCAAAACCGCGAAACGGAAAGAAGATTGTTGTTCGATGGGGCTCGTAAAAAAAGAGAAGGATCGCTGAAAACAATGTCAGCCGTTCGAATTGCACGGTAAACGGTTGTGTCGGGTAACCCGTGAAACGCGTTCATCCCGTTGCAATCGTCGTACAAGCTGCTCCGGCAGATTATCGTTTCAACCATGCAGCCGCGTTAAACCGTTCCGTATAACGAATCGATGCGCTAGCCTTGGCGATATAACGAGCTGTTAAATCGAAGCATCGAGCAGCGAACAGTATGTACGCGTAGGTGGCCGCTAACACGCGTCGCTAATTTCGCTCGACCAAACCTCTCCAACGCGTAAATTTGAACTTTTCAGCGACGTTCGTACGCGTCGCGTCGACGGCACCGTTTCGTTTCCGATCGATCTGATCCGACCGCGAGTCACCGTCCCAGCGACGAAACGTCTCTCGTTTAGTCCCGTTTCATCCATCGAAACTGGAACAAAAAGCTGGAATATATCGATGCGGATCTAAGAGCCGATACGTTGAAGCGGCAAAGAAAGGGATTAGGTTTTTCCAGGCAACTTGATCTAATTGGATACGATACGCGTTGGACGGTGGATGGTGGCGAACGCGAGTACTGCCTATCGTCAAGCATATCCGATTGCCAAAGGATCGGCTGCTGCCTGGAATTTTGATACGCCTGGAAACGAAAATCGCGCTGGATCCAACGTCCTTGCGACCCCCGCCAACGCCCCCCGTGGGTATACGTTGTACCCGTTTAGAAGGTCAGAGAGGTGGCGAGCTCGTCGCGAAACGTACGCTACACCAAGATTACGTTACAAAATGCCAGTTTCTGCAACGTGTTTGACTAAACTTTGAGGATGTGGTAAGATGCGGGGACGGAGGGACGCGGGGAAAACGCGGTTCTAATCGTACTCGAAGAATCCGAAGCATCCGTCGACGTCGCATCTTTTGGCAAATTGCGTCCATGTTTCCTCGATATCGTGGCGTTTCGCGCGGCAACTACATAAATCCCGTATCTCCTATCCGTTGAAAGGTTAACGGTGAAACGCGACTACCATTTGCGAGGATAGAGAGTACGCGGTACTGGCGGATGTCAAAGGAAGAGAAAACGAACGGCTACAAAGCATCGAATCAACGAAGCAGCGTTAATCAGCCAAAGCATCCGAATATGAGAGCGTTGCCATCGAATTGCAATTTCCAATGCCATCGAGCGATGCCGGGCGAGCCGGTCGTCATCCCCGATAATCCGGTTTTCAGTCTAGCTGGAATACGCGTTTCGCCCTTTCGTCGACTCTCGCGCGCAAAAACTAACCCTCGAGCAACATCAGCGACAAACCGACCTACGTATTTCCGGGTTAATGAAAAGCAGATGCTCGCCGAGCCGATTCTCACGAGCGACGGCGAACGCCAGCCGAATCGTCCAGCCGATTCGACTAATCCGGCTAATATCCACCAACGAGCGCATTTATTCGTCTACTATCTTGATCGACTATACCTTACGGATTAATCTTAAATTACGGTATAGATGCGAGCGTAAAAGGATGCCGCGAACCGAACACGCGCTTCGAAAGTGCGATTAATCCTGTTTAACCTTAGCTTCGAACCTTGCCACGATCTTTGGTTTATTCGTTGCACTCGTAAGCGACTTGCGCGCGAAACCGTGACCGACTCTCGCGATTCTCCGTCATCGTACGTTTCTACTACCTCGTTTCTCTTTCTCTCGTGAAATTTGTCGCGCGGATGTGGTAACCGCGCGTTAAAGCGGGAAGCGGCGAGTTAAAAGTATCGCGTCGTACAGCGAGTCAAGTTTTCGCGATAAATTCTGCATTCGGCTCAGCCCTCTCGCTTTCGTACGGACAAACGCAACGCGATGAAATTTCATTCGTAGCATAGTGGTTTCGCCAGGACGGCAGAGCAAACACCGTGGCAAGCGCCGGCCATGCACACCGCGCCGTTTATTTAACAGCTCTAATTGTCCAGGCTCGTTATCCTTGCAATTAGATCGAGGGAAATTTTAATCTGCGGTCTCTGTACCGTTCTCTCGCTTCTCTTTCCGCCTTTCCTTGCCGAGTATTAACTAAAACTCGCTTCGAAGAAAAGATCTCTCGGATAAGAGAAAATTAATCGGTCTGGGTCCGTGGAGATTTCGCGAGCATCGTTTTTTCTCTAGCCAGAAAATTCATTGCCACCTCGTAGCAGCGTTTTAAAGAACGATACGAGAGGCGTTTAACTGGAGATGGGCTTGTTTGCAAGAAAATGATCGTCTCTGTTGCGCGATTTCGCGGCTTCGCGTTTAACGTTTAACGTCGAGCGCGAAATGGTGCAACGATACAGCTGGCAAGTGGAAAAGTTGGTGGAACGATCTGGCGAGAAATTGGAAAAATATCGTACCGTGAAAACAGCCGTCGTCTCGTTGAAACCGACGAAATGTAACTGGCGATAAAAAGAGGCTGAGTGGCATCGGAGCGGCCTACGGTCTCGCGTAATAATCGATATCGTCCGCAGAAGCGGAAGGACGAAGCTGCAACGACGGCAAATCGCAAAGGCGAAATTCGGCAAACGACTCGAGTCAGCAAACACGACTCGAGGAGTCGCGACGTTGCTCGCGATAGTTTCGTCCTAGCTCGACTTATCCCGGCTCTACGCTCACGACACATCGATTTCGTTGTTTATCCAGCGGCATAATTTCGTCCAGCTGGCAAGATTTTGAGAAAAATAAAGAAAAGCTGCGACCGAGTTCTCGTCCAAGTCGGCCGATTTTCCGCGAGGTTTACGTACAACATACTCGTTTCGTTTCGCGAATCTTTGAAAAATCCCGATAAAAATTGCGATAAATTTCCTCGCGAGTAGCGCGATCGTATCTTTGCCTGTGATTTAAAACGCTTGGAGCGATCGAATTTCCATCGTTGCCGCTCCTCCGTTCGCAAATTTCTTCCACCTCTTTTGTAGCGTTCCTGAGTTAACCGTAACGTGGATATATGCATGCGTTTCGACCGCTTTACGGGATGTTCCATTCCATTAAAGTTCGGAAGAAAGATAGTGCGCGACGCACGGTTCGCGCGATTGAAACGACCTTCCTATACCGATACATCGTGCGAATATCGTCGCTTCTCCGATATTCCATCTCGTATCGGCATCAGCGAAACTATCGTTGAACGGAACCTCGTGGTTGAGGGGAACCACCTGGTCGTTGAAATTGTACGGCCGTTTGCCGTAATTATTTATCGATGGGAGAAGGACAGCGTGGAGCTGGAGCGATGCTCGCGGCGCCAATGACGTCGAATTACTTACAGTAACCGTTGCCGACGACAAGTAGCAACGTGAAAAGAGAACGCAGCATCGAAACAGAGGAAAAATCGATCGATGCGCTTCGTGCCGTTGTTGGTTCTTCGGTTAACAATGTATACAGTCGGATGGCGAAAGTGGCGGAAAATTTAACGAGCTTCGGCTTGATCGCGATAAATCAAGCATAATCGGATTACATGGGTGCGAAGAACATGTAAGAATGACGAAGAAACACCGAACAATTCCCCTATTTTACCGCGTGTCCTTACTTCGTTTCAGGGGAACAACGAGGAGCAGCGCGGGGGAGCGCGGGGGAGCGCGAAGCGGCGCAACGGCACGTGTCCTTAATACTTATTTCATAATTTTTCAACGCGTTCAATCGCGTAATGGATTTTACGACAGAGTCGACCGAACCGACGCCAGAGGGCATCGTCCACCCGGGCACAATTCTCCCCACGTTCCCAACAATTTCATCCCCCCCACTGTGCAGCGACTCGCCATAAATTTATCACCGGATGATTTGTCGCCCGGTATTCTTTTTCCTACATTTACTTGAACCATTTTTCCCCGGTGCACCGACGGCTCTACGTGCACGGAGCAACGTAAATGCGCCCGATCGACCCATTTTTCGCTGCCCATCCTCACACCCTCGCGCTTTAATAAATAGCGAATTTAAGGATGATCGATCAGACCGATAGATTGCCGCTGCGATTCCTCCCCCTCCGCCCCTCTTACCATTCCCCCTCTTTACCGTTTAACTTTCCGCAACGAGAAATTTGCGACGCGCCGTTCTACCAATATACACGAAGCGACCGATTAGACGGACTTTCTTCGAGTTGGGTTTTTGAATTTCCGTGGTCACGGGGATACGTTCGAAAGAAAGGTAGACTCGATTCGAATGCCGCAGCACCGGAAATAGAAGAGCGGAATCGTCCGGTTGTCGAACGACCACTTATCGAATCTTCCGTCGATGAAACCTTTTCACCCGAATCTCTTCGATCTTTCGTCCTAAGGAAATTACGCTTCTCAACGGTTGAAAGAAGAGACGGCGAGGAAAATTATACGCTGGTCTTCTTGTCTCCGGTCTTCCGTTCGTCTTCTTTCACGAAGGAACGGCACTCGCCGCGAAACTGCGCGCGAGAACGAACCGAAAAACTTTCCGCTTTATCGAACAACGAAAAATCGACATCGGTAACGTGGTCAGTTCCTTTGTTGGCCGGCATTCTCCGGCTCTGCGACGGTAACATAGACAGTTTCTTTCCGAAGTTTCTTCCACCATTTCGCAACGATACCGAGCGTGTGCTTAAAGCTTAGAACTTTGGAAATTTTCATGGCGCGCCGCGACGCACCGGCGAGTTTACCAACCAACGGACTAGATTCGTCCTGCTCCTTTTATTAGGTATTAGAGAGAGAGAGAGAGTGTGTGTGTGTGTGTGTGTGTATGTGCCAAACGAGCTACTCGGCTCTCGACGTTTCGATCCTGCGCGTTGAACGAAGAATTCTCCTTGACCCAGAAATAATACCAAAGCAAAAGAGAAATTGTTCGCTCGTTCCTTCGACTCGGTCGGCTTTTGCTTCGATCCAAACAAAAAGACATCTCCGAAACGCCGAAAATAACAGTTCACCCGCGTACTCGACTCGCGAGCTTTCCTTCTTCTCCGTAGATGGAATGGCGCAGCGAGCCAAGTACGATCAAGAGCGGAACTATCGCCTGCGCGAATTAGGACGACTGGAGTCGCGGTACAAAAAGTAATTTCTGTTCGATAGGCAGGACGCTAAGCACTGGCTGCGATTCTCCGAACGCGACTCTGCTCGTTGAGCCGAGCCGAGGAAGCGCGGAAAAGAACGGTACGAAGAAAAGAAGAGGGAAAAGAGCGGATGGATGACAGGCCTCGGTGGAAAGCAGAAACCAACTCGAAGAGAGCAACCGTTTCGTTTGGTCGGCGAAACGCGCGAGTGATTTCGAGTTGACGTGAAAAGAAGTTGCCGGACTCTATCGCGTCCGCAAACAACGGCGGATCCGGCCGTGGAAAAACAATTTGCCCCGCTACGTCTGTCTGCCAGGAAATGGCTCCGGCGATGGCTTTTATTTCGAGCGCGACTAATTCTGTCCGAAACGATATCGCGAGTAAACTCTTTAACGGGAAAATGAAACGGAAATACGGGGAGAAAGTAGCTGAAAGTCTGCGCGTTTACCGTGAAACGGCGATTAAAACCGTATTCGTCGCTCTTGCGGTTCTTTTGCTTTTTCATTTTTTTGACGTGGCGATCGTTGCGACGATAGCCAATCTCCATGGTGCGGAGCAAGCTGGAGACGAAATTGTTCGTGCAAGATGAAGCGCGGGAAAAGCAGAGAGCGATTTCGTCGGGCGATTCGAGTCGGTGGAAAGACGGACGGTCCGCGGAGAAGCCTAATCGGGCTCACTGAATAACGACCGACCGATGGAATCGTCCGTTCTGACTAGACGGCTCCAACACCGTTTGAACTGTTGTCCGGAAACACCAACGCTTGCCCCTGATCGTTGGCGGATAACGTTTCCCTAATTGATCAGCGTACTAGCAATAACCGGATATGTCGTCGCGCCGCGTGTCTGCAATTTACGTGTCGTTTGGACAAATTCGGGCAACGTTTCACGGATAATCCTGCTGTGTATTCGGCCGTTGTTCGTGCGTTGGCGGAACAGGATCGACGACGGTACACGCAGAAATACGGAGGAGACGAGCTTTCTCTCGATGAAGGCGCGTTATTAGGATCTCTCGGATCCGCACATAGATACACGGTTCGAATTCAATCGAGGAAGGAAGAAGAGAAAGAAATTGAATTTCCGAAGGTGGTTTCGCGAAACTGTAGGAAGGAAAATTGGAGAGATTCGCGGAAGCGGGTAAAACCAAAGGTCGATCACAGGTGGAAGAGAGAAGAGAGAAGATTGGTCGAGTGCGAACCATCTCCGTCCCAATCATCTGCCGAGCAATTATGATCGAATATCGGCAATGGCTGGCAGCGGCGACCGACTAGTCGCGATACTTTTTTCCCCGGGGCTTGATTGATTTTCGTTCTCGCGGCGTCGTTAACGAAGCAAATACGCGATAATTAAGAACCTTTATGGGCCGGCAAGATTATCGGCCGATCGATCGTACCGACAGATATTTTTTCACGGAGTATCGAGGGACAGTAGTATCGAGAAATACGCGAGCGACAGTTTGCCAGAGAACGATCCATCTATCCCCGGTAATTCTCATCGCGAATCACCACTGGGCATAAAGCGTCATTAACATCGTTAGCCGACGAGCTATTTGTCAATTTAATCGCGCGGCCTGCAGATTTTCATCGCGTCTGCTCGGCCATACGGGCGACGACCGATTTTACGTCCCACCGACGATCGTTTAATCGCGGTCGGCGAATCTTCCGCGAAGCCGGTTATCATCTGCTTGTTAATTACGAACGCGAATACGTCCCATCCGTTCGTATCTTTCTGGACACCTAACGTTCAACCGAAATAAATAACCGAATGAATCGAGTTCGATCGCGTTCTTGCGAGGAATAATCACAATTTCCCCGATATTTCATCTACCGCCGATCCTGCGTTTTTCTCTTTTCTTTTTTTTCTTTTTGTTTTTCTTTTTTTTTTTTTTTTACCACTGCCGATCGTTTGACGAAACAGACAATCGGGTAACGCTGCGTTCGACCGCAGCGTATTTTCAATTTCAAAATCGAGGGATATTATTCGATCCCTAACCCCCGCTCCCCTCGTTATTACGAACGATTTTAACGTTGATTTCTGCAAGTCTGTTCTGCAAGTCGTTGTAGCGATATCGATGGATCAACGTTAGTCGCATCTCTCCTCTTTCCAACGGAAAAACGTTCGATCGAGTCGATCAGCGAGCGTCGCGTGCAATACAAATCTCGAATACGAATTTCACTTGGTGAACGAGAAATTTTGTTATCTGGCATTCCACGTCGCCGCTAGAGCACGGTGTTACGTTTGCTTTTTCGCGGCTAGCAGGAAAATGAAACGGGCCAGTGAATTTATGCGACCCGCGACCGATTAATCGCAACAGCCGAAAGATGCGGGGAAACGCGCGCGTATTTAAAAACCATTGCACGGCACGCCAGGAAAATTGCGTTCATAAATCTCGCGCAATTATGCGTCGATCCATATTTCTTCGTGTAGGACAGCACGCGACTAGAAAACTAAGCGCACGATCAAACCGTCTTCGCTGTCAAGCAGCTGGCCATGGATACCTCGAATCGAATAATCGAAGACGCGCTCCAAAGGAATTTTCTTCTCTTACAGGCACGGACCATCTCCTCTGACCTCCTTGTGACACGGCGGTAGGTAGTTGAATTTCGAAGAAACGCCGTGTTGAGCGAGACAAAAAAATTAATCAGACGTATAATATTAACATTTGCAAACGTTCGAATTTTCAAATTTTCAAACGCTTAAACTAGCGAATTTCTTAATATTGAAATTTGCACGCGAGAACATTTTCGACTGCGAAGAGTCGATATCTCTACGAACTAGAACGAATGAGAAATGTGAATAGGTACGAGGAAATTCGGAAATTCCGTGCACGATGAGAAGCATCGAACGACGGTGCCTGATGATTTTTCACCGATTCTCCGTGAACCTTGTTATATCGTACGATATTAAATCGGGAGATTACCTGTAATTCGCATCTACTTGCAAACAATCTACTTGGAATTTCTACTCTATTGCTAAAAAGATGGGTGAAAATTCCACGTCTACGCGTGATATACAAGCTCGTAGAAGGAACGAACGTAGAAGGATACGCGACAAATAACGCAAATCGTAAAATAAAAACTTTCCAGATACTCGGAGATCCGCGTAATGCTTCTCGCGCAAGCTATTTTCCTTCTTGCAACGTACTTCCAACTCGCCGAGTCTTTAAAACTTTCCGAGACCGTCGCGAGTCTTGCAAGATCCTCCTCGGCCCTTCGAACAGTTCCGACGATCTCCATTCGAATATTATTCGGCCACGTTCCGGCCAGATTCGTGCTGGTAAATCGCTGAAAAACTGGCGAGCACGCGCGAATCCGCGGAAAGAGACGGGAAAGGGCGGCGAGAAGCGAAAAGGAATGGAAGGAAAATCGGAAAGAGAAAGAGGATAAATGGCAAGAGATACGAGGAAATGGCGAAGGAGGCGGAGCGATCCGATAGGACGAGGCCGCAAGGGAGAGGCGAAAGTTGGCGCGCACGAGGCCAAGTTCAAGCAACCTCGAAGAAGAGTCGAGTTCATTCTCGAAGCGACCGCGTTCGTCGTAGAAGCCGTGTCCCTTCGCTAGACTCCCACGGGGCATGGCCAACTAAGAGCGCTTTTGCTGCATTTGCCACAGCCTCGGGCTCTCGTTGCCGACTTATCTCAACAACGACGTCCGCATGGCGAAAGAGACGCGCCGAAATAACTGTTTCCAAAGCTGTTCGAGCATACTTTACCTACATCTTTTCGCAGCAATTTACCTATTTCGGTCCGGTGAACGAACGCTGCGCGACATATCGTCGATTCCCTGCCGACTTTGCGAGCTTCCGAAAGCTTCGCGTTTACGACGCGTAGCTCAACGGCGGACACTCGTACGTATCTTAGAAACGCGTTTCTAGCCTACATGAAAATCGAGTCACCGTGAAAATCGAGCGAAACCGTTCTATCGCGTTGTGCGATCGGTTTCCGTGCCTGCGACATTTTTGACTCGCTGGTTTTTGACGCTGGCGGCGCTTTATTCGATCACGTTGTGATCGAAAAGCGTGTTAAACTCGAAATACTAGCAACAAAAGCCATCAAGCTATCGGCGCTTCGTTGCGTAATATTACAGCGAATGTTATTACCAACATGTTTTAATAACCTTGTCGTAACAACGGAGTTTTAACAACGTTACGATCGAACGGAACGAGCTGAAAACCATTTGGGCCATTTAACGCTTGGCAACCGGACGAAAGCGCGTTCTTGCGAATAGCGTCAAGAGCGAGGAAAAAAAATATCCGATATATACCGATTTTTCTAAAAACATTGCCCGATTCGATAAAAGCATGCGACTTTAGCCGACGACCAAACTATTCTAGAATCGTCTATCGTCGATAATTTTAACCGCAACTCTGCCAAGACTCTGGCGTTCCTCGTTCCAACGATTCGTCACAAATCGACGAAGAAGAAATTCGTTTCGACCCCCTTTTTCCGCTTTCGCTTTGCCTCGCTAACTATTCCCATTTTCCTGCTAATAGCGATAAAATATTTGATCCACGTCCGCCAACATTTATTCGGCAAGTTTTTCCTCGGCTGTTTTACGAGAGAAACAACGATCGTGGTTTATAACTAACCGGCTTATCTCGCGGAGGAGGCGTCTTCTTCCGTCTTCCGCGCGATTAATCGCGGCCGATGAAAAACTGGCGGGTTCCGCGATTTTCCGGCCTAAACGAAGAGGGAAAAACGCAAAGACCGGCGAAAAAACAACGAGACTCGACTCTTGGCGCCATCGGTCACGACCACGGCTCCATTATTTCCAGATCGATGTTCGAGCCGCGAAAAAGCTGGTCGCGCGGCCAACTAGGTTGGATATTTCGTTATCCGCTAACGATTCGTTTTGCCACTTGCTCGCTAGCGACGATAACGACGCGTCGTATACCCAATGCGTGTACGATTAATTAACGATTCTTTATGGATCGCGTGTCAAGAGCTCGGCAGCTTAACCGTTGAGAAACGAAGATGGAGAATTAGAACGTATGGAAAAGCAGAGATCGAGACGAACGAGCATTCTGCCATTCTTATCGCCGTCTGCTGTTATAAAAATACGGACGTTGTAAAAGGTATATCGATAGAAATTAGCATCCCGATGACGCTTTTATATCACCGATATTTTACTTTACGTGGAACGTAAAAACAGCGAAGCTGGCGTACGTAGAAACGCGGCTGGCTCTGCCTTCGACTGCTAACGTCGCGTGACAAACCGCTCGAAAGGTAAATCAGGCGAAACGATTAAATAATACGCACAATGGAACGCGGTGTTCGGTCGGCGGTGCGTCTGCTGCACCGACTAAACACGGTTATGGATGGCGCGGCGCGAATAATCGGCTTTGCGGCCCGCTCGAGGCTCCTTCCGAGTCGCGAGAAAGACGCGTATCGATGGCTCGTACGAGACGTTACTCTTCGTAGACGGGTTCGATAATGCCCGGTGTCGCGCGTCCGATAGCTCGACGAGCTTCCTCTTGGAATTCCGAGACGGTTCGACTAACGTCTGCCACGACGGCCAGACATTCTTACGGAAAAGTTTCTCGCTGGGTATCGATGGGTAATTTTATATCGTGCGCCGCGTGGCGACCCCTTCTTCGTCGTAACCTCTTGGTCGGGAGCAAAGAGATTCGAACGATGCGTGAAATTTCGGAGAACGAGAGCAATTTGTTACTTCGAACGAGGTAAAATTAATAACTGTTCGGCAATTAGTATAGAACGTGGAGACGAAGCGTCGATACGTTGATACTTGCTCGGTTTATTATCGGTATCGCGGAAGCGAATACAGGCACTGTAAAAATAATTACTACGCGCATCCCTCTCTGATACACGAGACTAACGTTTAATTATTGGTCAGATGTAGCAGTGATTAATCAATGTTTACTAGACGTCGTGCAAATATTGGTTAAACGCTGACACCCGATAGTCGATCAATAATAAATTCGAATAGCCAGCCTGTCCCCATTTAGCTATTACTCGCAGCAACACCATCATTTCGAAACGTGCTCGTTCCATTGTTCGTAAGTTACTTTCGAACAAACAACCGTAGCGTTGCATGCAAATTTCATATATCGACGACGGCGTGCGGCGTGCGACGTGCGGCGTGCGGCGTGCGGCGCTTTATTTATTTTCGAAATAAAGTTCTCCGTGCGATTATCGATGGCTCGCCTATAATCTATAACACGACTATGTACATCGGAACGGAGGGAAACAAAGTTACGACAAGAAACGTAAAGTAATTGCAACGGGCAACGAGTAACGGCAAGCGTGATCTTATCTTATCGAACGACATCGACTTAAATAGTATACGAAAACAATTTGATACAGCTATCGATAGTCGGATATCTCCTTGTACGAGACTAGGTTGTCCAAACAGATATACGTTACGGAACGAATAAAATCGTAATTCCGTTCGTTCCGTTTCTCCTACTTCGACCGTTATCGTAGCGCGGAAAGCTGGCTCGCGCGCCGACCTACTCAAATTCCTTCCGCAGTTTCTCTTTCTCTACGATCCTTTCGTCTAATTGTCGTGCGTTGTACGATCGAACCGAGCGCGTCCAACGCGTGCCGTTAAAAGCGATCCGATCTTTTTATCGCCTCGCGATAGCTCGGTAAAGTCGTGTCTATCGGAAACGGTTGATCGCTGGAAACCGAAACGGCGCTCGTATAACGTTAATTAAATTGCCGTACGTAGGAAATAAGCCGATGTTTTCGCGAGTCGAGGGGGCGGGGGATCGTTCGCCGGCGTTACCGCATCGAGTGTCCGGCGGAATTCGCTTCGTCGTCGAAACGAAAACGATGCCGAGAGCGCGGTTCTACGCTGTGGAAACTTGGAAACTCGCGCGAAACGGCAGGACGATCCATCTTTGGCGTAACATCGCCACGAGAACAACGACCCTGGGATATCCCGAATTGATAAACACCAGCAGTTCCGCTCGTCTATCGGATATTCGAGCACTCTGTTCGGTTCGGCTGCCTATTTGCCGGTTATCTCGCCGCCGTTCCACGCTTCCAACTATCTCGACCGCCCAAGCAAATGGAATCCCCGATTGCATCGCGCTGCCAGATGTTTCGACGTTCTTCCGTCCGCGTATCCGAGGGACCCGTCGATTCCACGCTCCCCTCGGCTACGCGGTTTATTAGGAATCCGATCGAATAATTATCGGCCGAGGTTCGACGAGGATCGGCGACTTACACAGAATTCGAAAGGAATTCGACTCTATGGGCGGACGCGGATCGACCAAACTCGCGCGCTCCTTCTAAATCCTATTAACGGGCGTTGCGACTCCTTTCTTCCGGTTCGATCGACGGGCTGGAAGGGAGAAGCGAAGGCTGGACAGAGCAGCGGCGACGATTTCGAGCTCGGTTGGAAAACGATCGCGAAAGTATCGGTGGACGAGCGATGGTAGCCAGTCGTCGAATTCTCGTTAACACGGCCGCGGCCCTAAACCACCGTTCCACGCGTGTCACACGCCGTAATTATCGGCGACATCGGTTCCAAACTCGTCGCTGATCGAACCGCCACGAAATTAGTCACCGCAATCATATAGCGGGCTACCGAGCACGCAAATATTTTATCGATAACCGGCTACGTGATTCGGATCGGCACGCCAATTGCCCATCGAATATACAACGATCTCCTCCGTTTGGATTCCACCTGGCAAATATGTCGAATTCGCTGCTAATTACCTCTCCGCTAGCCTGATCCGATTCGTCCGTTTCAGCGCATCCAGCCTTCGTCTTTCTCTCTTATTCGGATAAATAGTAGTACTGGTCTAAATAGTCTCGCCGCCTAAACGATTGCATCGAGCCTCGCCTCGCCGCGGTTCGGTTGCAACGTGCCGCCGCCGCGTAAATCGAGAAACGCAGCGCCGAGATTTCGCCGCGCCGACCATCCAGCCGCCGATCGATCCGATCGGATAATTAGCATCAGCGAAACGTCGAAGAAACGCGTCACCGTTTTCACATCGAAATTACGCGCCACGTAATTACGCGTCTGTGTTACGTAACCAGAGGCCACGCCCCGTAAACAGCAATTTCCTACAACTTTGCCCGATCTCGTTCGATTCGTCGACCAGTCGCACCCGCTAACTCGATTCCGAGCGTAGCCGCCAATAAGAAAATTCAAACGGAACTTCGTAAACGGACCGATCGTTGGGAACGTGGCTGACGCGTGTATCCCGTGGAGCGTGCATCGCGTGCCTGAAATTTTCCTATCGAAAGGTTCCTGGCGATTTGCCGCTCGAATTGTGAAAACATTCGAGCTCGTGCTTCTTCTAGTCGGAGGAACAAAGAAGAGCTTTCGCGGATTAAGAGGACGACAACGAAGGTACGATCGAACTCGTCTGTTCGAGCGGGCTAACTCATTTTTGTTTAAATCGAGCATCGTTAGCGCTCGTGCGCAAGTAATTAAAGGTTTGGCGGGGCGGCCGGTGGCAAGCAAGAATACGGTAATCGTCGCAATCTACGAAATATAATGGTAAAACCGAGATAACCGACCTCGTTGATATTCGTCCACGTTGCCGCGAGTTTCATTGGCAAGCGATAATCATCGCGGGACTCGCTGCTTTCGCCTATCCTTCCGCAAACTGTATCCTGTAATCGATTTAACGCTTCCATCTTTCTTTACTCGTTCCTTGATATTTCCATTTGCCTTACAACCCGGAGACCAAGTTTTTCGTATCGTCGAAGCGAAAACGATTGAAACAAGCTGGTAACAAGCAGACAGACAAACAGAGAGAGAAAGAGAGAGAGAGAGAGAGAGAAGTCGCGGAGCTACAGCTGACCACGCATAGGAGAGTTGGTAAATACAGCGAATCGAAGGAAGAACCGCGCTGGTATACGCGATCCTGCCCCGTTCGTACCGGCGCCGTTCTATTTTACACGAACCACCGATACCCCCCGACTTATTGGCTGGCTGCGCACAAATCCGACAAGGTTCTAGGAGCGAGCTATCAAGAAAGACGAAAGACGCGTATGCTGGCAACGTCGAGCGATCCTTACGCGTCGCTATTGCGATCGCGTGCTTTTTTCTCCTCTCTTCCTCTTAACATCACCGTCGCTACTCTACTCGCGTTTATCGATCGTCGAGCCGGTTTACCAGATTAACGCGTCTACGAGGTCGTCGCGAATTTAATATTCGTAAGCCGGCGAGTTTTCGTGCTCTCCTCCTCGATATACCGCGCTAAATTTAGTTTAGCAAGTATTTACAATTACCGGCGTGGCTTCCTCTTAAGGAGGCAAAGACCCGGCGCGTTCAATCTCGACGGAACGGCACGCGAGCAAGAAACAAGAGCAAACACGAGGAAAATTAACCTGCGGGCGGGCGGTTTGGCATGGGAAAAACTGAGCGGCACGCGGCAGCCGGGGCCGGACGTTGGAAAAATCGCCCGTACTGCATTCGCCCTTCTAAACTACCAATCACGATCGTAGGGGGCAGCGGTGGTATCGCCGCAGGCCAGAACAAAGCCGACCGCATCTACTTTTTGTCCGCGTCAATTCGGACAGCGGCCGATTATCGGCTTCCCAAAGAAGAATTAAACGGCCGTGCGGTTACGCGTTCCCGAACGTGTCACGTCCCAAAATCCCGCGATATTCCGTCGTCTGCTCGATATTAACGCGCGACTCGATTCGCGCTCCATAAACGACGATGATATTATTAGTTTGCTCTTTCGAAAGCGCACCTGAAAACCGTTCTCCGACTTGTACTGGAACACGCGGGTCTGACCCACGATCAACGGCGAGACCGTCCGATCTTTTCCCTTCCAATGAATTTCTCTAATCCCACGGATTCGATTCGACGCGCGGCGCGCCGCCTAGATTTACATTCGATTTTCTTCGCTGCGCAACGCGTACGTATCTCTGGTCGCGAAACCAGGCCGCGCTTATTCGCTGAAATATCCGTTCCCTTTTCCTTGGAAACGTGGCGTCTAGCTGCGTGGCGTCAACGAACTGCTCCGCGTCACGGCTAATACACGTTTCTGCTTCGTCGTTTTCTTCCGCTCGTAAGTACGGTGTAACTTGCGATCGTAAAGCGTATTATTCTAAAAGCGTATTATTTCCACGACTGTGTCGACGATCCAAACGTTTCGATTCTACCGAAACGTCTTCGCCTGCCCACCAAACTTCCAGCTATTATCGAGAAAAATCTCGGTTTCGTCAACCTTTCGCTCTCTTCTTCGTCGTCCGATTCGATCCTTCGATCGATATGCTACATACCTGCTGTATGAAAAGCAAGAACGCGAACAATTATCCGATCGATGCGTTAACAACGCCGTTGTTATCCGTTGTTCGTTCCGTTGGTTCTCTTACGCTGCATGTAAGAGCCCTTCGTACTTCGCACCCCGGATTCGTCACAGCGATTGTCCGCGAATTGCCGAACAACGGAGCGACCGTAAACAACGGACGACGATGTCCAATTATTTCGTTTCGTTCGAGAGGGAATCGCAGGCGCGATCCGAATCTTCGAGAGCCACTCGTAGTTATTTCGGTCGCGCCGATAGATACGCTTGACCGCTGCACGATTAAACCTGCATAACCCGAGAGCTGCCGTCCCAACG
Source organism: Bombus bifarius (assembly GCF_011952205.1). Classification (NCBI taxonomy): domain Eukaryota; kingdom Metazoa; phylum Arthropoda; class Insecta; order Hymenoptera; family Apidae; genus Bombus; species Bombus bifarius. The sequence goes on along the minus strand of NW_022884505.1, from coordinate 5,880,810 downwards.
AGCCGAGGAAACGACGCGTCGATCACCGCGTAATTTCCGAACGAATGTACCGATTCCAAGATTCCTTCGCATACGAATCGACAAATTCGCTGTGCGTAGTTTCTCGTTGTGCCTCCGTGTCTCAGTCGCTTCGAATCTCGCGGCTACCAACAACGCTCGACATCGAAACAAGTAGCTTAAACGGTGTAAAAATGGCAGATTTTCCTAGAAATATTCGCCACGTCCAATGGCTGCTCGAGGTTTAGCTCGTTAAGAAACAAGCTACGCTACGTCTCGTTCGTAATTTCCTTTGTGCTCGGAATGAAACTCTCGGTTGAAAAATTAAAAGCGTCTCGACAACGGTAAGACGACGTCGGTGGGAAAAGTCGTGGATAAGGCAGGCAGGAGCGTTATCGCATCGACCGAAAGGCCACTTTACTCGACACCTTCGGACGGAGGTAGCCTGGAAGGTTTAGGCGACCGCCACGATTTATTCTCACCAGCGTTCGCAAAGAACCGTGGCGGAGAAAAGAGGATTGCCTTCTCTCGGTAGAAGAGTAACGGAACAAAATGCTGGAAACGATAAATAAAGGGAGATTCGCGAGCCGGTTCGGTGTCGGGCCGCGTCGCGCATCGACGCGGAAGTGTACTCGTGGATGCTTATTCCGCGACGGAAAATCCGATATCGTATTTCGACGAGCGACAGGAAGCCCGTTCGCGAAACTATTAATTCTAGGATTCTCCACGACTCTGTTCCTTCTATTTCTCCCGACTATTTACGACGGGGTACATTTCGCTTCAACGTTAACCATTTTAAGCATTGTTAGAAAAGAAAGCGGCGAGATCCGCATAAACATTCATTTTTACAACCAACAACGATGCTTGCGCGAGAGTGCTCTTAATTTGCTTCGCCGCTTTTCCTCTCTCTTTCTCTCTCTCTCTCTCTCTCTCTTCTTTCTTTTTTCAAACCAGGTCGTTTGTCCGCGAACGATCGTTCGATTCCCCTATCAACGTTTTTATCGCTCGAATCGATAGATACCTCTAGGGATATTCTCACCGAGTTGATCGATTCTCTATCTACATCCGAATAGGCTAAATAAATAAAATCTGTACAAAATATGTACATTTCTTTTTTTTCCTTCGATCTCGTTTCGTATCGCGATCCAATTAATACGCGAAGGGCGAGAGAGAGGGGGGAGGGGGGAGGGGGAGCGAGGGCGAAAGAGAGAAAAAGAGAGAGACAAGGAGGAAAAGAAAAGTTAATCCAAAGACGCGACTCGACCGACGTCTTTAGTTGCACGAGTGTTTGCTGAAAACACTCGAGTGGAGGATCGACTCGTGGATGGCGGATGAAAAATAATTTGCATATGCATATTGCGGATTCAACGAGCCGTCTGCCGGCTCCCTGTGCCGCCCCACGCCACGTTGAGCCTACCAGCCTGACACAGAGCGCTTTCCAAGCCACAGCCACACATATTCGCCTGTCTTTCCGCATCTTCGCTCGGGTCTCCGAGAGTGAAGCGGTTCTTTGAACGGTCCAGCTATCTCAAAGCTTGCCGTCGAATTACTCGAGCCGGCCGTATGAAAATCACTACGCTCAAACCTTGTCTAAATTGCAAAGCAGTCCGATGGACGCAGCTCGAGCCGAAACCTTCTCAAAGAAATTCGCGTCTCGACAGGAAAGGTGCAGTTTCACCGGTTCTTTTATCAACGACGCTGAAATTCTCGTATCCCTCTTCCCTCGCCTCTTCCCTCCGAACGCGAACCTTCTTTTTCCATCGAAGCATCTTTGTCGATAATTTTGTCTCCGCGTTGCACGAGAAGATTGAAAATTCTAACCCACTTCTCTTTAAATCGACCATATATTCGTGGAATACTGAAAATTACCGAATTACTGAAAATTCAGCGAACGTAACAATAGTCTATTTTCGACGGGAAGAGAGACCGGTCAAAGGATCCTTCTCGAGCAAATATATCCCAGTAGCGATAAAAAGTTAAATTGCGTATCGAGTTGCACGGATCCGCTGTTTTTAAGCAGAGACGTACACATACGTAACTGAAATGCACGGTCGACTTTCGACCTTGTCAAGCCTCCCCGCCCCTAACGAGGAAAGCGTCCGGCACGTAAATCATTCGCTATAACGAGCTCGTACGGCACGCTAATAGCGTATGAAAAACCGAGACATCGACTTGCCGAAAAACGAAACGATAAATTCGTAATAAACAGAATGGCTCGCCGCTGAACATTCGTACCGACATTGGGTTTTCCCGTGGCCGCTACCACTTTCATATTTATTGGCCATTACACCTCCATTAGGGGTTGCTAATTCTCGCTAATTATTTCCCAACCGTAACCGGAAACAATCTGGTCTAACATTTAGATCGCGAAGAGAGAAAAATTGCGTCGTTGTTCCACGACGCAAAGGAGAGACCGATCGTTCTTGAGGAAGAGCTCGTTTCGTTTTGGTTATAGTTTTGCGCGATTCTTTGGATGTCGTCACCTCGCTGAGAACGGTGGTGACAGGTCGACTCGTAAAGTAAGATCGTTTCGCGGCCGATGGACGCTCGTGGCTGGCGAGTAAAGAAACATAGTTGCGAAATCGATCGGCTCTCCATAATTTCCCGGTCAACCGCGTAATTTCCGGGAAGAATCGAGGCTAACGAGAGCATCGTCGCTTATCGCCAACGCTACGTGCCAGCCACGTTTTTCCACAGCCTCTCTCCTACCTCTATCGATGAAGTTTGGGACACGCTTTCGCTTGTCCATGAATACGTAGCACAGTGTGCGGAGGCTGCCGCCGAACGGGCCACGGTGCGTGACATCGAGCGTATCGTAACGTTTTCCTTTAAACGAGTATTACGAGGAAAAGATCAAAGTTTTATGCAAGTTGTTGATTTACCAAACACAGATACGTTCTATTAGACGCGATGTCGAATTCTCGACCGAGGATTCGTAACGACGGATAAGTCGTAGGCAAATCGAAAGTAACGTTCCTATTACGAGTAACACGATTTGCTCGATCGCGAATCGAAGCGTTCGAGCGTCGGTAAACAGAGTTTTACGTCGAGTTAACGAAATCGCGGCCTGTTATGGTTAAACGGACGCGAGTCGATTTTCCGACGAGGTGAATCCGCTTTGTCGCTGAAACATCCGAACTTGATTTCCGGCCAATCTTATTTTCGAATTGACGTGGGATCGGTCGATGATAAAGCGCAAACAAAACTCTCGACCGCTTTGTCGGCGTAATTAAAGTGAAGCACGTTCGCGCGGCTACACGTGCATGCGTATCTCGACCAATCGATCCTCGCGGCATTCTTCTCGGGGAGAGGCAAAGAGGAACGGGACCGCCGCTTTCCACCACCTCCACCGTCGCCTCCGTCAGGACTCTGGCGAAACTTTAAGCTCTACTTATACCGTCAATCACCCAATCAAGCGGCAGGATTTCCAAGTTAAATCCTACTTAAATTTTAAGTAAGAGGGTTCAACGACGGCTTGCCTCGCGCTAGAGAGAATATGCGCGCGCAATTTGAACGCCGAGCCGATAATCGCGCTACGAAAATGCCATTCTTCTTCCATCGGTATCCCCTTAGAACGCACAGACCTCTTGGTTCTCCTCCCTCCTCTATCGATCTATCGACCGTCCCATTTAAACGTACCCATAGCTAAATAAGTAAATTCGACAGCCACTTTTACGAACTTTACTCGCCTTCGACAGATAAACGTATTCGCATTTACATTGTTCCATACATTTACATTTACATATTCGTATTTAAGTGGTCTCGAACGTAATCAGCGATATAAGATATATCGTGACAATTGAGATACGTCGTAAGCATAGCGTCGTAAGTATTTGCGAGCGGGTGAATTCGATGGCAGCGTTAAACGGTCGGGTAAATCGACCAACTTTGAATTTCGTCTAGTCCCTGTAGAATATCACTGAGAACCGGCTATATAATTGGCTAGCCGACGGCAGGGGGCGTGAAATACCGTGTTAAATCAAGCCGAGAAGGTGAGATCGCCGATCTTCGAGAAACGCGTTTCTAGCGACATCTTCGTGTCGAAACAGATCGCGCGTAAACGTCCTAACCTGACGGGTATTCGATATTCGCGTCATTGGCGACGAGTCTAATTTCACAAAGGGCGAAAGCCCGTATCGAGTAGCGAAAATCTCGACGACTAAAGGTAGCGACGACTCACGATAACCAGATCCTGGTTCGAGTCCCTCGTAAGGGTGTTTATATAGGTCCACGATTATCGGGGAAAGTTTTCGGTGCCGTGGTAATCGCGAACCGTGTCTGTTACGCCAAAGGTATTTGCCTGTATATCGTTTCGTTTGACTATGTTTTTATAGTTGTTCGGCGGCTATTGAGGTAAACCGACAAGCACGAAATATCCTATTCGCGAACGATCCACGGCCGTCAGAATGAAATATAGAACGACGAATAAACGTTCCTGCGTATACCATATGATGCAACCATCGGCGTCGCCTCTGTCAAAATCTTATGGTATTTTATGGTATATCAGCGGCGAAACGTACGCCAGTTTATCACGCGACGATAGTTGGTCGAACGGCGAGCTAGTTTACGAGAGAAACGTTGTAGTCAGAGTGGCGAGAAAGCTGGCGCAGATTATGCGCGTAAAGGACGGACACTTCGAGGCAAAAGGCAAGAAACAGCCGCGAAAATGAACAGTATTTTGTTGTGCAAATGAGAACTTAACTCGACCCGTTGACTTTTTCTGCTTATCCAGCCTTTAAAGCGGCGCGCCGCTCAGCAACGGGCCGTGCTCTTTCGACCTTACCATTTCCACCGAGATAAGGATTCTGCATTTCCCGTCCTGCTTTCCGTTAAGCGTACTGCATTAGTAGCGGAAATTACAATTATTATTTCGACTCGATCGATCTTAACTATACGGGATAACTATCGCGATTATGCGTCGAATTATTCGCCGATCGCCCGATCGTCCGATCGACGCGAATGCACGACAAACATCCCTAACGTTCTCCAGCCGTTGCAATTTCTACCACTGGCATCCGCGTTCCTGCGAGTCTCGTTTGCCCTTTACGCGAGAGGCTCGATATATCCGAGCGTACAATGTCGATACACCGGCGCGCATCGATAACGATGCCGGATAATGGAGAGAAAAGATCGTTCGTCGCGTTATCTAGTTCACACAGGCTAGACGATCCGTACGGCTTGGAATGTAATAACAGGCAACGCCGTACACTCGATATTTATCGCGGTAAAAGCCACCACGGGAATCGATAATGACGAACGTTCCGCATTCTCTGTGCGCACCAACGCCAACTCTTTTCGCCGCAGAGAGAAGAGAACTCGCACCGGGCTTCCGTTTCGTTTCCTTTTGCCGTTTTCATCTCGACGCCAGATCTGTACTTCGTTACGATATCGAGCGAATTACGTGGACCAACGGTGCCGTTCCCTACCATGCTTTTCCATTATGCGGAAATCTTTGCCGTACGCACGTACTATCACCGTTGTTTCCAAACACGGTGCGTCGTTTGCTCGACACCCTTGCGATAACTCGTTGCCCGAACATCCTCCAAACACCTGGCCGATTTCGATCTACCAACTCGCTTCGTTCCGCCGCTCTTTGGATAGTCTCAATGCCCGAACGAAATAGCTCAGCCATTTGGCAAGCAATTTTCCCTCGAAACGACGCAAGGAATACACGCGTTTAACGAACGTCGCGAAATAAACAACGTTGTTGCGCCGTTCGAATACCGCACCTCTCTCCTCCTGTCGAGTTCGATGAAAGTTACTTTCTTAAGGAATCTTATTCTCTAAAATCGTGCTATAGATCGAGTAAACGTTAACGTTCGGCGAATGGACGCCGATTGGATCTCGAGATAAGTTGTATAAACGTTGGAGAAAATCTGTCGACGAATTAAAGCCTTCGCAGAGGGAAACAGTCGCGAAGCAAATAGCGGCGACCAAGCAGAGGAACACCGAAAAACACCGGAGGAAGTAGGAGAAAGAAATTAGCGGACATGTCGCGGCAAACGAGTATTCGTAGCGACGTTCCGCACGTGTAAGAAGGAAAAAGGAAAAAGAAAAAAATCGACGTTACAGCGGGCACGCGTTGAAAGAGGTCCGCGCGTGTGCGACAATGAGCGTGCATGACCGCCAGTGTGAGTTTCGAGTCGAGCGAGCAACGACAATGAAGCACATCCGCGAACGAAAAAGATTCGACTCGTTCGTTGGCATTCGTTACGGCGGAAACGAGCGCGGACGATCCTTCCTAAAGAATGGCAATAGCGGGCTACGTCTGATTTCATTAATCATAAGCATCGAGAGATATCCGATAGGAGGAAATGAAAAGCGTTCTGTCACGGTCTACGTCGCATCCTGCGCCAAGTGCTAAATATACGATGTGCTCATGCTGTACACCGGCCCTCTCCGAACATACGGCTCACAATGCATCAAATTGCATCTGCCTTTGTACAATCGTCACGCGCGTTGCACCTCGCTTCGATTGTTCGATACCGGAAACAAACTGCGTTACCGTCACCTGCTGCCGCCGCTGCCGCGCCACGCTGCTGCCCCTTCCGGCCAATTTTCGGACCTTTTTTACGCATCACCTGATTACCCTGCACGCAAATTGCCAAGCAGCCAGCGCCACTTTGCTTCGAACGCGACAGACGCACCTACTAAGTTGTCACAGGCCGATACGGCTCGAAACTACGTACAATCGCTGCCACGAAATTGATTCGACGTCGCGTTTACAGGTCGGCAGGTTTACACGAACACCGATTCACCGTGATCCGTAACAGATTTCTCCTTCCTTAAATTCGATATTCAAACATGGCGATATATAACAAAGTATCGTTATTTACCTACGTGTATAGATATATTTGTACCGATCGTACGTCGTATCCTACGGAATGAACTCGCTACACCCCGAAATCCCAGATCCTCCGCACACTCGACAACGTTGTTTGCTCGCACTTTGAAAACTACCAAACGACTATTTGCGAAAATAAAGTTTACTATAGAACGAGAGTTAGCGACAAACAACGCAGGTACGCCAACCTATACACGAGCGCCAGTGTATGGCAACGAGCGGGAAACGAACCACATGTCCAGGCAGTTGATTTCTCGCTCGACGATGTGAAAATATTCTCGCGGCAGGCGATATAACGAGAGCAACGAACGGCATCGTACAAAGAATGAGCGAGAATTCTTACTTGGTCCGAAAACTGGAAGCTGGTACACGTTTCTTGTCGGAGCAATCTCGGCATACGTTGTAACAAGGGCGTAATTTGTATACGCCTTGGAGTGCGTTTACGCGTGAAAGAAACTAACGCTTAGAGCAGGTTGAGCACGAGGAACGCGTGGTAAAAGTACACGACACAGATATTCAGACGGAACGACGGGGCGTGATTTTTCTCCGCGATTCGAACGAAATATCGCGTTTACCCCTTCGGATTCACGCGTGCCAGACGACTGCAGATTGCAGGTGGCGTTAAAAGATTCCGCGCGAAAACAGCGACATCTCGGACGGCTGTGACAACTCCACGGACAAAAGTATCGTAAATTACATAATAACATCGGCAACCGAGTACCTCGTATTTTCGTGGATACTGTTTCACCCGACTACCATAGCTGTTTAAATTTATCGTTTCGCGGGAATAATTAATCAGTCCTTAATTTAAATTTATGAAATAATACGTTTCGTTAGAGGCGAAACTCGAGGTCACGTCAAATATTTATTTTCGCTGTTTCCATAAATTTTCGAACGAATGCGAAGCAACACAACGTTCTTTTAGTAATTATTTATGCGCACTTTCTAGACAGAAAATCAAGAACGTGTCCGTTCTGCGATTCGCTGTACCGTTATTTAACGCGACGTTCAAAAACCGTGCTATATTCGCGTCATCGACGCGGTCGTCTTGCTTAATCGCAACAAACTCTTTCCTAACGAATGTCACGCTTAACGTTATGTCGCGATATTTTTGCCAGCGATATTCCGGTAACGGATATCGCGGTATCGCGTTACAAAACCGATGCACGCGATACATTCTTTTCCGCGCGTAATCGACGAAACGTTTTAACGCAGGTAAAACGCATCGTAAAAATATATGAGCCGATAAACGGGGCAACGGTGTTTACGTTAAGCGAAAGTTTATATGGGATGAAATCGGCAACGAGCTACTTCGTCACGCGAGACTCGCAGCGTCGGGAAACCACGGAAAGAAAGGTAAACAAGCGGAAAACGAATTCGTATTTAGAATCGTTGTGTCCGAAAAGCGAGAGGTCAGGGCAGAAAACGATCGAGAATTCTTTTCGACTTTAATAACAAGTCGCCTTGTTGTCGTTGTCGTTCTCGTTTATTCGTTCGGTCTTATCCCCTTTGTAGCCACCTCCCTTTCTTTAACTTTCGAGACGCCGAAACTTTGTAGACGTCGAACGGATGCGTTTAAAAGGGACGCAAATAGAGTTGGACGGTTTATCCGATTCTCAATTATCGGCGTTCATCGATGGAGGAACGATGAGAAAGAAAGAAGAAAATACGTTCTCCGCCGATATCCTTCTTTTCGTTTTAACCAACGAGAAGGCTTTTCACCTAGCACCAACTCGAACCAGGGTCCCCGAACGATTTTTCCCGATAGACCGAGTTCGGTCGACGACTCGAAGGCAGAAGGAATAACGGGCCGACACGCAGCACGTACTCGACGAAGGTGGAAAGTTGCGTGCGTGAACGGAATTAAAAATAGCGGTCCTAAAGTCGGTATCATATCGAGCAGAGAAGGGTAATAATGGAGAGGGTCGATAGGAAGACGAGTTTCACCCGTTCACGGTGACCGACCGTCAAGATTCGATGCGGAGCTCCTCTTTTTCTCGTTTAATCGTCCGATAGGATCCACCGCGCCGATGTAGCGTGCCCGCAATTTTGATTAAACCGCGCATCTCGGTTCGTACTAATCCGAGGGAAAATTTTCCAGTTGGACGAAAAGTCTTGTCGTTCGCGAGTCGTCTATGATTATCAAAGAGAATTCTCCCCTTCCCCCCCACCCCCACCACTCGCCCGAGGTTCAACCAAGAAATTCCAAGAAAAACACGCAGTTTCTCGTTTACGAAACAATCTGTATCGTAAGAAAAAAACCATCGGAGGGAAGCAAACTAGAAAGAATTACAAATGACGTAATAGACAACGACCTGTGGTACGGAGCGACGTTGAACTTCCCAATCCCCGTCTAAATTCCCATAAACCAGACGCGATAAGATTCCGTCAGCTCGCGACGAACCTCGAATCGGCATCGCGCTCGGCTGGTAATCGTCAAGCACGATCGCTCCGTTCGATCGGAATCTTATTGTCAGCGAAGGATAGTGGGCGTCGTAATGGAACAGATCGGGTGTTGAAAACGGAGAACGAGGGGTCAGGGGGGCAACGTGGCTGTTACAGCTAGGGTTAATAACCGATATATCTTGGACCGAACCGGAACCGGATTCACATTCGTATCCGACGAAATGCCAGTATATACGTATACGTCGAACCACTTACCAATCGAAATCGTCACGATTCCGTCCCCTCGTGGCTGCATCGAATCACCATCGATATCCGTTATAGTCCCGAAGCTGTACGTAGTATACCGTAGAGTATCCTCCCGACTGGTAAGCAAATCACAGCAACCGAGAACGCTTACGTATTCGATCCTTGGTCTCGCGTACGACACTCGTTTTATCGTCATGTAGCAAGTAATCGTCACATGAGCGCGATCCACGTCGGCCACACGGAGCCAATGATCGAGATCGAGCTTGTTCGGTGGGCGATATCGCGCGGATCCGACATTCGACGATGTCACGGCTACCGATCGGAAAACGCACGCGTGTTACCGCGTACGAATCGAACGAAGCGAACGTCCGTCGATCGCGAGCACAAGCTTTACGGGGGCGGAAAAAAAAAGTCTCGCGAGGGACAACGGAGATCCCGAGCTCAACGTCCGCGTAGCGACTGGCGCCCGACACCTCCACCCTTCCGACAACACCCCAACCACCGAGCGCACGCGACAGACAAAGAGCGACTAAGCAGCGCGAGCGGAGCGATTGAGAAAGCTGCCACGAGAGGCGCTACCAGCGGGACGAGGCAAAGGGTGGGGATTGGCTGGCTGGTTGGCAGGAGAGCTACCCTACGCTGACTAGGCCGTGGCAGATAGAGAGGGGCAGTCAACGGAGAGAAACCGCTAGTCTCGCCCCTACTTTCCCACCGACTCTTTCTCACCCTCGCGCTTCTTCCTTCGCTCTTTCGCCCCTCCTCGAGCCGCTTCGTCCGCTCGCCGTTTCGCTCTTTCCTACGTGCTACCTATCTTACCTTTTCGCAATTTTCCTTATTGGCATAAGTAAATCGATAAGAATTAAATTTTACACGAGCCAGACGGTTGACACTGTCGTTACGCGATTAGCGTCGTATCGATTTAACGAAACGCGTTTCTTCGTCCCTTTTTTTGTGTGTGTGTGTGTGTGTTTTCTCGCCTCCTGTTTCTCTTTTCGCTCGTTCCTTCTATCGCGTTTAATTGTTTTTATCGATGACAGACTGCACGCAGTCCTGCGAATGGATAATGGTAACGTAATTGGCTATCACAAAGTCAATATCGTGTTCGTTTAACGAAATTCCGCATCCCTGCTTCCTGCACCCCTCGCTCTCTCTCTCTCTCTCTCTCTTCCCTCCCCCACCCCCACCCCCGCCTTCGCTATCTACCTCTGTCTCTCTCGTTCTATTTACCACTTGCAACGTTACCGTTGAAATTATTTTGCAGGCAAAACGAAACGGCGAAAAATGAAACTTTGCGCGATCTGACTAATTAGTAAGTCGATACTATCGATGTCGCTGATATAACAAAGTTTCGTTTATCGCGAAAACGCGATGCACGCGTTCCTGTCTTTTCTCTCTACGTAGTTCTTGCTCGCTCCGTATAGTGACCAGCGTCTTCGCAAAGCGAGAGTGCGGCTGCGCGCGGTCCTAGATTTCGTCTCGCCTCCTGATTTTTCGTAATAAAAACGTTTGTCTTGGCGAGCGACTCGGCTCGCGTATCTTTCGGCGTGGCGTGCATTACGGGTCGCACATGCTCCTTTATTCCTCGCCACTCGCGTAGACGCTCTCGATTTACACATTGGGAATGCAAGGTTCGTTCGAGCGATTTACAGCGAGTATGAAATCGGACGGGAAAGTAGGCCAACGGATCGTCGATCTTTCGTATCGTAAAGTCTGTCGTCGTTCGTGGTCGTCGTTGGAAATTAAAACGGTAGAGTGGCCGATGCACGACGTTACCGCGTTTCGATTGAAAACGCTCGAGTTTCGATGGCTGAGGGAAATTTCGAGACAAACGCTTCCAGCGACGAACATTCTCCGTACGAGAGGGAAAAGTCTCTTACCGGAAGAAAGGAACGCTCGCGATCCTGGTGACTGGCGGACGTCAAAGGCATACCTTCGTGATACGAATGCACGTTTCAATAATACCGTTTTAAGGGAATACTCCGCGAGAGACGAAAACTCGAACCGACGGAAATATAGAAACTCGTTTAACGATACTCACGGCAGAATGCCCGACGATATGTTACAGAGAACACCGTTTCGAAACTCTTAATCGAGACTAGAACGAAACATAAATTTATCCCGTTTTCAAAGAGCGAACAACTTCATCGCGATAAACTTCATTAAGGGCGCCTAAGAAGATTTTAATGGAAACTTGTATCTGCAGGACGAGCACCCGCTAAGATTTCTCGCTACAAGGAAACGTACCACGTGGCGAACGGTACGGACGATATTTCAACCCTCTTCACCCCGGCCTCGGTTCAATCTCTGTTCTCCCTGACCCTGTCTGTCTGTCTGTCTGTCTGTCTGTCTCTCTCTCTCTCTCTCCCTCTCTCTCTCTCTCTCTCTCTCTTTCTCTCACTCTACTTCTTTCTTCTCCGCCGTCGTTCTAGTATGAAACACGAAGAAAGGTAAAATAGCTGAAGGGGTTTGCTCTGAAGCAGTTCTTAAAGAAGCAGCGCTTGGAGTGGAATGTTAAGTATCAGCGACGTTTAAAAGTTTGCATTACGGGAAGGATATCGACATATTACAACGACGTGTAAGGGAAATTAATACGTGAAAATGTTGTTAGAGGAGCGAATCGTTTTTACGATATTTAGATGATTCGATAGAAACGATCGTAAACGAATACGAAGTATATTTCGTCCAAAGCCGTGACAAGTGGTTCGACCAAGTTTGGGGTTCGCGTACTTTCGACACTGACGGTCGCGTAATCGCGCTTCTAAAAGCGGAAGAAAGATCCGTCGTTCCTTTCTTACAGTCGACCGTGTACTTTTTCTCGGACAAAACGCAGACCCCCGGAATGTAATTAACTTTTAACAAGGCAAATGGAAAAATTGTGCTGCTGAAAAATTGAGTGAAAAACGTTTCGAATATTCGCGAAAATAATTTTTCGAGCTCGTGCTACGCTCGCAGATAGGAACTGGCCAAATAAGCATACAAATTGTCGGGCCAACGATTGCTAAAATTATAAAAAAAAGGAAGGACGAGAAAAAGGGAAAACGCGTCGTGTGTTACGTATGTACGTATCTCCATTATAGTTCTTGTTTCCGAAGTAGTTATCTCGGGTATGCAGATGAATATGTATTTTAGTACTTTGAGCAATTCGGGGTGAAAAGCTGTTCCGGGGAACTTTGTGCTTACGAACAAGCGTAATATTAGCCCTAAATGTTGAAGCTGCAACTTCGAAATAACAATAAACGAAAGTTAAAAGGGGTTGGCAAATGAATATTCGTAAATGAGAAGGTAAATGAGTGTCGTTGTTGCGCGTATTTCAACGAATAACGAAAAATACTGCTTACCTGCAAGTTACCCTTTGACCAGACACCATAGACACGTTGTTCGCGGGCCACGTTTATGTACGTGAAATAGCGTTTGATAATCATTTTATATGCGCATAGGAAAGGAACTCGTTTCGTAGGAGCTAACGAGAGCCGCGCGCGATCCCCACTATATTTAGACAAAGTTCTTGGACCGTTAGCGAAATGTTGCGGCGTTTTGGAAAATATCGCTTGCAAAGGACCAACTTACCCGGAGACGAACGGGACGCGTGTTAACCGCGCATCGACATCCGTAACGTTTATTTCCACGGAGAAGCGTTAAAAAAGTCAGGAATCGAGAAAGTGGCGTGCCCGGAATACAAAGACTCGTCCTTGCTAACGAAATCCATCGGATCTGGATGTTATCGATTAGCGTTCCGTTCAAACGTATAAAGTCATCCCATATCCAAACGTCCTCTGCAACTCAAACAAAGTTTCGTTTGCTGGAAAAGCAAAGTTTCATAAAAATCGAACTGTAATTTGTTGGAAGAAGCCGAATGGAAAAGCTTATCGGAAGAAATATATTTTAGCTACGTGTTATGAAAAATTGCCGAGTAAGTAAATAGACGTTCGAGGTAACGAGGTAACGACGCGAGGTTCGAATTCGCTAAATTCTTTGTAACTGAATCGCGCTGAATCGCTTTGACCAAATCATTTTTATATTTATCCATCGCGACGGCTTTCCGAGCCTCGTCGCTAGGATATGCGTTTTAATCTCGTTCGAGCACCGTAATCGGCGAAATATTCCTTCTTATCGCGCGCTGCTGCATTTCATATCTGCTTTTTATCGCGAAAGTGTCAAACGCAAATATTAAATCGAACTGACAATGAAATATTTCGCGTAATCCCTTTTACAAGTGACGTCCACTGTTTGTCATGGAAACGAAACAGATTAACAAAATTGTTTGCTTCGTTTTTAGTCGGATACGTTTAAATTTGTTCTATTCGACGGAATGATCTTCGAAAAATTGGACGCGCGTCACGCGTCAGAAATGAATATACCCGCGGAGCAATTTGCTTAGCAACCTGCCGTTTATTTCCAGAGTGGCGCTCGTCATAGGAGAACACGGACGCAAAATTTACCAAACTTTCTCAACGGCCATCGGCTGTAATCGAGTTGCGGCAGGACCTGGAGCATAGGTTTCCGCGGGTCGTGCATACGCTTCTTCGAGTTCGAATTCATTTTCAACGCGGCGGTGGCTTGATATTAAGAAAGTGGCATCGTATTTCGTCGAGATAATGCGCGTTCCAGGGTCAGAGGGGAACGAGCGGCAGCCGTTGTAGGACCGCGAATTACCAAGTCAAATACATACGTAGGAAGCGCATTCGTAGGATCGTGGTGGATTAAAGTGTCAAGCCGGATTGTATTGGCCGAAAACGACAGGGCGGCTTCGTTCGACGCGTGAATTATGTAGACGCCGGTGCACAGGCGCTGGTATCGAGGAAAATCGGGTCACAGCCGGGCGGTGCCGTCGATGGGGTTGGACCGAGAGCTAAGGCACGTCGAAATGCGTCCTTAATATTAATCCCTTCGGGCGCACACCACTTACGTGTCACCTCCTGCCTATACGCTAAGTACGTACGCAGGAAATTCGACCTGATGTTCCTACTGGAAATTCCACTCGAGTCTAAACGAAATATTTCCGGGAAAACCGACTACGTTCCGGAACTGGCGTTATCTTTCAGCAGCTCGTCAGGGGTTAAAGGAGAAGCCAGGTCGTGGCTTCGTTAGCTGTACTTAAAAAGAGATTTATAGCCTCGGATTAAAAGCAAGTGCTGGAAACTAACGATAAAGGAGAAATTTCTTTTAAAAACTATTTAAAGTATCGCGTTACACGGAGATGACGAGGCAATTGTACGAGATCGTGGCAAATTACATTCGCAACGGTATAGGCACTACGGGTCACGAAGAAACGCAGCGGCCGTTTTATCGTGCATCGGCCGTGTCTGACTATAAACGATCTTCTACTACTCGCGTGTACGTAGCCTCTACTTACCCTCCTTTGACACTTTGCATAGATCGATTTCATAATGAATCGCGTATATCGCTATAAAAGCGGTCGAAAATTCTCGTTACACGATCGTATCGTTGTTCGCGCGCCCCTTTCGAGATACAGTTCCATTTTCATTTTAACGGAGTTTTTGATTATGAATCTGTTGGCAAACGCTTTTTTTCTAACGTGCTTACTCGTTTGATTACCGAACGTTATTCTATACGCTCGATATTTTCCAGAGTAGTTAAAAGAAAATATCCAGCGCAACAAATCCGTGTCAGAGAAGGCGAAACGGCGCGCTACAGTTCCCTGTCGATATCCGTGGTTTACCGCTGGATGAAACGTAAAATATACGATCGAATATTGAAAAATTTAAGTAACCGTAAAAAATAATATTTTTCTCTCCATACAAATTTAAACAACGGTAACAGCTGCGAACTACGAACTGCGAACTTTGGATAAAAATTCGTAACGAAGGCCCGCGACAAGACAGGCCCTGATAAAATATATGGTAGCCATTGGAAACAAAGGCCGACGGTGTTCCGCGTTTAGACCGACATCGAACAACTATTACACGTCAAGAGAGAAGGAGATGGAAAAGTAGGAGTCGACGAGGGTCGAAGGATCGTCGGACAGAATGGCGAAACTCGCGTTTATCAAAGCAAGCGCTCCGCTCCATCGATCGGCAACGAGTCTCTTAATTACGCGACACTGGCAGTAGCCATACAGCTCGCATCCTACTCTTCCGCCCGTTTACCCTTCGATTACCGAAAGTGCCCCGAAATGCCGCTTTTCTCTATTTACGAGACTTTCGTTCGAACGATATCCCTACTGTGGTGATTCACGGAATCAGGCAAAGGAGAAATCGCTGTCGTCCCGACGCCACGCAACGATCAAAGACAGGCAACAACGGCGGTGTGCGCTTGTATAGCGGCGACGAACGAGTAATCGGGGATGTAAATCCAAGGATAGGGAGGGTCGAAGCGAAGGAAATCCCGCGTAAACAAAACAGCGTCTGGGTGGAAAGAGCCAGAGCCGATTCTCTCTTGGCCGCGACAAAGAACCGGGGTAGTTTTGGCGACCGCTTCCACGCGAGTCGCGATTTACTTTCGGTTCGGTGTGGCGAGGCGTGGCGAGGCGAGACGAGGCGGGCGAGGCGAGGCGAGGCGAGGCGAGGCGAGGCGAGACGAGGCGAGGCGAGACGAGGCAGCCGCGTGTGCACCGCTCCTTCACGGATAAAGCCCGACGGGCAATGCGATTATAAAGGAAAAGTCCGGAGGACAGCGGCGGTTTACGGAGCCGGAACGAAACTCGACTTTATTCCCCGCTCGAGACATTCGCGTCGGGACAACGAATTCATTGTCGTTAAATTAAGCAGTCGCGTCCGCTCTCTTCTCGTCCCCGCGCGTTTCTCCGAACCTTTCTTCGTCCCTCGTCTTTTTTTTTTCCACTCTCTCCCCAGTCTTTATTCCTACCCTCGTCTTTTATCCGTCGCCATTCCGTTCGAGAAACGTCATATTTTTCCGCGCATTTGCCGTGTCAGTTCCCTCCGTAGAAGTTGTCAAACGCGAGACTCGACTTTTAAACAAACGTACGCTAAATGACCGTTTGCGCGATTCTTTCGCCTATCTGTAGACCGTGAAATCGGACAATCCGCTAAGGGCATCGTAGAAGGAGATTTATCATCTTGTAGGATCGCTCGGGTAGAAGGAAACACGGACAACGACACCGTTAGAAGTCACGACTAGACGGTTAGGGAACGAACGGTCGGGGTTTCGCTAATGCGTCTTCGGTTGTGTACATACATCGATTGCGCGTTCGCGATACGAAACTTGGTTCTCGCGGTAACAACCGGTATCAATCGTAGGGCGTTAGGGGCAGAGCAATTGCCCGGACGGAACAAGTTCGTTGCGACCTAGGAAATTCATCGGCCAAGTAACGGTTCGCTACTAACCAGGAAAATTATGCCGGCGGTGCGTTTAATCGGCTTCGGATCGAGCAGTAATTCACGCAGATAATACAGGTGTCTGGCGCGAGTTAGCGCGAAACTTACGGATAAACGAAAGGACAGGTAGCTCGGGATAACAACGGCGAACGCGAAAATGAAGTAGCTATTACGTATATAACTAGTTGTTTTACAAACTTGGTTAATCCGCGCAACTTTTGAAATTAATTCCGCGACTCGCGCTTTGACTTGGTTATTCGATTACGAGAAACGAGCGTGCTTCGGGGACTGAAATCCTCGTTCGAATTGCTTTTCACCGACTACTCGACTAAACAAAATAACCAACTTGGACTTCGTATACACGCACTCCCCTTTCCCCTCTTCATCATCACCCCTCGGCGCTTTATTTTCTTATTCTTTCCCTTGGAGGGACACGCGGTATTAAAACTTTTCAATTCGCCCACGGGCAGCGCGAAATTACTCGCCGCAGATGAGAAATTCTTATTCCGATTCATCGTCCGCGCTCGAACGTGGGAGATCGGTCAAAGGGAGGATCCGTTCTGTGTCTCTCCGCTCCGACTCGTCGCGACGCGTGCCTCGTCGCTCGAAAAGCCTTTTTCCCAGTCGACGCTGGGAAACGCGCCGGTGCGACGAAATTTTCGTTCTTTGAAAGAAACGCGGCATCGACGCCAGCCAGGCACGCGGATACGAAATTGTCTATCGTCTAACGGGCGTAACGGACGGATTTAGATTTCGTCGAAACGCGTAGAAATTGGCGTTCCGAAACGTTTGCCAACGTTCAGCAAGGGATTCGACGATCTCGAAGAACTTGCGATAGCCAAGTTACGCGTCTGTCTGGAAACGATTAAACGGAACGAGAAGAACCTTCTACGAATCTCCAAAGGCTAGTTTCATATTCGGATGTATTTCTCGGAGATCGAAGATAATCGTGCTCGGTACAAAGCGTTCTTGCTCCGTATTTTCAGACGTTTCTACGCAATATGCTCGTTAATGTGGTCAAAGTTGTGAAGAATTTGCTGAAAAAATGGCCATAAAAGTCGGCCAGAGAAGAGAGAAGGTACAGTTGGTAAAGGCAAAGCAAAAGATGTTTCGAAGCTTAGGCAAAGCTGGTGAAGCGAACTTGGTTCTAAAATAAGGAAGCGGATGATGGAACGAGCTGAAGCGAAATCAAACGACGCTCTATCGTTTCTCCATTCTCTATCACCATTCTCCATCTTGGAGAATGGCGCGACGCTACGGGCATGAATAGAAGGCACGTGTATTTCGAGGAAACCAGACTAGCTGGTAACTGGGCGTCGCGTTAACCGGCGCGTTCGCTGTTTCGAATTTATTTCGGAATTTATCCGGTTGTCGGAAATTTATCCGTCGGACGAAATGGATATTTTCGCAAACGGCCAGTTCGTTGGTCGATTTGTCGCGAGAAACTCGGTTTCTCCTTCGTGCGAATTGGCGGAACCGCGCGAGACAAAGACGCGGCGCAATCCATTTTCAACGAAAGAACCGCGATCGCCTGCGCCGTTTCACATGGAAAAACTGTGATATCCAGGGAGACAGGGAAACGGGAACGTACGCCGTTATCTCGTTGGTAAATCGAGAAATTCTGAAAACGGTGTTTAGATCCGTAGGAAAGCGTAAACTGCGATATTTGCGGAACGCCGGCGGACGAGCGAAGAAACGTACTCGTGTGCACGATGGACGTGTCGCAGGTTCGAGCAAAGGCAGGAATCCAGTTTAACTAGGAAACGTCGTTTGTCTGGACGATGGGAAAGCGACAAACGAGGAGGAACCGCGGGACGCTAATTTTCCGGGATTTACTTGTGGCTGGTTGCCGATAAAGGCGAATGCGCGGCCGCCATACTCTGTCCCATTTTCCGATACTGCAAAGTCTCCTTTCGCCAGGGCAAGAAGTCGTCCCCGAGACGAAAACGTCGCGTCTCGTCTCGATCGTCTGGTTTCCGATGACACGGACGAAGAAAAAGAAAGAGAGCAAGGGCAGAATTTGCCGGCAAAGCAATCGAGGAATCGGTATCCGGGTCACACCTCGAGATCGAGAGACAAGGAAAGCGGAGGGAAGGAAGATGAGGGAGGATTTGCAACGTTGACAGCAGAGGGAATCGGGCGAGACAGCCGACTGTCCCGATGTCTAATTTCGAGAGAGGATCCTGCCAGGCACCGCGACTAACGATAAGCCTTCGATCTAGCGACCATACGTAGCCGTAGGCGATCCGACAGCGAACGGCATCGGGGGAAACAATACGCTGGAAAATCGACCTTTTCGTCTTTTGTCCCCTTCTTCTCGTATCTTTCGTTTGTAGCGCTGCCTTCGATCACATTCCCGTAGGTTTCGTAAGGTCGGCCGACCTTACACGCGGCGCGTATTCCATCGCGTATTCCATCGCGTATCTATAAATTTTGCAAAATGTTTTCTCGTCGACGTTTATTCGTTTACGCGAATCGCGAGGGTGGATATTCCATGACTCGGCACGAGCCGCCACCTCTCGTGGCAATCTGCCGCGACACGGGGTTGCGAGTTCGCCTCGCAATTCGCCTGTTAGCCGCTGCTTGTCGTCCGAACGCTCGACGTTGCAGCGTCGACCCAATCTCTTGGAAAACCTTCGAGCTGACGCGTCTTTGATCGAACTGTACGAGTGCTGGTAAAATTCGATCGGCAAATTTCTGTAACACGAGCGAGAAGCTGGCCTGTGCGATTTCCATCCGCTTACTAGCGTAATTTAAGTGGCAGCGCGAGCCAGCTTTCTCGCTGTGCGTCTTAGGCAAATTTCATCAACGTTATTTCGCGCAATTTCCAGCTCTTTCGTGCAAAGCAAACACCGGCAGCGTCGAGAAATCATCGTTTCCGAAGGAACGAGCTACGGCCACGAAATCTGCGTTTACAAAGGCAACATAGCCGGAATCAATCGCTTCGATGCACGACGTTAAATATCTAATTAGCGAAATTAGGCTGTCAAGCGGCAACGATCGTGCCGCGAGGAAGGCAGGCGTACGTTATTCGGCTACCTGGCCAGGCCGTAACGAGGCTACGTCGGAACACGTGCGAGCAAACGCGTTAACCTGCTAGCCGAGTGTCGCGAACGTCCACGTATATACCTACACGCACGCGTATATATATGTCGGGTTTACATTATATATATATATGCATACGCGTATACTTGTTACGCGATTATTTGTTATCTATTATTTATTATTTATTACGCTAGACGTTGAAATTCGAGCTGCGTGTTCGCGAAATTCCGCCACTTTGTCTCTTTATCGCGAAGAAAAATCTGTGACGCGTAAAAAGAAAAGAGCGTGTAGGAGTGATCTTGGCGGCAAGTTGCAAGCCCGAGATACGCGAACCGTAGATCCGTCGAGTGTTCGTAGACATAAAGTTGTTCGTCGTTTAGGAACCATAAATCTTCGTGCGAGTGAGGAAACTGGCCAATTTCCTACGCGTTACGATGAAATATCACAGAGTTGTCGAAAAGGCACCGATTCCCCATGGATTAATAGAAATCCTCGACCGATCGAAGTCTCGTGGCTTCCCGATACGATTCGTACGAGTCGGTTGCACGCACCGCGTATACGTGTACCGATGCCACGTTGTAGGAGCGCAATCGCGTAACTACGTCGAGAGAAATGGGAACCTTGTCGGACAGTGAAGGCAGGGAGGAGGAGATATCGAGAGTATTTGCAAAGATTCTCGAATTTCAGGGAATCGCGGCATCGGGAGGACCGCGAGACCGATTCTTTGCGAACCGAAATTCGCGTCCTCTCTTGCGTTGCTCGCGCGATTCGAATTTACCTCGTGTCTCGACGCAGTGCGAAAACGATTACAGGCTATAACGGTGGTGTTCGAGTCAACGTAGAGACGACGAGTAACAGGAAGGGTAGTGGAAAGTTCTTTTTCAATGGCAAACGCAAGATCGATCGCCGTAGCACGCGCCGCTGTGAAACGTTCTAAAGCGGTCGTTTAAATTCGAGTTAGATAGGAGAATTCGTTCGGCTGGAGTGGCGAATCTGGTCTCTAATTTCGTTAGGGAGCGCCCGAAACCAACTAAACGTAACTTCTCGTTACGCGTGGCGAAGGATCGGCCTCCGCGGCTCTGGACAATTTCTCGACGCGGTCCGTCCCTACGTGATCTCGCGTTGCGCGACCGGTGTATGCCAGTTCGCCGAACACGGCGGACGCTGCGTGCACGGGTAATCAAAGGGATACCTCTTTAGATCGGTAAAAGAGACGACGACGATGAATTCCCTACCTGTTGAAAAGGAGCAAACTAAATAAACTTGGAGCAAAGATCGTTGCAACACCGACTCCGAAAGTAATCCATTTTCTATGACCGAACGAATCGACCACGCGACGAGCGAATTGCCGCTTGATTCTTTCGCCGTTCCCTTTATTTTTACCGCTTCTGTCTTTTCTCTCGGCCCACGGACAGACAGCCGGATCCCGGTGTACGTAACAGAGACGAGTGGAACGAAGGGACGAAAGAAGGAAGCTAAATTGAATTCTAGGTTTCCCACTCGATCTAAGTTTCCTCTGCCAGTGTTTGCCCTCTCGAAGAATGGAGCATGTACGAAGGGGCAGAGAGGATCCGGTCGAGTCGGTTCTTTCGTCGGAATCACGCATTTAAATCGACTGTTTAAGTCGGTTCTATACTAATTTCGTAATTCGTTTCGTAATTCATTTCCATACTTAACGCTGGGCTGCCAACAAATTTCGAACAAACAGACCGGGGGGGAGGTGGGTGCGTGGACAAAGAAGGGTAAAGAAAGCGTGGGAAGCGGTCGTATTCACCGCGAGACCACTATAAATAAATGAACGCGCAGCTACGACGATGATGTTTAGCGATAGACCGGCGATAGACGCTATTCGATAAGACGCGACAGCATTGACCTTAGATATCTCGAGGGATAAAAGTCGAAAACGATACGCGATTTCGACCGGCTTTGTTGTCAGCTGCAGCAAAATGGCGGCGAATTGGAAAACGGGCAGGTTCGCCAACGAACCCGTTTACAAGTAGAATCGAAGAAATCGAAATCGGCGATATCTGGCAACCGCAAACTATATCGGTATGTACGTAACGTGAAAAATGCGAACGTACGAAAGGGGGCGTGGTTTCCTCTGCTCGAGCAAAACATTCGACGGCTTTGTAAGTATCGTTTCGATTACTTTGTAATATCGTAGCTACGATACGACCATCTTTTCGATCGTCGAAACGTTAATTTCAATATGAGAGGGATCGATAGAAGCGAGGAAAAGAGAAGTGGGCCGGACGATGGAGAGGAGAGACGAACGTCGATTCGATTGTCTGGCTGGCGAGCTTTCCAACAATTTAATCGTACAAGTTGCTACGGACTGCGAGCACGTGGATGACTCTGCAAATATCGATTTCGGCAAAAATTGCTGTCCTAGGCGATCGTGTAGCGCGCTACTATACCCAAGTTCTTGCGGTCGTCGTTGCTTTCGAGGCTAAAACGCGGTAAAGCGCAGTTGTCCGGCTGCTCTACGAGCGAAAATCGACTCGCTTCTTGCGACGTCTTCGAACGGCCTTGCAGCTCGTACAACCTTCGTTAAATTCGCATTAGCCTTCGTTTGAGCGACTTTGCCAACTTTTAAGTACTCGGAATGATTTGCAATCCGTCGTACAGGTTGGAAACGAGCCGAAGCGTCTCGGTTAAAGGAAGGGTGCTAACGGAGTCGAAGAGTGCCGGGCAGAGGCGTAAAAACGAAGGCAAAGGGGATGCGAATAAAGGAGGAAAAAAGAGAAAAGGGAAAAGGAAAAAGGGAGAAGGGAAAAGAGGATGAAAAAAGAGATACTACATGGAGGAGGGAAAAGGGGGGGCGGGGGGGAAAGGGAGGAAGGAGGAGCGGTTAATTTATCACGAGACTCTTGAAGTTTTGCTGGTCCAACAAAGGCGACCGCGAGTAAAGTTTCCCCCAAGCGATGTTTCACGGTAGCAGGATAAGAAAATTCGAACGGTTCTTCGCGGCCGAAATAAAAGTCGTGTCCTGCCCCGGTTGGACAAGACGAAGAGGGGTAGGTCTATTTACGGGATCTCCTCCACTCTCTTCGTAATAGCTCGACCCTGCTCTTACACGGCAATCCCATTCCACGACTGTCAAATATTTTATTTTCCGGCTGTTAGCCTGCGTTAACTCGCGATAACGTGGCCCGTGAGGATCGATCGCGTGTCCTCTAGACGGAAGCTCGCTCGTCTAAATATTCGTTGCGAAAATTCACCTAGGCGCGTGATTTCGCGCCAGTCGATCAGATTCTCTGCCGCTGTATCGTCCGTAACCTCGATACCTTTTGCCTTTTTTACAACACAGTTTGCCGTTCGGGTGTCGCTTTGTCTCGCGAAGCAACCAACGGCCAAAGAAAGACAGCAGACTCGACGAGTGTCTAATTAAAATAAACGCGAAGCTCGTTAAAAAGCGGCAATGCGACAAAGTAGGAGAAAAGAATAGATGCAGGATGACAGGAGAGTGGAGAGGAAAGAGCGGAAATGGAACGAGATGTCGATAAATAAAATATTATTCTCTCGGATTCTTTGACGGCGGATACTTGAAACGCACACAGAGAGAGAGAGAGAGAGAGAGAATCAACGAGTACATAATTATCCGATTCCAGATTTGCGAATCGGCGCAACTCGATCGCAACCTGATAATTCCTTCTGCCTGAGTAAACTCGGTTCGACTTTGAATCTCCGTTGCTCGCTGTTTGTTCCGTTTTATTCCTTTGTTGGTTCCGTGCAGTTCGAGTTTGTCGCGAGAAAAATTGGTCGAAACGGAAGCGGATGGTCTGGAAATTGGAACAGGTACGTGGAAGAAGAAGGTAACGCTTGCGAGGAATATCGGGGACGAAGGTTTCAAGAGGAAGAAAGACGAAAGAAGGGACGATCGCTGTTGCGTGCGATTAATTTATCGGCAGGCTGTTCGTAAACGAGCGAAAGATAGGAGGAGAGGGCGCGATTCCTTGCCCTTTCGAGAGCTTGGCAAAGGCCCCGAAAGGGGAAACCGATGCAAACGAGAAATTGTTTTCAAAGTCGTGAAAGAATTATGGCGTGTGTATAGCGGCTCGCATATTTCGCGGCCGGACACCGTCAGGAAATTAAGCGAACGGTCTCAAGGGCGGCGTTTTCGGACTCGAAACTTGGCTCGGCAAACTTTTCCCGCTATCCCGGCTGAATTTATCGGTTCGCGGCTACAAATAAATTATCGGTAACCGTGACTACCGTACAAACGTCGCGGAACTTGTACTTTGGACAAATCCCTTATCGGGATCGCGATCGCGATCCTCCCGCTTTTCTTGAAATATTCAACGGGTACCGTGCCGTCGCGCACGACTCCGCCCCCCGCTCGATTCTCCACCTTCGTGTAACTTTCACGATGCTTGTTCGCCAACTAACGAGCCGAAACTACCTCGGTAAGTGGTCGTTTCGGTTAGTTCGAGAAAAAATTCCAGCCGACAACGAGAGAGCTAATAACGGCCGAGTTAATTCAATTTCTCCGACAAAAAGACGCAGGAATTTCACGACTATCGAAGGACCACTCGAGCGTGTCGTCTTCCGACTAAACGTACAAGGACGTAGGTGGGGCCAGGTGTGCGATCGGAACGAAACTTTGGTCGGGAACGGAAGGCCTGGTCGTCCGGTTCCGCCAAGGAAAAATCGACGACGAACGTCGAAAATCGATGTTGCTTTATGGGCCGAATGACAAGATAAACGATCGTTGTTCGACGTTAAACTAAGCGATAAAGTAATTCGCTGGAAAAATGTATATCTACGTTCTATGCGATTTACCTCGGTGTAACGTATAAGGTGTGTATTGTTACCGAGTTTATTGCTTAATAAAACCGAAACGTCAAAATATACTACTACGTACTTTGCGTAGGACGCGACGTCCTCCTATTTCAGTCGACGTCTTTCGACCAAGATGCTTTCGAGCGACACGCGCAATGGACGGACGACGCGCATACTCGAAACGAAATTGCGACGGAATCTGGAAGAAACGAGTCGCTCGTCTCGTGCATACGGAAGTGGAGATGCCGCGTCCCACTTTTCCCTCTACAGACCAGTTCCACGGACGATTGTAAAGTTGCCGGAGCGTTTACGACTCGCGGCCAAGTTAGCGTCGGTTGGCCGTCGTTGTCTCGTGGAAAAATCGCGATTCGATGTTGGAACGGCGGAGAAAAAGAGGGGAAAACGACGAAATTCTCGATAACGAGAAGGAACGTGGCAGGCGCCTACGGTTTCGTGAAAACTTTCGTGCGAACGGCAAAAGGAGCGAGCGCGTACAGCGCGTAGACCGCGTACGAATCTCCGTTGGATCGGCTCGATCGGATAAATTTTTTTCCAATTTCGCGTTAAATCCGCCGGTTTACGTTTCGTTCGCCGACCGTGAAAGCGGCTTGATTATTTCGAACGCGAAACAATCGGTCGTGACAGAACCGCGTGGGGAATGGAAGGGAATGGGGTTGAAACGGGAGGAACGATGCGAAAGGCGCGAGCTGCGTAAAAGCGCGACGTGCCTGGCGAATTCTCCTTTGTTTTCCAAGCGCTTGTCTTTTCAACCAAACGAACAAATCCTCCGAGATTCGCACTCTCTTCGGGTTTTCTCGTTCGTCTCGCGGCTACCAACGAATCGGACTCGCCGTGCTTTCGCGTGGAAAGGTATTCCTCTACTCGCAGGCTGCTCGCTTTTTCTCTTCTGATTCTACGCAAATGCAACGTTTATTTTGCAATCTTTTAACCGAGTACAGAATTTAAGAAACGACGTAGCCGATTTATCAATGGAGGTGTCGACGAATCGTCTTCGAAGGCTACTTGGACGTCTTCTACATCGCGAACCGCTTAGTGTAATTCGATTCCACGTTGTTGCGCCTGATCCTGGAATTTCAGCTTGTACTCGCCAGTCGGGTCGTACTTCTTCGACAGCCGTTCCCAGAGCTGTGGTCGCTGAAACACAAACATCGAGATCGTTTCGTTCGAAAATTAATTAGTTCCGTTTAACGACGAACGTCGAGTTTCTGTAATTTCGGAGCTGCGTAATTTCAGCGACCGGAAGTGCGCGCGTTACGTTACACGGAACGGCAGGCGGTGAAAGAGGAGTGCCCCGCGCTATACATCCGCCGTGACAAAAGGGACAAGGATAGAGGACGCGTAACCGTGACATGGTGATTTTTCAAGTACGTCGACCGTGCTGCTTTTTCTATTCGTCTTCTATCTCTAGCGAAATTAATCGATCGCGAGACTCTGTTAACGAAGCGTAAAAACAAGAACGGCATTCGCAAGTCGGATTAAAAGTCAGCGACAAAGATAAGGCCGCGAGAATTAAATCGTTCGTTGTCGACTCTCGTAAACCAGAAGCATTCCCGCTCGACCGAAAATATTTTCTTCGAAAGTCTCTGCTCCTTTCTCACCTTCTACCAACTCTTTAAACATTCGCGACCAACTATAATTAGAGTGTCGACAACGAGAGATTCGCAACTTACTCGGCTGTACTCTCCCTTCGACATCCGCGACTCACCCGCCTCCGCCCATTCCCGATCACGCGCACAGCGCCCACCATTACGATATCGTATCGACGTTACCGGCGGAAAAATGCACGGAGAACCGACGAAAGAAGCAAGATGGACACAAAGGGGGCAAAGTTCGGGGTCGATGGAACGCGACCAAGTTGGACGCGGAGCGAATTAACCGGCTTAAAAAAGAAAAATCGGAAAAGTCGGAGCCTGGGTTAACGATTATCGGTCGAAGAAACGCAAGATCCCCGCAGGATAGAGGATACGAGGATCGAAACTGTGGCGTTCGGTGTACGGGAAACCGGTTCTACGACATCCGGAAGCGAGGACAAATCGATATCGCGTCTCTGTGTCTCATCTGCGACAGATGACCGGTGCGTTTGCGTTCGATTAGCGGCTGACGGTGAACGTACCTTGTTGATCAGGAATCGGATCACCTTCTCGCTGCCCTCTCTCTGCTTTTCGCTGCACTTATCGCAATTGTTCGCCAAAGCATCCGGCAGGGACTCTGAAATCACACGAACAATTCGATTACGCGTGGCGAAAGTTTGCTCGTGCTTGGCCCATTTTCTATTTATTCCACGCCCCTGTCACCGGACCTGCCCTTTCGTTCAAACTTTTTCGGTTCAGCCTGTCTGGCTAGTTGGTTGCGATCGCTAGTTGGAACGACAAGGCCTGATAACGCGCATCCTTGCGACTCTAGAACAGAGGTAATCGGCAAACTCTCGTAGCGACGACTTTTTCAACTTTCGCTGTTCCGTTCGTCGAGATAGAGCACGGCGCAAGTTTTCGCCGGATAAGGAATTTCCGCACGATCGTTGACCGACGATGGCGTAATTAGGAGATTCGACGATGTGAAAATCGTGGAAAAATACGCGAACGTAAAGACGAGTCCCATTGCTAAAATAGAAGCAAGTGCTTTTAAACGGGTTGCGAGCTGCGTTCTTATTTATACCAACGAGAGTAAGATTACCGTCCCCTTTTTTTCCTCTTGAACGACGGTTCCTCGGGGAAACAAACTCGGGGACACAGGAAAGCAGGTGCCTTGAAAACGCCTTGAAAACGCCTTGAAAACGCCTTGAAAACGCCTTGAAAACGAGACGAAGATATTCCATACCGCGACCATACACGTAACGAACTTTCCAGCGAATTAAAGCAAAACCGAGCTGATCTTTCGCGCGATCTCTTTCGTAAACTTTCGACGACTATCTCCGTTACCAACGTTTGCCAACGGAAACGTTAACGGAAGAACGTTGCTTGGGACGTTGCTTGAAAATTTAGCGGTGCCAAGCTGGCCTCACGGTACTTTACGCGTCTACGAAACTTTACATCCAAGACCTCTTTGCGCCTCCGTCTTTCCCTCGAGTGGAACTTTTAACAAGTACGACATACGTGTTATTTTTCGCGCAAAAAGTCCACGGAGTATTCTGTTTTCCTTCCGTGTACTCGTTACGATTCCGCTGCTTTTGTCAAGGCTGAAGGAGTAACGATATCGCAAAGAGTCGTTGAATCGTAGATTATTAGCTTATCGAACGAGGAAATACGCGTTACGAAAGAAAGAATTACAGTCGTAGAAGGCGGCCGTTCGACGGACTTTGACCGAGCTGCCCTGGCAGACAGCAGAGTCGGCTGGCGAAGAAAAGGTGGCTGGGTCTCGATATAATTTTTTCCATATGGCGTTCTCGATCGGTACGTCGATCGGTACCTTCGTAACGTACGTTATTCCTACGAATATAAAAGCGGCCCTCGTATCGGCTCGTGACGCTTTTCCCCGGGCATCGTTTACGCCAGCTGCTCCGAAGACCGACGCGCGCTCATCGTTCGTGAATTTCCCGAGACAAGAAGTACGTCAGCCTGATAAAGCACCGTCCGTTTGGCCCTCGCGATCCGCTACGCTCCACGGTAAGGGAGAAAATAAAACGGAACGAGGGAAATCCGTCTCGATGGACCGATACGTATTGACGTTTAGGCGAAGCACCCTGTCGACGCGAGGGATCGACGACGCGTTTCCCGTGAAACACGTCCGCGATACCGGGATTACGAATTCGTCCAGCAAACGAATCGTTCGTCGCCGTT
This sequence comes from Bombus bifarius, assembly GCF_011952205.1. Taxonomy (NCBI): domain Eukaryota; kingdom Metazoa; phylum Arthropoda; class Insecta; order Hymenoptera; family Apidae; genus Bombus; species Bombus bifarius. The sequence continues at coordinate 5,852,398 of NW_022884505.1, read as the reverse complement.
TCGTTCGAAAAATATACTTTGTTCGCGTCGAAACTCTGCGGAGCGTAGGCTCCAACGATCTGCCAGGGTCTCGGAATCTCGCGTTCGCTCCGGGATAACGCTTTTATCGAAATCGACGGACAACGGGATCGACGGCGACTTTCTAACGAAGCCGTTGCGTATGTACATAGATGCAAAGACCGGAACCGGTGACTCCGGCTGGGAACCGTTCGAGGTCTTATCGGCGCATCGCAACCTGTTGGTTGCCGCCGCTTTTTAATCCAAATACCTCGTGAAAATTTCCTCCCTCTTCTCGCGCCTCGATTCCCCGACCTTTCTCCCCGATATATTTATCGGCATAATTTATCATACGAGCAGAAAGAAAAGAAAAAGGACAGTCGAGCAAAGGGTCGGTGAAACACGCCGGCAGAGTACATCGCTTTCGCGTCTCCAATAAAAAGCTTATCGTACGTCGTTGCAAGAGAAACGACTCGCCGCCGTTAAACGGAGAAAGAGCGACTGTTAAACGGATAGTCGGCGTTCCGTCTTGCTACGCGATAGGGCGCGTTACAGCGGCAGCTCGTTTACCCCAAGTATCTCGATCGAATGGAAAATTATTTCGCCTAGGCGGCAAGCCGGAACGGCGAATCGCCATCGATATGGAATATTTATCGGTGGAGCGATCGTTCTTTCGGATTATCTCGGGATTACGTGGAAAGATTAAAAGCCGCGAGGCTGGCTTGCCAACGTTTTCACGGGCGGTAATGTCGCGCGTGGTCCACCGACGACAACCGGATGTTATTCGAGGCGCGAACGAACATCGGTCCGCGATCACATTTAATCCGAACTGGCGTTTCGCCTCTGACGAGCGGCAGATTCGATTGCACCAGTTAATGCGAAACGAATTCGAAAACAACGATTGGAAACGCGGTCAAATCGGCTAGAAGTCGATCAGAAACGATCGGATTCCGGATATTCGTGCAACCGAATCGTACCGTTCGTACCGTGCCACGAGTCGGCCGTTTTCCACGCTTGCCGCGAGATACATTTCCGTGAATTGTTACGACCGCGTGCGTGATTAATTCGAACGGACGCGGTAAAAAGAAAAGCGCGGAAAATAATAATGGAACGGAAAACGAAGGAGAGATGCGCGCGACCGACCGTATCTTGCCTCTTTCTCCTCCCGTGTCGAGTCTTGACGTTTTGAGCGACGTAACGCGTGTTTGTACGTCGTTTCGAAACGAGAGCGCAAACTACTTTGTCCTTTGCGCGCAACTTTAATTTCCAAGAGGAATCTCTTCTAGGAAATAAAGATAGGTGGCGATTACATGGGTAACGCGGCCAGCCCCGCAAACTTTCCATCGACGGCATTCGGAAACGGCGGCGTTCGGCTACGGAAGCCTACGAGGAAACCGGAAGAGACGGCGGACGCGCGAGTAGCTGCACGTTTCGTTGGTGCGCGACCGCCAGGACGGCAATGAGAAGAAAACGAGAAACGAAAACAACCAGGAGAAATAGGAAGTAGAGGGCGTTGCTTATTGGATTTCGAGGCAAGAGGTCCCCTAAGACCAAGTAACGGGGAACGTTAGAGTCTGCGCGATAAAACAAGCCGCGCCGAGGGAAAGGATAGTCGGGTTAAGGCAGAGATCTGTGAAATAGAAAAATACGCCGAGACGTTTGCCTGCTACTTTCGTCTGCAATTTATATCGCGGCACGACGCTACGTTCTTACGAAAATCTTCCTTTTCGTTCGTCCCGTGTACCGATCCCTGCTTCCTCTTATTCCCGCATTTTCCGTTATTTCACTGACGGTTCCACGTATTTCGTGTTCGTAAACTGTAGAGTTTATGTCTGTCATTGACGACAAACGTATGCGATCGGTACCGGTATCGTTCCATCGTCGTGCAATTACATCTACCTGGTTTATAGTTTCCGGCAAAATGAAAAGCCAGAGATAACTCTCTGCGCGGCTTAATCGTCGCCTCACGTTCTCCGATTCGAGAGGAAGATTCGCGAGGAAACGGTTGTTTCGCTCGTAGGACAGTGCGCCGATCGGCCGATGTAATTGGAGACGAAGGAGGGCGGCACGGTGGCCAGGCGTAGGTGGTGGCGTTAAAAGTTAAAGTTAACGTTAAAGGATCGACTCACGTTTAAGCTCCTTGCCGTCGGGTGTACAGTTTCCGGCGTCCAGCAGGCAGTTTACGTAGTTGTTGAGTAGACGATCGCTGTTGAGGATCGAATCCAAGTCGATGTTGTCGTATTTCGTCGTGTACTTCTCTGCCAGGACGCAGACCAACATGGCCAGGAAAACAACCGCGACCTGCATACGAAAGCCGGACAGAAAAGCGCGAGTCTTTTATAAAGTGGCATTGTACGTGATAAAGCGACGTAACGCCGTGATACCGAGCACCAACCCTTCACCACCCATTTTCCTCCCCATCGTCCTTCGTGTTTTCTCGCGGCTGAAGCTGTTAGCCTGTTGGCTAATAACAAAAACTCCAGCGACTTTGAAAAACCGTTATCGTGCTGCACGACACGACACTGCGATGGGTATCAAGAGCATCGAGGGATTACGTCGTTCTCGAGACTTTCGCGAGTTACCCGTTCTACAGCGACGACGATCCGATGCAGCTAGTTGGCTGTGATACGTTTCAACGATATTTTACTTCGTAGCCTGTTGTTACGTTCTCGAAACTTTCCCGCTACTTTGTCGAGAAGCTGAAACTTGTCGGGTAACTATCGCGTCAAAACAGATTACGCGATTCGGTGACATCCAACGACTTTTAAATACAACCCGTTCGAACTTTGATCGAGAAGTCGAGCTGCGCTACCTCTCGGATTAGAAACGCTCGTAAAGTTTATTATCGGAGCGTCGTACGAGCTTCGACTTGGACGTAGATGTGTAAGAACCTGGAGATCGAACGTACTTGGGCTAAAAAAATACGTACACCGAGATCGGCCTAGAGACGGGATAATTTAGCTGCGTCGAGTTTGTCGCTTGCAGCGACGAAACGTCTTTTATTCGAGGCACGAAAAGTAAAAGAGAGAGGGAGGGAGGAAGAGGGAGAGAGAGAGAGAGAGAGAGAGGCAGAGAGACAGAGAGAAACACAAGCAAGTGGTTGGCGTGCAACGAGAACCGGTTCGGCTCTTTCAAAAATGCGTACTTACGCCTGCGCGTGACAAAATGGAAGGGGTTAAAGAGATCGTTCGTCGCGACGCGCTGTATAAACAGACGATAGGTGAGCGAGGTTGGCCGGATAAGTCGGACGAAAGGTCGAGTAGCGCGTAACAGAATAGAAGATGATCGTGAATCTGATCGTGGACAATGGATAGGACGCGACTAGTAACGCGATCCTGGCTAAGTGGATCTCGGAAGCGACGCGGCCGACACGAAATCTGGCTTGATAATGTCGAAATTTAATATTCCATCGATGTAACCGAGATCCGATCTAGATTTAACCCGACTTGGATCCGCGCTCGACGGAAATTTGCTCGGTACGAGGAACGCGCGGACCAAGACTCGGCGCGTATATCCGAGGCAAGCGAAGTCTAAGTACAACGCGAAATCTAGACTCGGCTGACAACCGCTGCTTAGTCGTAGCGATCTCTGCTCGTTGTTCGTGCGCTTGACCCAACGCGAGACCGGATTACGCAACGACGATTCACGGTTAAACGGATCGCAGGCGACACGAGCCCTGATCGAGCATCCCGCTTTCTACGCTCCAGATGCACGAATAACGCGCACACCCGACCGTGCAGTGCCGTGCCGTGCCGTTGTAGCTGCTAACCGCGCGACAACAAGTCGTCCTTGCCCGTTCCGACTCGCGATTTTCCATAAATCCTGCGCAATCGTTTCCGTACCTACGCGTGCACCGGTGCTAACGATCGACGCGCATTCTTCGGCCGAGCAAAGCTGTTTCGAGGATAACTCGGATCGTTTGCGACTACAACTTGGCGGAAGAATTTTCGTCGTTCGTTCAATTTTCTTTAATCGTCGGACACGCGGATTTCGTTCGGCAACGTTGAAATTTCCCTTCTTGCTAAATGCTTGCCGATGCCTGTAACGAGTAATCGCCAACAAAGAGGAAAACTCGCTGTTTCGTAACCCAGTCTGTACGAAACGTTCGTCTTTCGTACTTTCGCTGACTCGAGAGGCTCGTAAAGACGCGTATAGCAGCGTGTTTGCACGGACCGGATTTCGCTCGTCAATTTCTTACCGCTGACCGATCCGTCGTCTTCGAAACGGGCCAAGGTGAAGGAGATGAGAAAAAGACGAATACCGCTCGCTTAACGATACAGCGCGAATGCACCGCGCTCGGGACCGAACGTTAATCCACGGAAATTGTTATTCGTGCGTAACGTAGTCGTAACGGCGTCAAGGACAAGGATGGTTAAATCGAACGTTGGTTAGTTAACGAAATCGTAGTCGACGATTGGTTACAACGTTACGAAGAAACGTCTTTCGGTAGGGTAAACGTGCCCTGGCGAGTACATTTTACGCCATTATCGTCGAAGGGCTGTTATCGCGAAAGAAGGATTCTTCTCGTACCGCTAAATTTTCCAGACACAGCGGCAAGATTAAAAGCACCGGTTAAAAAAATTACCCAATTCTTTCTCGCGCCTTTTCCACGAAAAGAAAGCATCGACGATGCAGCTACCGCGCTATTTTTCGTTCCAACCGCTTTCGTCGATCGTTTTATCCTTACGAAGGTTTTGGTAAAAACCTGCTTGTACGACAAAGAGGAAGAAGAGTAGAGTTCGCGAGTCCTGTCGCTCGACTAAAATAGTCCGAGGCACGATTGCGAATGCTCGTACACCGAGCGCCGCTCTCTAAACAGCGTAATGTCGATAATTACGGAATTGGTGTCACCGTCGCGCCGTGTCGTCGTCGTTGTCGTTGTCGTAGTCGTTGTCGTTGTCGTAGTCGTCGTTGTCGTAGTCGTCGTTGTCATAGTCGTCGTTGTCGTAGTCGTCGTTGTCGTAGTCGTCGTTGTCGTAGTCGTCGTTGTCGTAGTCGTCGTTGTCGTAGTCGTCGTTGTCGTAGTCGTCGTTGTCGTAGTCGTCGTCGTCGTAGTCGTTGTCGTCGTTGTCGTAGTTGTCGTTGTCGTAGTCGTCGTTGTCGTAGTCGTCGTTGTCGTCGTTGTCGTAGTCGTCGTTGTCGTTGTCGTCGTCGTCGTCGTAAGCGGCACACGTAAGTACATAAATCCCATGACGCAATCGCACCATCGAGGAATGCTTCCTAACGCCTTTCACTCTCACGAATAAATTTCACCTCGGTTCTTTGCTCGTTTTTCGTGGACAGCGGACTGCCGTTCGATGAACAAAATTTTGTTACCAACTGCGACGGAAACCGTGCTCCGTACTTGGCAATCGAACGCGGATAACTTTTGACAACGATAAATGTAAATGGATCGCGGAAGGTAATCCGACGAGTCAAACTGTCAAAACGTTAAGCGATATTCGTCGTTCGCAAATTAAATTCTACGAAATCTCTAACAACGATACATCGATCCGACCATAACGAATGCAAATATCCTCTTTCGCGCGATACCGCTGAATCACGATGACCGGATACCGCCGCTGAATCTATCCCGGACTAATCGATGGTTTTTAAATAGTCGCGCGATTAACCTCGTGGTTGATTAAAACGCCGATGCGAGGGACACGCCGTCAAAGCGGCGAAATCGTATATCCGATGAAACGGCGCGCGTTAATTCCCGACGATTAACGAGCTGCGCGTAAAGTCCTCTAATTAGACGTAGATTAAAACCACGAGCGTCGAAGATCGAACGAACGGCGATAGAACGAAAATGGCGGGCGAATCGCGTTCGATCAGCTCGAATCCAGTTTCTTATCAGGCTGCTCGATCGTACCCGTAGCGGTTACCGCAGACATGTTGTTGCACGCGACCAGAGATTTTCCTGTTCTTTCTCGTATCGCTTGGAAAAGATGGCGGTGAACGCGTGCGAAATTCATTTGCCATTGTCCGCTGGCCATCTCGCGACGCGTCCAATCCGATTTTCATCGATAAATCGGCGGGAGAAATTGAAATTGAAAGTGCGATTTTCCTATCTATTCGCCGAAGAGGATTAGAAAGATCGATCAACGAGGGTGAATAGAAACGTGCGGCTTTCCCCGGATTAAAGTATTCCGGCGAAACGATGATCCGATTTAGACGAATGTCAACGGGCATTTTTCCACTGCGCTGCGATCCGATCTATGCAACTATGGAGAGACTAACGGCGTCGATGTTTGAGCAAACTTCACGAAGAACGAAGCAAATAAAAGGCCATGGCCGGAAACGAAGGCTTGGCTGCGCTAGTCAAGCTAGAACGGTCGACGAAATAAAATCTTTGCCGGTTGAAAAAAGGCCGGCCGTGTTCTCGGTTAATTTCGTACGAGCGTGGGACAGATACGCGTGCAAACGAATACCGCCGACCGAACCATCGCGATTCCCAGCTACGGTTCGAGGTTCGGTTCCTCGGAACGTTGTTCCACCGTTATTCCGTTCCACGCTGCAAACCAGAGATACGTTCGGCAAATTTTCATCGACGCTGTTCACAGCTGATCTGCTCGAACGTCGAATTACTTCTGAATCGACAAGAGAGTATAAGCGATTTCGCAACGTCCGTCATATCCGAATCTATTCGTCGCTCGATGCTCCGACCGATTTCGATTGCTCGAGCTAAAATTTCAGTAGAAAGTGTTGCGCGCGAACGATAGTCGTCCCGACGGCCTTGGTCGCTCAGCGGAAAATATTATTATCAGCGGCACCGCTTATTTCCCTTACGTGTTCCCTTATGGGACACGCGTGAATTTTCTGCGAAACGAACGGAGGGCGGGTTCGCTGTGGCGCGTGTTGCGAATTCAAGCGAACGCGTTTTTTCAAATTAAACGTACCTGTGTAGCCTGTTTATCGCGAGACGATCTTCTTCCGGCGTGATAATTCGAGCAGACGCACGCGTCGCAATTAAGTCGCGAAAGACGTTCACGGCGTTAAATGGTTTTGCACGGCGTTAATCGCCCCGGACGATCCTCCGAGGTATTCGAATTACGTCGTCGCGCATAAATACGTTTTGCCGTTACATTTTCTTGTCTAAGGTATATTTTCCGGCACCTCTGTTCGTCCAATGATTCGACTTTTAAACTTACGCGAACGTGAGAATACGTCGCGAGAACGAGTCGGCTTGCAGCGCAAAAACAGGCGCTAGATTTACGTTTGAACGAGAGAAGCAAGGTCGATCGAGTGCCATAGAGATTGGAGCAAGCTGTGGTACAAAGCGCAAGACCCGATGCAAAAACCGAAGGAAAAGCGAAAAGGAAAGAAAGATATGGAAAAACTGAAGAAGAGGAAATGGGGAGAGGCCGAGGCGAGGACAGAGCGTGGGAGAAGAGGCGAGAAAAGGAAAAAGTGTCGCTTACCTTCATGTTTGCAGCTGGTGTGGTGCAGGAAAACGAAGTTAAGCGTGACTGATGCTGGCTTCGGCGTCGATCAAGTGTTTTATACCCGGCCGTTTGCCCAGCCTCCGAATTCGTCGGATCGGTTTTAGTCGTCTTTCTCGCACCTCCGCTGCCGTTGCCGGCGACTGTCCTGCTTCGGCTTCCGCGGAGGGTCGCGTGGACTCGGACGAGACGAGGAACGGCGGAACGACGCGACAGAACCACCGGCATGGAAGGGAACGGGACGGGACGAAACGAAAGGTAAACGCAGTCCACACCTTCTGAGAATTGCGACGACACGTGCCCGTTAATGGATAAGTAGCTCTGTTGCGTGATGATTTTTTGCCAGAAAAATAACGTTGCTTGTTTTTCGCGAGAATACGTCGGATATAATAAACACGAAGAAGGAAAGAACGTTGGACCAAAGATACACGAGACGCGTCTGGCCTGGACGGCCGTGAATTATCCTACCGCCAAATATAAATCCGAAATGGTTCTCACGAAAAGTGGAAAAGAAATATCGTATTATGCAACTGATAACAATACGCGAGCAAATATCGCAGCCGCCAACCGTGCTAATAACAACGATCGCTCCAAGTTGCGCGAATGTACGTAGGTAAACGCTTACGTAGGTCGTGATTTCTTCGAAGCACTTTTTCAGAAGTTTTTTCACCAAATGACGAAAGAAATGGATAAATAATGGAGTTATTTGCGCGTACGTTATCAACCTGAGGATGAATCGCGATTCTTTTCCAATGTTTCGCGATTCAGCGTGGAAATATGGGTAAACCGTCTCGTCGATTATCCGTTAAAGCTTCAAATTTTTCGGATAATTGGTTCGCTGTGTAATTTTATTACGAAATATCGTAATTTTATTACCAAACTATCGAACGAACGAAACTGCGGTGCGTGCCTCGAGTTTCGATAACGATACCATTATCGCAGGAAATACGTTCGTCCACCTGCCTCGTCCTCTCTGTGTTCTTGTAATTACGTCTAACGGTTTGTCACGGCGAATTCGCTATAGAACTCATAGGTATAGATATCGGAATCAGATGTTAGAAAAGATTCGAAACGCGTCGATCAACGAAGCGGGTAATTGCGTAGTGAAGTAACGAAGTAAGGTAAAAGAATTTCGATATTGTACGTGAGAATCGTCGAAGCGAGATCGGACTCGCGAACCGTATACGAGGAATCGGCACGATGATTCGTCGTTTACGTTATTTCTAAGAATCGCGAATGGCTATTTGTCGATGCGATTCGTTCGCTTTGACGATACGAAGCTGCGCCAAAGTAATCCGACCGAGGCCTGGCCTTTACGCGCAAAGAAAACGCGCATTTGTTCGCTCGTTCGCGCGAAAATGTTTGATCTCGAAGCAATTAATTCGGCAAGATCGTTATAATGCTTGCTAGGGCAGTTACAAAGGGCGCTGAGTGCCATTAACAAGATACATTTTCTAATATTCCAGCGACCTAATTAAATTAAGTAGTTGTTGCAAATTCGTTTTGCTCTGTGGTAGCGTAACTGAGATCGATACGCTCGCCTGTATTTCGAATATATAAGGAAATAAAAGGTTTGCGCCGTGTAAATCGCGTTACAGCCAAGTCGAAGGGTAATTTAATTTCTATTAAAACCGAGTAAAACGTAAAACACGGTTAACGCGGTCGAAAAAGTGCCGCGTTTAGCGAGTCCTGGCGTCCTTGGCGTTTAATTCGTTTCCGCGACAAATACTTTGGAAAATTATCTCGCTTGTTGCCGCCAGTTATCGATCGCGCGTAAGGCTCGTAGTCGATTCATTCGGTACTCTTACTTAATAAATATCGCTAGAAATATTGCCAGGCACTTTACACCTACTTCTGCCTCTACGGTTTACATATTCGGAAGCGTTTCCTTCCATTTCGTACTTTCTCGAGTCAAAGATTCGCAATTTTCGCAAACTAAACGTCGCGTATTCGCGTAGAACGAACAGCGTTCAACGTTCAACGTTCGTCCAAAGGTCAGAAAATCGCCGACGTACAAAAGTCAATTTCTGTTCGGCTGACGCAGAAACGTGGAACGAACATGAGATGCAAAAAGCGTTCTATATTTGTCATCTTGCCGCGTTTGTTTTTATATTTCGCTTACACACGCGCGATTACGTTATTAAAATCGTTTGAATACGCCGCTTCGAATTTGTACGTGGAATATTCGATACAAAATCGCGACGGTCCTGCCGCACGTTCGGACCTCGTTCGTTTTCAATTTATTAGAACTTGGTTCGAAGGGGGATGCCTGTCCGAACGGTTTCCATCAGAAATCCGACCGTTCGATCGTCTGTGAACGCAAAAATGTCTCGGTGATAAGATTCTTGCCGATCGATCGCGTTCGTTTCGCGTCTGCAATTACGCGATTGCCCTTTAATTACGCCGCCATCGCGTAAATAATTTACGGACAACGGACGTTATCGATGAACGCGAAATCGGGTAATTGACGCTGCCAATCGTCCTCTACTAATCTATGCTAATCGCTATTAATCACCGCTGCGGAACTTTCCGCGTGGACACTGTGTTTGAAGATTCGAAGAACGTAATTTCGATCGTAATCGTTCTTCGTAGGCGATTCGATTTCCCGATATACGTACGAGAGTTTGAATTTAAATTGTTCTAAATTATTCGACATTTTGTACAGTTTATCGTTTTATCGGGGCAAATTTTGCCCGAAACGCTTCTCGATCGAATTGTCGAATCAGCGAGAGAAGAAAAGATGAGCGCTCGCAATGGAAGAAGATAATTCGAGTATTTAAACGATGCTGCTCCTTTTCCACCCTGTAACCTTATTTACACGAACTATTTTCCAGAATTTATGGACGCGCGTGCACCGGCAACCGTTGTTCCAGGCAGCCGGAGACATCGGACGACGCCGCCTGCCCCGCGAGATTTCATCGAAATTACTCCGGCAAACTTTTAATCTCTTCGCAACGAACGCATCGTGTCGAAGCAGCGCAGATAAAGGAATTTAAATTACTAGTGTAACGGATTTACGATCGCGTTACGTTTCAGATATTCTCATCAAAATTAGGAAAGTTGGTCGCGCAACTCCGTTGACCGATCAACGTCCAAAGATTTCTGCAACGGCCAGCAAATTTTATCGAATTTTATCTCGGTGACAAGATGACAAGACGAGAAGAAAGAAAAGTTTTTTTTCCTCGTGCGTCTCGTCCCTCGGATGCTGTCGTATTAAATCACTGGCGACTGCAACTTATAGACGAGAAATCTACCGAAAGTCCCAAACGAGAATCCGGTAATATTCTTTTTCCGGCCTTGACGTTACATCTTACGCCGTGGCTATAAGAATTTCGTTCCGAACGAGATTCTTATAAATTCTTACGCGTAAATTCGAAATCGAGAATCTCGACGTCGTAGGTCTCCGCCACGAAATTAAAGTAAGAACTCCATTTGAAACTTGGAATCCTTGCAAGGCTAGCTTATACTTTGAGTCTTAAACTGGGAAAGTTCTTTTTTTCTTTTTCTCCTTTTTTTCTGTTTTTTTTTTTTTTTTATAGGGAACATGAAACGAATCAAAGAACTAAGAAGTAAAATAAGCGTATTTCATTCTGCTAGATATTTCTATGGAAAACATTTCTATGGAAAACCAGCGTAACGACTTGTACGTCTCGTTCGATACTGTTCTGGCGTTTACGTCTACTGTTTGTCCACTCGTTCTCTGCCACGTCTATCTTAGCCTCGGGACGTTCTTTCAAAACTACCGGACGTACCTATTCAAAACAGAACTAATCTTGTAACGCGAGCTTGACTCGCTACGCGTCTCTCGAAATAAAACGTTTGGTTGGAAAATTCGCGTTATGTTCGGTGAAGGAACGGAGGGTCCGAGAAACAGAGGGAACGATCGAGCGTTCTCTAGTTTCTCAAGAGCGATATCGTAAAACTGAGAAACCGTCGAGACTCCGTGGTCGATGTGAAATTCGGCGAACAACCGAAAACAAGGTTATCGACGTTCTCGGGTTCGTCCCTTTAGCCGCAACCCACACGCGAGATAGCGTCCAGTCGGTTTTTCCGAATCGGACGCGCTTGGAACTGCGGCGAACGAACGTTCAGGACGTTCGAGACCGCTCGAACTTGAAATGCAGGACCGGGAAACTTTCGAATTTGTAATTTCGACTTATCCTTCGATTCGGTTCTCGAGTGTCTGCGAACTCTCAATAAGAAACTCTCCGGCGAACGCTGGAAACGAAGTTCTTCTTACTTAAAAAAGCAAAGGTAGCGAGAAAGAAAGACGATACGAGCGTTCGTACGCGGAAGGAGAATCGGAGGAAATAAAGGGGAAGGAAAAGGAAGGAAAAGGAAGGAAAAGGAAGGAAAAGGAAGGACACCGAGCCAGCTATCTTGCTCGAAACGATTAAACGGGCCGTAACAGCCGGCAACGGTACCGGAACCGTTTCATTGTCCACGATCAGATCCGGTGGATACGGCATAAGGGAATTGCTCTCTAGTTACATATGCGCGACGCATCCGAAGTTTGGCCGAGCGCTGTCATTATCGCCACGATTATGCATATTCAGATAAGCAATCAACACCATTGAGGTACCGGGCAAGGGTCATAGAGTGGAACAGAGATTCGGTGGAGCGCGTCGGTGTGAGTCGGCTGTACAAGCGCGCGCACCATCGCGCTCTTCCACACGACCATCTAGAAAACTTTGCTTCCCTTTAGCGCCAGATTAGTGGCCATAATTTGCAAATAAATGGACAGTGGTCGACGTCGCGATCGAGCTAACACGGACGATAGAGCGCTTCCTAATAAAAATGAAACGAAGAAAACTGGCGAAATAATATCGATACGGATTTGCGCGTGACGTATAAGCTAGGGATAAACGTCTCGTCCGATGTTTACGGTGAACGTTCGATTTTACTTTATTTTTCGCCGGTACATCGAACGTCAACGTCGTTCGATGTAGCGTTTAGCGAAGTAACGGCGCCCTTTTTCTCGCGCACGTTCCCTAATGCAGTGTCAATATTTTATCAATCTCCATCGATATTTTCGTGTATTCCGCTCGGTGATATCGAACGCTTTATACGTACAGGCCCAGTCCCATCGATACACATCCCGTAGCGCCTTTCGAAATCGCAAGGTCGACCATGTATATGAAATTTTCTATTTCTCAACAGTCTACGTATCTGTTCTTCTCTCTCGATCGTATTTACATCGCCTTGTTATTCGCATCGCGTATTATCGATACCGCGCAGAGTAAATTACTCGAATCTAATTTCTCGACAAATATGCGTATCGCTGTAAGCTTTAAGCTATCTGTTCGTAGTAAAGTTGAGAGCGCGCTGCAGCAAAGTAGGCACACGGATTTATTATTGTAATATTTAGTGGGTTGATAAAGCCAACCGCTAGTTCTCGCCTAATACGCACACTGCGCCAATAATAATAGCGTAATAGCGCGATTAGAGAGACTAGTGAAATGCTCGATTAATTATAAACAATCGATCAGCGTTTGCCCCGTGCACGTCGTTGTATTTCTATCAAATTACGGATAATAATTCTGGCCGATCGGTCCATAAATCTGTGAGCGTTTGCTCGTCGCAAACGTTTGGGAATCACCGCAAGATTCGATAGCTCGTAAATCATATTTTTTTACTCTTACCCTCTGTTAACGTGCCAGCGATATAGTAAACATTTGAATTACTCGGAAACGATCTCGCTTTTCGATCGATCTAGATTTTTCCCGCTAGAAAAATAACGCATAAATTCGAAGAAAATGCGTCATCGAATAAAACGCAATCACGCGATATTTTAATAACTTGTTTGCATTAATAAGCAGCGTTTTATATCGTGCATAAATATCGGCCCAATAAAAATCAGGCGACTGTAAACACATAATTCACGGAATCTCGATACACCGTATAACGAGATAATCGATCACGTTCGAAATTCGTTTAGGAGTTTTACGGCGATCGTTCTTTTTCATCCTGATAATCGCGGTAAGCTTTCGAACTAGCCAATTGGTAGATTTATACGAATTTCTAGCGGCGCTTTTAAATAAAATCCTCGTACTCGACGTTTTAACATAGCGAATTTCCGAAGCTCGTTTCCAAGCGAAACCGGTCCAACGGTGCATCGAATGTCAAGGCTGTAAGTTGAAAACGTTTAAAGTTCGAAGCGGGTATTTTGAAATCGCAAAGAATTAAGGATACGTTTAAGCGCGCGAGAACGATAAACAGTGGGAAATCGAGCCACGTAGCTGGAAAACTTTCTAATGGCCTAACGAACTTGCACACCTCCGGCCGTCGATCGTTTAATATTTGCAGAAAGTTTTCGGTCTCGCGGCATCGGGACACCGCACGGTACGAACATCTAGCATAATGCTACTTACAGCAGAACTCTTATCTTTAACTTACTTAGAATTCCTTGGTAAATTGCATTCAATTGCAACGTGAAAATATGTATAATTTCCCCAGTTGCTGTCGATTATCTTAAAGATTATCTCCTTCGAATTCGTAACGACGAGCATTAAACGTGCCGATTCAAAGGTTTTTTAGTCTTCGCTCGCCGCAATTACCTTGATCTTTTACGCGTTAATACAAGATACTAAAACAAATGATCAAAGGAGAAGAAAATCGATGGGAATAAGGCGAATGGCGTTGGTAACTCGAGGCAACTTCTTTTTAGGATATTTCGCGTGGCTCGCGTAGCGCTATTACCGCGGTGTGGCCGCGCGAACGTACGTACGATCGACGATTTTTGTCCGCCCACGTCATAGGGAACCGCTCGAGAAGCGCAACGTCCGACAGAAGAAGACGAGTGGCCATAGCGAGAGAAGCCTGAGACCGTGGAATATATAATGTTTTAATTTCGCGGAAAATCTGATGATGTAATTTCAGGAGTAGGGCGACGCCCAGCAATTGTTTCAACCGGCTTTCACTCTTGCATTATTCATGATTCTTTTCTTTTTTCCTCGTCTACCAGAACACCGCCTAACCTCTCCATCCTTTTCTCCCTTTTTTCCCCCCATTCCTTCTTCCTTCCTCTGATTCTTGTCCCCTTCCCAATTCTCCCTCTCAGTTTTCGTCACCACTCCACCTACTTACGTCTTCGTCCGTCCTCCTCTCTCGTCCCTTCTTCCCATTTCTCCTCCCCTCGCGCTTCTTTTCTTTTTTTCTCTCTCTTTTTCCATCGCTATGTCTCTCCGTCGTTCTCTCTCCCTGCCTCTTTTCGTCATCTCGCCGTTCCATCCTCTTCTCGCACGCCGACCTGCCATCCGTCCGTCCTCGTCCTTCTCACAGTCCGGATACTCTTTGGCTATAGGGTAGAAGGTTGGAAGTGCTCGTGGCAGGCAGGCAGCAGTGTCTGCCCCACCGTGAAACCTTCTGTCATTGCAGCCTTATTTTCTTTCTTTTGCGGCCGAGAGCAGCTTCGAGGCACGGGAGAAAAGACGGTTAAGAAAATCGATCGAGGCTCACGCGCGCTCCTCGCCGGAAAAACGATAGAGTTCGTTCCTCGAATTATGAAAAGTGGTGTCTCGTTAAACTCTCCTCAGGGGCGAAAGGAGGAAAAAAACGCGAGACGCTTCTCTTCCAACTTTTCAGCCTTGCCACTACGTGATCCCATAGCTGAATCTGCCTACTACGGGATCGAAGGATAATAGAAATGATCCTGGTACGCCTAACGCGCCGAAAATACAGTTCCATCGATCCAACGCTCGAACGTTCCTGTATAAAGACCTTCGAAAGTTTAAAAGATGCCACTACTCGGTGTCATCGATACTATTTTGTTACGAGTTTCGAACGTCGCTCTTGAAATCCTTACGTCGAATGTTAAATTCCTTCGCGGGCTACGACACATTCCCTCGAAACGTGTCAACGAAAGCAGAGTTTCCTTATCGAGCATGGTTAAAGGAATCGCGAACGAATCCGATCAACGACGAGAACGTAGCAGCGATTCTTTTTAATGAAACACGAACGCTAGTACGTGAGTACAAACTCGGAAAACTATTTTCTTTGCGAAAGGTTTCGAACAAAGAGCCGCCGTTTCGCTCGTGACCAACATTAATAAAATGCTAATACCACGATGTGATATTAAGCCGATATCGAATAAGTATTAAACATGCAGCCACCGCCGGTTGACGAAATTGAAATTCTTCGCGCAAATATCCCAGCCTTTTGTGAAAATTATACGACTGTTGGGAAAGAAGGGCATCGCATCGATACTTGCCATCGGAACTCTTTTATCTTCGATCCAACGGTAACGAAACGCCTTTATATTTTGCCAATATGAGAAAAAAGAACTCTGAAACTTCTAGTTATTATTTAAGCTGAATCGCTTCCGAGTCAATTACCGAAATTAGTTATCGCTGTCCATACTTGTAAGAAATACGATTGCCAACAAGTACCAGCTTCGATTGATCTTTCTTAATCGAAATCGGACAGATCTTTTGCGTAGTCGGTATCGGTATCATTTTTCAAAAGCTACCTACTATTCCTTGGCAAACGATACTAAAATAAGAACTACCGTTACGTTTCAGTCGTTCGCTGATCAAATCAGCATTTAATCTGTTTAAATCAAACGTAGTAACTTACCTCGAACCTTCCATAAATCTGATCAAACAGTTCAAGACAAATCAATTGTTAGCTTTACTTCGAAATTTAATATTGCTCAGTTCCATATCGTACGTTATATTTAGCATATCGGGTAAAATTTAAATACAATTTTTATGTAATTTATCTACTTCGATTCTTTATGGAATTTCAAATGTGTCCAGTAATAAAAGACGCGAGAGTTTTATAGTAAAAATAAGGGACAAAAATGAACTATCAATGACCTCGTGCATTATAATCTTGTTAACCTCGTCGGTACGAGAATCGACTGCCGCCGAATATATCCTCCTGAATATATGCTCACGGTCGAGCGTCGACTAAAATCGGCAATCGTAAAAACCGTACATACACACTGTCGTCTTTAATCGACTGTTTACGTCCTTCTGCTTCGCCTTTCTGCAAACTTCGTCATAACTGTCTTTCGACTAATGTGCAATTTCCCAATTTAAATAGTTATTGGATTTCGCTTAATTTAGATAAATGTCACGATTGGTGTCAAACGACTCTGCGCGGCAGACGAGCGTCGTACCGAAGAAGTTGATGGCCGTCATATCGTATCGCGATCTCTCTAAATGTATAATTCCGAAGAAGAAACCATATCACTTTCAATAAATTGCTGCGACAAATGTTGATACAACTACGTGTAACGATTCTAAAAGAGGGAAAAGTAAAAAGAAAGCCGTATTTATCATCCATGTTTTTATTAGCATATGTAAAATAAACATATATCGAATTGCTATATCGTACTACTACATTATTATGCTATTCTTTTTCGTATTCTCAGTTCAGTCCAAAAGTATCCGTCGTCCTCCTACGATCATTAACCTGCACAAAATATAAAAAATACATATACTTCTACTGTTTCTTTTATACAAGTACAATAATTAAGTCAAATACGCTATGTTCAGAAGTAGCAAATTCAAAATCATGGCTCTCATAGATCTTGGTGATCGAATCATCACGACGGCATAGACATGTAAGGCGAAAATCATTTAATTTTGGACATTGATAAGTAAATTCCTTACCTCTCTTGCGAAGCGTTAACTTTTAAGCATCATCCTTAGATCCCAATCGTCTATACAAAAAAAAAAAAAACAAAACGCAAACTATATTAACTGTACTTCTCGTTTTCTATCAATTACTTTTTCGTACGAATTAATCAGTTTAGCAAATACTGTGACTAATCATGGCATTCATAGATCTTGGTGGTTCGAGATCTCATCATTTGTAGTTTAATAATACATAATCTAATTAATAAAACATTATACTTACATTTTACTATAACTGTCTTCCGCAAGCGTTGTTTGTCTATGAACCTGAAATGATTTATATTTAATAATAATAATGTTCTTATCTTTGTAAAGTAATATTGTCATTTATACGATTCAGTTAGCAAATACTGTGACTAATCATGGCATTCATAGATCTTGGTGGTTCGGGATCTCATCATTTGTAGTTTAATAATAGATAATCTGATTAATAAAACATTATGCTTACATTTTACTATAATTGTCTTCCGCAAGCGTTGTTAGTCTATGAACCTGAAATGATTTATATTTAACAATAATAATGTTCTTATCTTTGTAAAGTAATATTGTCATTTAAACGATTCAGTTAGCAAATACTGTGACTAATCATGGCATTCATAGATCTTGGTGGTTCGGGATCTCATCATTTATAGTTTAATAATAGATAATCTGATTAATAAAACATTATACTTACATTTTACTATAATTGTCTTCCGCAAGCGTTGTTAGTCTATGAACCTGAAATGATTTATATTTAACAATAATAATGTTCTTATCTTTGTAAAGTAATATTGTCATTTAAACGATTCAGTTAGCAAATACTGTGACTAATCATGGCATTCATAGATCTTGGTGGTTCGGGATCTCATCATTTATAGTTTAATAAGAGATAATCTAATTAATAAAACATTATACTTACATTTCACTATAATTGCCTTCCACAAGCGTTTTTAGTCTATGGACCTGAAATGATTTATGTTTAATAATAATAATGTTCTTATCTTTGTAAAGTAATATTGTCATTTATACGATTCAGTTAGCAAATACTGTGACTAATCATGGCATTCATAGATCTTGGTGGTTCGAGATCTCATCATTTATAGTTTAATAATAGATAATGTAATTAATAAAACATTATACTTACATTTTACTATAATTGCCTTCCGCAAGCGTTTTTAGTCTATGGACCTGAAATGATTTATATTTAACGATAACAATATTCTTATCTTTGTAAAGTAACATTGTCATTTATATATTTCAGTTAGCAAATACTATAACTAATCACGGCACTCATAGATCTTGGTGGTTAAAAAGTTTCGTCGTAACATTACCTCACGGAGAAAACTAATTAACGTAATATTAAAAAATTGTACTCGCTCGATTTAGACGCTACGGAACAACCAAGTACATTTGCATTTAAACCTAGAAATATTGTTAATATTAATGATATTGCTCTATTCAAGCTTACATATAAATAATATCCACGACATGTATTACAGATAGCAAATACAAAATTTAACCATATCAATCATCGATCTTGCTGGTTAAAAGAAACATCGTCGTCAGAGCCAAAAAAACGATGCAACTTACCTAAGTAAAAATGCCTTCCTAATATCCTAGCAATATACTAATTCTGTAATTGAAATAAATAATATCAACTTAAACATATTTTCCAAATCGAATATCGGATTAGATAACTCACCTTTCACAATGTATGTACGATCTTTTACGCTTATCTATGTGCAATCTTTTTAATAGGAATTTTTAAATAAATATATTGAATATAACTGTAAAGAAGAAATACTACGATTAAAATTAAAGTATCTATGTTTCTCCCGATAAATGACAATTATCGTAGGCAACTAAATTAGTTACATCTTGGTGAAATAATTAATAAGTTAATAAATCTTCTTCACAGTATATGTCATGTCTGTAAATTTACATTAAAATGTATATTTATTAATGTACACAAATTAATCAGCCTTTTTGGTTGTACGGGTCTTCTTAGCAGGTAAAGGCTTCTGAGAACGTAACACAGCACTAGCGCGACGCAAGGCAGCCTGAAAATATTACGTGTATTAAAACTTCTTTTAAATAGGTTATAAATATATTCTACTTCTTATTCCAAATTAATTTACCTTTGTAAGGTCTACACGATACTTGTTCTTTGTAAGCAATCGCTTCAACTTATATAGAGAACGACGAGCTCCGGCTTTCATTGTACACCTAACCGTAGCTTTTGCAGGCTTGTTCATAGCTTTAGCTTTTTTATATACTACAGTAAATCCTTTTTTATCAGCCGTATCAACAACACCTACGCTTTTCCTATGAATCAAACCAGAATAACGGTAGCTACTCAAATTGTTCAAATTATTTGGTTCCTGAAAGTTTATATCACACGTCAAACTATAAATTCTCATGAAAGTCATTAGCTGCGAAAAGAAAATCGTTCGATCATACAACAGTGTATATGTAATACAAACCGTAGAAAATGGTTTATTAATGTTACGTTTCTTCAAAAGGAATGCATTATTATTGCGAATAATCATCCAATTTAAATGGGACGACATTTTGAACGATCTGAAAGAATTATATATATATTAAAATTTTGCATTAATCTTACCTATGTACATGCATAAATATGAAAATTGGCATCTGCATGATAACCTATACAGTGATCAAAGAAGATAAAGTATTTTCTATTCAATTTATTAAAAATTTGCTAAATTCTTCGGTTTCTTTTAACGAAATACTTGATCGATCTACCTTATTAGACGTTACAGCTAATAAAAAATACGATATCCAAATATCATAAACGGTAAAAGTAATCTCACCACGTGTGCACCTAACGAACAGAAGTTAGAAAAGAACATTCAAAATGGCGTGTAAAATGTATAAGATGAATTCTAGGAAACTATATGAAAGTATGTCCCTATACGTAACCAGATATAACATAAAAAAAAAAAATTACCATAAAATATTTCCGTCGCTAGAATTAACATGACACAATCTGAAAAAATAAAAATAAGATTCATCAAAACTAGTTAAAAATGTCAATATTTATTTTTTGCCGCAATTCTTTATCAGAGTTTTATCTATGTTTACAATTTTAAAAAATAAAAATTAACCGTTAATCTTGCTTGTGTTACATTTGCTCAAAAGGTAATTCATTGAACATAGTCATTACTTCATTCGTATCGTACTCTTGTTTATCTCGTCCTTTAATTTTGTTAGATACATCTCGGAAATCTTGCGGAATATAAATTGAAGTATCATCTAAAAATAAAGGATCATCCTGCGGCAGTACTTGCAAATTCGCCCACCTTGATGCAACATGTTTAAACACACATTTTCTGAATATTATGCAATGTATATGTTGCAATTTTTCGTATTTTATTCTCATAAATCCTAATTTACTCAGGACGTATCTCCATGATTTTATGATCTTGGCATTTGCATTAACATGTTTTGAATCAGGGCTTATGATAAAAAGTATACCACCTGGTTGCAATAAATCATAGGCTTTTTTACAACATAAATATCTTTGTTTTGGGCAGGGTAAATATTCCAAAAATAAAGAAAATACAACTACCTGAAAATAGTTTTCAGGCAATTGCAAAATTTCTTCTTTATCGTTTGAATATAATGTTTCTTGTCCGATTTGAACATTTAAAAAGTCACAACAAAAAACTTTATCTGGTATACCGCTTAGATCTATTGCAGTTACTTCAAATATATCTAGAGCTTCAAATGGATTATAACAACTGCCTACATCCAATAATAATATCTTTTGAACTGACTTCTGAAGATCGTTATCGAAGTTTTCCAATATTTGATTTTCCTGACATTTAATATTTACAGTACAATTTATGGCAACTTCAGTTTTTGACAAATTTGTGTCTATTTTCAGTTTAATATCTTCTTCTCTCAAATCATATTTCTGTCTTCCTTCGTTTAAAAAATATTCTTCACATTGATATTTGATCCATTCTATTCTCGAATACGTTGAACTCTTGGTGTTTAAGTTATTTTCCATCCAGTGGATAGTTGCCAATTTTACCATACAAGAAGCATATTTCTAAAACACATACATAAGGTTATCTTGCAATATCTTACGCGCGAATACCACTATTATTTTATCTTAATATTTATAAAAAAAATTAAACAAACCTGCAAAATGTCTTTACGACATATGTGTCGTTTCCATGCAATCTCAGGACCGTAATCCTGAGCTTCTTGTCGCAACGTGGCATGTGTATTTTTTATAATATCTGCTAAATATTTATGTTCTTCTGTCGCCATTTAAAACATTACATTGTCATTGTTCCAGTTTAAGAACAATATAAGATATAAAACGATTAATTGTTTCTTTAATTACGTATAAATGCGTCAATGATTCTCTTTCTCTCTCTCTCTCTCTCTCTCTCTCTCTCTGTCTGTCTGTTACTTTAACCAGTTTTAACCTAATATTCAATTTTTGACGTTTCATTAAATCGCCGTTATTAACCCCTATGACCAAAACAATGGCGGGTTCTGCACTGAGACGATTGATGGCAGAGTACAAACGTGAGAATCAAATTTAATTTCTTGCAGTTGACACTACACTAAAGAAATCGTATAAAACTTCTCCTTTTGCTATTCTTTCTATTTGATTTTAAACGATAATGTAACAAGTACTGCATAACTTGCAGAGTTAACCTTAAATCCACCTGAAGGTATTATCGCTGGTCCAATAAATGAAGAAAATTTTTTCGAATGGGAAGCCTTAATCACGTACGTATTTAAGCAATAAAAATTTGTTTTTTCTATTTATAAAAATCTTTTCCTCACTCGCAAAAATTCGTTTTTATGCATAACGTGTTCATAATAAAATGTCTGCCCCATATTTCCATCTTCTTTTGAATTTTACAAGTTGAACGTCAACATGCGTCATGCATGCATGTTTACAGTGGACCAGAAGGAACATGCTTTGAAGGTGGTGTTTTTCCAGCAAAACTTATATTTCCACCAGATTACCCACTAAGTCCGCCAAAGATGCAATTCACTTGTGAAATGTTCCATCCAAATAGTAAGATTTTTTTTACTGAAATATCAAATTACTATGTTGATTCATCGTGAATCCCCAAAAATTAACAAGAATTTACCTTTCTTTAGTTTATGTAGATGGTAGAGTATGTATAAGTATATTACATGCACCCGGTGACGATCCTATGGGCTATGAAAGCAGTGCAGAAAGGTGGAGTCCGGTTCAAAGTGTAGAAAAGATATTGTTAAGTGTGGTAAGTATGTTAGCAGAGCCAAATGATGAAAGTGGAGCAAATGTTGATGCAGCTAAAATGTGGAGAGAAGATCGCGCAGAATTTGAAAAAATCGCCCAAAAGCTAGTTAGAAAAACACTTGGTATTCCACCTTAAATTAAGATGTTTAATACTTTATTGGAAACAAAATTGTAATTAAAATATCATACGATCCAGTGTAAAATACATATTATGTTTGAATTAAAATTTTATTGGAATGTGATATGTACTTACAAACATGTTTTACGGTCATGTGTAATAGTGGTAAAAGTATTGAATTAAAAACGAATTAACAACTCAGGATATTAGTCTTAAAAAATGTATTTTATTTTCAACATTGCCGTACAAACATGGGTAATCAAATACATATGCATTTGTTTACACTTAGAGTACCTTTGACTGAATTAGTTAATGAAGTAATGAACAAAATTTTTTCTTGTGCTCAAAGATATGGGAAATCTGAGTTGTGCAAATGAATTACAAATTACGTATAATTAAACTATGTAAATAATGAATGTATTACAATTACGAACATAGTACTAAGTATTCATTAGTAAACAATTCTCTGTTAAATCATTTTATTGCGATATTGAAAAATATTTACAAAAAGAAGCTGAAATAACATTTTGGATGAGTACATTATAGATATTTGTGGAGTGTAACGAAATTTGTACATTCAAAACTTATAGTAAAATTAATGTTACTGTTACAAAATTATAGAAACTTAATTGTAGATGAAAAGGGCTTATAAAAGTAGGATATTTTTTTGAATTTAAACTTAAAGTTCTTTTATCATAAAAGCAAACGAAGATTGTCCTTTTTTTTCTTTCTTTTTCTTTCTCTTTTTTTTTTTTCTTTTTTGTAGTGTAATACATCTGTTAATGTTTCAATAAGTCATGCACACTTCTGTTGTGCATGTTGGAAAGCATACCTCATATTACTTTAAATATTTACAAAATTGAAAGATTTGTGATAGGTTTCTGATTATCATGCATCCTTCACTCTAATAGCCATCGAACTTGGTGATAAATTATATTAGACTAGAATAAATAAATTGAAGAATATAAAATCATAATTTAAGAAAGAATAATTATTAAAATAACAACAAAGAACTTACATAGTTTTAGCGCTCCCTTCTATTGAAAATATGTTTGGATTATATCTTTGAAAAAGATAAAAAAATAAATACAAATATTTGGAAGTAAATTGATATTTATTAGTAAACAATACTGAACTCCAACTTAAGACGCAATGTTTATGACTAGCACTTGTCAATTATTTATAATAAACAATAATAAAAAATTGTATATATCGGAACATTATAATCAAAGTACGACATCGCGTGTCTCAGAAATATAACTCGTACAAGTAACCTTTAACTTTTCTACTTTTGTTATGGTACCCTTTGCATACATTTACTTATTTTTATACAATTCTGCAAAATCGAATATACATATACAAATATATGTATATATAGTGGGCTAAAATAGCGTTCTAGAGCAATACATAAATAACGTGTATTTCAACACAATATCTTAATTGATAAATTAATGTTATACTTTGAATACAATTATAAACTTTGGCATATAAGAAATAAATTATTGTTCTATGCCAAGTGCATTTCCCTTCTTTTTTTATAAAAGATTTGTTATAATAATTTTCTAATTAAATATTAAATTGAACCATACATTTTCGTAATCAGATTTAAAGATTTTCTATTTAAAAGGATACTCCTTCAAGAATATTTTAATACCATGAAAGAACACTTTGTCTTGAAAATGTACGGTCAATTGCAAACTTTTACATTAACGATAATATCACATTTTGGTATCAAAAATGTAGAATTAAATTTGTTACTTTCTACATATCCTCATTGGAGAGACATTATAAAAATACGAAGCTGTTATTCAATGCCACGCTTACTTATATATAATCACATAAAAGAAATATCTTTTGAACATATATTATATCGTCCAATAGCACTTGGCATAGAATTTTCGTATTTTTTTTTTTTTTTTTTCAATATTGATGTTAATAGTAGTGAAACATAATCGAATAAAGTATTGATATTTTTCAATAATGCTAATTTCTTCACAAGAATACGTATGTGCAACTTATATTAATGTAAAATACATTTGTTATAAAATGGTACTAATTCTGCTCTATATACCTGCCACTGTGGCTGAGGTATCATGGTGCCTTTAACCATTAATTATACGCACATGCTTCACATATGTTTAGATTTATCCTTAGACATAGTCTTGTCA
The DNA here is from genome assembly GCF_011952205.1 of Bombus bifarius. Lineage (NCBI taxonomy): Eukaryota > Metazoa > Arthropoda > Insecta > Hymenoptera > Apidae > Bombus > Bombus bifarius. The sequence goes on along the minus strand of NW_022884505.1, from coordinate 5,827,793 downwards.
GACAATCTGGTAATAGTAATTATATTGCAAAATCTACCACGTGAATATTGAGTATAAAATTTGTTTATTTAGTACTGCAAAGTTCACGAAAGTGCAACAAAAACTTCTGAGCAATATGTATGTATATGTGGCCCTTGCTATTCCATGATTGATGAAGCTGCACAGGAAAAGCAATTTAAAGATAAAATAAAACAAAGATTCGTTAATAAATTTTTCTAGTAACAGTTAGTACATATTTTGTATAAAAACTTTCTCCTTTCTTGAAAAATCTATCTTTATATCAATGCTTCATAGCGAGCTCTGTATAACATTACACAATACAAAATTTATCAAAGTAATGTCTCTGTTTCTGAAGATGAGTTTATACATCTCTTCAGAGGTAAGGGACAAAAATAAAAATATGTATCATTACAATTTACTAAATCTTATCTGAAGCTCCTTTCTACTTTTCGATTTGGTTAGTCGAAATTGTAAATTGAAAACTTTTCACTTGACTTATATAAATTCTTAGTATTAAGCTACAATCTAAAATCTATATAATAATTGCAAATCAAATATAATTCGAGAATGTAAGTTTCGGGAACTTTATCCGAATTAAAAAAAAATCATTTACATAGGTAAAACTACCACTTACCAAAAATTAAATATATAATATAACTAAATTCGATCAAGTGCATTGCACGATGTAATCTTGCTAAGTTTATCTGAGCACAAGAATAAACAGTGACTTCGATTATCTTGATTCAACTGTATAATTTAAGGAATCAGAATTCTATAATTTATAATTTTATATAGCACCAGTCGCTAATCAGTTTTAACAAAGAAGCTCTTACCCTTTCAAGGTAAATATCATTAAACCTTATTTTAAAATTGGCTATAAAGAATGCAAACAAGTGTAATACATTTAAAAGATTGCACATCATATATTAATTATCCTTTATAGACTTAAAGAATCACAAAATATATATATATCTAATGTGCCAGATATTAATAAATTCCTGGCGATTTAATTATTCTATAAAATCAAGTAATGTACACAAAAATATTTACATTATAAAGCAATCTAAAATAACATGTCCCATCCAAAGATTATTCTTGGAAACGATTATGATAATAATTTGCGGAAAAATACGATTGATGCTTGAATGAAAATATTTATACTATATTATGATTCCATTAATTCGTTGAATATTTTGTCTAAGTTAATCAGTCTGTGGCAGCTACTTCTAAACTTAAAACACGATATAACAACATGTTGAACTGATTAATATTGAGAATATTCTACAGTTGACAGATATAACTGATATTTATATATGCCAGATTATACCTTAATATAATGTGTTAGTCTACAGCATCTTTCCATAATTGCTTGCATGTGCATCATATTTAAAATTATTTATTGACTCTATATTGATCATTCAATAAAGTGGAACGTCAAATGTAGGATGTAGATTAACTATATTCATATTCTTTCTATTTACGTTAGAAAACGTATTTTAAACTTTTACAGAAAGTAATGAAATGCATAACTGAATAATCTCTGGCAAAAGCATAATTTATTAACTAAAAACCAATGAATAAAGAACATTATGATTTTAATGTCTATATGAACAGAGTAGTACGAGATATATGGCACGCAAGAAGGAGTTATTCGATCACCGTTTTGCATCATTATACATATATGAATATTATACATTCATTGCATCGTATGAACTCGTAAAGGTATTTTAAAATAAAAGACAGGAACTTATATTAAAACTGATAACATAGAATTTGTTGAGATTATTGTATAAGTGCTCTGGAAATCATTTTATGACAAAATGAGAAAATCATAAATTCAAGATCTGATATCAATCTACTTGTGCATTTTTAATCGTGTCAATATGAATTCTGATTGAAAATTATCTTCGAAGTAATTTTACCTTTTGCTTTCCAATTCGTTTAGTACTTTTATGCGATTAACTATATTTTTCTATATACGAACTGCGTGGAACGGATTACCCTTCTTTTCAAACAGATATAAAAATTGTATATTTCAAATTTAATTTAACGTATAATATATGTAAAAATAGGTTATTCCCATATTTAATCGTAATATTCTTTAACAAAATCATATGGAACGAAATTGTGTGAAATCTTAAATCTTAAACCATACATACTAAACATTTGGCAAGTATTTCACAAAAATGAAGGACAAAAGATTATATATTTGTACCTCACGATAGGCCTTGTGGTGTGAAACAAATCTTCTCTAATTCACCAGTTGAAGAACTAACAGGAGATTCAGCTCTATCGTCCTGTTCAGCTAACTGTTCACTGTAGTAATGAGGCGTGCTCAGGTAATCAATGAGCCGCCGAGGCAGAGGTAGAGTGGGAATAAGATCCCTGCGTACCATCTTCAAAATAACAAATCTGCATGTATGCTGTAAACTTTGAACCTGTTTAAATCTTGACACTGGGTGAAGAAGTTGCACACGCATTGGACCTAACACTGGCCGTCGATGAAGAAAAAACAAATATCGTCCACTACGTGAATGTTCTACCGCATTCTCGATAAAGTCGACAATTGTATGAGACTTGAATTTTGTGCAACTTCCAAAGCTGAAATTACCTACATATACAATGCGCACACGACATTAAAATTGTATTAAAAAAATGACGGTGTATAGAAAAACTGTATCAATAAAAACATAAAACTTACCCTGATCGTGCTCAATTCTTACATGTCGCACACAGCTGTTAAGCCTAAATGACAAGGAAAAAATATAATGATCATCGCTACTGTCTCGTACAATGAATGATCCGTCTGGTTCATTCGACAGTATTTTCTCTGCAGCTTCACCAGATATTGGGCCCCAATACCATCCATACTATTATAAATAAAATTTAATAATTATAATACACCTTAATGTCCAACATAATATAATAACTTTAAAAAGGAAATAAAATGTATAAGTTACATACATCCTTTACTTTCTCAATACTAGCAGCAAAATCCATGCTGGTATCTTCTGCTGGTTCGTCCTCGACTTTTGGCGCAGGTAGAGGCATTTGTGGTGGTATAGAAGTTGGACTTTCACACTTAGATACCATCGTTGTAAGCGCATCTTCCGCTTGTTCGACACATCCTACATGCCCATTGCTTTTCGGCAATGGCGGTAATGCACGCTTAAAAAAAGGTAGCTTTTGTACAGAGGAATCTACCTCTGAGGTAGTATTATTATTATTAGCATGTTGGTCAGAATCAACACCCTCTTCTTCTTCTACAATTTCACCCTGTACAATGCTATTTCTTTTCTCTACGAAATGGTCCGGAGAACCCAAACGCCTGAATCTAAAGATATTGCAAAGTGTTTGTTTCAAATTTAATGAGAAGTTTCGTTGGCTCTTCTTAATCTTTTCTCTTTCAGAATCGACCTTCTCTTTATGTGGCTCATCTTTTACCTTTTTATGTTTAATGCTAACAAACGAATTTTTTTTATGCTTCTTAACATTACCATTATGATTATTGTTATTATTATTATTATTATTATTATTGTTATTGTGAATCAGTCCATTGCTATTTTTGTTTGAAATCGGAGTATCCATCGCTGAATCTGTATGCGGGTTACTATATCTATTGTTATTATTTACACTAATACCTTTTGGCATCGCAAGGTGTACAGGTGTATGACTTATTGGAGCTTTATTATCGCGTTTAATTTTATTTTCACTAGAATCACTGGAGCTTGAGTATAGTGTTTGCAAATATTGACGCACTTCATGTAAAGTCATGTGAATTGGTTCACCAATATTATGCATGTGACCATTAGATGTTCGAGACGTATGTCGACCAGATGTGCCCGGAACGCTATGACGCTTTCCGTTCCCAGTTTCGTTGCAGCATACATCGGATAATAGTCTCTGTGATTTTATGACGTGTGTAATAGCTCGAGGTTTTCCACAATAATGCCTTGCTTGCTGAATATGGGCTTCTAATTCACTCTGTGAACTAGCAGACACATTTCTTCTCCTTTTACGATGATGTCTATGACGTTTGGGCCTTTGCGGCGTTCTAAGATCATGCAAAGGTCTAACTACATCTATTGGTACAGTATAAATGTCAGAATCAAAGGGCACATTGTACATATCACTAATCTCACTGGTCGTTAAAACATCATGTGACATAGCAGAGGTGATAAAACTGCTGTCATCCACTTTATGACTCAGTCCTGAGGTATTTATTGAATTATGAGAACTGGACAAACGAGAAGAAGCTAAAGAACATCGTGAATTTGGACGATTCAAAGTGCTATATGGGGTAATTAAAGTGGTAGCTCCCTGACACGACGAAGGTGTCAACAAATCTGTTGCCCAAAGACGTTTTGGATTATATACACTACGAGTTACCACCGGTACATGATTTGTTGCAGGCGCTATTCTTCCTTCTGGCCATGATATTCTACAAGATATTATCAGCGCTTCTTCAATCATCGACTGTACTAAATTTTCGGCATAATCGTCTATTAATTGTGGAACTTTTTGTCTCATTAATCGTGCATAGCTAAGGATCGGTGCAGATGAAGATTCAGAGTTAGGAGGAGAAGGGCTATCTTGAAATTCTGGTGGAGGTTTAATAGCTACATCGACCACTTCAACTTCTAGTTTTCCATCAGCATCAGTCCATCCTGGTCCTTTTTTCAATGTATTAAAATTTTCACCACACATACCATCTGAATAATCAAAAGAATCTTGCGATAAAGATTTACTTTCTATATCGCTTTCTTGCATCTAAAACAAAAGTAAATTATACGCTCAACTTGAAAAGTATTACATACTTTTAATATGTACTTTACGTCTTGTACGAATATGAACATCATACTGCAATAAGCTATACCTCGATTGCAAGATGTGCTCGAACTGAATCGCTAGAAATGGACCCTCCAATTCCACTGCTACCAAGATCACTGAGAGGTCCAGTAGCGCTTAGTGAACATGACGGTGGAGAGTCCATCTCAATACTTTTAGTTTATTTGTTTGTTAAAGGATTTATAATAGCCAAAATTTTTGGAAGTTCCACATTGTCCCCTATAATATTATAGCAGAATTCAATATTACTATTAATATTTTAAATATTACTGGTTAATTGTATAAATCAGCCTAATCGATGAATTAAATTTGGTTTCTCAGTTAAATTAGAATCCTTACCTGAAAATAGCAATTACAAGCAATACGCGAGTGTCTCGTGATCTTCATGTTTATATAAGTACTTGTACTTTTTATATGGTCCATTATGAATAAGAAACTGAAAGGATATTTAAAACAGATTTATGTTAGAGTAATTTAAATTTACATCTCCACGCAACAGTTACAAAAATCTTTCTTCCGTGATTCAAAAGAAATAATTATATTTATTTAATATACTTGTTTAATGTTATTACATTATTTAAAGAAAAAATCGAAAAATTTGACTTTTGAAAAAATGTATTTTACACGCAAACGCATGTAGCGCGCGCGCGCGCGCGCACGCATACACACTCACGTTTCATAAATTTTTAACATTTAACCTTCGATTATGTAAATCATATAAATTTTTCTTGAACAAATTGAATAGTACGAGTGTACGTGAAACAGAAAGAATCCATGGAGAAACATATTCTTACGAGAAGCATTAGTACTGTCAAAAGATATATGACATAAAAAAACAATATGTCTTGATATCACTTCATAAAGAAATTTAGACCCACGTTAGCGTAGTACAGACTGAAATTGGGATATCCTTTGGTATGATTCATCTTTTAGCTGTCTATTGTGCAAAATATTCGAAATATCTTGATCAAGGTACATGCCGTACAATGAGCACTTTAATATCCCGGCAAGGTTGATGTTTGCATCGTAGATAGTAGTGGACTACGTTTGACGTTTCGAAAGTTAGAAGTGGATTTTACGTACTTATGCTAGGTTACTTGCAACTCGTTCGCATTCACGTAATATTTGTCAACGAAGCAAAGTATCAGAAAAACGTTCATCGTTGTCACATAACGTTCGTTCGACAGACAAATCAATATTTAAAAGACAAACGCAAGTCCTTCACGTTACAGTTTACTCCATGTCGGTTCCGTTCCCACATTCCGTCTGTCATGCTGAGGAAGACTTCTATTCGAGTACTTTCCGGGATCGACGATGCATTTCACAAAAGGAGGAACTGCAGCCACCAATGTGGTTGCACAATTCGAAATGGTTTTATGTACGTAGTTAGTCATACATTTTCAAATGGCCAACATTCACAAATAAAATATAATTTGTTTAATGCAAAACCATACTTATTTATACAATTTGTAAGAATAAGAATACAAAAACCTATTACTTTCTTTTACAATTATTTTAAAGTAAATTTAAAACAAATTTAAAACGAACATTCTCTCGAACTAATAATTTTGGAGACATTCCAACGCGTCGATAAAAATATGTAAAGCATTTAGCATATTCTATTGCTTAAATGTCACGTGTTGATTATTCATTTTATTATCATTATTTACAAATTTTTCTCTAATTTTCAAGTTATTTTACATTACTCCTATCCTTTTGTTAATCTTTTTAAAGTTGTTGCACATGAACCATTTTAAAAAGTTCCTAGATGAAAATCTACTAAACGCAGACAGAGAGGAAACCTCTATCACGGTATAGGATAAACACGGTATCGATGGTGCTGTCGTGTCGAGTAAATGTATCTTCGATCGCTCAACCAGAAGAGAAATCTCTGTTTCGACTGATAATTATGAATTCTAATTTCTAATTTACGTGTGTGTATCTCTTGCAACTATGTGTAATTGCGCAAGTGTAAAAGGTATGCAAGCATGGCACAGGTGTGCATGAACAATTGCCAAAGTAATTATAAGATATGTATCGGTACAATCACATACACTTGTGAGGCAAAGTGTAAATAGAGATTAAATATTAAAAAGTAAGTTAAAAAATTAGTATTAATTTATAATTTGTTAAATTTATATCAACATGTTCGTAACGTGTTAAGTAAAAAGTATAAGGTAATGCAATTGTATAAAACAATTTGTAAAAACTGTCAAAAATTGTATTATAGATGCTTTAAAATCATATGTTTAGTGCGAATAGCAGTTTATCAATTAGTTCGAAATAGTATTATTATTGCGTATTTTATATTTCTTTTTTGTGAATTTTTGTTTTAATATTTTTATCTGTTATTTATTATTTTATGTAAGTAATAAAATGTAAATTTTATGTAACAAACAAATAAATTTGAAAGTACAACTGAAGTTCTTACGTAATGTTCGATCGCAGGTACAGAAATTAAACAAATGAAAATATGTTACTCCAACTATTAGCAGATTTTTTGAGCCTTATAACAATAGGCATGTGCTTTGTATTAAAGATTCCTCAAATTTTGAATTTATTGACTGCTAAATCAGCAGATCAAATCTCAGTTGTAGGCCTTCTGCTAGAATTAACTAGGTAAGTTTATCTTGTATATCGTGCATCGATGTTTGTATTTTAACTTAGCCAGAAAATATGTTTAAAAAACTTTGAATGCTTTTTACAAGTAAGCTTAATTTGACATTGAATTTCTTACAGCTATACCGTGATGGCTAGTTATAATTTTACAAATGGTTACTCGATACTATCTTATTTGGAGTATCCTGTTATTCTATTGCAAGAATACATACTAATCTTCCTAGTGCTGAAGTACTTAAATAAAATAAATACGTTCTCAATTTTGGTCTCAATACTCTATATTGCCATAAGTATCTCTTTCGCAATGCAACTTATCCCGAAAGTCGTTCTTACGATTTTGGCGGTTAGTTAACTAATTAATAATAAATTTAAAAAAATGTAATCGATAACTCTCCGGTCATCTATTAATTTTTTTTGTAATTGACAGCCACTGTGCACTCCAATTTCTGTCTCAAGTAAAGTCGTTCAATTAGTGGCCATTTTTCGAGCGAAAAATGCGGATACAGTGTCGCCGATTACCTGGTTTATTTCCGCATTTACTAATTTAAGTAAGTTATAGATAACAAAAAAATGTTGATCTCTCTATAGAAATATTTGCTCTATCTATTTCTCTACCGATGGTTCCCAATAAAAACATTGATTTCTGTTTACAGCAAGAGTATTTACCATATGGATGGATTCGGCAGACATTCTGCTACTAGGAAATTTTATTATCTCTGTGATTTTAAGTTCGAGTATTATGTTTTCCGCCATTTATTATAGACGGCATCGAGTAAAACAAAATTAAGAAGTTCGACAGTGGCGCGATGTTATGAAAACCAATCTAGTCAAAAGTACGTGCCATCTTTCTTGCTCAATTATTTATAAATGAAAGGCAATACAATGCTATAATACTATGTACAGGGCGTAAAAAAAAGTAAATGTGCAAGCCACCATAGTGGCATGATTCTACGCTCGACGAAGTTTTTGCCGTTAGAAACTACTACATGAATTACAGCGCGAGGCACGCTTTTTTGGAACGTGTGTTATTTACAGATGCAAATAGTTTTTGAAGTAGCAGCATCCTCAATCAACAGAATGAGAGGAGGGCTGACAGAAATCTCCATGCAACGATGGAAAGAATTTAATTGCTATCAACGTATGAGCAGGAATTACTAGGAACCATGTTATTTGGCCCCATTTATTTGTTTGCGCCGATAATAAATGCAATATATTTGCAATTATAGGGTATTGCGAATAAAATCAGTTTAACCTCTATGAGTACTATGTAATCGCTCTTAGCCGTGAAGTAACTACGGACGAGCGCCGTATCGAGAAGGTTGAAAATTGTCGAAACTTTAACAATTTTTGCCAAGAGAATTGCGGTTGGATCGCGACCCATGGGGCCTGTTTAAGATTTCCGATCCTCATGACGAGTAAAATATGATGTAATAAAAGATCTTTGATCTTGAATTTCAAGGTTAAGATGAACTTTGCACAAACCTTTTTTACGAATTTCCACCGATTCGAAGGTGTAGAATCACGCTATTTACGGTGATTTTTACACTAATTTTTTTTTTTTTTTGCACCCTGTACTTATACCATTTAATTCTTTCGCCCGTTAAACGAACACTAATTCCGTAAAACCGTCATTTGTACGTAACGAGATATTGTATATAGACGAATGCTGAAAATGAATAAAAAATGTTATGAATAGATCAATCATAATCTAAGATTCTTACGACTTCCTTCTCAACCACGTACTGCTCCTCCGATTTAGACTTCTTTGAAAAATATTATGCAACTAATTCTCGAGGGAAGAATTTTTAATCGCCTAGACGTCTTCCTAAAACTGCAAGTCCAAGGATAAATACAAGCGTTTTCGACCGATAGATTTAATCGTTCTGAATAATTATGTACTATGTATCTTGAAATGGGTATCTTGAAGAAGGTTATTCCTCTGGTTTGTTCGCGAATAGACGTACAGTGGCGATCAAAGTGATTCGGCGATCGAGAGAAAGAGTAGACACAATAGTTCGTACTGCTGGGCAGAAACAGCATGCACATGTGTAGGGGTACGGAATGGCATATGGTTTCGAAGTGTGTGGACCATCCTTCTAGAGTCGCCACCCCCACTGCCCCTCTACCACAGATCGGCGGTCCTCGATGACCTCCGGCCTGTCAGTCTACACCGAGAAGCTGCCCGGGCTTCATCAACTTCTTCGCGTCTCTCTCGCCGCATTCTCCTCGAAGAAGGAACGAGAGTGAGAGGGGGGACAGAGAAAGAGAGAAAAGGGGCCGCGATAGTTTCAAGAAAACACGCCGCGTTAAAGGACGAAACACCAGAGGTGCCGACAGTGGCGGGCTCAATCAGTCGACCGTCAGGATGGCGAGGTGGTTGCTGGTCGCTTCGTTGGCCAGCTTGCTGGTCCACCAAACGAGAAACGAAATCCTGACGCCGCCGTATTTCAATCTAGCCGAGGGCAAGGAGATTATCGCGTCAGCCACGTGTGGCGTCGACACCCCCGGCCCGGAACTCTATTGCAAGCTCGTCGGCGCGAACGCTGATCAGCACGAGGACATTAATCTGATACAGGGTCAGGTTGGTATACATCTGCGTTCTCTTCTCTATATCTTTGATTTTTACTTAACAACCGCTTTTGTTCTATTTTTCTTTTAGTTGGTTAGATCTAAATCGCGAATGAGAAGATACCTTAAGGTATCGGAAAATGTATAAAAAGACATACCGAATAAGGACTTAAATTTTAATCACCGAGTCCCGAGAGAATCTAGACTAGTTATTGCAAATATTTCGTAAATTTCGACGTACTTTGTTCGTTTCTTACCGGAACGAAAGATATTTGATATTTATCTAAGAACGCACGACGTTTGCTTTGGATCGTTTAGTTGGAATAGGCTATGTCGCGGTCTCGAACCAATTTTTATCTATATTTGGTCCTTTGAGTGCAAGAGTTTATCACTCTTTAGGCAACCATCCGCTTACTCAACTACTTTTTTCCATCTTTATGGAATGAAAATATCTATATAGGGTTTTATAAATTGCGAGCAAAAAGGATTGTAGCCCTAAAAAGAAATTGAGCGTTCTAACAAAAGAGAATTCTAATCTTTGTAAATCGTCATTCTTGATGCTATATAATATAATATATATTATATAGTATATATCTATCTATCTATATTGTGTGTGTGTATGTGTGTGAGAGTACATATTTTTTTATACATATTTTTTTTTTAACGCATGAAGATTTATCATCGTTATATGTAATTTAATATAGATGTTAGTCTTAGTATGCACGTATCAACTTATCGTTGTTGGAATTGCGATAAGGGAAGTTCATACAAATTATTTGCACGAAGAAATGTCAGTGAAATTATACACAAGTGATGCATTTTATTCATCTATTTACCGACACTAAGAATAATTAGTACAAACTACGTGTTACAACTTTTTGTTCCCTTTAAGATCAAGATTCGAAATATTTGATGCTACTAAAATGCTACATTAGCGAATCTAGTAGAATCTATTTCGTAATTCTTTACTTACGTTACCTTTTAAACGCGTGCTATATATACTGTAAATTGCTGTATATCATAGCAATTTCAATACTATTGCTTGCAATTGTCCAATTATCAAACGAATCTTATTTTATCGGTATATCTAAGTACCTTTGACGATGCTCTGCTCTTTAGCAGGGTTTCTTGGAATCGGTGTAATGCATGCGAGGGGATAATCGTAATATGAACTTTAACGCGAGAGAACAGTTTCCTAGGAAATTGTAAATATTTTTAAAGATTCGTTAAAAAATGTATACAGGTCTGTAGTGAATGAAGAACTTGCCACGATTATTTTATCTTTATCGCTGTTAATGGCTTTGTATTTCTTGGTAGTAGTATATCGCAAAACCGAGTTCTCCTTATCAAGCAGGAAATAATAAATCAGATGACCGATTTCGTAGTCGCGCAATATTTAAAACGATCGATTGTCTTTACATTAACCGTAAAAGGTTACTTTTCCTTTCTCTGCGTGCTCGTTCTACGTTCTAGGTTCGTTCCGTTCTAATAGCGGACTGCTTCTTACGCTGATCGTAGAGCAATTGATATTATTAGACAATTCATAAATTCGGGATTTCCGAATGGGTCAGTGGCCACTCGGTTCTATGGCATTACGTGTATGTATCTATTTATGCGGGCGAAAGAAAATGCCATGTAGACTAGAAGTGAGAGGGCCGATAAGGAGTTACCGATAAGAGTGACCTCTCGATAACACTTGACCATCTTGTCTTTTCAAATTCCGAACGGTCGAACTGACACGGATGTCCCACAAAGATTCTTAAAAAAAATCTAATCTGTTCGTAGAAACCTCCGTAAAAATGATTTGATATTAGTCGCGTTTAAAAATCGAACCTGTTGTTACATCGAGGATTAAATCAGAGTATTTTTATTTAAATTTCGAGATCGCACGATTTCTATGTATCGTTGAGATCTCGGACATGTTAGGTCGTTGAACTTTATATTAATAAATACACGTATGTTCGACATACGTGCATACGAGAGTGTAGATGCGAATAAAAAATTACTCCAAACGAACAGCAAGTATGTTTGTCGACTATCGAGATGTCATGGTCGAGCGAGGATTTTCCTTTCGTTTCGATGTCCGCTCTACGTTCGAACGTAGTTTAAAAATTCGAGGAAGCACGATAATAGCGTTGTCGATGTCTAGGTATGCGATTACTGCGATGCGGACAACCCAGAGAAAAAGCATCCACCGGAATACGCGGTCGATGGAATGGAAACCTGGTGGCAATCGCCACCGCTTTCCAGAGGAATGAAGTACAACGAAGTGAATCTGACGATCAATTTTGAACAAGTAAGTGTAAACAAAATTGCAAATTTCAACACAATATTTTATGGATAAGTGTCCGAATTAGCGAACCTGAGATCGACGAAATACGGATAACGGATTCCAAGGGCGATATGTTCGATCGGTTATTCTTTCCCATTTTTATCGAATCGAGCGACCAGATATCGAGAAATAAAAATGAGTAAGCAGAAAGTAAGAGAATTGACACCAACAGGAAATTATGAGCCTGAAATAATGGTGGAATAAGTATTTTATCTGTAACAAATTGCTTTATCACGTAGTAGGCGTTTTCCTGCGAAACGGGAAAGAATTATCTTCGCGTCATTTCCTGAGGACAATAGAAAACACGGGTTTCAGGGAGCAGGGTAAATGGTACAGCGAATAGACGTTCTTTACGTTCGTTCAATCTGTTCGATATCCGATTATCCAACTTCTAAATCTAAATAGAAAGAAAACCGGGAAAAGTTAAATCCACGATATGCTAAAAAATTGGTAGCTAATAAGAGAGATTAGAATTTCGATAGGCTATGGATACGTGTTCTCGTCGTAGACACGGGGTTATTGTCTTTTCGTTAAACAACTTCTTAGGACTCGTTTACGCTGCGTTAACGTGTGCTCTCTCTCTCTCTCTCTCTCTCTCTTTCTCTCTTTTCTCTCTTTTCTCTTCTCGTATACTCTCGACCACGTGTCCGGAAACGGGGGGAGGCACGAATTCAACGTTCCAAAAGCTACGGAGTTCGACACACATGTTCCCCAGTTCTTGCTACAAAAGTCCTATGCTTTCGTATTGTTTCTAGGTAGCGAGAAAACAAGGGTCGTATTATATCGATATTAAACGCCATCATCTTTCACAGAGTAGCGGGAACTCTAACTCACTTATGCCTTTCTTTCGTTACTTTTCTACAAAATAGAAATTAATCCTATCAATTTCCAATTGACCTAGATTTGAATAAAAATTGGTAAAACGTCTTTCATAGGAATTTCACGTGGCATACGTGTACGTCAAAATGGCTAATTCGCCGAGACCCGGACTCTGGGTACTTGAAAAATCAACAGATTATGGAAAGAGCTATACGCCTTGGCAATACTTTTCCGATACCGCTAACGATTGTTTGACTTACTTCGGCGTGGATAGCTATAAACCGATCACCAGGGACGATAGTGTCATCTGTACCACGGAATATTCTCAAATCGTGCCACTGGAGGGTGGCGAGATACCGATTTCGATTCTGAATAATCGTCCATCCGCGAAACATTACTTCAATTCCACCTTGTTGCAAGAATGGACACGAGCGACGAATGTTCGTTTTCGTTTTTTAAGAACAAAAAATTTACTGGGGCATTTGATGTCTTTAGTGCGGGAGGATCCGACCGTCACCAGAAGAGTAAGTGTTCCCGAAATTCGACGAATCTCATCGCGATAACCGAAACGAACAATTACAGCTAAATTTGTTGTATTTCAGTACTTTTACTCCATCAAAGATATCAGTATCGGGGGTCGGTGCATGTGCAATGGCCATGCGGATACTTGCGATATACTGGATCCAAAAATGCCGAAGAAACTCGTTTGCAGATGCCAACATAACACTTGTGGGGCGCAATGTGCGACTTGTTGCAAAGGATTTGAGCAGAAGAAATGGCGGCAGTCCACGGCGTTTAAGAAGTTCACTTGCGAACGTGAGAATAATTTTTTTTCTTCCTTACGTACTACTCGTCCGTTTTTTCGTTCGCCGTAAACCGAAAGTCACTTTGTTCCACGAAGCAAAAGATCTTTTACTTCTTGTAGCTTGCAATTGTTTCGGCCATTCGGACGAGTGTGAATACGACACGGAAGTGGACGAGAAACACTTGTCATTGGATATTCACGGTAACTACGAGGGTGGCGGTGTGTGTAAAAACTGTCGGGACAACACCGAAGGAATTAACTGCAATCGTTGCAAACCGATGTTCTACAGGCCGCGGAACAAACCTTTGAACGCAACCGACGTTTGTCAACGTGAGTCGTAGCTCCATTCGGCCAACGATTTTGTTAAAACGTTACTAGAAAATATCATTTACATCGTTAGTTTTCGTTTTTCAATAGCGTGTCAATGTAACGGATTTAATCTGACTGGAAATTGCGCGGATGCCACCGGCAAATGCGAATGTCGAAAAGAATACACTTCGCCTAATTGCGACAGTTGCAGCTATGGATATTATGGTTATCCGAATTGTGTTCCTTGCCAGTGTTATAGCAATGGGACACACGGAGATCATTGCAAGGCCATAGACGGATCTTGTCCGTGCAAGTCGAATTACGCCGGTCATTATTGCAACCTCTGCGCGCAGGGCTACTATAAATTCCCCGAATGTTTACGTGAGTAAACCGCGGAGCGTTTCTATCCGCGACGAATTTCATTATATAACGTAATTTGTGTTATAATCGATCACAAAATTTGTAGCCTGCGAATGCAATTCCTTGGGTTCCCTCAACGACAACTGCGACGTAATTTCTGGCAATTGTACCTGCAAGAATAATTATGGCGGAAGGACGTGCAACATCTGCGAAGATGGCTACTATAATTACCCTCACTGTACATGTAAGCGTATCCAAAAAGATAACCGTGCTGTATTAATTATTAACGCGCCTTTAAACGAATTTTGAAACGAGTTAATTATAAATATCCGATGTTGCTGTTGTTTGTCTAGTTTGTAATTGTGACGCACGTGGAACCGAACCTGGAGTTTGCGATAAAACGGACGGTTGGTGTCTGTGTAAGAAAGGATACGGCGGTCCCAGATGTGATCAATGTATCAATGGGTATTACGGGTTTCCAAATTGCAGGCCTTGCAACTGTAGCTTAACAGGGTCGTCGTCTATTAGCTGTGACGCCGTAGGAAAATGTTCTTGTCTGGCTAATTTCGCTGGACGAACCTGCGACCAGTGCAGCCCTGGATATTACATGTATCCAGAATGTATAGGTACGTGAGATTTCTATTTATAACTACCGTGTTCGGTTAAGCTCAAGAGCTTACGGTATTTCCCCTACTCTGCTTCTCACGATGTAGTAAGGGAACGCTGTATCCGCAAGACGTATTACACAACGGTCGGAGGTCGTTTCTTAGGCCGCCCTTTATGGCAAACGCAACTCCATCTTTCTTTGTACGACGATTCATCCTGCGTTTCTCTTTTTCTAACTTTTTCTAACTTAAAGAAAAGTAAAAAGCTATGGTCAAGTTCAAAATCCGTAAACTTGATTGTAGTAACTCGTATTAAGCCAAAGCAATATACTGGGTACAAGTAAAAAACCGCAAGAAGAAGTTACCGAAACTGATGATAATCCTTTATCGCAATCGTAGCCTGCAACTGTGACAGCCACGGTTCGATCGGCGCGTCTTGCGACGCGGAGGGTAAATGTCAGTGCCGGGAGAATTTCGACGGCGGCAGGTGTAGCCAGTGTAAAGAGGGCTTTTATAACTTCCCCACCTGCGAGGGTTGCAACTGTGATCCAGCGGGCGTGGTAGAAACGTTCCAGGGATGCGGCTCCTTGCCTGCCGGTGAACTTTGTCAATGCAAGGATCGCGTCGAGGGTAGGATCTGTAACCAGTGTAAGCCGCTCTATTGGAACTTACAGCCTTACAATCCTCAGGGTTGCGAAGGTAAATGGAACGACGAAATTTTCAAGATACGATCGGCAAATATAAAGCGACGAAAGTAATTGTTCCCTGTCGTTTTATCTTGTTTTAAGAATGTCAGTGTAATATACCGGGTGTCATTGGAAATATCGGTGAGTGTGACACGAAGAATGGCCAATGTATCTGTAAACCTGGAGTAACCGACAGGAGTTGTAATCAGTGCGTGGATGGTACGTACAATCTTCAAGAGAGCAATTTCTTCGGCTGCACAGGTATGTAATTAATCGTATATTGCGCGCCAGTAACCAGAATTATTTCGACGAATACAAATTATGTAAATCTTTCGTTTCAGATTGTGCTTGCGACATTGGTGGTTCTGTAAATTCGGTGTGCGATAAACTAACTGGCCAATGCCAGTGTCAGCCACGTGTCACTGGTCTTACTTGCAAGGAACCCTTAAAAGCCCACTATTTCCCGACTCTTCATCAATTTCAATACGAAGCAGAGGATGGAAGGACACCTAGCAACAGCCCTGTCCGTTACGGTTTCACCGAAGATCACTTCCCAGGATACAGTTGGAAGGGATACGCGGTATTTTCTGCCCTTCAAGACGAGATCATTCTGCATGTCTTTATTCAAAAGTCGTCCCTCTATAGAATGGCTTTGAAATACGTGAATCCGAATAACGAGCCGATCCTTGGAACAATCACTATCACCCCAGAAAATCCACTGGAGGTGGAGCAACAGTTCAAGGTCAATTTCAAGCCAACCGTAAAACCATCGTTCGTGACCGTCGCAGGACCTCAAGGTAATCTTCCTTCGGCCATGGTTATGAATCCAGGCTACTGGTCCATCAGTATCGCCACCAAGAATAGCCTTTTCCTCGATTACTTCGTGCTGCTTCCATCCGAATATTACGAGGCAACTATTTTAACTCAAAACGTGAATATTCCTTGCGAGGTTGGTCACAAGGGACTCTGTAGACACTACGGTTACCCCGATCTCACGATATTTGACTCTGTTCACGGAGCTGGCGGTTTCTTGAACGAAAACGACGTCAGAATCCCCCTGACCGAATATTTTATGGATAGAGATATCCTGCGTGAGATCGATAAAGTGGAAGTTCCATTGATCAACGAGAGACAAGAAGAGATACACTTCGACTTGAGGATCTCGAAACCCGGTCTGCACGTCCTGTTGGTTACGTACGTGACACCGAAAGATGAGAACGCCACGTCAACCCTTTTGATAGAAGCAAATACAGTTGGAAAGGGAAAGGCTACCCTGTACCCTTGCAAGTACACCAGTGTTTGCAGACAGGTGGTGACCGACACCTATGGCAGAGTAGCTACGATGAATTTCCCTTCGAACTATATCAGCTTGATTTTAACCGGAGATCCTACGTCGAACGTGGCCATCGACTCCGTCGTTGCTATTCCTTACAATCGGTGGTCCTTGGATTATGTCAAACCAAAATCTATATGCGTTAGAAAGAACGGAAAGTGCGTGAAAGGTCAGTTCCCCGGAGCAGCAGACGCGAAGAAGATCGAATTCGAAAGCAGCAGCACGATTGCCGAATCTGAGAATAGACCATTCGGAATTTACGATAATAATACTAAGTTAATTTATCTGGATGATAAGAATACAATGGTAGATATTCACGCGAAAGTTTTACAGCCTGGAGACTACACTTTCGTCGTGCAATACTATCAACCGAACTATCCGGAATACGAGCTCGACGTGTTGGTGCAAAATGGAAAATTCTACGAAGCAAAGATGTCCGTTCCCCACTGTCCCAGCAACAGTGGATGTCGCAGCGTGGTGAAACAAGAAGACGGTAACATCAGATTCCAACTGATCGAAAACTTTATGATCACTTTCAAAGAGAGCGACAGCAAAGGTATCTGGCTGGATTATATCCTGGTTATTCCAACGGAGCAGTACAACGAAAAGATCTTAAAGAAGATCCAGTTCGATCAGACGAAGGAGTTTATCAAGAAGTGCGGATACAACCACTTCCATATCAACATCACCGAGGAGGGTTTCTGTCGCGACTCGATCTTCTCCTTAACGGCCAATTACAACAATCGTGCTCTACCATGTAACTGTAACATCAATGGATCCATAAGCCTCGAGTGTGAAAAGTTCGGTGGACAATGTCCGTGCAGGGCAAACATTATTGGAAGACGATGCGAGATCTGCAAAACCGGATTCTATGGTTTCCCCAACTGCAAACCTTGCAGCTGTCCCAGCACAGCCCTCTGTGAGCCAGAAACAGGTGCTTGTAGTTGTCCACCGAGGGTTATCGGTGAACGTTGCGATCAATGCGAGGTGGGAACCTACGGATTCCATCCGATCGTCGGCTGCGAAGAATGCAACTGTTCGCCTCTCGGTGTAATCGACGGAGATTTGCAATGCGACTTCTTGAATGGCAACTGCAAATGTAAGGAGAACGTGGTAGGAAGACAATGCGACAAGTGTCGATCTGGATATTCCCAGTTCCCGCACTGTGAGAAATGCGACTGCGACATCCGCGGGACCACTGCGAATATCTGCGATCAATACACGGCAGAATGCTTCTGTAAGGAAAATGTCCAAGGATCAGCGTGCGACGTGTGCAAGGAGGGTACCTTTAATATACAGGAGAACAATCAGGAAGGTTGTACCAAGTGTTTCTGTTTCGGAAAGACCACCAGATGTGCGTCAGCGAACTTGTACAGGGTGCAGGTGTCCGATATGACTAATTGGGAATTGTCTCTGTCTAACGAGAAGAGTGGAAATATCACGTACTTGACAACCATACCGCAAGAGTTCAATTTGACGAGTATCGCTATTGGTCTCACCACTAACGACACTTTCAGAAAAGTCGTCTATTTCTCGGCGCCAGAGACTTATTTGTGGAAAAAGTTGACTTCCTATGGAGGTTTCCTGAATTATACCGTGTATTATAGTACCGGACCGTTTGGCGAGGCAGTTAGCGCGGCCGACGTGATTCTTCAAGGTGCCGACACAACGTTGCTTCATTACGCCGAGGAGCAGCCACCGTCGTTCACGAATTTCGAAGCGTCTTTGGAATTGATCGAAACGAACTTTATAACCGAGAATCGTTTAAGCGCTACGAGGGAACAGCTGATGGTGGTGCTGGAGGACCTTCGAGGAATATACATCCGTGCTACATACTGGAACCCCAGTATTACAGCCTCTTTGTCGCACGTGATTATGGACGTAGCTACGGAGACCTATTCGCCGCAGTATAACGTTCCAGCCAGTGGCGTCGAGCAGTGCCAGTGTCCGCCGAACTACGAAGGACTTTCGTGCGAAGAATGTGCCCCAGGATATTACAGAGTAGATTCTGGACCCCATGGGGGTTATTGCGTTAGTTGCGAGTGCAACGGGCACGCAGATACTTGCGACGTGGAAACCGGCGTATGTTTGGTAAGTTGATTCGGCGATTGAAAGATATATTGATAAAGGATCTAGCTAAATTCCACGAACGTTTTGCTAACCTCTAGATAATGGTTATTATGTACGATCTATCTATTTACATGTACGAGTGTCGAGATCTTTAAACAACTTTCCGTTTACCGTAGGACTGCAAAGACGGCACGACGGGTGACCATTGCGAACTCTGCAAGCAAGGCTACTACGGCAACGCTACCGGAGGAACTCCAACCGATTGTCTGATTTGTGCCTGTCCTCTGCCCTTCCCATCCAACAATTTCGCCACCGGTTGCGAGGTGAACGAGGAAGGAAATAAAATAAGCTGCGACTGTCTTGCCGGTTATTATGGCGCTCGCTGCGAGTCCTGCGTTTCCGGTTTCTACGGAAACCCCGAAGTTTACGGCGACTATTGCAAGCCGTGCAAGTGTTCCGGCAACATCGATACCAACCAAGTCGGTTCCTGCGATTCCAGGACCGGAGAGTGTTTACGTTGTTTGAACAACACTTACGGGGAAGCTTGTAATCTGTGCGCGCCAGGATTTTTCGGCGACGCCGTTGAAAGAAAAGATTGCCGCACCTGTTCGTGCAAAGAATGCGGAATGAAACACTGCGACAGTTACACCGGTCAATGCTACTGTCACGAAAACGTGGTCGGAGAGCAATGCGATCATTGCGCGGACGATCACTATGGCTACGACACGTGCGAAGGTTGCAAAGCGTGCGATTGTGGAATTGCCTCTGAAAGTAGTCAGTGCGACGATGCGACGGGCCAATGTCGATGCAAACCTGGCGTCACTGGACGCAGATGCGATCAATGTATTTCTGGTTACTGGAATTACGGGCCGGAAGGGTGTACCTCTTGCGAATGTAACATCGGCTACTCTGTTGGGGTGTCTTGCAACACTACCACTGGCCAGTGTAGTTGTCTACCGGGTGTGATCGGGGAGAAATGTGATCATTGCCCGTATAGGAACGTGTTGATTCCGGGGCAAGGTTGCTTCGCTTGCGACTCCTGTACCGGAAACTTGCTGGACGTCACGGATGAATTATCGGATTTGTTGAATCCTGTTTTCACGGAGTTCAGCACAGTGGCTGAGAGCTACTTCACCAATCAAAGACTGAAGTTCATCAATGACACGGTAAACGACTTGTATCCTAAAGTGAAACTTCTGGACCCCAACAGGGTAAACTTCCTGCCGTTGCAGCAAGAAGTGAAGAGATTGGAAACGGAGGTTTCGAATCAGAAACGCGAGATCGATTATACCGCGGAGGACAGCGAGAAATGGAAGCTCGCGGCGGAGAATACGTTGGAAAACATGAATCTTCTGGAGGAAGATGTGATCAAGGAGATAGACCTAGTGAGATCGACCGTTTCCGAGGTAGAATCGTTAGCCTTGAACATTGAATTGGGCACTGGAGCGAAAGTGGACAGCGCCTTAAAAGAGGCTACAGACATTCTGAAAAAGATCAAAGGGGTATCGTTCGTCGGTTTCCGGGACCGTGCAACGGATCAAGCGGACCAGGCCAACATTCTCGTGTCGGAAATGAACGAGTACAACGTACCAGTCAGCAATTTATCCTCCATCGCGGATAATCTGAGCGACAAGGTGAGGAACGTGTCGGACAAAATGGACGATCTTCTCGAAATCACGTGGAAGGCTCAAGAGCTGGCCAGTGTCGTGGATAGATTGAATCAGGAAAACAGAATCGCAGCTGAGACCGGCAACTTCGACACGGTGAAAAACTCCACCGCAGAGGCGAAGGAAGATCTAATGGCCGGAGAGGAATTGAACGGAAACGCCAGCGAATATCTCCGCGACGCGGATCGTAACACGAAACTATTAAGGGAAAACGTGATAGACGATTCTACGGATACGTTAAATAGAACGATCGAAGAAAACGACAAACTGCTGTTAGATCTAACTAATCCCGTGCAAAACGCGCACTACCATGCCGAACGTCTTTATAATCGTTCCTTGGATCTGGATAGTATTTTGACGGATACGAGGAATACCGATGCGGTGAAAGCCGTTTCCGCCTACAGAAATATAGGAACGGCGATCGAAGCTGCTCGCGAAGCTGCAGACGACGCGATTGTTGCGGCGAATAACGCGACTACTCTCTCGGACGGTATCGAGCAAAGGTTGCTGGATTCGCGAAACGTGGCTGTGAATTTGCTAGAATCGGCGCAGAATACACTGTCGAAGACAACGGGCAAACCCGAGGTGGATTTGAGCGACGCTCAAACGCATTCCGCCATGATCTCCGAGCAGAATAAACGCAACAGTGAGCTGTTGGATTACATCGACAAGATTCTCGGTAATATCGAAGCCCCTTCCTCGACGGTGGCCCAAGACGCTATGAATCAGGTGATAGAGGTGGAGAAAAATATCAAGCTTTCCGTCGATAACACGAATGCCGTCGATCAAATTCCGGAAGATCTGAAGAAAACGAAACAGCTATCGAAAAACATTTCGGAATCGACTCGCGACATATCCCAGGCGAAGAAGCAAGTACTTGACATCGTCGATAAGTATCTGCCGAACATTGCCAAATTGTTAAGCGACTTGAACGCGAATCAAAGGTCGATAGATACCAATGGAAACGATTTGAAGAGCAAGATCGAGGCGTTGAAGAACAAAATTGCGAACGCCAGGGAACTTGCGGATCGTTACAAGGTCGGCCTGACCTTCTATAGGAATACCACACTGGAATTGAAGAATCCCGAAAACCTTCCTCTGCTTGCCACGTCTTCCAAGATATCTCTGTACTTCAGAACGAACACGACAAACGGTTTTCTACTATATCTAGGAAACGAGGAGAACGCCAAATTACCACGCTCGAAAACTCACGATTTCATGGCACTGCTGATCGAAAGCGGTTATCCGGTACTCATCGTCGATTTCGGATCCGGTCCCGAGAAGATCATCAACAATAAATTCGTATCGGACAATAAGTGGCGTCAAATAATCGTCGAGAGAACCGGAAATAACGTAAAGCTAATTGTGCGAGAAGATATCGGAGAAGGTAAAGATCGACTTTATGAGAAAGGATACGTGTTACCTGGCTCGCACACGATATTCGATTTGGACCAGGAACAATCGAAATTGTTCGTAGGTGGTTATCCACCGTCCTTTAACATGCAGAACGCCGTCACTGCGTCCTCGTTCGAAGGTGAAATGGAAGAGCTTGTAATAGGAGAAGATACGCCGGTCTCCTTCTGGAATTTCATCGACGGCGAAAATAACGACAAGATTGCCATGGAAAGGGACAAGTTGATCAACTTCCAACCCAGTACCGGTTACAGATTCGACAAACACGGATACGCTATCTTAAGCAAGAGAGATTTCCAGATTTCACCGGACAGCAGAAAATTCAGCATTAAATTAAACTTGAAGACGTTCGCGGAAAATGGGCTGATTTACCTAATGGGTAAAGGCAAACAGTTCCTGGCTTTGGAAATGAGAGACGGCCACGTAATCTATCAGTACGATCTCGGGGAAGGTGGAACCAGCTTGAAATCCTGGAACAAGTACAACGATGGAAACTGGCACAACCTGGAAGCTCTCAGGTTCGAGAAGACCGGCGTTCTAAAGATGGACGGCGTGGATGTGGTGAAAGGCAAAGCGGAAGGAAATACCAAGAACTTGGTGTCTTCGGATAACATTTATTTCGGAGGATATCCACCGAATGCTAAACATCCCTATGAGCCTGTGACTAACGAAGGTTTCGAAGGTTGTATCGACGATGTGGTTATTCTAGATACCATAGTCGATCTGACTCGCAACATTCAGGCATTTGGTGTGGTTCCTGCCTGTCCAGTACGGGTAATGTAACGTTTGTAAAACTATTCGAATCGATGATCTTGCGGTTAGTTTAACAAATTTATAAAACGATGCATAAAGCGATGAATTTGTTTATCGTTGTTTAATGTTCCGTGCTGTCTGGCCGTGTTAATTGAAAACCTAGCAGTCGTTTTGCTTTGGTTACATGATATTTTGCTTTTTTCTTTAGTTCGTAAGCTTGGTATCTTTCGAGGAGAACGTATCCGGCTATGTAAGATGGCACAACATCTCCGTGCCGAACAGTCTTCAAGTGAACCTAAAGTTCAAGACTTTGGCAAACGACGGCTTGATCTTCTACGTGACCGATCATGAGAAAGGTGTAGTTAGCTATTTGTCGCTGATCGACGGTGTTCTCGTCTTCAATAGTCAGGGCCAGGAACTACGAACAACATCCACGGGCATCAAGTTCAACGACAACGAGTGGCACGTAGTCACGGCTACGCACTCGACCGATTCTCTCAAGCTCGACATCGACGATATTAAGAATTACAGTACCGATCTAGATGCACCCCTACTGAACATACCTTATGGCAGTTTGTATATCGGTGGTTTACCGGCTGCCTTTGGTATCCCCCCGACTGGCGCGATGACGCCGTTTATCGGTTGTATCGGAGACGCAACGTTGAACGGTGTCATCGTTAATTTCGCCAACACGACAGAAAGGCCTCACGCTCTCCTTGGAAAGTGCAAGCTGGGTGATCCATCGTGTAAGCAATTGACGTTTTTAAAATGATAAATAAGCTGAAACTTTCGAAGCGTTAAATTAATACACATAAATATATCTACATACATGGTACAGCTGCACCATCTAAACCCGAACCAGAACCGAACGTCCCGCCTCCTCTGTTGCCCACGGAAAGTCCAGACGACAACGTCGAAGTATCTACCCAGATTAGTGAGTACGATGTTACAAGTAATAACATGAATAATAAGTACGACGAGGAGTCTAGTCAAGGAATCTAATCTGTAACTTACTACTCGATATTGTTAGACATCATCGACGTTGATATCGATAAGGAAACGGACGAGGAAGAACCTACGATAGAGGGACGCGGCCATCATCACGATGATTTCGTTACAACCACAGAGGCTACTACTTCCACTCAAAGAACCACACCGTTGCACATCGACGAATGTCGATTACCATATTACCCGGCTATAGATCCTGACATGGAAAATGCCTGGCGTTTCGGTACGATATTTCCGCGCGATTTTGAAAAATATACGAAACGAGGAATTTCGGTGAAAGAATGGCATCGTTTTCAGGTACTGCGAGAAACAGCAGATTAGAATACAGATCTCTAAACGGCAGATACAAGAACGACTACGATTTCCAAATCGCTATCAAAACGATGGCCGACGAAGGAATCATTTTCTATACGTCGGACCTTGCCAATCAGAATTTGATCGCTGTGTATATCAACGAAGGAAAGGTAAAGTGTCGATGTTCGATAAAATATCTGACATCGATCGCGATGTCAGGTAATTGGTATTGGTTCGGAAACATATACTCGAGATAAAGCCGTTTTTCTCTATTGCAACATCAATAACAATTTTTATCAGCTTTTTTTACGTGTAAACAAGTTTAGAAAATTCGAATCGATCGCAATTTGAATTACATTGTGTCTAATCGTCATATATTTTTTTTAAGATTTATTACAAATTTGATTGTGGAAGCGGACCAGCTATATTAGTCAGCAATAGAAAAATAAACGACGATGAATGGCACATCGTAATATTTAAAAGACAAGGAAACCATGGACAACTTATCGTAGACGAAGATGATGCAGTTACCGGATCTTCTCAAGGAACAACGGAAACCATGAATGTTAGCCCGCCGTTCTACGTAGGAGGG
This sequence comes from Bombus bifarius, assembly GCF_011952205.1. Classification (NCBI taxonomy): domain Eukaryota; kingdom Metazoa; phylum Arthropoda; class Insecta; order Hymenoptera; family Apidae; genus Bombus; species Bombus bifarius. Next base: position 5,802,712 of record NW_022884505.1, on the reverse strand, counting down.
GTGTCACAGGACATGTCCAACAAAGTTCTTAATACGATCGTAAGTAAATATCATCTACCTGATAGACGTTGAACCTATTTTACTTGATTTCTTTCCTCTTTAATGAGAGTTTGGTTATTAATTTCAGAGTATGAATCACACCTTCAATGGATGCCTAGGAAACTTCATGGTAAATGGTCAACCAGTTGGTGAGCCTATAAATAAAGTGGGTGTAATTCCATGTTCAAAACGAATCGAACCTGGATTGTTCTTCTATCCGGGTAATGGTAGTAATCTGTTCAGAGCAGGTACATACAGTACAGTTTTAAATAATCGACTATACAACATTGATGGAATTTTGTAGAACGAATTCTAATTCTACAATACAATTTTAGTGGACAGGTTCACAGTTGGCAGAACAGTCGACATCCAAATGGACATTAAACCACGTTCCACTTCTGGTCACCTGCTATCTGTCCATGGAAAACGGGATTACTTGGTCTTAGAAATGATTAACGGAACGGTGAAGTTCCTTGTTAAAACGGCAAAAGGTTCGATAGAGACTTCGTTTGAACCAACGAAGCCGAATTCCTTGTGCGATGGCAATTGGCACAATATTCGAGGTAATATTTCATTTTTATCTCGATAAAAAAAGTATAAAGAAAGTGAATAACTTTTTGTGGTTTCTTTTGCACAGCTGTTAAACAGAAGAATGCCGTGCTCTTATCGGTTGACTACAAAGCAGCTGAGCCAGGAATCGGCGGGAAAAATGTGGCGGGAGTTCTATCGAAGCATCCGATCTTCATCGGTGGTCATCCGATGCTTGGAAAAAGATTACGTGGAAGTAGCTCGCAAGCACAATACGTGGGCTGTATTAGAAACATTCAAATCAATATGAGAGCTATCCAAATGAGCCCCGAACGTGCTTACGGACAAGTCCTCGCGGGAGTATGCCCAACGATATAAGAATCTCCAAGAACGTCGTTTAAAAGTGCACTTAAAATCAATTAACGTAACGTTGCCACTCTTTTTTTGCAACCATCTGCCAATCAATTTTCAAATGTTGTTTTTTAACCAAAAAAAGAATGACTTATATATACAACGTTATATGATGCCAGTTCATTTTTTAAATAAGAAATGTTTATTCTAGAATTTTAAGTATTTAAGATAATTGTTCGAGAATAATGGGGAATAAATTAAAGATCATCGGACATAAACAGCCATATCTCAGGGCCTAGCCACCACCGATGTATTCAAATTTTCGAGGGTACTACTGAACAATCGTAATATGCCTTCTAATACAGATTCTCGAGAAATATCATGCAAAAGAATAAAATTTTCAATAAGCGTACAATCTCGTTCGAATACACATAAGACTGAACGTCGTTTTTTCCACTTTTTTACGGTGGTAAATAAAGCTACGTATTCCCCACTACGCATCCATCGACGTTTATTTAAACATCCGAGTAAGCTATTTTACCATAATTCATATTAGGCGAATTACAAGTTTCCTACAAGAAAAGAAAAAAAAAAAAAAAAGAAAACGAAGAAAACGAAGTGATAACGATATACTTATACAGAAGGTATTGTAATACACAACCAAAGAAAACTATTTTATACCATAATGAAAATTATAAAAAGTTCTGTGCTATTGATAAAGAAACTTTGTGACTTTTCTGTAAACATAAAGACATTTAGAAAAATGAAGACGCTAAATAAAGAAAATAACATGATTAAGAAATATATTTGCAAAATAATTTTCTACTCTTTAAGTGCTCCTTTTAATTCGCCTTTTAAATTCTGTCGCATTCTCCTCGACGATATGCCGACAGTGGAGCCCGAAGATTCTATAGCATTGTAATACGCGCGAACATACTATCAAATAAACGATACTATACCAAATGACTTGAAATACGTAAAACGAAATTTATTATGACAACTACCAAACTGTGTATAAAATTTCTCACAATCCCTGAGTACACACGTTGAAGAAGACTGAGAAAAGAATGATTTTCAACATTTAATTCGTTGAGCGTTGACCGTGTAAAACGTTAATGTATTGTAAAGATACTTCAGCATATTATATTCTTATTTTACAATACGTTTTCTTTTTTTCAGTGTTCGGATTCAATGATTAAACATATAAAAAGTAAAAAGGAAAGGTTCCGTGGAAATCGAATGTTTTATTACAAAATTATTAAAGGATATGCTAATCACTTGTATTACTCAATATATTAAAATCGTAAGTTTTTTAGGCTATTGGAAAATGTGTTATGTATAGAGGGTAAAATAGAGGGTAAAAAGAATTTATATGTAAAACATAACTCATGATTGACACGTTAAACGTCCAAAGTAAAATATGCAGTATTTCTTGCTGTATCGAAGATAAACGCATCGAGATGAGAAGCCGAGTTATACAAAGGTCTTACATTTGATGGCAGATAACTATCCTATTTTGTAAATATTTGTGCAAAGACAAGAAGCTAAAATTTTATTATGTATTTATTTAAAAATAGCTAAGGGATCGAATGCTCTTCATACACTGGTTATTACAAAATCAATTTCAAAAGAGAACAATACTGAAGAAATTCGAAACTGTTAAGTATCGTATACCGTTAGTTTAAACTATTATCTGTGAATTATTCTGTGAAAATAGCATTCTTATCTTGTAAGTTGTAAACGATATATGTATACGACCGTGTTCGCTTAGAGTATAATAATTTATTTAAGCGATCGTTGTATAGCATGTTTATTTCATCGTACGCACTTTTAGATGTTTTATTAAAATCATATAAATAATGTTGAGAGAAGAGAAGAAATTATTCTTCATTCTGACATTTGATATTAATCTTTTAGAACACATTTAAATCTTAATAGTAGCAATTACCATATCGATAATTTCTATACTTTTTGTTTCTTACTTGTCTAAAGCATTATCATAAAACACTTAAAGACTTCTATATATGTAAAAAATTCCCTGAAATAGTTGACAAATAGTTGGTTTATCAGATGTTAAACAAAGAATCGATTTTATAGAAATGTACATGAGATTACTTAGAATAACTAAAAATGATTTACTATTTATCATGCAATTTCAGGAACATTCTCAATGAAACATTATATCACAGTGTAATGATCCAGACATTCAATTAGATTTTTGTATGTGGCAATTGCGTCTGTACAATTGTTTATCACAAAAGGCATGTCGTTTGTTCTTTTCAGTACATTTTGAAAGATATCCTGCAGTAATTGCAAGATGAATTATGCAAATATCCCAATATTTGCACATAAGTACGAAGATATTCCATGCACCTTGAAAGTTAGTCACAGTGAATATAACAAACAACAGAATAGATGAACATCAAATTATCTGGGCATGCACAGTACATTGGTATGAGATTTTATTCTATGCCATGTGCAAAAATCATCACTAGTCCAGGTTCAACCATCATGTCTTCCGGCATATGAGTATTATCACAATAAAGAACTAACACTGCTTGTTTACCAGGGACTCTTTTACAAACATAATTGTCATATTGCCTTCTGGAATTCTGTCTGGTTTCAAGGGAGTTTAAGCCTGGAGGCCATTTCCTTTCGTGACAATTTTCCATTAATTCGTCGATCACATGAGGTGGGCAATTATATTCCGATAAAGTTCTCTTTATCATCGTCTACAAAATTACGTTCATTTATTCGTTTACCAGAATTGATTGATTAACATTAATTTATGGGTTACAGTACCTGCAACAGTTCATCCGGGGTGGAAATCATTCCTCCCCATCTTGTTACTCTTGCTCTAGGAAGGGTAGCAGACCATCTTACAACTTCGTCTCTTTCCATTTGGTCAGCGATAGCGCGCATTGCTGGATTTGAAACTCTCAATGCTCTCATAAAGTCTTTTAAAAGATGTATTTCCCTCTTGTGTTCATTTATTTGAAGTTGTTGTTCACCTAATTCACGTTTCATATCGGCAAGCTTTTGTTGTTGCGAATGTATAATATTTCTGAGTTCTCTCACACAATTATGATCTTTTAGCTCATTTTTAGGAATAATAAGACTACATCCTTGTTCACAAAGCATCGGTCTCTTGGGATTATATTCACATTGCTCCAAGTGTGACACTAAACTATCGAGCTTAACTATTACTTGACATCCGTACATAATGTTATCACAACTAATACAAAGGCGGGCCAACAGATTCCGAAGAATTCTTGGAACTGCTCTAAGCTGAGCAGATGTAATTGGTGTACGATCCAACGGACAGGTGGGCTGTCTATTTATCCATTCATTAATGCATGTACGACAAAAGGCATGTTCACATACAGGTGCCTGCAACATATTGCTCACCTACCAGTCTTTAAGCCAAACTACACACTTCGTAAGACTTAGTACTATATATAAAAATATATAATGAATACTAAATAATGTCCTAAACACTTACAAAAATTTACAAAATATCATTATATATGTTAATCTTATTCGTTAAAAGAAAAACGGAAACGATCCGAAACTGATAACAGTTATAAACACTTTGACAGAACGAAAATTACAAAAAATACAAATGACTGATATTATAAAATATCAAACTTTAAGGAATACTTTCCATTTACTCGATCGTTGTAAATAATACGGTGTGTGAAAACAATCATCAGATGGTCGTACTAAACAATGGAGAGGAGAATAATTATGAAAAAGATGAAAGAAAGACGACAGAAATGTTAGGTTAGTTTTCCGTAAACGCAAAAGTTTGCTTATTGGAAGCATTCTATCGTAAACGAACGAAACAGAAATAATACCTGGACAGGATCCTCCAGAACACCAGAGCATATCGGACAAACAAGTTCCTCGTCAACTTCGCCCTGAAAGCGGTTCACATCGAACCCCATAATGTGAACTAAGTACAGTAACTCGTCTTTGTATGTAGCGACGAGCCTCTCCTGTAAAACTGTGGATCCAGAATCCAGAATCAGAAATTCGATGGCGTACGATGTGAAAGCTTCAGAAGTATACCGTTACTTTCCACAAGCATCGCGCAACATGACAATAGTCGCTTGCAATTAATGTAAATGTATCACAGTATCAATGCATATTATGGTTTTATTTGCCTGAAATTTGATGATTTCACGATATACGATTAATCATTATTATAAATCACCATAGAGCTGGATCGAACCTTTCATTCGGTCACAGAAGCAAACTCGCTTTTTCAATGCGGCAAATTTCGAGGTTCACAGTTTGAATGATTAAATTAATCGTAAGAAACAACGAGTAATGCAAGATTATGAATTTATTAAATCTTATAAAATCGAACAAACATTAACTTATTTCACATAATGAATTTTGTTATACAACATGACATAACAAGACATTATAATTGTAATTAAAATAAAAAATGAAAAATCTCAGATTATAATTGATTATGTTCTCGGATTTTATTTAGGTACATTGCATCGCGCTTCATAAATTGAACACATCCCCGTTATTTTTTGAAAGATTTCTATCAGAAGGTAATTTACGCTTATCTGCAAATAAAATATTCCTGATAACGTACAATTAACGTACAAAATCCTCGCAAGTGTAGGTTAATACATAATGATATATAATGATTATAGATATAATATATTACAGCTTTGAAGTGGTCATTTTTCAGTCGCGCGCTTTAATCCTACGATATTTCTTATTATCTACAATGAGATTCCAAATTATCTCAATGAATCGGCAATCTACTTATACGTTATTAAATATTTTGATTAAACAGGAAATAAATCATTTATACGTTGTATCATATTCATTACTATCCATACGTTATCGCGTCTTTTTTCTAGACACGAAGAATCTAATTTGTGAAATTTATAAAGCACATTTGTATCTTAAAAAATTTCGATTCTATCGAACATGATAAATGCTTCCAGAATTAATCATTAGCGTGTATATTTTGATTGATAAGGCCAGATAGTCGCAAAGAGATAACAGAATTGGAAAAGCGGATCAGTATTGCAGTTAAGAGCGTAGGAACAGGTTCGCTTTAAGAAATCGCGAAGCAGACATGGGCGAGAGGAAACGCTCTATCAAGGAGATACAAGGTATTTGGTTCACATTTTGAAAATCTGTTTGTTTATCTTCGATATTATTCCATAAATTGCTAAATACAATTAGCTTGAATCTTTTTTCTGAGAAAAAAAAAAAAAAGAAAAGAGATCACTCTTAAGGGCGCAAATTACAAAAATGTCCTAGATTTATTTGAATCTAATTTAATTTTTGGAATGACAGCAGTTTAATTTTAACGTCTAAACGTTTCTGCACCCATCGAGTAAGTAGTAAAAAAAATATATCCAACTTATACATATCGAAGCAATTTAAACTTCGATAGCTCAAGTACGCGGTCTAATTAAAAACTGACTCGAGTGTTGTTTAATTATATTGTATGTATATGTAGAAAATATGATGATAAAATTCGATCATGAATTTGATTATGAATAAAATTTTTCCACCTTGAATTAAACATGTTACATATGTAGTTATATTTTCCTCAAAATTATGAAACAATTGACAAGCCGTAATGCGATATTTGACAGGACAACCTAGGTCAAATCGTTTTACTTTTGATTTGGTTGAATGTTTGATTAAAGCGTGACCCAATTCGAGAACGATAAATTACTACAGCGGCCCTTAAATATTAATATAACAGATTGGTATAACAGATTATATTTCATTGGCGTTGTTCGCGATATGCTAACAATAAGCAGTATTTAAATCTCGTTAAATCGTCGTAACGCAAAATGTTAACAAGTGGATGATCGATTCTCTCTGAAGGCGATCCTTCGATCCTTTCTGCTTGTTTAATTAAATTCAATGTGCGTCAAAGTGTCAACATTATTTACGTATAAAGTTGTTGCATCGTCGTATTAAAAAATGCGATTTTCAAGAAGTGTCGTCCGCAGTGGTAGAAATTTCACTTCTACACGCGAAGGACGACGTGTTATAAAACGAGTAACTGTAGAGGGAATTACGCTATCAGATTATTGAAATTGAAAGAGAGTAGATGAAATGGAAAAAGAAATACCAGCAAAAGGATAATTTTTGCTGGGAAAAATAAATGGATACAGCTAGAAACGCACGTGAATGGTGGTACGCTGAAATCGGGATGGGTAGTAGAAGAAACGTGTAATTGTGTCGTACGAGTGTTATCAACTTTATTTTGTTCCACCATTTATGGTTTTCAGATTATCCGGACAATGAGAGTAACACGGAGGAAAATCAAAAGGTAAATATCGAATGTTGTTGCTTATCGACATCGAGAAACGATAAAAGTATCATCTTCCTATTTGATATAGTATAGTGATGAATTAACGATATAATTGAATATCGTTACGAATCACCGATTTATACCCATGATAAATCGTCAGTATTTAGTAGACCACAATTATCTATAATTCAAAGTTAATACCTAATTACTTTTGTACAATTCGTTTGTTATACAATAGAAGATAAAATCGGGTCGCGGTAAATTAGGATGCTCGATTGCTCAATGGTCCTAACGATAGATTATACGATTCGTCTTAATTAACCAGCAGGTTATATTCAAATTCCGACGACGTACATTGTGTCGATCGATTGTTATTATTACGCTTTCACTCGCGTGGTGTACCAGTGATCACCCTTGCGTAACATTGAAAAACGGAAACGCAAGTTTAAGTGGGAATTTCCTTAAGCGATAAACCCGTTCTTCGGAAACCGTGCTTCGTGTTCTGTTTCATCGGCAATACGAAAAATCACTTAAGTAATAAAATCGGCAAGGACTAAGAATAATCTGCGCGTAAATTATGTACACTTGCCCAACTGCGAATACTTTCACCGAGTTAATTGAACTTTATACATATAGGGAGGGATATCACAGAGAATTAAAATTCCTTTGTGGCAAAACATTACGTTTAACCGTTACTTACCAGTACTTTATTCGAAGAAAAGAACTTGGCATAATGTCGGTCAATGACGGGGATTGTGACTTTAAAGTAAACGCATCGCGAGATAAACTTGTCCAATATCGTGAGACACGCCTCTGCAAAATGGACCAGTTTAGTGAAATAATGTCATGGTATCTTAAACAGAAATCGAGATCAGATTTCACTTTTCTTTTGTATCGAAACGTTCGCCTTCCGTCCGTCAAAATTCGTTAATTTAAGTATTTTTCTTACTTAAATTCCTAAGAAACTCGTTGTTATCGCCTAAAGTAGCAAAAGTGTATAATTGTTTCTCGGTCGAGATATCGCTGATTAGTAATCTTGATAATTAAATTTAATAATGAATAATGAAAATCAGACGTTGGAAAAAATTGTCTTACGTCGTTTTTGCGCTAATACTGCTGTTGTTGCGCGTTCCTTAGTTTGACGTATTACGCGAAAAACTTCTTTTACTTTACGATACGATAAAGAAGATTAAGCATTTAATCTACCCAATTAATGATATCTTACCGATGCGTAGTAGTGGATAAATGTTTTAATAAATCAACGTTTTATATATAATTAGTTCACAACGTAGCCGTTTAATGCTCGATGGTAATAAAAAATTGCGTACGTCGTGCTTGCTGTTATTCCTCTTACGACGTTTCCTGTCACTGTTCTAACAAGTTTGCGAAAATAAATGTACCATTGCAGTGTTTCGTTGGAAATGTTATTTGTACGCGATACCGTTAAGGTGTAGCGTAAGATGTTAACCGCGCATCAAGAGAAGACTTTCACATTGTTCCAAGTATGCGAGACGGCGAGTATACCACTACCTAACAATGTTCGTCAATGCCATCGTCGGACTTAATCGTAGTGCCTACATATTGTAGATACGCGACAAAATCAACAGTGCAGCTTCAACTACCAACCGCGTCGTACGTTGATCGTGCTGAGAAATATCGATCTAGGTATCACGGTTCACTGGTGATCTACACACTGTGATTCGTGTCCCTCGCGAATGGAAAGGTGTTTTCGATCGATACTGCTTTCCAGAATTCTTCGGCTGTCATGTAACGTGTCTCAATATGCTATTTGAGCGTAAAACTTACTCGAGTGTCTCGTTCAAATTTTAGCAGAATTCACGTAGTTAACGTAGATCATTAACTCGACCATCACGATGACTACTGAGAAGGAGGAGAAAGCGAAGGTAGAAATTTTACGTGAATATTGCTTATTTTATTTCGACAAGATTACGAGGATTTATATATAGAAGATATAGTTGATATAGTTTTAACGAGTTGACTGGAATTGATAGAAATTTGACGATGAAGCAACATATCGACCGCTGAATAAATTGCAATTTTACTTGGATCACTCTCCGCGATATTTTTCGCACTAGTATTAAACCATATGTAACCTTTTGTAACCTTGTGAAAAAGAAACTTGCTCTTTTCATTAATACTTTTCATTAGTACATAGAAAATCGTTAATATAACGAAACAACGTAGAAAGATTTATATAGTTTGCTATAACATTTTTATCAGCCACATAGTTTCCGATGCATAATATGTTACGAATAATAAAGATAGTAATAGATGTTATCGGTTATTCAACAATGAGTACAAGTAAGCGATACTATTGGCGTGACTACAGTATATGGAATACGTATTTTCGCAATTCAGAATTCGCGGTCCTCTTATCAATGTTATCGTAATGACACAAATCTTCAAGAATTTCCTTTATCTTATGTAGTGCGTAAACTAGCGCGATTAATGAAAATTAAACTGGCTAAGTCATTGTTGTTAACGTAACATTTATTTTCATTATCGAACGTATTGTTTTTTTTCGCCAATTGATTAAGTTAGTTTTTCTTTTTCCTTGTAAAAGGATAACGACAAATCTAATCTAAGTGCGAGTCGTTCGTCGCGTCTAATTTGAAGTCGCAATTCATTAAAAAAGTAGTTAACTTCTTATCACTTCCAATTGTCCTGTTAAAACTCGGTTAGATCCAGTAAAGCAAACTTTTCAATAAGTAAAAAAAGACGTCCGTTTTGTGGCTTTCGTTGGCATATATTTAATTTAATATATTTTTTTAATAAGAATTTACATTTTACATACTCGATTATACGTTGGTACGGAACTCATATGTAACAAAACGATGTATCCGTTACTGGTGAAACTGGTCATTGAATGCCAGCGTTTAAGCCAAATAGTACCGATAGCGTAAATCGCTGTATATAATTCTGCGAATCGTGCGTGGCCTTCGCATTTTACGACACAATCTATTGTATTTACAACAAGGAATAATTCCTTTCAATCAGCAGTGATGATAACGAAATTAATCGAGTCACGCGAAACGTGCTACTAGCGTTCGTTTCGCATCCGGTTCTTCCAACTCGATTCGCACAGATCAGATTTTATAATATAATTTTTTTGTAATTTTGCAGAAGCTGACGTATCCCAAGTCGATATTTTTTATCGTGTCCAATGAATTCTGCGAGAGATTCTCTTTCTATGGAATGCGTAGTATGTAGAAATGCAATAGCGATAAAGTTTTTGGTATTTTTTCCTGTTGGCGCTTAATTTACGTATTAATTGTTTTAGTCGGAAAAGTATTTATACGATCTTATACGTTAGTCCGTGAATATCGTGTAATATTAAACAATTCTTTTATTTAGCTGTACTGACGCTTTATCTAAGGAATCAATTAAACTACAACGATAACGCATCTACCGTCATATATCATGTGTTCACGATGTTCGTATACTTTTTCCCTATATTCGGAGCGATGCTGGCGGATTCCTTAATGGGAAAATTTCACACCATCTTATACTTGAGTATCATTTATGCTCTAGGCCAACTTCTGCTATCTTTAAGCGCTGCGCCCCCATTACATATACCTCCTAGGTAAGATTAATATTTCGTTTTAATGTTTTAATGTCTTAATCTCTATCGTTAATTGTTCCAAACGGATCGACCGATTAAATCGTTGTCTTTGTCTCTGTAGATTATCATCTGTGTTATCTTAATATTCAACGTTTTCTCTGTTTTAAATAAGTAGCGAGTCAATGAAGTACTATATCAAACATCGATCGAGGTCTAATTACGTTTGTCAAACGTGTAACTTTGCAGAGAATTTTCATTGCTTGGCCTACTCCTTATAGCCCTTGGCACAGGCGGTATAAAACCTTGCGTGGCTGCATTCGGCGGCGATCAATTCATACTACCGCTACAGGAGCGATACTTGTCCACATTCTTCTCCCTGTTTTACTTTTCTATCAACTTCGGATCTCTGATCTCGAGCTTCCTCACGCCCGTGCTTCGTAGCGAGGTCACGTGTTTCGGCGAAAATACCTGTTATTCTCTGGCATTTTTTGTGCCAGCCGTTCTTATGACGTTATCCGTCGGTAAGTTCCGAGAACAGTCGTATACGAAAATGTGAACGATCCTAAAACGACGAAACTGTTCGATCATCCCGAATCTTCTGTTTCAGTGATATTCCTCCTTGGGAAACCTTTGTACAGAATAACCAAGCCGACGGGCAACGTCGTTTTGAATGTTTCTAAGTGCGTTTCTGTAAGTTCAACCATGTTTCTATTTAAAACCGACTAATTCAGGCATAATTCAGATTTTCGGATACGTGAGATTCGTGTTTGAAATTTCAGTACGCTGTCTACAAAAAGTTTACGTCAAAGAATGAGAAAAGGGAGAATTGGCTCGAGTATGCGGATGACAAGTACGATAAATCACTGATAAACGATATTAAAGCAGCCCTGCAGGTGATGAAATTGTTTATCCCGATACCGATATTTTGGGCACTTTTCGATCAGCAAGGCTCTCGATGGACGTTTCAAGCAACCCGAATGACCGGCGAAATCGGAAACTTCCTGCTTCAACCAGATCAGATGCAAGTGTTCAATCCTTTTTTGGTGCTCGCCTTTATACCTTTGTTCGAGACTTGTCTCTATCCTCTTATGAGGAAGATCGGCTTACGAACTCCGCTGAGAATCTTGTCTATCGGCGGTTTCTTAGCTTCTTTGTCGTTCGTAGTAGCGGCCATGGTTGAATTTCAGCTCGAGGTACGTGGTTAAATTAAAAATAAGCAGCACGACGTACAATGCCCCATTACGGCATACAAAATACGATAGTATCTCTAGTTACGTTCAAATAATTTTACGAGGAATATCTTAATTCACGTTGAACGCTCTCTTTTTACTTTCGTTTTACTTGCAGAAAACGTATCCGGTTTTGCCTTCGAAAAATTTCGCGCAATTGCGCCTTTTCAATACTCTGGATTGTCCCGTAACTATAACGACGCATAATCCTGAATTATCTTTTGTCCTCGAAAGTATGGATATGTGGGAAGACAAGTATATCGAAGCGAGTGGCGAAGCAGTATGGCGGTATAGGGCAGATTTTTCAAGATGCAATAGAGCCGATATCACGAAATTCAATGAAACAGCTGGTATATTAAAGTTCTTTCGTATGATTTATTTAACGATATTTAACGATCGTGTGTATTTTTAGGAACGATCGTGTTACCCGAAGGCAATGCGACTTCTTACGTTGTAACGCAGAGAAATGAACTTTATAGTTACACGGATTCGGTGGATAAATCGACCTCTGGCGAACCTTTGATACGCGGGCTCGTCTACGTAAATTCATCGTGGGACCCTGTCTCTCTGAAATTTATGAAGGGCGACGCAACAGTCTTTGAATTCAAGATAAATGGTACTTCGCTTCAGGAAACCAGGCTAGCTGAACTCAAACCTGACACATACGATATTCATTTGAACGGTACATTAGTAAAGAAAGACGTACGTCTCAAACTTGGTGGAGTTTACACGGTGGTCGGATCTGTTATTGGAGAAAAACCGATGGCTAACGTTGTAACTGTAACCGAACCAAATTCCATGCATATATTGTGGTTGATTCCTCAATATGTTATTCTCACGATGGGCGAAGTCATGTTCTCGGTGACTGGCTTAGAGTTTGCATTCACGCAAGCCCCTGCCAGTATGAAGTCCCTTTTACAGGCTTCTTGGCTGTTGACAGTAGCTTTTGGCAATCTCATCGTAGTCATTGTGGCGGAAATCTCGATTTTCGATCGTCAGGTAAGTACGAGTTGACATAATTTTATGTTTAAATGCGCCTATGCATCAGCCCTTGGTAAAAACAAACGTACGTGTACTCGATACTAGAGTTTTTTAAACGATTCAAGGCCAGATCGGCGACAGTTGTGATTACCCAATCGCTTTTGCGTTACGGTCACTACGAATCATGCATTATTCAACGTCCACAACATTAAACTTCTCGAAAAGTTACACTACCTTAACCTCGATACCTACTAAAATTCTTTCCAATATCCAACATAATATTTTCTTTGTTCTTGTTATTTAGGCTTATGAATTCCTTTTGTTCGCGGGATTAATGTTCATCGATATAATTATTTTCGCTGTAATGGCGAAATTTTACAAGTACGTAGACGAAGGCGAAATTACCGAAGAAACCATTCAAATGAGCCAAGAAACTGGAGCATTTAATGCATCTTATCATCAAGATGAGAAGTGATCTATCGTTGTGAAACTACGTGTACGCTTTACACTTTACGACTTCTGCGTCTCAAGTACTTGTGAGTAAGTACATATATGTATACACACATGTGCATGTATATGCATGTATGTACGTACGTAACTGCGACGTTTTAGGACAATTACGTTGCGAGTTCAGACTTAACATCGTGAATGTTTTCTTAGTCTCTAAGATCTAAAATATGCATCGATCGCAAGATTTGTACATAATCACTGCGAACGGCGCGTATCTTTTACGTCGATTTCTATCCTACCTGAAAGGTAAGAGAATGTTTTCCTGAAAAATAGAAAGAAAATTTCAGATCACGAATTGGCAAATTGTTTCTCATAAAATACGAAAAGTACAACGAATAATTCTTTTGTATCGTTTTCGCGTAAAATAAATTACTTCCACTCGACTAATTCCAATAATTTCTTTACATAAGTGATAGAAAATTATAATTTTTATATTCGTAGAAACGAAATGGAGCTTTATATGACGTAAAAGGTAACGATGTTTTATAAAAGATAGCTATTAATTAGCCGAACGTATTAGCCTATGTCGCTTATAGTATTTATTATACCGCAAAGATTCAAGTCTCAAGTTTCGAGATAGCATAAAAATCTACTACATACAAATATTCGTATCATATTTTCTGCGCGACTTATTTTCGCGACACTTGTGAAACTTGTACATAAACCTATGAATAAATGTACATATTTTTCTAAACATTCGATCATCGTTTGATAACGATTTATCCGCTACTTTATCCTATTCTCTGAAACAATTCTTTACTCTTCGTAATTTGATATATTGCGTAAATCATTATTTTTATTTGTTCTGCGCATCGAAGAAAGAATTGGCAATTCCTTATAAAATAAACAATTTATTTAGTAAAATAATAATACATCATTTGTTATTTGTATTTTACACCACCTTTTTAATTAATGGAAGGACAAAAATAATAATGATAACGATATAATATACGAAACATATCGCGAACATGAATCGCAATGTTTTCATTGCATTTCTATGCTACAGCTCACAATACGTACAATCACGCTACAAATCACTATATAATAGTCTATTTGTACACAGATTGTCCTTTCATAGTGTCCTTTCTATAAAATTTAACGAATTTATATAGTCGACGATGCAGTGCTGTAAAGGCATTGAAAGGCTAACAATAAATTCATGCTGTTGTGTTTTAATTTTCGATCTACGATCGAATGTTATTAAAGGGACGAATCTGTAGGAGATGTTTCGTCTTTCGTTCTATTATATGATACATATACATGTAACGGGGATGTAAATAGTAACTCTGAGTAAAATTACATAGTCGGCGCTAATTACACGTAGTGCTTAAAATTTGCCAAAATAAATAGTCGTTTCTATATCTTGTGTTGGGTACGATAATAGGCTCTTTTATCTTAAAACTGTTTTAAGATTAACAGTATTATAGGTATCATAGAAAAATAAAATACGTATTATCACTGCTTCAAGCCAATAAATTATATATGTATATATATAGAGCGTTGTATAGTAGCCAATATTAAAGGAACAGCTTCTTCGTAACAAATATATAATATATGTACAGAATTTTCATTTAGGTGATATAAATCACAGGAGTAATGCCAAAAGCAACAGCACATGCAAAATGCAGCTTGTTCTATCATTTTCGTCGTTACTTTATACGCGCGCGCACGAAATGTGCTAAACGTTGGTACAACTATGTTAACACAAAGTGTTCCGTACTTTTATACGTCGAGTCACGAATTACACGTAAAATAAACTTTCTGTGTACTACGATACACGAAATTCTTTCGATTATTGTGACATTAAATATATTTTTTGCCTTGAGAAAATATCAAATTTAATGTGGTTACACATTATATGTATGTATATATGTATATATGTATATATTTTTACGAACGTCAACGAACAACTGAATCCAAAATGTACCATTAACAGCCACGATAATTCCATAAGCCTAAACCGAAATTCTGATTTAGAACGTATATCTACTTTTAAGTTATTACTAGACACTTTCGAATCATAGAGGAATAATAAATTTCTTCGGTGGACGAACAATAGTTATCGATACGTAGAGAAAGGAAGAGTTGGTGAAAACATGCGATAAACGTTATTACTATATTGAAAAATTATAATCAGGTATAAAGTGATATTAAACGTTATACGTAGCTATAATCTCCAATCCGTACTCTATGTTGCAAGTCTAACGGTGAGTAGAAAAATAATGTCAATCATATGGCTAACCGTACTTGCTATGAAAGTACAAACTATAGTACATCATGGAGTTAAAAAATATGTGTTTTCAAATAAACACGATAGGTTTTAACGACGGTAGAATGTTCATCGTTTCACGTGGTAAACTCTTTCACAAAACGCAAAAATGGTCTCGTGTCAGATCTTTTGCTTAATTTTCTATCTCGACTTCCCGCGTCGTACAAATATTAAAGTTGCGTACATTCGATATATAGATAAATGTTTCCGATATGGTACGTTAACAGTGAGCTAAGCACCAGAAAATATATTAAAATCAAATATATTCGGAATTTAGTCAAACTATATATGGTCCTCTTCTTTGTTAGCTTTTGCCGGTGTCGCCGGTGTTGGATCGTCGTGGAATAACGGATTTTTTACTTCCATTTCACCAGTCTTAACAAAAACACGTTAGCGATGTAACATCGTTATACGATTCTGGCGATCTAACTAAGTATAAATGTAACTTACAGAAGCCAGTCCTGGGCATTCGTAAACAGTGTAGTCTCCTTCCTCGTTTTCTTCCTCGCTCTCTGCTTCGGATACAGAGCCTGGGTCTCTGGTTGCAGAAACACGACTACACAAATCATTATCCAAACAATACTCTCTAATTAGAATAAAACTTTTAAAAACCGCTTTGACACTTGCAAAGGTTGGACAAAAATTCTCACTGAGCATTTCCTATACCCATTTTCTTTTAAACATCGCAATAAATCGAAGACATGAAACAAGGATAGTTGTTGCTTCAAATGCGTTATTTAAATGACTTACTTTTCCATAGCGATGATTTGTTGTTTCTGATGTTGGAAGTGATACATCTGGGCAGATTGCGCGAGTCTTTGGTCTCCAGATGGTGATATCTCTTTATTTGGACCAGTTACACCGTAAGCTGGATATTCTATATCAGCAGCCGCTTTAGCACCCCGTTTTAACCTGTTAAGAATCGAACGATAACGTTAAGTAAACCTTTAGAAATCGGTTGTACGATCGTTTATTAACGTGAAATATTATTTATTATATTACCTGCACCATGTCAAAGCGATTAATACGAGAGCAAACATCGCCGCTGCGCTGCAGCCAGCAACGACAGCTAGAAGGAAACGGGGCAAATTTGGCATTTCACATAATTCCAAGCGATAAAGAGAATCCATTGACTTACCAATAAAATATATATCGTTATTCAAATCCTGGTTTACAGGTACGAACATCGGGTTGTACTCCATACGTCGTTCCAACTCCGGTATCACGATCACCGACGTATCCTTAAATTTCGACTCCATGTCTCTCGCCTTCTCCTGTTGCATCGTGTGTCCTTTTCCAATCGCTGTATTCTCTCGTTCCCACTTCGTGTTATTTTTCATCGATTGCTCAAAATCCGAGTTATCTTTGTTATCTGTTAATCACAAGGGATATGGCGGATAACAAAGAGAAATAGGAAAATTTGCAAAATATTGTACGCGTATGAAAAGAAATTAGTAAAATATGTATATTTATTAAGTTTGACGTACCTAAGAAAAAAGGAGCATCCTGATAATATCTGGGATCATTGGGCTTTACAGCGAACGGTTGTCTATCGTGTAAATTCGAGTCGAAAGTAAAATCCGGAGTGGTCGCTTCCAGCTTTTGTATCTGTATATCATTTTTCCCGTACTCGTTAATCGATCCACTACTGTACCTTCCGTGAAATTCCAACGGTTCCTCCTTCATTCCCCTGTCCAAGTTGGTCTCGTCGAAAGGCAAATGTTTCGATAGTGGATTCCGATCGTATCCGTAGTCATCGTCTTGAAAATTCGTATCTTCGCCATCCGTTTCACGGGGAAGATAAGGCAACTTAAAGTTTGGATACTCCAAAGGACTTTCGAGCGGGCTTAGCTCGTATAACGAAAAATAATGCTCCCTTTCTCGCGGCAACTCGTTGATCGGCTCGTTGTATCGCGTTTGCCGATAGTTCCATCCTTTTGCTTTTTCCTTTCTTTGAATATCCGCCAAGCTGCCTTTGTTGATCAACGCTTTCAGGATATCCCTCTCCTTTTGACGATCCAAGCCTAAATGATGCTTCTTGTGAGCTTGATTCGCCAACAGTGAGAGAAAATGCGTTCTCTGCCCCTCGAGGTACTTCATCAATTGCCTAAAAGCGATTCCATCTGGAAAAATGATCACGTTATTGTTTCTATCCAATCGTGTAGAAATTCATTTTCCTACGTGCAACTTGTTGCGTCTTAGTTAGTAGGCCTCGGTGTTTGATTTCGCAGCTATTTTTATTACTTGTTAAATGTAATAAACTCAAGCGAAACGACGTTTCAACAAACTATACAACACTCACAGTTATCGGTTTACTTCCTAATGATACCGTAGGAACTTGTACAGGAAGTTTCTGCGGTTAACAGCCACGTCGTTTAACGCACGACGCGACGCGTGCATTGCCGCAACTTTGATAAACATATTTCTATTCCGTTGGAAACTATGGCACGCGGACCGTATAGTCGTCTACAAGACAAATCCTCTTTGTCGTACATACGTACGTACACCCAAGTACACGTATATCGTCTAACTAGATTTCTTCTTTCTAAAGAAATCATATATTCGACGATGAACGGGTAGATTATTCGATGGAACCGTGTCCCGAAAGAAAAATTAAATCCAAATTAAAGAGGAACGTGCAACAACTGTTTAACGTTGAGGTCGTCCACACGAAAACATATGCAAACTTTGAACGAACCCAAACATTCCTTATAAAACTTGAAATTTAAAACTTTCGCTTCGTTTCGTGAAAAACAGATGAAACATTGACAAGAAATGGGACTAGCGTGGCAGAAAATTGAAAGAAAAAGCAACGCGAAAACTATCGATTGCGTCGTGACGATGACATTCGTGCTATCTTGCAAGGTATCATCTCTTCGGATCATGTTGGAACGTTATCACGAATTCAACGAACCTATAGCAAGACAATAGCGAAAACGTAATAAAAAGAAGCGAAAGATCGTGAACCTTGAATCGAGAGCAATGCTACACCGTGGTGTCATTACCCTCGAAAAGAGCAGTGTTTTCGGGCGAACGGACGATATGCTCACCTCGATAAAAATTCAGTTCACCGGTGGAGAGGGTGACGAGAACGCAGCAGGGTAGCAGTAGCCATGTGCAGGTGCAGAGGGTCGATGTCATCATCACCGTTTCAACTGGCAGGTGTCAGCCAGGTGTGGTATCCACAGGTTTTTATCGTCGTTCGGTCCGTCGTGGTTCCATATGTAAGCACGTCATTTCATTGAGGGCAGACAGAGAGTTTGCGCGGTCAAGTTCCGCTGCAATCAATACCGCTATTACCCTTTCCACCACGATATCGTCGTCGATGAAACCGACACTTGCCCTTCTGCAGACTTGTTTCCGTGTTCGATGCCCCGCGTCTGTAGTTTTACCCTCGAGCTCGGTCCTATTGCAAATACTACCTATATCTGGAAATAACATTTACCACGGTAGCCACCATGAACCTATGTATCGGACATGGCGCGGTGCTCTTAAAATTCCGATCTAATCGAACATTTGAAGAAATTGTATGTACGATGGCATTTTCGAATTGCCAATGCATCGATATACGTGTTAATTGAAAGTTTTATATTGTTTCTAACGGTCAACGGTTGGAATACTTGTCTTCTTTTAAAGCTTTTAGAGTATTTCAATTGCTTTTTTAAACGATCTATATGTTATGACAACGATGATCTATATCTTCTATAACAAAAGTAAGATTACTTAATACCTTTATCCGCTTATGTCTCGATACATGCGAAAGGCATTCGAAAAAGTCAATAATATCGACTCGTAAAACACTTTAAAATCTGCGACGAGAAATAAACGACGCTTAAAGTGTAAGAATATGTACTTACGAACAATTGTACTAGAAATGAAATACAATCCTTTAAAAGTAAATCGTTGATCCTTTCGATATTTGATCCCTTTCCTCGTTGTTCGAACGATATTTTCTTTCGTAACGTGATGCGATTAATAATACCTTCAGCACTATAAAAAAAGAAATTCCATCACAATGCCTTGTGAGCGTTTTCATCACTGTACCATCAATGCACTGCTAATCGCAACAACTGTTCAACGGGTATTAACATTATGTCTATGTATATCTGACTCAAATCACACACGATACCAGTCGGCATTTAATACTTCATTTTATTCAGCTCAGCTCTTCGAGCTCGATAGAAGTATTTTGAATTATGCTCGGGTTAACTCGAAGGAAAATAACATTATTATTTTCTATCAAAATAAACGAAAATTAACGTTGAAACGATAAAAAAAACGATAATTACGAAGAAGGAGGTAGAAAAGCTTATTTATTAAGAGAAAGAATTCCAATAACTTACTAAAAACATCAAAATACTTTATTTTAATTACAATTTGTAATTGATATTTTGTATGATTAAGAAAAATTCGTGTTTATTCGTGATGTATTTACCGCCACATTTTGAATTTAAGATTCTGACATATTCAGCGAATATCTCGAAACTCTCGAAAAATTAATTCTCGTGAACGAGACTGCGCGGGAATATTCATACACGATACTGTGGCAAGAATACAGGCATAGCTATGGATGTTGTGTAACAACTTGATAATACACTCGCGAGATTTGTACATTTACCACGTATAGTCTAACTCGTAGAATCATATATACCTGTACTTTAACGATACGAATAAAACTATTATTTTCTTTACATTTACAGGGAGAAATCGATTAATATCCAACTTTTGTAAATCGCTTGTTGTACTTGAGTACGTTTATGTATCAAGATCACAAATTAGGGATTCACCTCTAGAAAATGTGCGTGATGGCTTTTTATCCCCTACGTTTTCCTTTCTCTTCCGGTTGATCACCCCATCCGCTGCATCCATCATCCTCAAGATTTGAGTTTGATCAGAGCAATCAACCGGTGCAACAGATATGTCTCTGACAGCTCTGAACTTGCCGCAATTATTCAGGTGTTCGTTTTCCAAACGGAAAAAATTCCATACAAATCTCCTATTAGGAAGGAGCAGCAATTACTTCGAAATCAAAATTGTACGTGTAATCAATCTTTATACGTGACAATTTCGAATGTAATAAAATGATGGATAAATACGAGCTTGAAAGCATAAATTAAACCATTGGTTAACTTAACATGCGAAACATGCAAGTTAGTATACAATATACAAATAAGGAAAAAAGAATTCATTTCATTGATAAATGGAGGCTATACATTGTATATATATATACATATATATATATATATATACATGAAAATGATTATGTTTACAAATTAAAGTATACAAGAATAAAAGATGCAATTACAAGATGACAATTTCAATTATCACGAAACGCCGTCCTTTCATCATCGTCGCTGTTCGTACGATCCATAAGATGTATAGCAGCCTTCGGTTCATCGTGTTCATTGCGTCTGTAAGGCCCTATGGAGATATCTCGGACAGCTCGAAATTTGCCTACATTGTATAGGTGTTCGTTTTCCAGACGAAAATAATTCCATATGTACCTTCTATCAACTGATTAGTAAGGCGAATTGATACATAATATTTCTTATGGTAAATAAAAACGTTTACGTAGTTACTGATGATAAATCGACAATAATAAAATATTACTTAAACATTTAACGAAGACGGAAGAAAAGATTAATGCGATTAATGAAATACACGATGGAATAAATAAAACAAGGATAAAAGTGAAAAATAAACAAAAATTTTATTTTGTTGTTTATTATGATTTATTAGTTGTTTCACTTAGTCAACATCGCTTTATAAATTTTGCGTGACTGAAATATAAAATAATTTTAAATTTCATGCAAACGAAAAATGTCATCAAGCTTGTCTAAAAATGAGACTACGATAACGATGTGCAGTATGAAATAGATCATACATGGATGTACAGCCAAAATCGCAATTTCTAAAAATATACCTATGTTGCTAACGATATCAACTTACTTCTAACTTACCTGAACACTTCCAATGGCGCAATTATAGAAACCATTAAATCTGCATGTACGTATCCCATTTCGGTGAGAGACAACGAAAATGCCCAACCAAAACGGAGTATAAAATCTTCGATTATTGCAAAATAATAATAGTACTACAACATAATATAAATATTACTGCATAGATATAAAATTACTATCTTAATTTATATAAACAATCAATCTTACCGGAGAGGAATAAACAATTTCTTCCCTTAAAAATTTATTTTCTCCTGCATTATTGTCAAACAATCCCCAATCTAATTTTATATCCCATGTGTACGTGAAACAAGAACTCATAATACTTACGATTATCCATAAATAAAAATAGGGATTTTCGGTAGACATCACGTAATACTCTGCAAGGTAGTAATTACTCTAGACGTATTATAATTCTTTCGTTATGTTAACTATTCTTAAAGATACTTACTAGCATTAGTTAAATATAAATAAGAAAATACTACAACGAAGAAACTAGTAGCATATTTCCCAGCATTTACAAGGTGAGGAAAGGCTTCCTTTGTATCTCTATATCGCCGTAGACACTGTGCAAATCGAAACCATGCTGGCAAACAAGCTACAAATAATCTCATTGATAATTCGCGCATTATACAAGTTTCTGCATCTACCAAAAAATACATCAATTAGGTAATTACTAACTTCTGTTGAGCTGTAAAATTATAATTTACAATATCTAATTACGAACCAGTGACGTCGGTCCACGAAGAATTTTGCACATAAAAGCAAACGAAATATTGAAAATCTAAGAAAACGGTATTTAGCGAATTAAGTTGATCGGCAAGCCAGAAGTCAGCAAATCCGACATAGAAAAATGGAGCGCAAAATATTCTACCCAAGACACGGAGTGCCCAAAATCTAGCTTCGTAACGTAATGTTTTTGTTGGATTGAACAAAAACAAAACCAGTAATATATACAACAACATCTGAAACATAACTTACATATATCTTTTAATAACTTTATATATTACAAAGACTTACAGGCTGAACAAATGGTGGTATTCCTAACGTTTCACTGTATAAAAATCCCAAAATTGATAGAGACCAAACCAATCCAAATACACTAGCCATTTCAATAATGTGCTAAAAATACATTATACATGTCACTGACTAACATACATAACATTCACAAAGTATACAACCTGTTCCGATAAGTGATTACGGGGATCCAGTTCAAATATTAAAACGTGATTTACGCCAGAAGATCTCCATCCATATACATTAATTCCCATGAGAAAAAGAAACTGAATCATAAGAAGTGGTCCACGATATAATCTACACAAAACTCGCCAATTATTGTTGTCGCTATAACGTGCACCTATCAAATGATACAAATATTAAAAACTTCTTTATACGCGCATTGCATGTGTTTAGCTACCTGAAAGTACCACTGCTATAAGAAGAACCACAAAGGCCCCTGAAAAAAGTCCCACTTTGAATGTAATCCATGGAGAAAGCTGTTCTCCAAGTGGAGGGACTCTTAAACGTTTCATAGCACGTTGTCTGTCTCCATGTTCTAAATCTCTGGTAACCAATGCTTCTGTTTCTGCAATAAGTCTGTCTATGTCTTTGTGCGTGTGAAATAACGCTGTATCTACATGCTCTGCTCTCCATTTTGCTCCAAGATCTATATTTAAAAGCTAACGTAACAATTTTCTATTAGTTATTGTAAATACAAACTTTTATATACATTAATTGTTTTTACTCACTTTATCGTGTTTTTTTAATATCTTTCTAAATCCAGTAAAATTAAGATTCTGGTAATTTTGAAGTAAAATGAGAAAAAGGTAAAATTCAGAAAAAGCTAATTTCAGTTCTTGAAGTTTTCGTGCTGAGACTGGCTTTTTGTGCAGAATATTGTTACGGTAACGGATTTTACGACTTCCCTGTACCTGCTCAGAAACTGACAGAATTTCACTTAATTCATTGTTGAGGGTTGCAAATCTACGTGTTGCTTCTGCTAATTTTTCTAATGAAATAGACAAATAATTAATATACTTTTTAATTAATATTGTAAGTAAATTAAATAATTATTGTAAGATGAAAAATTTACCTGAATAAAACGTATTTATCTTTGCCAATTCCTTATCACAATAGTGAAAAAATTGTTCGTCAAATTTGCTAAAATAACGTTCTAATATGTGGGATTCCGTTATGTCTGCAGCTGGTGCTTGTTCTACCGCAGCATAGAGCAATGCTTTCATTTCCTATAAAATAGTATTTTTATTTTAATATACATTTCTTAAAACGTTTGATCATTAACTACAAACTTGTAAAGTTGACATTAGATCGAAAATAAATATTTCTAATTCTTTTACCTCGTAATTTATATATTGTTTTCTCCATTCTGGTGTAATATGAGCACTTAAGTGCTCTGTGAATTTCATTTTTTTATGAATTAATTAATTCGACAACTGTAGTGTTCGAATTTCACCGACTGTACCAGTACACATATATCACGATTAATTGTATATGAAGGAGATTCATAAATTATCTTAGAAAAAACATGTTAAGCATACGATAGATACCTTTACGCAGAATTTCTTTGAGGTTATAGAATATACATATACTGCATTATATTATAATAATATTATTATATTTTGTACGCCTCATCGAATTTTGAACATTCATATTGTTGTTTTAATTAATGGCATTAAAGTTAGTACGTCCTTATATTATAAATGTTAATATTTTATATACAGTTCTTTAACTGATAAAAAACCAAAATTAAGAAATAAGATTATCATCATGTCAACAAGACTAGCTTTTTCGGGATATAAACAAATGCGATGGGTAATTAAGAACATTTATATTAATAGATTGTTCTTATAGGAATAATCATAGCTTATTATTTTCTATTACTAAGTAATATAAGTTTATGCCTTATTTTTTTATTTTATATTAATTATCATTTTATATTACTAAGTATATATATGAAAGCACAAATTTAGACATTGCTTTCGTTTTATTAGTTCTCAACAAAACAAAGAATGGAAGTTGTAGATGCTGTGAATGAATTAATTTCAAATGATAGACTTAAACATAAACAACATCCAGGTATATTAAAACCTAGACAAGTAGAGAAACCAAGTTGGCTTGCAGATGCAGTTCGAGACATTCTATATGGTAACAAGCTTAAAAAAATATGTTGTATATCATTAATATGAGATTCCATGATTGTTATGTTTAAATATTTCAAGTATTAATTTTATATTTTTACAGATAGAACCATTTCATTACAAGGCATATGTGCAAGCAGTCAAAAATTAGCAGCACATCTATATAATCGACAGCCTCCACCAGAAAAGAAAGATGTTCGTTTGAAAATGAAAGAAGTTCAGTCAAGACTTAACCAACATGAAATGCAAGATTTAAATAACGATGATAAATTTGAAAACCCAGAAGCTAAAAGGCTTCTTAAAACTATTCTTTATAATTGGGCGCCAATTCATTATGATACCTACACAAGCTTATCATATTTAGTTAATAGAAGTATGCCTGAATATTCTGTTTTGTATAAAATTTTCAACGAAATTGTTAATAACGATAAAAATTTCACGCCAAAGACATTATTTGATTTTGGTTCGGGTACTGGAACAGTTATGTGGTAAGATATAATATACATAAAAATTATTTTTCTTTCTTCTAAAGGTATTGAAGTAAAAATATTAGGGGAATATAAATCTAATTTCACTAGGGCAGCCTCAAAATTCTGGGTTAATTCTATTAAGGAGTATTATTGTGTTGATATTTCTAAAGATATGCATGAATTATCTGAATGCCTTATGAAAAGAGCTATACCACAAGTTAAACCAATGCATATTTTCTATCGACAATTTTTTCCTGCGTCTCCAATTGTAAGAATATAACTTATATCGTATTCAAGTATCTAAAACAGAGTTTAAAGATGTTGTTTCTATCGTAGCCAACTTACGATATTGTAGTGAGTGCTTACTCTTTATTGGAATTACCACATCAAATATCTCGTCTCGAAACAATTTCAAAATTATGGTGTAAAACAGAACAATATTTGATTATTATAGAACAAGGAACGAATGTTGGATTCAGAGTAAGTTATACACACTCTTAAAAATTGATTTTTATTGTATTTTAAATAATGATATTTAATATATTGATTAATTAATTGATTTTAAATGATGTATTTATAACTAATCACTTTATTTTAAATAGCTAGTTAACGAAGCACGAGAATTTATACTGAATTCTAAAAAAGCCCATGGTGCTCATGTATTTTCACCTGTAAGTGTTAATATAATCATCATCTTATGGTACACATTAATTTAACATATAATATTAACATTTTAGTGCCCTCACGATACAGTGTGTCCTAGATATACGACAGATAACACTCCTTGTAATTTTGAAATTACTTATCTAACATTACCTATTGGTGGAAACTCGATGTATAAACGTGAACGTTACTCGTATGTGGTACTCAAAAAAGGTACTTTAGCACGATATTACATAGTAATGTCAGTTATATGTAATGAAAATAATCTAGGAACAATAAATAAATTTCCCAGTATATATTTCTTTTTTTAAAAATGTATAATTTTTTAGGTAACCGTCCCGAAAATGATTGTAAATGGCCTCGAATTGTCAGAGAAGTATTGAAACGTTCCAAACATGTTATATGCCGTATGTGTACATCTTCGGGAAAATTAGAAGAACAAATTTTTACCACATGGAAAAATGGAAAGTGTGTATTATCTAAGTTTTAAAAAATGTATTATAAAAGAATTTCAGTGACGTTAATGTAATGTTTTGCATTTTTAGAAATACATATCGTTGTGCAAGGAGTAGCGAATGGGGTGATCGTCTACCTTTTGAATTCGTAGAAGTAGAGGAAGAAGAAAAGGTAGAGGAAGAAGAAAAAGTAAAGGAAGAAGAAAAAGTAGAGCAAGAAGAAGGAATAGAAAAAGAGAAAGAACATATATAAAATAATTTATGTGTAATTTAGTCACTGCACAATAAAAGATATTTTATTATATTTATGTTTGACTGTGTTCGCAGGGAGACACGTCTGCGGTATGACTCGTCAACGAGGATCATAAATTCTCGTCTTGATTAGTATCGACACTACGAATAAGCCGATTCCCTACTTCGATTACAATTATAGGAATATTTAGATGGAATCTGACACGGGGTTTTAAAGTTTAAATATAACTGTATATTTCACAGAGAACACCTTCGGAGACTGAATGTGCGAATGAATGTTCGTTCAGTGTATACGGAACGGTACTGTTTTATTGCGTACCTTGCGCGGAAAGCTGAGTGTAAGTGATATATGTGGAAAAGATGAAAACTTGAGATGGACGAGCCTAGAACACGGGACAAGCGGATTAGTCAATTAAAAATTTCGGTGAAGAAGTAAGGGTAACGGTCATCGCTGTTAATTGGTTGGAAGAACTGATAAGAAAAGAAGAGAACTGACCGCCCCAAACTGAAGCCCCCAAACGTAGATACGGAGCGTACCCTCGAGTGACGCACGCGGAAATCGCGCGTGTCCCAACATTTAATCGTTAGTTACAGTTAACAAAACCGGGGAGCGCCTCGATAATGCATCGTAAAAATAAGGGATTCGACGGCAAACATTAAACCTTATTTCAGGCAGATTTTAGGCAGAACAGGCAGAATTAGTGGTAATAAAGACTAATTTTCAGCACGGCAGTAACGATTTTTTGGGGATTATTGCTGGTCCGAGTGAATATGTTAAGGGAAACATAGACGGAGAAATAAGACTGGAGAAGATACATGGCATCTTTATAAAATTAGAAACGGTTATTCTCGAACGGTGTTGTGACTGAAGAAATGGCCGAGTGTTTAATGACTGGATCGTGGTACGGAACAATTTATTTGATCTTTTCAGTTTCATGCTCGATGCTCCTTTTATTTATTGCAATAAAATTTACTTCTAAAAAAAAAATATTCCGATAAGATTAGTTAATTTATTTATTTATAAATCGCGGGCACAAGCTCTATATTTGTACAACGAAGAGAAGTACTTGTAATAAAGAATGACAGATATACGACAAAGAAAACAAAAAAAGGAAATATAAATATATAAGAAAAAAGACGAACAAAGCAAGTTATACTATAGTAACACGTTAAGAGTCAAATAATTGCAACGCTGATCGCCTGAACTTATAGTAAGATCTAGAGAAGATATCGACTCGTTCAAAAATACTTCAATACCTGCATAGTTCGGGAACTCTGAGATCGTTGGAAAAAAGGAGTCAACTCGGAAGACCGCGGTATAAAGAACAAGCATTGGAATTACTAAGTCGAAGTAACTGAAGGACTGTCAATGTAATTATTAATGATTTCAAATAAAAAGAAAACAAAAATGCCAGCAACTTCCGCTTCTTCAGTATGCTTCTAAAAATTAATTTTATTATTTACAGCTAGATATCGTTAATATGTATAACTTTCACTAATATTAATAAATTATTCTACTCATGATGCGCGTATAATGGTTGAGCTGTATTTAAATTGTATAAGATTGCTTTTAAATACCCCTCTTCGTATCCAACGATCTTTCATTTTGCGGACAGAAGATAACCGTATTAAGCTGTATCGTAAAACTGTTATTCAACAAGTTTTAACCGAAGATACAACTTAAGGCTGTTATCTTCTGTACGCAAAATGAAAAATCGTTGGATACGAAGAGGGGTATTTAAAAGCCGTTTGCAGGCTGGACCACGGCCAGTTTTGCGTGCACAACAGAACAGCAAATTTCTCCAGATGTAAGGTAAGATTGATTTAAGGATACGGATAGATGTATCAGACAGATTATCGCTTTAGTAATGTTTAATAATCCAAATTCAATGTAAAAATTGTTTCTATATCGATTTGCATTTTATCTAACTTTAAAACAAATTTTCTAAATTAGTCGTTGATAAATTATTGCGCTAATATTTGGACGCTATAAATTTATTATTCATAGGTTTTGATTGTATTTTTTTGATTCATTCGCAAAATATTATTTGTGAAGAAAATACAAGACACAAGAAAATATGTCGAAAAGGGAGACAGTTGTATAGGAAACTTTAGAAAATAGTTTACAATAATGAAAATTTAATTGTCGTATGATTCACTTGAAATACTTAAATAGTGAAGATAAAAAGGCTGTTTTAATAAGAGAGGAAGAGGACAAAAAGTACAACTGATCGCGATAATATTGTTGATAGTATTGTGTATCGTAGACATGGGATCAGTGATCGAAGATGCAATTGGAATATATCGAAAAAGATGACACGTTTGGAAAAAGAATAAAAAACGCTTAAGCGTATACACCGATTACGCAAAGAGTTATGAAATAATGAAAGTGAGAGCATGTTTCGGCCCTTCCGTGTAACTTTCTCTCACGAGTCCGCGTGTATGTCCACTTTCTTCCTCAAAAGCGCGGCGCAAACCCACGTTTCAAAATAGTCGAAAACGGCAATCGAGGTGAGAGTCGAATTCCGCATCTCGTTTAATCACTTTCCCTTACCGAAACTGTTGCAAGCGTGTATCTCTAAAAGTTTTTTTCATGAGAACGTATCGATATGAAAGATTATATTCCGCTTAAGATACCATATAATCGATATAGTATATCCAGTCTAGAATTTATTTATGCAATACTCTGGTCTTTCGGGTTGATTTCTTTTTGTTCTCGAGTGATCTTAGATTTTGTTGCCCCGTTACTAGAATAGGCAACTTACTACGCAAATAATATCTCCGAAGGAGCTGGTTTCACAAGTTAAGGCAATCAGCGTTGTTCTTATAACGTAACTTCCTTTGCCCGTCTTTTCTTCTACATCTTTTCTCTCATATATTTATATTCCTTTTTCATCTTTACTTCCTTTGTTGTACATTCATTATTCATTATTCCAACTACTTTTCTTCCTCGTGCCGTAGGGTTTGGGCTTTTCTTAGGCTTGGGGTAGGGATTTTCTAAATAAATGAACAAATACATTCGCGCTAAAATATCGAGTACCGTGTAAAGTAAACTTATAACGGTATTTATTGTGTTCGCAGTATGTTTACCACGGTGGTGTTATGTATAATACTACTCTTACTGCTACTATATCTAGGATCGCGGAAACCGAAAGGATACCCACCAGGTGCTGTTATATTCTCTAGCTTATATTTCCCTTAATTTATACATTTTTAACTTCCTCCCCCAAAATTATCAATTATCAATTAGTAAAAAAAGAAATGGAATAAAAAAATTATTTTTAACAATTTGATAAATATTAAGAAAAACGCGGTCGGTGTATGTCTAATTTTTGAGGATTTTAGGTCCAAAATGGTGGCCAATTTTGGGCTGCGCCATCGAACTGACTCGTCTTCGCAAGAAAACTGGTTACATGTTCAAGACCTGTTTCACTTTATGTAAGAAATATGGGCCGGTGGTCGGTCTGAAAGTCGGCGTGGACCGTATCGTCATACTAAATGATTATGAGAGTATTCGAACAATGTTCGCTAATGAAGATTGCGATGGAAGACCGCTTGGTCTACTTTACGATGTGCGAACTTCCGGTTGTAGGAGAGGTAACTTCATCAACATCAACTTTTTCTTTAGTTATCTAATTAAAGATTCATTTCAAACGTTTAATCTTATTCGATCCGTTTTTTTATTTATCTTTTATTCATGAATTTGGATCTTTTCGATTCAAGGATTAATTCTCGTGGATGGAAATTTGTGGATCGAGCAAAGAAGATTCGTGTTGAAACATCTCCGTGACCTCGGCTTCGGTCGGCAAGACATGGCTGTAATAATACAAGAAGAGTGCCGATCGCTCGTTGAACACATCAAAAAGTTAATCAGCGACGAACATAATAATCGAATTAACGAATCTAAAATGTATTGCAATAATAACGAGTATGACAATGGACAGATATATCGATTAATTGAAAAAGATAAGGCGAACGAGTCAGAATTAATGGAGAAGCATACAACGAGTGAAAAGCAAGTAAAAGCCTCGGATTTGTACGTAAATGCTTACAAATACGTGGAAATCAAGATGGCTCAATCCCATCCTGGAACGATAATTCCAATGAACGACGTGTTTGGAATTACAGTACTCAATACTTTGTGGAGAATGATAGCTGGTAAAAGGTTGTTCATTCTCTGTTACTTCCACGTATTATCTTATTTGATAGTTGAAATATCGATCTGGTCTCATTGAAAGATCAAACAGTTTTTCAATAACAAAATTTATATTCGAGATATCTAATTCAGGTTTAATATCGGTGACGAGGAGCTAACTTATTTCCAACGGATTCTGACACAGGCTTTAACGAAAATCGATATGTTAGGAGCACCGTTTGGTCATTTTCCGCTACTGAGATTTATCGCGCCAGAAATGTCCGGCTACAAATCGTTCGTGGAGGTTCATCGACAACTTTGGGAGTACTTGAAGGTAAACAAAATATCATTTGAATATCGAATGTCAATTATAGGAGAAGCTAAGTAATATAATTATAGGATGAACTGGATACTCATAAGAACGACTTTGCACCAGACTCGCCGCGAGATTTAATGGACGTATATCTAACTGTTTTGAACTCTAAAAATTATAACAACACGTTTTCAGGTATTTGAATATTAGATGTACGCCTTAAGAGTAATATTTCATTTAAATCGATCGTAATTATACCAAACTATGTTTCAGAATCTCAATTGCTTGCCATTTGTATGGATTTATTTACAGCAGGTTCAGAAACTACGTCCAAAGGTCTTTGCTTTTGTTTTTTATATTTAGTGCTATTCCCGAAAGTACAGAAAAAGGCGCACGAAGAAATAGATAGAGTAATTGGACGTAACAGACTTCCAACTCTAGAAGATCGGACGAGGTGATTCAGAAAGACAAAATTTGACAAAAATTCGATTCTAAGATTGCTATTAGAAAATTTAATATTTTTTTATTGATCGTCTGTATAAAATGTAATTAATTATCTCACTTTAGAATGACATATATGAACGCCATCGTCTTGGAATCATTGAGATTCTTCGCAGGACGAACGTTAAATGTCCCACATAGAGCACAAAGAGATACTACGATATTGGGTCATACGATACCAAAAGTAAGTATCTGATGCGACGAAGGGTATCGAGTACGAAGCAATTAAAATCTTTAAGCAAATAATATAGCTAACGCTATTTTAGAATACGATGCTTTTGGTAAATTTCAATAGAGTATTAATGGATGAATCATGGGGCGATCCCGAAAACTTCCGACCAGAAAGATTTATAGACGAAAGTGGTAATATCATTACGCCACCCACGTACTTGCCATTTGGCTTGGGTACGTATTTCAACATTAAGAGACGTAATCATTTTCTTTTTTTTTTTTAATAATCATACGTTTAACACTGTTATTTTTTTACAATAGGCAGACGTCGTTGTATGGGGGAGAATTTAGCTAGAAGCAATACATTCATTATAGCTACTACTCTGTTACAAGCATTCACATTTTCCACAGTACCTGGAGAAGAACCATCGACAGAAGATTTTGTCGATGGAGTCACCATTAGTCCTAAACCATTCAGGGTAATGGTTTCTTTAAGGACGTAATTAAGTACGAAAGCGTTTAAAATAATTTCACTCAAAAGTAATGGCAATTTTTAATCGACTTAATCCTTATACGGTTTAATTGATATCAAAAGATTATTATGAAAATAATATCTTTGTTAATGTAAACTTATAATGCAGTATATGTAGCAAATAGCGTACAGTAATTACAATAGTCCTAAGTAAGCGTATATTTTAATGTTCAAAAAAATATATTTTATTTTATATGAAAATACATGTGTGTGTGTATATTTATGTATGTATGTATATATATATATATATATTTTTTTTATAATAATATATATTTATATAAGAAGCTATACGAAATAAATAATACATATACGAGAACCATACAAACTTCAAATCACCGTTCACTTTTTAATATATAACAAGTATTCGAATTTCTAGACATTAATAATATTTCTTTAATAATATATTACAGAAAGAATATAAATTGCACATAATTACACATATTACAAATGTATATTTGTTCAACGGTTTTTCCTTGTTTTACGAAAAGATAAATCACTTGTTTGTTCCACTGACCTTAACATTTCTTAAAATAGTCTGGCACTTATTTTTATCGCGATGTTAAGTATATGACATTCCTATTCGCATTAATAGTATTGTGCGAGAGATTCAAGTCACAGAAACTTCCTTGCTCACATACTAGAAATACCTACATAAAATTATAAGTGGTGTTTCGATCTTTGATAAATGAAATAACATATTGACTACGCAGGTACTGTTTCGATTAGAGAATTGGTAAAATTGGTCAAAAATTTCGCAAGTTGCTCGAAAACGTATCTCAGAAAAAGAATTAAATATTGTTGCTAATAAAGGACTTATATTTATATCGTCCCGTTATACGTAATGATGATTCATCTTTTAAAAATAAAATTTTGTTAAACTCACTTTCTAAATTAAAATCAGATCTACTAAAATATCGTATAAGCTATCTCTCATGGTGGACGGTGGAAAATAATCTTTAATCTATAATCTATCAAGATATGATGACACGAAAATAAAATTAAAAATAATTTAATAATTAACTTATATTATCCCTGTAAATGATGCCGAAAAAATTTTCGAAATATTTTTTCCGAAGGTCAACTAGGATGATCTTCGACTATATGAATCTGTTAATATAAAAAATGAAAAATAAATGTGAAAATCTGTGTAAATTTTACTTATATAACATTTATAAATATAACGACATTCTTTACTGACAAATGTTACCTCAGATAAGATAGCCCAATTTTCACTTTCGCTGTGTACCGTCAAACGAAGTATCAATATTTTCCCTAATTTTGGATCTACCGTTCCTTGAGCAATCCCAAGTGCATCAAACTTTCCTAATTATAAACAACGTTATATATATATATATATTATTAATTACATATGCCTATTCATATAATATTGTACAATACCTATAATAACATAACCATCCTCGGTAATGTCATTACTGTTTCTATTCATGGATGCAGATATCTTTGTAAAGACCTCTACTGTAGTGTTATAAAATCTATCAGATGGATGCTCAGGATTTCCACTTCTAAATAAGTACCTGCATTACAAAAGTTAACGTCATAATTATTTGTTGCATAAAATATGATACATGTTTAAAATACCTTTTTATAAAAATAGGATGGGAGAATTTGAATTTTAAATGGTCTCCAGGTTGCGGCAAAAGACCCCAAAAGAATGATTCACCTTTATAGGCCTTTTGTAATGTATATTGTTTGTAAGGTTTAATTTGTGTTTCTACTGTCGCTTCTGGATTCTCGTGCGCGTAATATAATGTTATTTTTCCAAATTGTTTATCCTAAACATAACATTTATAATAACTATAGAATATGGAAAGAAAAACAGAAATACCATATGTGTAATTGTTTTCCTTTTAATATATGTACCTTCAATTTCTGTACTTTCCCTTTCAGCGAGGAGTGCGTTCCTATATGTTGAAAAAGCGAAGGTTTGTAGTGAACCCATAATTCTGCTTTAGCCATTTTACAATGTTTCTAAAATATACAAAACATTGATTAACATAAATACATTACATACGAACATAAGTGTCTTTAAAATATATTTTTTCCTAATTCGCTATTAAGTGTATACACTTACACTATCTTTGTCAAGACTACAAACTTTAGTCGATACCAAATGATCTAATAACCAGTCGACTGGTTTATCGTTATGAAACATTAAAAAAAATTGTATCAACCATGGCAGTTCTGCACATTTAAATAACTTTCCTGATAAAAAATTATGAATATAAAACAAAGCAATTAATTTTAGCAATTAACATATCGATATCAATATAACATACCAATAAATCCTAATTGACAAAAGTCCAAAACAAACCAATTTTCTTTAGTTGCTATCTTTTGTAGTGCAAAAGATTTCATTGTTGTTATAAAATTCTTTTTAGCTAAAATATCATCTTCCAGTTGTACGTAAAATGTTCCTTTTGTCTGAGCGTATGACATAAGAAATGCAAAATCTAAATTTTGCTTTGACCTCCAAACAACTCTTTGGTGGTCATCACCTAAAGTATCATGCAATTTGGATAAATCTGGGTAATAAGATGCAGATGGAGATATTACATCGATTACACCAGCTTCAAATTCAGTTGGGAACCTGAGATATAAACAAATAAATTAGACATATTAAGAAATGGATAGCATCAAACATTGCTATTTTTTACATATAACTTACTGAACTTCAATTTGTTTTGCAACATATGTTACATATTCCAAATCTGTCTGTAAAAATATATATGAATGATACATAGATAAAAATAGCTATAGTGCGATATTTCAAGGCAACTTTGTTATTATCTTACAAACACTTACTTCTGCAATTAACACGATGATTAAAGTATCTGCTGTCTCCACAGAATTCATGCGATCTAGTAAATTTTTAAGCGTTGCCATTAAATAACTTTGTACTTCTCTTTTAACTGTTGGTACACCAAGTACCATGCTAACTCCAGTGCGACCTTTACTCTGTACAAATGCTGGACGTAGACTAGTAGGATCATTCAAAAAATGAGGAAGAAAATTATATATAGATGGCAATTTTATGTTGGTCACATTTGATGTGGTATTGTTAAGTAAAAATTGAAGATCTGGCAAAATGTGATTGTTCTCTATTAATTGCAATAACTGATGTGACAATAAATTTATCTCTTCTTGACTTGTAATATATTTAGCATGTAAATGTTCCAATTTAGCTTGTAATTCTGCGATACTATTTTGCAAGACTGTTTCTTCATGCAACTCTGATGGTGATAAAAGGTTTAGAATGGCGCACGGTATTAATACTATTGAGAGTATGATCAAACATCGTCTTCTTATGGGTGTCAGAGCTACAAAATGAGGCGTCATCTTCTTGATACTAAATTCTACATGGTTATAGTCATTATCTTGTGGAATAAAAACAAATTCTCAATGATATCACATTATAAGTTCACACCATGGGGAACCTAAAATATATTGATATATGTAAATGCATTGTAATTAAACAACATGAAAACTGAAAAAATAGAAAATCATGAAAATCTAAATGACATTAGAAATGAAAGATTAAAGTAACATCAAATTTCAGATAACACAAAAGAGCAGATAATAAATTAAAAATTATATATTTATTATTATCATCTATAAAAATTATGTATGAAATATGCAAAAGGTAAACAAATTGTTTACAGATATACGATCATTTCCAAAATTGTACATTGAAAAGGAAAGCATCATCTGCACCAAAAACAGGAAAGAAAAGATCATGACAGGAATATATCTACTATGCTTTTAGTGTTTTGTTTTCCGAAGATTAATATTTACCATGAAACATCATATAGTCTTGAATTCTTCGGATAATGACAAAGCAAAACTTATGAGACTTACTAGATTTAACGAATATCATTATCGATTATAAAGTGTTCATTTTAGACCGGTAGTTTTCTTCGATGAAAACCAGTATTATTTTCTTTTAATCGACAGTAGCATTTTGTTAATAACCTGTAAACTTGACTTTTTCTAAATATTATACTTTATTTGATCAGAGATTTGATTATATTGTGCTATTTTCAATTGATGTCCAATATAATCTCGATAAAGACAATTTTCTTACTCGAAATTGCTCAGGGGAAAAAATTTTGGTCGATCGTTTCAATTCGTTCTGATTCATTTTATCACTAACTCGACATTCGATTTTTTCATTCTCTTTCTAATGTATATCACGTATTTTTATATAAAAATCGTATAAATTATATATTATGGCAAATTATAGCATAACCTATTTTACTGCAACAATACAAATTGGAGAGTAGCTGCACCAATAGTAGTGATACTTGTAAATTTTTAATAAAATGATAAAACGACTAAAAATGTAAATCAAATGTACTCTTTTTACAGCATACTTTTCAATTGATTGGGAAAACAAACTTGTTCATAATTTTAGAAAACAATACATGAATAATTTTCAATACACTACAGAACAGTTAATCGAAAATTGTATTCAAATTTGAAATAATTCATTTCGATACAAATTATCTATAAAATAATATAGATATATAGATATTCAAGTTACATAGATACTCAATTTGAATCGTAAGTTTACATCGTGCGCATGAAGTCTAGTTTGCATGATTATCGGTTGATGAAAAGAGGGTGGAATATGAGAATATAAGGCACGGGTGATATAAGACGGCAATCGAGCGCTACAAGCGGCAGAAGTGTTTCATATTGTTGATAAATTTCATTTACTTTCTTTCGTTCGTCCAAATAATTTGACAGGAGAAATATAATCGCTGTTCTGCGTTTCGTTAATGTATCTGACAATAACAATTGTTCTACAAAATGTTAAGTAAAATAGTTAATATGACATACTATCGATTCATAGTCTGATTGGTTAAGCCAGTGTTCAATGCAAGTATGGCCGCCCTGCCATCACCCACGCAGGTATATTATAATTTTTATAATTTTATCAGGCTATAATATTCAATATACTAGATCTATTATTAATTAGATTTTTTGAAAGATTCATCTTTCTTCCGTGTAAAGGGATACCACCTTTTGCCATACACATTATAAATACAACCATACTTGTGTCGTCAGTTACTTAAACTTCTTTGACAGTACATACAAATAATCTTTCGATAAATCTACATTAAATACATTATCTCCTCTATGTACTTCTTGATAAACTTCTTGATAAAATAGTTATAACTTACATATCATAAAACTTAATAATTTGAAGCTTTTATTCATATATTTGTTAATGTTAATACATTATACATTTGCGGCAATTATATTTGCGGCAATTTATGTGAGTTATTTATGCATAATACTATTAACAGTTTGTCATATGATACAATTTATGCTATAATAGGAGTGAATATATACATACATATATATATATATATATATACATTTAACAAATTTGTTTTTATACAGGTGGCTGGAAGCCATACTGCTATATATGAAGCTTATTATAACCAGGTATAGTTTTATGTATTTTCATATAGTAATATCTTATATGTTTATGTATCTAGATGGTTTAAAATTAAATATTTGATTAATATGTTATATGACGCATGACATATGAAGGTGGATCCAAATGGATATGGACGAATTGGTGCGATGGAAGCTGCAAGATTTCTTAAGAAATCCCAGCTGAGTGATGTTGTACTAAGTAAGATATGGGATATGGCAGATCCACAATCACGTGGATCATTAGACAAATCTGGTCTTTTTGTTGCTCTCAAACTTTGTGCATTAGCCCAAGCAGGAAGAGACCTTAGTATGTCAAATTTAAATATAGAATTGCCACCTCCAAAAATGGTAAACTGTTACATTATTTAATACACGAAATAAATTATTTTACTTATCGCCATTATATATTTTTAGGGTGATATTCCTGTAATATCTCAAAAAAATATAGTAAATACTGTACCAGTAAT
This sequence comes from Bombus bifarius, assembly GCF_011952205.1. Lineage (NCBI taxonomy): Eukaryota > Metazoa > Arthropoda > Insecta > Hymenoptera > Apidae > Bombus > Bombus bifarius. The sequence continues at coordinate 5,764,375 of NW_022884505.1, read as the reverse complement.
AACATCTGTCAGTAACGGAGATTGGTCTATTAAACCTTCAGAAAGAGCCAAATATGATCAACTTTTTGACAGCTTGCAACCTTCAAATGGATATATACCTGGGAATAAAGTAAAGGATGTTCTTATGGATAGTAAACTTCCTTTAGATACACTTGGAAAGATTTGGGATCTTGCAGATATGGATAAAGATGGTATGCTGGATAGACATGAATTTGTTGTTGTAAGTAGCTTACTCTATAATATACAATATACAAATATATAATATATAATATACAAATTAATGTTTTATTTCTATAATATAATTTGATGTATTATTTATTTAATACAGGCTGTGCATTTAGTGTATAAAGCTTTAGAGAAATATGCTATACCAAGTGTACTTCCACCAGAATTAATGCCACCGGCAAAAAGGAAAGATTCTACAACACCAGTACCAAAATCTCCTGCGCCAATTGCTGTAATTACAACAGTTCCACCATCTATTCCACCTCTACCTAATGTACCTCCAGTGAAGAGCATGGTTGGTTTGGATACAGTAAAGGTAATATTTCGATTGTTAAATAAAAATAAAAATTAAATATTCTAATCCTAATATAAAAATATATAATATAGACGAATGTACAGTGGGTAGTTTCATCTGAGGATCAAATAGTAGCAGACAAACTATTTTTACAAGCTGATCTAGATATGGATGGGTATGTCTCAGGTATTGAAATCAAAGATGTCTTCCTTCAAAGTGGACTTCCACAGACTGTCTTAGCTCATATATGGTACATATATATTTTAATTATACTGTTTACTGGTTAATAGAAAATAAGGAAAAAATGAAAGAAATTTCTTATTTATTTTTCAGGAGTCTTTGCGACACATGTCAAAGTGGAAAGTTAAATAAAGAACAATTTGCTCTAGCTATGTGGCTTATTAAACAAAAACTGAGGGGTGTTGAACCACCCACAGCTTTGAGCCCTGATATGATACCACCATCCATGCGGAAACCAACAGAATCTGTTGTGGTAAATATCTCATTGTATCAAAATAACTCTTTCCTTCTTTCTTAGTTATTTATAACTTTTTTGCAACATCGTATGTTGTTTTATTTCAAAGAAATAATGCATGATACAGTCAATGTATCGTAAAACGTTTACGAGTTTGAAATGCCCTCCAAAACACAATCATGAACACAACAATTATTAACATTCCACCAATCATAATAACACTGTAATTTGTTTGTAGTTCCATTTCTCCAGTTACATTCAATTTTATTACACCAACGATTTCATTTCTTTGCCAGCAACTATAAACAGAGTCATTATGAATTGTATTTCAAGTATTATTGTTTAATTCGATTTAATAACTAAATAACTATTTACCTATATATATTTGCATCTTGAAATTTTAATGATTTGAAGATTATATGCATTTGCGAATTAAAATAAATTCTTCCTTCAGATTGGTTTTTTATAATAGACGGATTTAAGATTTTGTCATCTATTTTCCAATTAATTGGTACATCTGTATTTAAATTTCTGGAAAAGTAAAAAAAGTTTGAACGTATTTCTTTAATTTTCAATGTTATTTTACCCTGGACACACAAGAACTGCTTTTTTATCATGTTTTTGATAAATTGTTGTGCGTATAACTGGCGGTGATGGAGCAGGCATTCCTTGAACCATAGAATATATACCAGCACTATTATTTGCACTTTCAAGTACATTTCCCTTCTTATCTCGTACTTCGAATATTATATTTTCTGGACACTTTATCTACAAGGAAGTTATGTAAATTTAATTGTATATTGAATATTAAGCACTACACGAAATATTCTTATTTGCATAATATTTAATAATACCTTACAATAGCGCACCATAATTTCTGTTTTTCTATCTTTAATATTCGAAATGTCCAAAGCTTTTGGCAAATATTTACTTTTACAAGGTATTTTGTTTCTAAATAAACGTAAAACCATTTTGATTTTATCATTCATACTTTTATCTATAATTTGATCCTGAATTGTGGTTGTAGTTTCTATTGTTCCATTTTGTTCATTCTCTGCAGCTAAATGTTACACATTTTGAAATTTTAAGATAGATAATGCATAGCACAAAAAAAAAAAGTATACTTTGCCGTTTATAATTTGCAAGTAGTTTTTCTTCTATTATACTTTTCTTGTTGATATCTGCACGTGAAGAAACAGTACAATATCCATACCGAACTTTTTTGCCAACTACATTACAGTTAGAACATAAGGACCATTTAGTCCATGTTGTATAGATATTTAAATTATATTCTGATACAATATTTTGTGGTATTGCATGAGGCATATTGGGTGCTGTTGTAGGATATACAGTTTTTACTCCTTCAAGATCAGTGTCAATGGATATATAGTAATATATTGATAATGTATCCCCAAATTTACACCAATATTGACCAGCTTGTTCAGACTGTAAAGACTGCTGTATTATTATGGCAAAAAATATTTATTTACTAAATTGTACCTTAATGTTATGTATTATTAATGATCTGTCTTCTGGGGAAATGAACACATTATCTGATTCTATAAGCCTACTTGTATCATTGCTAACAGTATTATTGAAATACCATTCTACATCATCACTAACATATATTTCTATTGGAGAGATACATATTTGACATTTTAATCTGAAATTGGTGTATTAGTAATATTATTTTTATAAAATAAGTAATAAGAGTATTCCTTTCATCGTACGTGACAAGTGTTCCTTCTAAGGCTTGAAACGCTATTGGATACATCATCTTCTCTGATCCAATTTCGTTATATGTCTTTTTTAAACATTCATAATATTCCTGCCATAACTCTTTGTGTATCTTTCTAAGTGTTTCATTTGCTCTTGGATATTCATATTCATTAATATCAAGAAGAAGTTCACTCTCTTAATGGAAAATAAAAAGCTACTATATTTTTGCTGAAAAATGGCAAAAATTATTACCTTTTTGTTTATTCAATTTTTCGTTTATTTTCTTACGAAGTTCATTATATTTTTTCCATAAATTTATTCCTATTATAAAATTAGTAACTATATTTAATAAGAAATAAAGATATAGCAACAATTTTAACCGCATCTTATAGTTTTACGAAACTTGACATACGTTTTTCAATTTTTTATCCATTGGAAATTTATTTCTTTACATTGAAATCAACAAACATGTCAAAATGTAGTAAATGTAATTTAAATGCATTGGAAATATGTTCATTATGTAAAAAGGGAAACAATTTGGATATGGCAAGTTGTATAACAATTGTGCCTGTCTTAATACATAATAAAACACCAATAGTTACCTTGAAAAGAGAAAAGGCGAGAAATGTTATGTTTGCAAAACAGTTACAAATAGAAGCGAGAAAAGCAAAATTAATATCTTTGTATGATACAAATGATCCGGAAAAAATCAAACCTAAAACTCGTCGTGAATACATAGAAGAATTCATAATTAACACAATAAATGACAGCACCTTTATTTCTATAAACTGATTTAATATGAGGTATATAATTCATTGAAAAATTGCAATGCTTTCTCCAATGGATAGCGGTAGCAAGAAGGAATTAATTTTTTATACCCTGTACTGACAAAAAAATGTGTTGAATTGAATTGTATAAAAATTGTTAAATTATTTGGTAGTTTTCTGTAAATGATATGAAATTTTACTTATTATAAAGAATTATATCCCAATAAAAAATATATTAGAACTGTTTAAAGTTATTTAAAATATTTAGATAGTTGAAGTATAGAATGTATTAATTTTGTTACATGGAATATGATTATCCAAAGGGAAATATATTTTCAAATTAAATATGATATTTAAGTTCTAACTTGACATATGTTTTTATATATTATTATACGCACACACAAAATATTTGTACTGTCACTATATAATTAAATCATCATTTCATATAACTTATTTCCCTTTTCTATTTTCAATAAAATGTATTTTCATTTTTAGGAAAACAATAATGTCTCTGGTTATTCAAACCCAGAATTGGACATGATAAGTAAAGACATAGCGGAACTTGTAAAAGAGAGGCAAAGTATGGAACAAGATATAGCACAAAAGGAAGCTGATATTAAGATAAAGAATGGTGAAATTAAAAGTTTACAGAGCGAACTGGATACACTTGCTGCTACATTAAAACAATTAGAAAATCAGAAAGGTGAAGCACAAAAGCGATTGAATGATTTAAAAGCTCAGGTAAATAACATTTTAATTTGATATATTTGGATGATTTGCTTGTTGAATGTACAGCTTTGCTTACATATGAAATTAGAAACATGGATTTGTGAATTGTATATAATGCTTTTGTTAAGATATGTAAATAATTAAGTGTACTACAATTTCTACAATTTAGAAATTATTATTTGATACAAATTAAGTTTTAATAATATAATTTAACACTGCATATTATATTATTACACTATCATATGTTTCACAAATTATTTTTTTGCGTACAAAATAGTTATCAATGAAGGAAAGAGGTATAAAGTGTAAGAGTCTTTTCCTGTATTTAATATTATCTTTTTTAACATTTTCGCATATTTCATAGTATAAATTATACGATACTTAAAATCATTTTTATACATATATATTGTCTGATTTATTTATTTATGATCTTTCTCTGATTACTTTTTTTTCAATGAATATAATTTATACTTTATATAATAGAATATTTATCAATTCATTTTATTGTTTTATTTTACAATGTGTTTAGATCCTTCATTATGATTTAGTTTTATTATGTTTTATTATGTTTGGCTTATAGAAGACAGAAGTAGATAAAGATTTGAGTGAGGTCGAGCAGAAGATACGTGAAGAACAGAAAAAGGTACATCAAAAATTTCTACTTTTAATGAAGGGCAGGTACGGTTGCGAAATACAGATTCTATTTCTCACTACTATGAGATACTGGCTACAATTCTTTAGTACTTCATCAAGTATAATACTATAAAATGATAAAAATCGGGATAGCTTTTTACAAGAATAATGATAAACCTACAAAAATTTAAAAATAAAAACATTTATGATTTCATTTTGCGTATTAATTATATTCAGAAAATAATTATATGGGACTTTATTTATATCTATATAAGCATATGTATAAGATATAAATATATAAACTAATGATTTAATATATATACACCACACATTATTTTAGAAAAAGCTTTATTTGTTTCCGTTACATCTGCATAGTTAATGCTAGTGCTTTGCTGCTGCATTGCATGATAAACTGGTTGTAGCATAGATTGCCATCAAAAGAATTATATTTGCTTACAACTTTGTGTTTGAGACTCCAGTCTAGTAAAAATTATGAAATCATGTTTTAACTTTATAAAAGCATTTCATATAAATCTATATGCTAAATTTAATTTTTTTCAAGATTGATAAAAATACAAGTATTTTTAATCTGGATTTGAGTCTTAAATTTTTATAATTGTATATAATATTTTTCTGTATTTAAAAATATATGTTGATAATTGCAAATAATTAAGTGTAGATATAACACCATACGTTATTAACAATATAATTAATTAATTATTGTATATATTATTGAGTGACGTAATTAATATATTATTGAGTGACTATAAACTTTATTAAATTACATATTTAGTCCTTGTATATAGTCTATAAGTTACATATATATGTATATGTGTATCTACAAATATACTTAACATATTACAGAAATATACTTTTATACTTATGTCATAATAGATGAATTATTATATATAATACTTTATTACCATTAATAATAGGTTGATAAATTGCGTCAACAAGCAGAAGAGCAAGAATCGGTGTTGCGTGCTCAAGAAGAAGAACTGAATTTTAAACGACAAGAATTGGAAGGCTTGAGACAAGAAGAACAGCAGTTAGAACAGCAACAAAATAAAAGCAGGGACCAATTAAATGAACTCACTAAAAATTTGCAGGATACACAGTTGCAAATTTGTCAAGCAAAAGCAAAAATCACTCATTTACAAGAACAACAACGGCAAATGAGTGATGCAATTGCACTTTATGACTCTGCACTTGCAACTGGGGATGCCACACTTGTACCTGATACTAGTCTGCAATTTAATCCCGAAATTGAAAACTTAGAGTAAGTATTTAATATGTACATTCCTTAATTGTCTTTATAATAATATTACTTTATTATTTCTGTGTAAAAATCTATAGATACGAGAAAACAAGCGAAGAAGATAAGATTCAAAATAAGAAAAACGTTCAATTTTCTAATACAAATGGAGCAACAATGGATGGGTTTGAACAAGATCCTTTTGCAGAACCATTTAATAATGCATCAACACCGGATCCATTTGGAAGTGCATTTTCATCTCCAAATACTACTGTAAGATCTTTCAATTGAAATAATTACTTATATTATTATATAATGCCTAACGTAGCAATATATTTACAATTACAGGGAGGAGGAGGAGGAGGAGGAGCAGGGGGATTCACATCTGACCCATTTAGTGTATTTGATGATAGCAATGCTGTTGTGAAACAAGATCCATTTGATCCATTTGGAGATGGAAAAAGAAATGATACTAAAGCTACCACTACAACATCAGTAAGTCATTATACGAATAATAAATTCTTTCAAGAATACAGCTGTTATTTGGTTTATTTATTAGTTCTTTTTCTCCTAGGCGACAAAAGATCCATTTGGAGATGATCCATTCGCAAATCTTCATGCACCACCTCGACCAGAAAGTCCTAGTCCTGCTCTCCCTCCTAAAAAAGCAAAACAACCTCCACCACGACCAGCACCTCCTCGACCGTCTCAAGGACCTACCGGTCCTCTACGAGCAGCACCGGCACCGCCTACACCTTCTCCTACACCTGATCCCTTTGCAAATGCTTTCTCTGCTCAACAAGGCATAATAGATAACAACAACAGTAATAATTTTAATACGTCTACTGGATTTGCAGATTTTGCTAATTTTGATTCTAAGGTATGTACTTTCACGTTTTTAAGTGTCATATAATATCGTTGAAAATTATGCTCCTATTTTATCAGTTGGTAGAACAATTATTTTCTTGGCACTCTGAATCGTATTAACCAATCTCCTTTCGTTCTGTTTAAGTGTTCCAATATATCTTCCTGGGCATATCCCTTCCTTCCTCATTTTTATCAATGTCCAGTACGTTGTATGCTGTTACTTTACGTTTTAAGTACAGTTATTTTTAACGAAGGTGTAATATATTGATAATGACTTAAACATTACTTAAAGTACAATACTATTTTACATAAATAGTAGCTATTTTACATAAATATGATTCTTAACTCACATTTCTAAACTACGAGTTACCTAATATTACTATATAATACGTCATTTTAATATATTACAATATTATTTTGTAAAATATATTTATATTAAAAAAAAGATTAATTATATTTTTTGTTTTATATTTAGGTAGAAGCTGCACAATTTTCAGTTTATTCATTGATCCGACTCCTGGAGCATGCTGTCTACAAATTAATTAATTTGTTCTCTTTGTTCCAGTATTCTATTTTCTTTTTATAATATTGCATGGAAATTTTTACATTATTTAAATAAAATGTTCGAGTTAATTCGACCAATTTAACGTCATAGAATCTTTAAACACATGTTTATTTATTCGTGAATGGTTTAAAAAGCCCTCGCTTATCATTTTTATCTATCATTTGTTGTTTCTTTTATATTTCGCTGAAAGTTGATTATCAGTTGACTACTAATTGATTAATTTAGTAACATACTACAGATTACTGCGTGTTAGAGTTTTTTATTTGTAACAGAATCAAAACGAACGAACTCGAATATTTTGACTCGCTTGCAATTGAGTATATTCTAGTATTCAACAACAGCCACGTATGGTCCAGCAGCCTGACGATAACCAGCGGTTCTTGCGCTATTCTTTCTAACTTTTCAGTAAACGAAAATTGACCACTGAAAAAAACCTGCTTCAGCCGGAACCAACACTGACTCGAACGGCACCACCCAGACCAACCAGCAGAACACATACAGTATCAACGGTAACTCCAAAGCTGCCGGATTTCACGGAAGATCCCTTCAGAGACTATCGATACGAAGATCCCTTTAACATACCAGATCCTTTCGCCGATGATGCAGAAGATCATAACGCGAATAAGAGTGAAACAACGGCTGGCAACGTGGATCCATTTAGTTACGGAACAACCTCGGTACTCTCTCGTAAAAATTCGTTCACCAAAAGCTTCGATATTGATTTCTCAAATACTTTTCCTCTGACTAAAAGCAAGTTTGAGAAAGACAATGCTAAATTCGATACTGATTTCGTGAAAGCATTCTCTGACGACAACAGAAATATAAAGGCCATCGACTCTGCGTTTTCAAACTTCAAGATAAAAACGGTAGACATAGATGAAGCATTTTCCACCAAGAATGAAAAATCTGCCAGAAGGCACGGACAAGATTTAGCACACAATAGATCTAAAACTACTTTTAACGATAAAAAATCGAAAAATGACATGGGTAAAATTTGGAACGGTAACAATGCAGCACCACCTCTCTCGTTAAGCGAAGAAGAGCAATTTGTTTGGGCATCTCAACAAAGCTTAAAGACCGAGGAGGAAAGGCGTAAGCGTAAACAGCAAGAAGAGGCTGAATTAGCTTTAGCCCTTGAACTAAGTAAGCAAGAAAAATCCGGGAAATTGTAAATTTTATCGGTAAAAGCACTTTCTGTTTGATTTATTTGATTGAATTGAAACATATACATATATATATATATATATACATATATATATACATATATTTTCGGGCACAACGACTTTACGAATCTTCATAATGAAATCAGAACTGAAAGATATATGATGTGTTAACTTATTATTAATGACTATGAGATCTGTGCTAATGAAAGGCTATGAAGGATAATCGCGTAATGCTTATTTTTAATACTACTTAGCATATCATAATCACGGTGGCACGAAAACAGAAATTGAATCAAGCATACATGCATCCAACAATTTATAGAAACATTAATTATGTAACATCAAGAAACATTTCACTGCGTATGAAGTCAGTTTTGGATGTGATCTTCTTGGTTTTCGTCCGATACAGGATACATTTAAGTATTCAACTATATAGTTACAAACAAATCTCTCGATGCATTGAATACTATTTGAACATAAAAAAAATTATATCGAACCGCGCGCTCTTTTCGATACTCTGGTTTACCACAGAGGAATCGATCGATTTTGTAAAAAAGTAAAAGGAAAGGAAAGATTAATCATTGCCTTGCAATATCGAATTCTAAGATAATGACACTTATATACTCGTAGTTGGTTGTACACTATCGCTAACGTTAAATTAGCATGTATAAAGGCAAAATATAATGGCAGATTATTGGATTGACAATAAAAAGAAAAATGTTATGTACACGTATTCAGTGAGTTCAAAGTGAGCGGATTAGTAATATAAATGGTTATCCGCATTTGAGCAGATAAAAGATTCTCAACATCGTTATACGAAGTACACTTTAATATATATAATATACATCTGTACATTTGCGAATAACAGCGGAGTGTAACATTTTTGTTTGTTTGATCTGCACTATTAATGATGTCTTATGCATGATGCTCTAACTCGGTACATGTCTTCGTCAATATTTACCCGAAGGCATTGAATAAACGACATAAAAAAATCATTCTGGCTATATAAACGTTACTAGGTAGAAATACAGAAAACATACGATATATAAAGATCATTAAAAAAATACTATCACATATTAGTATCCTTTTCGACGTGTTATTATTCTGTATAAGAAAGATCAGTTACTGATTAACATAAAAATTTTGTGTTTCGCTCTAAATACTATATACTAAAACTGTAATAAAATCCAAATGAAATTTTTAGTTTTTTTTTTAATAGACTCTGGACTTAACGAACAGATGATGCGAATAGAAGGTGCGAATATTAAACAATGGTATTTGTTATGTTGTAGTAGTGTAAGTGAACCGTTCCAATAATGTTTGTGAGAATGCCGTCTGATTCAGCCTTCGGTCTTAGTACGTCCCAAAGAAATAAGGTGTTCAGATAAAGCGTAGCTCCGTGTTTGTCCCCGAATAATCTCGCGTAGCAAGGAATCGTTCGAATCAAACACAAAGAGCCGCGTGTATCTTTACTTTTACTATTATAATCGTATAACTTTACAACGACAATGTATTACGCATGCTGTATATATTTCTATCTGTATTATTTCATGGTAATTATTATAATAATTATGTTATTGTTATACCGCTATTACGATTATTATTATGATTACTATTATTATTATTATTATTATTATTATTATCATCATCATCATTATCATCATCATTATTACCATCATCATCATCATCATTGATAGTGTAATAACTATATCATAAAAATACCAAGCGTTGTCAATATATCATTTACCAGTGAACAAGAAAGGAAGAAGAAGAAGAAGAAGAAGTAAATGACTGTAAAATCGTATTATATTATGTGTTACTAACATAAATATGGTATTATTGTGTATCGATATCGTTGCTGTTTTGGATGCTTCGAGAGTATACATACACACATCACACGGTGGCAAATAAGTAGTAACTCGCGGGAATTGAAGACGTGTGTGCCAGAATGAATATTTATCGGAATAAACCAAATGACCTAATGCCACGCTTAATTCCACGCAATAATTTAGAGGGCCTCGTCCAAAGAGTCGAATTAATATTCAGTTGTACGAACCATATTTTACTAGTAATAACGAATGATACATCGTTTGACGAAATTTCGTTATATCTATTTCCATCGTTTAATATTTAACAACGATATTTCTATAATTATTTTACAAGATGATATTATTCTTTTCTTGCTATTAATTGAATGATTAGATTCTCCATGTATGAATTTGTGATTTTCATTCAAAATACGAATATTATTCTAGAATGCTTTCAATTTATTATATCGTTTAAAACGATTTATTTTTTAAAAGTAATTCCTATTTCTTCTGTAAATCTCATGTGTAAATTGTGTAGCCTTTAGATTTCTACAAGATATTTATTTGATAATTACAACGCAAGAAAGTTGGAACAATAGAAGAAATAAAATTCGATGAACTTTGTATTTTTTCCGCAGATCTGTTTAACACATTCTGTTGCATATACCACAAGATGAATGTACTGGAAGAAAAAATAATACACTTCAATGAAGAGCATACATATGTATACATGAGATAAATCGAAGTATATACATATACGCAAGCACTACTGAATAGCGTATTTAAAATGCGTTTAGGAAACCTGACTGCGACATGTTTAGACTATGTATAAATAGAAAATGCTTTATTCCATTTTGTTTTTGTTAATACTTAAAGGACGATGAGCATATACAAGTGCTACTAAGTTAGAACGAACATTGTAACAATACATTTGATTTCAGTGATTCAATATCTATAGAAATTTGTATTTAAATGCGAAAAACGTCTGTAATTTTCTTTTCATTGGCAAATTTAAAAAAGGTATCTAAAAAATTATTCTATGCCTCGTTTCAATTAAATTATACTTTGTAATGATACTTAAATTATACAGAGAATTGTTAGTGAAATTGGAATGATGAACGTACTTGTCCATTAAGTTTTAACAATAAAGTTACGTTACAATGATACAAGTAAGATGAAATTATTAATATCGTTATTGATAAGAAAGGACGTTGATATCGTTGTTACCAATGTGCAGGTGTGCTAAGTGAACAGATGTGCGAAATTGTTAAAATCTCTTTCGTTCATGCTACATTTGTTTATTGCTAATTTATTCGATGCAACAGGACACCACCCATGGAAAGTTGCAAAATATAAATGTCGAATATGAGTTTATTTATCGATATCATCGTGCTCCTGTACGCTGTTTCAATATTCTCGACGATATCCTTTATCTCTAACATAGTCAAAACGATCGAAATAACATAAATTATTATATTACGCATCGTTAAAAGCGTTATTCTCTCATTCATTTTGTATATTTTATTATTTCGGTATTTGAACATTATTTCAGCAATGAATGTTCTCTCTGAATATGTTTTCCTTTCTTTTGTCATCTTCGTATCTTCTATAAAATGAAATTTAATCTTTTCTACACCTTTGTCCGTGAAAAAATATATTTCTATACTATTATCGAAATATATATCTTATAAAAATAACACGAAAAAAAATTTCAAAGAGATTTCAGTATCATCGCCTCGTCGAGAATGAGGATAACATCGTTCAGGGGGTCACACAGGCATACCTGACTAAAGAACATTAATATATGTACAATCCATATCGAAATTGTTATAGTTCACGTGCAAATAACATGAGTTTTCGAATAGTATGTGATAAAGATGTGTATGTAAATGTACTTGAACTATGTATAATTAACTAATTCAAGTTATTAATCCTTCAACTGGTGCGCGGTAACGGAAGTCGACTATATACGGTGTACTGTGCACAAAGAATGCTGGTTTTTTTTACATATATATATATATATAAATATATACATACATTTAGCGATTCGAGAAACATAAAAGCGACGTAAAAGAAAGAAAAGGGAGTTGTAGCGATGCTTTGTTAATTTTATGTCCGCGACTCCCTCGCTTAGTAATAAATAAGAGAAAGATGTCGCGTATATCACTTTTGTTCTCTGTGTGTAATCAGCAAAAAGATACTCACGATGTTACATTGACTATATACAAATATACATAAATGTATGTATTTTCGGTAAAGAAATTTCTCCGAGAGACTGAACATCGTAGAAGATCGTCCTTCGAAAGACAGGAATTTCGATTAGAGGTTTCTTCGCGCGCGACTTTTATATTTCCGAGAACAAGGTTCTCGTTTTAGGTGTTGCCTCTGTTAGGTATCTTACCACATGGCAATTAATCTTGTCGACATTATTTTCGAATCATAAAATAACAAAATGCGGCAAGATGCAAAAAGCTTGAAAAAATGTTGCTCTATCGATCAATCAGAAGAAGTAACAAAAAAAAAGAAAAAAAAAGAAAAGAAAAAATGAAAATAAAGAAAGAAGTAAGAGTTACTCTCGAGGCAGCGTTTGAAAGCTCACCGGAGAAATCTTCGCTGTCAAGGACGTGATTGAAAAGTATTCTAGAAATTAGAAACAAATATTCGTCAACTTCAAATTTCTCCACGAGACCGAAAAACAGTTAGTGGGACCTCGAAAGTGTCTATCATGGACAAACGAGATCCACATGTATACGTAATTGCGTAAGAGTTATCGAAATTTGTTTGCTATTTGTTTAACATCGAAAGAATGCTGTTGCACATGTGTACATGTAGGTGAAACGCACGCCGACAATTTTCTCAATTTTTCATGTATCGCGAAAGTAGAAGATGTTGAGACTGTATTACTAATATACTTTATTGCTACCCACGTGCATTCCAGTGTCTCTAAAATTTGAGTAAGAGCGAGATTCTGTTGTATGAAACAATACTCTTCGAAAGAAAAATGATAGAACAGTGTAGTATTCTTTGATACAACCAACGTAACGAAATCATAAACTCTTCTTGTTGAAATTATTCGTTGGCGAATTGCAACCTGTACGAGAGGTATTATGTTCCTTCTTCGTTGCTTATGTTCTACCTGATTTTAAATAATTTCACTGACATGTCCCATGCCGTATGAGATGATGTTAATAATATAAACATCGATCGAAAACGTTTGTTTAATAGAAATGTTCTTCTGTTTAATATTAAACTAAAATAAAAAAAAAAAAAACATTTTATTATATATTCGCAATATCTATATAATTAGATATTGTAATTTAATATGTTAATACGATTCGACGATGTCATTCGAAATGTTACATTTCTTACGGTGTCGTACGTGTTAAGTATCTTTGCTCAACGTCTAAGTATCTCGTAAGATATCTATTTCTATTTCGTAAAATTTATCAAGAAAGATATGATTTATCGGTTTTTGTGCTACAAGTTGAAAAATCAATTAGAAGTCTGATCGTTCGAGACACGCTGTTGTACGCTCTAAATATTCCTGAATGCTCGCTATTTAGCTGGTAACAAAGATAATCTGTTGTTCGCCAAGCGTCTGCCAAAAGTGCATGCGAATAGTAATTTATTATTATCGCTCGTCGGAACTCGCGTTAAATAGACATCGTACAACGCTCGTCGTGATTCTCAAGTGGACGTAATTGATGATCTTTCATCGAATCATTACAAACATGAATATTTCACGAGTATCGTAGAAACTACTTCCTCGCTCAAAAATCTTAAGACAATTATTATTATATTAGGTTAAAAATTGGATAACACTATGTATACAATAAAGATATCAAAAATTGTTAGTTATATGATAAAGAAAGTAAATGTTATTGAAACATGCATGCGATTTAAAATTTATAATTTACATCGGATACCAAGGTTTTATTAAAAACGGTGAATGCCCTAAGACTTTTGAGTGGGAGTATACATATTTCGATAATTATATCAAAGAAGTTTCCTGAAACGCAAGGAAACGGCTGTTCATTCGTATTCAGTCGTATTTTCCAAACTTCTTTCACATTATCGATTCTTATTAATTTATAACACATCGTTTCTATATTTTTGCAAATATCGGAGAACTTCAATGGTATCTTTTTAATCGATTATAAACATGTATTTGCAACTGGACAAAAGAATACTCAAGCCAATTAACTTTTACGAATTCGATATACACGCTTATATCCTTCGTCTCATTTTTCTTGATAAAAAAATACCAAGTTTATAATCAAGTTTTGTTATGTGACCACTCCGTGGTCATGTGATTAACAAATATATTGTACCGATGTTACGAGTTCTTATAGGCAAATACCTATATAGCAAATCGTTGTTTAATATAATATAACCCCTTGTACATAATAAGTTTAAATATACAAACATCTGGTTCACTATGTGTACATTAACCTACGTATACTTACTTCTCTCCATTTTTTATTTTCGATATTCTTCGAAGAGGAAATGAATTTTAAACTTATTTTTTTTGTTAATTTTTACTACTTTCAACATTCTGCTTTTAAGGAACCGTACAATTATATCGATAGTAACATTGGAATTTATTTTGATTAAGTTACTTTTTACGATTTGTCAAAACTACACCCTCATTAAGAAAAAATATTTAATCTCGTTGTTAATTTCTTGAATTTACATTTCGTAAACTGTTTATACTTTCCTATCAGTATAAAATCCAGTATAAAAAAAACTAGAATTTAATAAATCGGATTAATAGGTTTATTTAAATTTGATCGAAATATCGAAGCTATTTTCACTAAGATAATAATGTAAATATATTCAATTGTCACACAAAGAAGAAGTTACGGTCCTGAAACGTGGATTTATTTACCGCAAGATGTCATCATTGCGAAAATGCATTCTTATCTAGTCATACCGGTTTTAAATTTAAATAAAAATAGCGTTATTATCGTAGATATGCATTATAACCAGTACCCATTGAATATTACGAGCTTTTCTAGCAAATAAAAGAAAAAGTTAAAATAAAATTTCGTCATATATATGAAATATGTATGACATATCAATACATAAAATATTAATTAATAATACACACACATAAATACATAAAGATGAATGAATATTATATTCTTAACGTTATTAGAAAATGATTATAGAGTACAAGGGTACGATATATATTTGAAGATACAGAAACAATGCTAACTAAATAAATGCAATATTTTTATGATAGGAATATATAATAAATTTGAAATCATTGGAAGACATTGATTAGAATCGTTAAAAATATTACTAAAATTATAACATATTTGTCTAATATTTATTGATTTCATCCGGATATATATTGATACAAATCGTTATTTTTTTTCGACGAATGCCTTAAATAGCCGCCTCTTTTAAATGCGTTATACCTTTTCTATTGTGTGATCATCGCATCGTCACGTATTTCGAAACGAAACTGCACTATACAAAAGTGATCATGATTGAGAGAGATTAATCGAGTACTTAGTTTGTTTAATAATATCTTGTTAATAAATGAATCATTAATACGTAATCAGAGTGTATAGTTTTGTAAAATAAATAGCCTGTTAGAAGAAGGACTCGGAATTTCTACAGCAGCTGATGTGTAAAGATGGCCAAGCTCAATACAAACAAATAGTGATCAGTTATGTGCTGATTTCACAACTGACTGTGCACTAAGGGGTGAGTAAATTTGATTCACGCGAATAATGTAGATAAATAGTTTTATTCTGCAGTAACTGCGATATTTTCTAAGAATATTTCGAATTTTCAAAAATATTGAATAACAAATGACATCTTTCCTGACCTGCTCAATAAAACTTCTCATTTACGTCAAATTTACGACAGCGTTGTCTTCATATGTAAATTTTTGCTAACTGATCCTTGTATTCGAACTGATGTGTCGTTCACAGTTTTATCAAGTTTTTTTTTTATTGTTGATAAAATGTAAAAAGTAAAGTATTTTTTAGTTTCGCTTTTTTAAGATAAAAATTGAAATTCAATCTCTTAAATTATTAATGCAACTTTTCTAAAAATGTTAACAGTATTTTTATATTTATAGACAAACGACAAGGATATTTACTTTTATCATACGTTGAAAGATGGCTTATGATCCACGTAATATAAAATATCCATCTGATATGCACAACCATCAACATAATCAGCCTAATATCACTGGATATACATACTCTGGGCATCCGGTAACTCATGTTCAACAAACGGATGAAAATAGAAATGAGAATAATTGTGGAAATAAGGAGACATGCCCTCAGATATCTCATCAATCTTCGGGTACACAGACTATTCAAAAAGTAGATGCAGCAACTATGACTGATCCGTTACAAATAGATTTTAGACTTACTTCAGAGTACTTAGCACGATGTTCTAGTACATTAGGTTTACCATATGTAACTAAGTATGAAGAAAATAGCAACAATTCAACGCATAATTGCCAAGAAATTCGACCAAAAATTGAATTTGAAGTTGAGCCACAACATATCAATGGTAAACACATGAAAAAAGATATAACAGAAATTGAGAATGTTCTTTTTTGTAAATGATAAATTTTATTGTTTCAGGTATGTTAATATATCGTTGTCCAGAATGTTCATTCAGATTTGAAGACAGAGAGGCGTTACACGAACATCTGGAAGATCACAGGCAACGACCTCACATTTGTGATATTTGTGGCGCAAGTTTAAAACGCAAGGAACATCTAGATCGTCACAAACAAGGACACAATAAAGATAGGCCTTATCAGTGTAATATGTGCTGCAAAGCATTTAAACGCAATGAACATCTTGCACGTCACATGATTATACACTCAGGTAGCAAAAATCAAGTTTGTACAGAATGTGGCAAAGCTTTTTATAGAAAGGATCACTTAAAAAAACATTTGCAAAGTCATAATAGTAGCAGAAGCAAAAATCTAAACAGTTCGCAGAATAATCAGAATAGCCATAATAACGGCGAAGAAGGATTAAGTAGTTTTGCAATGATGATGAGGCAGACTGGGCCACCTCCATTTTCTATTTTGAGAACTTAATACATTTTTATCTTAATCTTAAAACAAAGTTGTTTTGTAATTTAGGCAATTTAAATTTGAGAGATTGATACAGCGAGCTTTATCAGAGACACTTTCATGATGTAACGGAATAGTTGTTGATGGTTCCGAATTTTGCAGTTTCAAACCAATTACAATCGGATTGAATAACTACAATTGTTCAATTACAGCTATAGTAGACTCTAGGTTACAATGTTGCGGGATTATCCAAAATTCCAAAGGCTCCGGTGTTCTTTCATCTCCAACATATATATATATATATATATATATATATATATATATATATATATATATATATGTATTAGTCTGGAAATGCTACTTATAACGTAGCTGAAAAACAAACAGGCTCTAAATTAATTCTGCAAATTTTATATTTCTCTTTTTAATATGCCTCTAATATGCACAATATTCTTAAAGTAAGAACGTACCTGTTAAGGGCAGTTTTTTGAAATGTAATATATATATTTAGATACTTTAAATAATTTTATTTAGGAAAGATATTTATATAAATTATTCAAGCTTTTATATAAATTACAACTGGGTATAAGCCCTAGTATCGTTGAATTTTTTTCTTTAAATCTTACATTTGATATGATGTTCGAAATGTATGGAAAGAACAAGAATAATGCTAGCTTAGCAATAAAATGTTTAGTTTCAAATTTAATAAAAAAATGTTAGTATATTAATTAGATGTATCTTACTGTGTATTCTAAATTAAAGCAGCCTTTGTAAGACCAGCTTTTAAATACTTTCATCTTTAAGCAAAAAGAGATGCAAATACTCTATAATACCGTGCACAAACGATTCTTGTTATGCTCAAGATACTGAAAGAAGATGCGTATTTGTTATATATGATGTGTGAAAGTGGAACGAAAATACATGATTTTGTTTTCTGCTAAGATAACGGTATCAATCATCTTGGATCATGTGCCTAAAAGAAACAGCATAATAACACCTATCTTTGCACGTAATTATGAAAAAGGAATATAAAATCAACGTTAAGAATAGTCTGTAATCAATGGAATACATTTTGTAGCCCTAACTGGAAAGGAACATTGCACAAAGTACGGTTTTTATCGATATTAATTTCTCCGGTACTTTTTATTTATATGCCTTTACCTTCTTTCATGTTGTACATTGTAAATATGTAGGATTAAAGAAACTTTGATCCATGTTAGAGTAAGAGCAATGTTCCTTAATGTTTAAAGTTGAAACAGCGATGAATGTAAGGATATGTCATGTTAAATAATTTAATACTGCAGTTTACATTGTGTGAGCGTGTCAGTATGTTTGTACGTGTGCTATATAGAAATATATAGATATGCGTATAATATGTAGTAATATGTATTGTATTATATTAATATGTTATATGTTATACGCGTATTTACACGTGAAATGTTACGTCAAATTACCCCTGTAAATTATGTATTTATATTTATTAAGAAGAACCGACCATATATCGGCTTTACTATATAACGCTTCCAAAGTGTACATAATCGGACATATTACGTGAAATATGGTTAAAAAAAGATCAACGTTTTGTTATCGGTTGTAGTAGTTACAATTAAACTAATAAATCATTATTACATAAAATTATAAGTCGTTTTAAATTAAATCATATTTTATAACCCATTTGTGTGTGTGTGTGTGTGTGTTTGTTTGTTTGTTTTAGCATCAGGATATGGAGAACGAAGGAATTATGAATAATAAAAATTAGCATATTTTCTTAGATGACTTTTCATACAATTTTTATATATATATATATAGATATATATATTATATATATAGGGTATTACATAAAGCAGCACTGGGAAATGTCCGAAAAAACGTTCACAAACTTTAAACTTCTATCCTCGCAACCTAAATTCGTCTGTCTGTATTTTTTTTTTTTATACCTACATCTCCCTTTTATACGTTTCGTCTTCTCATCTACTACATAAGTCTTGCTTTTTTGTTTGTCTCAAACTGCGTACCTCTTTCCTCGTCCTTACATTCCTGAAGATTACATGTTTTTTATGCATTCTATACAAAAATAAAACGCTGAGATCATCAGAGGGTTCGCATAGTTATACACAATTTCTCTTATTAGTCCTTTCTTTCTTTTTTTTTGTTTCATCTTATCTCTCTTCCCTTTCTTCTTCTCTCTTTTCCCGCTTTCTGCTCTCTCTCTCTCTCTCTCTCTTTCTTCTCCTCTTTCTTTTTACTACTCGTCTGTTCTTTCCCTTTTTGATTTACGCACCATGACGAACGAACGGTATTATTTTACTCTTTCCTTTGTACCCTGGAAGACTGTGGTACAAATGTTTCGGTGAGGAACAAACGGAAATGAAGAAAATGAAAACATGGTGGATTCAAACAAAAGGCTCGTATTTCCTATATTCCGAGCTTGAAAATTTCACTATTTCCCTTTCTTTCTCCTTTATTATCTATCGGATGTCCGGAAAATCCACAACCGGAAACGCAATCTTAGATTCGAAAAATGAGTAACGAGTAAATTTCTTTTTCGAAGGAAGTACATCGTTTATCGATGTTTAATACTTCTTTTTCGTATTTCTTTTTTTTTCTTTTTAATCCGAAGCTACTAATAATCGCAATTATGGCAGTATCTATGCGCTCTTTAGGCATACGGTTTATCGTGATACACTAAACGGTGGTGAACAAATCGAGAAGTTCAAGAAATACAGTTCTTCGAGACAAGACAAATACGATTCAACTCGAGATATAGCTACCGAAACTTCAAGTTTTCTAAACGATATATCCTATTGTGTGCATTCAGCGGTGCGTCGAAATTAATTCTCAGAGAGTTCTATACGGTTTATATAAAATATTCACCATTCACAATTTGGCTAGTCTATTACAAAAGTATATACCTTGCTAACATTTGATCGGTCGCAATGTAAGTACCTTCGCGCTATTTCGAGTAATCTATAAAACGTCAGCCTTTGCAGTCTCGTAAAAAGTTTGTAAGAATATCTTTCTTACGGATCTTTAGTATTGCGTTTGTGTGTCCAATAAGAAGAGTTGCTTAAAAAATCTTTTACAGATCTATTTAGACAAATTGCATGTACGATTTGTTGGCACCCTCTGCACTTACGTTTTCGAGTAAAATGCTACCGTATTAAAAAGCAAAATGAACAACAAGAAAACGAAATAAATTACGAAACTATCAAAGTTTTCATATTTTTATGTTTTTACTACATATTCTTTTTAATTTCCAAAAATGTTCTCCAAAGTTATGAATCGAATGTGAGTTTCTTTTGTCGCGTGGAACAAGCGATTCATGAGTGCAAAGGGTTCAAATAAAATCACTGTCATAACTTCTCTACTATATTATCGAGACAAAACTAATGGAAGAGAGAAGAACAGAAAAAAGAAAATAAATTGGCTCGTTGCGTCGCGGACTCTCCGGCTACTCGGTAGATGTCTATTTTACGCGTAATGACTTATGTGCAATGCGTACTTATCATATTCCCTAGGCTATTGGAAAAAGAGGAGTTTAAATGCTTTGTACTATGTCGAGGAATTTGTATATCTTTCCATATTTCCCTTCCGTCGTTACTCGCCTGTTGTGCTGACGTCTCTGTTTGAAAAACCGGTAATCACATTTACGCACACGCGCACAGAGGACGCACGCAAAAAACGCAAGCACACATACCACGCCGACTGGACAAGCCGAGAAACTGAACCGCGGCAGCTGGATACTCCGATAAAATATACACGTAAGAACAGCGCCCGTTGGTTCATGCAAAACTTCTCCTCTTTCATTCGAATCCTTTACGGTCTAGCTCCTCTACTAATTTCATTTTAATCTATAACTTTTTCCAAAGGACTTATTACGATAGAAGAATCGGTTAACCGGATTTTTTGGTTTTTTAACTAATTCCCAAAATAGATAAAACAAGATATCGAAATGTAACGGTAATTTAAGTTCCAGAAATTAATTTTTCTTTCCTTTGCTAAAAATTTCTATTCTTCTTTCGTTTGTTTGTGTGTGGAAAAACTGATAAAGTTAGACTGTAAAGGATCGTGTAAGTACACGTGTACTAACTGCGTCTTACGTCTAAGGTTACTTAAAAAACCAACAGCTATCCGATGAACTTTATAAAAAATTATTCGCCTCTCGATCGAGAAATCATTATCTTGCTCCATTCGAAAACGATGCATTTTTACTTGGTGTTCGTCTTAAGTCTATCCCTTCTTTCTTTCTTCTTCGGTTTCGTTCTATTTACAAGGAAAAAAGTGCGCGGGAGAACGCTTCGGTGCCTCTAAATATATTAGCGCGAATCTCAAGTTTCGTTATTGTACTTTCTCCCCTCCCTTTTGCGTTCTTCTTTTCTTTCATTTTTGCATGAACCAACTAAAATCCGTAGCTCGCGCGCGAAGCAAATTATTACGCTTCACGCGACGAAGCCATTTTTTTTAAATCGAATTCATTTTCGGCTCTATTCTGCATTAGTACGATTAAGAGTTTTTTTTTTTTTCGACACTGCGTAGAAAAATATGGTTTTCATTGTCACCCTCATATCTCTCAGTGAATTGCGTTTGATTTACAACAAACTGTTACCTTTTAAACTTTTAGTTTTTTTTCTTCTTCCCTGTTCGATCAATTACCTTTACGTCTGATCGCTCGTCGAAAACAATCGGTTTTACGATAACTACACGGTAAATTAACGAGAAATCAATGCTCGAAACTGTGTTTTCCATCGTCGTCGTTCTTTCTGGTTATTCAATTTTTCTCCTTACTCGTTTCGACGAGGTTGAGATCGATAGACGCGAAGACTCGTCGTTACCGAACACGATGTCCCGTTTCGAGCAACGATTACTTTCGAACTTACTACAGAAATAGCATTCAAACGTCTAATCGTATCGCTGTAAATGATAGTATACGAATAACGCAAAAATGTAATAGTAATAACAATAACGGTATTTCGTGATATTAATCCTCTATAATCTAAACAAAGCATTCGATGCTTTGAGGAAAAGTTCTCATTTTCAAAAATTTTGGAGACCTTTTTACAAATTTGTTTCTTGTTCCAAGAGAAAATGTTTAATGCTTTAAGTTAAAAGCCATTACATACTCGCGCGCATTACTACGAATAGTCCATAGAGGATTAAGTAAACACCAGTACGAAACGCTTTTACCATACGAAAAAAGGAATTCTACGAGTTTCCGTGAATTTGTTTTCTCAAGATTTAAGACCTTTCTTTCTTATGTCTTCTCCCTTACAGTTTCTAGTAAAACTGTAAAACCAGATGTACGCAAATTCAATCTGTTATTATCATTTTGTCATTTTTCCCATTCTCTCGCTCTCGGTTTCACTCGCAGTCTCTCCCTTTCACTCTCTTAGCTCGTGCAACTTAGGCAATAAAGGCCTATACCTTATTACTACTTATGCTCTATAAAACGCGATACTTATGCTCGTTTAATCATTAGACACTACTATATCGATTACAAGAACGGAAAACGTATGTATCTAGGGGCAGAAGACAAATTAAATCATTTCCAACCACTGAGTTCGCGAAACAGAGTCCCTCGGTATCTTCTGTAACGAAGCTGTAGTTTCGCTTCGTTCGATTCATGGTATAAAGTAAAATATCTATACGCTCGATACACAGGAAGGAATAAGTACAAAACGTATACATAGCTCTACCAGCGAAATTCTAATCTTGAAAAATGCAAATAAATATTTCCCATCCCATCCGAGTAACAAATTTTCCACGTCCTTTTATACTTGGCTTTTGCCATTTAACGAAACACAAAAAAGATTGCTAAAAAGGAAAATTGAAGAAATCATAATTGAAAAGTACAGAAAAAACGTGTTTCTTCGTTCTGTTCGCTCCCCTTTCGTCAATAACTCTCGTCTCTGGATCCTCTTTTTTTTTTCTTTTTTTCTAAAAAACACACATCTTACTTTTTCTTCTCTTTCAATAATCATTTTCACATTATTAAAAAATATTTCATCTTCTTCCTCTCTCGATCGCCCGTTGAACCGCTTTTTGTTCATATCTTTTTTGTTAGCTTGCTCGCGGCGCAAAAAGAGTGTCGGATGGCGACGAAAACGACAAAAAAGTTGCGAACGGGGGACGAAAGAGGAAAGGAGCATACACAGGGTGTCCCGAAAAAGAGCTATGCACGAGGCCATATCCATGGACTTTTACTCATAAGGTGGAAAAAGTATGCAGGTGCGGTTAAAGTCCAGCGCTATGCAAAGGCACCGGAGAATTGTTATTTTTCTTTCTTCTCTTCCGTTTTTACAGACGCGTTAACTATTCTTATTCCTCCCTTTCCTTTCTCTCCTTCTCATCTTTTTTTTCTCTAGGAACACCAACTATGCCTATTATACCTCGACGAAGTGGTCGGTTTTCTGAAATATCAAAGACAAACTGTCCGCCTCGTCGAGCGCGGAAATATCAGGTTCTTTCTCCATTTTTTTATTCATTTTTCTTTTTGGCTACCCTTGAAAATAGACCGCTTCTTGAGCCTCTCATTTGTTTAATCTCTCAAAAAAAAAAATCATACGTCGAACTTCTGAAAAATGTTTCTCTCCCTCCCTCTCTCTCTCTCTCTCTCTCTCGCTCGCTCGCTCGCTCTTTTTCGCGCGCGCTCGCTGTTTTATTTTTTCTTTTTATAAATCGTAAAGCTATTTGTCATTATTTTCATCTCACTTTTCCTCTTCATTTAGTCCACCGACTTCCTGTTCCGGAAAAATTTGATCTCTCTCTCTCTGACTCTCTCTCTCTCTCTCTCACACACATTATATATATTTTTATATTATATTATATACTTTTATATATATAACTACCCACATGTCAACGTTCTTTCTTCTTTCCTCTCTTTCCTTTTGTTTAATTCTTTCACAGGCTCTTTCTCTCTTTCCCTTATACTTTTCGGATTATTATATGCACGCATAAAACGCACGCAAACAAGCACACACGTCCCGACATATTTTTCTCTCCGATTCGGCGCGCGCGTGCATGTACACGCATACAACACACGCAGACATACGCATCTTTTATACTTCTCTCCTCTCGTCTTTCACTTACATATCGTAGTAATCTTATTTTTTTTTCTTCATCTTGTATACAAACTTACTCGCTAAAACATATAACCTAAAGTGTACTCTCTGTTCTCTTTCTTCTCTTCTCTTTTTTTCATGATTACAAGTACATGGCGGTGGAGTATTTTAATACAGCTCGTTCTTTTATACTTTTTTTAAATGTATATATATATATAACTTTTAGTATATATATATATATATATATACACATATATATTTGTATATAATATTTTTAGTACATCCTTATATTTGAGGTCTGACGAATCCTGAATTTTTCATATTACCTGCTATAGAACGTATATACGACTTTTGCTAGAAATATGATGCAAAACAGTCGGTGAGGATCGATTGGAAGAAGACCAAAAATTTATGATTACTGGAACAAAACTTGAGCGAACGTTAGAAAATAACTGTGTGTATATTTACGGTCAAACGTAGGAAATAATTAAAATATATGTATATCAACGATGAATTTGTACGTCTATTCTATTTGCATACCCTAAGTTCTTTACAAAATACTTTATAGTTCATTCTCGTAAGCAGTAATGGATCGCCGAAACGCGTCGTCCTCCCAACGAATACGATGCTTTCAATATTTTCCCTTTCCTTTCTCTCTTTCCTTTTTATAATAGCGCATCACATTCCTAACTACTTTTTTCATACGTTATATTCTTGCATTCTGTTTTCCTCATACGGTTTACATCAGAACGTAAACGTATTAAGCAGCTGTTGCGTGTAATGTTCAAGGATATAGGACGTTTACTTTTAAGAATTAAAAAAAAAAAAAAAAAAAAAAAAAACAGGACGAAAGGATAGCGTCGACGATCTGGTAGACTGAATTAATGCCTGTGGCAAGAAAGTATCGGCGTAGAGAGTTCGAAGAAAATGGCACACTGAATAATACTAAAACGAGGAAGAAATGGTTGAAAAAAACATATCAGACAAAGTGAGACAATTGGAACAAATGTCAGTTTTGTCCGAAACGATCACAGTCCGCGAGGGTATTTCACTTCCACGATGCGGATAAATAAGACATAAAAAAAGATTATAAAACTAGCATTCTTTTTAACGACGATTACTTGAATATTTACTATAATATATACGTATAAAAATTATAATAATAATAATAAACAAAGAAAATCAAAAGTACATGAAGTCTAACGAAAAACGTTCACTAACACGATCAGTATTCAACGAAAGTTAAAGGGATTTAACGAAAAAAATATGTATAAAAAACAATGTAAAAACGATATAAAAAACGATGTAAACTCCTAAAGAACTTACGTATATAAAAAAAGTGAGATATAGTACGATTCTCGGCGATATCGCAAAATATATACGTGTACATAAATACATACATATGTATATATACGCAATTATGTATAAATGTATACATACAAGCAAAAATTTGGAACTATATATTGTAAAATATAAAATACTGTCAACTTTGTATATATACGAAATAAATTTATAAAAACAAAAGCGAAATAATGTTCTTTCGTTCCTTTATCCACTAAAGTATTGCCACGTGTTCTTTTAGCTACTGCTTTGTAATGTTTCGTTAAAACATTAAATAACTCGACTCTAAAAATAAAATATTTTCTAACTTCGTCGAAAAGATTGTAAACATATTTAATTCTTTAGATCAAGATACGATCAAAATATCACTGAGTCGATGATTAAAAGAAACATACTTTTCAGGTTATTAAGAAATTGAAAGACGTTACATATTAATCGGTGGGATGACTCGTTTGCATCCTTATATACATGTCTTCATTCGCACAAATTCCAAACTTTTGTTTGTGTTCAACGATTTTCGGTTGACTAATTGAAAATGAATTTGTAAACTAAATTGAATCGTTCGGTTCAACTCATTTGGAAAAAATTTATAATATTTCTCTCTCTTGATAATAAGCTTAGCTTGATAATAAGTAGCTTCTTTGTGTTTTACATCAAGCCTTCATAAAAATATGTTTTGTTTCTCATACATACAGTAGTATGGCAAGACTTTTATATCAGGCTCTAATCTAACGCTCCTAGAGAAAATTATGGTGTCTCTTTTCCGTGTGCATGGAAACACTCTCTATGTCTCTTTCTTCATTTTTTTCTTTTTTTTTTTTTTTTGATCATGTACATACACATATGGCACACTTTTTCAAGATAAGATCTACGCGTACATATCTCAAAAACAATACCCGACACACAGGTGATAAAAACTGTGCATACCGTTGAAAAACTTATGCGACTGTCACAGCTTTTGCGTTATTGTACTAGGACATAGAGAGTCAGCAGAATCACGGATAATTGTTTGTTATCGTAGAAAACTTACTAAAGTCGAAACGAAGAAAAGCGGTCGAATTAACTCTCACTGGCTAAGAGTACTCGTATAATTTGTCAGTTTTGTTACCTCTTGATCGAGGTCTTCCCCTGCTCTCAGAAATCTTTAACGTGTCCCAAAAAACTGAGGTCGTGCGTTTGATAGTGGCTGGACGTAGCAAGTGGCGTGACACTCGATTGGTGCGCCACGTTAACGGCCGTCAAATGATGATGATGCAACGAATGATGAGAAGTATGCGAGTGAAGAATATTATTAGGATGGGGAACTTGGAAGTTCCCTGGTGGCGGGGCTCAGGACAGGAGAGGTCCCGGATGTCCACCAGAAAGAACAGACGATGCTGTAACAGCTGTTGTCTGCATGTTTGAAACATTATTTTGTTGTTGATTTTGCTGTGTACCTAGAGATAAAAGAATCTCGTTACCATAACAAAAATGCTTTATTTATGTCTATCATTACACAGACAAAAAATACTTCTATCTCCTTACCAGCATTTTGACTGAGCTCAGCTTTTACCCTTCTTGCAATGTGGCTTCTGGTATGCTTTCTTAAATGATCTTTACGATAAAATCCTTTTCCACACTCTGTGCATACGTGTCGTTTCTCGCCAGAATGTATAACAAAGTGTAATGTCAATTGCTCTTTCCTTTTGAAAGCTTTTAAACAAACGGTACAAACGTATGGACGTTCGGGGTTGTGACTCTGTTTGTGACGTGTAAGATGATCCTTTCTTTTGAGGCCTGCCCCACAAATATCGCACACGAATCTTCGTTCTAAAGTATGTCCCAGAAGATGTTGTTCCAACAATTCACGTTCTGGGTATGCCATATGACATTCTGGACAGCAATACAATGTAGAGCCATCTAGAGCCGTCGTTAAGCGAATTTCTCCAGGTTTTGGACGTGGCTTTTTCTCCTTGGGAGCCTTCTTCTTTTTCTTCTTTTTATTATTCGGGGACATCATTATGTTAGGCGTTGTTGTAGTTGCTACAGCTACAGAAGTGGTTTGTGCCATTTCTGATTCTTTCTTAATACTTTCTGCAGAATATTTTAAGAAATGATGTAAACTTAACGGTAAAGTACTAGCTGGTAAATGACTGAGGTAATCTGCCACTGTGGATCCAGGAGTAGCCAAAGACTGCCACGTAGCAGGCATAGTTGCAGGAGTTTGAGTATGAGCGTGCTGCTGATGATGTTGATGCATCGTATAATCTTGTTGGCTACCATTTGTCGTAGTTTCTCCATTGCGCTGTTGCTCGTCTCCCTTCTTTTCTTTATTTTTATCTTTATCCTGCAGGAGATTGCAAACATCTTGTTGATTTATAGTTTCGGTCGCTTGCTGAAAAGTTTCCATTCTCTATTAAGTACTTCTATATTATCCTATGCTTTAAATTTTAATACAGAAAGACAAAGTAGCTGACCTGATGATAAGAACGCTTTTCTGGCATTCCAGGCGAATTAGAGGGCCGCTGTTGAACTGGTTGAGCTTGGGAATATGGTACGTTTGGGTAATGATGAACATTGCTGTTAGGATAACTTGCTTTATTGTTCATCATCACTTGTGACTGAGCAGATTGCACGCCGTTGCTTTCAGGACGGTACTTTCCCATAACCGGCACTCCAATCGGAGGCTGGTTGGGAAAATGATTGGCGTAACGTCCGCCCGCACCGCCGGAGCCGTCGGTTGCGAACTGATGAATACTAGGAATAGTACCGGGAAAATGGCTTCCGAACGGCGGGAAATTCATTGCAAACCGTCAATCAAATACCTGAAAAATTGTAAACGAATTAGAACCGATATAAAATGATACTTATCGACACTTTACATACTACGAGTTACAGGATGGTTTCGCGGAAGAAGTTCGTCGGTCAACCAACATCTTTCAACATTTTCCCAAAATTTACAATTACGACGCGTTATCGTTAACATACTAATAAACATTGAACAACTCGTCGACATTAGACAATGATATGTGCCTATGAAATACATTGCAACCGCCTTAAACAAAAATTATGCCATCGTCCGTGGGAAAAACTCGGGGAGAGAAAACTCGGAAAATAAGTTGTCGGCGACATCGGCGATAACAACGGGAGAGACGTTTCGCGGGTACATGACACACCGAGACGAAGATATCTGGTACGTCCAACTTAAATGACGCCCGAGTATTTACTCACAGCAACGTCCCTCTCCCCATGTTTCTTCGCCGTGGAATCGAATCCTTTCCTCGGAGGGGGGTCTCCGAGAGGTGAGAGCGAGCGTAGGGGCAGATTTTTACAACACGAGAGACACAAGCATAAGAAGCAAGAGAACACAGCACGCCACCGCCACCGCCGCTGCTGCGTCAGCCTTCTGTCACGAGGAAATACACACAGGGGAAACAGTCGCGTTTCCCTTCTTAAACCGCACGATTGTTGTACAAAAAAAAAAACACGTAAATCTTCACTGGTGCATATACTAGGATATTGCACGCGTTCTTTTAATAAGGATTACGAAGGATATACACTGATTATAGAAAAGGGTAGAAGACGGAAAAAGACGTTAAAAAACGAATATTGTAAGCGGCGGAGGATCGTCGCGATGCGGGGGAAGGGTGGCCGTAGAGGGACGGCGGCGCGGAGAACGGGAATCAGAGGACGGGAAGAATGAAGGAGAACGGGGGAGGACGCAGGGGGGATGATCTGGTGGCAGAGGGATGGGTACAGTATGCGTGCAGTGGGATGAAGTGTGAGGGGAGAGACCCGGAGACTTCCCCCTCTCGGCACCTAGTCGATACGCGGGGGCCGAATTCGCACGAAATTCAGCAGAAAATGGCCGTACCGAATACGGAACATCACGAACGTTAAGCTCTAACTTAATTCGAAAAAATTTAGTAGAAAATCCACCTTACCATTTAGTACTTAGCAGCTTGCGCTCGCCTGGTACAAAAATTTTCACGAAGCCGAGAATCTCCGAAAAAAGATCCCCCGCTCTATGTGTGTGCCGTTGACACCTGTCCCTCAAGTCGGTGCCCCCACCCCATCCGTCCGCCCTCTACTGTGCCAGCCTCTTAACTATTTTTTCTCTCTCCCGACCCTCCTCGCGACCGCGCCGGCGAAAATGCCCGAATCCATCGGGGTTTTAACTTCGAATTGCTCCCGGCGACCTGCCATTATTTTCTCTCTCTTTCTCTCCGTCCATGGGAGTAGGAACAAGTTCGAGATATATACTCCACGGTCGTCGAGGAATACCACCAATCAGAAAGAGAAAAGTACGGAGCGAAACTTGACGAGGAATATCTTGTGTCTTATAATGTTATATTTTTGTAATTAACAGTTAATTAATAATCTTTATTATTGCAGAATGTGAAATAGAATTTAATAATATAAGAATTTATAGCTAATGTGTATGAAAATTGTTGTAACGAATAATTTATTTGCAAATGAATATTTTATTAAAATTAATAAAAATTAAAATTGTGTGTGTGTGTGTGTGTGTGTGTGTGTGTGTGTGTGTGTGTGCGCGCGCGCGCGTGTGTGTGTACTTATATATATAGTAACATAAAAAAATATATAATCCTTACATCCATTAATAGAATAATAACAATACAAATATACAAATGATTTCAAAGATTAATAGATTCTCCTGTATATAGATCATCGGTTAATAGTTTGTTTATTTAAAATGCATCGATATCTTTTAGACATTAACATCTCATGCTCGGTAGTTGATAAATTAAAAGTACGCGAATCAATAATACAAAAATTTTTATAATTGGTTAATCAATAGAAAATTGTTTATATTAAATGTTTTATTTTAGCTATTTTCTCCAATATTTATGTAAGTAACAATGAAAATGACTTATAGACTATCCATACTGATTATGATAATAGCTATAATAATATGATAATAAAATAATAATTATATTTCTTGTACAGTTATACCCATTGCCTTTGATAATGATACTTGCAATAAAAATTATTCTTTTTGTATACATACATCTTTTTCTCAAATGATCTTGAGAGTGTATCATGATTGATTAATAAATTGGATGATGGTTCATTCCCAACAATTATTTGCTGTAGCTCTGAAATGTGCATTTTATGATAATACAAAATCTTTTTTTCAAATATGTATATTCAACTGAAAGAAGAGAATTAAAAAGTTTTCTCATAAAAACTATTAGTTTAGTAAATAAAACGATTTAAATACTATACAAAATAAATTACACTAGCTTAGAATCTCTAGATGTATTAGTGGCTGTAAAACTACTTTTTGCTGAATTTAAATACACGGTTTTAATTAGCCACTCGTATTTTGTGATAATCTTAAATTAATTCAAAAATAACAGATGTACTTACATTTAGTTATTTTGAAATTTTTGTAATAATAAATGTATTTTTCTTAGACTGATTTATATTGATAAAGTAAAAAATGTATCTATTTTCATAAAAGCAAACATTAGCTAATCAATGTGTAGATGCAGATACAAATATAAAACTTTACAATTTATATCGCAAAACGTAGTTTTCTTTTAAATGTTAATCATCGTTCAACGGTTTTTACGATACACTCTTGTTTCGTGTCTTTATAATCACGTAAAGAACAAGTGGAATAAATAAATGGATTCATTTTATATCTGCGCGACAGTTTCTTCCCTTTTTGTGAACAGTAAATTGGTTGTATTTACAGCCCTGCCTTGTGTATTATTTTAGTTTAGTTTCTTATGCATTACGTATTTTTCTCGTCCTATATTTATTGTGAATAAAAAAAGAAAAAAAATTAACTTTAGCCGAAAACTCGATTGCATTCTGTGTGACGAATCCAGTTCGCGCTTTCAAAAATATATTTTCATATTTATATATTTATATATATATATAATATATGTATATATAAACTTCTTTATTTAATTCTAACTTGCGTCATGGAACTGGATTAGCGACAAAAACATTTTGAATTAAACGAGCAAATTAACTCGTCCTTCATAATTCTTTTTTTTCTTTTTTGCTTTTCTACACGTACGCTATAACGTGTACGCAAAAATGAAAAATCATACGTATGAACATCGTTTGTCAGTCAGCTCAGCAGTGTAATTATAATCATAGATTAATCTGGCCTACAACTTCCTTAAGAAGCTGATGGTGTACAAACTTCGAAATGCGATGGCTCGTCAGTAAAAGTATCTTTATTTAAAGATACAGCAAATGTCTCAATTTTGTAACACCACTACTAGGCAACGATAACCACCATCAACGAATTTTTTTTAACACAATACCAATTTGACTATGAGATTATAGAATTCAATCGGCAAGAACACCTTGCCTTGCACGACCTCTAGCTTGTTGATGATTAAATCGGAAGAACCGCCCAGGCTGACTCGGGGCGGTATGCTGCTGCTAATGCTGCTGCTGCTGCTGCTGTTGCTGCGGCTGCTGCTGCTGCTGTTGCTGCTGCTGCTGCTGCTGTTGCTGCTGCTGTTGTTGTTGATGATGGAGCATGGCCATTGCACCAGTTTCCGCAGCAGTTGGAAGAACAACCGTAGACTGCTCACTAACAGCTATCTGGTGGATCTGTGCCTGAGATCCTTGACCTACTTGTATTTGGATCTGCTGCAACTCAGATACCGAAGATTGTTGCTGTAATTGATCTGCTTGCTGTTGCAATTGTTCCGCCTGTTGTTGTTGATCCGTTTGCTGTTGCGAATTTTGGGAAGTATCGGCAATATTCGAAGGATCTTCTTTGATACGTTTTGCCAAATGGGATCTGGCATGTTTTCTCAAGTGATCTTTGCGATAGAATGCTTTACCGCATTCACTGCAAACCTCTGTTTTCTGTCCAGAATGTATAACAAAATGAAGATTCAAGTGCTCTTTTCGTTTGAAGCCTTTCATGCAAACTGAACAAATAAAAGGTCTATCCGGATTATGACCCAATTTGTGCCGTTCTAAATGTTCTTTACGTTTCAAACCTGCACCACAAATGTCACAAATAAACCTTCTTTCTATTTTATGCCCGATAAGATGCTGTTCCAAGAGTTCCTTTTCAGGATAAGCCATGTTACATTGAGGACAACAGAACAGTGTTGTTCCATCAAGAGCAGTAACTATGCTCACTTGACCTGGTTTTGGCTTTTTTGGCTTTGGCGGCTTTTTCTTATATTTCTTTTTTCTCTTAGGTTTTGTACCAGATTCTTGTTCCTCAACGACATCGGGAATAATAGCGGTTTCACCGCTTGCCACGGTAATCTGTACTGCTTGTTCACCGGACGCAGTGCTTCCAGATGCGTCTAAGCCATCAGCTCCTAGAGGACTCGACTCGATAGTGGCTTCTCTCTTTATCGTTTCTGCCGAAAATTTCAAGAAGTGCTGCAAACTAAGAGGCAAGGTACTAGCAGGCAATCTAGAGAGATAATCAGCCACAGTTGAGCCTGGGGTTGCCAGACTTTGCCAACTCGCAGGCATAGATGTAATATATTCCTCTCCACTCTGATTCCCTTGATTCTTAATGTTACCTCTCTTAATGAGAGCGACCGGTGTCGTACCTTCCTTCACATCTTCCTTCGACTCTTCCATACCTTCGCGTAAAATTAAATCTTGTGGAATCTGTGCGACGACGGTTAATCCTTCAGGTGCCCCTGGTAGCTGCACTGTCTGTTGAATGGTTTGTTGGGATGTAGTAGTGACTGCTGTGGATGTACTTTGGGTTGTTTGATCAGACCTAAAATAAGGGCAATATATATTCGTGTTAATTGTTTATATTCTAACATAAACATACAATTTAAAAAAATACGAAATAGGATACATTTACTATAAACAATCCTATGTAAAATGTGCTAAAAGTAATTTAGATGAAACGATGGTTCTTACGTTTGCGTCGTAGCCACGGTGTTTTGTGGTTGAACTTGAATTTGTACCCCATCTGCGCCTTGTTGACTATATGCAACGGTAAGAACTGTTGCGGCACCTTGGGGGAACTGTCCCAAAGATATTGGAGCCAAATGATATTTGGGCTGATCACCGCTGTTTCCACTTTGCGAAACGCTGGGATTGACCACCTGGATTTGGACGGTTTGCTGCTGTTGCGTGCCATCTTTTCCAGGTACGGTAATTGGCAGCGTGATAATTTGCTGCTGCTGATTGTTGCCCCCTTGAGCCACCGCGAACCCGTTCGGATCGACCGGCCTCAGATAATGAACCCCACCTTCGCCACCGGATAAAACGCCAACCACCTGACCACCAGTGGGTAGGTTTTGCGCGAATTTAGCGGTTGCGAACTGATGAACTGTGCCCGTCGGTAGCGAGCCTGTTGTGAACCCAGGGAAGGGCGTGAAATTCATCTTTCACGATAATTAAATCTGAAAACCAAACAGAATGTTGTTAGCATTAGGATATAAATAATGAGCATGAAATTGATCGGTTATTGAACGTCCGAAACGATATACAATATTTTTTCAGCTATGCAAATTTTAACACTGAATAAAGCAGTCAAAATGTAAATAATAATTAAAAACTATGAAAATTGTCAAAACTGAAGATATTGTGTTATTTGTTTGCTAATTATCAAATTCTATAAACATATAAAAAATCATATTATATCGCTATAACGTCTTACAAAGTTGAAAATATACGTGTTTTTTTTAAATTATCGTTTCTTTGCTCAAATGAAACGTATTTGCGTGTTACGAAACAAACAGAGTATCAAACACTTGATAACAGATACGTATTTACATATCATATTACACAACTACACTCACTTTGACGTATGAGTATTGCTGTCGAAGTTCATCGACCTTCGATACTTGAAACTGTTTCAAAACATATTCCGTGTTTTCATAGAATTCACAGATATTCTCTAATCCCGTAACGTTCCTTCAGCAGACATATTCCGAAGTAAAGTCAAGAATACATCATGTCTGTACATCGATCATGTTGCTAAATACGAAAAACAAATTGCAAGTCAATAAACATGCATAAAAACCAATTAATCTGAACATCATCTGTCATATATCGCAAACATCGAATCTAAAGATATTTTATTTCTCGTTTAATTTTATCCATCGTTCGGTGTCAATACTATTAACTCTATTGTATTCCATTTTCTATGTTCGTGTCCCGTACTCGATACTAGCTACAGGTGGTTGGAGAACTTGTACACGACCCGCTGTTGAAAAGTTCCGCGCTATATGTGTTCCTACAGTAGAGTACGATTACCGCAAAAAAAAAAAAAAAAAAAAAGAAGCCGCCTCCCCGAGCAATGTATGTGTACGTTACCCTATTCGTTCGTAATGTTCGTATCGTATTAAATCAAGATCAAGGTTGAGTGGAATAACATGCATCGGACGAAGGTAAACAGCAAATCTATTTGCTCTAAAGATACGGTGTTTAGCAATTTGGATCGGGCTTTCACACCACCGTTACCACCGCTACCCTTGTTCTTCCTGCGTTTGAAACGCGGTGCATTTGGTAACAGCACCCGAAGCATTTAACCGCGAAAGTGGTGAGAAGTTAAACGTCGAGAGTGTCCCGCGCTACCTCCTACCGTCGTAGTCTTAACTTCGAACCTCTTGACCATGTGTTGGTATGTGGGGGTGGGGTGAAAGATCCCCCACTTCACCCCCTTCCCCACCTCAAAGGGATCCGGGAGCAGGGAGGATAGTCGTCGAAGTGGCCCAGGATTGCACCCCACTCCACCATGATGGTGCCCCCCACGGGGGTAGGGGTTAGGAGCACTCGACAGAGGGTAGGGGGGAACCCATAGGTGGGAAAACGGGAACCCACCGCGAAATAGAGCCCGAGACTCACTCTCTTTCTCGTACTAACACACGGAATATCGCGAGAATAGGACGGGAAGGAACGGATAGATCGGTGTGTAGGTGCGTAAGCGTGTGCCGCAAGCTCGAAAGGGTAGGGGCATGTCAAGAAAGAAGGGAGACGATCCTCGACATACCGGGAACTCCCCGGGGAGGGGAACGCGAAATATCGGGAGAGAACATACGAAGCAGACATCGCGGCAGACGAAGTGGGACACACCGATGACTCTCGCCCTTGATCCACCCGGTGGGTAGGGAAGGAGTAGTAGAAAACGGGTGAGGGATAGAGAAAGAGAGAGAAGAGGTTAGGTTACCCGTGCACCTCTCCTCCTTTCGACGTACCCGAGGAGGGTGCCGTGTCGAATGGACGATTATTTCG
Source organism: Bombus bifarius (assembly GCF_011952205.1). Classification (NCBI taxonomy): domain Eukaryota; kingdom Metazoa; phylum Arthropoda; class Insecta; order Hymenoptera; family Apidae; genus Bombus; species Bombus bifarius. The sequence goes on along the minus strand of NW_022884505.1, from coordinate 5,728,221 downwards.
TGCCAGCAAGTCGTTGCGGGTGGTTGCACGGCTTAGTTAGAGAAACAAGAAGAAACTACCGTAAACGTGAACACACACGCATAAACAGGACGCACCGCGGGATGCGTTTTTCGACTTTCGCGGAATGGCGTGTGCGACTGACCGGTCAGCCTCGCCGACGTACCGTTGTTGGACGCTTTTGCAAGACGCGCATGTCGTAATGGCGCCGATTCTCTTAAGGTTCAACATATCTCTCTCACACTACATAACCGTCTCCCTCGCGTACACGTATCGAAGAGAGCATGTCTGAGCATTCGCGGTTTCTAGAGGAATTCTAGTGTCTCGTATGATATCGGGGGCAGCGTACGTTGAATGGAACGGCTCTCGGGCATTGTGCAATCAGATATGCTTTCTTACTAGCACCCAGGCTAAGGAAAATACGTAAATTTCGCACACAAGTAATAAGATAGGGTAAAACTGTAATAGAGAGAAAGAGAGAGAGAGAGAGAGAGAGAGAGAAAGATACGCTATATACGATACAGATTACGACGGGTACTCTATATCTAACGTTGAACGGGTGTAGTTAAGGCAACATCGCAGTTGTGTAAACATCGAAGGCAAGTGCGCGCGCGCGCATATAGACGGCGCCGCGGCTGTTAGGTAAACTGATGGACAAGGTTACCACGTCAGCAGATTCGGTGATACATCGGCCATGATGGAATTGAGTACACGGTGACGCGAGAAAATAGCACAGGTCCGCGAAGCCCGATGCTTTGTTCTCTCGATGGTTATTCCCTCTCTTCTCCCTTTCGCCCTGCGTCTCTCCCTCCCTTCAGTGCTCTTTCGATCGCGCATCGGGAGACGTTACGTGGAGAGGAAGTAGGAAAAAGATCGGGCGAGTTGGCAGAGGCGAGAGCAGGGCAGAGGCGAAACGGAGGACAGAGTAGAGCCAACAGAGGCACAGGCAGGGCTGTTGTTTACACCCCCACCTCGACGGGTTAGAGGCAGCGAGATGCCACGGAGGGGCCTCCGAGACCTCGGTGGGCACCCACCACCACGCAATTTCCAACCCCACCAGCCTCTCAACCACTGTCCGCACCTCCAACCACCCCACCAAAGCCAGCTCGAGCCAAGCCGTGAGCCACGACGAGGGCCCCGCGACGATTTTAGTGTCTTGGGGTGGGTGCTCTGTGGCCACCGTTTCGCGGTTTCTCGTGCACGTTTCGCATTAGGAGTAAAACGCGTAAAGATTCGTGGGGCGGCATCCGTCCGCGGATTCCTCCGACTCGTACCTTTAGTTTACCGTACGGAAACACACGTATATAGGTGCACGCGAGTTACCTGGGTAGAACAAGACGATCATCATCCACGAGGAAAATGCGTGTCCTACTCACCCACAAGCAGCTGTGTCTCTCCCTTGTGCACTCCAAACGTTGTACTGCTACTACTGTCGCCGCGTCGGAAGCTTCGCGTAGTACAGAGACCGTCCGCCTGGCTGGCTCGCCTGCGTCGTTCTCAATCTTCACCGTGGCGGCAGCAACTTTCTCATTTCTACGTATACATTCGCCGCTGTGCCACGGCTCTCTTGGCTAGCCACGGCTACTTTGCTTACGGTGCACACGTCATACGAAAGAGAAAGAGAGAAAGAGACAGAAAGAGAGAAAAAGAGAGACGTACGTCGAAATTGTACGTGGGTCTTTCAAGATGATCGTGACGAGTCGTGACTCGTGATAAATTCGCGCACTACTGGCAGTCTTCCTGCGTTAACGGCACAAGCCACGACGCGCACTCATTTCCGGGTATACGACAGTCGAGCTCGATCGAGTATGGCCCCCGGTCGGTAGGTAAGCGTGGGTCTTGGGCCGGCCAACGGGGAATGAATTCGAGCTAACGGTACATAGCCACCCGACGGTGGCCACACGTTAACTCGAAGCGCCGTGATGCCAGGCCACTCTCCTAAAAACCACGAGCTGTGAAAGTAGACACCCTCCTTCTTCCTACGGATCCCAGGCTTTATCTTGAACGACCTCGTCTCACCGCCCTCGTCGAACGCATTCTTGTTTTCCTCAGTCAAGTAAATAAAAATACGTTTAACCGCGAAAACTTACTGCTGCTATTAATATTCTATCGGAGAAATATCAACTATGGCGGCGGTTACGCGCGGAGTATATTGTGAGAGCGAGGGGAAAGCGGCGCGTGCGCGCTTCTACATTAAACAAGTCAACTCGTAATAGAACCGTTCTATTTACAGATATTACAGATGATCTTTGTAGTTTTACAGGAGTCCCGAACTTTCGAAAAAGAAATTTTTAACAGCGCAAAAAACACCTGTCCGTCGCTCTGTCTTACTCTCAGTTACTTCGTTTCCTCTACCACTACAAAGCGACACTAACTCTGTGCGCACCTAGCGGAGACTGAAGTGAGGTTAGGTCGAGAATCGATATTACGAAGATACTTCGATGGCCGCCATATTTCTATATTATTGCGCGCCTTATATGAATCACTCGATATAGCCAGAGAGGAAATTCTTTTCTGATACAACTATTCGATCGTCTAATCCTTTATTGTAAATAAATAAATAAATAAATAACAAATAAATATATATATATATATATACTGGTATGTATATGCACTGACAACACGATATAAGTACATAATAAAAGTAAATTAAAAGCCTAATGTCTTTTTCTTTTTTCTTTTATAGATATTTTTATTACAAACATGCTATTTCATACTTTCACAATCTCAAAATACTTTACGATCTAATATATATTTATAAGAAAAATACAATTGATCGACACGTCATTAATATAGAAACATCAATTTAATTCAATTGCTATTGCTATATTATATTATAATAATAACGAAATACAGATCATTCAAATTCTAAATTCGTTAATCATAATTATGCAAATTTTAATTTTGTCTTTCCAAGCAAACTGTCGCTTGACAAAAAATTTTAAATACTCTTTTGATATATACAATTGCATTAATATAGAGATAATATCTTGATAATAAATAATAGATTGTTGTTTACAATGCTGAACATTAAATTTTTCAAGATTTCCATTGATTCGATTTAAGAAAATTCAAATTCGAGTAGAAATACATTGAAAAGGAATGAAGAAAATGATATGCAAGAAATGCTTAATGATTAGGAATTATAATTTGGAAATAGCGATATCAAAATGAATCAGATGCTCTCTGAACACGTTCCATATACAAGGAAAATAGCAGCTTGTTACTTTCGTAATAAAATGGATTTTCAGCTGCATCCAGATCAGGTTTATATTCTGTTATGTAACTACTTTGGCTAGAACTACATCCGTCGTATAACGGTGATCCTTGAGAAAGCTCTGAATAATTTGGCGATGGCATAAAGCTTCTGCCGCAGCAGTCTGTATCCATATTTTCAGTAACATTTTCATGCATGCCCGATAAACCATTAATATGAAGATTATTTATTCTTTTACTTAATGGCATAAATTCACTAAATTCTTCTTCCGCATCACGACCCCTTTTTCTAAATATCAGAAGAGAGGATGAATTAGCAGAATGAGATCCAACCATTTATATATGTTAAATGGTAGAGTGTCAATGCACACATACATCAACAAAAACTAACCTGTTAGCCCGAGTCATCCTTGAACTAATCTAAACTTTTAGCAGAAGATTTTAATACAAATATATTCTTAACCACAGCATATTATGATATTTATAACTTTTTTTCGTCGAAACAATTAACGTCGTATACTGTTGAGCTTACGTGTAAGTCATATACGTTTGTGAAAAAAACAAAGCTTGATTATACAAATCAGCAGTGCACTGCGATATTTTTATTGCTCTATAGTTCAACCTTCAGATGGTAGAGTGCGTAAGTGACATGTTTTTAAACAAAATGTTCTAAACTTTAGATAAAAATAAAACGATCGAGAAAGATAAATAAAACAGGTATGAGAAAGAATATTTTATATTAAGACAACTATACATTTTTTTATACTATAATATACAATATATTTATCTGTATGAAAAATGTTAGATATACTATCTAATAGCAAAAAAAAAAGACGAACCATCTTAATTTATAGTTTAAATAATTTGAAAGCTTCGATGTCGCTATCTTTTTATTTAAAATGCATTAGTCACACGAATCTATAAGTCGAGCGATAAGGAAGGGAATAAATAAAATAAAAAATAAAAAATGCGCAGAAAATTTTTTTATTGTAACGAGTAAGAATATCTTGTATTCAGATATTACACATAGTTGTGATTCGTTTTTCCCATAGAGCATGTCTATTAGGTTCCTGATATCTCGAATCTATTACCTACAATTTCTAATTGGTATTGCCAGAATTTCGTGACTTACGACCCACGATATAACCATCGATCATTTAGTTACCGACCGGAAGCGAAACATATATCAGTGCACATAAGAAAATAATATGTTACTCTTGTTAAAACTGACTATGCATATGACATTAACATATCATTCATTGTAAGATATTGTGGCTAATATACCTAAATTTTAACCAATTTAATGTAATTACCTTGGTGCGTCTTTTTGCAATAAATTAGTCAACTAAAATTATTTGATAACGAGTATTATATTTCCATAATTAGAGCGCATTAGATTCCACTGAATTAAATATTCTTCCTAGAGGTATACTTTTCAACATAGTCAGTGAATTTCAAACTTATTTTCCTTCGCGGCAGAGCTAATTTCAAGATCGGTCGGTACATGTGTACGTAATGCACGTGTTATTTGTTCCGACGTTTTAACCTTTTAAACTTGTAATATTTCTGTTGATATGACAACATGATCGAGTAACATTTAATAATAGATACTAAATTTTTATTTATCATATAGAATCTTTTACAATCAATTGTTTAATCCTCTTGACTATGATACATTGATATTTAAATTTGTATTTAAGTTTGAATTCGTAATTCAAATATTTAAATTACGTACTTCATGACAGTTTCATTAACACATATCTACTTAGACACCATAAAATCTTGCTCGCAAAGCAAAGAAAAAAAATTCAAACGACTTAATTACACGAGAAATGTAATATTTAAAAAAAACACTTTCGCATTCCTCATCAATACCGATTTCACATTGAAATTTCAAAAGATTTTCAGACATGTTTCTTATCTGATATCGAATTTCTCAAATATTTTTCTTGATAATCCACGTATTAATGAAACACAGTTATTAAAACGATATTTTATTTCAAAATCCTGATACATAATCGTATATGTACAATAAGAAATTATTATATTTGGCAACATAATGACGAACAATATCGAGAAATGAAATAAAAAGGTAAATAATTGTACATTTTAATATTACGTGTTAAATATATGTATCATCGTGTCAAAGACATAAAGACAGTTTGAGTTAAAATTATCGAATAATTTTTATCCTACGCTTCCGTTCTTATACCACTTAACGCGGTTAAGTACAAGTACGAGAACAAATTAAGAGCATAGAAAAATATCGTTTCTCGTGTGAGATTTTTTTCATAGAAAATAATTTGCGAAAGATGAGGAGAAGCGAAGTACGTGTACTTGTAATCGTATCGGGGCTGTTTATAGTAAAAGATTTAAAGAGCCGTATAAACGATCCATATTTGGCGCTTTTACACATGCTCCGCTTGATACGTGGGTGTGAACGCGGACCCTCGTTAGTTGTTACTCCGAACGAGTCGCTCCAATTACACCGTGATACGCATGTTGATGAGCTTAATTAATTTCAGAAGACCTGCCGAGAAAGAGAGTCGCGGAATACTCGCCGTTATTATTAGGAAATGGGAAACACATTTGTCGTCTGGGAAACGTTTATCTCGTAAGATACCGGCATCCGTAGGATAACGAGGATTCTACCACAGGAAAGGAAAACGCCTCCTTGCGTTGCCTACCGTTCTGTTCTCTTCGCATCTGCTTTCCGTTTCTGAAAATTTTCTCTATAATATAAAATATTATAGCGTTAGTGTAGGATATATAGTGAATTAATAAACTAACAAATTAATAAAATCTTTCTTGTCCTCGGTTGGCGATTAAGTAAAATTTTCTAAAAATGTCGGGCTGTAGATATATTTTCTCGAAGACGATCGAATCATCTCGGTTTTTGATTCTTGTCAGCTTTCGTGTGATTAACGAGACAATCGATCGTCCCTTATCGTGATTAACGAGTCAGAGTTACGTTAATATGGTAAAAATTGAAAAGGTGGCAATTCTCGGGATATTACGGAAGAGCTTGGACCGTAAAATTTTGCATTTAAAAGATTCACGAAATTCCTTGATCGATAGTGGGTCAGAATACTTTCTAAAAAGAGGACTCATAGTCGATACATCGTGCGATTCGCTATTAATCGTTGGAACGTATGCGATTTTAGGCGAACCGTTATTTTAATCTAATTTTCATAATTGTAACGTTCATTTTGTGGCAGCACTAAATTAGACACGTTCAATGTATTCTGGTGTTTCTTTTACGCGTACATCCGATGCGTCTGCAAAAAGACGTCCAACACCTACGAGACGCACACGTCGAGCTTCGTTAAATACGTATACGCGGTGGCCTTGATTCCTAAAGCCGTGAAAAGATCCCGTCGTCGGGTCAATTAAACCAAGCCACGAAGTCATTGACTTTGGGTGCACGGCCAATTTCTCTTCGACAGTCCGTAATATAGCGCGTCCCAAAAAGCTTCGCGTCAAGAATAATCCCAGAGCAACCTTGCGCTCGTAGAATATATACTCGGTTATTTTCGGCTATCTTCTCGAATACCGATTATTCCAATGAAGCTATATGGCAACAATACGCTCGAACGAACGATAAGTCGATAATATGCAACGCTTTCGTTAATTTAATTAACGCTCGCATTGATTTTCCCATGAATATATGCTATATTCAATTAATAAACAAGATAATAAACGGATAATAAACAAGACAACCGCGAACGAATAAAAATCCTTCCATTTCATGCTAATTAATGTCTTCCAGTTATTTCATTTTCAATTTCTATTAAAATATCGAATTATTAAAATATCGGAAATGTTTGTCACTGCCTATTTTGTTGGTACGATGATCGACGATAAATCGCGATCGTAATCTAATCGCGTCTTATCATAGGCAGGGTTGTAGTAGCTTACTACGATATATAGTAGGTTGAGAAGATACGAAGCGAAAAATCACTAATTCCATTTATGGTCATTCACGTACGAGAGAAAACGATTATTCAGCGGGTGAGTAAGATTTCGGTTTATTTGGCACGTTTATTCGTCAAAGCTACACACGTCAACGAGATACAAGAGGAAATGGAGCCACTCCCTTAACGAAGGAGGAGCACCCAGGCTCGTATGCAATTGCCAAGATTTCTACGATAACGAAATTTCTTGCTATATCGTATCGCTTTTATTTCCATCCTATTGTTTTCCCCCAACTTTGATCCCAAATACGTATTACTTAAAAATATAAAGAAATACTTTAGATATTCTGATTACAAATGTAAAGATATTAAGGCGAACTTCCTGTCGATCGCTATCGAAGTGAAATCGTTCTATACGATAGTAGAGTAACAAAGTAAGATAGTAGAGTGGCGACAAGAAGCAAAATTTAAGCAGCGAGCGCGATATAAGATGGTATACCCGTATTGATCACGGAACGATTTCAACGTTCGTTCGAAACATATAACGTGGCGGAGTCGATGAGTAATCGGAATACCTTCTCCAAGGTTCTTCCGATCGTTGAAAATCAAGGCTGTCCCTTTCCTAAATTGGACTAAGTTGTTGGGTTAGGTCGACGCACGTGATCCCCGCCGGTTGTTTCGTGCGTGTCCCTAAGCAAGACTCACGTGACACACGTTCGTCGAACTATGACGAGAAGCGAGGGTGAATTTGCGCGATCGTTCGTCACTTTCAATGCCACGTAGCAGCGCCACGGGGGTGTCCCCACTCGTCCCATGGTTCTCTCTGTATGGGGTGAGTCATGGTACTCCCTCCCGGTTTGGGCGTGGTGGCCGCTGCAGACGTTCCTCATCGATCTCCCCACGGCCATGGAACACCATAGAACCGAGCTCGCTCGCCAAGGTGGTCCTTTTAATACCAGGGCCTCGTGCAACGAAATACACCCAAATATTCTCTTGGAAATGTTTTTTCCCCTAGAGCAAGCTTAATATTGCAACCATCGGAGTTCATTTTTCATAGAAATTTTATAAATTTGCAACGACGCGTTTTTCCGAATTCGAACGATGATTCATCGTATCACGAGCTTCGTCTTATTTCTTTCGCTTTAATTTTTCCTCCGAGTTTTGTATTTTAATCGGTTTATTCGCAATTTCTTTAGTCATTTTACCTTATTAGGTTCTGTTTTTTTTTTTTTTTTTGTTTTTCATATCGTGATCGTGAAATGGAATTCCGAGCATCCGCTTATCTTTGTCCTCGTTACTTCTCCTTTCGTACAGACTCTATAGATTTGATTAAGTTTGAAGAAATTTTATGCACCTATCTTTTTTTGCATCGTAAAAATACTCTCCGTGTAGCGACCTTCCGCGAGATATCTATTATTCTAATATATTTTTCGTAGTTTCGCAAAACTATATCTATAACTATAGATTTATGCTACTTTATTTACACTTTTCAATAACGTATTTAGGCAACGTTTAAGCGTCGATACCGTCGATAAGGCACAATTATCGATACAACTATCGGTATATCTTCTTCGTTCAAATGTTTTCATATTTATCGACTAATTTCTCGATCTTTCAGCGCTTTCTCGATAAATTCAGCGCTTTCATCATCGAATTTCGAGATATTCTTGTCGCTTCTGGCGTGGCCTGATACGACCGTCTCAAACAGCATTTTTGTGAAAACGTTTCTATAGAAGCAACGTGCACGTTTAACCGTATGTCCGAGAGACGGAATTTTACGCAGAAATAAATGAAACACCGTTTGATATCAAGGAAGCGAAAACTGCGCTGTAATCGCGGCGATATCGTATAGTTATTGTTATCTGTTTGTTCGAGGTAATCTTGAATAAGGCACATACGTTTCCTTATATGGACTTGCTTGAGTTTCGATCGTATCTTACTGGAGGCAATTTTTTGTAATCACGATGGAATGTCTAAGTCTGATTCCTCTTATCCGCTTCCTATTTCACCACTTTTACATAATTCTTAACATACAACATTCGACGTATGAAAGATTTTGCGACTCTCGTCATTCTTATCTCGGTTCGACAATTATTTTCGCGCTGTAGCGTTATTATCTTGCTACGATAAAGTTACACGTACTATGAAATAGAGCTACCGAACGTTCTTACGTAAGATCGTGCACCGCGAAAAATTCCACCGAATAACTCGTTCGTTCGGAAACTTGCAAACTCGCCGTTCACAGACCGCAGGTTGCCATAAGTTTTTCTTCTAAAAAGAATTTGTCTGTTTTCAAGAAATGGTTAAAAAGAAAAGAATAAATTCCAAAAGCATTGTACTCTCCTACGAAGAATCAACCACACGCGTGGTGCAACTCCAAGAACAAGCAAGCCAAGCGTCTTAAAGTAAACGAACCGATATTCAAACGCAAACATCGAAGTTGAAACGCAAGTTGCAACGATCATCGCTGTGGAAGGCGCCTGCAACTATCTTCCAAACACGTACAGACATACACAGCTTAAAATTCGAACGCCCTCCAGCTGAAAGCTAGACGATGATTCATGCTGCAGCTCGTATGGAATTTCTGCTGCTTCGTGACAAATTGTATCTTCCACAATTTCATCCTGCTGGCATTCTTTCCTTCTTATTACTACGCACAGCGATAAATTCAATTCCTTTCTTCGATTTTCCGTACGCGATTCTTCGTTTACTCGTGAGATCTCGAAACGATCGTAATTTGGCGAATTTTGCAAAGCCGTGCTAAAATCGGTAAAAGCATGATATTATATATCTATCTATCTATCTATCTATATATATATATATATATATATATATATATAGATGAGTCGCGTGATAACACACGACCATTGTAGTACGTGATTATATAATTGTCCAAGTTTCGTTTATTCAAAAAATAGCAAAGTAGCGTTTAATTTAAGACAATAGGTCGTATCTGTCGTCTTGGAAAGATTTAAGAATTATTGATTCAAAGCTACGATGCTCGTAAGGAGAAAGTACGAATCTATTCGTTTCCTGAATTAATTAATCATCGAAAGGTTTCTTTTCGTCCCACTGACAAACGGTCAATTTTTTCCACGTCTCGGCAGCACGAAGAACGCTTTGTTGTCGTTAAGAAGAAAGTTCGATATCTATCTGCGTACACCGATGATTTCTAGCGAATGATATAAAGCTTTTCAAAGAATCAAGGTATTCGAGCGCCGGTATATATAACGGGTCGACAGGTGTCGCGATGAAAGCAGGTTTTCTTCTACCGATTCCCCCATGGACCTCCTTCAAATCAGTGCCGTATTTATGATTCATCGATGCTTTGTAAGTTCTAGATCAAACGTTTGCCGTGAAACCAATTTTAATTGGTTAATTGCTTAAAATTGACCGTCGTAGTCACTTTCAAGCGCCAAATGCGTTTGTATCTCGAGGTCTGTACAAATTCTCGAAAGGAAAGCCGATATATAGAGAAATTGATGAAACTCTGCAAAGAAATAAACGTAGTAGGAGCAACGAACGAGCGTGAAATGAAATTGAGAATCGAATTCCAATATTTTCTTGCAAATGATACTCTGTATCCTAGAAGTTGCGAATCTTCTTTATATAATTTGTATTTTTACGAAATCTTCTGCTACGTCGTTTAACGGCGAAACATTTTTTTTTTTTTTTTTAAATAAAATATGTGCAGAGAAAGAAGTATAATTTGATATTCGACGTAAGAGCATTACGCGTAAAAGCAAACGGTTGAAAACAGAGTCGAAACGGAGAAAACAGAAAAGAATATACTATGAGAAATGTACGTAACCAGAAATTCGTGTACGCCACTGTAGATATATCGATCAAATAACACGAACTATTTTATATTGGAAGATAAAATAACACGTAACTAAGATTATCGAGATTGTACGAATCTCCGAAAGATTCCAACTATCGAAATGATTTTCTATCGTCGATTACGAATGTTCTTGTTACAACTTTGGACATAGGAGTTGTAACGAATAACATCCTAGAGTAATATCCGAATATCCTAGAAATGAATATGAAAAATGTCTTAATATCGTTCGTTCTTAACCAAAAATTGCCTATTTTATTATTAAAAATTGACTTATCCTTAACGTATATTTCACGTATTATACGAGAATGTGATTCATCGACACGCGTAAACGTACGAAGAGAGTATCGTAAGATATTCCGTCTTGAAAGATACGTTAACGTCCAAAGACGACAGACTTTAGACAGTGGAACGGTGTTCTCGTAGTTGATCGTCAATGTTCCTATTGTAATGTTGGCTAGGGGAACCGTAGCGCTAGGATACGTTCCTGAACACTGTCCCTCAAGACCCGTTTCCGTGCTCCCTCGACGTAGCCCCCAGCGATACACGGGGTCCCATTCCGCGCAGAAGTGCAATGTACCCGATAATCCGAGTACCGGAGATATACGCATATTTCACGAACGCAGAAAACGCGCACGAGAACGGTAGATAGTTGGAGCAGAGAGCGCAAAATTGCATTTTTATTTGATCGACTGTACATCCGGAATTACAATCGCTCGAGTAATACGTGACGAAACGTAACGTGGCCCCTGAATATTCGAGTATTTCCGGCAGAAAACTATCCGGCGGAAACGATCGCTGTAAAACCGAAAGATTCGACAAGATAATTAAAGAAGTTGGATATTGGATGTACGTAAATTACATGGTGCGATCGTATATTTGCTATAGTATCGTTCTTGATTAAATTATCCTATACGAGTAACATTTTCCCTTTTCGTATTTCGAATACGTATACGAACGTTGAAATATTCGAAATAACGATCGAATATCTTGGACCGAGCGAAGAAAAGTAATAAATTTTTAGCTCTTTCAAGTGTTTCCAAGTATATGTGGATAGAAGATTCGAACTAAGGAAAGCAGATTAATAATCTTAATTTTACTAAACATATCGGGATTTTTCAAACGTCGAATAGTTACGAATTATTCCGATTTTACAATTTACGATTAAGCCGAACGTTTCAGCGTAATATTTATCGTACGTTTTACTATCGGTTGCTACGTTGCGATTGTATACGAAGACAAAAATGTGGATAACGATAACAATCGTAAGAGTACGAAAGTGACAGACCGCTGTGACATCACGTTGTATAAATATCGATGATCCTAATTATCCGAATATTATTCGAACGCTGAAATATTACGAAAGTCGTACGCTATCGGAATATATTATTACGCGCGTACAAGGAACAGATATCGTGTAGAGGAATAGTTCTACAAGATCGTTATAGCAGAACTGTTTGTTCGTGTCGCTAATAATGCTGTTACTATGGTACGGTAAAGAGTATGAATTTTTTAATGATACGTCAATTCTGCCATGTGATTCTACTAGATTGCACAACGGGTACGTTACTTGTATTTATAAATATAAAATAGATACTTTTTTCTTCACGCTACATGAACATTCGTTTACAATCCGTAAAAGCTGCGTGAAATTTTGTACTACACAAGCGTGGCGATGTGAGCAAGTTTTCAGTCGGATACATCTTTTACTTTATATCCCAAAAGCGATACTTCAAAGAAATTTAACTAACAACGGTACGACTATGCGATAGCGTTTACTGCTTTACTTGCCATACTTTTCCAAACAAAAGTTAGTTGGTTAACGTTTTATTAGATATATCGCTTTCGAAGTAAAAAGTAACAAATTTATTTGACTGGAAACTTTTGCACATCGTTGTATCCGTGTAAAATATCAAAGGAAAACAGAGGTAACGCGTTAAACGCGTAAAAATTGATTTTGAGAACTATACGTAGAAAATACGCGAGTTAAACGAAAGGTTCAGGCTTGCATATGCAAAGATTATTTTTCTTCGATGTGTTGTTACTTTTCTCGAGACTCCGTTTAAGCTCGAGAACTGTGAGAAACGAATCTGGTTGAACGCGGTGTCGTTATATAAATTGCCAGCGATTAATTATGATACGCATATCCGCCCTTCCCACATCACGAATCCGAACAGGCTAAATTCCCAGGCGATTTCTTCTACCTTCTCCTCCAAGGACTCCTTTCGTATGACCTCTGAATGAACTTGAACTTGAAAAAATGTGGAGCGGTACGTATACGACTGTATACAGCTACGTCCGGACTTACACACGCGAAACTTACGTACCAACGATAGATTTCGTTCTATTCGAGATTCCATATCGACGCGCTAGTCAAAATTATCAGAAAGATCGGTTATTCACAGCGCCTAGTAACATAGTTCTCGCATTGATACGCGAAGCAAAAAAAGTATTATAGCGTGATATTTATAAAAAGGCAGATAAAGAGGAACAGACTTCTTACATATAACAAATCATAATTAATACACGATAACGTTAAATATGCGTGTTCGATTAATATACCGCGAAACGTGAATGTAAACGAAAATTACGATAGGTCGACTCACGACGACCCAATTACATACATCTCGTCAACCATTACTTTCCATGTTGGATACGTATAAATCCACTGCTGCATATTCGCGTTCTTTATGCTTTTTAACATATAATGCAGAGGATACTTTTACCTTGAAAGTTTTACCCCGCTACAACCTTTATATCGATCCTTCCAGATTCATTTATATCTGTCCGTAATTAATAATTCCTTTACATAAATAATTTTCATCCCAAGCAGCGATAACTTCTATGTGAAACCTACTCGATATTCACAACGTGCTCTAACGATCGAGATTTTAACGATCCATTCGAACGAACAACAAAAATCCTTTCGTTGTTCCATCGATTTCTTTTACATTGTAAATTTTGCGTTTTGTTTTTTATTTTTATTTTTTTTTTGTTTAATCAGGGAAGTACGAAGACGTTAAATCTCAAAATAGATTTAAATACCGAATACTGGAACAGAAAAACAAAGGGACGAAAAAATTACACTCGAGATACGTTGTTTAGGGACAACGACTTAATGCGACGTACAAATTTATTCAGGCATGCAAGTTATTGATAATTATTCGATGCTGCGTGATAATTGTGCAGTTCTACCCTCCGCCACGGTGAATGATTCAGAGTACGTACACTGTACGTACACTGTATACGCGGAATATACCGCAAGTATATCGACCCCTGCATCTGCTGTGCTCGGTATGTGGGACGAGCTATCGACAAAGACCGTATTATGGATCGTATATCGAACTTCGTTTCTATTCTCGCACCATACACTCGACAAATTGTCACCTATGCCATCCATCGCTTAGAACGATAAATTATCACGTTTTACAAACGATTTCACACCAGGTGAACGTAAGATCGACGAAACAATTAATAGGATGGATTTCGATAAAATTAAAATACGAAATTGAGACGTAAAAGGTTCGAAAGTCGTTCAGTTATTTATTACTATTTGTTACCACGTTGCGTTTCTCTTCTTTTAAATATTCGTTTTCAACGTTAGGCTCGGTGCTTGGCTGCCTAAAAATCAAAAACGGCAAGTAATCTATCTCTCTCTGTATCGTACCTATTCTTGACCTCTATTTAAACATGTAGACATATTTTTTAAACAGAGTAAGTATATTCGCTGTATTCTTTATATTTTGCTTGAATTATCGTTAATCGCAAAGACATCGTAAATGCGAGAAGATGGAAGATCGGAAAGTTTTAAATGTCTTATAGAAACGGATCCTTCAAGATTCGATGTTCGATTATAAAACAGAATTTTTATCCTTATTGGTGGACTGCGGATATTTGTGCATTTATCAAAAATTTACAGATCCAGCTTATACGTAGAGTGCACGCGATACGCAGAAATACGCAGTGAAACGTTTAAAATGCAACGATAATTATAATATTCTAAACGAAGCATGGCAATATGGAAACTTTTTCTGGCTGTGAAGCCGAAAACTAAATAAATATATACAGGATGCCTTAATGAGAAGTACTATCTAAAATAACTTTGAGCGAAAAACGTCTTAGACGAATTGTGATGCATTTCAAGGGACTCGTCGGACGAATACAATTTTATTTTCCAGTATCTTATATTTTCTGGCGTATCAAAGTGATCGTCAGCTTCTTAAATACCACCGTATACTTTGATGTTTTAATTTTAAACGTACGTTAAATTTGACAAATTGAAATTAAAATATCCGCTGAACCAATTGTTTTTCGCTATAAATGGATTAATATTTTTTACGTAGAAAACGTTCGGCTGGATCGCCTATGTTGTGCTAAAATCTCGTTTAAAAAGCTCAAGGTCACCTCGATATCCGAGAAAATATAAAATATAGAGAAATAAATCTCTTGAAACGCAACGCGATTCGTTTAAACCGTTTCTCGACGATGCAACTAGTAGCTAACGAGTTATTTAGATAGTAGATACTTTTTATCGACTCACCCTGTATATATGGATATAATATATAATAATTGAAACACTTAGTGGATAAAAGAAACGTCCGTTTCTATTTCTTTAATCGTGTTCGTTAAAATTTGAATTTGCATAAATGTCTGTTTTACGGTCCGCTTGAGACTCTTTAAACGTAACAAGGAAGAGGTGAACCACCGGCTCATCGTACAAGAGACCACGTGTTGAGCTCAATTTCTATTCTCGTAACGCGTTCTATATTTGGAATAAGTATGTACTTGTTTGACTCGTATCATTGCTGCGGATGCAAACTTTCTGTCGCTTCTGTTTCTCACGTTCGTCGTTTTGATAGATTAATTGATACGAAGAGAATTAGTTACGTCGAACTATAGGGTTATACGTACCTGTGGATAATTACATCGCGTAAGAAAATAAACAGGCGTTTAAAGTAACGTAAAATATTCGTGTAGATTTCCGGTGGTATATTTACGAACACGTAAGACGAATATCTCGTTCTTAGCGTTTTATTACGTTGCGTTAATTCGTATTCTTGTAAAAGTGGACGTCTTGAAACGCGCACGCGCACGCACACGCGTAATTACATATATCTGTCATGTCGGTCCGAGAAAAACCCTTCGATGGAAAGCGTTGGATCGCCGCCAAAATTGTAATCGCTTTATTTCACCTCCTTTAACGCGAAACTCCTGTTTGGCCCGGCTTGTAAGAACCGCTGATTCTCAGAAAGCACACGTTTTCGTTCCACTTTCACGCGATCGAATATTCGTCTGACCGTGTTAAATACATTTGTAAGATTAGAAAGAACCGCAGGATATTAATGGGAACCACGATTTACGTCTTGAAATGTCTTTACGAATCGAAAAGGCTTCGTAGTAACATAAAGCGCACCGCGATTATATTAACTTTGATAACTTTTCAAATTTGTTTCTTTGATATATTATTATTATTATCCTTTTAACTTGAGTTAAGAGAATACGTATCAGGAATTTTTTTACGCGAATTGACTTAATTGATCTAAAGAGTAATCAACCTTTACAGCTATCGTAAAACAAACTGTTTTTTATTTTCTCCTTCAAATCTGATTGTACGTTAGACAGGTAATTTACGTACTCGATCGTGCGCGTATCGGCTCTATAAGGATCGCTGTAGAGTTGAAAATTAGTTTAAACTAAGAGACTTTATAATTTAAATACGGACTTCGCCAGTAACTAATGATATGCTAATCGTAGATGTTAAATCTAGTTGCCGTCTTGGATATTGCTGTATCATTCGTTACGAAGTATAACGGTCTAAAACGGTATTAAATCAGATACTATAGCGTGTCCAAAAAAAAAAAAAATTGGTTACAATCTTAGATAAAAATTCAAAGTATTATCACGCTTGAACATTTCCGATTTTTGTAAAATGTTTGTAAAATACGAACGCGCCTTTGTAATATTTGCATTATACGATAAACATACATTTACACATCTACGTCCACTTTTTTCTCTTTTAAAAACGTTTCACTAAAACCGAAAACGTTGAAACAACCGATTAATGAAGCTGAAACCGTTCTCATCTGTACCTTTGTAGAAACATATGTTCGTAGATAAATATACTATTCTCATATTCTTCTTCTTTATTTGTCCTTCCTCTCGCAGACGGGACGACACACGCCAAATTTGGACGAAAGTGGAGGTCGTGCAGCAGCAAGGACTATTGCGATCACACCCACCACGATCTCGTATTATCCGATCAAAATTTTCGTAACTTTTGTTTTTTCATATTTTCCCACGAAAACTCACTTAGCAACGGTGTTTTAACAATACGTAATTCAGAAATACTCGTCTAAGTAAAAGCTGTAAAATGATTTAGTTCGCGATATTTGCGAAATTGTATTACCTTTTAGCATACAAAAGGTAATCCTTACATACAATAGGTCTTCCTCTGCTCTGAGATAGACGATTACGTGTAAAATAAAAATCTTATAGATATCCGAAAGAATACCGATACACGTAGATGCGGATAGAATGTAAAATGATATGTAAAATCATAATAAAAATGATGTAACGTCGATGGAAATGGAACAACGAAACACGATATCCTCTAAATTACCATAAACGGTATGTAAGTAAATGTAAGTAGAAGACGAGAATACGGGTTATTAACGGAAATGGTGCAAGTTCAAGTTTCCATAGGCGGAGGGTCTTGAAACTTCCAGATACGAGCCTACTCCCTTTCTTCTTCGTCTGCAGAGTCCCTCGTCCCACTCGAGAAGGATACCTTGTGCTAGTGCACATTACCGCGCACACAGTACCCAGCCATTCATCCGGTAGTTTTTGCCTGCCGACTTGACGAACATGCACTCCGTTCCAGTTTCATTCAACCCGATTTTTTGCCATGACGACAATCGTTCGCCGATTACGAGACTATAATGGAATGAATGGGAACGGGGTGTACGTCAGTTATTCGAGCTCGCGACGAAATCAAAAATCACTGCATGAAAATAATTCGACTTTTTCTTATTTTATACGCTTTTCAAGCGATATTGTTTCATTTAGAGAAATTAGAACGTAACTTAACGAAAACGATATAATTCCTTTTTATTTTATTTTCTGCAACTCGCAACCGGTATCAGTTTCATTTCGTAGAATTAAAAAGGTACTAGCCTTCTCTAAACGACCCAGCTTATTTACGTTCAAGATTAATTCTTTCGTTATTCTAGGCTTACAAAAAGTCTAAAACGTTTCTGGAATACTTAACGACGTTTCCGTTTGACAAGTAGAACGTTCGACGAATCTTTTTCAAGCAAATAAAAATTCCAAAAAGAATGGAAATTCAAGGGTGCAATGTCGATCCAGTTTACCTACCAAGGATTAAACTTGTTTCTTTATCAGCTGCGTATTCCACGGCGAAGAAACGTTACACCGAACAACGTGTTACATTCTGTAAAAAAAAGAAAAAAGAAAGAAAAAACGCGAACATATTGGACTTTTGAAACGATATAATGTTACGTTATAATATTAAATAATGTTTTGAAAAATACGAGGGAATTAAATTTGATCGTTCTTGCCGCTTGAAACGCATAGGAAGTAAGAAGGTCCTCGAAGTAAGTCGTCGAAAAACTTGGTCGAAACTCGAGAGTCGATCGATCCTGCCTACCTGACGAAGCGGAAATGGCTATTTATAACTGCGAATGCTTCTTGAATTCTTATTTACGGTTTATAAGAAAAGGGCCCGGCGAAGAGTATAATCGCTTTACGATGATCGAAGTTTCCTCTTCTTCGCATATTCTTCGATATACCTTTCGAAACATTAAAAATATTCTAAGAGACAGAGCATAAAATTATATCGATAACTCGGTACTTGGAATAATCGTTTCGTACGAGTACGTCGTTCCGGTAAAATTTCGGTTAAAAGGATATCCGCATTCCTAAATCGCTGAAATGTGTTAAAAAGAAAAAAAAATGACTGAAAATTCGAAAGTATCTTGCACTACCAAAGAAGATGCGTTCAACTGGAAGAGGCGACCTACATCCGCATGACTACACTGATAGAGAACTCTCGCATTTACAGGGTGAGCTAATTGTAATCAACTGCAGCGCGCGTAAGCATTGCTTTAGGACGTTTAGGCTCTCTTCCGATTAATTTCGACCTCCCCTGCGTGACACAGATATCGAGCATCGTAATGGTAATGTCATTGAAAAAATTGACAACATAAATGCACTTGCGTCGAGCTGCATCATTAACATCTAAAAAAGAATATTTCAACATATCGTAATTGACGAAAAGAGAGAATCTTCCGAGTCTTCTCTTAACTCTCAAGTATCTCGAATTAGATTTACCAAGTTTCGTAAAAGATTAACGACAAAATCAACTTTTTATAGGGATAACGAACACGTATTTAGTGCCAAAAATCAAATAAAAAAATTCGCTCGCCAACTATCAAAAATCTATATAAACTATGTATCAGCTATGCATCGTTATAAAAATGTCACGATCGTATTTCAATTAGTCGATTAAACGTTCCGTGTTTGGCAGCGTTTGATACATGTAAAACATATCAGTTTCAGGAAAGTCAAAGATTAAGCGGAATATTTGTAGGTCACAGAGGTTCTTAATATTTCTGTGAATGGTAAATAAGGAACGGTGGGGACCGGTCGAGCTGCATAGATTGCTAACAACTAGCAAGTTCCAAAGTTGTACAGATAAGGCAAGACCTTGCTTCTCTGAACAAGGACACCGGTCGTCGTCTTGCCATCTAGACAACATACCTAGCTATGTAGCTGTTCCACTTTCGTATGCATCGAGAATGGTGCACTATATCAGTAGAATATATCGATTAATGGCAAACTAACGATCGAAACTGATATTTACTATCTCCTCGTGGAATCGACAAATACGTCGTACATTTTATAAATATTGCATTATTACAAGATATTTTACTCTCTATTTAAAAGTATACTTTACTTCCCAAAATAAAGTTTTATTCGTCGTAGGGTCGCCTTAAATCTTCCTGTTTGCGTTTTTCTAACTATATGACACTGTACTAAAAGACACGAGTATTCGTATACTTTTGAGCGGCAATGTATGTGCATGCGTCTCGCGCATAAGCATAACGCACGAGCTGTACGAAGACGCGAAAACTACGATGGACTTCGACGACTAGTTTCTTTCCATTAGAAGCTTTCTTCGCGAGATTACACTTTTCCTCGAATCGCTCGGACCGCTTACGATACGACTGTGAGAACAGAAAGCGGACGTCGATCGTTCCGGTTTTTGCTTCAACGAGTTTCATCAGAAAGTAGCCAATGACGATCGAGACGTTGCAGTTTCGAAAAATCAAATGATGCGGAAATATCCTTTTGACGCGTGACCCAATGGATTTCGAAAGATCGATAGAAAGTAGACTAGAAAATGGATCGAAACGAGTACAGGTGATAAAAAGAAGCGCGAAGAAATTAGCACGACGATGGTTCGTTTGTACGGGTAAACGGAGAAGATCGCAAGTTTTCAAGCTGGACGTCTCTTCGACGAAGCGTGTAAGTTTCTGGAAAAGCAGCAAATCGAACGCGATAGTCGACTATCGTTTCGTCGCAAAACTCCGATACCGATGGCAAAGAGGAATCTAACTTGGCGCAAGGTAATCCAACTTCCTGGAGAAAAAGTAACGCGCCAACTTCTATTCGGTGTTGCTTCGAAGCTAATTAAAACGTAAAACTAAAGAATAAACGTTAAGAGAAAGATGATACCCGTCTGCGCAAAACTAAAGAAACAAGATGTACGTTTCACTGAGAAATACGAGGCACTTGCGTATTCAGATATTTTTAAGTAACCGATATATAGTTATCGGGGTAACAGGTAAGGAACGTTTGAAAATGACACAGTTGGGCGTCCGCACCGATTAAAAATTATCACAGTGATTAAACTTTGTAAATACTGTGGCTGACCGATTACTGTCGCCTACCTGCAAATTCGGTAACTACGTATATCGGTTACTTAAAAATATCTAAATTTTTTTTTCTTTACCTCATATTTGTCCGAGTGAAACACATTGCGTCTCGGGTGTCATTTTGCCTTTAATATTTATTTTATTTCATCGTTTTTGACGTCGTAGAAAACCAACAAGTAAATGCGCTGCAATAAAAGGAAAATAGACGTATTCCCTTCCTAGATTCAGCGATTTAGGCGCCTGAACCTTTTTTCCATCTCTCTTGTTAGTTTGTTTTTTTAATATGCTATAACGTTCCCGAAATGGACACGAGTCCATCGAAACCCGTAGAGTTAGACTCGGTCAAGCCGTTTTCAGGTTACAAGTGTACAAACAACCAAACAGACAGGCAGACAAACATACATACATACATACATTAAGGCCAAATACAATACCTTCCTGCTATCGTTGTCGCGTAAAACGCTACAGTTTGGAAAATTGAAGTTGCCTTGTACATTTCAAAAACATGTGGATGTTATCGTTATCATTCGCATATAATTTAATACTGTTATTTAGTTCTTGTTAGTTCAAAAGATATAGATACATAATGTTGGATATTTCAAATATTTTTAAACGTATACTGTCTAATCTGTACAGATACATTTTTAACGAATACGACTGAGAAACAAAAATGAATTATCTTCCCTCTGGTCTTGATAAATTTATCTCCGAAGAAATAAAGTATAAAATCCTCGCAAAAAGTTATTAAGGATATTATATTGGTACATTATCATAATGATAGTAAAGTATAACGTAATTATATTACGTTCTAAGCGATAATTATCAAGAGGAAAATTTTCCTTTGTAGCGCGTTCATTACGGCATGATATAATCTTATTTGTTTAATCCTCGTGCAACTATCGAGCATGGGCGTTCCTTCTCACTTACGCGTATGTCCGTTTAAAATCACTAGTGCAAGAAATATTAACTTTCGCGAATGATTGATGTATTACGCTTTCGTGTTTCATGCTCGTTATTTCGTAATAACGCGATTATTGGTCTTTCTTACTCATTATTTCCCGGTGAACATCGGCGTCAGCGTTCCTGGAACGATTTCTGAAATCATTTAAACAAGTCAATTCCGTGTCGTTTATCCTTCTTTGAATTTCCTTCGTTTATTGGTTCAAAATTAATCTCAAGATTAAAGAAAAATTCAAAATTGTTGTACACGTAAATATGTACGTTGTCGAATGTGTAACGATTTTCGAAATAATCGTAATGATCGATCATACGATTAATCTTACGTTGCTAAAATCGTTCTTTTATCTGATTTTAATGTTAAAGATGTATTTTACCGGCCTTTTCGTAACTTAAAAATTAGTGCTTCTTGCAATATTGAGCGTATTAAAATATTTAATTGTCGTCGACAGTTATACAATATATATAGTTTTTGGCCTCTACAAAATTTTGTTACTTATATTTGTCAACCTAATAAATTCTTTCCATTTTTAGCTGCGAATTTTGTTATTATAATAAAATATTCCGTTTCGATCGAAGCGACGTTAAAACGAAAGAATTATCAAAAATTCTTGTTGAAATTACTGAAATTATCTGCTTATCGTGTGCTTTATCTATAATCTTCAAACGTGATATTATTATATTCTAATTCTTGTAAATCGCAGCCTCGCGAGACGATTTGAATAAGCGGAAGGACGAAATCATCGTTTTTGGTAATCCTAGCGATCCACGGCCGTGTTCCAAATCCTTGACTTCCCGCGGACACACTCAGATACGTGCAAGAAAACGGAGTCAAGAACGTAAGTAGCAGCCAGCGACGTATGCGAACACATTCGTTTTACCGGTTGTCTACCTGTTCTGGGTCAGTCGCGTGTGCAAGGTCAGATCCCAAGAATCTCCAACGTCACTCGTCAAAGCCGAAGACCGCGGTTCTCGCGTGCCGTCTACAGTAGAATGGTCGTCATTTTTACCTTCGATTCGACGACTCACCACGAGAAAAATACGCGTATACTTCCTACCGGCATCGATGAATCCGATTTTTCTTCGATTCCATGGCTATCGCGTTCAACGATTTTCATTTCAATCTTCTACATTATACTAAACTGAAATTCGCCTAAATTTGTCTCTTGAAAAATTTCACTTTGGAACGTTTACATTTGTAACTTAAACAATAGCAATATTAACCTAAACACTAGAGTATAATCTATAAAGTTTACAAACTTTATGCGACTTTTAAGACACTTTCAGTATGTAACTTTATTGTCGAGTGACAACAAAAGCATCTTTTGCCCGCAAAACATTATAGATCGTAAGATACAAGCATCGCGAAAAACAATCAACCTAAGCGACTTTATTCCACTACACTTAATGATTATCTTATCCGCATCACCGAAGACAAAAAAGATTATATTTCTATAGATATTGTCAACTCTTATTCTTTTATTACTTTTCGCTTTTGCAGTATCACGTTGTATATTGTGTCTAATTGCAGAAAGATTATATCTCTAATTATTCGAAAGAAAATTGTTCTAGAAGCCTAAAACATAATATCATAAATGACTGTTACTGCAAAGTCCAAGTCTACAACTTGCAAAAATAAAGGATAAAAATAAATGACGAAAGTAGATAAACTGATTGCAATAGCAACCATATATACTCGTGTATACATATGTAAACAAGAAAATTATGCGTTATTGTAAATGCCTATTGCAAATAACGAAAGTATTATACGAACAAACGATGAATGAATGACAACGTACTCTGACTAAGAAATGAATCGTTTTCTAGTGTAAAGCCGATATGTAGCTTGAATCATCGCCGAATTTTTAATCAGAGTTTCAGTCGCGCATACGCGAATAACAAGTCCTACGATCTTTGCACACCAACTAACTATTATCGTTTTCTTTATCGTTAGCTGCTAAGACCGAAGCGACGTCACTGTTCCTCGATCTGACGAGCCATAAGTCAACACTAAATATAGTGATCGCGTATTATCGCGCGTTTCTGGCCGGATTCTTTGCATGTTTAACTGTTGTTGTTGCATGTTAAATGTAGAAATTAATCGCGAGCATAGTTACCTCTTACTCAAGAATAATTGCCAACTGTCGTCATATTAGATGTATTATCCGAAGAATGAAAATTAGTTAATGCGTATATTTGGAAATTTCTAATGACGATTGAACAATTAAATTTGATCCTCTGACGAGAATATTGTTCTTCGCCGTAATATTTTCACTATCGTCGACTAATACTGTTCCAACAAATCGGTCACGTATTTATTTCTTTATTATCAACGTATCGCCTCGTTTCATCCATTTCGTTTATTTCACCATAAAGTTGTGCAAATATGGAAATACTTGCCTCTTTTAAACAATCGCATTCCGATCGATGAAACGAGTATCGATCAGAAAATTTGTACAACGAATTAAGACGATTCCATTTAAGATTTGATTACAGTTGTATATTACACCTCGAAACGAATTAGAGTATCGTGATACGAGATGAAACTGTTCACCGAGAATCTTTCACCTCCCACTTAAGGACAATTCAAGTATTACGTATGAACAGCCACTTGGTTGTACCTTGAGGAGAACAGAAGTACATAAGAGGGATCACTTTTGTTCTTGCCAAGGGAAAGTGAAGACGAGTCCGTGAAGTATGTATTACATACGATTCAAAGGGAATTAAAGTACTTGCTGCTTGAAAAATCTTACACTTGCATCGTTTCTCGAGAATTATCAAGATTTAAATAATTTGTACTAATTTCACAATATCAAATTATCTTATTAGGAATCTTAATTTGCCTATCGGAGTAGTCATTTACGAACCCAATAAACCAATCAACTTGTACAGCTAATTCTAACTTTCCACGTGTCGTTATTACATACAAATCAATTGCACGATGAAAATGATATTAAGTAAATGAGGAAATAAAATTAGTGTATAAAAATCACGGTATATATTATAATAATAAATTTTATTAAAAATTTGCGACGAATAACTAGAATTCTCCTGTTTACAGGAAATTCCTAACTACGGTCACTTTTTGTCAAGAATAATCCACTTCAACTTCGACTTTCAAAGCGTTTCCTCGAGTTTGACATTTCTTTCCGTAAATTTTCGATTCGCGAAAGGTGTGTTATGTAAGGTCTTTGACCTCGTTACGGTGATTCCCGATAGTTTCACTGTCTGGACCGAATGCACGCGGCTAGTCCAATGAGAAAGAACCTTAAGTACTCTTCTGGGTGGGTGCGTTGAACTTACCGTCGCATTCCGTATTGATTTCGGTGGCACTGCGCGACTGGAGCCAGACGTTACCTACGGCACGTGTCCGTGTAGGGCAGACACGCCCAATCCGGACTTTCCATAGAACGAAATCGGTGATCCCATGGAGATTAAAGAACGTACAAAATATGTCGATCCTCTCATGGAAACTGCACCAGACACTTTCACTGAAAACGACTGATGACTAAAGCGTGGACATAATCGGTTAATCGTTATGCCGATGGCACAGCCTTACGCAAGGCCTCGAAGACCTTGAACGGGACCTTATTTGGTAAGCAAGGTCGAGGCTTTGCGGACCATTGGGTTTTCAGGCCGCCCACAATGCACCTCCACCTTACTTGGATTTAATTCTTCCTATTGCGGACCTGTCACGATAACGGAGAAAGTAAATAGAGACACGTCGTGTGATACAGCAGGAGCAGCTGGAGCAGCGAAGGTTAATACTTACGCGTGCTGTTGAAACATAGTCATACATAAGGCATAGTCATACATATTGTCAATTGCAAATATGCATATTTCTATCTGTGCTGTAATTTTCATCGAAACGTGTATAGCATGTGTTTTTATACGAACCACGTAGAAGTCGATCTGGCCAATAGCGGGGAACAAATTTTGATAGAGGTTAATCGTTTGGTTTCTATAAAACTAAACGCTAATATGACAAAAATTATGAAATTTTCAAGAAATACAGTTTATCGGTTCGGTTTCTGCATGACTCATATATTCTCTTTGAACTTTGTATAATCAATAAAAATAATTTCCGTAGATACCATTGTATTGTATTTATCTTTTGATATTATACTTGAATAAAATAACGTATTGTCTAATAAAAACCTGAGCGGTTAAAAGGACAATGGAGTTACACGAAATTGACGTGTATAAAGATGCTGTGTGCGTGTAACAGCTGGGTGCCGGCTTCGATGTTTCGAGGTTAGGTTAGACTTGGGTGAAGCAGTCCATCCGTTTATCTGGCACATTAATGACGTACATTTAAATTTGACGTCCATATAAAGTATGGTGGTTAAATTTAAAAAATAAAAATAATCATGAAATTCTACACGGAATCAAAAATAAAATCAAGAACAGAATTTGACACGTCCTCATAGAGGAACGAGTGCATAACCCGATACGATTTCTTATTAGGTACAAATGATTCACTGATTATGTCATCAAAGCACTATTTCGACAAAGGAACGTGGCAGGTGTATTTATAAAACTGTTCTGTTTCCTCCACTATACCTTTCGCAATGTCCAAACTTAAACAATATATTAATAATCAATGGTACGTATCTCACATGTATTTCTTATAAGGCATTAAGTTCAAAGTATGTATGCGAATGTTCTGTTAATATGAATGAGCCAACTTTGAAAACACATTTTTAAATAGATTTTAAGATTTACGATATTGCGTTAACTCAAACGCTATTACGACTTAAAAAATGTATAATTGTATATTTAAACGAACGATATTTCATCAACGTCACTATTAATTAATTTCTTTGTATTTTGCTTTTTAACTGATAACAACATGCTTTATTAATAGTAATGATTACGACTGATAAACATGTTGATTACAAAATGTTTTACGACAAAATAACAAGCAGTATCACCAGTCGTACTTTGACGTTTCCATCACCACGTGGTTTCCGTGCACAAGTACGATGTACCATTGTAGACTGCACGAACACGCGTATCGATTTTGAAGCAGACACTGCACTCACACACACCATGCCGCCTTCCGTCGGACCGACACATATACAGGAAATAGGGCCGAAGCATAGGGCTTACGTGACGTGGTAGTAGTCCAGTGCACCCTTATCCGCGCCCTTGAGTCTATTTTTAGCTTCTGTTGTATGAAAAAGGCGGCCGAGATGACATATACCACACGCAATAAGTGGGTGGACGAACATCATTTAATTACTTACTCTAAGCCTACCTTAAAATACTTCAAAAACATGTTAACTTTTAGGCAGACATTAGTTGTCCTACTCTAAAACGAAATCTAGACAATGAGTATGCATAAATAGTGAAGTCTGACCTACTGACTTTCTAAATCCTTCTTGCGAATTATTTTCCTTCTGGCGCAATTTTTTAAAAGAAGACAAGTAGTACTAAACATGGTATGCAGATTATTACTACAATAATATGAGTCACTAACATTCATTAATATTGAAAGTGACACAGTAACTGGATTTTTTGGAAATAAATCATCAATGACCTTCTACTAACGCCAGCTTATTCTACTTGACTATGTTGTAAAGACTTGACTATGTTGGTTTGGAGGTTTGACTATGTTGTTCTAAAGGAATATTATTTTATCAAATTTTACGGAAAGACAATTTGTTACCCTTTCTCGTTCGAAGATTCGCTTTCTTCAAATATAATCATACCATATCCTGGTTAAGGAATAAATCTAGTGCCAAGATATGTTATGTAATTACAACTAATGCGAAAGAAATATGATTTTTGCTAATAATTTTTTAAGTAAACAAGACGGTAAATAGGTTATATATATATATATCAAGAAATACGAGTTTTTCTTGTGGAAAGAATTTAGCATAAAATTGGAACAAAAAATCAGGCCTACGAATAAGAGTTCTCTCACATTTTCCTCAAATTTAAGAAATCAATGGCAAAAGATGATTAGGTGAAAAATGTCCCGGGATTAGTAACATGATTCCTATTTCATTAAATTTCGTAACATAAATTCGACGAACTTCATAATATTATTTCACAGATAGGAATTTCCATGGAAGCTTACGAATGAGTAGAGGATCATTAAATCTCAATGACAACTGTTTCGACTTGCATCAAGTGAAAAAAAATGTTGACCATTCCAAAGTATATAACAAAACTTTTTCTGACTCATACCTACTGCCGGTACTGGTCGCTAGCACGCGCACACAAAGAACGTGATAATCTTCACATATACGTTCGTACGTATTGATACGTTTACTACTACAAACAGCTCTGACGGTTAGTCAGGAAAGCCCTTAGCTAGTGTACGCTTCCAGAAGGCATTATGCTCCCCGTATCGTACAGTTTGAAGCGGCATTTGGAGAATCTAGCCGGCAGCCGGCCAACCGACCAATCAGCGAGCCGCTTTCGTTTTATGCCCATATATGGCAAGAGCTGTGAATCCAAGTGGTGGGGAAGCCGGACGAATCCATTCTGAAACAGGGGTGTACTAACTATGATGATATTGAAAAATATAACTTTAAAATAAACAGATGATCGTTGAGTTTCTTATTTTTCAGACTTTCATCGTTCAATTAATTTTATATTATGCATAAATTTAAAAAATAAGAGGAAACAAATAGGAAATATGTTAGGTAATATGGGACATTTACAGCGTGTATACCGACCATACCTTTGAGCGAGTCCACATGACACGGTACCGGCCACGATCTTGCTCACTCACAGTGTTCGCAACTCGCGGCTCTCGAGTCTCGTTTCGTCGTGCCGATAGTATTCTTGCGGTGTCTCTTTGCCGATCAACGATCGTGTACTTTGTTGGTTACCTTTGATTCTAAAAGGTAAGTACTGTACCGTTCAGAGTGTTAAGTTCAACACTGTTATTAATTTAGCGCGTTTCACGGCGATCTGTCATAATCTTAACGGCGAAAAGATCGAGGACAAACGCCGGTTCATAAGCAGCCATGATGGCAGGGCGTTGCTCTCTCCGTTTCTGACTTTTCTCGATATAGCGCCTATTTCTTTGGGCAATTTGTTTCTACTAGCATTATCTTGAAAAGGGAGAACGTACCGGGACGATCCGACAGGTTGTCGTTGTCAAGTGGTTCCTGACGTGTACGCACTGTAAGGCAGGTGGTCGCGACGTGGTCGTTTATTAATAGCAGTACTCTGTAGTTAGGATGTTACAGCACTAACTTGCGATTATGCTAGCTCGTAGTATGAAATACCAACGTAAATTTATCTGTTGGGAAATTAGGATGCTAAGTGCAAGAAATTGTTATAGCGTACCTATTTTCTGTACGATACCCTAATTCGAATATTTATAGTTATCACTCTTTGAAGTTAATTGTAACCGTTTCTAAAAGCATGTATAAAATAATAGTATTTAAGTGTAATATTACACATTCTCATAGTTATCTAACGAAGAGAAGATAATTATCTATTTACATAAACTGTACTTTATAAAGACTAATAAAAGCAGTCGAAATTGAGCCAAAGAGTTAAGCGTATATTAAGTATTCTTAAAGGTATCTTTTTATAATAACCATAAAGTTACTAATATTCGGATATGTAAATTGTAATATTAAAAAGTTTTCTTTGCTCGAGGGTCTTGTATTTAATAAGGGTCGGCGAGAAATACCCAAATTGAATTAAAAAAAAGAAATGTCGAAATTAATTATTTATTATTTTGATGTATAAAAATATCGAGTGACATTGAATATGGTCGAAACAGAACTTACGTATCGTGGGGGAGAGGAAGGGAAGCATTGGCAAGATCGGAGATGTGCGGTTCGGTCAATTTGGCAGATACATTCACGAAGGGTGGTGAGACACACTTCAAACGGTCGGAGAAGGGCAGATAGGGGGTGGAGGGGGTAAACCCCTCCGTGGCAGAGCACTTCCATATATGGTAAAGAAAGCCAGGATTGGCTGAGGGTGTCCTGCCTTTATTGGCCGATTGCTTGGTGGTGGGGACCCCGAACAACGACTCTGTTCATATAATACACTGCAAGCCGGCTGTCAGCTACACTCTGTGTTTGGTGCTAGATCGGTCGGTTGTGCGGCAGTGTCACATCCAAAGATCCCGAGCTCCCTAACTTGTACATAACTTTTTTTATACGAAACGAAAAACGTAAGTCATCACATCCTAAGTCCAGTGATAGATAACATTCTACGATACGAAGTTCAAACGAATTTAAGAATCCTCAGTGCAACTAAGTAGAAATTAGTGCGTGGGCGAATAGTTGATCGACAAATCGTACATCCGAGCGTGGATTTCCAAATCGAGAAGTGGGTGGTGTTAGGCTTAAGATACGCTTGTGTCAAATTTTGTGTGTTCTGTGTTCCATCTTTTCAATTGCACTATAGGATAGTGTAGTTACGAGTAAAAGTAGTTATAAGTATCGGTGACGGCATTACATGTGAATGAAAAAAGAACCGAATTCTTTTTACGAGAAGATGTCAATCTTTAGAATGTACAATATGCTCGAAGTATCTCAAGACTGTATTTTATTGGAGTAAGGATAGTTTTCCTATGTCTGTTGGTTAACTGAGTAAAGCTTGTAGTCAATTTTCTATGTTCTTAGCACTGTAAGGATTTATTCTTTGAAAATCATGTCGGATATTGACCGTTTAATGCCGGGGAAGGGCGGGGCAGGGTGCGGTTCTAGTTAACGGCGGTTTACAAGACAGTAAAAAGTTCATCATGATTACGTACTTTTTCAATGATACTTATCTTGATATGGAAAAATACATAGAGTATATTTGTGTCTATGCTCATCGAATGTCCTATTTGAGATAGTTAATTTTTATCGCGATAGTGTAATGCTACGTGTCGCTGAACGCCATCTTGAAAATATTTAAAATATTGCTTCACAGTACATGCTATTTTGTAATCTGCTATCCTGATTATAGGGTAATATGTCATGAATGATTTCATAGTACATCTTTATATGTAGTTTAATTTTTATCAAGTATTTAAAACGAAATTAAGCAATAATTTAGCTTCGTTTTTTTAGAACTTATTTGAATACTATAGAGACTACATTTTGAAATATCTATCCATGTGAATAATGAATTAGTTGAACTTTGGATTTCCTTTATTATATTTAACGATAATTTATGCGTAAAATAGAAAATTCTCTTAAGAATCGTAAAAATTTGTACTTATTCGTATAGATTGTAAAAGCGAATATGTATATAAGATGTGAAATTATAAAATATGTTTAATAGCTTAACTAAAAGTTTATAGTATCTTTTAACTTCGTATTCAATAATTAACATTAACAGACGTTATAACAAAGTACTGCAAAACTGTAATAAAAAAAGGAATCATAATCAAGTAATTAACATCGTTTTTTGTTATTTTTGCAGATAACTCAATAAACCAAACATGTGTGACGAAGAAGTTGCTGCACTCGTAGTTGACAATGGCTCCGGTATGTGCAAGGCCGGTTTCGCTGGAGACGACGCTCCACGCGCCGTCTTCCCATCTATCGTTGGAAGACCACGCCACCAGGGTGTCATGGTTGGCATGGGACAGAAGGATTCCTATGTTGGTGACGAAGCTCAATCAAAAAGAGGTATCCTTACTTTGAAATATCCGATTGAGCACGGTATTGTCACCAACTGGGATGATATGGAAAAAATCTGGCATCACACGTTCTACAACGAACTTCGAGTGGCTCCCGAAGAACATCCAGTACTCCTTACCGAGGCGCCCCTCAACCCGAAGGCTAACCGTGAAAAGATGACACAGATTATGTTTGAAACGTTCAATACCCCCGCTATGTATGTCGCTATTCAAGCTGTACTTTCGCTATATGCTTCTGGACGTACTACCGGTATTGTATTAGATTCCGGTGATGGTGTTTCCCACACTGTACCAATCTACGAAGGATACGCTTTGCCTCATGCTATTCTCCGTTTGGACTTGGCTGGCCGTGATTTGACCGACTACCTCATGAAGATTCTCACAGAAAGAGGATACTCCTTCACCACCACGGCCGAACGTGAAATTGTTCGTGATATTAAGGAGAAACTTTGTTACGTCGCCCTTGACTTCGAACAGGAAATGGCAACTGCTGCGTCATCCTCTAGCTTGGAGAAGAGCTACGAACTTCCAGACGGTCAAGTAATCACCATTGGTAACGAAAGATTCCGTTGTCCCGAAGCTCTCTTCCAGCCGTCCTTCCTAGGTATGGAAGCATGCGGTATTCATGAGACAACATACAACTCGATCATGAAGTGCGATGTCGATATCCGTAAAGACCTGTATGCCAACACTGTCCTTTCTGGAGGTACCACCATGTATCCAGGAATCGCTGACAGAATGCAAAAGGAAATCACTGCCCTAGCACCATCCACTATGAAAATCAAGATTATCGCACCACCTGAGAGGAAATACTCTGTATGGATCGGTGGATCTATTCTTGCATCCTTGTCTACCTTCCAGCAAATGTGGATTTCCAAACAAGAATACGACGAGTCTGGACCATCCATCGTCCACAGGAAGTGCTTCTAAGCACATCTTTGATATCTCTTGCATATTATCATTCCCCAAATCCCGAGAGCGGCCTCTGTCTCGTTTCTCGACCATAGGTATTGTTATATGGATATATAATTCAGAGGATTCAATAGTATAAAAGAGATATTTAGGCATTCGAAGATCAGTTTTAAGATATAGTAATGTCTAATTGAATGATGCAGAATGAAAGTAGTAAATCGCTAATTAGCGCAGGAACAGTTCTAAAAGACTTTGCTCTATTTTTTTCATCATTTAATTGGACGCTATTGCGTCTTTTGTATACTCTCCGAAGTTCTGAGTACTTTACTATTCTATCGAGTCCTTTGTATTATACATTTAAATAATATTCCCTATGGTAGCATCTAGCTAACCACCCTCACGAAAAACATCTTTCTTATTGTCATCGCGATATTTCACTCTACAATCGAAATAATCATATGTTCTTTCCTTTTTTCGAACATGCTATATATTTGCCAATTTTTAATATTCGCGAGTTTGAGCTGAAGGTAAACTATTATATAAATTATTTCGGAATATCGTTCCGATGCAGTATGGAGCCGTTGTGATTATCCTTAATGCACGAAAGATCTTTTAATTTGGTGTCCTCCAATTAAATGCATTCCGTTACTTTACTCTGCGATATTTAACGAGGTTTGTGTCAGTCTTTCTAGAATTCATCATTCCTAGCGGAGATAGGCCTTCGACTTATTAATCATAATCTTTTTTTAATGTTACCGATCGTTGAGGGAAAAGATGGCTCTTTCCTTTCTTTTTTTTTTTTTAATAATGGGGGAGACCGCTGACCCAGAAAAATATCCTACAAACGCTCGCTCAAACGAATAAAAAAGACACGGTTTCGACCCCGCAAGCGTAGCCAAAGTATTATAATTTATTCCCATTGTATTGTGCAAGACCATTCACGTACACATCTTAAAGACTACTTTAGACTTATGGGATTATAAAATAAAACTCTTAAAAACATTATTGCTTTGACTTTTGTGTTTTTAAGATTACAGTTATCCAATACCCTTTACTGGATATTGTGTCCTTGATCTCCAATCCAGTACATCGTAGTTAATCTGAGCTAGAAAGAAAAAAAAGAAATTAATCACTTATTTCATTTAACATGAATTCATGTAGTTTTATATATAACGTAGCTTTTGTACCGTTTGGCGTTATTCATTATTGTAACGTAAGATTTGTGGTAAAAAGTTTATATTACACTAAGAATTAGGTTTATATTTTCGGTCGAATAAAAATTATTTTTAATGAAGTGGTATCTGTTCTTTTTGTAAAAATGCCATTATTCGAGTCATCAAATTTTATTTAAAATTTCATAGTAGAGGCATTTTATCAGTATATTGTATTTATATATTTAATAATACTGCTTTATGAAATATTCGACTAAACCTTCAACTAATGAAGAAATAATCTTATTTGTAAAGTTCTTTTTAGGTAACTTCTCATAATTATGTATCAATTTTTAATAAACTCGCTACATCATCGAATTGTGATAGTCTTCTATTCACTGAACAAAATGACAAAGATTTTAACTGAGATAACAGTGTCATAACATAGGTACTACAAAGTATTTAGATATAATACATACATATATATGATAATAATAAGCGCATATAATTTTAATGTGTAACAGTGATAGCTGCAATATTTACATTGCCTTTGTTAGTGATCATATTTAAATTGCAATTAGATGGCAGCACAATGCACTCGACTCATAAAATCAGCTGTGGTGCATACTATCAAATGGAAGGAAGGATACATATATTTGATATGAATTTAAATTTAAATTTTAATTGTCGCATCTATTGCACGGTAAATATTTAATTCTAAAATCTTTAATAACAAATGAGTAAAATTTATGATAAGTTTATATGTAAACAATAAAATAACTAGAGTATATAGTAGATTAAGGAGGAGAAAAATAAAGAGACTTTGTGTTGAGGTTTTGTACGTTCTTAGGACAGTTGCTCTCGAATCATCACTGGAAAAGTACAAAGCGATAGTTAGGTCAATGATACATGGCAGTGGTACCTGTAAGCTCGAGCAAACTCTTTCATTTTAATCTATAACTTCAATCAAAATGCCCGAGCAAAATTCAGGTGATCAATATTCGACATGGGTAAGTTTATAATCGGTGTTATAGATTTTATAATTTTGACATATTCTGATATCACATAACCTTTGACCGTAAACAAAACCTTTCTCGGTTATCGAATGAATGACTTGTTGCTATTTTAAGACTTTGTTTTCTATATATATGAAGTTTTGTTATTAATGTGCATTTCAGGTTGGTCTTATATACGTTTTTAACTTAATTGTTGGAACAGGAGCTTTAACATTACCCGCTGTTTTTAGTCAGGCAGGATGGGCTCTTGGATTAAGTGTTATTTTAATACTAGCATTTATAAGGTATATCTATAAAATCTGTATACTTTAATTAATCAGTATCAAGACTTAATTATATATGTGTATATTTTTTTGTTTTTACAGTTTTATCACTGTTACATTTGTGATCGAGGTAATGGCATCTGCCAATGCTATAGTAGCATGGCGACACATTCAACATCGAAAACGTGTATGTCTTTCTCAAGATTCATCTATCAACGAGTCAGAGTCTGAGGTTTTTAGACTTCTCCTATGTTGTGCTGTCTATGATGATTTTTCTTTTCAGTAGCATTATATTTTTTATATAAAATGGGCTATATATCCTGCTCGGTTAGCCATTTGAGAGCATTTTTACTTAAAATATGTTCTATTTTATGTTATGTTTTAATTGTAGGTACTTCAAACATTAGGTGAATCCGGTCCTTCAAATTCAGATTCTGAAGATACACCTCTTGTTACACCATTTTCAAGTAGTCCTGATTGTGCGGACATGACATACCGATATTATGTAATACGTGATAAAATAGAAATGGGGCAAATGGCATCAATTTTTTTTAATAAATTTGGTACAACATTATTCTATTTATGTTTTGCTATATATCTTTATGGAGATTTAAGTATATATGGAGCAGCTGTTGCAAAAACCTTAGCTGATGTTGTTTGTACTTATCAACCAGCAAATTTTACATGCAATTCTACAATACCAGATACTGAACCGTGTTGGGAAGGGTTTGCTCTGGATCGGGCAGATGCATATGGAATGTTCCTTGTATGTATAAACAGAGTTGCTGGTATATACCTCAACAATTATTGTTTTCTCATACAGTGATAATAAGTATCATTTTCAGACTATATTTATAATATTGCTGGGTCCTTTTGTATTCTTTAATATTCAAAAGACTAAATATCTTCAACTCTTAACTTCAGGAATGCGATGGCTTGCATTCACTATCATGATTGTATATGCTTTAAAAAATTTAATCATTCATGGTGCGCAAGGAGATCCTCCAGCTGCGAATATCATGGGTAAGTTTATCCATATAACTATAAAAATATATATATGTCGGAGATGAAAGGACATCGGAGCTTTCCCTTTGGAACTTCCGGGAAAATCCCTTAACATCGCAATCTAGATTCTATCATAGGCGTAATTAAACAATTGTCGTCATTCGATCCGATTGTATTTGTTCGAGATTTGTGATAATGAGCTTGGGCTCGTGGCGACAACCAGTCGCCGAACGTAGCCGCAGTCACGGGATGAACGCTTTGTCTAACAAAGGTATGGAGTAATTCTATAGCTCTCCTTAAAAGAAATATTTGTAGCGGCACACGACAGTAAATATTCCAACGGTTTCTGTCCCGTGGCTCGCCATACACAGACCCTATTCTTCGGGTATGATGGTTACCAGATGCCGACGCATCTCCACTGTACATGTTCAGCTAGTCTGAGGGCCGTTATAAACATTAAGATCTAGTTACCTAAAGTCCTTCAAACAGACAAATAGTCTTTGTCCCAACTACGGGAAGATAGGGGAGATCTATTTTTCAACGAACGACGCTTCCCGCTAGCAACCTTCCCTCAAGGACGGCTGGCATCCTTTTCTAGCCACCAACATGGAAATTGACCAATTAACGGCAACGTCAATTTCCCTCACTTTCTGAACGAAGGCTATCCTCGACGAATCCGACGATTCGTGTCCTTAGACACACCCCATCATAGTTTTCCTCTGCAGCATCATCGCGATGGAGGGTCATTCTCTCGCGAGGTCGTTTTTAGCGAGTCACTTAGCGTCTTTACGTTCGGTGGATATTCCATGTTTTAACAAAGAGTTAGTTTAGTTATACTTCCACCGTAGCCAAGCAAGTCGAGTACGATTTGGGCTTCGGAAAAAAGCGCATCCTGTTATCCCGTTGACCGCGGATTCGTTATTGAACTTAGGATCATTGTCATTAGCTTCTCGAGTACCTAATTACCACGATTACTTGTCAAATTCTGTAATAATCGTATTTGCACTAGTCAATGTCTTCTTTAT
The DNA here is from genome assembly GCF_011952205.1 of Bombus bifarius. Lineage (NCBI taxonomy): Eukaryota > Metazoa > Arthropoda > Insecta > Hymenoptera > Apidae > Bombus > Bombus bifarius. The sequence continues at coordinate 5,691,358 of NW_022884505.1, read as the reverse complement.
CGCATAACGACAATGTGTAATCCAAATGGAGATTCGTTTCACGCCCCTAACCCTAATTCTAATGTAAACCCGACATATATATATATATATATATTTTTAGCATTTAACTAAATAAATTTGTTGCATATGCGTATTTCAGGTATACCTAGTTTATTTGGTGCTTGCATTTATTCATTTATGTGTCACCATTCTTTACCTGCATTGATCGCTCCAATCGCAAATAAGTCTACTTTGACCCGATCTTTGGCATTGGACTATTTATTAATAGCATCTTTTTATCTCCTACTGGCATTAACTGGAGCATTCGCTTTCGAACATTTGGACGATCTTTACACTTTAGATTTTAGCCCCCGCGGATCTGGAGATTGTTCCAAAAGTAACAATATTTTTATTATTCTTATAGAATATTTTTTGTCGCTTTTTCCAGTATTTACTTTAAGTACAAGCTTTCCTATCATAGCCATCACCCTTAGGAATAATCTACAATCATTGTTCCTCAGCGATGATACGTCTCATTTGTGTCTTCGTAAAATTGTCTTCCCAATATTAGCAATACTGCCTCCGTATATGATTGCTATGGGTATCAAAGACTTATCGATATTAGTGGGAATTACGGGATCATATGCTGGAGCAGGAATTCAATATTTGATTCCAACGTTTTTGGTATATTATGCCAGACAAAAGACAAATAGACTTATAGGTCTTGGTGTCGTCAATAAATTTGCAAGCCCATTTTCTAGTAATTGTTGGCTAATTTTTGTTATAATTTGGGCCATTGCTTGCATGATTTTAGTATCCGTCAATTTTATACAAATTCATTTCTATTCTATAAGCATACCTTTAGGATAGAAATCTTATGAAGTACTAAATCGAGGATTTAAAAAAGAGGGAGGAGTTACATAATGGTGCATACTTGAATTGTTTTGTCTTTTGGATCTGCGAAATCTAGAGCATATCTAAAGTAATATCATTGGATTTGATATTGGTCATTTCCTACATGTAAAAGGAAAATTGTGATACTAGTGATTTTAATGTTTACATTAAAATCATTCTTAAAATACATGGAACTTTTAACAGCAATTCAAATAATAAGTTACCAATGAGAAGAAAAAGTACCTTTAAAATATTAGTAAATATTTATTATTTAAAATGTGTTATAGAATAATTGTTGTAAGATAGAACAACTGAGCAATTGTCCTTGATAATAAGATACCTTCATTCAACTGTTTACACTTTGGCATCATTATTAGAATATTATCTTTTCCATCATATAAGAGAAAATATGGTATTAATAGTGATAATAATACTAATTATGATAATAAGAATACATCATGACACAATGTGTCATAGTAAACTGACAATACACTGGCATAAGTCAGGATTAATCTCGTACAAGCCGAATGTATACATTTAATTTATGTTGTAAACTTTTATATAATATCTTTTGTATATTTTTATTCAATAGAGAATATGCCACTCTTAATACAGTTTTTACTGTACATAAATGTCTTTCAACTAAGTGATATTTGGTGGCCAACTAATAATATTTTGTCCACTATTTCAACGGTATGAAGGTATATTTTAATCTGTAGACTTGTACAATAAACATATGTATGTGCAAAACTATCGAAGGCCTGTATGATACATCAAGAAAGAATTTATTTTAAAAATTTTCTAGCATACTTTATTTTTTATGTGCATAGAAAATATTAGGCAGATTAAATGACTGTTGTTGATTGTATAAATTTGATTTGTATATCACAGAACATATTTTTATATGTATATGGTGTATAATTGCCAACAAAGTATTTGCAATATGCCTCTCATACCGTGTACTTATACAAATATAGTATGTAAATATATAAAATATGTACACATATATTTTCTAAAAATAAACAGAAAAATAAAGAACTGATTATATAAATTTATATTGATTTACTTATATATATATAGAGTGAAAACCTTACTTCATGGCTTCATGCAAAAAATGTTTCAAACAAAGGTTGAAGCCAATCAAAGAAGGCATGATTTAATATCATTAGCGGGTGGTTGCATAGAGCATACATGAAGGCTAACTACGTTTTTTTATACATTGGATGGGTTGGGGATGCCTCCAAATTCACGTTCAAATTTTCATTGGCAGCAAAGGTAAGGACGCGATGTTTACCATCGAAAAAATACCAATAGAAGTATTTACAATTTTCACACAATACTTATATTTGTAACAAATTTTAAGCATTTTCTGACTAAGATTAAATCGCAATTAAAGAGATTCATTACAAAATTGTATACTATTAAGGTATACGATATATAGATAATTAATCTATTATATTACATATATTTTTAATTTAAAAGAAAATAAACGGGCATATTTAAAATCATCCTTTAATACTAATGGCTAATATTACTAAAACTATAATAAAGTAAATTTGATATCATTGATTTCACTGAGTTACTCAATGTTACTATTTCTGCCGAAGCAATACTAATTTTCATAAGGTGAATTTCTTGTTTACACGTTTTTTAATTGATTTTGAACATTTTAATATTCAAACGGCATTAATCATGTATTATAGAAAAAGTTTTTCGCTAAAATGTTTATAGAAGTGCCGGGCGAATGTAACAGCAAAGTTACAGCAATCAGTTCGGCGAAAGTATATTTTGACTAACGAAGAAAGATGTCACGAATAAATTCGATTTATTCGATATTCACGAATAGCAAATAGACTAATTAATGTTATTCGTGAATATATTCATTACATATGTGTATATATATATATATAATCTGTACATACATAATATATTCTGTATATACATATTTCTATTTATTCATACATTACTTATATATTATACTTAGAAGAAGAAATTTTAACACGAATAGATTTCTCTGTAATAGTCTAACAACATAAGGTGGCACAGTAAAAGCATTATTTTATTTGCATGAAATCTTCACAACTCTGTCGATTATCATAATTAAAGTTTGTTTCCTTAAGTTGTAAGATATCATACAAATCACTGTCTCCGTATACATTTATTCAATGGAGAATGTTTATTTTATACAAAAAAAGATCAAAGAATTTGAAATATAGAACGAATTATTTCTTCGATTTTATATTTTTGTGAGCAAATAGACTAGCAAAAACACTTCGGGTTATCAGAATAAGGTAAAAAAAATCGGTGAGTAAAAGACGTTTACACATATCATCTATGTATAAATCATCGTTAGTGGCTTACTATAAAATGTTGAATGTAAAGAATTCAAGGTACTATATATTAAAAGATAATAGATTATTTATAATGAATATACAATAAATCGAAATTTGTTTTATAGAAAGATACTAAAAATATCGCATAAATGAATACCCCAAAGCGAACACGTGTATCATTAATTGACTACAAGAAATTTAAACGGACTTATAATAAATTTTTACGCGATACTTACATCGAATTACGTTTGATTTTCTTTTTTGTTGATATCGGATACGATTTTTATTTTCAGATTACAACTCGTGAAATTTGCATTTGAAAGCTGAACGATGGCACATTTTCAATCGTGTTAAATAAATAGCATAATGTTTGTGCAGTGAAAAAGCTTCTTTTTGTCTGGAGGTTTCAAAGCCAAAATGCTTATACTACTCCATTCTTCTTTGGTCATCAGTCTTTAATTGTACTACAGGTTTTCGGTTAAAACTCGTCATAATCGTTGAAATCCTACCTAATTATTTAGTACAGAATACTTTTTTGTTTTACAGAAGTTGTAGATACATCATCATTAAAACCTTTTGTAATTTCTTTAAATTGGAATCAGTTGAATGTTAAATTTTAAGATATGTCTTTCGTTTCTTATTGATTACCAAACTTAATTTGCCACGTATTTTTGAATTAGCATTTATAAGTTATGAAGTTATGCAAATAAGATTCGTGATAATATAAATGTATGTCCTTTCCATTCATGATATTACGTAATCGTACAAACAGTGAGTCAAATATTATACTTTCATTAACATCTGTTATTACTTACAACATTTAATCAACTGCGATTTATATAACTTATTTATGTTATATCGGAGCAGCATTTAATTTGATTAGTTAACGTAAGAATAATTTGAAAGCTTTAACAATAGGATACTTTTCTCACTTTCATTAAATTAGGTCGTTATTCATAATTGTTCAAGTATGGACAGGGTGCATCATTATGATCTACACATTCTATAACGGGATCATGTGTGCTATCCCACATTCCGGGGCCGCATTGTCGGCAAAGCCCTGCTAATGTGCATGGTAAACGTACAAGTTGACGAAAATGATGAAGTAGGCCTCTTGCCTTTCTCAATATGAGATTTCCATCCATATACATAGCTAAAGAACTAAAATGCAAAAGCATCTCATCTGTTCTCAGGTCTTGAGCTATTACATCATCTGCATAAACACACATTATAGCAAGACAAAGAAATAGATGAAAATGGTCGGTTAAATAATTTACCCAACAAGCTTCCCACATTATTAACGCTACTTCGGTAGGAAATTCACGTTTTAAACATCTGTAAAATATATATTATTAGAAATAACTCTGCATACGATTATAAATTTTGTAATAATTATAAATTATAATTATAAAATTTGTATTTACAAGAGTATCCATCTATGACAAAATAGAAGCTCCAGGGCATCCGTATGTTTTTGTAGATGTGCATAAAAGTCTGGTACCATTATTCTAACTAATTCCCTTAAGTAACACAAATTTCTGTCCATATCTACATCAGTAGGCGTACACACAGCCACAGATCTTTGCATTAAGCCAGCAAAGCACCAAAATGCTTCGATTTCGGAATTAAGTTCAGCTAATAAAGGAGCCAATAAATCAGACATACCTTGAGTATATCCTAATCGGGCATTATAAACTGCATAATTTAACAGAATATTTCTGTAAAAAGTAAAATACGATAGTGTTAATAGTAACAATATATATTTGAAAATTAGCATAATAATATAAAATATATATAAAATATAAATTGAAAAATTAAATGATTATTGTTATACAAACATACTTCATTATTTCAATGTTTGGATTATCCTCTCCAGCATAATAAGGATTTCCTCTGTCAGTACGAACAACATCTTTTTCTACAATACACACCACATTTCTCCAGAAATGGTCTGCTTGTTCTGGGCCCATACTCAGTCTACGTTTTTGTATTTCCTCGTATTCCTGTCTGCGAATGGCATCAATATGTTCTCTATCTTCATAGGTACTTTGATATGAATAACAATGAAGAAGGAAGGGCCACACAATTTTCCTTAATGCAGGTTCTAGTCCACCAAAAAATATTCCTTTACGAAGGGCAAGATCATCCTCTACCTGACCTCTCTCGTTTAATAAATCCTTCCAAGCTAGCGATGTAATCATCGGTACTTGTCCCTCTTCTGGGTGTAGTTCATCACGACTTACCTCTGGCCGACATACCATGAAATGCCTGAATTATAGAGAAATTGTGAGTATTTAGTAAAACATTAATTGTGTTTTCATTAATTAGATTCTACCTATATGGAAGTGTCTCCTCAGCGTCTGTATCTAAGCGTGGATAAAGCAATTGGTGCCATTGATGTAAAGTAGCTGCCAGTCTGTCTAACCCACCATGATGGAAATGTAGAATCTTATATTGGCTCTCTCTACTTGCGACTACTAATTGACCAGAAGTACAAGCTGGATCAGCAAAAAACAATCTTAGGGATCTCATTTCGCTGAGATCCACTGAAAACCTTCTACATCTATGTGCTCTACGTAATGTCACTGGTGAAGCTGTTGCACTTTCAGGAAACGTGAGGTTATGCTGTAAAGCTAAAAGTTCAGGTGATCTCATCCATGATGGGATTTCTTCAGCTACGAAGAAACAAAGTTTACACGTTAACAACAACTACAGTTTAATAAAAAAAATAATCAAATTAATAAACCAAGTACCTTCTGAAGATACACCGACCGATAAGCTACATGTAGAGGTTAATGACATGCTACGGCTTTTCAGGCTAGTATCATCACAATAAGGATATCTCATTTCTTCGTCGATACTTATTCCATCATTTTCATGCGATTCAGAAACCTTTTTATCTTTGCAATGTTGATCCTCGTCATGTTTCAAATTCAGAGATTGAGAACGTAATTGATTCAAACCGATGCTGTGATCACTTTCTTCATGTATAGTAGACGATAAACTGTCAGACCGATGATAGTTTGTTTCCCGATTGATATTGACATTTGGAGTCTCTTTAACTTCTGACGTAAGTAGAGTTTGATGATCACATATGCTTTCTGCGTCATCGTTTTTCGTATCGTCACCTTCGAGACGTGCACTTCGTGGGAAACCACCAGAACAAACGCGTTCACAATCTCCGCAATTAATAGGTTCCTTTACTTCTAAACAGACGTCAACCTTTTCAGCATTTTCGTATTCACATTTTAAGTCACAACTTTCCTCTGATATTTGGGAATGGTGAGAGCTTATATCAGTGTCTCGATGAGTAGCGCAGTCCGGCTTCTTCACGCTTAAATTCTCTAACGTAGTCGGATGTTTACGGAGTGTGCTATTCGGGATCCAACTGAGATGTAAAGTTGGTACATTAGAATTTTTATTAAACCTACAGGTTATGGCCATATAACCGGGATGATGTACCACATCGGAGTTCTGTCTCATTAAAGTTGGTGGGTGAACGCATACGTTATTCTTGCAAAATAATGCTTCACCATCCTGGTACATAGTACGACGATTGTCCTGATTACAATCGCCTAAAATATAACTGCTTGCCTTTTTCAGAATATTTGGCAGAGGCATCTTCCTTTAAGGCAGATCGGTGCATATAAGTCATCTAGTAAATTTTATTAGAGCGCGGTGCGAGGATTTTTGCGTTTGTGCGATTAAATTTGCCTTTAGACAATATTGAATCGTCGCGGGGTTATAACGATACCCGAATGACGATCGTTAAAGTGATTACAAAGTATTATGTGCAATTATAATGAATCCGTACGAATACAATCTGACTCTTGACACTGGACAACACAGTATTAAGTTAACAGTTTCAGTTTCACTATTTCTTTTTCCTGACAATTCTTAGACAACATCTATGGAATACTTGGTGTTTCTAGAGAGCATCAGAACTGCAGTGGTGAAACTTCGTCGCGCAGAAGCGCGCGAATAGACCTGCATCGAAATGCTATAATGAACTGATTTCTTTTCCTGTAATGTTTCCTGTTGTCGTAGGCTTATTTAAGCATGCATGCATGTTATCACACCAATTAGCTTTGATATATACATAGAACCGATAAAATGTGCACACATATGGAGAAGCATGCATCTCAATCATTTAAGTCTCTCGTCTTTACCTGTTCTTTATTATCCTCGTACTACAAAGATAATGCGTTGTTAAAATTCTTTGTCAAAATATCAGAGATCGTCAAGATTCCATTTTTTAACATTCCTTCGTTTAAAATTCTTGAAAAAAAGTTAGTCGACTTAACTTTCACTTGAATGGATTCATGAATGAAAGATGTATCATCGGCACGTCACTATTCGTTGTAGACATATATTATCGAACTTTGAATGAAAACCCCAAGTATTTTCTCAAATGCGGAGCGCCCGTTACGATCACTCGTAATAGATCACTGTTACGCGGCGTTCCTTATTTATTTCATTGTTGGATTTCTAACGATGAATGAATTACAAATCTAATATCAGACCGCTGCTTAGTACTTTAGTAAAACGTGTTTGCCAACAGACAGAATACAGATGCCCCTTATCCAGGATCAATATTTCCATCTGATCGTGAACCTGGTGGTTAGCTTACTATCCGAGCTACCGACATAACGTTGTCTAGCGTTGTACATATGGTTTTTATTGATTTTTCTCCTTGTGTTAAGTTTGAATTATTTGTTCTCGATTTCGTAAAAAGAACTCGTGTTCTGTACTTGTAATTTCATTAAAAAAATATTTTTATGAGCGACCTTCATTTCCAACTTACTAACGCTTGTTTCAAGTATATTTAAAATATGAGCCAAATAATTTCGTTAAAAAATATGTCTTAAATTACCTAAAACTATTAAGAAATGAAATAGTATATTTACATCAAAAATCGTTTTTATTATTTTCTGAGAACTTTCTTTTCTATGAATACTGATAAAAAAACCTTTTGTTATTGAATATAAAAATGTATGAAATGCATAACATACATGTAGAGTACGATTATCATTTTACAAACTATTTTAAACTCAAGATATCATAAGTGCTATATAAAATATCATTGACAATGATATACATAAAATATATTGTTGATGATTAGGAACATTTAAAAGTTACAAATGGTGTTCTGTTTACTTAATGGCATGTGTCTTTTTGATAATGAAAAACTTATTACTATATCACAGATCATAATATATTTATATAGATTAGTGCAATTCATAATTAAAAAGTATTTCGTGAGTATCATCCAGTGCTAATGCTGCTTTGGGTCCACGTTTTAAGTAGGAAATTGTAGAATATGCAGAGAAATGAAAATCTTCTTGTAAATAACCGTTTCCTAGTAAATGTCCTATTATAGCTTCTCCTGATTCTCTTGTGAATTTCGGTATTGGTATAGAAGATATTCTTAATGTTGTGGCACCTTTACCATACCAGGCATCTATAAGCTTTAAGGCAGTCAATCTGGTTTCATTTTGTACTGCTCTGGTCATGAATTGATATAAATGTCGACAATAAGGAGCTATATTCACTTGTTTACTCTCTTTAGGTTTCCGACAATGATCACACATTTCCGCACAATCATTTCTAGTCCAAGATTCTTCAAAGTGTACTGCGATCAAGCTACGTCTACATGATGTTTGATCTAAACAATATTCTAGCATTTTGTATAAATTTTGTAAACCAACTTTATCTTGAAACACCATTGTGCTTAATTTAAATACATCTAATAACCTATATAATACTATGGACACAGCCTTTTTCCCATCTCTGCCCGCACGTCCACTTTCTTGATAAAAGTTCTCCATTGATTTTGAAATGCAGTGATGAATAACAAATCTTACATCTGGTTTATCTATACCTAGTCCAAACGCGATAGTGGCAACTACAGCTTGATATTTTCCTGATATCCATTTAGAATATACTTCTGATCTATAGTCTGCCTCTAACATTGCATGATAGCATCCAACTTTCAAGCCCAATGCTCTTAAATCAGTTGTCAATTGTTCTGCATCTTTGATAGTAGTTGTATAAATTATGCCAGATTTATCCTTAAATCTATTTTTTAATAAATTTTCTATCATAGCTAAGCATGTGTCTTTATCTGTTGGTTTTCGTCGAACTTCGTAAAATAGATTTGGTCTGTTAAAAGTAGCTCTTAAAACTAGACAACCTTGAATATCTAACATCTTCTGAATGTCCACAATAATTTTAGCTGGTGCAGTGGCTGTTAAACCTAAGACTGGCACACCTGGAAACATAGACTTTAGGATTCCTAAAAATTTATAATCAGGCCTAAAATCATGACCCCACTGACTGCAACAATGTACTTCATCTATCGCAAAACAATCTAAACGTTTCATTTCAAAGGCTTTTTGCAATTTGTTCATAAAGCGATTAGATTTTGCCATGTACTCTGGTGTAACATAAATTAATTTAAGATCAGATTTCTTATCCACCAGTGCATTCATTATGACTTTTACATTTTCTTTACTACCTTTGGCACTTAACATTCCAGCTTTTACATTATGTTTTTGTAATCCATGTAACTGATCTTCCATGAGCGATATTAATGGTGATACTACTATTGTAATACCTTTACTAATAACAGCAGGTAACTGATAACACAAACTTTTACCACCACCTGTGGGCATAATTAAAATAACATCTACATTCGACATAATTGCATTCATAGTTGGTAGTTGCAATTCTCTTAATTTATCTATTTTAAAAACATCCTTTAAAGCTTTTCTCAGATCTTTAGACCAACTAAAATCTTCTTTTGTCCAATCCTTCTTTGATACAGAGAGACTTCTTTTCAAAAGTGCGTCATCCTTTAGCTTTTCCTTACGTTGAGTTAAAATCTGTTTACGATCTTCAAGCTTTTGCATTTCATATTCGATTTGTTTCAATTCAAAGTCAATAACTGCAATTTCATCTTCTTCATTGTCTAAAAAACGAATAATTATAACAAATAATCTTAGAAACGTAAAATGTGAACATAACAAAGAATCATATATAAATACATTGATATGAATAATAATAATAACAATCATGAAGCGTAACATTCCAAATTTATTTATTTCTGAAAAAATATTATCTTTAATATTATAAAACAATAACAGACCTTGATCTTCACCATCTATAGTTATTATTTCTTTCCGATCTTGATTTTCATTGTCTACAGTTATTTTTTTCGAACTGCTCGCAGACATTGTAAATAAATTAAAAAGATATTTACATATGACAATAGCAAAAAAGATTGCTTTGTATTCTATTAGTAAATAACAAGTGCTGTTTAGTTAAATTATGCTACAATATAAAATGTACACATTCATGTGTCGACGATGGTTCATACAACGCTGTATGTAACCTAACATAACAGTTTCTATCAGAATTACATCGTACCGATCAGCTGAGTCCAGTTGTTTTTTTAGTAGTACTACGTAGGGATCAGGCAAGTAACGTTGCACATATTGTTAGTGTCTGATATTAAGACAATTTATTGCACAAAAAAACGTGATTTAGTCTCAATATTAAATATAATAAGCCATGTTTAATGCAATGTATCGTGCTTGTCCCTCTTGGCTCGAAAACACATTAACATCTTTGTATTTTAGGGGTATTCCTTTTTCTTATTATATTTTCAAAGGAACTTGTAGATATCTTTAATTTATTATTTTTATACTTCAGATTTTAGGATTTCTACGATTTTTATCGATATTTTTACTTTAGGAAAATTCCACTTTTATAAATATTGTGTTTTAATATAAAATTAGGTTTTTATTTAATATGAAAATTTTTTATCCAAGATATAATCATAAAGTAATTAAAGATAAATAACTTTCCATATTTGTAAGTATTTGAATACATATAATGTTCAAATATTAAAATTATTGTTTACTTTAATATACAATTGTCTTACAAATATCATTTTACAATATATATATATATATATATATATATATCTATATAAATATTATTCTACATATGCTATTAAATCTTAAACATTACATTGTATATCAATTTAATTCAGAGGTCTAAATATAGATTTTGCAGATTGTTGTTTGATCCAAGGTATATATCAATGATATTGCACACGTGAAAAAGATAAGAAAGGAAATGATGTTTTCACTTTTATATGATAACAGACTATACAGTCTTAATAGAGTGCACATACATTTTATTGTATACATTAAATTTCAATATTAAACACAAGCGCTTTTATCTTTTTTAGCCAAAAGTATTTCAACCAATGGTTTTTATGCAAGACATTGTAATTCTATAATAATAAATCAAGACAACATGAAGGTTCAAATATTACCTGCACTCCAAGATAATTACATGTATCTAGTGGGTATTTTTTTACTTTTTCCTCCTTTGATTATTAAATTTTCACTTGTTATTTCTATTTAAAATTACAAATTATTATTATTTCATAATAATGATGCTGATGATAGTTCATTATGAAATTTATTTAACATTAAGTTTTGTAATTTTATAAGATTATCGACGAAGCATCGCAGGAAGCTGCAATTGTTGATCCTGTTGATCCGGACAGTGTTGCGTGTGCAGTTCAACAAAATAACGTGTGTTTAACAAAAGTTTTAACCACTCATCACCACTGGGATCATGCTGGAGGAAATGCAAATTTGTGTAAAAAATTTAATAACCTTCAGGTATATGGTGGAGATGATAGAATAGAGGCACTAACATGTAAAGTAAAACACAATGATACTTTCAACATTGGAAAATTACAAGTTCGATGCTTAGCAACACCATGTCACACTAGCGGACATATCTGTTATTACATTACAGGAGATCAAGAATCACCAGCAGTATTTACAGGTACAAATATAAATTACATACTTAGTTGTTTGTAAATTAATCAAAAGATAATAAACATTAATCTGCAGGTGATACACTTTTTGCTGGTGGCTGTGGTAGATTCTTCGAAGGTACCGCAGAACAAATGTACAAAGCACTTATAGAAATTTTGGGATCGTTACCTAACGAAACTGTAAGTATATAATTATATTTAGATCTCTGTTTGAAATAATCACTGACTAAGGTAAGAAGGATATATTTTGGATATTTTATAGAAAGTATATTGTGGTCATGAGTACACAGGAAATAATTTAAAATTTGGAAAACATGTGGAGCCAGAAAATGAAGCAATTCGCCAAAAGATAGAATGGGTTCGTATACAACGTGAAAAGAATAATCCTACTGTGCCAAGCACTATTCAGGAAGAGAAATTCACAAACCCATTTATGCGAGTTCACGAACAATCTGTTATGGACCACACTGAACAAAAAGATCCAATACAAACTATGGCATTCCTTAGAAGGGAGAAGGATAATTTTAAGGCATAAATTTATCATTGTTAGAAAGAAATCAGCGATGGTTACATGCTTTTTTTAATCAATGTACAATGTTCTTCCTAAATAGTTTTTGTTCGTTTTATTTATAAAACTTTGCTTTGACTTTCTATACATAAATATTGACATATGTGCAAATATATGATTATAAATTACGTATTTATAAATATCATTATCTTAAATACACAAATACTATGTTATATTTAAAGACATATGATTTGGCGTGTCTTCTGACTTTTTGTTATAAATTTGCATTTCAGCAACGTATTTTTCTTTGGATCGTTCATACATGTCGTAGTATACCTAAAAAAAACATGTACGATAAATATCTTAATTCAAATATTAGAAAGATGCAAACGACTTCTTTGTTAGTACATACCTTTTTATCTTCTGAACTGAGAGATTTCCAAGTAGTTGCAAGTTGTCTAGTGAGTTCTTGTTTGCTTGGTTCTGGTTCTCCGGCTAAGCGTTCCATAACGCGGGGTCTTTGTTCTTGACAGAACTGAAAGAATGGGTTTGCTGGTCTTTTTGGAGCATTGGGATCTGTTTTTGCACCTTTTCGTTTTGTTCCTTTCTTAGTTTTCTCTTCTTTAGAATTATGAGCAGTGGCTTTTGGGCCTTTTTCTGGCTTAAGCGTTACTTGAAATACATTGTTTTCTTCAAGCACTCCCATAGGTGCTTCTCGCCAGCGGTCACCATGTTGATCCAAACGATCAATTAAAAATCTAAAATACAAAAAAATATTTTAACAAATCATGCTAGCGGTATATAACGAGATACAAAACAGGTATATTAGTTATTATTATTTTAAAAATAAATAATAAATATATTTGTAGTATTCAATATATAACCTAGAAATTAAACTAACTTTTTTTCCTTTCTTGTACGTTTGAGAAGTTTCCTAACACGTTGGATACGATAAACTAATCTCTCATTTTCCTATAATTGAAAAGTGAATAGTTTCATTTCCTGCATACAAATAAATCACTGCGTAAAATACAGAATACCAAAATCAAACATAAACCTGTTGTAAAACTTCACACCTATCTAGTAGGAATTGATACTTTCGTTTATAAATATCAAATTCTTCTGGTTCTACATCATATTCTGATTCGTCTGACATTTTGATTGCCTGTATTAATTAAATAAAATCAGTATTTTTTCACATTGTTTTTATATCATGTCGACAGGTTCAGCACATTTATTTACCATAATACAGCAGTAATATGATAGGTGCCGCTAGTATAAATATTTCTTATCAATAAGTTAATAACTTTATCATCTCATACATACATATTTATAAATGAAAAATATATTAATTACATTATTCATCTCTGAAAACTGTAAAGTTCTGTATTAATTTAGTAAAATTAACGAATCTTTATTTTTTAATTAATATTTGAAGTTAATCGAATTTAAAGTTATAAAAATTAGAAATTTATACAGATACAAACTCTAACGTACCATATTTATAATGACAAAAAATTGTCTAATATTCGTACGTTATTAAACTCTTAGAAAATTAACTTTAAAGAGTTAGAAAATTTCTATTCAATTATAACAAATAATATTTGAATAATAATAAAAATGAGATCACATACTATATGTATGTACGTACAATTTATTTCGTTATATTACATACAATAATACATTTGGTAAATACGTATTTTATGTTGATAATCTCGTAAAGTAAAATCGTCTATAAGAATAAAATCTAAATAGTTGATTTATATACAATCATAATGTCCATTATTTTCAAGCATATTCTGCACATTTGTGCGAGTGGGAACAATTATGTATATCGCAACAATCGCAATAATATCTGACAAAAATTGGAGTAGATGAGAAAACAATTCTATTGTTTTGGATATTGCTGTGAAATATACAATTATCATTACACAATTTATGCTTTGCAAATAAGTCTGTAGCATGAAAAGAAGGAAATTCAAGTAAAATATTTCAAATTACTCAAAATGAAGAACCTAGGAACGAAGAATTAAAAAAGGGAAAGGAAGAAACGGTATTGTAATGGAATTTTGCATTTCTTTTGATCCTTCTCTACTTTGCGCCACAGGCTGCGTCGTCCCTGTCTCTTAAAACGACCAATGAAAGTTGCGAAAGAAGGGTTGCGTCGATACACATGCGCAACTAATCACAATTCACCCTGGACTTGAGACACGGTCAAAACACATATCGTTCTCCCTATCGCGTTATACTTTCTTTGCTCGCTTCTCGAAATCTCGCATTTTACATTCCAGTGTCAAATCAGCGTGTCCTTTCTGTATCAGTAGCCGTGTCATTACACCTGCCTTCATACAGATACATTTCCCTCAAGCGTGCTTTACTTATTTTTCGTGTGTTATAATAAGTTATTTTTTTTGTCAATTAAATCGTTAAGTTATTGTTTCCCGCGCGTACTATGGAGTGTGTAGCAGTTTTTTAGCATTCGCTCCAGTTCGCCAGGTCGACTTTTGGTGAGTATTAATGCCGAAAACATTTTTATTCGTCAACAGACACCGAGCACAAGACGTTAGACAAGATTTACTCGCGTGCGTAGAAATGGGTAGAAGGGGTTTTAACGCAGCACGCGCGTGCGAAAGAGCTTGCTGCGAGATCAATAGCAGCCATTGCGGTTATGGTAACACGATCAGCTGATCAGCTGATGCTTATTTTGTTTACAATTATTGTACTGTCGCTGTTTGTGGTTAATTATATCTGTCAAATATAATAGGTTAATATTCTTATAATTTTAGGAGCAACGTATCTATTATAGATGTTTAACGTCATCTTACCTTCAGAGCAGAAGAGATTAAGTTTGTTTTTTTGCCTGTAATAAAGTGTCTTTGCATTTAGTTCTGTTTATCGAAAAGATTCGATTGTATTATATGGTGATGTAATTTTAGAAGCAATGTACCTATTACAAATTTAGTCATTTTATCTTCAGAATAGATAAAATAAAATATTTCTTTGTTTACAATAAAATATCTTTGCATTTAGTTTCTACTTACAGAAAAAGTTCGATTACGTTATGTGGTGATGCTTCAAAAGTGATTTCTATCTGAAGAGAAAATGAAAAGCTAATTTTTTGAGAATGTTACTTTATTTTGGATAACTCATTGTTTTTAGTACGACGATATTGTGTCATTGAATATTTTATCATGTAATGTGAAATTTAAATAGTTAATAGAATTTTATTGCTGGAAATAGTCATGTTACCGTGGCGGTTACTTCATGACATTTAACGGGTTCTTGTTAAGTTTAGACGCGTTATATTTGTATCGCTAGTTCGGTATGACTGTAAGACGAAGTCATCGATGAAGTGAATTTCAATTATGAGTTTACAAGCAAATCTGTAAATGATTCAATAAAAAATTATCAGAACAACACAATACAAATTTACCGTATATGAATCATGTGAAATTTAGCGAGCAACATCAAATACCGATAAATCGATACATTACAAGATTTTAATTTTCGGTTTACATTACATTACCGGTTTAGGGATTACTTGAGAGTTTTTCCGTTATTTTAAGAAACCATTGACATAATATACGACATCGTAATATAGAAATAGGATGTTTTTCGATATTTTATCTTGATACTAAATTTATAGTGTAAACGAAAAGATTATATCGTTTAAGATAAATTTTATAAAAGTAATATATATATATATAAGCGTTAAAATATAAAATATAAAATATATTTTCCCTATTTGAAGAATAAGGCCAAATGTATAAAAAACAATTTCAGAAATAAAAGTCAATCGATATAAGTTTGTAACACACAAACTAAGTATTATAACACTAAACAAAATTTAAATAGTTACAATGTCGTAGAATTAAAAAATGGTATAAAAGAACTTCTAAATACTTTATCATTATTACAGGGATCTAAGATAGCAACCGCTATTCTATATGCATTTGTTATCTAGCATTTGGTAGGAATAAATACGAATGTAATTAATATATTTTCGCGAATAGACAAACAATTTATGCGATTTAGCCTTGCATTCTTCACTTATGTGCGAATACTATTAACTGATAACACGTGTTTCTGCATTGTAATTGATCATTTTATAGCATCCTTTGAGTCGTTTCGCTAAAAAATTCTCGGTTAAAATAAAATCTGTCTACTCGACATTGTTTATTACTATTCCTCAAAATATTCTTTACAAACTTTTTTAATTTACTTTGCATTTTTACTTAAAAGCTTCCTCTTCGCACGATTTATTTATTCGAATTAAAAAATCGCATCTCTTTTAGCTGTAAATTTGTTAATAATACAAAAAGTTTGAAGGAAAATTAGATTAAAAAATCTTCGATAAATAAGACGAATAAAATAGAAGCTTTCAGATAAAAAAGAAACCTATATTACAATGTTTGTAAGAGAATGAATAACATAAGATAATAAATGATAATTTGTCTGTTATTTACTAGCTACTTGAATCAGATTCGAAAGAGACGTAGTTATGCAATTTAATATATTCCGATATTTTTTGACACGAATAGATAACGATCGTGTTTCCCATATCGATTATTTGTATAATCGTCGTTAGAATTTTCTTAATGCGATCATTTACATAATTAAGCAAGGTAGGAGGAAGCATGCTTTTCAATTTATGTCCTTCTCTTCTCCGGCAATAAATATACACGATACACAATACACGTGTCTACTTTATGAATTCCGAGTAAGGGATGAACGATGCTCGTTAGTCTTTTGTTGCAGATTCATGGTTATACGTATACGATAGAGCTTCTGTTCTCGTCTTCTTTCTCGTCGAAAAAGAAATTTTAGCGATATTTAAAGCTTTTTCAGAGAGATTGAAAGGGAAGAAGTCGAAAGAGAGTAACAAAAAAATAATTTGAAGATATCGAAGAATGTTTATATCTTGTTATTACATTTCTGTGAAAAGATACGCATAGTTTCTCTTATTTGGATATTCTTCTAAAATATTAGAGATAATATAATCTTTAACAATAAATCTCGTATAAAATAAATAACGAGTTACGAAGGAAATATCTTTCTAAAGGCTACAAAAAATTCCTTTAGTTTTGTATTTAAACGATATTGGATGCTATTGTGTTGTAGGTTATTGAACTCATTTCGATATGTATAAATTGAACGAATTATTAAAATTGAATAAAATCATGAAAATAAATTATTCAAGTAGTAATAACTAAATGGATCAAAGTTTATTATTATATGACCCTTTACATTGAATAATGTACCGTTACATTTTAGTAATATACCATTCTGCTAGGGCTAACAAATCTGTTTATGAAAATTATTAGTTTCTAGATTTCAGATTAACATAAAAAGACCTATTACACATATATAGAAATATTAATCGTAATTATTAGACCGCGGACTAAAAGTGGAACATATTATACATATATAGATATCTTTATATGTCATACAAATTCTGCGTGCTTTTGCATTTTTAAACTTCGCACAAATGTATAAAAATTGGCAGCCTAATAATTACTAAACTACGTGAAATTCAAGGATACAAAAATTTGCAGAATGCATACGTATAATGTTCAAAATTATGCGCAAACGTACATAAATTATATAAAAACTGTCCAAAGTAAACAATGCACCATCGTGATATTTATCGATTAATTCTTCTTTCATTTTCCGTTTTCTTCGTTACATTCACGAAAATACGAATTCGTATAAAAATCTGCGGTCTAGCAATTATTTGCCTCGTTATCAAACAACATTGTGGCATAGGAGCTTACCTTAACCCTGAGGGATTGCCCTTTTGCAAATAATCGTAGAAGTTGTACAAGTTTGAACAAATTCAGCGAACGCTTACTCGAGCCGAAGATTTCCCTATTCCCTGACCAAAGAAGACTCGCGATGTAACAATGTGTCCCGTGTGATGCAAAGATCCGCAATGCAGGCTTCTCGAGGGATCTTCATGCTCTTTCTCGACGAGGAAGAGTCGTTTTAAAGGTTTCTAACGTTCTCTTGTAACCACGACCTAATTACGCGCCAATGTTTCGCGGTATTACGATACCGTTTCGTTGATTCGCAACTTTTCGATCCTCCGAAAGGTTGACTCTTACATTCGCGAGCGAAACACGTGTAGCGAAATGATACTACTTCGTTGTTCGTGCGATCGCAGAATTCTCCTGATTTTTCCGCTATTTTATTAAATTACAAAATTTTTGCTAGAATAATTAAAAGTAGAACCAGAGAAAAGGGACTGCAACACCTATTCCCTTGATTTTTCGATACGTCGTAAAGAAAAGGGCCCTGAGTAAACGCACTTTGTTCGAAGCTTGGGAATCACGGTTCAAAAGTTACGAGAGAAAGAAAATCGAATACATATTGATTCGTTGTTAGTAGTAATTCAGTGTTTATATTTCTCACTTCTGTCATGAGAACGTTCTACCATAATGGATAACAATTATTCATTTTTAGACACTTGTATTCGACTCGATGCAATGTAAGAAGTGCAAGCTTCCCTTCGTCATAACTTTTGAATCGCGATCGTTCCAAGTTTCGGATAAAGCGACTCTACTTTTATCAAATAACTATCTTGAACTTGATGATTTCATATATTTTGGGGGATTTTGAGAATTTTTTCGAGTGTAATATTTATATAGATTTAGGTAATTTCCTTGTTCTGTGATAAATAGATGACGATAAGTAATATATGTGGTTGAAGTAAATCGGATTCAGAAGTAAGGGGAAATTTTGATAGCTTGCTGATAAGTTTAATATTTCGGGCAAGGGTGGGCTGACTAGCTATCGGTTTGGGAAAATTTCCGGTGGGCCGGCAGGGATTTAATTAATGAACTAAAAACGGACGGCCGGTCATGCCGGTAATCTGCCGCTAAAAATTTAAGTCCCAGTCCGCCCCTGATCTCGAGACTTTTGTATAAAACGAAATTTTTTTGGACGAAGCGATTAGAGATTTTCCACATTTAAAAAGAATTTTATTACGGTAGGTATTACTTTTGTAGCTTGACGATTTTCTATCAAAATTATATCATCAGGTTCGAAATATTAAGAATTCCTGTTAGAATTTTTAGAGGATCTAAGAGATAAGATTTGTAGAGATAATAACGATAATAATCTTTGTTTCCGCTTGCCTTTCGGTGTTGCGATGACCTCCGGTTTGCCTCCGTATATTTGTAAAAATAATAAAAGACGCCTTTAAATCGATTTACTTATGGCAATGTGTATTTTCGAAAATTCTTTACGTACAATTTAGCAAAAAAATGAAAAAAAAAATTCATGATTTATCATCTTTTATTCGCTTTTCAACAAATTAAACAGAAATAGTTTTCACATACGTATTATCTATCGTATTTATGCACATTTCTGATAATCCGCAGAAAATTGTGAAATGTTTTTCGACTTCTAACACCCTTATTTACACGTTTCTGTATTATGTCGATAGAATTACTATCCTCTAAGCCAAGTATCGATGGAGCAGATTTTTAAATATCGCGTGTATATATTGTTTCCTCGTCGCAGATAAACTTGTATTAGTTGGGAAAAATTGAGGAATTTTAGTAAAGTTCGCTGCCACGAGTTATCTTATCGTGCTTTTAACCTTTCAACGAGACTGCTCTATGCTATTAGTATTGCTGTACTATATTTTTATTGAATTGAAAACGACTTTACACATCGCGGTAATATTAAACGTGATTGCGTACGTATTTCAGATCGAACGACGATCGATAACTTTCATTTTCTCCTGCATTCTACGATTTAACGAATTTCACTATCGATTCGACATTAATTTCATTAACATTCTATATTAGGAGGTATTATCGAAATTGGCCATCGTGCGTATAGAAAAAGATTCGCTTAATGCTTAGCTTCGCTTTAACGATACTTTAACGATAGTATAACGATTATACGAATAATAGAAGTACGAGCTATTAGATTTGTAAATTCTAATACGTAGTACGTTTATCTCGCACATGACCAATTCGATTACTTTGCAATAGTTTGCGGAGATTCGTGATTATTTCCTGATTACGTGTGTTTCTGCAAGTAGTTTACTGTATTGTGTATGAACGCTATGATGATTGTATTATATTACCATAGATTATACGTTGAACTTTCTGTATTCATTTTATTGGCAGGTTATCAATACGATTTTTTATATTATAATATTATATAAATATCAAGCAAGAGCGCATATTGCATCGAAATTTTTATAACGTTATTAGTTTTCTGTTTGTACGTTTTTTCATTTATTCGTTTTTCAGTGTTTCGTGTTATTCAACATTCTGCGTATATTTCATATTTGACAAAATCTTCATTTATATATATAATTACATAGTAAACAAATAATTAATAATTGAACGAATAGATTAAACAATTAAATAATTGAAAATTCGTCGATGAGAAATCTCATTGTTATAGGCCAATATCCGACGCAAATTCGTACACGTTTGTTCAACGTGTTGCACGCGAGTGTCACTTGTGTTTGCTGTCTCATGATAAACGATATTACAGTTACCGTGTTACTTTTTTTTGGAAATTTCTTCGACGTTATTAAATATCATAATCGCTCGTTTCAAAAACATATCACAAAAATAAACGTTTTATGACCGTCCATTTTTATAATATATCTATTTATTTTTCACGAACTTGGCGGTATTTGTTCAAATAATATAACATTCATAAATCAATGACACAATTTCGCAGTAAATTAAATTCCATCGTGCATATTATAATGTATGATTGTTTAAACGATTCCTCGTTTAAAATACAAAATACGATTGTTTGATTTAATTAATACAAAATGCGAGAAATTTGCACTGGAATATGCGAAACGATAAATAGTTTTCGAGTTTCCTCGAGCATGAAACTCAAATATGGCGGGATAAGTTTTCACGACAAACAAGTCTTTTCTCTCGAACGCGTGACAACTCGGATCGACACTTTGCATGTGGAATCAGTTTCGAGGAATTCGATGATCTAAGTTAGAAGCGAAGGTATCGTTTTTTCCTGCGATTCCATTCCATTCTATATTCGTGTACGATATTTTTCCAATCATAAATCCAACGATCGTTTTAAAAACAAAGTAGACAGTTAAAATTTTATCGGTATTAAAACGCGTTAGAACTTGATCGTTGTTTGGTATACGATGTGATAGATACGGATAACAATAGTGTTTTCAAGTATGACAAACCTGTTCAGAGTTTGCATTTTAGTAAAGCATTTAGTAAAAGCATCTTAGTTAACCAAAAGTATACGAATCGCCCTTAGGCGATCGAGGAAAGCTTCGTTGCACCTACTCGGTACCTGTATTTTCAAAAAGATACATCTAGATAGAAAGAAACGATTCAGGCAAAAATACGATGGTCAAGAATATCACGTTGTTGCCAAATGTCAGGATGAATCCTGTAATCGCAGTTTTCGCCTGTATCGATCATAATTTCACGTCACATTTTGCATATCTTCGCTTAATTGAATATCATCCTCCTTCTTTCAATTTCGATATTTTTTAAATAACAAAATTATACTCTTCGGTGGAAATTCTGCTCTCGATAAATCATTAGAATGTTCGAGAATTATCGTAAATTTAAATAATCTGTTAACTTTGTTAAATTTTAATTTAAATTAATTTTGTGTTACATAATTACGTACAATAAATCGTTACTACAATTGGAGAATTGATCTACATTTGAATAATCTGTTTTATTGGTTTTTCGATTCAATTTAATTTTCTATTATTGAATCACATTTTGAATTAAATTTTTCATAGAATTTCCTTTGTATTTATAATTATGTATAGTATCTGTGATAATAATATTTTGTAATTATATTTCTCGTAATAATTGCATAATTCCAATGGGTTTATCATGAAATCAGATAAAGTTTTAACAGAGCATATTTATATATTGGAAGAAAAAAGTTTTAGTTATCTAAACTTATTGGAAGGAGATATTGGAGGAGTATCGCATCCAGTGCGTTCCAATAATAACAATTAACAGGAAAGTCTAGGGAATAATATTAAGAAATTTTGCATAGAAATTATCCTTACTTTTGCGTGTAGCTTTCAGATAATTTACATTTCTGATAAGTGACTGTAACTACGCATCGTGAAAGTAAAGCGTGTCGGTACTGTTTAAGCATGCGATTGTATACGTCGATAGTTTGCAGCTATATAGATATCGTTATTATTAGTTTGCTATCGCGAGATAAAATGATAACTTAACGAGAGAAAAAATATCTATTTGTTATTTTATTTATCGAAAGAAGTGATTCAGGACATCTCATTTCCGAATGACGAGAACCTTCAATTCTAAGAACATAAAATACTCAAGAATTCTACGTACTCGATAAAAAGATAATCTTTCCAATTGTTTGGTTTATATATTTAGTACCTGGTAGTCTAGTATGTAAAGTATCTTAAAATCTAATCTAAATCTAATTATTTAATCTAATTTGACTAACGTATTTATTTTATTTTAAAATCAAACAAAGTTAAATTTGTATAATAAAATAATACGTTTTCCGAAAAACATGCCATAAAGTAAAATAAATACGGTGCTTGACGATCTCGATCGTACACCTCCGCGTATTTGGTGTCTCCTGATGAACACGCAGAAAGCACGAGTGTACATGAAGGGGAGAACAGAGGCGAAGAACTCCGTATCTTGGACTTGGAGGCAACAGTTCGTATGCATTGGCGAGAGCATTGCCAGCTATCAGTATTAGTTCGGCCGTCCTCATGTGCGCATCCGAGGCGCTCTGCGCGACATCGTTACGACCATTTCATTAGAGAAAAACGAACTTTGTGTTTATACATATAGAACACGTTCATCGCGTCTTTCTGCGTATACTCGTGCGAACCGGAATATAACGAGTAACGTTCCGAGTGATTCAGTGGAGTTAATCGAAACAAACAACCGGCAAGCAAAATAATTCCAAAATAATCGTATAACGTTAAGATTTCTTTCCAACGTAAATTACCGTAAGAAGTACATATCTATTAACAACTGATGAACTGTCGAATGTTTGATTTACTCTCTTCCTGTTTTAACCGTCGATCGATAGAAGATTATTAATAACTCGTCGTATTGTTTCGATAAAGTTACTGGTAAACGAAGAAGAGGAGGTATCTTTCGAATTGTTTAATGCTTTAACGTGTTTATGGCATGTAATCGTCGATGAAATATTTTCATTGTCTTACGATTGTTGTTTACGATTACGTAAAGGGTACGAAACGCAAAGCGTACCGCGATGCGACCTACAGATAAATAACCGAATTAAGTTAGTTTGGCTCGCGTAATTTTTCTGGACGCAGTTGCCGTAATCCGTAATTCGTATTACGTTATTCGCGGGGCCGTATCGAATAACCGGTCTTTTTTCCGCTCCGAACCTTTACTTCCGACAATGGATCAGTCAACCGCGTGCTTCGTTTTCGTAACGTCTCCCCGAAGGTAAACAAAACAATCGGCGATTCGATCGTACGAAAATACATGTAGTTTCGATGAACTGTCGAGAACGAAAGGAAATTAACGGTGCAGAAGTTTCGTGACGAGTGCGTTGTATATCATCGAGAGTATCGAAGGACACGAGGACCGAAGAGTCTCGAGTCAGCATCTAAG
This sequence comes from Bombus bifarius, assembly GCF_011952205.1. Lineage (NCBI taxonomy): Eukaryota > Metazoa > Arthropoda > Insecta > Hymenoptera > Apidae > Bombus > Bombus bifarius. The sequence continues at coordinate 5,667,163 of NW_022884505.1, read as the reverse complement.
AAATCTTATCTAAGTTCTCGCGATAAATTTCGGATAAAATTTCTGTGTAATGGAAGATTAATGGGACCGAGTGTCCTCTGAAAGTCCGTGAAATGTGCCGTATCCTTGCATCCATGTTGGCGACGAGATTTCGCAGGACGTCGAAAAGTCGCTCGACGGGACTCGATCTTAAATAAAATCAACTTTGCAGTTTCATTCGGTCGATATTAACGGTTTCGAATAGCTTATAAGAAACTACGTAATAGAAGGAGTCGAAAATTTTCATAAAAACGTTCAAGAGCCTATGGAATATCGGAGCTTGTTTTTTTAAAAGATCTGCGACTGTTTTTCTGTACTATTACGCCGAAAAAGTAACCTATCGAAGCACACGTCAAGAAATTGGGACGAGTTTAAGAACCAACGAGGACGATCTTTGTTTTGAGTGTGTTTTTGAGTGTGTTTTTGATCCGCTAGAATTTACCGCGGGCAAGTAACTTGTATTTTATCGTACGCGTGAAACTATTTAAAGTTGATACTGTGAAACTGAACGTGATGTTATGGTAAATGTTTTGGCACGCGAGAAGAATATTTTGATATCGTTGTAAACCGCTGACGCCATTGTGACTTTTATCAGGATTAGAAGAACAGGTGTCGCCGCGTCATGGTATGTTTCCCTCTGTTTATATTCTTGGTTCAATGTCACTGTCATTACTGCAAAACCGATACGATTTGCTAATAATCTCTGTAGAAAAAAAATACGATCCAAAAAAAACGAATTGAAGAATATTAATCGTTCTATAATGAAGAGTAAATTATATTAGATATGTACGTATTTAAAATTTAAAATTCTGCAAAAAAATTGACGTTGAAATTGAAATTTTTGGTACGCTTTTAATAAATAAAATAAACTAAATTTATTCAAAATGTACCGTACGATAATATAGTACTGTTAAATTACGTTACGACGTTACGAGGATGCACAACGATTTACAATGATTTAAAGCGAAGGATCGTTAGATACAACAAATTTTAATTTCTTTTTATCGAAGATTCGATCGTATACGAGGAGTTGGTTTATTTTTTCGCATCGTGATCGGTATCTAAGACCGATAACAATAATCGTCAAGTGTTTCTGCAAATGGCGTTTGTCTTAGATTCATTGATATTATACTTTAAAGCACTCGAGACCTATGTTGCTTGTCAAAAAGTGCTTCGTTACTTTTCTACAATTCGTCGATCATTTTCGCTAATAACTATTTCTAAATGACGCCGTCAAATTATGAAAATAAATATCAAAATATCGCGCGTAAAATACGTTTTCTCATAACGTCGTTTAAAATGTCAAATTAAACACCGGATATCCGAAAAGTTCGATAAATCTACGACGAATTTAAAATTTACAGACCCCGTAATTGAAAATTAATAGATTCCGATTCAAAAGTCTATCTTCAAAAATGAAAAATTTCAACTCGAAAGTTTACATTCAGAATGAAAAAAAAATTTCAATTCGAAAGTTTATTTGAAAAGTTCCAATTCAGAAATGCGAAACGAAAATTCAAATTCGAGATTTAAAAACTAGAGAATTAGTTAGAAATTCATTTTAGTATAAAAATTCGAATAAAAAATTTATTTACATGGAAAACACTGGATCGTTTGATCGTATATAGCGTTACAGAGTGACGCGTTAGTCGTCATCGACATCTCTGTGAAATCTACTCGACGTAAACGCAAGATCGATATTCTTTTTAGCGTAGTAATATCGGATGATTAAACGCAGCACGTGGTACCACGAGTTCGTTCTCCTTGCGTATTGATAACGAAGGTTCATAGTTTCCCGGTCAAATGTTGGTCATTCCTTTGATAAACGCTCAACTGTCATCCACGCAGAAGCACGTGGTTTACGACTTCCCGGAACAGTGATCATGAATCATTAAGTTTCTGAGTCTTTCAATTAGGAAAATTAACCGATTTATCGACTCGACTAAATCATGGCATACGAAAGATTATCAAAATCGTAGCACGAGTCGATCTTTGAATGCGTTTCTAAAAGCAAGCGAACAGAAAACATTTATTCTGTATTGTTGGCTGTAGTTCTAGAGATACGATACAATTGGTCTGTGGGTGTAATCGTTGATATGTCAAGGTCAGCCTCATTTTTTTTAATGAAACCTGATGTGACCAAAGTTCAGAAGAAATGTGACATATATAAATGAGAAATTCTTCGACTTTGAGAAAACTGTAGGTAAAATTTAACTTTAACAGATCGCTGATATTTAGATATTTAAGAGTAGAACTATAATTTATTAGTTGTTTGTACACTAAAAAAAGAAAAAAAGAAAAAAGAAAAACAGAAGAAAAAACAGTCGTACATACGCAAACTTCGCGAAGTAAGCTCGACGAATAACTTAATAAAGAAGAAAGCTTAATCTAATTTTTTAATTAGAAGGGATATGTATTTGTAATGTAATTAGTCTATGGTTAATATTATACAGTTCAGTTAAATCTGCGGAAAAGAATAAAAATGTACGCACGTAGGAAAATTGTAAGAAATTTTGCGTAACATAAATCGATCTAGTAATAAATAATAAATAATTTTTCATAAAATCTTTCCAAATTTATAACAGTGATTGTTTGAGGATTTAAATGAGAATTCTTTTTCAGAGTAAGAAGTGGAAGCTAGTTAGACAAAAATCGAGATAATTTTAGCATCAAGAGAGTAGTCGGAGTTAAGGTAGTTTAGTGCAGCGAATGTAGGTTAGATTAGATAAATCAGCATAGAATAATAGCAGCGAGTCATTAAGTTCAATGACCTATCTTACAAAAATCATTCAGGTTTACGAATGCATTAATAAAGAATATTAATAAAGCTACGTCGAAAGTGTATCTTGCTGGCCAGGTTGAAAGTTGAAGTTTTTCTATTATAATGTTGATTACGATGTTGAATCGTTTCGTGTAGTAATCGTTAGAAATCTGTGTGTCAAATGTGCCTATTACGATAACGTAGAAGAAACAATTATGCTTCGTTCGAAAGAAAAGCAAAGAAATTCAAGACCTCAAACTAGATTTAAATATTAATCGAACGAGCACTAAATTGTAAGGATTTTGAATCGAAGACCATAGGTGAAAAGTACGATAAATTACGTTTCTTTTATAGGAGACTAATTGCCAAATTTAATACGTTGTCGATTAACTCTGCATAAAAATGAAAAAATATCTTTCCATCTGACTTTGTATCTGATTTCGGATATTAGTTAAATTAAATTAATATAGCAATTTGTCCGATACTATTTCTTCCTTGTAAAAACATTCCGAATTTACCACATATTTTTAAAAAAGCTTACGATATCTTCGAGTTGATCGAGTTATTTCTCTTTCAATTATTTCACGTCGAAATACTCTTTAACACCAAGCGACATAAAAGACAGAAAGTTAATAAAAACAGATATATCGTACTTTTTAAATTATCTGTCAGTGATATCCCAAATTTATTTCGACGTAGTTTACGCACTAGAGTGTGGATGTTTATGTATTTATGAAGACTCGAAGCGTGCAAAATTGCACAGAATTCGTGCAATACGCAAAACTAATAGATTATACGAATTATAGCACTCGTTATTGGATAAATATAAATTTGCATAAACAACCGTGGCGTGATTACTAATAAATGTTATTTATATTTTAGTGATTTTCATCGAATATTTCTATTTTCAATCCGATTTTGATGCTCTACGATCCGCTTGGTCTAAAACGTTCCTTTGCAACAAAAGCGCGAACGTACTCGCTCTTTTGTGCCGTACTCGCTCGGAGCGCGCGTATTAAAATATCTTTTGTAGCCTCTGAAAAGTAAACGTTTCAGACTGAGCATTTTGTCGCGACACGTTAGGCACTTTTAACAGTTACATCGCGCTTCCTCCTCGTCGTCCTACTTCTTTTTTCTCTTCCCTCCTTTTTAATTTGTTTATTACATCAGAAATCAGATATTTCACATTTTTCTTCCTGTATTTTATAAATAACGAAGCAATCTATCGGTGGTCACCAATAATCGATAAACTGTATGACTTTTATGCATTTGTGGGGAACTCGAGGGTGCAAAAATGTATAAAATATCCAAATAGCGCTTGTTATATGCGCTATATTCGCCTATATTCATAATAAAATTATTGTCTAGTTAGATTTCGTTTCTTTTCATTCAGTCTAATTTATTTTATTTCATGTCATGGACACTTTTTATTTTGCACATTCTATTCGAACGCTACCAAGAGAGAAGATTTGAAATTTTATCAGTACTCGTAACTATATGGATAAAATTTGAAATCGGTATAAAAATGTATATAAAAAAGTTACTTATTGTAACCATGTACTTGTTAAAGAATTAATTAGCATACAACGCGAATAGAGCGCTCTCAAAGAGTCGATGGCAAAAAAGAACGATCAAACGTTGTAAAGTTTTTGCACAAAAATATAAATCTTCGTGTCTCTTTCGAAATTTACCAATTTAATCATGACAATCATGTCGAATTATAGTGACAGCAAAATTGTAAAATGTTTCGCGCAACGCACGTATCTAATATACGCGTAACAAATTTCTATAAATATTTTTTGGTAGCAGTCGCTTCGCGCGTATAAAAATCCTTCGAATCGATGAAATTCTCCGTTCGTTAGAACTTTTTGTTTTCTCTATGCTTTAATCGTTTCTATCCAAATTACGCGATATTCTAGATTCAAGCGTTAATCTGTAACACCTACGCGAGACTTTCTAAAGTTGATTAACAGCAAACCGGTACGATCGCTACGTAACTCATCGTTCTTTTCTCTCCTTCAACCGTTCTTCTTATAATCGCTAATGCAATTAAGGTAATAGCAAGCTTTTCCCGTGACGCAGGTTAAAATTTACGCGGCAATGACTTAAAAGCTTTACGAGATGAATTTAGCTTGCGAACGATTCACGGATTCGGCGCCAGAATCGGAGGGAAATTTTCGTCGACACGCTGGCCGTTTTACCGCATCCTTATTTTACAATTGGCCAGTTGACGTTATTCTGTAATTGAAGGTCGTTAATTTTCTGCGTTTTCTGTCATTGCATCGTGGCTGTAGAAGGCTGCTATACGCGGTGTAAATAATAATTGGAATGTTCGCCAAATAACGTAGAGGTTGACGAATTTGGGTATCATTTAAATGCCACGTTTACGTATATCCATAGTTCGAGGATCAAAATAATTTGTACGTAATTATTTTATTTCACGTGAAATAATATTGGACGAGTGTTAATTAAAATTAAGATAGAATCGTAGAGTCGATTTTTGAAACTGATTTTTGGAGTTGATTTATTATAGTTGGTGGAGATTTGAAATTGAAATGCTAATTTATCTAATAATGCTAATCTGATCTTTCTAAATTATTTTACGTATCTACTTGTTGTTACTTTAATTAAATAAATAAGTATCACGTACTTAATTACTTTACGTATTTAATAAGAACGAAAAGATGTGCGTTAAAAATCGAAGGATCTATTCACGTGCTACTATGAAAATTTTATTACGAAACTTTCTTGTAAAACCTTGTCGAAGTTCAGAGAAAATATATACGATATCTTTTGCTCTTCATATTTTTTTCAGCTTGTTGGAACATCGATAAAGGAATCTTATCATTGATTGCTCTCTTATTAAGGTGTACAAATAACAAGCGTATTACTTTCCATACGAGATGAAAGTATAAACGACGGATTTTTCGATGCACGAATTTTCCTCGAAGAATCGAATGTGTGTTTTTTTTTTTTGTTTAAACGCACGAGAAATCCCAAATATGACTTAATTAAATTAGGAAATTTCAACGTGACGAGATTCGCTTTGTTATTATAAATCTGATATGAAATAATTCACTAACGATCACAGAATGTTTTCGCAGAAAGAGGAAAAAATTCAAAGAAATTAATTTCTTGTCGCGTAGAAGACACGGCGCTTTGTGTATGTGTTCGAGCTAGTGAATTTCCTGATTCACGTGCGCGAGCTGCTTCTTAAGATGGCATAAGGTTCGCGCAAAAGGTAAATCGCCCTCTTCCTCGAGGCTTAGATCGAGGTCGCTGCTAAGCCTACAATTATTTTGACGAATTAAGAAGACGCATTCGTACGGCTTTACTTTCCCGTAACTTAAAACCTTCGTCCAAAGCCTGAAAGGATCGATGCTTTAAATACCTTTGGTTGGCTGGTTTAAACAACGATCTTTAGATATTCAAATGAATCAAATAGGAACATATTCCTATGACAAAACGGACAGATTTGTATTCGTGTGTGGAAAATAAGATGCATTGTTGTTATTTCATTTTTTAAATATAAAAGTACGAAGAAATATGGGCATTCGTAAATAATCGTTGTTTTCATAGAAATGTGGTATTCGTATATGTACGTAATTTCCATATAATATATGGGAAAAATTAATTTCGTATGAAATCGTAGTTTATATTATTAGAACGTAACAATATGTTGATATGTCGTCTTTATTTTTAATAAATGGATTAGGGCTCTCGAAACGATGGTTTCCAATATAATCGCGATATTAGAAGATATTCGAGTTTGAAAAGAGTCGCGGTATATTCGTTTTTCAAACTTTTGAACTTTCGAATTTGAAAGTTAGCCAACTTTCGACTTTTGCAATTTGAAAACTGTCGAACGTTCCAACTTCGAGTTTTTAAATTTCCATAAAATTATGTATTTCCAAATTTTCCCCCGAAACCTAATCTACGATCTTGCTCTCGAAAACACATCTGTTCGTCCGAACTACACGTACATGTTTGATATCTGCTGTGATATCTGCAAACAGATCGGAAGCCTTCTCCGAAACGTCCTTTAATTCTCAAGATCTGATAACAATGATCGTAAAAGCGAGCGAGCGAGAGCGAGAGAGAGGGAAGAGAGAAAAGAGAGAGAGAGAGGCCGAGACCGAGACCGTGCTCTACTTCTGTGTGTATGAGGTTTCGGTATTCACACTTGGTCGAACAATCGCACATTCTAAAATTTCCTTCGGTTCCAAAGTCTCACAATAACGTGGCATGCAGTTCTAAGCGCGTCAGACTGTAGCGGTGCAGATAAGGTTTTGCAAAGCCTCGTATCGAAGGCCTGTCGACAAATGCCAATGATGAGAAACCGATTTACATAGAATACTTGGAAGAAGCATCCTGCGAAGAAGCAGAAGAAGAGGCAGAAGAGGAGGAAGACGATGGTGACGAGATAGAGAAGAAGGAGAAGAACTAACGGAAGGAAAGACAGGAGATCGCGAGATACGCACGTGATCGTCGTGTCCACCGTTAAATTGATAGCAACTCATACACAATGAACTTCATTTATAATCGCCGACTCTAACTCGAGCTACTTCGGCTAGTTACGAAGTGCCAGAAGCAAATCTCAACGTCGACGCCGTCTCTCTTCCAAACGTCGATTTCAAAATGACGACGTGAGAATTCTGCCTCTGACGTTGCTTCTACTCGACTATTCCTTTAGTCGAGCTGCGCAAACTTCTTCGTCGTTGTTTCGCTGCGAAATTTTATTACAAAGCATCTCCCTCTCTCTCTCTCTCTCTCTCTGTCAATTGCCGATTAATAAGTAAGACGGTTTGTCAAGACAAACTTGGAGACGGGTACATAGGTGAATATTTTTGAATCGTTGAAGATTCATTTAACAATTGATAAATGTATTACGTGTACACGTTTATAGTAGTCGTTAGATGGAATTTATAGAATTCTGGAAGATAGAATCGCTTAAATTCGCTAAATAACGTTTCATGAATTTTAGAAGCGATATACTTTTGCTAGAAACAGTTAACAGTTAGATGGACGACAGACGTTAGATGCGTAATGAAAAAGTAAGGGTGAAATAAGCTTGTGTACGTAAATGCGTAGGTAAGTGAGAATACAAGGCAATAGGGAAAATAATGGTGAATCGAGTTCCTTTTATGGCCAGGATGCCGAAAATAAGTATCGTAATAAGTATTATTTAGGCGTATAATAATATCGAGAAGCGAGAAATTTGTAAAAATTACTCTCTAATATCGCAAATGATTATTAGCTGTAAATAATTATTTACCGATGACGTATACGAAGGACTAATTAAAATGTAAAGTTATTAATATCAAATTGGGTCACGGGTCGTACAGTCGGAAGATTCAGCTATTGGAAGGTCTGCTCCCTGTTGATATTTAACTGAAATAATACCTATACTGAAAAACCAGTTACAAAAAGAAATGGAAAGATAATTTACAAAGACGGTTCTACTTTCTAAATTAAGGAGAATATTTAATATTATTCGATCCACTTGGATCTACGTGAGAAATATCGCTTCGGAATTAATTACACACGGATATATAAGATTAGTAGTAGAAACACGGATTAAAAGATTGGTAGAAAAGGATTAAACGATTACGGATATATCAAAAATAAAAAAAAATGTGTTTTATAATGTAACTCACACTGGTTGACCCTATTTCTCGGTTGCAACTATGGTTGCGGTTCGATTACTTTCGTCACGAATTAATCAACGTGGCTGATCTCGTTTGGGTATTAGCAATCGATGTTCGTTCCTTCGCGTATCAAGCGTAATACAAGCAGTAACGTCTGCGAAGGCGGCCCGAACAATTGATACAGCATAAAAATGGGCGCAACTTGAAAACAAGGTCAGATGAAACGAACGTTTATACGAAGAGTCCTTGTATCGTGTTTGTACGACGAGCTTTAGTTCGGTAAAAGTACTTTAGACGTTGCATCCTTATTTTCCATGCCGCCTAGTACCAACTCGAGAAACGGAGAATGCCGATCGATACTCGTTCGGGAATAAACGAATCTGTGATTAACGTAAGCAGCGCTTGACAAATATAATCGAGCGTGAAATTGGTCTATTGAAACGACGATGGAGTTCTGCAACGAGTAGTATCTACGTATACGTATACGCGAAAAACACAGCGAATCTTGAAACATATGAATCGCTCAATTTCTCAGTTGCAGAGAAAGTTGTACCTCTCTTTTAAGGTTGCAATAGCTGCTTAAAATTATGCAGCTGTAATACCGTTGTTAGAGATAATTTGGCAAGCGAATACGAGTTTGTTATCGGAAGAAACGTTGGTATACTATAAAATTAGAATTTAGATATTCGGCAAGAAATTGAATTTTTTATATCAAAAGAACGTTGTTCGTTGCCGATGATGTTAAAGTTACGCTCTATTCTCGGAAAGTTTGTAAATAATTCATTTAGAATCTGATTTTGGAGTACGTGGTGTATAAATAATCGGTTAAAAACGTGACACTTAAATGAACGTATCCTTTTCATTGTCCATCGAAGCGAGTAACGTATTTACAGTTTACAGACTTTTATAAATCTTGGTGCGTGCGCGTGTGTGTCGCAGTAAAATTTAGAATGTACATAAATACGACGTAACGTCGAGAGAGATATAGAATATTTCTATTAATAATGAAAACGACGCTGGGCATCACAAGGATATCCATTCGTACTAAGGTACTTCGGAACTTTCTGTAAACACGGTGGATGAAGGACATGGACGGAAAAATAAGTTTTATCGAATAATAAAGTGTAATTAGTGGATGCACGATTCCCTTCTGCAAATTCTCCGCTTATTGATTTATGGATTAAAATAAAACATTTCTCGCGTCATAACGATCGTTATAGAGGTATACGGATTAATAACGATACGGATTAATAACGTTCTGTTCGACTCGTGGTTTCCGAGTCTTTGGTTTTATTTACGGATCGTCGCGTCTACTGTAACGAACATTGGCAAAATATCATAAAAATTAACAGGCTGCGTCGAACGGCTCTCTTTTCGTTTAAATTGGATTAGACCTAAATCTCTCTCGTAGAGCTATCGATAGGACTAAACGCGTAATAGAGACTGTCGTAAAGTCGCGCCAAGTCAGAACCAGATTTTAACACCTTTATGATTGATATCCGTCTAAGATGAAGGAGCACGCTGTTATCTCTATACTTTGCAGATTTTAACATCTTTACCATTCGTTTAGAAAGTGAAGCAGAGTATTACGATTTCTGTACGTTCCAATCATCTATCGATTCATCGATTATCAGCAAATAGAGAAAATGCATAAAATTAATTCGGACGAAACATAGATAAATCGGTTAAAATTACTTTTCCAGTTGTCGTCTCTCCACGGATCGATCTCATCCTCGATTTATGGAAATTCATTTGAACAAAAACACGGAGTAGGACGCGAAGAATAGCGAGCTAAATTTTCTTTAAGCCTGTGAGCTTAACAACGGGCAACGTCGCAACTAAGAACCAATGCCCGTAATGTTAAAAGCTCTGTTTATAATATCGGAAATCGGAACAACAAATACCAACGCGAACAAGTCGAATCGCGGTATGAATACTCCGATTAGCTCATGAAAAACGATGCTCTTCGTCCGAAAAACGATTCTTAGCAAATAAATATTACGAAATAATATCGGATTTATAAATATTAAATCGATATTGGAATATCGCACACCGTAATACATCGAATCGTAGAGAATCACCGGACGTAACAAAAATATTACGTACGAATCGAAATTTCTCGCGTATCTCGGAAACGAATCCTTTCGACTTTTTCGGCCATTGGTCTCACGAATGTCGGGTAATAAACGTCACGATGCACCGCCGATAACACGTGGCATAAAAGTAACGTATGTATATTTCGATCGTAGAATACACCGCAAGAGCCGAAGCAGTACCGTTCGCCGTATGGGTGCCTGGGTTGACGATCGTTTCGCGGAGGAGGAGGCGGTCCCGATTAACCAGGGCCCGAGAAGAAGGAAAGCATCCCGCATCCTGGGCCACGTTTGCGATGGTGGCGGCCCAGATGCGATTCACCAGCGTACAACGAAGAACTTTAAGAATTCGTGCAGATCGTCAGCGTCGTTGTTGCCGTTACGCCGTCAGTTTACTAGGCAGCTCTACGAGTGGCCCGGTTTACCATTGTTTAAATCAAGGACGAAACTAGATCAGTTTTGAATCGATCGCGCGAACCGCGATCAAATTTAACCGTGATATGACTTTTTTTCTAGCGGCGCGCGTGTTTTTAAGTGCTACTAAAAGGCAGAGGATATAAAAGGATAAGAAGAAGAAGAAGAAGAAGAAGAAGAAGAAGAAGAAGAAAAACGGGGTATGTGTTTGATCTAATTTACACGGGGATCGACAAAGCGAGAAACAAAAAAAAAAAAAAAGAAGAGGTAGTTAAATCGTTAAACGAGAAAAAAGAATAGGTTCGATGTGGTTGCGTCGACCGTTCGAGGACTGCGCTTAAACGGCAGAGTCCTCCTTGTTCTTGGTACCATCATCATGGCCGAGTGGGCCAAGTTCAATGGCGAGGAGAAGCTGACTCAATCGAGCAACACGATCGAGACAGAGAGCAATAACAAAGAGGAGGAGGACGGTACCGGTGGATCGCGCGGTGACTCGAGAAACGCGATCGAGGTGATAGCACGAAAAAGCGACGAGGAGTTGTTGATCGAGAAAAGACGTTCTTCCGTAAACAGGACTCCGCAAGAAACGCCGCGTAAAACGGAGTCGCGAAAAGCTAGCGACGCGACCTCGTCGGAACTAAATTCTTTGGTGAAGAACGCGTCACGGTTGAGAAAAAATTCCGATCAGATCGGAATTCTTACCGAGGAACGATCCAAGATATTGTACGATCAGAGCTACGTGAACGATGCGGCGATCGAGAAGGACGAGGAGTTACGAAATTGTTTGGAGAAGACGTTCGACGTTGCTTACAACGAGCCTGGCTCGAAGATTCGACAGGAAGCTAGGCACGAATTGAGAGAATCGAAAGAATCGCAGAACTCGGTGAAAAAGCCTGACAGTTTGTACAAGGACAACGTTGCCAGCCCGCCGAAGCGTAAGAGCGTTTTCACAGAGCGAAGTTCGATTTTCGGCTCTCCGACCAAGATCCTGTCGAAGAATCGTTCGCCGTCCGAGAAGAGTACCGAGAAGTTAGTTAACGGGAAATCGCCGCGGGAGGACAAGCAACAGCATCATGTGCAATTTAACAAAGACTCGAAGAAGCAGCAGTGCCGGGAGCAGAGGCCGCGATCGAGCCCTTCTCTACCACCGTCGACCACCAGCAGTTCCGAGGATAATTCCAGCTTGGGGCAATTGTGCGAGGCTACGCCACCCGATGGCGGTTGGGGATGGGTGGTCGTCGCAGCTTCCTTCATGGTTAACCTCATAGCCGACGGTATCACGTTCTCGTTCGGCGTGATCTACGTGGAATTCCTCAACTATTTCGGCGAAGGGAAATCGAAGACGGCCTGGATCGGCAGCTTGTTCATGGCGATGCCGTTGTTGTCGGGCCCCGTGGCCAGTTTCCTCACGGACAGATACGGTTGTCGAAGAGTTTCTATAGCGGGCAGTATCCTAGCGGCGGCCGGTTTCGTTATAAGTTCTTTCGCCAATTCCATGGAGGTTCTGATATTCACTTTCGGGGTTCTCGCTGGCTTCGGTTTGTCCTTGTGTTTCGTGGCAGCCGTGGTGATCGTCGCTTACTACTTCGATAAGAAGAGATCTTTCGCGACAGGTTTGTCCGTCTGCGGTAGCGGCATAGGAACGTTCATCTTTGCCCCGGTTACGCAGTATCTGCTGGCTGAATACGGCTGGCGGGGAACCACGCTGATATTGGCCGGTCTGTTCCTCAATCTGGCTGTCTGCGGCTGTCTTATGAGGGATCTCGAATGGACGACCACCAGAGCGAAGGCGAAGACCGAGGAGAGACGGAAAAATCGGGAGAAAAAGAGGACCAGGATACAGAGCTCGAGCGTGGACTCGTTCTCCGCGAATAGTTCGCTGAACACCCTCACGATCATGGAGAATCTTCGGACTCAAGAGGAAGAGGAGGAAGACGGTGAAAAGCTATTTTCCAGTCTGGTAAGCTTACCCACGTTCGTGAAGAACGGCGAAAAGGTACCGTTGGAGGTATTGGAACTACTTAGTACTCGTAAAAACGTGTACAACGTGTTACTGCAAAATTATCCGAGTCTGCTCATCTCCTCGAGGAGCTTCAGCGATTCCGGCCCGCTTCACGATCAGCTGAGCACACCTTCGGCCAGATTCGTGCCCACGCCGAGCTCTTTGTCCGAGTTGAAGAGCGAGGAAAACAAGGACAAGGTCTTGCCCAACGACGAGCAAACTCTTCGACAGCAAACGGACGCCGCTTGGCGATTGTGGTGGTTGAAAAAGATCAATCTGGATAGCTCGTTGAGAAGATCCAGCACTCTCGAGCATACCAGGAGACTACCTACTGCCTATTTGAAGGATATCAGAGTGCATAGGCAGAGCCTTACGTATAGAGGTGCTATGTTGAACATAAATCGATATCGACTCAGGGCATCCAGTTGTCCGGATATTTATAGGAACTCGATGACCACCATAGCTAGAACCAAACTCGTCTGGTACGCCGGTCTCTGGGAATTTTGGGACCTCATCGTCGACATGCTTGATTTTTCTCATTTCGCTGATTCGCGTTTCTTGCTGTTCGCCATTAGCAATTTCCTCCTACATACCTGGTACGACGTGCCCTACGTCTATTTGACGGACAACGCGATCGAGATGGGCTTTAGCGAAACCGACGCATCTATTTTAATATCGGTCATAGGAATAACCAACATGGGTGGCGAGGTAAGAACGATCTTCGATTCTCAATTTAATGGCTATTTTCCATTATCCATCGATTATCCAACCGCGAGCAACGCTTTTCTTCTTCTTCCGTTGGAAAGTAGAAAGTACATTCATCGGCTATTAATATATTCTTTGTTAATCGATTTCTTAGAATATCCTTATATACCGAGTCTTATATACGCAGCGATCCGATAATTTACCGTTCTTTCTTTTTCGTATCAATTTTTATCGACTATCGGAAATTACCATTTTACTTACTTGTTATCGCGAGATAAAATATTTTCATTCGAATAATTCAATTACAGGTGGCGATTAAATATAGTGTTGTAATGTATTTGCTTTAACGACGTTTCTTATTCCAACCTCTTTTTTTTTTTTTTTTATAAGCGAACCGACGACTAGCTTACGTACAAATCTAAATTTCGTAATGTCTTGGGCTTTGTTCGTCGAGCGAAACGTTCGAAATCTTTCTCCACGAAGATAAAAAATTCCCCAAGGGAGGAAATTTCGTTTTCCAAGTTTCGGCAAGTCGATGACCCAGTTTGTCTCCGAACAATTATTACTCCGTTATTATCACGATTCGATATTCGCGCGTTATTCGGAATCGATCGTTGTCTAAATGTCGGACAAGTATGGCACAACCGTCGCACGATTTTAACGCACAATATCAATTTATCTATTCGAAGGCTATTTCAAGTACGTATAACGATGTTTATCGATGTATGTCAAACAATTTGAAATTCCAATAGTTGCAAACGATGCTTATTCTTTTCACTTCCTCTTACGTTTGATCGCAATTTTACGGCAACAGTTGTTATTGCGAAGACGCAACAATCGTGGATGCTTTAAACGTGAAAATCTAACAACGACGACGCGTTACTTAATATTATCGTGTCGCACGAACCAACATGTCGATAATTCCAAATATCGATGTTCATTGTTCGGTGGGTTCTCCTTTGCACCGTCACTTTCTTCCTTTCTGTGTTCCGATATTAGTTTGCCTCGCCGTTATTTATCCCTCGATAAAGAATGGTTATTTCCGCCTACCGATTCATCGAGACATCCATTCCTCCAACAGCTGTTCCCTGTGTCTACGAGCGAAATTTTTTGAAAATTTTAGACCTCATAATCGCTTTGTACCTTCGTACGGCTTCGAAATGATATTTGAAATTAAATCCCCGCTGGAATCTTACGCAACGATCGATCGGCGTCTATCCGTTTAGCTTGTAAAAACGTTGCATATTATTTCGTGTTGCGCGTTATAATTCGTACTATGTAATTATCTATGTCTACTGCTACATTTTCCGCGACGTTTGTGTTTTATATATTTCCGCAAATTGACGTTTCTCGCATACACGTAAACAGATAGAAGCGTCATAATAGCTTCTTTGTCTTTGATCTTGGTCGATATTTTCCATAAAAATTCGATTTTTTATTTAGATTATCGTGTTAGATTATAATTATCGCGTTATCCTTTTTGCTGTCGCTGTTAACGATCGAAAAACTTGACAGAATTTTTCTGGAAACTTTGCTCTCTGGTGTGAGCGAGCAACGTCCACGCAGGGTCGAACGTTTTTCTTCAACCTAAAAAGCTTCTTGAAGGTCTGGTATCGCGTCAATACCGCCTTAGGTCAATCAGTGACGTATCTAGTTCCTTTCACCCTCTCTGATCTCGTTTGGTCGCAAACTCTCTTTAAGCCCGAGTTTGCGTCACGCGAAAGGGTTAGACTAGACTTGCGTCGGTGCGATTAACATAGAAACAATTCCGAGAAAAGTTACATAGTTGCTTATCGATTCAGCAAAGTCAAATACGTGGAAGATGCGTTAGAAACGATTCTCGAGACATTGTACATCGGAGACACCGTAGATCACTCGTGTCCTACAGACAATTCTCTCCTCAAACTCGTAACATTTTTTGCATATATAAAATAAATGTAATGGTTCGAGCCATCGATTTTATATGCAGCTTTGGAAGCTAGAAAATTATAGTTTTGTAAATATTTGCTTTGTGTCAGAGGATGTTAACGCATCGTTGACCAGTCACGGGTGAACTCGTGATTTCACGCATAAAGTAAAAGTTGCTCGATTTTGCATAAAACAGGCGGTGGTGCGCGTTAGTCTTTACATAAAATAACCGGTCAACAACGTGTTTATATCTATCTATTACTATTTTTTTTTTTTTTTTTTTAAGTATAATCGTTCTACGATTCTCCCGACTCTAGAACTTGAAATAATAATTTTATAAGGAAAGTTGAATGTATTCCCTCTCTCTATTAAAACTTCACTTCTGGAAATTTGATAAATGTTAAAAATGGACAATATTTTTCAGATTCTGCTTGGTTGGGCAGGTGACAGAGCATGGGTAAACGCATCTATCGTATATGCAGTATGCATGGCATTTTGTGGCGCGGTGACGGCTTTAATACCCATGGTAATTGGCAGTTACTATGCCTTATGCGCGATCTCTGGTGCTTTTGGATTATTCATCGGGGCGAACTACAGTCTTACCAGCATCATCCTCGTCGAACTGATTACGCTCGAAAGATTCACAAACGCGTATGGCCTTCTACTCTTGGTCCAGGGTGTTGCAAATCTTATGGGTCCTCCGTTGGCTGGTAAGGAGAAACTCTCGTTACGAGTTGCTCATCTTTCCACGAAACGAAACGACTGATACTTCCTCTGTAATACTTATAATTCTGGATAGCATAAAACCAATCTTGCGTAATTAAATAAATAGAATGTTATTTAAAAGATTCGCCAATTAGAGTGAAATCATTGTTTGAAAATTAACGATGAAATTTAAGATATTAATTTCAAAAATGTTTTATTACTTATTATTTGTTATATTAAAAGACCTAAAGCCAGATCGAAGCTTTCCTCAGATTCATAAAGAAAATTCTAATTTCTACTGTCGTACAATTATATATTATAATTTAATACATATTTTTACGTATTTATGATAGACACGATAAACGATTCTATTCCTACGAATACTTGAAACAATTTACGCTAAAATGTCAGAGGGTAGCAGGTTAAATTACCGGTAACTTTGTCCGTGTTACCTCGGGTGCTCTATGTGAATTATACGATCGTAATAGCTTTAAAGTTTCATGGCCCAGATTGAGCGTCGTGTAATTACGGCCAAACTTCCATTGTCTGACGACAACCGAGAAAATTCGGGCGAATGCACCGCCCATCTTACGGAACATATCGATGCCTGAGTACGCAAAACGTATTTTCGTTGTTTCAGGATGGCTTTACGATATCACGGGGACGTACGATTTGTCGTTCTACTTAGCCGGTTTCTTCATTGCGTTGAGCGGAGTTCTTTTACTGGCGATGCCTTTAATTAGCCTATACCGGAAATGTTTGCACGGATCGAGGAAAGAGGAAACTGACGAAGATTTTGCAAACGTGAACAGAGTCTGAAGGACGCCGGCGACTGATCGCGTTAATCGTTTCTAAGAAAACTATAATACGATCGTCGATAATGCGATACCGATATACATCGATCTGTAATTTATGTTATCGATTTAATGGAATTTATGGAAACGCAACGTTTTCAACCAAAAGGAATTGCAATTAGCAGCTGTGCAATTAGTTTTACAGCGGTATCTTTTTCCCGCGTTGCGCTGTAAACCTACCGCGTATTTTACATTCAATTGAACGTTCGTGGTTCCTTCGTAGAATAGCGTATATACAAGCTAATTAAACAGTTCAGCGCGTTAAGTGATTTATCTAAATAAAAAAAAAAAAAAAAGAAGTGACGTTTTTTGAGGCATCTTCTTTCATTAAGGATTTATATGCCATCTGAGTTTCGCGCGTGTTCGAACGACGAACGATCGATCGATCCAATGTACAAATAAGAAAGATTGACAATTATCGCTAGTGTCCAAAGATAATATTACGAACGACCTGAAAAGAAATACTTCGATACGTAAACTGGTCGAATAGTGAATTAACGAGCACTGTGCGATCACTGTTTGTCGTTTAACATCCGATGATATTTACACGAATATCGTATTCACTTTGTACTCGGCAGTCTCAATGATTGTACTAGCGATGATGCTAGACAAAAGTGGGGGCGAAAATGTTGCTAATTTTACAAAGTTTGAAATACTATTAATCGCTGAAATAACTAAAAAAATGATACGTAACGAGAAACAGAAGTTCATGACTAGTCATAGACGATGTCACGATAAAAGTAATATATAAATTGAAATAAGCTTGCTTTAGCAATAAAGTGCACACACTTTTCGAATCGGTTTCAACGTCAAGTGTGATTGATAATTAAGAAAAGTTTGAATCTCAGGATAATAGATAAACGATAAACCAACCATTCATATTCCTCCTAGGATTAAAAACGAAATTCGTCTTGTACTTTTTCACCATGCGTTCTCGAGGAAACGGTAGTGGAAGAAAAAAAAAACGTTCCTTTCGGCGTAAATTTGTTCACTCGATTGCATTTAAAAATCTGACAAGTTATTTCCACATAGCGCCGAAGATATCACTGTAAATATAAGTATGTTAAAGTCTATCGGTCAGATGTTTTCGCTGTTTCGTTGATTTTTATTACTAATCATATCGAAACAACCAGAAGTCGCCTTCGCATTCTTTTTAGCGTAATGTTATGCCTGCTTTTGTAGTTTTGTCGATCGAACAAAGACAAAAAGTGAGATTAAACGAGTAACGCGAGCCAAATATGCTCGATTAGTCGTTCAATTTAGTTACCATTTTTTTTTCCTTTCGATTTATGTACATTTGTGCATGGAAAGGTCTTAAAGACATGTATGTAAATAGCCATATATGTATATATATATAGCTTTTCTGTGATGATGAACTTGAATTTTGTGAAATTTTCGAGCTATAAATAGGTTACCTCCGTTCTCATAGCGTGTGCATGCGTGCGTGCGTGTACATTAATTCTAATCAGGCATTTCCAATTTATTTGCACTGCTGTCACATTATATTATAGCCTAACGGCATCATATAGTCGTACACGGATATTGTAACTACCATTCTTCGCAAGTTATTTATTAAGATGTTAAGTAATCCTAAAAATTGATGGGTTATGACTTTTCAACTCTTTATTTTAGATGTTCAATCGAGTCGTAAGAATAAATTGGAGATTAACGTTAAGATTCGTAAAAAAGAAGAGAAGGAACACGAATCAAAGTGCATGTTATTCCTTGATATAAGCAATTTTTTTAGAAAATCGTTCGTACACTCAAACAAATTAGTTTCCCAATTTTTACGGGGCCTTCGTACGACACAAAAATTTCAAAGTATTTTCTTCGGACTAGTATACAAAAAAAATTCCATTCTCCGATATTTTAAAAAAGGAAAAAAAAATCGGATATCTACGTATGAATTACCATTTGTCTTGCGTCTTAATATATATATATATATAATATATATATATATAAATCTATCGGCACATTTTGCCATTCGAGTAATAATTTATTCTTTCATCGTGGTACAATAACTAGTTCTACAGTGCATGTGCTCGCGTTATGGTAGCGTGATTATGCAGACGCGGCCTTACGGGGCGTTTACAAAATGTATAAAGTAATATTTTATTATGAAAACAAACCGCATTTCAAATATACGAACCCGGGTCGTACGGTCGCTTCTGCCGATCGACTTTTCATCAAATAGTGTTTAAGTAGTTATTAAGGCGAGGTATGGGATAATAATTTTTGTAAAGGAACTAGTGAGAACTTCTATAATAGCCGCGAACGGAAATAAAAACTTATATCTAACGTATATTACGAACGTTTTAAAGAAGCAAATGTTTTTGTTCGAGCGAATGATAAGAATACATTTCCATATAGCGAACGGTTTTGAGAATTTGATTGATCCGCCGATAAGTGTGTCCACCAAGTGCGTCGTAAACGTTGAATTCCTTCTCGAAGATTTCTCTTCTTGACTGTTACTCAATAACCAAGAACGTTCTCACTACCTCTTTATTAATAAGATATCCTATTACCCATGGTTGATAACCACGAAACAATCGCTTGAACGTTTGAAAGTGGCTTAAAGTCTACGCAGAGACAAGTAAACAATGAAAATGATGAAAAAGCTCGGTTCAAGGCATGACGCAGACACGTTAAGAGTTTCTTTTGAACTGTAAAACAGGGAAAATTCAGAGCAGAACCGTTCTTTTAGTTTTATACATAATACACATATATTTAGAACATAGCATACTACAATTGTTGCTTGCTACGTGGTCCAAAAGTGATCCTTGTGATCACTCGTAGTCTGGATTTTCGTGAGCAATTGTTTTTTTTTTTTTTTCATTGCACCTTATAAGTTAGAATAATGTATAGCGTAAATAATTTTCGAGATATTTGTATCGTAATTTTCTCTTATAGTTATGAAAATAATATGATGTATCACATAATCGCAAATTCGTTATTCTTGTTTTCTTTTAAGCTAAAGTACAATCAATAACCCATTTTCGTTGTGTGATTATCTTCACATTTTAATCGTAGCAAAAACATTATTCCTTGTAGTTGAAAATAACTTAAAATTACGTTAAACGTTGTTCTTTTTTTTTTTTAGTGAATCTTTCGATAACTTAATGCGCACGATTATCCTGCTAAAAGTACGGTTTTGCTACAGTTACAAGCAACATCGTTCCATTGTAAATGGAATATGGAGACTTATGTTAAGACTCCTTTTTAGACTTTATTAGAACAACCCATTTTTGAATTGTATAAATGTGTATATGTGCACACAGCTACACGTACTCAGGCACACATACATACACACATTCACGTATAAACGTATACTACTCACGCGTACAAAAATATAAAAGTCTTATTTAAAGTAAAATAAAATAAAAAGTAAATCACAACTTCAAATTGTCCTTTCTTCGTATTCTAATACTACCCTCTCGTGCATGTATGACATTTTTTAATCGATATTTTTACCAATAGTTCACCTATCATGGACGATAACAAAATCATTCGTTACTCAAAAGAAATACAACGGATAACATCTCTGATGTTCTAATAGACAATCGCAATTTAATATCACCAGTATTTTTACTCAGCGTAAATTATTATTTTAAAAGTTCATTAATATATCTCATGAAGCCACAATCCACGTATCATTATTAAATTAAATCGTTTAATAACAAATGATTGTAATCAATAACTTACCATCCAAATGTTGTTCATTCGAAACTAATTCAAAAATATTAAAAATATATCGAGTTGCATACATTTTGTAAATTTTGTATAAATTAAGTTATATTGATATTAATTGAATACATTCTGATTTCATAGACTTTATGTGCAAATCTGCATTTTATTATACTGGATTCCCTATAATCGTATGGATTCATAGATAGTTCTAACGTACTTTACTACAGATGACGTTATCGTTATTATTTTAAATTTAATAGATGGATTGCGATATTACGCGCAAGTGGTTAAAGAACTGACTTGCGCCCTCTTTTAGTCACAGGTGTACTCGGAATAGTTTCAATGACGGGCGAACGCGCAGCAGCGTTCACCTCTGTTTCAGTACTCAGGGCGCGTTCACTCGAAGTGGTTATGCACATGCAATAAAGAAAAGATTCGCATTTTGTGACATCAGAGCGCGATAGAACGTATCGAGTATCGAGCGAGAAAAATTATACGGGTGGATCTTTAACCAGTAAATCTTCTAGTGAATTCGACGATTTTCTGACAGCTCGTTTTCAGAAGAAGCGAAAACACCGAAAAACTAGGAAGACTCCTCGTGGGTGAGTTGACAGTTGGAAAATTGTTATACATACATGCACGAATTTCTTTTGTTAGATACCTTTGTATATTATTAATATCAAAGTAGCAAATGTATGGACGAAAAACAAAGTAACAAAACTACAAAACAAGTACACTTAACTACAAAACTAAGTTAATAGTTACCAATTTTCTTTTCATTCTATAAAAGCACACAGACGTCATAATGTTTGTTTAATTTTTATTTGTTCATTTAATCATTGTTTGTTGATTTACATGAAATATGCATGAGGACACATCTTTAAGGATATGTAGCTTCGAGAAGGCAAAAATTGAAATCCGAATGTTCTATATCAATCAATATTAGTGAAAAAATATCAATATTATAAATACCAATATTATCGAATCCATAATTTTTTCTACTATCACGTTTGCAAAATGTGTAATATTTTTTTGTTAATATATAATCGAATTAAGATTTCTAATAAGAACGAAACAAGTCGTAAAGACGATAAAATCGAAGGACTTTTTGATTTTGCTAAAATCGATGTGTTAAATGTTTCGTGAATTTTTATAGTTCGCGAAAATTTTTGAATTACCATTGGCTTAAGATAAAAGAATCTATCACATTTAATTAAAAAATTTTATTTCTCGTATAATATAGCTGTATTTTACTTCTTAAAATTATTATTAGCATGTAAAACTTTTATTAAAAGTCATTTGAAATGCTTTCTGAAAGCAATACCATAATTATAATAAAAATAAAAAATAATATTTATTACATTAAAATACGCCCTCTTTAACAAAAGCATTCCTTTGATATGTCAAACTTAATTGACAGGCATTTGTAAATTGAATGATCGGATATCATTTAATTTCTTTATGTTATCAGTAGGGGCATTGTTCTTTATTTTTGTTTTCGATAAGAGGCGAATTTTTCTGTCAGAAAATATTTAGATAAGGAGAAAATAAACTTTGCTTAGCATTACATATCATTTTTCTTATTCTTAGCTTGAGCTACTGGTTAGAATTTCATTTCTTTGACCTACATTTTCCTTATATCAGGTAAAATGTCACGTTACTTTTAACTATTATACGATAATATCGATTTCATAACGCTAAATATTCGCTTGTTCCATGAAAACAAAATTATATTTCTCAGTAAGTGTTGAAAATGTGATCTATATTATGTTTACATCGCAAGTACATATATACTAGCCTGAAAGTCGTATTATGAGCTTAATGCGAACAGGTTATGTTATATATACGTATGTACCGAAAATCTATAACTTCCAGAGACGTGTATACTTTAGGTTATTTACAACCATCGATCAACATTCCAAATATTGTTTTCGTCGACAGTAGGTTAATTAATTTAGTATGTAGGTATTTTATTATGTACGAATTTGAAATATTTAGAAAAAGAATTAGCGAAGTGAGAACCATGTGTAAGTCTAAGGTCAATGTCCTTTTGGCAGGTTTACAAGTGAAAATCTGGACCCTGGGGTGTCATATAGTTATGTAAGCGTTTATGTTTCTACCAATCTGCATGTTAAGCTAAAATTACGTCATAAAAGTAACCTACCAACAATAACAGACATTGACATTCGCGTGCTGCGCGCGATAGCTTAATGTTGCTTTCACCAATGCATTCGAGATAATTAAACCGGAATGGTACTGATCTGCATATCTGAATAATACATATGACGTAGAACTCTTATAAATAATTATTCACCTCGGTAAATCTTCCTCGTTTCAATATCTTAACTTTTTTTTCCCTCGTGAAATCTAATGACCAATCGCTTCACAAATATATAACAAAACTCTAATGTATTTTTATGTTGTTTAATATATATTTATGCAAATGATATTAAACTCCTTTTACATTGATAATTGCTTTTTATTTGTGAAAAAATGTGTGCAAATGTATTATGCAATTATTGATTACGAATTTAATTCTAACAATTTATTAGAGGTGTTCTATAAATTTTGTTTTCTACGAGTTTCATTTTAATATTATTTATAATAATAAAGTTTCAGTATCATTACAATCACCATAAACAATAGATATCTATTTCTTATTTAATATCAATAATAAAACAATATTAAACTAACAACATACGAAAAAGTTAATTGTAACTTTAACTCTCCCTCTCTCCTTATTGTATCATTTTCGCAATAAGAAAAGATATATTACAATGAAATTTTATCCTATCATTAACGTGATCTTAATATTCGAAGCATCAAATATCAAAATCTGTGATGGGTAATCTTCAAATCGATATCAAACACTTTACGTAAAACGCCAACTGTTTCAGTTGACTATGTTTATTCACCAATAACAAAAAGCAATACTTAGGAAGTGTTGCAACACGAGTATGACAATAACAGATTAATAACGTAAATATTAACATTATGATATTTATGGAACGATAATGTTGTATCTTAGAGTTTACTCGTTCAGCGATTAACGATCTAATATAACGTGGATAACTAAAAATCGAGCAAATTGATCAAGCTTCGCGTGCACGAGAATTCATGAATTATCATCGATATTCAACGCTATTGATTTTAATTGGCAAATGAATCGCAACAGTGCATGATCCCGCTTGTTTATTTTCTTCTGACGGATGGTAGACGTTGGAATCGACCATGGCGGTTGTCATGGTGACACCCCCCCGATCACCCACCTTTGGCGCTCCTGAATCATCCTGTGCGTACTCATATTCCTGCAAAAATACATATATATACATATACGTATATACTCGTGACCTAATCTTCTTAATGCCAGAGGAAAGTTGAGTTACTCCTTGAGCTAAACAATATAATATCCAATACGTATTGCATCCATAAACATTTTTGTTTTTAGCGATACTATTTTACTTTTAGTATTTTCCGATCTATTTGAACATCTTGCGTGATAAATATGCATGAAAAGAAGTAACGATATTATTCCGAGGGAATAGGAAATCAAATATTTCTTTCTTCAAGGGAAAAAGATCAAAAAGTTTGTTACCTTCTAAAAATGTATAAATATCATTTTTACATTTCCATAGATATTTAAGGGTTTCTGATATTTAGAATATCTAACGATTTATTTTTCTTATCTTTTATTCACATTTTTCAGAACAAAGTAACGAGGAAATGCAAGAAGCAATACCTTACATTTGCCCTAATTTTATGTTGCAAGTATACGAAAACAGTCCAGTAGCAATTATGAACAAGTACAGGGGCGATTAAGAACCATCGCGTGCTGTCTAATAATATCAGTCTTGGATTTCCTTTCTGATAAGATAACCTTAAAGCTGCGGCCACACCTTGCAGGTGAAGGTTCGCGCGGAGTCAAAAGAACAATCGATCGTCTGAAACTTTGCATGAAATTCTATACTATTTAAACAAAAAAAATTAATAAATTAGAAGAACCTAACAACGATACCGAGAAAAATTTTTTATACGTTTTTTACGTTTCCATGTTAAAATATTAACAGAAACTTCTTGTGATTACAAAGAAGATATTTTTCGATGTCGATAGGTCTCGTTCTTTGCAGTTTCGAAAGATCTTATTATCTCTTTAAATATTTGCCATCGCTCGTCGCTTTGTTGAATGAAATATAGAGTTCAAGTAGAATTACTTGAGAGATTACATGTACAGGACTGATCTGTGTCATCAGATACTACTTTATTCCTGTTGTTATATGGTTGTGACTGTTTCTGGGTGTTTCTGGCTTTTGGAAATAAGATAAACCATATCGTGCGTGTAATAAATCACCGGAGGGCAAAGAGGTCCTCGATATCGAGCAGACAAGAATTTCCAAAATTTAATTAATTATTTTTATTTAATTATTTCGTAATTATCAATGTTAACCCTCGACTGATATCGTTAGTTTATAGGAGTAATTATAATAATTTAGAATGGGTTTATGCTAGTTCGTTTAACTCTATCAGATCCCTTAGATCGTATTCGACCTAATTATGTTTTTCTACAAATAAACATAATCTTTAAAATTTGCTAAAGATATGAAAAAAGATCTTTGTTAGTGCGCACGATTTCTCGCATCAACCATCGTATACTTTAATACCGAAATGAAGTTTAAATTAAGTCACGGTAATATAAAATATATCTGTTATAGTTATAGTTGAAATAAAAGTGTTACAAATAGAAAGAATTTATTGAGTTTGCATTAGAACTTCAAGGTTCATACGTTAATGGAAAGTACTATAGTGGGAAGAACGAAAAGGGTAAATGTATCTAAAATAACCTGGAATCGTATCGATTCTTTCGTAAACCTATAAATCATGTGCTTGAGTTCACGTTCGATGGTCGCTTCTCGATTATAAGAACTTGCTAGTACTACTAGCTTTACCTACTAACCCAGTGACATAATTCTCTTCGAATAATCCTATCAGAATTTGCCAAAAGCCAAAAGGGAATGTAAAACTCAACTAGAAAAATCCTTTGCATAAATAATTAGATATAAATACCACGAAACCGCGAATGTTAGCGCAAATTTATATTTTTATAAATATAAAGCAATGCAATGCTGGGTGAAATATGTTTTTCCAACCAAATATCACAACGAGTACTATACCAGTATCTCTGAATTTCCCACAAATGCGTAATAATGCATAGTAATAATAGTCTAGCAAATAATAATAATTATTATTATTTTTATAATTAATAATATAAATTGTAATATAATTTATCGTTACAATTATTATTATAAAAGAAATGTTTAAACTTGAGGAAACAAAGAATATAATTTCTGAAAGTTATTTTTCGAATCGATAGTTACGAAACTGCGTGTTATTATTGGATCGTGTCCATCTACCGGATATATTACTTTAGCTTTCTGACAGAGGGCGTCTCGGTTTTCTCCGCACTTTTGCCGCATTTTTGTCGAAAAATGAATTACGTATAGTTGAAGCCTGCCAAAGTTAAGGTTAAACCTGCTTAAACAGATGATTCATTACTGAGACCTTATTAGGCTCCGGACATGTACTTAGCACTAAAGTCAACCTTCTCGTATTTATATAGGTGATAATTGATAGAGCGTTTTAGGATAATGCTCCTACGTGTTAGTCAAATTAAGCTTATGAGTCGTATTGTAGGATCATGATTTAGCAAGATCGTAAAATTGATCAGTGATCAAAGTAATTACTTTTCAAGAGTCAGTATAAAGCAGGATAGAAATATGGATATATGAGGACATAAATACAGCCAGGGCTGTATCAACAAAATGTACATGGTGTGTTATATAATGTACAATCAATATAATAAATAATATGTAACGTACTAGTATTTAATATATTTAGATAATGCGCTATGTATAGCGTTATATTGTATGTACAATAATATATATATAGCAGTGTTAGTATACAGGATGATTCCAAAATTATGGTGCAGTCGGAAAGAACACATGATTTCTCCTATAAAAATAAGTCGAAAATATAAGATAAAAAGGACAAATTTCTAAGATCGTGTTTTACGACATATGAAAGTATCGTATTCTATATTTTTAACTTATTTCTACATAGGCAATCGTGTCTTTTTTAATTGTACTGAGACTTTAGAATCACCCTGTACGTTGAAACTATCCTTCTTCCTCCTTTTCTTTCTTTAATGAAATTGCAATAATAATTAATATTCGCAGTGAAATATCTGTTACTTATCTTACAAGCCATCGTCTTTTTTTTTATTGTATGGAATCTTAAAAGCAACCGAGAAAGCAGTGTGTATGGGCTTAAGTGGGTTTATAGTTCTAACGATAAGACACCGATGAATGTCGCTATTTAATGATTTGATATATGAGCACACGGCATTTGAAAAAGATATTTTATTTCCAAGAAAGAAAAGCGATTAAATAATAGAGGACGCCTCGCATGAATGCCCTCTAATCGTACATACGTCGTTTCCCCATTGTTTCTTTAGAGGAATGAGATAAGAGCGCAAGAGAACAAACTTGCGATTACGGGGCACAAATATTCTTCTTAATCGGAGAATACATTTAAACCGTGGGATATGGAAAATGGAATAGAATAGGAAAGTGTATATAGAAGTGATGAGTCGTTGATATAGACTGAGACTGTTCCATTTATATTTGCGTGTTAAAAGCGAAGAAGTAATTTAATTAGGCAGAATGTATAATGGAAAAATTTAATTTACGTGTATTAACAATTTTTGCCATCGATAGTTAATGATATTTAAGTATTGATCTTACATAAAATGTGTGTTTTTTTAGATATACTTCTTATTTTTATTAACATTGCAGTTTAAGGTAACATTAATATATATGTGGAATCATGCATGTAGTAGATGTAATACTTCGCTGAAAGATATTTAATAATTATTTTTCTAATTCCTTTTATCTTGTTTCAGAAATTTATTTTTTCTGCTTTCACACTGACCACTAATTGTTTTCTTTTCCCAGCTTCTTTGAATTCTCTAATTGAACACGCACGCTTTGCTTGTTTTAGCATATATAATTAGTTAACTTAATCACTTAATCACTTAATGGTTGATCGCAAATATGGTCCATCTCTTTTTCTATCGATTTCTTTATACTTGCTCACACCGTTCAGTGTCGTATGCACATTCCTGTACCGAGACACGCATGCACGCCTATATATCATCTTACATTACCTCAATGGTGAGTAAACAGCTCTTACTTTTTTATCATCGTTGCTAATTACTTCACTTTTATTTTTTCCCCGTTTTTATTAGAACTTCCTTGTTTTATGCCACTTTTTTTACTCCTGTGCTCTCTTAGTACACGTTAACGAGGCACGTTTGATTTATTTTATGATTTTACACTTTGACGTTTCCTTTTAACGCTCGTCTTATATCTTAGCATATTTTATTCACTACGGTGTGTTTAGAATTCTGACGTAATTGTTACCTATATTTCATCATACAAAGAATATAATACTTTTTAACAGAATAAACAAAGTTTTGTATTTTGGCAGCTTTTAAAAAACTTACAAGTTGCTACGTAGATCTAATTTTAAGATCAGTACGTACGTAAAATAAGATACGCCTATAATTTACATGTAAACGGCTTGTATCTTTTTGGAAATAACAAAATATAGTCTTTTATTCTTTATAATAATTGAACATTAAAATACGATCATTTGTTTATTAATTAATTTAGAACAAATATTCCAAGATTTTATTTGAAAGAGAAACTTTCAAGTATTTCGTCATAGAACGATGAACGATTTGTACAAACATTATTTAACTATACTGATTAAAATTTCTAATAATTATCCGATAGCATAACCAAGAATATCATAATTTATAATTATAAAGCAGTATACTTTTCCTATATTATTGAAAGCAGATCTTTCCACAGGAGAAGCAAGAAGACGGAGCGTGCATGCTGAGGCGACCGACGTTTAGTGACTTTTCCAAGATCGACCGGAAAGTCCTTATGGTAGGTGAGGGGCGTGAACGATCTTTCCCGAGCGAGATCCAGAGGCTGAAGGGCTGGCCCCGACGTTGGATCCACTCGGCCAGCACCTACATTTAGAATAACAACGATGACCGATCGTAACGAGAACCTGCTATTAAAACCAACAAATCAACTGAACGTGCAACAGGTACCCCACAAATCTGCCTGCAATTGGAACAACAATAACGATATTCGCAACAACGGCTCGACGAACTTGATCAAAAGAGACGGACTAACCGCGAGAGATCCAAATTATTATCCACGATCGAACAGCTATCAGAGAGATCAAACAAATTCGAATTATCGTCTGCCGAGAAAGGCGCCCATCGTTGGCTGGCAAAATGGCAGTCCAACGGTATTTCCAAGCACACCGTGTGGCACGCCAGATCCAGAAACGCACGATACGATCGATTTGTCTCGTTCCCAAA
Source organism: Bombus bifarius (assembly GCF_011952205.1). Taxonomy (NCBI): domain Eukaryota; kingdom Metazoa; phylum Arthropoda; class Insecta; order Hymenoptera; family Apidae; genus Bombus; species Bombus bifarius. Next base: position 5,637,913 of record NW_022884505.1, on the reverse strand, counting down.
GCGTCGCCTCGTCTACGAAATATTCAGAGATCGATCCAGATTCTGGGAACACCGAAGACCTCAGTAGTTTGGCGGACGAAAGACTTCTTCTGTCTACACCAGCTCATACCATCGATCGAAGCGTGGAATCATTGTCACCCGATAAGGACACTTTCTTAACGACATCTCTGGAAATTGGCAAAAGCAAGGATCTAAGTTTGACCGACGATATAGAGGACAAGATCGATCTACTGAGTCCTGGAACAGATTGCACGGAGGACAGAGCACTACCTACTCCTGTTGACAATAGTTCCCTGGCCTCGCCGAATCTTACGATAGACCCTACACCTGTCAATAAAATCAAGTTAATAATAACAACCCCGTTAGCCAACGAGTTGCCCCCATTTCAAAAAAACGACGGATCCAACAATTGGAGATATTTGGAGGCAAAGCCAATAATCACCCCTAATCCTGGCTACAGAGACGACACGAGGGATTCTATCGATTCCGATAGCACTTTAGACGACGAATTAGCCAACAAGGGAAAAAGGAAACCTAAAGTGCCAGATGGTGGATGGGGTTGGGTAGTCGTATTGGCTTCTTTGGTCATCTCCATGATAGCCGATGGAGTGTCCTTCAGTTTCGGCCTTTTGTACATCGAATTCCTTAAAGAATTCGGTGCGTCTAAATCGAAAACAGCCTGGATAGGTTCTCTTTTTATGGCTGTACCACTTTTATCCGGTCCTATAATGTCGGCCTTAGTAGATCGTTACGGATGTAGGAGTATGACCATCGTAGGTGGCCTGATCTCAGGAATAGGCTTCGTGTTGAGCTCCTTTAGCAATTCCATCGAGGTAATGTATTTGACTTTTGGAGTCATCGCTGGTCTGGGTTTGGGTTTGTGTTACGTCACTGCGGTCGTGAGCATCGCGTATTGGTTCGATAAGAAGCGAACCCTAGCTGTAGGATTGGGCGCCTGTGGCACAGGGATCGGTACCTTTTTGTACGCACCCATGACCACGTATTTCATCGAGGAATATGGCTGGAGAGGCACTTGCTTGCTGCTAGCAGGCACCTTCTTCAACATGATCGTTTGTGGTACGGTAATGCGCGATCCTGAATGGTGGATCTTGGAACAGGAAAAACAGAACGGTGCAACCCCGAAAAAATCGACGACCAAGTCCGAATGCGATAGATCCAGTATCAGCCCTGCAGACGAGTTTCCTGGGGTCGAGGAATTGAGAAGAATGCTGAAGAGCGGACATACGCCGGAGTATTTGTTACAGATTCTCAGCGCCACCACGGACGGTCCACAGACGGCGAACGGGGATATTAGATTTAGAAGCGTGGTTAACCTACCTACTTTCGTGAAGCACAATGAAAAGGTGAGAAGCTGACCTGGATAAATACGGAATGAAAAGAATCCTGCAATTGCTCTCCGAGGGATTCCGCGATGAATAATAATGAAATTCTTTGTTTTTTAATATTCTTTTTCTAATATTCAAATGAAATACCACTGACAATGAAGCAGTAGAAATGAATTTTTATTTTTTATATTGGTAATTTGATAAATAAATATAAATTGATACATAGTACATTAGGAATTTTTAATAAATATGATTAGAAGACAGAGTTGTGCTTCGTATAGATAAAAACACAAAGATCAAAAAATTAATTGGAAAGAAAATTTGTACTTTCGTGTATTGCAGGTACCCGTAGAAGTATTAGAATCGCTTTCCAGTAACCCGAGACTGTATAAGGTCATTTTGGAGAACTATCCCAACCTTCTATCATGTAGAAGTTATTCGGATAAAATGCTACAAGATTCCACTGGAGAAGTCGGCAATAAGAGTCGCGTCACAATGTCTATGAGGTTTCAAATTTGATCGATATGTACCGCTATTTTTATTTCATTTTTTCTTTTTTTTTTTTTTTTTCGTCCCTCTGTCATATTTAATGTCTTCCGATATCGTCACGAGTAAGAAATATAACAAAAGATTAATAATGAATTATAGTAATATTATTCGTTTTAATTGAAAGGATCAAACAAGCACCTGACGAATCAAAACATGACAATTCGCATGCAACGAATAATGTTCACTCAGGGGCTGCATGCAACACTATAAAGAATCACATAACGAAAAGGATATCTAAAAAAGAATCAGAAGAAGCCAATCCTCTCTTGGTCAAAGAACTTGAATATACAGTAAGTAAAACCATTTATTTCCGTCTGATATAGTGAAAACAAAAAGCAACGACAAATTTTATTTCTTTTTACATTATCATATAATATTTTAGATGAGCGAAGGACGAAAATCAAAATCGATTTCTAAACAACGCATAGCGGACCTTAGTTGTGGAGTCGTCAGAACGGATTCTCTCCCGTGGTTAAGAAGACAATTTAATACCAATACTCACCATTTTAAAGATATTAGAGTTCACAGGAACTCGGTCATGTATCGTGGTGCTGCTCTTAATTTGCACAAATACAGATTAAGAGCCAGTAGTTGCCCTGATATTTATAGGAATAGTATGACTACATTAGCCAAAGAAAACGAAGAGGTAAGATAAAAATCGAAATAAATAAATAATAATAATAATTAGTTTTACTATCGTTATAGCCTGTAATATAACACCTATTCTAATCTTTTATTTCCAGAAATGGTACAGCGAATTAGTAGACTTACTGAAGGGTATGATGGACTTTTCAATGTTCCTGGAACTGCACTTTTTATTCCTCTCACTGTCAACGATCTTGCTGTTCACTTGGTTCATTGTGCCTTACTTTTATCTTGCCGAGCATCTTACCAGAAACAGTTACATCGAGTCTGATGCTGCGAATCTCCTTAGTATTATCGGCATTACTAATACGATTGGAATGGTATGATTCGTTTTATCTGCAAATTATTTTACAGAGATATCGATGCAACTATTTTATTAACTATTTTACAATGTAGTTACTTTATATTGTTTTCAGATTGGTCTTGGATGGGCAGGAGATCAACCTTGGATGAATGTTAGTAAAACCTACACTTGGTGTCTGGTTGCTTGCGGTGTGGCAACGATTTTAATGTCAACGTTAACTCCTTATTACAATCTGCTGATGGTCACCTCGGCAGCGTTCGGTCTCTTTTTTGCGAGTAGCTTTAGTTTTACTCCTGTTATATTGGTAGAGTTGATACCTTTAGAGAGATTCACCACTGCCTACGGCCTTAGTTTACTTTGTCAAGGTATAGGAAATCTTCTTGGTCCACCACTGGCTGGTTGGATATTTGACGTAACGGATTCGTGGGACTTGTCCTTTTGTTTGGCTGGTGGATGGATTGTTATTTCTGGGTTTTTGGTAGGCCTCATTCCGTACACAAAAAATCGGAAGATTTGGGGCAAAGGACCCATCGAAATGGAGCGTGACAGAGATAGTATAGCTTGAATTTATTATTAATCGACTCGACTCTTCGAATCGACTTTCGACAAAGACAAGCGATGGAATTGTTAATTGATAATTTACTGTTATTTTAATCGTCGAGAGAAGGAAAATATTAATTGTTGCATTAATTTTTCTTTACTCTATAATGATTTTATCGTCAGATTTCTTTTTATTAAATGGATGTACTTTATATACGGTGATAATAATAATACTTATCGATCCGTAATATTGATAAAATAAACCGTAAAATGTACATATGTTAATAACTTAAAGTTATTTAAATTGCAGTGAAATATAGTTAATTGTATTTGAAATTCACTGAAGAGATCATAATATACGAAGAATTAGCAAAGGTACAAAGAAACAATGAATGTATCGTAAGATTTTTTTATCATGCGGCAAACGTAATTGAACATCGTATTTCACTATTTAATTATTTTGTGGATTTACTACAGTTTGATTTATTCAATTGAAATACAAATGCATCCTTATCTTTTAAATTGCAATTTATCTTTCGATTAATATGTGCGATGCGTGTCGCTTGCGTAAATGTATCGATATGCAATTGGTATATATTATTCGCTGTTGTTCCAACAGTACAAAGCTATAAAATACATATTATTTACTATTCTTTAAAAAAATTAATTCACCAATAATTTTATTAAAGACAAAATTCTTTCTTAAAAACAAATAAAACAATAAAAAAAAAGGATGTTTCTAAAAAAGGTGCTCGTAATTAGAAGAAACTTGCTTTGATAAATATTTACAAAATTTCTATATACGTGTATTACTAGAAAAACATGAACTAACATACAAATATATACTATCTGGTAATTCAATTTGAATATTTCTGAACAAGGAAGTGGCAAACTTAACTGAATTTATATACTTATAAAGGCGTTAACGACAAAAAAATCTTGCGTGTTCCGTCCGAAGGAACAAAAACGTGAGGTCTTTCGTAGGTAATTTTATGACGCCTGCTTTCGGACACAAGAGGCTATTTTTTAGTAGAGACTTTAGCATTTATAACGATTTTTTTCAACAATTCTAACAATCTTTTCTATTTTCTATGTCTATCATGTTCTCAATGACCGTGCGTGTCATAAATCAGGTTACTTCCGAGGCGTCGTTAGTACATTAGCGACATATTATGGTCTGATCGATTGCCTGAAAGATCATCTAGAGTATTGTTCGTGGCCTAATCATCTCGAGGCCTCGCGTTCGTCTAGAAAGCGTTCACCCTCTTCCCTTCAAGGACATGGTTCGAGCGCATGATAGGGTATAACAGTATGAGTGATATCTAAAGAACATGCTGATTGGATTTTCTTCAAATTTGCTGTGAATACCACCAGATTGATATACTTCTAAACTTCTGCCTTATAACGTCCAATATAGATAACAAATTGAGAAATCAAGTCTGCCATGCTAATTAAAACGATGTACAATAATTTTTCGCATCGTTGTAACGAAACGTCCCAACTGTGATCGCAACCATTGTCAGGTAAAGGTTAGAAAAATTGTGAAATTAGCAAATGTATTCTCTAGTTAATAAGTATTCGGCATTTAACTATATTAACGAAGATTTTTGAAGCGCAATGTTACCATATTATACACCGTAATGACATATTTCAATTAAAAAATAAAAAAAATAAATCCAATAAACTTATTCGATTTTTAGAAATTTCTGTATAGCTTTTAGAAATATTTAATCAATCGATATTATGGTAGAGACGTAAGGACACGTAACTATAATGACTGCAACTTTACTTAAATCTGCTGTTTCAATATGTACATACTTATATTTTTGCTTAAATAAGCACCCTGTTGTTAGAAGTTTAACAAAAATATCAACAATTAATTGTTTCCATTACATTATAATAAATGTTATTAAAAAGTCTCGTTCTTAAAAAAGATCGTGCTTATAAATAATTATGTCATACTCGTAGAGCGTATAAAAATGGATACAGTTCTTTCTCTACAATTTCTTAACGACGTGTTAACTTCATTTCCGGATTTCTATGTCATTTATCCTGTGTCTCTTGAGAAAAAAAATGTAAAAAGAAGAATGCGCTTTAAGTATATCGTCCTTACAAAATAAATTGTCAAAGCTTTCCCTCGGATTGAACTGAGAGTCGTAAAGTGCTAGTTTCTGCTACTGTTCTCTAGTGTGCATTGGAACGCTAGTAGCGCCTTGCTTCGTGTACACATGCTTCACTAAAACACGACACGCAAAGGTACAAGATAAAATCAAATATTTCACTTCTAAAGATATAAGTCAATTGGTTGTCCATATTATCCCGCTATCACATTTTATACTCGATAATCAATGAGAGTTTTGATGCTGTTTGCAACAATGTTATATTTAATACTACATAGCGTAACAGTGTCAAGTGTGATAACAAATGTAAATTTTACCAGGAGTTTCTTGAAAGTAGATTTGAAATTGCGTAAAAATTGTACATTATCTTATACAATAAATTACACATACATCTTTTCGAAGTCGACACGGAGTCTAACAAAGTTTTCAGTTTCCACTATTGTGTATTTGTTGTAGCGCGTGTTTGGAACAAATAGGGGTAGAGGTCGAAATACAGTTTATTATCTTACTGTCCTCATAGCAACGGATCTTCCTTCGATTATACGCGCCCAGTTAGGTTGAATTTCGCACGGTTGGGTATCCTTCTCTCAAGTTGCACACGTGCATCTTGTGGCACAGAGTATCGATGAAAGCAACGTCTTAAATTTTCTACCAACCCCACAAAGTGATACTGTGTTATTGTTAGAAAATACCACCTCTACAGAATTCATTAACTAATCGTGAAACATTTTTCATCACAAAGACAATATGATATGGGAATATGATTTTAAAAGAACAGAATGATTTTGACTGCAACAGTGAAAAATGTAACCTTTTAAAATTATTACATTTAGCATCGATTAGTTTCACTTCGTACAACTTTTTTCTATTGTGTATTACATAGTTTATAACGATAGAATGTTATTGTTATTAAATTATTTTACTTTTATTAGTGATAGTATTTGTAATTTGTTAATTAGTGATTCAGTAGTAGTAGTAAAAAGTGATGATGATAGTCGGTGTTATCATAATTATCATTGTTTGCACTGAAACCTATAGATGGAAGCGCAAGTTATATGGAGAAAGTGGGCGACAACGTCCATTGGATATGAAAAAGAGAGAGAATAAAGAATATTAGTAAGTAACTATAATAATATTACATCGTTCTATAGTACTGTATCATAACACAAGAAAGAGTTATTCAATTTTAATTTTTGCCTACGAATTACGTACGACTTTAACGTTGTGTACAATATGTTACGTTTTTTATAAGGTATACGTATGTACATATGCAATGTATAACGTATCATCGCTAATATTTGTATATGTGCACTCACAATGAGGTACTACAGTATGCGCCCTATAGCGTACATGTGACTTACAATTTGACTCATGCAGAAGCTTTAATAATTTATTTTCGAAAACTAATGGAATTACGGTTCTTTTTGTCTCTTAACAAGAAAAATGTGAACATACAAGTTCGAAAATCACAACTGATCTCAATTTCGCATGTATATCGTGAGTTTGTGTGTGTGAATGGCACAATTAGGAAAAGTAAATTTTTCGAAACACATTGGTATGAAATAGAAATTTTTAAACAGGAAGTAATTAATAACCTAACCAGCGATGGAAACATTTATTTCCTTTTAAAATTTAGATAATAATTTTTTAGCCTTGATATATATTATTTTTTAGTCAAATATTGTTTAGTTACGTTGCTTACTATTAATTGGGGTAATCTAAGTGTAGTGTTAAACAGTTTTGAAATCGTGACACTCTTCTCGTTAAATAACATAATTTTGTTAATTAAAATGACAAGGTCCTGATAAATGATCCCTTTTGTAATTAATTTTCATCAAAATTGACAACTTTTTAAATACTCAATACAAAGATGGGAATCAAATTATCAAATTAACTTCCCTAACGTTGTTCTGCTTATGCAAAGTCAAGCTAAAACGAAAGTTGTGATTCATGGAAAGAAATGTCTTGTTAAAAAAATGAAATATCTTCTGTCAACTGTAACAGTTGTAACGTATAATACTTAAAAACTAGAAACCATTGTAACAAGTAATAAGAAGGAGATTTAATTTCTTAATCTTTATAATGCGTTATGCATTGCCGCAAAATATAAATTGCTGAAAGTGTATGTATAAATTAGATACGAATGTATATATTTGTATAAATATATATACTTACAATATGTTGAAAGAAACAGATTATTTTTATTTATTCGAATGTGGCTGAAAAAAAAGATAATATCAAAAAGGACGGAGACAGAAATAGCGTTGCATCACAAATTTATAAAAAAGTAACAAATATCACCGCCACAATCTTTTTCGTTATTTCTTGCTTATCTATTTCCAAAAAAAAATTGGAAATTTTTTTCTTTTAAATATATGACAATCGTAGATAGTTATAAATATTATCCGACAGGGTTAATAAATTCTACATACAAGTCTTCCTCTAATGGTCCGGTATCCAGTTCAATTTCACTTTCAATTTCGAATTCGCAGTTTCGCACGATTTCCGAGAAAAAAATGCGGATTTATCTTCTCAGGAGACAAACATGTGACCTAAAAAATCGTTCATATTTACTACTGATAATGTCAGGCACGCGTGATAAGCGAATTCAATTATTTTATAATATACAAAATTGTAAAATAAAAGAGAGTAAAAAATATGTATGAAAGAGATAAAAAGTAGAAACGGAATTATCGGTAACATAATATTACCCAATCAGAATTAAAGTTATTCGGAATATTACGTTTAGTTAAATAGGAAAAAAAATGTTAAATACAAATATAAGAAATGCTTCAAAACACGTAAAAATACTTATACGTTACATAATAATACTAAATTTATTATACGGAAATATTTTTCTATATGTCTTTTGCGTTTGTCGTATCTTTCTTCCGGATAAAGTATAGTCTACGAATTGCAAAATTTTTGATCTGAATGTGTCTTCTCGGTGGTATTTTAGGTCGCTAAACCCGAAAATGTGAGTCACGGTTTTGAAAATTCGGTCTTATGAACGTCCGTCTTAACTGTACAAATCGGTGTAAGAGCGTGATCATACAGACAGATAAACTATAAGCAGCAAAATTGGGGTTAGTTGTGCCGCTGCTCCTTTCGCCGCTTTCTGTATGATCACGGCTTAACCGATCGCATCTCGGCGCTGCGGCTAGAAAATAAAATATACCCAAAATCTAATCCGATACTCGCGATCCAAACGCACTCCAAACGGAGTAAACCGTACGGAAGATTAAGAGTAGTGAAAATCAAGTTGATCGAAATTTCTTACGCCGTATTTCTATGAAAAATGATTAGAACCTTTCTTTCGATAGATCTTAAAAAAGAAAATAAGTAAAATATTCAGTATTACCGAAATACTGCTAACTTCGTACAAAGTAGGAAGCTTCTACGAACTTTTCAAACGCATGTTGTTAAAAACGTTGCTAAAAGAGAAAAATGTACCTGATTCAGGTATCAACGAGAGTCTCACCTATTCTACATAGCCTCCGTACATTTTTAATGTCCCGGTGAAGTACTCGGATTAACTGGACTCGGAGTTGAGTTTCTGCTGGGAATTCTAGGAACTCCAACTACGTTCGCGAGATTCTCCATGCTTTTCGGGAAAGTCCTCGTGATAACGGCGTGTTCAGGACCAATTAACGCGTCGCCCATCACACCTAGCCGCACACCGCTTCCGTACCTGTGCAGGGTTATCGACATATCTAAAAAAAACGACATACAACCCTTATTAATGAGCACTGAAAACAAACGATCCGCTAAAAGTAGATGCGCGTTGAGAATATTCGGTGGACCATAAAAAGAAGAGGAAAAAAGTATAAATGACGGTGCATCTACGTAGATCGTCGATATTAGGCTACGGATATTCGTGATGAATATAATCGAAAAAGTAAAACCGAGATAGTATTACTACGTTTTGAATATTTTATATATTTTTGCATATTATTTGCATTCTGGACAGCTTGAAATTTTCTCTAAATGTATAAAAATCCGCGATTTGTCGATGATTCACGGTAGATAGTTATCGGAAGAAGTTAAAAATAATCTTCGATACCTTGTTCGCGTAAAATAAACATAGAAGAAAATAAAATCACGAAGAATATATATTCTGAAGCTGTTTCTATACGCTGTAGAGGGGAGAAATAAATGCTTAACTTTTCCACAAAACACGCTACACGTTAAAAAAGAGCAACTTACTGCAGTTGCCTTGAGGGGGTCGCCAATACATCATCGCGTCCACGCCTTCTACGGGCACATCTCCGTTGACATGTGTCAAGGAGAGGGAATACCTTCTCGTTAACTGATTTAACATCACTTTGAGCAGTAACGACGGCAAACAGGAGGAAATCAATCCGCAAGACTCTTCAGCTGCCGTTATGGCGTACATCGCACTTTGCTTTGCTCTTGCCTCGCGCACATTTTTCTGAATAACCTGAAATAAGCACGTACTTGATCGTTTACATTACTATTAAATTAGTAATTATTACTGGTTATAGGTATATAGCGAACATAAATATTAGGACACCTACTATTAGGTTATATTTATCGAAAAACTCTGCTTTATTTACATCTACTTTATCACGTTTATTTAACTTGCATTACCAGAAACTAAAAGCAACGAATAGAATTCGATTTATACTAAATATCAGTAGCTGTCCCGATACTTACGATCAGTTATAGCGTTAATAATGTAAACAGATGATAAGTTAAAACAAATATGCGATAGAAATTGCTAAGTCTCTTCTTAAAACATGATGGGCCATTATAGCGCGGAATAATAATTTAAAGAGAATGCCAACGTTGGTATTATTGTCCAAGATAACGAGCATAATAGATTGGTAAATCGGGAAAATTGGGTCAAACGCGAGGGCGTATCGTTGTTACATAGTTTGTTTTCGTCTCGTGAGTTTCACGTTCATTTTGTCCTATTCTGCTATTTAAAAAAATTGGTATAATAGCGATGATTCGTTCATCGAGAGTTATGCTACTACGATGTTAAGAACTTTGCCGATTTTAATCGAGATTATTCCAGGTTACGTAGTTAGATACATTACGATTAGATACTTAGGAAAATGGGAAAATGATTAGATTTTTAAAAATTTCCTTAAAATTATCGAACCGTTATTTGCGTTATCGTTATCCTTCCTATTATTTTCAGTTAAAATCAGAGTATACTTGAAACCAAGATGTATTAACAAATTATCATTCACTAGGGTAAAATTTCAAAATAATTATTAAAATAATATCGTTCGTCATTCCCCCCAAAAACTTATGTTTCGAAAATTCATCGATAATAAAATCAACCTTCAACTCGAATCACCAACTAAATAACTTCAATTATAATCGCACTTGAAGGACTTTTTCAACTAACTGAAATATTTAATCTAAGAAAACTGTTCGAGACGCGAATGATCTAAACGTAATCGTAATACCGTGCGTAAAGGTCTTCCTTGATCAACTTCGATAATTAACTTAACAATTAACTTATGCAAGACACGTTTGCAACCATGCAAACCTGTAAGATTTCCACCAGATCATCTTCGAATAGCGGAGTCTTTGTAGGAAGCGCAAGACACAAAATGCCTCTAGCTTGGTGATTCCGCAGAAATATGGCCCTCTGTTCGACAAATTTGCCAGTGGCGAGCACATCGTCCGGTATTCTAACGCCAGAATGGCGAAAGTATTCCTTAAGAGAATCTACCGTAGCGGCTAACAAAACTTCCGCCTCTGTCGCTCCTGTCATAGACGAGATTTTTCGTAGAACATCGAGTTTGATCTCCTCCGACCAAGCAACTACTTTTCGTCCGCAAGGGGACGTAATTTGAAGTCGATTGGCTTGCGGATGCTTCAGAAATAATTCTTCGAAAATTGTCTTCGGCGCCTTTATAGCAATCCACGCTATGGAAACCACCTCTATGGTGGCTTGATATATCAAAGGAACGTAGCACCATAACATAGAAGTCAGAGTATCCGAATGATAATGTTTGTGACGTGATTTCAAAGCTTGTAACTCTCGGATAAGTAATATCGGCGTTTTCAGAGTTATAACGACTGCTAGATACCAACACCATAGGATGGCATCGCAGAAGAATTGCAGAGGGTTCAAAGATTTTAATAGAGCGTGTAGAAAGACGGTATGACCGACGTTTCGTTTACTGGCTTCTCGCTGTAAGATGGAGAAAATGTCGAGAAATCTGGGTCCCTCTCCTTTCCTGTACTGTCTGGAATGAAATAAAGCAGATTGACGTCGAATTTGAGAAATTTGATATTTTTTAAATCCTTTAAAAGTTTTTTTTACGTATTTCATTTAGTTTTATAAATTATAGAGTCTTGCGGATAAACTTTGTATGCTTATGAAAGATAAAGGGTTGATTTTTCTTAGCGAACGACGTTATACATTCACCTTGATACTAAAATGACTTTAAATAGCTATTTAAAAAGAGGCAAACGTTTCGAAATACCATCTGTACAAAAAGCTACGTAGAAGAAAATATTCTAAAAATTCGGTTTAAAGAGCATAAAAACGTTACTTATTAATATGAAAATTAACTCCAAGTAGGAATAAAAGGAAAGAACTAAATACCTAAGAAGCGTACGTCATTAAGAGAATTAAATAACGTCAATCGACCGAATCATCGTCTCCGATACAATGCATAATTTTATTATTAGATCCAAATTATCGAAAATCAAAAGAACCCTATAAAAATCAACGAACAATCCAAAAACATTGTACCGTACCTTGTCATCTCTTTCACCGAAGAGACTAAAACGATGACAGCGATTTTCAAGCATTGAAAAATACCAATCTGCTTCTTCAGGATTTCTGGTCTCTCGTTTGGATCGTTATTGTATAAAAATTCGTTCCAATAATTACTGAAGCTCTCCGTGAGTTTTTGATAAAGTTTTGGAAGTGCCGATGGCTCCGAGTAAAGATTCGTGAAAGGAGAGTCCGCTTCCTGACACGCCCAACTGTCGGTAGAATATCTCAATGGAAGGAAGTCGGCCAACGCTAGGTGTTCTTGTTGAAGGAGCAGATGATGAACCCTCACCAGACAGATTTGGTACTCCTCTCCACGAAGAAGACAGTTTATTACGTGCACCTGCCACGGTGGTTGTCCGAATGGAAAGAATTTCGACGTGAGATCGCTCACATAGTCCTAAAATGCATGAATCTACTGCAAATAGTTATATTACAGACTTGTTTGCCTTCGAATGTGCGGTTTAGAGCGTAAATAATGGGGGTTGATAGTGAAAAGCGCAGACGAGTAATAATTGAACAGCAACATCGAATACGACTCTGTATCACGTTTCGGTTAAAGTCGAATTACAATAAAGTAGGGCGCTATAGTCTCCGTCGATCGTTTTAGTGCACACAGGTTGCAGATATTTTGTCGGAAGGTGATGTAACATTCGATGCAAGAAGTATTTGAAACTTAAAGATAGACTACGGATGTTTATGCAAATTTATCTTGTAAATATTATAACAAATAATTTCGCTTTGAATATTTTGTATCGTGTGTAGTTTTAGACGTTCAAATTTGCTGCAAACGCCACAGATAAACATCCACAGTCTACGTATGGAAAGTGACTTAAAAACCGGTTTTTCGCAAAATTCACTAAATGCGCTTTAGACTCTTGTTCGAGGTTTCCATTCAATTGAAGAGCACACGGGGAAAACGTGACAGGTCCGTTTCTGTTGTTCCTTTTATAGTTTGATATCGCTTGATGATTAAATTCGAAGGATATATAATCTCTAGAAATAAATAATAAATCTATGGAATTTTGGGGACGATCGAGGTACTATGGACGATATTTGGTACTATGATAATCGACATTTTTGAAATGCTCGTTAAGCTGCGAATATACTTAATCGCGAATTAACTGTTGAATTTTTACGTTGCTTATCGTATTCTTTCCTTGTCATTTTCGATCGTGTCAAAGAATTGAAAAAGAAGCTTAAAGTTAACAGGGACATAGAGACAAATATAAGAACCGATTTTATCAGAGAGTATACAATATAGAAAAGTACGAGGAGAGTATAAAACAAAAACGCTTTTAAAGAATATAAAGAGTATAGAAACGTGAAAGACATGAAAGACAAATCTAAAAATAATCAAACGTGATGTAAAACAGAGTGGAGAAGATTGGATTTATGAAACCGACCTGAATGTTGAACTCTGTGATGGGTCGACCTCTGAAGGAACACGGTGAATTTAACAAGTGATTATCCACGGAGAAATAATCAAGATCCTTCCATACGTAAAGACCCCATCTCGTAGATAATCCTGCGCGAAGAAACCTTCTGGATGTAGTCAGATGTACCAAGTGGCCGCGAATACCTTCTGCGATCGAGCGACTTTGAATCAGCAAAGTACAAATCCCCTAAATTTAAGAAGCAGAGCGATGTAAATTGATAACGTTGAAATTGAAGAAATTAAATCGTCTAATTTTGTATACCTACGTGATTTCGAAATTGATCCAGGATTGTTCGAATGTTGTTCTCTTCCACCACGACCACGTTCGGATATTTCCATTTTACGAAACGTATCCAACCCTTTCTTAACCATTTTAACACTTGAAAAAAAGTAAAAATATTTTTCTTATGAAAATGAGATTGCGATAATCGCCTCTTACAACATCTCGATGTATTTAAAAAATAAGCAATCGGTTCTTAAAAATGCGATCTCGTGCAAAAGAGCGCTATGATTCGAAATACATGTGTAATCCAACTAGCTTATTCGATTTATTATAACTGCTTTCAATTTTTATCCGTAAGACTAATTCTTGGATAATTTTATTACTACCGTGAACATAATTCGTGTGGATATAAAACGAAATTTAAAAGTTTCTATGCTCGATATAAAAATTTCAATGACATGAAATTTATATAATCTTACGTAATTCTATAATCGATGCATTATCAAGAACTTTCTTATTTTTCGTTAAATATTCTACAAATAATATTTTCGATGAAATGTGCCATTCCATTAAAATAATTGAGTTTTTCAGAAGAAATATTCCATTAAGATCAGAATTTTTCTTCGTTTTTTTAACCAATCTTAAGTTCGATTATCCGCATGACAGCCGTTACTTAACTTGAAACAAATTGTCTGCGTAATTACTTCTCTACTTATGTTTACAATTCTGTAATATTTCGTTGAACCGATATCTGTGACCGAAAACAAACAGACAAAAATACGAGTCGTTTCCTATCGATCATTGCGAATTTTTCACGTATCCAAAGTGCATTATATAATGGTAATTAACTCGATATGCGACAAGGAAAATTGTGGTTAATAGATAGGAATGTAATAGAAATAATTTTAACGAAATATAGATTCGAGGAAACACGTATCAACGAAACGTTAAATGCAAATTGATATAGCACGCAGCATCGAGCTTTCGGCTCGTTACGAATCATCTTCGTAACTAAAACATCACTAACACATACGTTTACAGCAACGCGTTAATTTTCCTGTAAATTTCATCTATCGTATCATTTACGTAAGTGACACTTTCTTTCAAGATCTAGATAGATCCAAAGAAGATTATATTACAAAAAGAATATAACATTTGACTTAATAGGAAGGAAATAACAAGAAGAAGAACGGAAAGAATATTGTGAATATACAAACATGTTATTTATATCGAACATATATATTACGTAAATAATTATGAATATTATTTATTGAAATATCTATTGCAACAACAACAAGATTTGTCTATAAATATTCTCCAACAGAAGAAATGTTCAACATTCTGCCATCTAGCACCTGTGCTCGTATCATTTTTCTGATTATCGTAAAAAAGGCAACTACAAATATCTTAATCTTTTGCCAGTGTAACAAAACGACAAAAAATTCAGAATGAACAATTTCGGAAATAATTATCTCAGATACAAAAAATACACATTTTCAACACTTTATAGAAAATAAGTATTAATAATTGCGTTACTGAGTCACTGTAAATTTATACGATTATGGTACTGCTCGAGTCTCTCTCGGCCTACACTGTGAAAAAATGAATTGTCGATCACGATCGGATGAATCTTCTTCAAGGATAATTACCCGGATAAACGAGTAGCATAAAAGGCACCAAAATGACCAGTAGCAATATACTAAAGCTCAAGTGCAACAGCAATGAAATTCCAAGGATGTCCAAAAGGTAGAACGTCGCCATGATCCTCTGCGATAATCTCTGCACTCTTCCAACTTCCTTCCAATAAGGAACCAAAACCGGAAGCGTATCGACACCACTTTAAGATCAATTTAACTCTCAATTATAATAAATTTCGCTGGTAATTGTAAAAATGGTCGCGTGCTCGAGAATCCACGGTCCTATGTTGACTCCGCTCTCTATGCACGATTATGTCTCGAAGACATGACCTTCGACCTCGTTTGCAAAAGGCCAGCCAGACGGTAGCCCGATGATATTGCGAAGCCACTGTCCTCGGGCTCGTCGCGTTCCCCTCGTCCCCGGGAATCCTCGGGGATCCGTGACATTTGCCGGGGAATCGTAATTTATCGTCGCCCATACCGCCAAATCCAATCACGGGTATGTTTAATTATAGGCGGCCAGTCGTAATAATCGCTGGATCTTTCGGCCTTTGATCGACGTTCAGGAATCGCGGGAAGAGTACGCTAGAATATTGGTGTCTGTCGTTCGTTGAGAGATAACGAATTTCTGACGATAGGATGAAGTCTCTTTTGTTAGTGGGAATTAGGGAATTCCTCGTAATGCCTCGTAATGAGCTGACGATAATTTTATTTTGAGCTCGAGTCGATGGCGTGGTGGCTGCTTTATTAGTATGCATTGTTGTGACGGGAGATTGCTAGTCGACGATTTTAATTATTCGTATACAATGTGGGGCGTTTAGACCTCCAACGATTTTACAATCGTGTATTTGTTATCCTTGTCCCATGTCCCAAATAATTTTGCTTCAACTTTGACTTTTTTTTTTGACAAATTTTCAGATATAGTTCACTTCGAAACCTATTGGATATCGTAGTACAGATGTTAATAAGTAACCATGAAATCGTTTAGATTTTTTGAAAGCTCCAAACAGGTTAGAAAACACGACCTGGCCCTAAACGTCCCACGTTACACAGAGTTAGTAAAAGAAAATTTCCACGTGAAGGATGAACACTTTGGTGTGGAATTGAGATCGGTTCAATTTTTTAATACTTCTTTTTTCCGTTTTTCTCTTTCTCTTCCTTTCTCTCTCTCTCTCTCTCTCTCTCTCTCTCTCTCTCTCTCATTTTCTTTTTTCTTACTTAAGAGAAGTATACTTGATACTTCGTGATTGTAGATTAAGTCTTGAATTCATACTAAGAAATATACATATTTAAGTAGAGAAAAAGATCATTAAAGCAATAAAATACAAATTTATCATTCGGTATTTTGTGATTTTCTATAGTAACGATGAGTGTGTTACGATACCTTGATAGGTAAAAAGGATACACAAATGCAAATCTTTTATTTTATTACAAATGTATATATATTTACAAAATGATATATTAATATACATATATGTATGTTTACAATGGTTCTTCTTTTTTAAAGTAACCTGTTTTATATAAAATATGTTATCTTATCTAGATTCTAAATCTGTCTAATTAAGAGAATATTGTATTTCTGCAAATTTTTCAATTTTTTGTTACCTTAATAGTATCAAAGAAATATAAATAGAAAATATTAAATAATTAGGTTTTTATCAATTTTCTCGTTAATTGCCAACAACCTTTCTCATAAATAAAATTGCGGCAATTACATTTAATTTACGTACCATGTAATAATTTTATGCAAATGTCAATGTCAATTGTTTCTTCTTCTAATTTCATGCGCCACCATCCACTATTGGCTTATTAGGTTTGTCGCGCTTAGCATTATGATACAGATACGAATGTACACGTAAACTATTACTATTTTTATATTTATTACCACAAAGTCTACATGTTAGACTTTCAAGCGGACCGTGAATATATCGAACATGTAGTTTCAGATTTTCCTTACGCGTGAAATGACGAAGACACCATGGACATGAATACATTCGAATAACCTTACCTCTTTCCACACGTAATGTTGGGCCCAGTTCGGATACAACGCGTAAAGTTGTTTCCAATGGCAAACTATTGTTGGAAATACCTTTAACGGTTCGTCGACCTTTACTATGACAACCAGTTTCGTACGTAAATTCACTTTCAAAACCAGTCATGTTACTTAAACCTATTAAATAAATGTTAATAGAGTCCTAACGGTAATTGTAGTTATTTAATACCAGATAAAAACAAAGTATAAATAAAATTATAAAAAAAAGCAAAGTTCAGAAGAATAAAAACGTATATCGTTAAAATAAAAAGATAGAGATTAAAGACTTACCAAATGAATGACTTTGTGTATTTTGATTGTAGGGAACTAATTGCATATCTGGTACATAGTCTGTAAGATATAATATTTTTCATTTAAACATTTACCATCCTGCGGTATTGAATTGTATAAAATTGAGATTTGAAACACCCAGTAAATAAGCATGCAAATATATAATTGATTCCATTGTAAAATTAATTTGTGCTACATATACTAAAAAAATTTGTACAACTGTATATCCATCGACGAAAACAGTTGAGTGTGTCAAATCTTTTGCATCAACAGCCAGTAACTGTAGTCTCTTCGCTAATTTTAATCATCTTGTTTTCTCTAGTACTCATTTTCTAAGTACTCATTCATTCAGCAAATGTAATATTTTTCAGCTCCGAATGATGTCTTTATAGTCATCAGCCTACTAATTACATAACTTTTGAAATGATTACACTAATAAAACATGTAAAAATAATACCTTTTGTCTGTAAATTTTCTTCAGGTTTATAAAATGTCTCGTTAGGCAAACATGTTTTATATCCTGCTTCTGTATCTATGTCGAGCGTATAATCCAGTGGTCCCTGCTTTGCTGATTCTATGTGACTTATATCAGCTGTGCAGTCTAATGGTTCCTCTTCTATACTTGTCGAACTGTTATTTTGTATATCTTGTATATTATGAATTGAATTAGATTCCTGTTGACAACACATGTCGCTGACACTTGTATTCTCTATAAATTCGTTACTGTGTAATTCATCTTTTGATAATTGGTTTTTGCATTGCTGATTTTTCTGTACAAATTGTCCTTGTTCCTCAGAAGTAGGAGCATTTGTATCTGAATTAATACAATTAATACTGCTATTTTCTGTATTAAATATTTGATCCAAGTTCCCTGCATTCTTTGTTAAAGTTTCTCCAAGTTTCTATAAAATAAAATTCATTCTTTTATTTATCTTATTATCCTTTAAATTTGTATGTCTGATCGAACGTACCTCTTCTGTTTCTGTAGTTAAACCTTTTATTTGTAAAGTTTCTGCAACTTTCAAAAAACTGGCAATATCTTCTTGCTTAATGTTAACTTCTCCTTGATACATAAAGTGAAGCATTGCTGACAGATCACGGTAATTGACATCTTTTAAAATCACAATCGGATGTTTACAAGAGTTTCCCTGTATTATTACAAGTACTTTAATACTATAGAATATATAAACGTAAACTATATGAAATAAGTTTAAATATACCTTGAACAATTCCCTGAAGTATGTACTACAAACTGACAATATTAACTTATGTGCACGTAGTATTTGACCCTCTGCAGCTAATGTTACGTCTACTAATTGCTCATCGGTTAATAATGTATATAATCCAGAGGACAAATTTCTTGGGAAACTATTCCAAACTAAGGAAAACTGTTCTCCAGACATTATTTCTTTATTCTTTCTTTCTAAAACGTTTTACAAATGTTTGAATAACTGAAAAATAAATATTTATAACAAAAATTATTATTCATAAATACTAGTAACTTATACAACTTTTATTGTACTTTATTCTAAGCAATATTATTTGAACAAACTTTATTTAGTATTTATACAATTGAAATTAATAATAAAAATTTGCATATTAAGTTATATACATGTTAAAACTTTGTTTTCTTTAAAACAATATATTGTCACAAAGGATACACTGATAATAAAGGAACAATAAACATTATAATTTATTTAAAAAGTTAACCTTTATTGAAACGCAATTTGACGATCTGACGAAAATAATCCACCGAAGCTGATGTTCGTTATGTAAACAATACGATTTTAATAATTGCACTATAACATACGCTTAAAAAATTCATTTAACTTCATTGTCACCACTTTTTCAGAGTTTCTCGAGGATTAGAAAGCAATATTTCATCAATTTTCAAACAATTCATGTCTAATTTTAAATTACAATTTATAGTTTATAAAATAAATGTTTTGACGAATCAAAAAGTGTTCAGAATGATGTAAGATGGAGGAACAAATATCAATAACTTGAGATAAATTATCATGCTTTTTAATTACAAACAAACTTGGATTATACTAATATTGTTTCACATTTAGAAAGTACAGATTATGACAAGATATTTAATATAATACCACACACTGTCAATTTTTATTGCCTTTGTTTAATGCGTAATACTATGAATTACGCTATTTAATGTCGAAACACAGCCATTTTGATGACAATTATTTGTATGAGTAATTTGATGATTACAGGTTTATTATAAGAAAAATTGTCCAATTTCATGCCTAAACTGTGAACTAAGAGTGATAGTTATTAAGAAAAGTATAAAAATATCGGTAATTGAAATCATTTATTAATGTTTGTAATATCACATAGAATCTTGATATTCAATAGTCACATAATATTTATTTTAGTTTCATAATATATACATGTATCATAATTTTCGGTAAATATTCACTCTTCCGGTGTCTCTTCAGTTTCGCGTAAACGAAAACATTTCCACAAACCATAACGAGCTTCCCAATCTATAAAAAACAATTCTGGCTTGTTCCAAAGTATATGATGTGCTGCGAAATTATATTGAGATTGAATAGGAGGATTTAGATGTGGAGCCCATTGTGCCCTTTCCATCATTACTTTATTCACATATTCGTAAAATACTTTAGCTTTATGAATCCAACATAAAAGAGACATAATTGCTATCACTGTCGCATGTAAATGATAAGATACTTCATCATGTCTATTTCGCTTCAAAGTTACATCTTGCAAATTCATTAAGAGACAAACCAGAGCTGCTGCTGTAAATCCACATGGTACCTCTACAGCAATCAGACATATCGTACAATAAGTTGATTCTAAATTCATACGAGATGTACAATGAATTATGATACTTTTTAGAAGGCTATCATGCAAAATTTCTCTGTGAAGTTTACAGAATAGCTTATCTTCTTTAAAACATGGACCTATGCTGAGATCAAATTGAGTATCTTCGAAAAATATTTTAGGTGTATTAAAATTCATTTTATTTCCTTTTCTATCAAGCAAATATTGAATAACTCTGTTACCTAATAAATTAGTTATTTTATTTGTTGATGCTATCATTTCCATTAATAATGGAAATATTTTTGGAGTTAATGTTTTTTCATATAGAGTTACTTCATGTATGTAGGCTGTGTATTCAAGTGTACTACCAAATTCTAGAATAATTTCATCAGTCATTCCTTTCTCAACAACCCATGAACACATATGTTGAACTATGATCAGAAGATGATCATTATATACATGTTTTACCATATTAATAATGCAGACTTCCAAACCTTTTTTAAGTGTTGCATATGGTAAAAAATCAACAGTTGCATGTGCACTAGTTATAGAAATATAAAAAAGATTTAAAATTCTTTCAATAACTACTATTGTTTCATATGTATCTGGCCAATTATAAACATCTAATAATTCGTATAATATTCTTATAATTTTTCTTGTATCTTCTATATTTATATTTGGAGATTCGATTCTGTCCCATATAATATGAATCATTGATGATGCATTAATACCATATTCCAATAAATTATACATAAGTTCAAAACAAAAGGTTTCAAACTCCCAAAGCTTATTTTCATAAATTGTGTTAATTACAGTTTCTAGAATTTCCTTAGACTTTTGAGGAATGTATATTTGCAATAAAGTAATGTAACATTCTCTCGTAAGTCGACATTTTCTTCGTCGTTTCCATTCGCACATGTTATACGTTTGAAAATAAGTTTCATTATAATACAAGAGGAGTTTAAGAATACATATAATAATAGCGTTTGGTTCGTAAGTCAACAGCTGCTCTTGTAATGCATTTTTTGTTATTCTAATTATATTGTCAAACATTTTGTCTTGTTCGCGTTGTGAATCTAGAGATGTAGAACACATTTCAAGTATATAATCCATTCTAGTTTTCAATTCTTCGTCACTAATCATTATTAAATAATATTATATTAATATCTGTAAAGGAACATTACAAACAGAATTTTGATTAGAACTAAGTTCTAAGTAAATATAACTGAATTTGCAGCTTTTTCTATTCAATTATTTTTCTTTATAAATTTTATATAGATGTCCTTGCTCTATATGAAGGAACAAATATACACATGATATTTAAAAAACAATTTCTCACTATGTATTTACATATATGTATATATAATATTCACAGATATGCATTAGATGTTCATTTTCCTTTTTACAAAATCATATCTAAATAACAAAACATACATATTTCATTCAATTTCAAATGTTGAAATATAATTATTCCTATAAGAAATAAATATCTTGCATTTTTTCTCCCATTGCGTTTTGTAATACAAGTCTTCTGATTTAAGAAGTAAACTACAAAATAGCATTATTGCTAAAAGGAATAATAACATTTTTTTAGAACCAAAGATCACCACCAACATCCTCCTCTGGTTGCGGTAATTGTTGTGGCGTTTTTTGTTTTTGTTTTGCGTTATTTTCTGTATCATCATCACTTTCAGAGACAGCAAGGTCGTCTTGTATCTTGTTTTCACTTTTTTCATCTCTTGCTGGCAAACCAGCTAACAAGAAGTCTGAAGGATCGTAATTAGGATCAACATCCATACTTTCATCTATAATTTAAGAAACATACGATTTAATTAATGAAATGATAAAATGATAAATAAATTTATAAAGTATTTCATTCCAATTACCAACCTTGCTGAAGCAATTGTTGGTCTGCCATATAAAAGCCGACATTACCCAATTGAACCATAGCTTCCGCTGCTTGTTGACTATCATCATCTGCTAATACTACTCCACTTTCTGTACCTTCTCTAACTTCATTTAGCTCAAGTGTTTCCATTTCCGCATTTTCCGACTGTTCATCCGTACCAAATGGAACCTCATCAAATTCATCTTCGCTAGAGAATTGTAAATCTGTAACGAAGTATACAATGACGTTTTCATTTAAAGATATACATTTAAAGATAATTTTATAAAATCTTCTCTACCTTCTTCAAGGACATCTTTCTTTTTCGAATTTACGCTTCTACTACCATCGCCTTCCATGTCGCCTTCCACGTCCACAAAATCAAAATCATCCATATTCGATTTACCGAATGGATTTTCTGGCGAACTTGTTTGACTCTAAAAAAAACACCATAATTTACAAAATTTCTTATAGGAGAAAACTAAACATCTGTTTTTTATAGATAAATATTGTACCCCTCTAAATTCAGGCTCTACAATGGTATAATTTTCCTCATCTGGTCCAAGCCATGAAGGATCAATGTCTGCTTGCTCCATTGCTCGCTTTTGTACCAATAGTATGTTATTTTCTAATTGTGTTAAATGTTCATCATACTGCAAGACAATTTGATTATGTGAATATAAGATTAAAATATAATAATTAGGATATAATAAATACTCCTAAAAAAAGCCCTTAAGTACCTCATCTAATGTTTCTTTACAAACTTTTACTAGCAATTCTGCTTTCTGCGTAAATGGAGATTCCTTTCCGTTATACACTGTACAATTTTCCAAAATTTGTTCAATATCCCTAAGAAACTCATGACGATTATGATACTTATGCGCTGAAAGAAATAGGTGTAATCAAATATTTATCAAAAAATCGATAACATGCAACATTATTTTAAATATAGTTTAACTTACCAGATACCTT
Organism: Bombus bifarius; assembly: GCF_011952205.1. Taxonomy (NCBI): domain Eukaryota; kingdom Metazoa; phylum Arthropoda; class Insecta; order Hymenoptera; family Apidae; genus Bombus; species Bombus bifarius. The sequence goes on along the minus strand of NW_022884505.1, from coordinate 5,614,366 downwards.
TTTAGATATAGTTTCTAGATCCATAGGTCTTTTAATAACATTATAATAATCTTTTACTAATTTCTTATTAACTGGTTTCAAGAATGGCCAAGCTTCTGTCATAGATTTCAATTTATTATTTACAACATTGTCTATGATAAAAGTAAGGGCGACTTGGTCATTGTCATCTAGTAGAGGATTAATTGCTTTTTCTAATCTCATCAGACGATCTTCCTTTTCTCCAAGTCTTTCTACACAAGTTTCCAGCATACGCTTAGCTGCTACTGTTAATGAACTCTTTGATCCATTATACAGAGTTGAGTTTTCTACAATCTGATTAACGTCAGCCAAAAATTCTTCTCGACTTTGATATTTCTTTAATCTTAAATTTTCACGTATGGTTTGTAAATCCATAGGTCTTTGTATGATTTTATAATAATCAGGAACAGCCTATTTATGAAATATGTAAATAAATTCTTCAGTTGCAGACAATTATAAAATAAATTTATATAAAACAGTTTAATAAAAATAGAACATACTTTGGCATTAACAGGAAATAAAAAAGGTTGAACGTCAGGTAGGTCTCGCATTTCGTTAAGTATACTTTCTAGCATTGTAGACATAACTACAACAGGATCTGTTCTACGTCTATTAGCAGGTCTCTGTTGTCGTTTAAGATAATCACAATGATCATCTCCGGTAGCTCTCCTTCGTTTCTTAGAGTTTACTGCCTCCTTAGGCACCTTCAAGAGTAACGTGCGTCTTTTCATTTCTTCAGCATGCTACAAAAGCAAAATTATAAATTAATATATAATAATCATTTAAAAGAATACTACTGTTTTAAAAAACTAAATAAATTACCTTAATTAATTTGGATGATAACTTCACTTTAGTTCCATCTACATTAACAAGATCTTGATCATCTGTATTAAGCTGTTTCTCAATTTCTTCCTCTTGTTCTTCTGTCATCGCAACATTCACGGGCGCTGTAGTTATGCTATTCTGATATAAAGGGCAAGCTTTATTCGTACGCATGTGACCTACATTACCACAAGCACCACATTTCAGTTTGAGATCTGGTTTAAGTTTAGGTTTCTTACGTTTAGTAGGAGATACTTCCGGTTTAGGATGTTTAGAAGCAGAAGAAGTAGATTGGAATGAATTACAGAATGGAAGGATACTGTTTGAGGACGTAGTGGTTGGGGTATTGGTATTACTACGGTCGAATATATTACTCAATGACGCATTGTTTCCTGCCATTGGGCCACCAAGCATACGTTCACGTTCTTGATTTCGTTTAATCCTACGTAGTTGTTCCTGAATTCTTCTTTTCTCTCTCTTCATTTCTTCTTTTTGTGCCTCGTCCAATGTTGCAAATTGTTTAATAAACGTTTCATCCTTAGAATTTCTAATTTTTATATAAGTATCTATTACCGCAGACTTCCTTACTAATTCTACCCTTGTATATTCTTTGCCCTCTGGATTTCTAAATGTGCGATAAATTTTAAGAACTCTACCCTGTTGCGAGTTAAAGTTATTTACGGGGCTGTCCTCCTCGTCATCCTTCTTTTTCTCTTTAGACTTCTTATCTTGTTCTTGAACTTCACCCATTAACATCTTTCGTAATTCATGTCGTTGTTGTTCCTCTCGTTCAAGTGATAATTGGGTACTAGTTTTTTTGTTGGAAAGCATGTTTTCTATGTTTTTACCCATCTCTTCTATATCAGAACTATCTTCTTCAGAACTCTCGCCTTCATCTGTACTCAAAACCTCATTAGAAGATAAAACACGATTTTGTAAATCAAAAATTCTCTGACATTCTTCTTTGTATCTTTCTTGATGTTCAGCTATAGAGTAACGATTTCCTCGTGAAAATTTAGTCATGCCCTCTTCTCCAGCTTTAGCTTTTTCTGTTGACAACGTTCTAACAACATCGATTACCTCCCATCGAGATAATTTTTTAATTTCATCCTCAGGCACACCAAATTTTCGAAGTAACGCTTTTGCGTTATTTAATGATAACCTTCTTAAATCGGCATCAGTTCCAGTCACAGTCCGTTTTGGTTGAGCTTCTTGTTCTTCCTAATTAAAGTCAGAAAACGAATGATTTAAAATACAAAATATGGAGAAAAAGAATTATAACTGAATATTAAATATTTACCTTACTAATCGTTGGTTTATTTGGTACTCGAACATAGGAAAATCCTTCACCACAACCTGTTGGATCAGCTGGTCCTGCTAGTTGTAACAAGCATTTACCTTTCATAGCTTGAATGTATGCTCGTGTCGTATTCCAAGGCGCAACTTTAACTTCATCGTCCATTTTTAATTGCATTTCTTCGTCATCATCATCTTGAGGAGTAAATAGGAACTTTTCACCATAACCAGCATCCTTTAGTCTTTGCTCAGCTGCAATCATACTAAAATAAGCACAGCATTGTTCCGGAGACACCATTGCTCGAATCTCTTCTTCGGTTGGTAACCTAAAGTCGGGTTTTATAACCCACCAATTTGAATCCATGCCTAATATAAAAGAGTTTAATGTTTGTCAGACTAACTTATAATACAAAGGTAATTCAAACAGTTTATAGTATAACTTATGCAATAATAAATACCTGTTCTTTTAAAATCAGCGCATAGTTTCAAACGTTTCCTAATACTACTCTCACTATGCGAAGGAAATGCTCTTTTAATATCATCCATTTTAATACGTCGGGGCGTATCATTAGATTTCCAAAATAATCTGTATATAAATACTTGTAAAAAATCTCTCACAAAATTATTAGCTCTCTTTGAATTAGGACCTGGAACTTCATATAATGGACATTCTTGACCAGCAACGAATAAAGCATCCATTTCTCTAATATAATATTGTTGTCTAGGTATACAGAAAAATTTATTAGTTGTAATACACTCTTCATACTATAAATAATTTCCATAAAGAAATGTTATTGAAATACCTTGTTCTTATAACTAAGAAATCTGTTTCTGGAATTTTGTGCTCATAAATTGGCGCTCTATACATATTATTTTCCACTGCTTGTATACTTTGACCAGGTGTAAGAATTCCAAGAAATGGGCTAGTATGGGCATAAGCGGTTTCACCATATTTGTATTTCTGTGGTCCTTGATCTTTGCCTGCCTTTCTCTTGTAGTAATTTTTCACCTTGGAACACATTCCTACTTGATTCATCAACGGGGGATGTTCTTCAGAAAATTCAATAAGTACCAATTCACCATCTTTGCCAGTTAAATCTTCAGGAGTTCTCATGAAAAAGACATCACCTCCACCAGATGCAATTCTTTCTTGTTCTCTTTGCTAATAAACAAACGTCGTTTAATTCTTGTTCCTACTTAACAAATAATGTAATAAAGCATAATACATACTTTGGCTTTCTTTTTGATATGCTTTATTAATGGCAGGACAGAATGTGGACCAGGATGAGCAAGCGGTCCGTGGCTAAATCTTCTTAAAGGTGGTCTATGGAAATTTCGAAGCCGAATTTGGCCCATATGAGTTTGAACAAATGGAACACGTAATTCTACTACTGGCGTACTATGTTGTATCAAATTTCCACCTCCAACTTTTAATCGTAATGTTGTTTCTGACGATCGCGGCATATAGTATCTAAATAACACAGAAAATAATAAAATTATTTCTTTTTGTGCGAATTAAAATTATTAAATTATTAACTTACGTATCATTTGAAATATTAAATGGATCTCTATCAGGTGATTTTGGTGGTGGAGGTGGAGTGTCTTCTTCCAATACGTTAATTACGCCAGCTTTTCCTAATAATAATTTACTTTTCTTCACATGAGGATGAGGTATTTTTACTTTTGGTTGAGGTCCATTATCTTTATGAATCAGTGCTGGATCTATGTCATCAGGAATACCAAGAACAATATTCTCATCATTTGGATCCAAAGTAAGAATTTTAGGCTTTGGTATCTTCTTCATATTCTCAGGATCCCAAATTACTTCTTCTTCCCAAAGTCCATACACCAATTCTTCATTTTCTACAGGAAAAATAGAGTACCAAGTATCATCGTAATTTTCTTCCCGATTTTGTTGCTGATTCCCTTTATTCATGTTCCTATTGATAAAAGTAGAAGTAAAAGAAGAATTGATAAAAGTAGAAAAATGAAAAAAAATTATATATGCAGTAATTTTCTAGTATAATATAACAAATAGATTACTACTTTGCTTACAATTTAGTTTTCTGAGATTGCATGTGTAATGGAGTTGTAATTTGCGAAGTGGCTAATCGAACGTTTGATGCGACCTGTACAGGTGCTCCTTTGCCTGGTTGACTGAATGCCTGAGCAGTTCTGTTCCCACTGGATGGTACCCATCCAGCTGCATTATTTTTACTATTTAATTTCTGTAATACCTTTTAAAGTATTTATATTCTTACTTGTTAACTTATATAAATATTTAATTAAGAATATCTTACACTAAGATATTACGTACCTTATGCTTTATATCATCACCATTCCATATGACATCATCTTCCCAGTGTAATTGTGATACCATTAAAAATGCATCATCAGAAAATTCCTCATTAGTGTCTTTGGTATCTTTATTATCTTTATTACTTTGTTCATCTAACTATTAGAAATATAATAATAGCATTATCCATGATAAATTGATTTGTAGAAATATTAAATTACAACTTCAAAATTATGTTTGATATTTCATATTTTGATATATATACAAATTAAATACCTTGTCAACGATTTTAAATCCATAGTTAAAACCATCCCCTGTTTCTGGAACTTGAAGCATATCATACCAAAGCTGTGCAGGACCAAACCGCCAATCTGCAACTTTTGGCCCCATATCTCCATTTTCTCCAGTTTCGCCTGATTTATCAACTTGTTCTTTATCTTCTACTGGCATTAATAATTTTGTTTCATCATCGGAACGACATATATCTGGTGTTGGGTCTGGACCATATTGCATCATCCAGCCCTAATATACACATAAATATTTAATTAACATACAATTGATACACTATAAAATTGAATCACTATTTGTATATACTTTAAACTTTGCTTTTTTTTCCTCCTGATCAGAGCCAGAATCAGAATCTCTAATATCATGATGTCGTTTCTTTTTACGTCTCCTTTTAACACCTTTCCATATTTGTGGAAGACTACTAGGTTTTCCTGGACCAAATAATCTTGAAAACCTCAAAACTTTATTAGCTCGAAAATCAGGAAACAATTCAGTAACATCAACATTGGCATATTTTGATGGTAGCATAGAAGCAAGAGGGGTTTCTAATTTACGCTGACGTGCAGCTTCTGCTTCTTCTGCAGTAAGTGCTTCTTTTTCTTCGGGAATTGGAGGAGGTGGCATTAATTGTGTATCAGATTTATTAACAACCTCTTCATCATCAGCATCATAATCAGCATTTTCCTTTTCAGTTTTTACTTCAAACATGTCCTGCTTACCTATTCATTAAAGTAATATTTATATTTATATATGTCTATAAAATTTTATTTTTAACTAAAAAAATCTTTTGATAGTTATATTTTTGTTATACTTACCACTTTCTTCTCTTTCATCCTCTGCTAATTCATTTATATCAAAAAAGTCAAGAGCACTAGGTGATTTCTTAACGTAACTGGTATCTTTCTCGTCAATCATATCATTTTTTTCTTCAGGCTTATCGTTAGATTCATTTTCTTTTTCCTCCGTGATATCATCATTTTGCATCATTTCACGAATAAACGAACTTAATCCAAGCCTATTCAGTGAAGTTATATGTTGCTTTGCCTCTGGATCAAGAATATCATCTTCCAGTTGACCATTGTCATCAATGTTGCCAAACAAAAAACCAGTCATATTGATCCCAGACGTTATGTCTTTATCATTTTCTTCTTCAGAATCGGCCATTTTGTTATAGTTAAAATTCAAGAAATTAATATGATGTTAAATTTTCATAAAAAGATATCGGTTTTTCGAATATACAATAGACGTATAGTACTAGCATTTATTAATTGCACAGTTCTTAATTGTATATCATACATTTATTTATTTATAGTTCATTATGCATATACACTTATATATATTTATTATGATTTTACTATTTACAAACTTTTATTAATTACAAAATTAGCGAAGCAACGTTTTGTTTACGTACACCTTTGCATCAACTAACCGCCATGTTCTTTAACATATTAGGTAGACTGATTCTCTGACGAAAACGATTAAATGACTGAAATTATATTTGGTATTTCTTACAACATTTAAAAAATAAACTCCCTAGAAATAGAATAAAGTTTATAGGATATTCCTATGTCCATGAGTGATAGGTGGTAACAAAGAGGAATTTCCTTTCCGTAGGTTTCCTCTGGTAAGCACGGTCGTGTACACAAGATTGTAAACACCAATGAAGAGGGTAAGGCTCTTAATGTCGGAAGTGGTGCTTTACAAATCGGTCACTATAGAACACTGCGATCGAGAATCTAGGATTTTGTATTTAGCGCCATCCTTCGGTGAAAGCATTGAAGATAAAGGATATAAACTAAACCACTTAAACTGAGCTTAATTAATGATTGAACTAAACTATTTTTTATAATTTTTCTCCGTTTATTTAAAGTAAATACATATACAATATTTCATCTAGTATAGAAAAATGTTGTTTAAATGAATATTAATTATAAACTGTTATTAAATATGTATTATTATTTCCAACAAAAAGTTTTAACAAAATTACAAGATCCAAATCAGATATGTACACATAGATTTAGTATTTTTATATTTGGCGCACGTTCTAGACCTATATATACAACCGTGGTGATAATTATCCTAGGTACTTTCAATGTTAGTATTGGACAAACTACAAAACGATATTGGTAAAAAACTGATAGGTACATTTTTTAATTGTTGACCGCAACTTCACTACATGCTATAAACATTATGATAATAATTACTTTAAATTTATTGAATAATGATATAAAGACATTTTCTTTGATATAAAGATATTTAGAACCTATTTTTGTAGAAATAAATTATACCGGTTTATATAAGTTGACAAATTTAAGAATTCTATAACTTGCCTCGAAAGAAAATGAATATGACTGAAAAATAAGCTGTTATAGAAAAGATAAGATACAATTTATTATTTGTTCATATACAAAGTAATATTATTTTCATGGAAAGTAAAAATGTAATGTTAACACTAGGGTTGAATTGTGAAACACAAACGAAATTTTTACGAACTTGTTAAAAATAGTTACATTATTAAATATTAACACAATACTTTTCTAATAATGTTCTTCGCCATTGCCCTATCTGTACATCGTTATAATAAACAGATGCACCTATAAAGATGAAATTTATTAAGAGAATTTGAGATTTTACATTAGTAAATTTTTTTTTATGAAAATCATTTACAAAGAATCTTATGTATTGTAAATAACATGTGTTTGTATGATGTAGATGTTTTCCTACATAGTGCAAAATGCTGAAGAGGCAACTAATGTACCTCCATTTAGAATGTATATTACTAACAGTAACATAGCGGTAAGCCTGTTTTGCAATACTTTCAGCCAAATTAATATATATTGAACTGATATTATTATGAGAAAATAGAGTTCTTCTAATTTTTATAAATAGAAAGGAAGCAGAATAATTAAAAATCTCAAGTAATAATACAATGCAAAAAATGATTGTAATCTTAAGTTATTATTTTACGAAATATAAAATATGTGTAAAAAAGTGACTTTTCAGATAAAACCAACATGTAGATCAAACTATACATATTGAGTTGCGACATAAGTAAGTTCGGTTAAACTCAATATTTTTCTTTATTTGACCGAATTTATTTATGCTACAACCTAATAGATGTTAAGTTTAAAATATACAAAATGTGTAGACAGTTTTCCTCACATTACATTATGAAACGAAGCATTTTGTTGTATCAGGAAAAATGAAATATAATTCACGCCTCTTTTCTGAAGTAAGCACTGGAACAGAAATTTTTTATCAAGTCCATTTTTAAACTATCGAACGACAATCTTAAATCTCAACACAATCCTCCTGTTTGTTGCTGATAAACTTCTATTGTGTCTCCTTCTTCCATCTCAAGGGTTGTTGGTGTATCTAATTCGTTTATGGGTTCTCCATCAAATCTAAACCTTACTGCTGCTATCGCCAAACCCTATATAAAAATATAATACTCTTACTACTACAAATATAATGATTTCTAATTGTTTAGATTATTTAGATACAGATATAGATATAATATAGATATTTATCTATACAAAGGTACATAAATTATATACACGCCATTTTATAATTCAAGGGTGTAACTTCAAATTATAATAATAAATTAAATACAGACTCTTACCACGCGATCACAGTAGGCATTCATTAATTTCCTGAGTGGTGTATGCTTCTTAATTTTAAACTGAACCACTGCACTATCTTGTCCCAATACTTTTAAATTTATGTGCTCGGATTCTGCTTTAGTTTCCTGTAACAAAGGATGTTCTTGAATCATCACTTACCATTGCATCAATTTTAAGGTTAGAAAATATTACCTTCTTCTCGTCAGACATGTTTACAGTTTTTCACAAATACGTTAGCTTGTCACTGATTAATAAAGAAACTTCCACGAAATTTTTTTAACTACCGTGTCAAATATTAGACCACTTAAAATTCTTATAAATAAACGTAAGTACAAATGAATCACTCGCAATAATCCCGCTACTACCTTTGTAGCTGTAATCACAACGTTTCCATACTACGCAAGTATACGTACTATCATAGAAAGTTATTGGCATACACACGTTTTGAAAACCTAGCATACGTGATTAATAAACTTTTTAGGGAATTTCGTTACTCAGTCACGATCTGGTGAAAAACAAAATGAGTATCATACGTAACTTCACACTTATCAAAGAGTGCGCAAAATTTTCAATTTTTAAAGAAATAAATCTAAATAAGGTTGTCTTTAATGTTTACATTTTAAGGTTAAATTTTAGCCGCATTTACTTATATTTAATACATTCATATTATTATAATAATCAATTACCTAACAATCACTATCGTGATTCATGATGAATCTATCATGATGAATCATATCTATATATCCATTATTAGAATATAAAAGGTACGAAAATGTAATTTCATTTTATCAATGAAAATCATACAATTAAACTGAAGTATATTCAAGCATCAAATGATTTCTCTTTTACAAATAATTATGCAATTAAGAAATAGAAAGTTATTCTACATAAAATTGTATTATTAATCATTGTATTAACAAAAGATCAATCTTACAATAAACAAGACCATTCTACCTTAATTTCTTATATATATATATATATATATATATATATATAACGCTACTAAAATGCGCTATCACAGTATCAAAATTTGCATAATTCGAAGCCTGCATATGCATGCATAGTATTGAATTTAAAATAATCAAAATATACAAAATATATTCACTACTATTTTATCTCATGGTAAAATAATCTAAAGCAAAGTGTACATCTATATGTATATGAACAAAATATAAAGTTTCGTACTGCACATTATGTTCAGAACGTAAGTAAATGTTCCATCATGTTTGAAAATTTTTTGGTCCTGAAAAGGACCGTTTTTGTTTCTTAAACAGTTTGTGACTGTCTATTTTGAGCTGGTGTACTTGGTGACTGCTTTGGTGCCTTCACTGACTGCGTGTTTTGCTAATTCTCCGGGAAGTAAAAGTCTTACAGCGGTTTGAATTTCACGAGATGTAATTGTAGAACGTTTGTTGTAATGCGCCAATCTTGATGCTTCTGCTGCAATGCGTTCGAAGACATCATTGACGAAACTGTTCATGATGCTCATCGCTTTGCTGGATATACCGGTGTCAGGGTGTACTTGTTTCAACACCTTGTAAATGTAAATAGCGTAGCTTTCCTTCCTCCTCCTCTTCTTCTTCTTGTCAGCTTTACTAATATTCTTCTGAGCCTTACCAGCTTTCTTCACAGCTTTTCCACTAACTTTCGGCGGCATGATGATGCTTCAAATCTTCGAATTATCGTAGATGAATACAACCGTACGACTCACTCTTTCAGAGAATACTGAGCTCAGTGAGGACGCATTCCTTTTATACAGTGGAATAGGGGCTACGTTGAACCAATCACAATTCAGCTTGGAACTGCTAGCGCCTTTCTACAATCTGATTGGCGCGCTGCTGCTACCATTGCATTCTCCACGATACAATTGATTTTATACGCGTAACATATCTAACATATTTCTAAGGCCTTTTTTACAAATTAAAAGTGTAAAAATTATATAGTTTTCTTTTTTTATATTAAAAAACATAATGGATGTGTGTAACAAAATTGAACTAACAAATATCATGTATTTTCTAGTGAAAGTTACGCAAGAGAAAATAATATGTAGCTTTAAAAATTTAACGCAAAAGAATTAATATATGTATGTACACATATTGATAAACTAAAACAATAGAATATATTAATAAAATATTTTCACATAGTTTGTAACTTCAGTACTTATAAATAAAAATTATTTCCGAAACTCACGCTTATAAGGTAGAAAGGAAGAATAATGGGCTAGGTAAAAGAGTAGGTTGATAGTAAATTAATAATAATTTAGTACATTTATTCTTGGTTTTAGCCAATCTTTTAAATTATTTCTTTTCTTTTCTATACTATTGGCATTGCATAATTGATTAATATATTACAATAGTATATAATTTATTTAAAGTGCTTATTATAAAGTAAAATTTATACAGTAACTAAAGTAATATTGCTATTATCAATTTTTACTACTTCCTTTTTGGTGTATGAATTGAACCTTGTAATAAAGAAAGAAAGATATATATAGACCTTTTTAGGTAATTTATGATCAAATTAGGAGATAGCAGATGGTTATTTACTGAAAATTCTCAATGCGAGAATTGATTGTAAATATCAATAAATAAAAAAAAAAAAAAGCAGATGGTTATCCTTAAGAATTAAATTGTTCTCTGTTTCAAATATATGTATGATTCTTTGCAAAATAATTAATCTACATTAAAGAATATTGAGTAACGATTATTTCACATAATCAATTTTTTATATTTCGTGTTCTAAATTTTAAACTGTCTTTTCTAAACAAAAGAATACATGTACGTCTTCTATTCAATACATATATAAATATATACATATTCAGAATGAAAAATACGGCGAAGAAACAATACAATAAGTATTCTAAAAGCAATTGTAGTTATAATTTATGGAGAGATATTTAAACAAAATATATCTCATTAAATATAATACAAAATACATAAAATTTTTCTTCTATCAATCAATATTTAAGCATTATATATTAATATAAAATATGCTTTTTGTTAGATCATTACATTATATAAAATATAATTATTATTATTAAATATAATTGTGTTATGTTAATATATATATGATATATTATATATTAACATAACACAATTTAAGAATGAAATTTTAAATTTCAAATATATTATCAAATTGCAAGATTATTCATTTATAAAAATAATATAAAATAACAGCTTATAAAATTATTGTATTTCCGAACCAATGAGAACGCTGCTCGTCAGCGATTGGTCAGCTTTTGTTGCTACAGACCCTATATGAATGATGTTCTTGTATTGCTCTGCGTATTCGTTTACATTGTCGAGTAACGACCTAGGGAAGAGAACAATTTTCGATGTTAGAAAGTGTATCGAATGTTTTTTGCGTGATGAAAAATGGAAGATCAAAAGATGCGGTTTCGCTACATTATGTATCAGTGCTTTAAAAAATGTAGTACGCCTAAAAACACTGCAAAGGAGATTTGTGACGTTTATGGTGATCGGTCTATAACTGTTCAAACAGTTCGGACTTGGTTTAGGAGGTTTAGAACCGGAAATTTTAATCTGAAAGATGAAGACCGCAGCGGTCGTCCATCCACCACTGATATTGACCTTATCAAGGCCTATCTCGATGAAAACCCAAAGTCTAGCCTTCGTGAGATAGAAGATGCTTTAAACATTCCGCGAACAACGATTCATGAGTATGTAACAAAGCTTGGGTACGTTAATCGCTACGACGTGTGGCTCCCCCATCATCTGACGGAGAGCAATCGCATGAATCGAATTTTGATATGCGATTTGCTAATTCAACGCAACAAAACAGAGCCATTTTTAAAAAAGTTAATTACTGGAGATGAAAGTTGGATTCTCTATGATAGCATTGCGCGCAAGCGATCCTGGTCGAGTCGAGATAAGTGTCCTCCAACGGTAGCAAGACCAGGACTTCACCCGAAGAAGGTGCTGCTTTCAATTTGGTGGGACTGGAAGGGTATCCTCTACTACGAATTACTTCCGGAAGGGCAAACGATCAACAGTGAAAAATATTGCACCCAACTCGAAAAACTTAAGGAAGCCATTATCACAAAACGTCCTGAAATGATGAACAAACGTGGCTTCGTGTTCCACCACGATAACACGAGGCCACACATTTCTTTAGCGGTGCAAATGAAACTTCTAGAGTTTGATTGGGATGTTTTACCACATCCTCCATATTCTCCAGACCTTGTACCATCGCACTATTATTTGTTCCTCCCCCTAAAGGATTTTCTTCGCGATAGAAAATCCAAATCAGTAAACGAAGTGAAAAACGGTCTCGAAGAATATTTTAAAAGTAAGCCAAGAGAATTTTGGGAAAATGGTATTATGAGGCTACCGGAGAGGTGGCAAAAGGTGGTAGAACAGAAAGGATCATACATTATTTAAGAAAGGTACACAGAAGGAAATATATTTTTATACTTACCTCCTATTTAAAAAACGAAAAGAACTTTCCGGACAACCTAATAACTGTTCTATTTAATCATTTGTCTTCATTTTAGTATAAATCTAAAATGTCCAGTCGTGAAAAAGGAGGGAAAACAAAGGCGAAGGGAAATTCGTCTCGTTTGTTCAAAGCGGAACTCGCATTTCCTGTTAGTCGTATCCATAGACTTTTGACGAAAGGTAATTGCGCCAAACGCGTGGAGTCTGGTGCTCCTGTCTACCTGACTCCAGTTATGGAATATGAATTACTGAAAATTCTCAATGCGAGAATTGATTGTAAATATTAATAAATAAAAAGAAAAAGTTATGGAATATTTGGCTGTTGAAGTTCTGGAATTGACTGGAAATGCAGCACGAGACAATAAAAAATCCAGAATCATACCCAGACACGTTCAACTCGCCATTCATAATGACGAGGAATTAAACAAATTACTATCTGGAGTCGCTATCAGACAAAGGGGTGTTTTGTCAAACATTCAAACGGCAACAATATATCCCTTTGGTATAAATGGCCCTTTTAAGGGCCAAAAATTATCTTCAAGACGAAGGATCTTCTCGGATTTTGCTTTCTCGGATTTTACGATCAGACACGTTTGAGTTAGAGCAAGCATATCCATCCTCCCGTTGACCATGGATTCGTTATCGAACCTAATCACTAGTGGCCAACCACTATCACTAGTGTCGCGAGGGCCTAATCGCCGCTGTTGATGGTCGAATCGGTAGTGTTCATACCCGTTGTATCAGGCCGTATCTTCGTTATAACACGACCCTGGCAAACTCCAAGGGAGGTCTAGCAAATGCCCACAACTCTATTACTGACGCTTCTCTGACATATATATAAATACTATAGATTGAACCTCTGGAAAGTTGCCTGGTAAGGCTCATTGCCTGATATAACAATGGATGTTTTTCATTGTCATCGTAAAATGGAACAGACAGGTGTGTTTCATCTGGTACACGAAAGGTCCCAAAGGGTGCTAAACATTATAACAAAGAACATGATAATGAAGGCCCTCATAATCGTATGGGAAAATTGTTCGTATTATTAACAAAAAACTATTTCATCATTACTTTACATATTATCACTACGTTATATCATTATATAATAAAAATTATGTATTATTTATTTTAAATCGAATTTAAAATCTTAAAGTATCTTATCTTAAAGTAAAAGCAGAATCATTTATGATCAATGTGATAAGAAACTTGTAAAAAATGCAGATGAAGTTGACGGTGATTTGGAATCCATGAAATGCAAGAATTCAAACTTTGTTTTGTAAAAAATAAGTCAATATTTATATAGTATGTAAAGACATATTGCTTAAATTGTTAATTAATAATAGTGTATTTTCGACCAATCGCGGGGAGACGAACTCACGAGGAGGGACGTCAACGGGAGTCGTAAATTTCCGTTACGATTATAGAAATCGACAACACGAGTTGATCGATCCCCTGATTTCCGTTAGGAGAAGAGGGGTGGTTGAATTAGTATAACACTGTGATTCACAGAATTATGAGGTTTTATTTTCAACACTTAAGTTACACTGTTGAGTAGATATAATTCCTAGATGACAACTTGTAGCCCGAAGGTACGATAGATATGCACGATAGATATGCACTAGAGCGATTTAGAACGCAAGCAGCAATATAACAATAATGATAAATAAAAAAAATAAATAAATATTTTCTATTTTATACTACAAATGCACTACACTATACACTGCGCATAATATGTACATTTCAAGCTGTACGGTCGCGCTTGAACCGTATTTACATTATATCTACATCCTATACTTTGATGTTAACGATGATTTCATGGAAAAACTATTATTTGAAAAAGAGAATAACAACATATAACAATAATTTTTCGTATTCAATACATTTCATCTTATTTTAGAACTAACAAACATTAATAACAAATGTATTTCGTAGAATATTAGTATCGCAATATTTTACTTTAATTCGCCGCATTTTATTGCTATTAATTAACAATTTGAATAATATATTTTTACATATTATATAAATATCGAATTTTCTTAATAACATAGAATTCGAATTCTTGCATTTGATGCATTTAGTTCGAAGTTATAATTATTTCAAGTTAGTCGTCGCTCTTCGGGGCATTGTCAATTTCATTTACATCTTTTACAACTTCTTCATTATATTTCCAGTAATCATAAATGATTGTACTTTTATGATAATTTAGTATTAATAGAATGATGCTTACTAAAATTTTGAATGTCTAAAGGAATAGAAATTTCGCATTTTATGACCATCCTTCTTTTTAGGAACTGCCTTTTGATAACTAGCTAAATAAAATCTCCAATATAATGATCAGTTAGCGAAGCGTTAATATATACGTATTTACATCATTTAATTTACATCAAAAGTGTTCTCTTCTCAATGCGAGAATTGATTGTAAATTTTAATAAATAAAAAAAAAAAGTGTTCTTTACATGTATTATATACAGCAGTAGAGGATGTGTTCTTTGTGTGCTGACTGACAGATTTTCAGCAGATGTTCGTTACAACTGCACAATACGTTATAGCGGGCAGCTGTACTCCAGCGAGATCCACTTGAAGCCGACTTTTCTGTGATTGGCTGGTAAGGTAGTGGTGGGGAGAACTTAAACGACGCCTGATATATAACTGCGGACCTCTGTTGCTAAACGACAGTTCTGGGATATCTCTCAGAGATAGCTGTTTCTTGTGTTCAAGAAAAGTTTTCATCATGACCGGCCGTGGAAAGGGAGGAAAGGGATTGGGAAAAGGAGGAGCGAAGAGACACAGGAAGGTTCTTCGTGATAATATCCAAGGTATCACGAAGCCTGCCATTCGTCGTCTAGCAAGACGTGGTGGCGTAAAACGAATCTCTGGTTTGATCTATGAAGAAACCCGAGGTGTACTGAAGGTATTCCTTGAGAACGTAATTCGTGACGCTGTCACATATACTGAACACGCAAAAAGGAAAACTGTAACCGCAATGGACGTGGTTTACGCCCTGAAGCGTCAAGGAAGAACGCTCTACGGATTCGGTGGTTAAATTTCTACGGATACCGTCTACTCAGCTTCATATAAAACGGCTCTTATAAGAGCCACAAAATATATGCGGATGAATGATTCTCGGAAACTATCATTGTTACTATTTAATGATGAGTAGGATGAAATTTTTAATTTTTACTATCGTTTGCATCAAATGTTTATTGAACGTTTGAATATTTGTTGAAATTATTTAATATTGTTTAAGAACGTAAAATGTACTTCAATTTGGCTTTATAGTTTTGTATTTGTATAATCGTAGTGTTAGTAGCAGTTGTATTGTAGTAGTAATATTTCTAACGTTAAATATGTGTAATACATGTATATGTATAGTTCAATGCAGAATCAAAATAAAACGCAATATCATACAATGTTTTCAATTTATAATATTTCTAAGTGTCAATATAATATAATTATGCATGTTTCGTATTTTCTCTGTGCATTTCAATACTTTTTATGCAATATCGATTAAAGATATTGTTCAGAATAAATATTTAGAAAAGGGTATATTTAATATGCGCAGATTGTATTGGAAAAGATTTACGAATACAAATGAAGTAATTTTTATAGAGCTTATCTGATAAATCTTATTCCGTACGAATATATTTGTGATATTAGTTGATTAGAGATGCGCTATGAAATAATATTACATAAATTAGCGCGGTACAGGTAAGTATTTTAATTATAGTCTAATGTAAGTGTTTTGTTATGTGTATTCACAATAATCTTTTGACACTGTTTCAGTAATCAAGCTTTTTCTCAATCTAACCTATTAAGCATTGTAAAATTAACACGTAGAAAGATGTCAACAGACCCAAAAGCTTTGGAAAAATCTAAATTTGTATTAAAAGATATGTATTTTGCTGGTGTTAATGCAGTTTCACCTAAAACTCTTATGCTAAATAAAGTTAAATTTAAAGATGGAATGTTATACGTTGGAGACCAAAGTTTTGAACTTAAAGAAAATGTTTATTTAGTTGGTTTTGGCAAAGCTGTCATGGGTATGGCAGTAGTTCTTGAACATATGCTTGGCAGTTATTTGAAGAGAGGTGTAGTTAGTGTTCCCTCTGCATCGACAGACTCGATGTGGAAATCTGAAGACAAATCATATTTTCCTTTAATAGGAAGTGGCGTAGTAAAATATTACGAAGGTTCTGAACATAATCAGCCGGATGATAGATCTCTAGAAACAACACATGAAATTATAGACTTAGTCGAATCTCTTACAGAAAATGATACTTTAATTGTATTGATATCCGGTGGTGGTTCTGCATTGCTTTATATGCCAAGGCCAGTAATTGAATGTGAAGATAAATTATATGTTTGTAAAATGCTTCAAGCAGCTGGAGCTGATATAAAAGAGCTTAATATAGTGAGAAGTAAATTATCTATGGTGAAAGGTGGTGGTTTAGCTCGAATGGCCTATCCAGCTACAATTATCAGTTTAATATTATCTGATATTGTAGATGATCCTATAGAGTTAATTGCTAGTGGTCCGACGGTATACAATAGTAAAAGTCCAAAAGAGGTAATAGCTATATTGAAAAAATATAATTTATTTGAACGTGTAGATGGTGATGTGAAAAAACTTTTAACATCTAAGGAAAAATTTAAAGATAAGAAATTGCTAACTCGAAAGAAAAAACAATTCAAGCATGTAACTAATATTATTTTGGGAAATAATATAGTGGCGATTGAAGCAGCTTCTTTGCAAGCATATCATCACAAGTTAACTCCAATAATATTAAGGCCCGATGTTGTAGGTAATGTACATGATGTCAGTTTAGCATATGTTCATATAACAAGTTTGATATGTCTTGCATTGGATAAAGCTTTAGAAAAAGAAGAATTTTTTGAAAAAGTAAAAGATATACCCGTACTTTCTTTATCTGCTGCTAAAGTGGATGAAATTTATAACTTAATTGATAATGTGAGTGAAGAAGGAATAGTATTGATTGGAGGTGGTGAACCAACAGTAGTAGTTAAAGGAAAAGGGAAAGGTGGTAGAAATCAAGAATTAGCGCTACATTTTTCATTAGACTGGTTGGCAAAAATTAAAGGTTATCCTCGATTTTCGGAATATGAAATAATAATGTTGAGCGCAGGAACAGATGGACAAGATGGTCCAACTGATGCAGCAGGTGCATTTGGTTATCCTGCTATTGGCCCACTGATATATGATGTATATGCAAGAGTAAAGTCTATAGCATCAAAAGTAATAATTAAAGAGGAGGAAAAGAAAGAAGCTCTTAGGAAAAAACTGGAAGAGCAAGAACAACTTAACATACAGCAGCAACGTAAAGATCTATGCAAAACGCAACAATTAAGTGGGTTTATAACAAATAAAAAGAAAGAAATAATAAAAACAATGGAAAAAGAAGTTAAGCCTAATAAAGAAATAGATGAAAATGATGAGGATAATGTAGTTCCATTTATACTTCAAACAATGGAAGTAGAGCGTATGTTACCTGAAAATACTTTAAATGAGAATGATTCATACAATTTATATTCTCGATTTAAGAGAGGTACAGATTTATTTAAAACTGGTTTTACTGGTACGAATGTTATGGACTTACATTTCATCTACATAAAAAAACGTAAATGCGACTGTAAAATAGATTTTGGAAAAGAATTTTTCCAAAATACTTTAGATGTACATGACTTACATATTGATACCTCAACTATAGAAAAATATAAAAATTTGTATAAACGAGAACCTTTTCACTGGGATAAATTTTTGTCTAGACCATCGGCTGTGGCCGACGAAAAGATTGACCAACTTAATATAAAAATTATTGATGCTAATTTGACTGATCCATGTTGTCGTAAAGACAGAAAATTCCCACTTAAAAATCTTTTGGAAGATAAAGATTTACCACTGTAACATATTTTGTAAAACAGGGAAATTTTCTACGCTATATTAAAAATCTTATAAATTTAAATGAAAAGTTTTATTTTTTAAAGATATTTGTATACATTAGAACTTAAACATGAATAAATAATATATGCATGCAAATTATCATTAAAACTTTTTAAAGTACAAATAGTAATATTTATCACGCTGATTTTAATGCGATATACACAATAGATTTATCCGTTTAACTTCTTTCGTTAAATAGAATTAACCACCACATGTAACATACGTATATATGAATGTATATACAATTCACTTTTAATCGTCATTAACGCAATCAAAAATTTGATTAGTGAGATTCATTAACATCTGTTTACACTAAACAATGAGGATAAAATAACTTATATTTAGATAAAAATTTAGAAATAAATTTTTATCTAACACACACACGCGCGCGCGCGCGCTCGCACATATGTACGCATGCACGCACACGCTCGCACATACAATGCTCATTCTACATACATAATAGTAAGTGATTTGTACTACACAATTACCTTGTATTATTGTTGCATATAACATACACGATATTTAGTACAAAAATTCGTATTGTTTGCTAAAGATCCCAACTAAACAAATGATGTTTAACTAGCATATCACGCACGCCATCTTTCAGAGGTTGTGATTGTTCTTTTTTTGGTGGTAATTCCCAATCAGGATTTAAATTAAATGCAAATTGACTTAATATTCTTAATTCACATTTAATTTGTACCCAGCCAGGACTATTGATAAAACTCCACGGTTGGTACCTGTAAAATTAATAATACGTAAATTATTGCAATAAAAAATATAATAGAATTATAATAAACTATTATTATTTTGTTCAATATATATCTAGTACCATTTTCGTACAACTTCTACACACGAACATAAAACTTCAAGCCATAAATGTAACACTTGTTCATTTAATCCAAGACAAATAAGAGATCTTAATTTTACATCCATTTGAGCATGTGCATTATCGTGGGTTAAATTTACTGACTGAACGCATCGGTATAATAACTGAAATAAAATTGGTTAGGGTTAGGTTATAAATTTTGATCAAATAATCTATTGTAAAGATATAAATAGTACTACCTCTTCAGGCGTGAGAACTTTACCATCTTCATCCAGTCTATATGTCTTACATAATACTAATCTACTGTAAACTGAATTAAAGTCCTTTTCCACTTCTCTATTTGAAGCTTCTTCGATAAAAAGCCATGGATGACATGGACCACCTAAGAATGATGGTCTACGCATTCCATGTTCTAATACTGCCTTAATAGCGGGACACAAAGTTCCCCTGACTAAATCAGTAACAGCTTCGCTAACTGCATCATCTCCAGCACACGTATATTGTTTACTTCTTTCATCTAATAATTCTACAAATTTTGCAGGAAACCATCCTCTTAATCCATTAAGTTCTCCCACCCAACAATGTTCATCTTTTTGACTTATAATTGTAATTATATCATTTTTTCGAAAACCTAATTCATCATCATCATGTCTTTCAAAATCTGTATAATGTGATCATAGAAATTGAAAGAGAAATGATCTTATTGTATATTAATATTAAGTATAATTAGGAATATTTTCATAACTTAAATATACGTTAATGACATACCTAATAACGCCTTAGCTCTCCTTTTTCTAGTGCGTGAAACATTAACATAATTATCATGATCTTTCGCGTGACTCTCCATACTATAATCTGCTATAAGCACAATATTGTTTAATTTAGGGTCGACATTTATAAAATGTCTAGCAACTTGCAAAACAGCTTCTCTTAAATCAACCAATATTTCTAAAATATTTAGAACGTGTGATTTTCAATTTCTTTAAAACGTCACGTTTGTTTTATTCATGGCATCAATATACCTGTCTGTCGAATATTTTTTGATTTTGCATCATCTTCAGTATCATAACTTCCAAACAAGAACGTTTGAAACATTGATTTATTTTTTTTCATTTGACGCCTTCAAGAAAATACAGACCATTATAACAGTTAGAAATAGGATGTTTATAACAGAAATTTAATTACAAATAAATATTTAATTAAAAACTTAATGAAAACATTTCGAACGATATAATTTTAAATTTATTATACCTATTGAGATGTTGTTTTGGTAAATTTGGTACAGCATCGGGATTACCCACTAAGCCACCTTGATCTGCCATTAAATATGCCAGGTGTCTACGTCTGTGAGTTTCAACCAAAACGTCTGTTAATGATCCACTTACTTCTAAAGACGTCTAAGAAAAGATGATAACTTTCGGTTATAGAAATTGGCTCATTACCTGTATAACAAATTTTAATAAGATTTGGAAAATGTGAACTTACTTTAAATAATAGATCAACATCGTCGATATCTCCGGGTATATCCGAAAGAGCATTAAATATTTGCGCAGAGTTTTCTAATTCCTTTAATTCATGTTCTAAAAAGGTATTTAGAATTTTACACTTGTGAATATATTTACTATAAATATTATATACCTTTAATTTTTAACATTCCAAGTGTAACTTGAAACAAAACTATAGATCCATCAAAAAGAAACATATCCCATATACGGAGCAATATTTTCTTATGTACAACAGATGCAAATAAAGTCAGGAACCAATGTAAAGATATTAAACTTAATTCTATATCATGTTGAACTAAAACATGGTCGATATCAGGGAGATAATTAGCTACTAATGTACGAAGTACTCTTTGATCAGCTTGAATACCTGTGAAAATTAAAATTAAAATTAAAATCCATTATGTTTCTACATAATTTATTACATGTTAGTAGTATATTACCTAATAACGTTGAAGAATAGTAAGATGCTGGCAATAAATCTTCCACTATTGTAGCCATCATCCAAAAAGCATCTTCTTCTTCTAATAATAACAAAAGAGAAGCTGCTATTGTTCCTGTACCTTGGCAATATCTTTGCAAAATAAATAGATTATACAATAAATAAATAAGGATATTACAATATTATTTAATATTACATACAATATTATTCCATAAAAGTATCATTACCCAATATCAGGATATAGCCAAGCAAGAGCACGCATAACACGTCTTAAACGTGGTATTCCTGTGCTATGAAGGTGGCTAAAGCATGCATTAGCAGGCATAATGCGTAAAAGATCCTTTTCAATCTGTTTATTAGTTACCAATGCGTCGTTACTCGATGCTTTTACTATATCTTTATACATTATCTCAGAAGAACATTTTTTCTGAAGTGCTCCTGCAACATTGAATAAAGTAATTTATTTTGTATCTGTATATTATAAAATATTAGGGATGGGGGAAGTTGTTGCGATGAGAAATTTGGACAGGAATGGGTGAAATCTTATTACTCTTGTATTGTTCGGGACCTCAAAACATAATTAGGAATCAGACCAGATAATTGGACGCAATCGATTCAAGAACCTGATGTTCCTTACCTGACATTCTCATCCAAATTTGAGGTCTCAGAGAATGAGGTATACCACGATGAACCATATCTCGCAATTTATCTGTGCGTGGCAACCTTCTATCCATATTTTGCCAAGAAAATTCAGCTACTTCTTTATTATGGCTGAATTCCAACAGAGCAACCCATTGTAGTCTAAATATAGAAGTATTTAAAGTTAGCTTTATTAATTTTATTAATTTGATAACTATTATTCATTTGATTTCTTCATACCTATGTTGGGGATCTTCAACAAATGGGATACCTAACAACTTTTTTGAACTTTGTTCTGGGCCATCTTCTTCTTCTACACGAAATCCAAATTCATCAAACCTAGCATAGATTATATTTGTAAACATAAGAAAATTAATTATAATGTATTAAATTATCATGTGTTATAATAGTATTTTATACCAAAAAATTTGTTATAAGCACCTATATTCAGGTTGCGAATTGGGATCATCAGGTTGATTTAATTTAGCTAAGATATCTTGGGGCCACATGGATGGCGTTAAGGCAGAAAATGGACCTCCTGGTGCAGGAGATAAAATTTCGCCACATAATCCTGAAACTTCTACTTCAAATTCATCTTCAGAAGCAGCAGTTTCCAATTTTTTCTAAAGAGTAAAGATATTGTGTAATTTCAAATGCACAATATGCTAACAGATGTGTAATCCGGTACTTGTTAATTTATGGTAAACTAAATATTACTTTACAAAAGCTCTTTATTTTCACAAATACCAAACTTTTAATGCTCCTTTACTTATAAATAAAATAATCGAATGAAAAATTTATTAAAATCAAATAGATAAAAATACTAACGTTATGGTCATCCTTTCCAACATAACCTTCATGATCACGAACATTAAATAACGATTTAGCAATATCCATTTTGTAGAACTTTTAGATATTTATTTATTGTTTTTTATATATTTGTTTATTTATTATTTTACATTATTTTATTTTAATGATATCATTATATTCCTCGTATTTAAAAAATATTAATCTATACACGACGTTCACGGTATTGACACTATTATTCTGCTATTATATTCATGTCGCCATCTAACGAACCTACTGATAATTAAACCGATAACACACCAATATAAATATTTAAATCTGCGCAATGACTTACAGATAGTAAATTTATCGTCTGTTACGTTTAAAACAATTTTTGTGGAGAACTTATATAATAATTGTTGAATGGTTGATTTACAATTATGTTATCTTATTATACATTTTCAGTAATCCTTTACAAATATTATACGTTATATATACATAATGTATTATTATCCGATGGATATTAAAAAGTATGTTCCAAATTGATAAAGAAAAGGTAACACGTATTAAAAAATATTTATTCGTATTGTATAACAATTTAACATTACGAAGCAAAAAATTGATTACGTATCAAGTGTTTACTACAATATATATAGCTATGAATCAGAATGAAAATAAATGTAGCTCATTTCAACACATCACGTATTGTTTATTGTAATATTCTACATAGTACATTTATCAAGTTACGTTCTAATTTTCTTATTATGTAAGAACAATTTCTACTAAGAAGACAAATTAATTACACGTAACTAATTGAAGTTGCACATAAATATGTGTAAGAATTAACATTATGTTGTTTTAAACGCGATGCCATAATTCCGATATACAGGAGCTTGCAATTAACGTGTATCAGCAGGTGTGCTATAGTATATGGAAGAAGCGGGAAAAGTATCTCAACCAGAATCTAGGGTTTTTCGTTAGCATTCACGGTATCGAGCTGCGAATTGGACTTTACCGCCGACATTATACATAGAAAATGAATCCGATTGGGCAGCGTGGCACGAAGGCCACATCCGGCAGCAGCACTGCAGTATTGGTCGATCCCGCTTCAGTAACACCGAAGTTGGTCGAATTTCCTATATATTATTGATAAATAGCTCGCGTTACTCGTGTGACTCTTACCATAAAATCAACGTCGGTGTCCGTAATTAAGGAAGGAAACTCTCGGTTCACCGGAAACATCGTATATACCAATAACCAAGAAGAGACGCAGAAACGGTTAGGGAGTAAGCGCGTTAATTCTAACAAGAGAATCATCGTAAGGGATTATCGTGCATTGGGTGTGACGGACATTTATATATCCGAACGCGAGTTGCATGAAAGTCGTGCCGTGTTGCGTGAAGTGTTGAAGGAACGCTCGATTATTCGTGGATCTCGATGGGTGTATGTGCGATTATGTCGAGCGCCACCGAACCGAGGTGAGCGGTATAGAAGGGGAAACTGGCCAAAAGAAGCTGCCTTCGAATCTGTTTTTTGCTCCGCCATTGTACGCTACGAGAGTACCGCGAAGGAAGCCGCTTGCCTCATTTTCCCCGTGTTTTTATCTTCAATTACATTTTAACGTACCGAACGTTAGCTCGACCGTGTAAACGCGCCTACGTCCGCGTTTAACGCACCGTCTCGTGGTTACGCTATTCACGAGGCGAAGCACGTTAGTGTCTTCTATCTTTCTCTGTTTCGTGTTTTCTATCTCGCTCCAACTTTTTCTCTTGCTCTTTCTCTCTCTCTCTTTGACACACGCACACACACGCACACACGTGCGCGCGCGCAAGCACGCACGCACATACACGTACATTTCTCATTTTCTTTCTCACTCTCTTTCCCTTTCCCTCTGGTGTATATAATACCTCTCGATGCCTTCGACATCTCTGCGGAAGTCGTATGTGTAAAGGTTTTTCGCGTACGTGGACATCGGTGAATACGCGAAGTGATTCGTATAATAGCAGTGTCTTTTGCCGGGGATACAAATCTTGCGCGTCATTATGCAATAGACGACGTACAACTGACGAGAAAGAACTGCCTCCTCTGTTGAGGACGAGGACGGCGGTGGTGTTGTGCGGCATGTTTTTATCTTTGTTTTCCAATTCCGTGCCACGACGAGGAAACGCTGCCGCTACTGCCGCCACCGCCGCCGCCACCGCTGCTGCTGCTGCTGCTGCTGCTGCTACTGTTGCTGCTGCTGCTGCTGCTACTATTGCTGCTACTACTACTACTACTACTGCTGCTGTTGTTTTCTATATTTCGCGACGAGTAATCACGTGGGAATGCGTCAAACGATGCAAGCATATCTGTTATTAATCTCCACGACATGTATACTTGGTAGTGATATCTAGTGTAATTATGTGCAACACTCCGTATCATAGTGCTGACCGGAAATTTCTACCTTCGATTAAGCTTCCTTCCTACCTCCTTAATCACTTCTATTCAACGTTCTGTCCTTCGTTATTTCGTCAAACAACACAGTGTTCGGGACTTTCTTTCACAAACGCGTAGCAGCGTTTTGTTTCATCGCATTCCAATTTCTTAATAACGCGTTGATATCGTTATTCGCCGGCAGCCGCTTACCGTCTCAGCTTACTCTACGTTCGAAGTTCACCGCTCGAATACTGTGATCCGACATATATTGGAACATATATCTTCGTGGGAAGAACGATCTTGCTTTTCTGACGTTCCTCATCGCTTACTCCGCGTGTTTGGATGTTGCCACACCGAGGAGTATCGGTTTGAAGAATCTGCGATTTTCAACGGGCTTCCTTCCTATTCTGCGAGCGAAGAGTACAAGGTAAGCGGAATTTGTATGCTTTACTTGCTTCTTTATTAAATTAAGTATCGGTGGCCTTTCCCTCTCGCTTTCGATATTTCGAAATAAAAATTGTTTCACGTGATGCTGATCACTAGTACATATACTAATTAATTATGCATTAAAATTGCTTCTATTTTGAGGTATTCGTGATACTAACTACTAATGACTTGTTTATTTATGCATTTTTTATTTGATGTTTTTTATTAAACGTTTGGTAAATGACAGCCAGCTTGTACCTTATGAACATATGAATGCTGAAAAGGAAATTAAATAGTGTAATTTGCGATTTATATAATAACGTAGTATTTTGTTAGATACAAATACATTTGTTATGTATACTATTAATTTATTCAATGTATGCCATTTGCATTTAAGTAAATTTAGTCTTAATTCTTGTAAATATACTTCCTTAGATGTATTATAATGAGTATCTTAATGTTAATAACGGAGAGCCAAAGTAATTGTTACATATATATATATATATATGTATAATCTTAATCTAAATAATAATATATATAATCTTATAAATATTTATTTTTGTATATTTATTTGCAGATTAAGGTTATGAGTTGGTCCACAACACGCAAATGAAACACAGAAATGAAGAAATTACACAGGATGGAGATTACTGTTGAAACAACATAATATTAAATGTGGAATGAATGAAGATAGAGTACAAGGTTCAAAAGGAAAATAAAACAGAAGAAAGAAATTATTCCAAAGCATAACAATAGTTAATACAAGTGCAGGACAATAAATCAGTAATGGATGAATGGGAGTGAGAACAGCACATGTGAAGTGTAGGTGTGGGTGCGTACGCACGTGGGAGCCTCTGGATGTCGAGGCCGCAGCACTGGCAGTGTCAGTGGCAGTGATGGCCCCTGCTCTGACGGAAGGTGGTCCTCAAAAGCCTGAAAATTTGCTCCCTTCCCTTCCAGCTGGTGGATTTCTTTCCCCAGAGCAGGCTACACAGTTGTGCCAGAATCGTGAAATTCTGGCGAAATTTGTTGTTTCTGCAAACGTCCAACCATCAAAGATTGATGAACAGTGCTTACATGGTATATCCAAAGACCTCATTCGTGATGTCATCAACTCGAAATATGCCAATGATCTTGATAGTTTGTCTACATTTACGCACGGATCTGACTTGATTACAAAGAAAGCATTAATAAAACAGGACTGCGAACAGCTGGACATTACGGGCAGTCCAGGGAAAAAGGTGACTGATACTATAATGAACGACCCATCTATGGGTGATCAAGCGGACAATATGGGTTTTTTGAAATCAAGCGCAGATTTGCCTTTGGTGGGCTCAGAAACAGTAGGAGATAATAAAAGTCTGGATGTGGATCAAATAATGGCCTTTGGTACAGATATAACTGCGGATAATGAACAATGTAACATGGGCAATGTTGGTGATATTGGACAGAATGTTGAGGAGATTTTACAAGTTATTAAATCTATTGAAGGTGTGGAAAATGCAGAAAATATATCTACAGGTAGTAATGAACCAGTGCAAAGCACTGTGGATGGAGTTGAAATGTTTTCTATGCCTGAAGAAGGATTTCCTTCCTTTGAAAGAGATTTACTTGATGTTGATGTTATGAGTATTTGCAATATTGCTGATGCCGTGGACCAGCAGAAAGTCAACACCTTAAAGTTACAGCAAGATATTGTTGCCCAAAAACAACACGAGAGTGAAAGGAAATGTGCATTTTTATTAAGAAGACTGAGGAAGCTTCAAGCAAGAATAATAGGCAGGCATGTTGCTGAAGAAAACACTGGAGTTCTTGAGCTTGCTCATCATGGAGTGAAAAAATATCTTTTTCAAGAACTGGTTAATATCAGTTCTAAGTCTAATGTTAAAAACTTTCCTGAGATTAGTAGTAGTTTGAGTTCGTTTTTGCAAAAAATTGAGAAAATGTGTGTTGCCCAGAGCAATAGTGTGAATCGTCAGCGATTGTGTTGCCGATATTTTGGTGATGGATCGCGTGACAATTTGGGTAGTACTTCTGGTAATAATAGCAACCGTCAGTCAGTGTTTGGTACACCTCAAGTTAAAGTTAGAGGCGAAGAAGTAGAAAGTGTGGCAGGACCTTTAGCCTCGCAATTACATATTGTGGAATCTAATCTTGACTCTGATTGTACTGC
Source organism: Bombus bifarius (assembly GCF_011952205.1). Taxonomy (NCBI): domain Eukaryota; kingdom Metazoa; phylum Arthropoda; class Insecta; order Hymenoptera; family Apidae; genus Bombus; species Bombus bifarius. Next base: position 5,586,395 of record NW_022884505.1, on the reverse strand, counting down.
ATCGAGTAGTGGCGGAGAAAGTTGTGATGAAATGCAGTCATTTAACAATCCACATCAACAAAGAATATCTATGTAAGTTTTAATTTCTTTTATAAAAAAATCCATGTTTAGATTTGGGACCATTCTATTTTCCCTATAGTTTTAATAGAATGGAATCTGTGAATTTAAAATAATTTTGTACATTTTATTTCCTAGAGTAATTTTGTAATGCAAAATTTAGTACTGTTATCTTAGTATTCCTTTAAACTTCTTTGTTTTTAACACGTATTTCAGTTTATAAAAAACTGGAAACCGAACAATATTTTGGGCCGGTTTAGATAAATTTTATTTGACTATTATGTCGCTTAGTATGGCGAGTTTATGTACATTACTACTAAAGATAATTATTAAATGTAGTAGAAATAAATAGATAATAAACAAAAACAAAACAATAGGTATATGTTATTTCAATATTTATAGTAACATTTCAAATATTTTCGATACATACAACTGTACTTACTATAAATTACTTGATAAAATATTTTTAAACAAAATATCGATTGCTACTTTGTCGGTTAGTATTTCTTTACTAATTTATTTCTTATGTTTTTATATAATACTTGTAGATCAAAACGGGCAGCATGGAGGTATGCTCAAGATCGTGCAGGTGTAGCAGCAAGATGGACGTGGCTGCAAGCACAAATATCGGATTTGGAATATAGGATTAGACAGCATAATGAATTGCAACGGCATATTAGAGCTAACAAGGGTTTAGTGATACTTGATAATGCAGAAACAGTGAATGGGTATAGTGGTGTTTTACCAGGTTCTACAGGGCGTTATAATTCACCAGAAGGTGAATTGCCTGCTAGTAGGACTCGGCCGTTTGTCTGGAGTTTTTACAGGAAGAGGAAATTATTACAACTAGATAAGTTACATGAAGTCTCAAAACGTGCTGCGAAAGCATCAACTGTAAGATGCAACTGCGATCGTGTATTACCACCATGTGCTTTATGCACTGGAAGATTAGATCCGATGCAACCGCAAGAACCAATTGAACAAATGTCTGTACAAGAAAGGGTTGCACTTGTGGATCCTAGTTTTCATCCTGTTTTGTCATTTCCTGATGGTAAAACATTATTTCTGTATATGTACATACCTTGATAAGAAGATATAATTTGTTATGATATGTAGCATAAGGTTTTTGAGAATCTACATTAATCTATGTAACCTTTTGCTGTGCAGAAATCACACAGGGAACTCATCTTGATGCTATCATGAAAACAGTGGAATGGCAACAAAAAATGTTAAGGGGAAATTTACGGATCACACGTTTAAAAGATAAAGATACCAATGAAAGGAGAAATAAGAAACTTCCAGGGCACAGAGCAAAATATGCAGCAGCTCGGTTAAAAAAATCATCCTCAAGTATTCTTACCGCAAGTATGTAACATGTTGCATCATACAATCGTGTAGTAAAGAATTCTTTTTTAGTCTTTTTAATCTTTGTTTGTTGATATTCTTTATGTAGGAATTAAGAAGAAGATGCTAAAAGGAAAAAGAAACAGGCTTGGTCATGATAGAAGTGTTCATGGTTTAAGTAGGAAGAGGGTACAGAAACTGACAACTGAAGATGATGATGATATTAGTGCACTTTCCAGCTCTAGTAAGCATTCATCTCCAGTGCCTTCTCCTTTACATCACACTATTGCTTCTACTACAGAGAAGAACATAGTTAAAGAAAAGAATTCTCATGGGTCAGTATTATTAATTACATTTATTAAAAAAATATACATTAAACATATAATTAAAATTGTTAAAATTTTTTCTGCTTCAGACGATTGAGGCAAAATTCGTACGATATTGATAATATAGTTATACCATATAGTGTAGCTGCTTCAACTAGGCTTGAAAAGTTACAATACAAAGAAATATTAACACCAAAGTAAGTAACATTTTATTGAATACATTTTTGTATCTCAAGTGGGTAGTTATTAATGTTACATTATGTTTTTTTTTTTTTCTCCAAGGTGGAGGTTATGCGAAGAGCCTTCAAAGTTGGATATTAAAAATGGTGTTATGCATAGGCCTAGTCAAGACAGTGATGTAAGTACATTTAATTACAGAAGTATAAAATTTTAAATAATTTTACACCAGTGAGATTAAATGTATCTATACATTATCTTTAGTTCGAAGATATGTCAGACGAAACTATAGCTTTAAGACATGAACGAAGCGAACGAGAAGAAAACAAACGTTTTATGACGTATATGAATATGCCACATCAGTCTCGTATTCGACATAATCGTAGGACAGATAGTCGAGCAGATAGTGGTGCGAATACACCAGGTAATTGTGCATTATAATTTACTTAACACGTTGACGCCGGCGCGACCCATCTGCGGGTCGCACGTGCCTGTTCCGTGAGGCGGCGTGCCCCATCAGCGGGTCACACGTGTCCGTCCCGAGGAGCGGCTACGGGTTACACATGTATTTCACAAAATGGGTAGTGACCCTACGAAGCAGACAGTGAATTCGGGCGCCACCCCACAGAGAAAACCATGAATATCGGCACCAGCGTTAACGTGTTAATTTAAATTACCTACAATTAATCTTCTCGTGTTCAGGTAATTTATAAATTATTTCTCAATCGTTAGATCCTATGTCTCCACACGCAAGTGATTTTGGTGGAGACATGATGTCACCAATTACGTCACCTCCTGCAACTCCACAAGTACAAGAATCAGAACATCAACATAACTCTGATAATTTGCATCGATCATCTGCTTTGCAAAATGCTTTACGGCGTCGTACTGCGCCTATGTTAAGAGTGGGGAAAGACGACACTGGTACTTCGGTAAATGAAGATGAAAATGAGGTATTATTTTTTGATCTGATTAAAGTACGTTTTTAAATACAAAACAGAATACTTAAAAAAAATTGTATACTGTTCTTCGTTAGATTTTGCCGTATGAACCAAGGATATTTCCATTATCCGAAGAAGTGTATGACAAAATGCTGGAAGTGATGCCAGATGGGCATTGGCAAGCTTCTTCAGCATCTCTTTGTTCCCGTGATGAAGAAAAAGCGGACGATGTACGTACACTGTGTTTGTATTAAATATTTGAGTGTTAATTATCAGAACTTTTTATTATGAAAGAAATATCTGAATGCTCGTACTGATTATTAATATAAACTTTGAGCCAACTTTCATGGCTCCTCGAGGCTATCCCTGGTAAGCAGTGTCATTTGATGCTTCCTATTTTAAATACAATTGATTTTATTTTTATTGCATATTTCAGATTTTAGTAATATTTAAGAGAAACTGCATTGCGTTTACATGAGTTTTATAAGCATTAGAATATTTTGACGAATTAGCCTGCTGATTGTTTTTTTCAGCTCTTACAAGCTTGTACATTTAAATATAGTTTTTGTAATATATGCAGAATAACCGTTGGAAAAAATAGTTTTTCATAACTATTTAGGTAGACGTTAATATTTCGTTTCTAGGATGGGGAAATGGATTCTCCAGAATCAGATTCGACAGAATCAGCTTGTTGTGACGTAGAGGGTGAGGATCCCAATGATCCTGAATGGACAGTAGCTGACGATAGGGATACTGAAAAGGAACGAATACGTCCAACGGCTAAAAGATAGGATAAAGTCTTTAATACATACAGTATGTCTACGTCGTCGTTACTATATGCAGAAGCTACCTGTCAATTGTTATATATACCTGTCGGTCATGTAACATGCACCTTAAGTTAATGGTATTATGAATCTGTAAAGTGTATTATAAATATAAATTTTATAACTTCATTCTGCTTAAATTAATGGGAAACCTTAATAATTGCTTTTTAAGTATTGCTATTTCGGCCAAAGCATTAGAATTGTACGGGACTATCATCCTTTTATTTAGGATAAGGATATTGTTATATTTTTCTTTCATTGTTATAACCGATAATATAGGACATAGTCGTTCAACAGTTAGAATCTCATATGACCAGAAATAGACGATTTTATATTTAAAAAAAAAAAGACAAAAATAAAAAAGTGTATTTATATTATAATCAAATTCTTACGTTAAATAAAAGTGCCAACTAAAATGTTCTGTAGCATTATCTTTCGATGTTGCATATTTTTTCTAGTTACGACGAAGCGATGTTCATTGTACAATAATTGCATCCATTCGACAAAAATTCAACTACTACGAACACACATAATAATGTATTGTATATATGTCTATATTGTGTACATCGTTATATTTCTATATTTGACTTCTCTTACGTTGTTTATCATTTCTTCAAGTGATTTCATAATTTTTGCATCTCATATAACAGTCAAAAGCAGTTTACCTATTAAATTTTAAAAGGACACGTATATGATCATTTACATTTAATTTATGCATTTTACGTGATTTTGTGTTATCTACAGGTAAGAAGATAGAACTACAGAAGGTTGATATATTTATTAAATTTTAGTTTTTATAAAGAAATGAAGTACTAAAAGTAAATGACGTATAATATTTTGTTATCAAGAAACAATTGTACCCTGTATTTTGACTGTTATGTTCTTATTTATAATTTATAAAGCATGAATTCATGTTTAAGTTACATGTTCAAAATCTTACGTCACTGTGATTTCATAATTTTTTAATAATCTGTGATATTATATGTAATTTCTCTCTTATTACATATTTTATATTTAGTCAAACATACTACCTATATTTAAAAGTCATGCGCTTAGATTTTGTACATCACATTTTGAATGAAAATAAACAGGCAATGATAGAAAATGTTTTACTTTTACTATTTATGTGTTGATTAATATCACAAATTATATCAAAATGTTACATGAAATTTAATTTATCACATCATGAATATAAAATAAACAGGATTAAAATAAATGTGTGTTTCTGCACAATCTTGTCATTTTTTAATAATATTTGAATTTTATTTGAAAAATCTTACATATATGTTCATATAAAATTTATGCTGAATCAGAATTAAAATATACACAGTTAATATTCTTAATATCCTCACAGTTGAAAGACTAAGGTTCATTTAAATATTACTAAAGGAAATATATTGGGTATCTAAATTCTCTAAATTTACTATTACAGCAGTCTGACTCGTATCAAAACGTGGAACAGATATTAATCTAACAATTTGATTTTCATCACCTAAAAATTAAATTATTAATCGCTTTTTATTTTAGTAAAAATCGTAGCTTTTATTCTGCTACAATATTTTACAAACCTTTCCACAATTTCGTTTCAAATTTGTCCGTATTTCCCACGAAATATATATCTGGGCATGTTTCCATAATAAACAAATCTTTCTTGTAGTATGGGCAAGCTAATAGTGTGTCTGGAGCAGTTGGACACACGTGTCTCCATAATAAGGTCTTTTCTAGCCATTCAAGAGCTGAAATACCAGTTTCACCTGCTACTTTAATGATATCTTGAATTGATTGACCACTAGTACCAGTTATTATTCGGCCTTCAATTTTACTAATCCATGGATTTGTGGTACTTTTAAAGCTTTCAAGTCTATGTTATTGAAATAGAATAAATTTGTGTATACATAATAAAATGTGGTAATTACTTGTTTATACAATTCGATATATACAAACCTAGATGATTTAGGCAGTAAACAAGGATGAAATGGTCTTTGAGGCAACATAGCGTTGGTGGGATCATGTTCTCCTGGCATTAAAGTAATAGAACAACATGTTGCTAAATTACTTAAGAATGTATCTACAGATTTTATTGCTTCTCCAAGTCCTTTAGCTATGTCTGTTGCAGCCTGTGATGTATCATTATTTTTTATGGTATTACCTTAATAAAGACAATAAAGTATTATACAATTATAGTACTATATATAATTTTTATAATAGCGAATGTGATTTACCTGCTATAATGAGTCGAACAATAGAAGTATTATCCTTTTGTATTGTTACATTACCAGCCATTCCACACAACCATTCCATAAAAAGGGAGATCCCTAAACTGTCACAATTATTAGATAAATTTAATCCAGATACTATCACCAGCTTCTTTTGTGATATGCATTCTTTTAAAGATTCTTTTGGCGCACATCCAGGAAAACACCAATCCTTTACCTAAATAGAATTATCACTGTTACGTTAAACATAAGAAAAATATAACAATAATTATACTTTTCTAGAATTAAAATTACCATAAATGTGCCATCACTATTTTCATTGCCTAATACAGCACAAACAACTCCGGTAACAATTTGCTTTAAATCAACTTGCTCGCCTACTAATTTAATTCGCAACATTTCATCTTCCAGAAATGGTTGATCTTTCTCTGAGCAATAATTTGGTTTAGAACAGGAAACATTAAACTGATGTTCTTCACTAAGTTCCCTTAAAATTGATGGTTTCCATGGTTGGTGTTTATACAATGTGCCAATTATTATGCACTGTTGGTTTTCTAAATTTTCTAAATCGGCCAATTTGACAATTGGAACATTTCCTGTGCGAGAAAGAAAACTATACGCATTATATTATCCATAAGAAGATTTTTATATATATTTTTATTATATGATCATAACCTTGTAATATAAGAAAAATTAATAAACATACCCCATTTAGCTTTAACACGCGGTGTTAGAACATCCCTTAATTCGGCAAGTCTAGCAGAGTATATGTGCGCATATTGTTTAGAATAGTCACTTTTCATGTTTACAAACTTTTTCGAAAGATCTTTATAATCAGCTTGTTCCCTTTCAAATACTTCTGGCATCTCTTTTCCCGGCTTCACAAATAAATCATTACATTCTTCTTTAGTTTTATGAACCATTTTTGACTCAGATATATGCAAAATTTAATGAAATAATTTACGTTCAGCTATCACTCGGTTATACCGGGTTTACCGCCAAATTGGTCTGAAACGCTAATCTCACTAGCGCCACCATGAAACCACTTGTATGGAAAGTTTGAAATACAATAGATATCTTTTAGCTTTACTACAACTTTGTCTTAGTGTACAAAATTTGCCAAAAATATTTTACGTTCCTATCAATTGATATTAAATATTTGAAATAAAGAGAAAGGAAAAGTAATATAAAAAAGTAAAACATATAATAAATGATGCGGGGACTAGTAAAAAAACCACTTGAAGCTATGTATTTTACTCGTTTTATTATTTCCAAATCTTGCTTAGAACCTGAAGAAATTCTTTCACAATCTAATAATTAATTAATGATAATTAAGTTTAACATTAACGCCTGACAACGACGAAGTAAAGATTATATACCTATATATATGTATATATATTAATATACATATATATATTTATATTTTAATTATATATATATATGTGTATATATATATATATATATCATGTATAAGCTAATCCTTGCCCAGACACACGTGTTGATATGCAGTTGTTCATTCAATTTTTTCTTCTACGGGCATATAAATAAAATCTTATTGCTTAATATTTTTTAAATATATATATATATATGTATATGTACATATATGTATATATATGTGCATATATATGTATACATATGTATATATATGTATACGGTATCATTACCATTACATATGATGATATGTTTTTGTAGTCCCAATGATTAATATGCACAGATTTGTGCAAATGCCTCAAGCGTGAGACATATTATGGACGGATTGATCCAGATGCAAAATGGACTTTCCGAATAATCGAAGCAGATCGCAAGAATTTCTTTCGCACTAATACGTGCAACAGCTCGATCAAAATCTTTTCGTTTTTCTGTTTTCTCCGTCTATTTCTTTTACTTTGCCCTTTTTTTTTGTAATTGTTTGCATTCGAATTCGACTGCAAAAAAAATAGCTTAATCTAATCAGCTGGCGTTAGTTTGCGACCGATTTTCGGAATGTCCTTATGTATCCGGCAGTATTTTGACGAGGCCTAAGATTGTCGTTCTAACCTCGCCCGTGAAGAAGGTGACGAAAAAAAAAGAGAGAGAGAGACGCGGCCGCTCACGGGTCGCTGTATTTTCTTTTTTCTTTATCCATTCTCTATACGTAACCATATTGAATCGATCGCGGAGAGGCATCACTCAAAAGCCCCGTCGACATACTGGTTATTTCTTTCTTTTTTATTTGCTCACTAAATATCAGATTCTTAATTCTGAATTAATTTTATATCGCTACGGTAAAGTTATTATTTTTTTTCTTTTTAAATATCACAATAACCTTACACAGAAAGCTGCAACTAATTTATAATTATATTAATATTAATAATATTATTATTATATCATTATTACTTTATCATAATTAAATATTATTATTTATTATTATTTATTATTATTGTTGTTTTTATTATCTACCTCGTAAATACGTTGGGATTTTTATCTTTTTTTTTTTATCCTTTTATCTTTCAACGAAAACACCCTAGTAAGTAACTCTTACGCGCGATTCTTTTTAGGGTAATTGCTTCTTTTAAACACATGACTCGTGCGTATTGGCGACTTTAAATCTCGCATTTATATCCGTTGGCGGAGGATGAAGTGTTCATTGTTTTACGCATGTGTTCAATTAAAATTGAGTAAAAGTAAATCAGCCGGTTTCTCTTGTTTCTTTTTTTTCACTCTTTCTGTCTGATTCTTTTTTAAATAGTTTTCCGGCACGTCCCCGTTTTTTATCATCGAACCATACGTTTGAAGTTGTCCTCTATCGCTTCCTCGATTTCGATCGAGAGGCTTTGTCGGTCGCGATGTTTCGCAACATCAAGTATTTAAATATGCGTTACGACATTAATCAAGAATAGATCGTCAATCAAGAACAGTTAGATTCTTCTTTTTCTTTCTTATGTATATATTTTTTGTAAAATAAAAATTTAAATTAATTTAATAGAATTAAAAGTAACGAGGATTAATGTTTTTCTTAATGTTCATCCTCAATTAATTCTGTTCTCAATTAACGACATTTTCTACACAATTTCACCTAATATGTGCAATGTGTATACGTACATCGAATTGAAAATTCACACACGTACTTACTCTAGTTATATGTGTGAATTTGTCGGAATAATTTCCATTGTTTAACAAGATCCACGATGTTTGTTCACGGAAGAAAATGTTTCAGTATTGCGATCAAGAGAAAGATCGATGATACGTTTGCGATAAAAAGTGTCGAAATTCATGATAAAAGTAAATTAAAAATTTATATCTCGAAAACTACGCAATAACATTATCACGTTATTTTTTTTTTTTTATAAAACGTACCCAATCTATTAAAATTGAACATTCTTAATGAAAAATTCAAATGAATCGTTGCGTTTGGTACGCTTTGAATATATCCGTCCGAATATAACTCGATCGCTCGAAGTAACAATCGTATCGATATCTTGATAAAATATGGCGCGTGTCAGTAATCGTTTGCGCGGCTAACGAGTGTACGTGCAATAACCAGGTGTGAAGAACAAGAAATGATCGTTGCAGATCGTTGCAGTGTAAACGACATTGCTGAGCGCGAAGCAATTGCTGAACGACGGCCCACCATTTGAATGAATTTTTTCCGTGAACAGGTATCGGCTTATAAACATTATAAACATATCACAATTCGGGCGTCTTCTATTAGAGAGTGTTTTGTAATATGTATATACGTCGCTATCTTTCTTTTTCTAAATCACGTTACACACGATAGATTCGATTAACATAATAATTAGACTGCTGATTTTTATGGAAATTCACTTTTTTGATAATATAGTTAAAAAAGCACAGACTTGGTAAAATATTGTTTCATCTGCCAAGTATTATAGAAAGCGATATACTTTGGATGATTTATACATTATTTCACATTATGCGCATTCTCTGAAATTTTGCACTTTCAAATTCCTTATAAATGCATAAAAACCCGTAGTCTAACAATAAATGTCACCGAACATCGTTTCCTGTTCGTTAATTTCTATTTTGCGTGAATAATGACGTGAATTTAGTTTCCTTTCCAATACAAATTTTCCTATCGTTACACATGTCGAGCTTGTAGCTTTTATGGTTTTATGGAAAGTAAATCTTTTAAAGTATAATCTTTCAACGCATACTCGCATACAATTGTTTTTCAGACTACTTCGTGTAAACTGAGATTAACGATTAATCGAAGTTTGTACATTAAAATAACGCTTAAGAATAATAATCGACATCCTTGATTAAATCAACGATCGATTTTTGTAACATACTTTCATCCTACATGTTTTAATAAAATTCTAGTTAACAAATTGTTAACCTAAGAAGTTTAAATTTAAACTTTCATAGTATCTTCCCGCTCGACTTTCTAGTTATTCTTTCGATGTTTAGTTTTCCTACACGGGCTCGCTATATTCGATAGTGTTATGTACTTTCATGGAAAATTTAACGTGTTTTCTTAAATAATCAGTGATTATGTACCAACGGAGTGTTATTACACCACGTTGAAAGTCGAATGCCCGAGAGCACTCGAAATATATTCGATTACTCGAGGTTAGATTTCGATTCGTATTGAGTATTCGACTATATGAATTGAATAATTGAAAAATCGTCTTATCGAATCCGATAGAATTCGACTTATCGGACTCTGACTCGAATAATCTGTCATTCAAACAATATCCGAAATAATTCGATCGATCGAATAAGTTCAATTAGAAAATTGTTCAATTCTTTTCCAATTATTTGAATGCTACTACGATTTATTCGAATTTTCAAACGATGCGTTCGAGGTTTTTCAAAATTTAAAATTTTATCAACAAATAGAAAAGGACCAAAAAAAAAAAAAAAAAGAATAATTCAATTAAATTTCCCAATAATCTACAATAATATATAAAATTAGAAATATCTTAAAATTATCAACCAATATCTTTTAAGATATTTGATACGATCGGCGATATTCAAATTCATTGGTTTGATTCGAATAAATCGAGCACGTTCGTTCGAGTATTCGGATTTCGATGAAATCATTCGAGTCGAATATTCGGAACATTTGGTTATCTGATTATCTATCCTACCCAGCATATAACGAATGCATACACAAAGCTTGCGTGATAGTGACAACTATACATAGACCCTGGCATTTTTTCCAATATCTAAATGTTCCATTTTTCTTTAATAAATCATTTCTTTTCCTATTAATATTAGAACGTACATATGTTGATGCTAGGTCCTTCAGGACAGGAAACTAACAGGCAAATAAATACAGGGACATATGCTACGCGATTAACCTTTCTCTTATACATGGACAAATACTGTAGTACAAAGTGCTACTACGATTACACGTATAGATTTTCACAGATACAAATTCACAGATGTCTACTCAACGAACGACGTTTGTTTAGGTGTGCTTATCAACGATGAAATGCCTCTTTCTTTTTGGATATAAATAATTTTCGTTTAAATACGCGGTTTATTATCAATACAACAGGTATCTTGTCTTTGGTTGTTGCGAAATCACAAAGATTATAAATATCAATAAATAAGTTAGAGAAAACGAGATTAAATATATCGTATTATTGATACGATATGGGATAGTAAGAACGTTGAAACTTTGCTTTCTATGTAGGTAAATACATAAATGTTATTAAATACATAATTAAATAAATTAATAAGTTCTAGAGAAGATAATCGGAGGATAAACAGCTTTCAAGTCTTTTACGTTTCAATTTTACGTTCTACATATTTTTCACGTTTTCTTCATTATTTTACTGGATATACGATTATGTAAATTATTAGATTATAGAAAAACAAATATTCGATAAAATATTTAAACGCGAGTATCTATCTGTCGTAAGTTAATGTTGGAAATCGCCTTCTTGAACGGAGACTAATTAAGCTTTAAAAAGTAGAATTTAGAAGGCAGATCTTTTACCTTGTTCCAGAAATTCTAGATTACCAATGCCAGGCTACTTAATTACAGCTGATTTTTTGCGCGTAAGAGGTTCTTCGTATTTTCCTTCTTTTCATCGTTAATCACTTTTTATGCGCATAATTTAGTACAATTTCGTACCAAGAAGTCGAAGTTAAGTGGTGTTAAGCACGCAACAGTGATTTGGAGTCGCGTTCGTTGCGATTCATAAGCGGATGGTAGCTAATTAGTGGTAAATTAGTAGATGGAAAGTAGACCTTTTACGCGTCTAGTTTGCGAACATTGTTACGAAAGGCTGGAATTGTGCAACACCAGTTTCTGTTTCACAATGTGTTTGAATAATTTTCGTCGCGCCTTCCGTCGAGGCAATTATCTCGCTGGTGAAAAATAAAAATCATACAACTTATTTTAAACGCGCTTATCGATGATCTTCCGAAACCCGAAGTAGACAGCATTTTTAAGATATTATTTAAACAGCTAATTATGAACATTGAAACGTTGTTATATTTTCAAGAATTTTCTTTTTACATATACGAGATGTTTCGTTATTCTTAGGTCCTAATTTAACGATCGATCAAGCATCGAAAAACGTCAAAACTAGATCACGATTGTGTTTAAATTACAGTTGATTTATTTGAAATCAGAAGTCAATAATAAAGAGAATATTACTCTTTCGAAAAAATACAAGCAATATTAGAGACGTATAATTATTATAAAAAACAGAGCAGCTATAATATAAAATTATAATTTACAGTTAAAAAGAATAATTTTCAATGCTAAATCGATCGTTAAATAAGTTTCATCAATGACGAACCACCCTGTACATCGTTACATCGTTAAACTTCGGTGTTTAACTCAACCATAATAACGTTTATCGTTCTCCTTCGACGATGCACCCATTCTATAAACGTCGTTCGACGCGTAGACATCGATTCTACTAATTTCACACGCTTCCTTTGCCTTTTATATAACTTTCATCTGCTTCGACCCTATCGGTTTATCACGAATATCATAAATATCTATATAAGTAAGTAGATCTCGAATTCTTGTATTCATCGTTCGCATACATTATCGAGTGCGTTGTTAAATAAGTGTAGACTTTCTTTGTTTTGGTTCGTGTCTTCCCATGTGTAATATTTCCCCCACCCCCCTCCTTTTCCTTACTTCTGCGATATTTTACAATTTCATCGTTCCAATAGGTGATCATCGTTGTTAATCGATTCTTCGATCGAGGCTTGTTTGATCGGCTTCTATAATTCTAATTAGTCGGAATCAATGTCCACGGACGATCGAGCCAGTCATCGTGGCCATCGTTAATAACTATCCCATTTATGCACAATTGTAAACGTCGATAATGAAGATTATCGTTTATTATTTGATATGTATGGTTCGCTTTGCAACATCTATCTTCCTTCTTTACAGAAGGTTCTCCAGAGCATAGGGGAATTTTTTATCAAAAATTCTCCCAAGTTTGTGTGGATTTTCCGCAGATATTCTATTATATAAGGATCTTCAGAGCATTCGTTTGTCGAACACTTTTCAGAGTTTTTTTTTATTGCAGATTTTTCAAAATTTACCGATACTTTCTCGCAAGTTTATGCGATTTCCGTAGTTATTTTATTACGTAAGAAAACTCCGAAAAGAGCAATCCTCCGACACTTCTCACAATTTGCAGAGACTCTCTGTTGAAGATTTTTCAGAATTTACCGATACTTTCTATCTAACGTCCCTCAGGATTTGTAAAGATCCTCCGTGTAAGATTTCTTGGAACTTACGGAGATTCTCTGTTCGAATTTCTTTACATTTGAAATTGTATTTAGGATTTACAGAAATTCTTTCTATCCAAGATTCTTCAAAATTTCCTATAGGTAGATTATTCTTTTCTTTTCTTTATTAGACAATCTTTGATCGAATATTTACAAAACAAAAAGAAAATTGATTTCCATTGTTCCACTTAGTTTCACGTAGTAAAATTATGACGGCGACGCATGACGATATGTGAATCGCTGTTCGTCTGTACCACGATAATTACACGCTTAAGAGATACCTATGAGATTCACCATCACGGACACGTAAAATAGCATCTTTTATTCTTTGGGATTGTTTACGCAGCCTTGACAAATTAATAAATAGTCGAACCTTTCAGGTACCTATGTGCAAAGAACATCTGATAGCGAGAATGAAATTTCCTTGAATAAAAACACCTATATGTAATATACATATAACGTCGAAGCAGACGTTTCACGGAATTTCCTAATTGTTTTATTAGAAGAGTCGATTAATCGACTTGAATCAACGTCACGAGGATCGGTGACGCGGCAATTTCTGTCAGGAATTATCTTTTCGTGTAAAATATCGACGAATTGACTATCGACATGCGGATCGTCCGCGGGAATGAATGGGATGGAACATCCGCGTTACCGCGAGACTCTTTTTCAAATCTCGAGTTGAAAGGTGAAATACACTGCTCGGTACAATCAATGATTCGAAGTATAAAAAAAAAAAAATACATATATACATATATCGTACACCATTCGTACAAAAATATATCGTAAATCATTTGGTGGTAGATTTCCTCGGTTTTAGTTCTTCGGGCTACGAGGTTCGAAAATAACACGATAAAGCGTAGTTACGTGCTTGTTAGATTTTGTAGTCTGAAATATTTCACTTTTGTGAAATATATTTATATAAAGAAAGATTTAATTGCTGTATGCCCCATTTTTTTTTTCAATATAATTCTACGAATTATAAGTTTAAAAAGTAAGAGGATATTTTTAAATACGTTTTTTCGTCAAATATATCGTACGAAGAAATTGCTATTTGCGCTTTAATTAGAATCGTAGATTATTCGAAGTTATTCGTAGTCTACCTATCGATCGAATCGCTTTTCCCACTGTTGTTCGGGACAAGGACTGGCTGTTAGAAATTTTCTTGATGTGCCGTTCGTGTTAAGAAAACGTGTTGGAACGATTGCTAGGAAACTACGAGAGCGTTTACAGGGAACGATATCACGCATGAGATACGGAGCGTTGATTCCAATTGCGGCCGAATAGAATCGGCTGTGGAATTGTTGAAACGCAGAAAGTGGCTTCAACTCGGATGCAAGGTCGGATAGAAGCAATTATTGCGCACACTTTCATCGTGGTGCATATGGGTTGCATCGGTTTGCGAAAATTGTTCGCGTGTCGTGTATGCGAAACCATGGTGTACGCGTATAATATACGAAAACTTTCAATTACGATTTGTTAAATAATAATATCTATGTTTACAAGTAAGATCGATAGATCGTTTTCTAACTATCTACGTTGAGCAGTGTATTTATCGACATAACTGATAGAATGGAGTCAGTCGGAATCGATTATATTATCTTGGAAATAATGACGCGAATTCATATTTTTTGAAAATTATAAAGACTGGAAATTATAAAGAGTACCGTACTTTGGATATTTTATATATTTTTATAAGTTACGTATATAGTTTTATAAGTCTCGTATTTGCAAATTTCCCGTAAATGCGTATAAATAACGATTAACGGTAACAAACGATAGTTGCGATCGATGGGGACGATGTTATTTGAGAAATATACGATGTAGATCGCCTCGACTCCATCCTGTCAATCAGAGGGATAAAAATTACTTTCAGGCAACGTCACTTCCGCTAATATACGCGAAGCATCGCCAGACGGATGTACAACTAAAACACATAGAGCACGGAAAAGAAGCGCACGCGACATTATTAATCCCTTTCGAATAACAACTACGTCGAACAATCTACGATCACACACGTTTTTTTAATCGCGAAACGTTCGAAAAACTCGACGAGAAAAAACATCACGAGATGTATGCTATTATAGATTAGAACGAGTTACAAGTTCTTTTTTTTCTTTAACACCTTAAAACCTTTGTATATAATAATAAATATAGCGTTTAAATTATAGCCGAGCCTAATATCTGTAAATATTTATACACGATAGCTACGGTCCCTAATTAATGCGTCGTATTATACTTTCGGAATGTATGGACTCGACGATTTTCTACCTTTAAACTCTTTACCTATTCCTCCTTTCTTCTTTTTACCACTTTCTTATTACTTTCAATGATTAGAAAGATCGAAAAAATTGTCGATAAGGTAGGTCACGATCGATCGAGGACAATTTTCGAAGACTTTCAAAAGCCCCTCGCTTTTCTTTTCCTTCTTTTTTCCTTTACTCTATTTAGACGAGAATCTACGTCGTCCGGGTATATTAGAAAAAATGATATGTCTTATTGTACGTGGTCGCGAGATTTCGCGTTCCTATCACTTTTATTCCGACGTTCCTTGTAACCTACTCGATTGCTGGAAGAAGTATGGCGCGATCGCGCGTAAAACTTTTTTCACAAAGTCGTTCTATATACCTCGAAAGAAAATCGAAGCATAATTGAAACACGTATTTCGCAATAACATCGTTGCAATAAGCGTTGAAACGCTTTCGACGACGATACACGAGATTCTGCAAATCTGCGATTCGATCGCTCTCGAACGACGATTAGAACCGACCATTACATTTTTACGGTTCTCTTTCCAAGTTCTAAAATCGTATAAATTACCAGTTAAAATGTTAATAAATCGCGAGTAATCTTGCCTACTACTGCCTGGAATTTCGTCGCGTTTCAAATATTTCTTATCCAAATTACAACATCCTTCGCAAATATATCGCAACATCGATCATCCATGAAACTTTTGCGGACGCTTTCGAGTTATAGAAATTTATTTACACAAATGTAATTTCCATTCGTGTGATAATTGCGTTAAATACGGATAACATTTATTCAAAGATATGTCGAAATTTGCGAATGTTATTTTTCGCGAAATAATTATATAACGTTAAACGCGAACGTGCCGCCCTTCGATTTCTTATACTTTCATCGATTTTCTTACCTAGACGCTCGAAACATGTTCAGCCGTTATTTCACGGCTGCGCTATACTTCTTCCATTAAGAATACCTCTTCCTTCCCTTCTCGGTGGAACGCTGAGCATTCGTGTCGTCGTGGTCAGCCTCTATTCCCACTCCTCCATCTTACACTTCGATCCTATCAAAACGTAATATCGTTTGAGAAACTTGGTCACGAGATACGGTCATTTTTACCTTCCTCCCGCTTATCGATTTACAAGGCGTGCGAGCTCGTGGTCACGATTTACGGAATGAAACGCTCGAAACTCGGTAGCTCGACACCCGAAGGCCTCCCTATGGACACGTTTGCTTCGGTCTAACCAGCGTTCCGGTGAAGAATATCGTGGACAGAGAGCGAGGTTACGCGATCAAAAATAATTTCTCGGATGCTTGGAAAAATACCGTTTCGAGAGACTGGCCTACTTTTCTTAAACTCGGACTCGCGGCGCTGATACGCGCCGGCCGGGAGATTCGTCGATTTTCAGCGCGTCGTCTCGTTAGGACGGATTCGGGATCTATTTTATCTGTGTATGTGGCAGGTTTTTCGTTTCTCTATCTTTCATCCGTGTATTTCCATTCGTCGGCCCTGTTCCTCGCTTCGAAATTTCGAGCTCGCACGTCTTGTTTCCTTCGGCCGAACACGACTTTTCACCGTTCACAGGGTGTTCGACGATTTATTATAACACCGTATCACAATGATGACACAACACTGCCGTCTAAATATCCTCGCGATCTTTGGATAGATATACGTATCGATGTCTTTGGTGTTCGTCAGCTATATATATATATATATTTCCTCCGTTTAAACAAAGAGAACGCAGGTTTTCTTCGTTCCTTTTCCTATTGCATAAAAATCTTCTTCGTGTTCCGTAGAAAATATCCTGTAGATTGTACAGGATCATCTCGATCGCATCTTCTTACCTGTGCTTTCTTAAACGCTTCTGCCTTTTATCGATAGTTTGACGGTTGTCGCCGCGATGGACTCTTCCTCTTCGTTCTTAAGGAAACACGATAAAGACTTGCCACGCTCTTCGGACGAGTTACGTCCCCCGATTGTTCGTTAACGTTCGTTACACGATCCACGAGAGTCGATTTCTTGGAAATTCTTCTTGATTTCGTCGTTTGTTTTTAGCTGGCGTGAAAAAACATGATCCAAGGGATCCACAATCTATAAGCTCTCGATCACACGGTTGGTCAGCCTCGTTCGGGTTCTTTCTTCGTGATCCATTGCCTGTGCTTTCGCGTGTATACATATACATATCTATTATATACATATACGTATGTAAAAAAGAAACAAAAACGGACTCGTTAGAATAATTCTTTAGTCACAGTACAAAATATCTGATTCGCGTGTACTTTGCTTTATCTTCTTTTTTTTCTCTCTCTCTTCCCCCCTCCTCTCTTTTCCCTTTTCTCTCCTCTTCGTCATTCCGTTCACGACGTATGATAAACATATATATATATATTTGTTTCCTTTACTTCAATACATATATATATATATATATAGCTATCTGTATATATATATACTTTCCGTATTTATATTGGTTTCTACTAATCCTTATGCGAAATGCCATTCTATATAATTGTAAACTGTATAGCGTACTGCCTACTGATATGAGTTTCCTTAGTTCACTTGTAAAGCACTTTTTAGATTCAATCGAAACGATTCATCGCGAGCGAGCGAACCTCATTGCAAATGTTCCTTTCGCGTTGCGAATTAACCAGTTACATCGGTTGATTTTCGTATCACGCACGGAATCGATTTCTCCTGTTGTTCGTTTATTCAGCTTTCGCTATCTTCTATTCGTGATTTTTTGTTGTACACGATCGTTGATTCCTTCCTCCTCTTTAACGTAATATATCCAGGTTTGTATCGATAGTGGTTTTTTTCACCGAATGGGTCGTAGTCGAGATATAAATTTCAATTTCGATGGTTTAATAATTTTGGTTGTGTCTGTACAACGAAAAATACACGGTCGAAGAAGAAACTTTGATTCTCTCGAGTCCAATCTAACAATTGCGTATTCTTATCGCTGAATATTTCTCTATTCTTTCCTAGTTTCGCTGGTTGTCTTCGGTGAAAGCGATTCCTTCAGCTCGTTTTGGCCTATTCTCGATACGCGTTAGATCTGATTTTTTTGTTTCGGACGACGAAAATCCTACTTTTCCGCATCTTTATCGGAACGAAGAAACATTACCCATCGAAAGTATGATCGGCGAATTTTGATGAAAATCGACTGACTTTAGTTGGTAGAATTATCCTTTCGAAATATGATTTAAGGAGAATTTTTGGATCTCTTCTAATTCCTTTCAATTGTATTATCAAAAATGTATTTTCCTTTGAATTTTGAAAGTTCTTCGATCTGTGATTAAAGATTCTCAGAGTCCTTTAATCTCTTAGGAACCCTCGCATTTCTATAATTTAAACGAACTCTTAACAGCAACAAAGTCGATCGTTCGCGTATCCTTCGAACAATCAAGATATCTTAGTGATATAACCAATTTTATAATTTCAATGACTTTGTCTATGTATCTATTTTCGCGGAAATAGTTCAAGATCGTGGACGCGCTGCCGACAAAGTCGAAGAGAAAGAAGAAAAAGATCCAAAACGAGCCAATGGAACGCGACTGAGCTGTCGAGTAATTAATAGCGCAGCAAGCGATACGAGTAGCTGGATATCGAAAAATCGTGTCGCTCGATCGCGACTTCGTGTATGCCGTTTTATCTTTCTTCCTTTAACACATCCCTTCTTGTTCTTTTTTTTAGTCTTCCAGATTTCTCACAGCTTCAGTGGCGTAATAAGTAAGTTTTTTTTTCGTCGTTTTCATACAAAAGTAGCAAAAGCTTGGCCGCGAGTGCCGAAGAATTATACTTTTTAACACCGCGACGATGCTTCTTCTTTCCGAAGCGTCGTCGCAATTCTTAAGTTCCTCCTATTTTTTTCATTTTTTTTTCTTTTTTAATAGAGTGAGGTTCGAATGAAAATTTGTCGACGACAGAACGTTGCGTCGTCACGCGCGACATCGACGATAAACGCGCGTTCACACGAGTAATCGCTTCTTGTGTATTTTGGTGTGTTCGGTTTCACGCGTTTGTTGTACGATATTACTTTGCTTTTTTCGGGCCGAAATACGGACGCGTGGAATCGCGTGGATCGTCCCTCTAATTAGCTAGAAATTGTTCAACACTCACACGTTACGGTTAATAACACTTACGCACACATATATACGCAGATCACGTTCATTCACTCTCTATCTTGGGCAGTACAACTATTGTTTTTTTTTTTTAATTGTAAAATGATATGTTACGTTAAGGTCAAGCGAATACGTTGCCCTGGGAAAGGCATTCGAGAGCCTTCGTTTTCCTCTTTTTTCCACGTCGGTAGTCACGGTTCGCGATTCAGTTCGAATTACGCTCGATTCAATAATCCGCGGATCTAATGGGACCTGATGAAGACTCGAAAGAAGGATCGATGACGACGAACGATTCCCCCAAGAAGAAGAAGAAGAAGAAGAAGAAGAAGAAGAAGAAGAAGAAGAAGAAGAAGAAGAAGAAAAAGTACAAGGTGACGAAGAAGAATCGTTTTCTTTGGGGAAGAACCATTTTTTCTTGGGAATCGAAGATACTCGATTTAATTCCCATTTTTTGCCACTCACTTTGCTCCTTTCCTTTTCTAATAAATTAATTATAATAACGATTATAACAAAGGGCAAACGAATCTGTGCCGTTTCATACTTCTCCTCTCTTTTTTTCTTTTTCTTTTTTGCGTCGTCGCTCTCTCCGAATTCGCAAATGTAAGGCCTCGCATGGATTTTACAACTTAGGCTATACTTTCCGTCGTTTCCGAAGATCACATAATGCGTGTCTCTCGTTTTATTTTTTCTCCGTGTTTTCCTTAAAATCACGATGACTCTCGTTTAGAAGGGAACGCTTGCACAGACGAATTGACTAACTCCTTTTACCTTTGAAACCACGCTTCCCCGCTAACAATGTAAAACAATTTGTTTTAATAAATTTATTATATACATATATATATATGTATATATATATATATATAACTATGTATATAGTTCAAGACACACTTAAGAGAGCATCCGAGGAGATTCGATAAAACCTTTTTCACATTTTTCTATACCGACTATCAGGACAAAAATTATTCAGTCACCATCTATAATGAATATATATATGTATATGTATATATACATCGACGATACTCTAACGAGTCAGAAATTCGGTGATATGTTCATGGATCGACGAGTTCACGGATTTAAGCGGTTTACACACTTTTTTGTTTTTTCTTTTTTGTTTTTTTTTTTGTTGCACTAACAATCATCCGGAGAGCGGTTACCGAAATCGTTCCATTCAGAGCCAAATTTCTGGCCAATTTCACACGGATTACTTTCCAGGATAATTGCACTACCATCTCGTAACGGTATGAAAACGGCCTTCCTTCTTTTTTGAAACGTTCTCTCGATCTTCGTAAAATCGTTTTGTGAGATTTTTTTCGTAAAAGAAAGTTCTTCGCTTTAAGGTAGATCGAATGATATTAATAAGTACCCCTGTAGCTGATGCACGCGTTAATTAATCTTCTCGAAACAAATTTTTAAAAACAAAGACGAGAACGAAGAATTCCTATCTTTTTTCTTTTTTCCTGTGAAGATTTTGTTTCGTGCATCGCTGAATCTCTTCGTCTCCGATTTTATAGTTATATTTACAGTAAAAACAATATTGAAATATACATTCATCACGGCCGAAAGGAATTAACTTCTCTTTTATGTCCATTCACTTTTCCTTTCCTTTTTGAAAAGATTGATAAAAGACAAAAGAACGCTGGATGAGAATTCCCGTTCTTTTTTTTGTTTGCTTCATTTTCATAATGAACGACGAGTAAACGCTTTCCAGGACAATTATCTACCTTTAAACGACCTGCTCGGCAAGCTCTTAACGATCTAACGATATGTATCAGAAAAGTGACAACCCTGAAACCTCGCGTTACATACTTTCGTTTCTTCGTCTCTCTCTCTTTCTCCTTGTTTTTCGTTCCATCTTCGATTCAGCGACATGTTTCCTTAGAATTGGAAAAATCATCGCGGCATCGCCGAAAGCTTCGAGCCGATTTTAAAAGTTGCCCGTTCCATTTTCAATTGTTTCACCGAGCCTTCAGATTGCTGACACACTTCTTCCTGAGTGATCTCGTTGCCCGACGAGCTGCGTTTACCGTTTCCAGCGTCAAGGGACACCTCGTCTCGCTCTGAATTTTTGCGACGGTCCAGTTCTCTGCAAACGGACCGGCCAAGTTCTTCTTTCAGGTCAGGCAGATTTTTATTTCGCGGTAAGAAAGCCAGATAGAAAGGCGGTTTGTTCCGCCTGGACCTTCAAACGACACTGCTTGCCCGGCAAAAATTCAGTAAAAAGAGGAAAATTTGTCGCGGTCAAGCTACTTTCTTAAGTTATAAGTTATAAAGAATAATTGTCCTAATAATTTGATTTAGTCGTGTTGCGTCGATATTAGAAATTAATCTAATATTTGTTAAGTAGAATTTTTAACGCATAGCAATAGCACGAATAGCGATTCGTATAATAATTTTGTATATAATGAAATATATAACTCTTCGTATAATTCGTTAATGGAATTTCGACGACAGTAGCGGTTATTATAATATATAATTAAATAGAATTTTCTTCATAGTATATACACGCTAGCTAATTTTAGAAAGAAATTGGTCAAACATAAAGGTTCTAGAATGATTGACGGAAATTCGATTCCTTTATATATAGGATCGAAAAATCCTAAATTTCGCTAAAAATCATCAGAAACGAACTACAAATAGATTTTTTTTTCTCTGAAAGATGCATCTTCGTCGAGCAACGAGATTTTCAGTCGCTTCGTTATTTTTCGAACGAGTGATTCAGGCACGATCGCGAGAAGATCGACGACGCTAAAGACATCCGTAACTCTCATCTCGACACGAATACAATCGTGCACGGAATAAAACTGTGCACGACACTCTCGTTTTTCCTCCCCTCGGAGTGTGCTTTTCTTTTCTTCTCGGCTCGTGTTTTCATGGAAAATAGAAAAATAAAGGAGCGTTCTGACGCTCGAGAGCAATTACGACGGTCGGCTCATGTCGCTGACGAAGTGTCTTTTGAACGCCAATCGTGAAATTAGCCGTTCCACAGTGTGAATTAGCTTCACCGGCGATGAATTCTTCGCTTTCATCGTAATTTCTCGCCATTGACGTGCACACGGTTCGGTTAACACTCTCTACCACTCTCTATTACACCTTTACACCACTTAATCACCACTCGCCACTATTAATTGCGGATGCGTATAATAAATGCCCAGTGGTTGTTCGACGAGGATCATATTTAATCAGCACGATGATTGGCTGTGAACTCTGAGAAAAGAAGCTGTCGATCGACTCGGGAAGCCGTTCGGGCGATAAAATTCGAGGAATCTACGAGAAAAATATGCCATTATTTCCATCGCGCTATACACAGAGGAGTATTCTTTCGATCACCGTTGACGAACTTTCTCGATCGTTTTCTCTCGCTTTCTTCTTTAAATAGTCTTTCTCGTTTACCGTATGCCGGCGAAATTTTTCCTTCGTTCTCTTTCCGCTTATTCCTTCTCAACCCATTTTGTACGGGATAGTTAACGTGGATTCTATCAACGGGACGATCGTCGAGCAGAGAAATATTAATTAGAGGAACACGCGTCGATGCGGCAGCTCTCCGTCCTTCGAGGAGAAAAGTCTAAGTAGAAAACGACGAGGCGATAGAAAACTATCAGGCAGGCTCGAACAGCTTTGGATCAGTTAAGAGTTTTTAATTTGAAGAAGCGTCTTCCTGTAATTCAGGACTCTGCGCGACTATTCTCCTTCCACCATCCTTTTTTTCTCTTCTTTTCTTTTTTTTTTTTTGTCTTTTTTTCTTTTTTCTCTTTTCGTACTTTAATGCGTATGGTATACGTACAATACGTAATATGGATTTACGGGAGAATAGGGAGAGGGGGGAGTTCGACGTTTGAAATCGGGACGAGACGAATAATACACGGTACGAATTACAGCATGACTCGACCAACGGGAAGGCACTTGGGCAAATTACGTGCCGAGTTGGCCGTCGTATCTAGCACGCAGGGCACACACCACCTTCGTATCCTCGTTTCTGTCTATCCGCGCCACTACAAAGACAGATCGTTTTAAAAGTTACTTTTTTTTCTTTTTATCCTTATTACGAGAACTTTAACTTTCTTCCCTCTACTGCTTAATCCTATGATATGTTCGCATTCGTTATGTATATGTATAAGATTATTACGTAAATTAACACAATCATTCTATCGATCATTCGTTCATACCATTCCCTCTTTCTCACACTGACACGCTATTTCTATATTCGTATTTTCTCTCTTCGTTCCCACTCACGCTTGTCCGATTCACGCTTGTCGTTCATCGCCACTCTCGTCTAGGATATTAGACTCTCCTTAACAAGATACATAATTAAATGTATATGCTCGCCTTTTCGCGACGCGCCAATGATAAAACATAAATACACGCTTCTTAGGGCACCTTTGGTATTAAGCTTGATGTACTCGTCTTCGTCTCTTTTGTATCTCTATATTATGCAATTTCGTCTACGAGCCACCGCGTCTGCCTTCGCTCTTTCGTTTCAGTTTCGTTCTCTTCTTCGTCGGACGTTGTTCTCCACGCGAATCCCTCGGTTCGTGGTTCGCGAGCACGCGAGTTACGTGACACGAGACGAGTCACGCCTCCGTCGAATTACATCGTCCCGGGATTAATGGACGCGATTCGAGTTTGCTGGCAATTCTCGTACGAAACGGAGATGTAACGAATGCGTTACGAGTCGAATCGGTATATCCATACGTACGCTTCTTCAGTTATTTATAGATACTAGGATAGGATTTCTCTCGAGTTTTCTCTGGCTGCGTCACTTTTAATCTGTTAACTGGCGATCGGCTGGATGGTTGCTTTTCAAAATCTTCGATAATTAGGAAATATATAATTCGGTATTTTACTTTCACGAACAAGTTGCTTTCGATACGAATGAACTTACTTTTTCTTGTATTTTAAAAAAAATATATGTATATACATATGTATATATATATATATAAGTACTTTGCTTTAACTCCATGCTTCGCGATTCTTTTTATTTATGCTTACAGGTATGTTTAACTTTGCTTGTTTGCTTTTCACTCCGACATAATCGTTCCGCTGCATACTTTAGTCGAATCGTGTTGCCACCTTTCGCGTTTTCCTCTTCCAATTGTTGTATTACGCGTACGAATTTACGTTTCGTGGTCCTCGATTTTCTCGATCGAGAAAAGATCGTAACTTTTATCTCACGCGTCGCAATCTCGCGAATATGGACGAACGCCGTGAGCCAAGGAGTTAAAACGATACCGTTCGTTGCTGTTCGTTAAAATATCAAACTGTTTCTTCGTTATTCTATCCCCGTCGTTTTTCTCTTATTACCTTAAAAAAGTAAAATAGATATTCGTTCTCTATACTCTCCTTCTCCTCTATTACACTTATCAATTTTTTTCTATACGAAACAGCAAAATAGAAATTCATTCTCTCAACGTTCGAATAGATGGGCAATGTCTTTCCAAACGTTTACGTTCGTTTCAACAAACGATCCAGTTAACAGGTTAAAGAGAGCGTGCTACAACAAAACTACTCTGTCTCTCCGGGAGTAATTGCATCAACCTGCATTATACAATAAATTTCCAACCCGTTTCGTTTCTCTTTCCTCTTCCAAAACAATTTGCTCGAAAACAGCGCGGGGCTCGATTTTCCTAAAAGAATCTTTCGCGACTGTGGACTCTGTATGTTCCTCCGTGTACGTGTGAACAATTATTTATATATATGCGTGCGCGTGTGACTTCAACAGTGCCTTCCTGCTTTTACGCTTCTCTCCTCTCTTTCTGTATGTATGTATGTATGTATGTATGTATCTAACGTATGTATATACGTGTGTTGTTCGTGTATCTGTGTATCCGTGTATGCGCGTAGATGCGTATATGCGAAAGAAAATGGTGTCACGAGTGTCGAAATCGCAACGTGCGACCGCCTCTGCGTAGAAATTCGCTAGAGCGTTACGACGCTTCGCGCGAGCTCGCACCGACGCGACGATTCTTCCGTCTCGTTTTCTCGCGTGTCTTTCGTGTTTCTCGCGTGTGCGTGTACGTGTGCGTGTGTGTGTGTGTGTGTGTGTGTATGTATCGTGTCTCTTTCCTTCTCGTGTATTCTTCTCGTTTCATCTTTTTTCTTTTTTCGTATTTTTTTTTTTCTTTTCTTCTATTCGTGTCTCTCGCTTCGTCGTCGTCGTTGATCGCAATCAAGACTCGGTGGAAAATAAATAGACAAGGTAGTACACGGCTAATCGAAATAGATCGATAAGTTAAGTCGTTAAAAAATATATATACCTAGGAATATCATATATACGCGATTATTTTGGGCCCCCCGCGAGTCGCGAATCTAAAACGCCGTTGCTCCGCGCAATTTATAAGAATTCTTTTTTTTTTTTTTGTTCCGTTTATTCTTCGTTTCTCTCTTTCCCCTACTTGTCGTGGTGCTGATTTTCGCGAGACGAGGCTCGAACCATACACACGGAGACACACCCCTGCCTCGTCTTTCGTTAATCCCCGATCTTTCTCATTTTCTTCCTCTATATGCGTGTTTCTTTGTATTTTTTTCCCCTTTTATTTTTTATTGCGTGTACGCGAATGCTTACTTTCTTGTTTCTATTTCTGTTACTCTG
Organism: Bombus bifarius; assembly: GCF_011952205.1. Lineage (NCBI taxonomy): Eukaryota > Metazoa > Arthropoda > Insecta > Hymenoptera > Apidae > Bombus > Bombus bifarius. Next base: position 5,559,854 of record NW_022884505.1, on the reverse strand, counting down.
TTTTTCTGTTTTTTTCATTTTTGTCGCACGTGCTTTTTACTTTCTCTTCCTTTCGATATATTCCCACCCCATTTTAGTTTCTTTTCTTTCTCGGTTTCCCGTGATTATTCCTGCGCTAGCATATTGCCTCTTCCGTCTTCGCAACGATTTCTCGAGCAACTCGGTCGATTTGCTCTGGAAACCTGCCGAACCGTTTGTCGTGGATTCGTTGTTCGTCGATGTTTTCTTCGTTACCATTGCGCAAACAACTGAATCCGGGTCTCTTGACGATCGTTGCATTCCGGGGTGTAAGCACGCATGGTCTTCCCTCGTTCCTCTTACATGCCGTTGATGTCGATCTTAAGGTTGCCCGTTTTCTTCTCTCTTTGATCCCTGCAAGCATCATGAATTTAATTAAAGTACGCCCACAGAAAGAACGCGAGAAAGGCACATGGATAAATTGACCAATTGACTCACTCCAAATATTCCATAGATATCGCCTAAAGCTCGATCTTTCGGTAGATTTTCCTTAATCGATCTCCAAAAGACCGAATAAGATTAAATCTCCGTCTTATAATTAACTCTCGACTGGTATCGTTCAGCCATTTCGGACCACAACGATTCGTAGCTGGATCGCTTGATCTTCGAATTGTTTATTTCGTTTGACTTTATCGTACGAATAAAACGGAGAATGCAAAGTACGAAGCAAAGTAGAATATCGTAAACTTTATCGATCCAACGTAAATTATTATAGTCGTTTACAAGCCAACGTTACTATCCAAGGGTTAATCTTCAAAATATCGAACAAACGAAATTCATTTGTTCCACGAATATAAATATAGCTATGCTTTAAAGGAGGATTAAAATAAAATAATACTTTCAACGAGTTCCAACAACGAGTTTAAGCCGATAAGAGACGGTAAAATCAAGCACGAACGGAAATAGTACGAGTTCTGCTTACTCCGCGCCCTATCGTTTTAAATCGTTCGTGAAAAGCAAAAGAGAGATAGAGAAAATAAAAGAAGAACGAGTAGGACGGGATACGAAATTGTTGTCGGCGTTCGTTCGACGTGAAATCGGAACGGATGAACCAAGTATGAAATGAGCGTTCGCTCGGCCGTTCATCGCGCCTCGTTTGTCTCCATTCCGCCGCTTTCACGGTTTTTGTCCGCGATACCTCGCTGATTTACAGCCGCGAGGAGGATCGTTCGGAGGCCGATCGCGCATCGCCGTGCGTTTTCCAAAATCGCCAAAGTAAAATCAAACCGTTATTCTCCGAAATCGACCAATTTCTACTCGAGATATTTCTCCATTATTTCTTTCTTTCCGGTTATAGGTACAATATGCCAAGGTGCTTTGGAAACAGAAGGTCGTCAATTTTTTACGCTCTCGTTCGACGGTTTGCGAAGAATCTTCGACGTATGGTTTAGCTGGGAAAATACATTTGTTTTTTATTTAAGTTTGTACGAATTTGTATCCTTTCTTATCGAAATATACGTTGAATCCACGTTGGTAAGTGGAATTTTGAAATTTTATACGCGCATACATATAGAAGGTTCTTGGCGAATAAGGTTTTGTACGTAGACGTTTATTAGTTTCCGTTTTAATTTTCTGGTTTATAAGACAAACGTGGAATTTAAAATTTACCTGACAGATTCGTCTTTTCCTTATAGTAAATCCTCTTATCATCTGTACAAACTCTTTGTAAATGCGATTGAAAATATGCAGGTTATAAATTGAAATATCTAAGTCACTGATATAATACGCATACATATGCAGTAATTTCAAATATTCTATCACGAATAGACGTTATAAATTCAATAATTTAGTCAAATTCTATGATAAAAAATAGAACAAAAATCGGTTAATTCGATCGATTTTCTTATAAAAGAAGAATATTATATCGTGCTACGTTTACAGAAAAAAAAAAATCATTTTACGTGGCTGATACGATGTTACATGGTGTTACGTCTATTCGCGTGTAATCGATTCTATTTGGAATACGTTCGGAAATTAACCACAAAATTCTGCTTCGTTTTCCCATATCACGATGTATCCACAGGTAAAATTCGTCCGCTCTACGATCACACGCGTAAAACATCTTCGTCGCAACACCTTATCAATGTTCTTCACGAATCGCCTCTTTTCTTTCAAAAAGCTACCGATCCTTTCTCCAAAGCACCGTGCACAATTCAATTACCGTGAAACAACCTTGCTCGTATCCTTACGTTTGAATCGACAATCGTAAAATCGACAAATCGAAGACAAGCCGTTAATCGTGGCCGTTAGTGGTCGTAGTCAGCTATGATCGCGGCTACGAAAACGAACAGAAATAAACGCTCGTCGAACATCCGGTTTTCGAGAGGTCGCGCGACAAGTTTACCGATTCACCACGAAGCTGTTGGTCGTCGCGTTTTAACGAATCCGTCATTGTCCCGCGGAACGAAAGCAAGAGACAACCTACATTTCATCCCTTTTCGCCCTCGTGAGCCTCTTCCCACGGTTGACGAAGAAGAGACGCCTTGCCATTGAGTAATCTACGTACCTCGTTAGGCCGTGGCTGCATCCGGACTGAAAAGCTCTCTCTTTTTTCTCTTTTTTCATCTTTCTTTTTCAACGCCAGCTTTCGGCGATCCTTGGTCGTGGAGGAAGGAACGAAAGAAGATACAGGACGGTCGCGTCGCTTTTAATTCACGTCGAAATCACGGAGAAAGGACAGAGACGGACAGAGATTTACGGTCGCGTATAAAAATAAGTGGACGAGATGGTGGAAATAGCTGTCGATCGAGTTTCGTTAAATCCGGCTCGTTTACGCAAAAATGTTATTAATTTCGGTTACTTGTTAAATAATTTATTTACTACGAAGATACAGAGGGCGAGTCATAAATGCATGGTCGTACTTCGATGGACGACGAATGTGCACACCGAAGTGAGTGAAAAATGTCTTACGAATATACGTATGTCCTACATACCTCGGTTTGCGAGCGATGCGTTGTGCATCGACACGCGCTACCGCCTGCCTTAAAGCCCACGCTACACGTTGAAACATGTTGCGAATGTTGCGATGCATGCATCGACGCTTAGATTTCACGAATTCTGCGTCAGTTTCTATTTATTTCCGCGTTACCGATCCTTCTCAGTCAGTGGCCCGATACCAACGTCGAAACGCGTCTTTCAAAATGTCAACTCTAACTCTCTCTTATTCTGATTGACGAGAGGTACGTGGATTATCAAAGATGAAAATTACAAAGAAATGGACGAAAAAATGGTTAATCGAGTGAAACAGATTTTCCGAATACGCGCCGTTAAAAGAACTAAAAGCCAGTGAACCGAGCGATTACGCAGAAAATATTTCTATACGGATGATTCTGCTCTTCGACGTCCGTTGGATAAAGTTCGTTTAATCGAAAAACAAAATAGAACGACGAGAGACGCGGTTAGCGCGGAAGTCGATGCGCTCAGCAGCGCCAAGGTTTTAACCACCGGAAAGAGTTACGAAGATATAAAATTTATTACCGCAATTTCACTGCTATTATCGAAGAGTTCGACGATTCCCGAACCTTCTTGAACGCTCGAAATAAATTAGGAGCCTTCTCGAAGATTCCCCAGGGATTCCTTTCGAAAGGAAATTTATTTCCCACGGAATTATATTTGAGAACCTGATTCATGCATCGATACGAGTTGGTTTTGATACCGATACGCATCTACGTATATCGTAAGCTGTATCGTGGAACCTGGGGTGTCGATGCATCGCAATATGTTTCAACGTGTAGAGCTCCCTTTGCATTGAGTTTCGTACTCGCTGGAAAATGTCAGGTATTCATCGAACACTCTCAAATCCATTTTATATCGTTTCTCGTAGATCGTTTACCTGCATTGTTCGCTTACGTCGAATACACGATAGATCTTAAATAGCCCAGAAACAGAAACCTAATGGATTTGTCTTCGCTCTACCTGTTTGCAAAGGTGTTATTAAAGAACGTTCTTATCGTAAGCAGGAAACGGGGCGAACAATTCGAATATTTTTATCAATCAGCCACTACTACCGAAGAACCAAGGGCTCCTTCGGACTCACCATATATATCGTCGATATTTCCTCCACTAGATGGATCGATGTATATTGTCACTGCATTGTGATCGTTAATATTTATCGACAAATCGCAACGACGTTGAGAACCTTGAAATATCGACGATATCGTTGATCGTCCAAGGGCATAAGACTTTTTTTTACTTATTTTAACGTGTAAATTCAACCTTCTTGAAATGGACGGACATGTATTTACGACTCACCCTGTATAAAGCTAGCACCAGTTCGATGGAACTTTATCGATATTGCTTCAACTGCCTGTCCACTTATTTCTGTCGCCGACTGTATATAGCAAGGGAGACAGAGACAAGGAGCGAGAAAGCGGTTCTAACGCGTCGGATATTCTCCTTCAGCAGCCACGTCCGTCTTGGTCGCGCCGCTTCGAAGGCGTCTCCGTTCCGGTTTTAGGCGAGATGAATTAGCGACGACGCGTTTCGTTGCAACGTTGTTGCCCAGCCCCCAAGCAGATTCTCTATCGATCTCCCTAATTTCACCGAGGGGAAGGTCGGGCAAACTGGCCTGCTTTTTTAGACAACGGACTTGGTCTCGCTCGATCGAATCGTATATTCGCGAGGATAATGCGTTGCTTCCGCGACCTATATTTTTGGCATTGTTGGTTGGATGCCGTTCTAGTTCTAGTTCTCGTATATTACGCTGTACGTTAGCTAGTAGCTCCAATTACGGTTAAGACAATTACAGGGTAATTTTGTTCTTTGCACTTGCGTTATTTAGAATTTGCGTTATCTCTAGAAGTTTACGGTGAAACGACTTTATACGATTCAACGAAATTAAAAGGAAGGCTTTAGATTTCGTTTAACAAGTTTCTAACGATGACGTATTTGTGATATAGCATTTTGTCTGTAATTCTAGTATCTTGTGGCTCTAATTTGGGTGGTTGACTAATACGTATAAAGTTGAATTGTTCGTGTACAAATTGTCAAAATAAAATTTGTTCCCAACTAAATGTTTATTAAATTTGTTCTCCTGTTAAAAAATAAGAAATATCAAGTATCAAGTACTGTGAGTAATTGTAAGTACGATTGGCAAGAAAAATGGTTAATATTTTTGTTTCGAGTTATAAACGATCTCTGTATCGCGAATGCTGTTAAATTAGGGTCGTAGAGAGCAAAGAAAAGAGAAAAGAGATCGCGAGCAATCCGGATGCTATACGTCTTGCACGATGATACGAGAATTTATCGTAAGACCACGATGATGTACGATACTTTGCTTTAGAAGCGTGCCACGCGTAGATTCTTCACGATCACCGATTCCACTCGTATTATAGTTTCGACTTCCTCCATTCGATTACTCGAGGAATTTATCTTTACGAATACAAATCGAAATACGCAGTCTTTACATTTCTCCTATTTACTTTTTCCACGACGATTACGAGAATAAATAATGATTAAATAATTAGTACCAGCGAAGTGGAACGACGTTTAATAATCAAATATTTACGCTGGATACTTTTACAACAATGTTAAAAAATGTTTCTCCAACATGTATTTCTTTCTCATATTAGAACGAATTTAAATAATTTCCTGCTTTCTTACTATTACGAGGATATATATTCGCGTTAATTATTTATTTTCATACGTAGGTGTTTCACAATTTTTCGTAATAAAATTCCATGCCGTCGTTGTTTCCTTGTAACAGGGATGTATTGCAATATCGCGATAATCTGAAAATATTCGTACCTAAAGAAGGTTTAAAAGCATTAAAGTCGTCCTATTCTAACGAACTTTATCCATATTAAAAATGTCTCACGATCTTACGGCTATCTTAAAATTACAATAACTTTGCAAGAAAATCTAAAGGTGTATTCGTATCGTACGTGTATTTTTCTTAGTTCTTGTTAATAGAATTCACCTGTCTCGTTATTCTTTTGCAATTAGTCATCGTTTCACAGTTATCCGACCTTCCCCCGAGAATCTCCAGCAACAAGACCTCTACGAAAAGCGCGGCAGGATACGGTGCAAGGGTGTCGTATATCAAAAGACCACGTTCAGGGAGGAAAATACAAAAAAAAAAAAAAAAAGAGGAATATAAAACAGACAAGAGGACGGAGCAAAAATGAACGAGTAAGTACTATGCGTCTCAAGCAACACAGTGAAAGACCGAGCAGAACCGGAACGAAAATCGACAACGGGAAACGAAGGACGTGAAAATGATAGAGTTTCCTATTACAATTCTCTCATATCATTACGTGTCAAACCATTTTCTGTTTGAGAAAATCATTAAAATTGAATTTAATCTGTTTTGAATGAAATATCTTATCAGGAGACGATCTTTGTATTTTTGCTTTTTAATATAATGCTATTTTCAAGTTTGTTTAAATAGTATTGTATTTAGCATTATACGGTAACACTGCTATGATGTGATCGATATAATAGCGCTGTTATAATACTATTTTATAAACAGTGTTACTTTTTCAGCTTTCTTCCAAGTATGTATACCAAGTTAATTTTGAAACTACGTGCATAGACCCATGTAGATCATGCAAAATCATCGAAGACCACGTAGAATCGCTATAAGATATTCTCATCGAAACAGAATAAGTTTCGTTCGAAAAACTTCTTCGATCAACGAAATAGTCCGAAGGATCGAACGCCTTAAAACGTTCAAAGTATATAGTAAAAGTTATAAGTAAAAAAGTAAAATCTTCCAAATAAAAACGACAACGCAAAAAAGGAACAAAACCAAGGATACGACAAACGAATCTGCGTAGAGACGATCCAATAACCTCGAAGAGCAAACGTCGAACAGAGTCAAGAGAGACAGAGAAAAGAAGAAAAAGAAGAAACAAAGGAAAGAACAAAAAGCAGAACGTGGAAGAAAAAGTTAGAGATCGGCAAGTTGTTGTGCACGATCCATAGGCGATTAGCGGCAAATAATAATTGGCAATTGGCGATACTAGTGGACTCAGCTAGCTCGCGATACGTCCAGCCATCGATCGCGATCGAGGGATTTACGCCCGATCGATCGTCGCGCGTTTTCTACTGCCAGGAGACACCGTGCGACGTGTCTTACCGACAAAGTTATTGATCGATCTTTAGATCGATCGAAATCGAACTGTCAGCTAATCGATTGCGAGTCTATCGCTGAGGCCACTGTACTGTAGGGAGCTGTGGTAAAATGCCCCTGAGAATTATCGGGAAAGTGGAAAAATATTTACAAATGTCGTTACGTGCTGTTATGCTATTGATGTACGGGTTGACACTGAAATGGCATCGTCCGGAAAGGGATGATTCCTCGTGAAAGGAGGTGATCGAAGAGAACAGAGTACATTTTTATTACATTTTTATCGCGTCTCGAATAGCAGGTGTCTTCGAGAAAGATAATTTACTAAAATAGGTTTTAATATGAGAAGCGCTGGGACGCTTGTAGATACCTTTGAGTGTATATTGTGTGTGTATTATATAAAACATTTTGAAATTTCATTAGAATGACACGCGATTATTGTAATTATGTTGGTAAGTTTTGAAGGAAATTTGAAAGAACACGATATTTAATACTCTTCAGTATACATCTCATAGAGACTACAAAAGTATTTAAACAGTCAATTGTAAATTACGTTGATAAGCCTTATCATGTTCATCTTATGCGTTTAAGATGATTGTATACTAACTTTTTTGCCGAATATATATGATTAGTCGTGTCTTATAACGTTAACGAAAGTTTAAAACGTCTTCTACATAGCACGATATACGTATCGAAGTTCTTTACGATGAGCGTCGAAATACTTTCGTGAGTCACTCCACATAGAGAATTATTTCTGTATTTAATTAGAACGAAGGAGTACGTAAGGAGAGATAAACACAGAAAAGAGAAAATACGAGGGAAGCTCGCTTCCATCTACGATACGACGATTGCCTTTACTCCGAAGAACCAAAGCGCTACGCGCGGGACATTTACTCTGTGCTCTTAAACTTGCTTTTGTTCAAAAAACCATCCCGTTTCCAATTCTGCCATGATTACCAGGTCACCGTAAAATGCGTGACAGGAGAGCAAATGGAGGCAACAGTGACACATCCGGTCAAGCCTGTCTCGATGGTTCCTACTTTATAAAAGGAGAGAGGGAGCAAAAGTAGCGACAAGATCCTCGTTCTTTCCAGAGGCATTTCGTCCAACTCCCAACGGTAATACTACAATGTCCGGCAACGAAAACGCAGATCTGTGCTTCGTGCAGTTTCATTGGAATCTTCGACGGTTCTTCGTTGATGGATCGAATGGTAAAACGAGATCGTAAAAAAGAAAAGTGGTGTTGCGAGGGAGCGAGGAGAACGAAACGGTATCGAGTGACAGACGAGGATCGACCGAAGGGACATCGATGGCCCATAAAGAAATTCCTGATGTTTAGCCCTCGGTCGGAAATCGTAAGGACGAAAAGGAAAATAGCGGGATAAGAACGACAGAGAAAATGCAAGAGAAAATTCGCGATGATCGCAAGGGTGTCGTTGATCAACGAGATAAGGAGTCGAGGTAGGGGAAATATCTTGACAAAAATCGAGATAAGAATCGAGATAACGCAAAGGATGTGTCGCACAGGGTCGCTGCGTTTTCGTCGGGATGTGTACAGGATGTCTGTAGCGGCTAGCGTAGCATAAAATGAAACCTACTTCGATCCAGAGATTTGTAAAGCCCACCTCGGCCATTTTTGACTTTGCATATTCGATTCGTATTGCTCCCCGGTCGGAGGAGAGGAGAAAGGATCCTTGGAGAGTGGCCATCGCCTGGGCCGCGTAGCGAACGTCTTGGTATTCGACAAAGGCCACTGGCGACCCTCCCTTCGTGTGCATACGAAGCCGGGAGAAACCAGGAAAACTGTGCATAAATAAGAGAAGCGTACAATACGTGCTCTAGTTAGTTATGACAGACGGTACTCTGGTCAAAAAGAGAAGGGCCTCTGTGTGTGTGTGTGTGTGTGTGTGTGTGTGTGGTTACGCGTGTGTTCGTTCGTCCATTTCCATGTTATTGCCATGTCGAGAAACTGCGGTGACGCTGATCGAACAGCGTGGAACGAGACATCGTGACATATTTCAATGCAATTTTCTTCGAAGTCATTGAAAGGTGATCTCGTTTGCTAGAGATTGTTTCGATGGTTAGAGACGGAAGAAAGATTAGTAAGGACTAGATACAGGAAGAATCGTGGTTACCGTGCCCGGTATTGTGTTTGATCGATCAAATATTCTGCTTTGCAGGATTTGCGAAGGACTTGCTAAAACACGCCAGTTTTTAATAGATAAGTGCGATAGATCGATTTGATACGGAACGATTTAACAGGTAGATGATATTTTACAATTTGTTGTTTCATTTTCAAGATACGAACAAAATTTCGGATGTAATTCGCGTATGTTCGTTATTAGGCTACCGTTTGATGCAACACGGGGCAAACATTTAACGATAACTTTATTAAAAACGATCAAAGACAAAGCGTAAAAGGCTTTCTTCCGATCGACGAAATTCAGCTTGAACATTAGCGGAACAGGCTCATCGATTCGTCATACTACATCGTTCTTGGTAAGATTTAGATCCGTTTGGCGTGTATGAAGACCGATTACCGAGGAATTTATATCCGAGCCGGACCGATCGGCCGGTTACGACGCCATTAACGGAAGTATCGATATCGATTACGCTTGATTTACCGCGATTCCACCAGGTACCGCGTTAACCACGGTAAATTTCGATTCTTCCAATTACGACACGCGTCCATTATGGTGGGACTTGTCGATAGATACTTTCGTTGCTTTCTTTTTTCACCTCTGATGGAAAGAAACTGACGAATCGTCTCGCGATCGAAGATCGTTTTAACATTGGCACCATACATGCGATATTTTTATTAAGGATATTTGCTATTTGCAAATATTGATCGAATACTCCGCATTGGCTGTACTATTCAAATGTATTGGGTTGGCAACTAAATGATCGCGAATTTTGTCATTAGGTGGTAACGACAAAATCCTTCAGTTCAATCACTTAGTTGCCAATCTAATATTGAAACGGGCGTTAGGATACGCGATAAACGGCGTGATAAATATATTCTGATTAAAGCGTTAGGATTTTTGAGCAAATATTTGACATTTGCGTTAACAATTTCTTATTTGTACCGAGTAGTAAACGTGGCTTCGATTTGACACTGTAAACCTGTACGTATCAAAGTTATGTGTATGTATTGGAGAATTAAAAACCTACGAGCAATTATTTTATGGAAATTAAGCATCTCTGATTCATATTTATTCAAACGTACATTTATTAACATACCTATTTATGCGTATCTCATTCGTGCAAAAGTTTCATGAATTCAATACGCCCGTATTGAATTTATCGTACGCGTATATTTAATTACACACGTACAAATTATCGCCCTGTTCAATTTTAAATTTCAAGTAATTTATAAAATCTGAGAAAATAGAAACTTTATCTTGTTTTAAACGGACAAAGTAGAAAAAAATGAACAAATTATACGAAACTTCTATAAAACAATTAATACACACGATATTATCGAAACGATACAAATATGCAAATATTAAATAACGCATGTACGGAGCAGGAGTCAAAGTCTCATTGTCTTTTCGTGCGCGCGATGCTCGTTCGCTGTTTTGCGATGCGATCACCGTGTGCGTTTGCTGCGTATACGTGTATGTGTATGTTAGAGTGTGTCGATCAATGCCACTAAATATCTCGATACGTGGTTACGGGTACTAGCACAGGTGCGTCTTACGGCTACGAACTACGACTGGTGGCAAAAAATGAATCAGCGAATGTCAGTGATGTACGTTTCTTGGAGGCAGTGCTGTTAATCCGGTTTCAAGAAGCTCTCTTTTAGATACGTTTGCAATCGTATTTAAACGCTAAAACTACCAATGCTCGAAATAAGCGAACCGTAGTGTTTAATAAAAATATCGAATTTTGTGGAATTTGAAATAAATGTAAATTTTATAGAATTCTCTAATACAATTTGAAAGAAACGCTCTAACAGAATTTTAAAGAATTTTTTGTCGCAGAAATTTTTAGGGATTTTTGCGCGATTTTGTTCTGTACTTTTGTTACCTGTAATTGCTTTCCCGTAATTTTTCTGTAGATGAAGACTACGTTTTTTCCTTTTGATTTTCTTGGTACAAGTTTCATACACTAGTCGGTGGTAGTTTTAGCGTTAATATACATATATGTACAGACGAAATGGAAAGCCGGTTAAAACGTTCAACCGTGAATGTTAACCCCCTGTAATACCAATGTAACTTACAAGTTACATAACCACGTGTCTACTTCGTTTAAAATTTCATTTTACTCGCTTGCTGTGTTATACCGTGGTATTTTATTGATAATATATCATATTATGCTAGCACCAAATTATCCATAAACAAATCTTTTCCCTTTCATAAAAGAACCCCTTTAGAGGGTTGAGGACGCGTTAAAACGGGTGTATCGTACGCGGAGATAGAGATAGATAGAGAAAGAGAGAGAGAGAGAAAGAGAGAGAGAGGAAATACGGCTGATTCGGCGCTGACCTATATCGCTCTCTTAAATTTCTAGTCGCGTAATTGTTTCCAGAGCGGAGTATGGTAGATTTGTCATTTCCAGTTCACCGCACTATGGCCCGGATGTTCTTGTAAAAATTCCACAATTTTGTCCATGATGATAACTAATGTTTGATCTTTAATTTACCATCTTGCGATTCTCTATGGACCCGCAGATACGATAAATCTGTGTTTCGTTTAAGGGAGATTAGTAAGCGCGGTATTTCTATAGAAATTTCGTATTTGTATTATTCATTCATTCGAGCTGAATCGAATCGATTTGAAGAAGATTGATCAAACTTTTGGAGGTCGCGGAACTAAAACAAATTTGTCATATAGAGTGACTGCAAAAAATGTTTGCGCATATCTCTATTTTCTAGCCAAGCGATTTTTATCAGCTTCTACGTTTTAGTTTTGTACGAATCATCGCTAAGTGATACGAAACTTTATGTTCTTGGATTTAATCGATTAGTGTGCAAATACTACGATAAATAATGGCGTGCAAATGCTTTTTGTAGTCACTGTGTATCAAGGCATCGAAAGAAAGAATCTAACGATTAAACTATATTAATTAATTAAATCATATAACGATCAAATGTGCACAAAAAATTACACATTAATGCCAAAATCCTTTAAAAATCTAAGTCAATTTATATAACAAATTGTGGATACACCTGAAACGCAGTTTCCTTCCGTTGTGTGTGACGGAGTTCCCCAACTTATAATCCTCGAGAGGTTGCCGTAACAGAAGGCTTAAATTGTAATTAGCATCCTAATGAAAGCAAGCCTTTCTTTTATAAAAAAAAAAAAATTAGTAAGGAGAAATTGGTAATAATTAGTAACGAGAATTACATACCATAATTAAACATAAATACTTATATAAATAACACCTATACCAAGAAACAAATTGGAAACGAATTAAATGAAATATAAATAAAAAATCAGGTATTTCGCGATAAAACAACCAGTAAATAAGTTGCCGCGGTCAGGAAAATGGGTCGATGTCTTTATCATCGTATTCGTTGAAAGGATAAAACGATCTCTTCACCGCGGTATTCATACGTTATCCGAGAGATGGCAAAAAGTGATAGATTTCAATGGAACACGCTTCGATTAATCCTTCGAGCACGAGTACGTTTTTATAAATCGTTCCCTCCAAACGCAAAAAGATGGCAAATTCAACGCAATTATCGATACGCGACGTCGCTCGCCAACGACAGACGTGTTTCGCGAAATTTTCGTTTTCTCGTCTATCGACGGCAGTCGTATTTAAAGGGTTAATGCCGTTAAAGCGTTCTTATCGTATAAAACGTATTTTCGTAAAAGGTCGCGAGAACTTATTCATACGGCTGACAAAGAGAGTAACACGCAATGAAAATACCGAAACCCGAAAAGGAAGAAAATAGAAGTCGATCGACGTACGAGACGTCCGGTTCGAAATTAAAATCGCTGAAGGCTGAACGGGGTCGAGTCATCCCCCTGTACCAGAAACGAGCTCGCCATTCACGGCGTAAGCGAAACTGCGGGCCAACGGTTCTTGTATCGCGATGAATGAACTGGATATGACGTCAGTCGTCCGTATCTGACGCAACGTGTTCCGTATCGATTTCCTCTTTCGCATCGGCGCCGAAATAGCCGACAAGCATAGAAATCGCGAGTCGAACCGCGTCTCTCGGCGCGCCAGTTTTTTCTCGCTTTTCTTTTTCGATGCTTTCTTCTTCCGAGGTTAAATCGACATCGATTCTCCCGTTTTCCCTCCTTCGGTCTTTCCTTCTCCCCGAAACGAGTCGTCGATCGTTAAAGAACGCGGGCGGAGACCAGCGAAATCGAGCGGTTTATCGAGGTCAAACGCACTACGTCGAAGGAAAAGAGCGAGAAAGATAAGAAGAGCGCTGCCTCCGCGTTTTGCATAATTAACACGCAGAATCTCGTTATATCCGCGAATCTCCGGTTTGCGCGTATGAATTCGCAAATAGCTGCGCGAGTTGATTAAACGCGTTTGCATACGCTCGGACGATGTTTACGTTTCTCCGTTTGGGCAGATTTTCGTTAATCCGATTGTTTCTTGCGGAGAAACTCGGTGTTAGTTTGTTTCCCGTTAAACCGTTCGAAGTGGATGATGCGCCAGATGCAGTCCATTCGAAATATTCGTCGACGCGTACTACGGTCCTTTTACTATGATCGTACCACGAAATTTCTATAAATTTCTTTCCGTGTTCCCTAAATAGAAACGGTCGCGACTAATGAATTATCGATTATTCTAAATGACGTTGTCTGTTTACTGGAGAAATATGGAAAGAATTTCCCGGATGCAAGCAGTCGCGATCTAACACGCGGTCGAACGCGTGTACTCGGTGTCGTGGGAAGGTTCCGCATGACGGGGCAGGCAAAAATAATTTGCTACGCGACCGCGAAGCGTAATGTCCGCCGGAGATAACATACTTCGAGACTATTTGCTCTCGTATCCGTACATGCATCTGTACACAGAAAACTACGAGTCGAACATCGAAATACATTTCACGATTAGCATCAATTTTTTCCGTTCAATTTCAAAGTTTCTTCTTGTAATATGCGCCGAATATTCAACGTAATAATTGAAAATTTTAGTAAACTTGAAAAAATTAATCTTCACGCGAGCTTGAAAGCAAAGATACGAATTAAAATTGTAGGATGAGCGTGTCGTTTATGGAGCTTCTATTTTGAACAGAAAGACTTTGAAAATCAACGAAGCATGGCGTGGTTGTTTGACTGATTTGACTCGGTCTAATAAATCTCGTCGCACGCTTTCGAGATTATGCACGATAGAGAGACCACTGGATAACGCTGGATCGAAGCTGGATATATTCCTACGGGTATTAAATATTTTATTTATTTTTTTTTTAACACTCGAGATACGCGATTTTTATATTGCAAATAATTTTCGAATAATAGCTAGAATAATCATTTTTCCAAGTACGAATCGATATCTTTTATATCGTTTCTATCGCCTCAATCTTTCTTTGATCTGTGAACTTTATTTTGTATTTTACAAACGTTATATCATCGCGCGTGTAGTCAATGATTATATTTAATACTATATCTAGGCTTGAAATAGTAAAAATAAGATTCTTATTTACATACGTTATTAAATCTGCAATTACAAATTTTTCGAATCTAAAGTCAAACCACACCCAGTTTTAAAGACGAAATCAATGTTTTCTAATCGAAGCTTCTTATAAAATACAATCGCACTTTCTACAAACGTTTCGTACAATTTTAATTCATCTTTTTCTACAAAATGATTATCCAAATTCGAGTTATAAAATTTTCTACATCCGTAGATGGTCTGGCGCGAGAATTATTCTATTCGAAGTTGTGAAATTGAATATTTAATTCTGTCTGCCCCAACCACGCGTTCTCGAAACGTAATTTACGAGGTGTAACGCGTGTCGCGATAAAAGTGTCGCGTGTCAATTAGCGCACGTGGCGTAGAGTCAATTTTAGCGGACCGCGTCTCCGATTTCGTTTTTGGAGGAGGAATTTGTTCGAGAAGTCATTATTTTAATCTACGCAACTTCCACCAGCTATTGTTGGACTTTTTCTGTTCTCGTTTTCGTTACCGGTACAAGTTTCTTCTACCTGATTAAATCCGGAAGACCAATCGTATAAACACAAATTTTACACGCGTCTGAGCTTTTCTCGTGAAATCGTTCGCGATCGAAGATCGGCGTTACCCTGTCAGGATGCTAAATTCGTAAAATTCGTAGATTTACCGTAGAATTGTATCAGCGTAGGAATTTTTTTACTTCTCTAACTACAAAAATTTGTATAGAATTATTATTGACCACAAATATTGGTAATAATATTTCCACGCTAAAAATGTTAAAAATTATAGTATCGTGTAAAAAGTTCTTAATATTAAATACCACGTCAGGTAGAATAATTTGCAATCTACTCCGATAAATGTTTATTATTCCACTCTATAGGAAAGATAATGTAGTTTGAAAATCAGGTATATTTGTATAGTAAGAAATTATATCTTGAGCACCGATTGTAAATTCCGGTGATTTGATATTTCCCCTTCTTTTTAGAGATTATTTTATTTGCTTAGAGTATCGATCATTTAGGCGTAATTGGTCTAGAAAATCCGAGAAACTTGAAACTGGTAGAACTCTCGTAACAAATTTTTTCTGTAACAAGCCTAACATGGACAATTGAAATCTCATACTTTTCTAAACCTACGTAACCCACAATTTCATTTATAATCCAAACGAATTATTTATTTCCAATCGTTCGACCAATTATTTTATCTATAATCTCACTCGATGAATTTGCTTATAATTATTTATTCTAAATCTGCACACCCTACAATTTCATTTACAGCCCAAATCAATTATTTACTTATTCCCAATCCTCTGACCAATTATATATTTCATTTACTATCTTAATCAATAAATATCGATCGATCAATAAATTTCAACCTAACTATCTATGAACCTACCTATGTGTACATTTCTATCTATTTATATAAATTTCAATCTTTTAACTCTCTCGATCGATAACCCTAAAGCATCGATAGTATGGTTTTACAATACAGACACTACCGATCTCATGTCCAAACTTCTCGATATCCGTGCAACACATACCCCGGTCACAATTTGGAGTCCTTCGAGTCTGTTTGCTATTCTTATAAACAGCGACCGCGAGTCTGTCTCGCGGTTGAGTTTCACGAAACTTTTCTAAAGCCTCGAGAAAATAAGGATCGTACGCTGGAAATATACGGAGACAGAGGTACGCGTGTATGCACAGCACGCGACGCTTGACGCATAATAAAAAGAGTCGAACGGACAATTTTTGTTCGACTCGATAGCTGTAAAGATGGAAATAAAGGGGTTGTGAACGATGGTGCGTATTTCTAACCTGCTGAAGATGTCCTTGAGCTCGTGCTCGGACACGAACTGGCCGAGGTTCGCCACGAACAAGGTGGAACAGGGCGCGTTGCTCACTGCTATGTTCGGCTGGGACGAGGGTGAACCTACCGGCGATGCCAGTGCCGGCGAAGGTAGGAAATGGGGCAGCGACGCGTGTATCGACGTCAGCGTCGTAGGATGCGGCAGAGACATGGGCGCCTGGAAAAAGAAAAACACAAATTTTTCAGCGTTATTCGCGATCTTCGACTCGATTCGACTCGATGTTGGGCATTCGTGTGTAGCTCTGGCTCGGTGAACGACTCTGTTACTTGAGAATATGAACGTTTTCGTGCACGTTATATTTACTCGCATCATTGTAATTTTATCGTTTCGTCCCCTCTATTTATTAGATTCTTATATTTATTTACTATTACTTTCTTCCTCTATATATATCTTTACGTACAGGTACCTCGATCTATATATACAGGGTGTCCCATTCAATCATCAATCACCAACGTTGCATCTACGCTACGTTTCATCGATCCCTTTTTCAATTAATTTGCATCGTCGAATTTTTGTATATTTTTCAATATCCTGCATCTGAGAGGAAATTCCAGAGAATTCGACTAATATCTTTCACATCGCTTCCATTTAGACCTAAAAATTTTATGAAATTGCAGGAAGCTAAAGTATCTATAAATTACGATGAACTAATGTTCGGTCTTTAATGGTTTAATTACTCTCCTATTTGCGATGATACTAAGTATGTTTCAGAGAGGAGTTGCGTGGTATCGAGGACGTACTGCGTTTTTATCTACTCGATGCTGCGATGATCTTAAAATGTTCTGTAAAAGTGACGTTAGAATTTTGAAACGGACCTCCATTTTTTATTACGTATTCTTGTAGCTTACATTCAGACGTTTTCGAAACACTAGAAACTCGCGTTTTTCGCACTATCCGTTACCGATACATTTACTTGAAAATTTAACGTTATCAAACGTTATCCAATGTAATAATAGTAAATAATTGTTCATAACGCTACCATCGATACGGCATTGCCGAAACGCGAGATTGCAGTTTTTTAACACGTCCAAAATAGTTTAGATAATTTCTTGTGTCGCTTTGTCGAATTTGAAAATTTATATTTCACTCTCTTGTATCATCACAAATAGGAGAATAATTACGAGTTAGATTAGACACTCTGTATGTAACGATCTCCATTTTGGCGTTATTGCTAAGAAATAGACTCGGTTTTTGCAGTAGTAGCTAGGTTCCTATTTATATTTATTGAATACTAGATTCCTGCACGGTAGAATTCCATTTACCTGAAGTTTCCTGGGGGATAAGCAGTTTATACAATAGCGGTTCATTAATTTTTCACGCAACCAAGCATTTTTCCTTCGAACAACTGAAACTCGCGTTCAGATCGACGATCGCAATCGAGGACGGTTTAGTTAGTCAGGTGTTAATTAAAAATTCGTTCCAATAAATGCAATTCTACTCTACTTATACTTATTTATCGTTAGATTACGAATGTTTATACGTTTTTGTGAGATTTAAGGATGCAGGACAAAGTACGCGTGATGTCCAAAAGTATGCGAAAAGTTCAAAGTACCCGTTACGACGTTTGCAGTGGCTGAGACAAATTGAGAAAAGTTACATATTTAGTTGAAAGATACGAAAATTTGTTAGAGATTGGAGATCAAAGACTTTATTTGGCACGTTTGGAGATACAGAAAAATTTCCTAGGAAATTGAAAGCAACCGTTTATTCCGTACAAAGGGATAAGAGAATTTCCATACAAAATGAGTTCTATTTTCCATTTTGATTTTAAAGTGGTGAAATTTACAGTGACGTTGTATCGATCGTAGTATTATACGTTTCGCATTCTTCGTTCAGATCTCAGTTGTGTTCGAACCATATTTAGGTCGCGTCTAAATCAATTAGAAAAGGTTAATCGCAGTTAACGATCTTAAGAACGCAAGAATAACCGTATAACTTGATTTCAAAAAAATGTCAAAGTACATAGTCGATTATTCGAGTTTCGCGCTTTCATATTCCCAAAAGTAACAGAGGCGTTCACGAGCTTCGTTTTACGTTTCATGCCTTATTTAACCACGTCTACTCTTCGACCTATCTAAACGTCCACAAAAACGAACCAAGTCTATTTCTACTTTCTTTTTTCTTCAAATTACTCTCGCATTTTTCTTACAATATTTTTTTCTTTTCAAGAAGAATCCCTGACGCGGTAACACGGTGTACTTATGTGTAAACAACGAATGACATTAATATCGCCTAATACTTCGTGATTTACGTACAATTTAGATGTAATCGACGAAACAACGCAGGCCTGTACCACTGAAACTAAAGTCCATGACCGAGTTACCGAGCGTGGATTAATTAACGCAAGAACCGTGTTAAATACGAATGCAGCATAATTTGCAGCAACGTTACAAGAAGCGGCTTCGCGATTAACGATCGAATAACCGAGAAATAATCTCGGCGGTCAGCCGGATTACTTTTTATTCAGAAACGCGCGAGTCCATAACCACTTTGTAATTTCAAGTCCAATTATTTTCCGAAAAGTTATCTCTCGTAAAAAATACTATCCAAAACTATCTGGTTATTTCCTTACTCGAGGCAGAGACGACGGTGCATCTTTACCCATTTATGGCAGATTAAAAATCGCAGAGATACTTGCAATGTACATAACTGCTGGAACGGTTGAACTCTTTGTTAGGATGGAATAGAATCATTGAAATAATTTGATCGTTTATTAGGATAATTCCACTAATCCAAATTCTTCAGGCGGATATTCTTGAATTTTAGTACAGGACTACAATGCGTATTGTGCAAAAAATGTTTGAGATATTTGAATTCGAGCAAGACGTGCTGCGGAAATTCTTGCTAGAGCGTACCGTGTCGCGCAATCAATTCGCAATTTCACGTCGTAACATATCGTTGTTACCATAATGCCCGTGTAATTATGTATTGCGCTACTTGTTTCGGAAATCCTGTATTGCTGCATCGTTGCTGCGTTTTCTTTTGTCGAGCGTTGCAAAATCGACTGCTCGACCTGCCTCGATTTTCTTTACGCCGAAACATATCGCGAACCAAAAAGTGAAATCCCGAACAAAAAGTACTTTTATTCGTAAATGATGATAATTTTGTCCACGGTATGAAACTTATTAAAAACGAAAGTATCTTTATTCGTAAATCGCGATGAATAGCCTCCACCTCGAATCAAATTATTATGCAAATATCTTCGAGCGTGTCTTAACACTGCGGCGAACGTTATTATTGTAAAATAAATCAAAGGAAGAAGGATTTTGAATAAAAACTTATCGAAGACGAGAGTATTTGTATCGATAAACCGCGATGAATAGTTTCCGCTTCGAAAGGAATTTTTACATAAATATTTTCCAGCGTTTTTTTCCCAACGATAACAACGAATACAAAGAAGTTCTTTCAATGGACACTCGTCGAGCAGGAAAGTATATTTTTTTTATTCCCAGATAATAACGAATAATATTTCGATTCGAAAGGAATTTTTCTTTTTAATGCAAATTTCCCCGACCAGCTTTTTTTTTTTCAACGATGTCACGAACAGAAACGGAATTAGGAAAATCTCGAGTCACTATAGGAACTCTTCTGAAAGCAGAACGCAAAAAGTTCGCGAGTGAAATATTCTCTATTTAGCCGAGCTTTCGCCTCGTTATCACGTCAAGCGGATTCCGTGGAACATTTTTATTTCGACCGAGGAAAATAGTGGTATTTACAAGCGGTTGAAACGGCCGTTTCAGGTCGAACCCGAGATGCTTCTCTCTCGTATTATAGAATTAAATAAACGTCAATATTTATTCGTTTAATGTTACCGCCTATAAAACTGAACGTCAACCGTCCGTCTTTATTAATTCAGTGAAAAGTTAAACAGTTTTCAAGCGCCGTCTCTTTAATACGATCCCCTTTCTTTCCTTTACGCTCTGAAGTTCTTTAATTACGTTGCCAATCTCACTGAAATCCGCTCTATCGTTTAGGTAGTAAATAATCGAACTGATAATCGTGAAACAATAGGAAATACGATGTTTCCGTTGGATGCTTTAACGGAAAAACTTTTTTCCACGTGCAATTATTTGGCAATTAGTCGATCGAAATGATAGCGGATTTGTCAATTATCAGGTTCTGTGCCGCGTGGGCGCGTCATTGACTCGACCCACGTTCGATATCAAACGTAAAACTTCCGTTGAATAACGAAATATGACGGTGGTGTAAGATACCTGACTTTCACATTTGCAACGTCGAACGAAGAGCAAAAGAAAGAGGAGGAATACCGCGAAACAGTTTTATCAAGAAAATCAATATCCAGTTATTTAGGTGGTTAATAAACAATGATATTCTAGTTTTAGTTGCCACCGACAAAATATTTAGACGCCGTAAAGTAACGATATTGGATCTAAAAATTGCCCTTATCTTTCAAACGATTAAATTATCAACTGTTTTTGAAACACGATTCCAAATTACTAAATGTATTCTACGTACAATACAAATTCCTCGATTGGCAATCGCTTATTTATCAATCAATCGTTAATCATTGATCGGTCTTTTCGATCGGTCTTCGATCTACAACTAAGAAGAAAGAAAGGAAGAAGGGGCATAAGAAACAACAAATCAAAATTATCTCTATCATTTCCACTGGAGTCGTCACGTTCGACACGTTTCCGCGACTAACGCCGTATACCGTTTGCGATTTCTGTTACATCAAAACGAATGTATCTGGAAGCATCTCGTTCGAAAAACCTTTTTTCTCTTTAATCAAACCTGCTTTCACCATTCGATTTATTTCGACACGCGGAATCGGCCTATTTTCGGTTCTGTTTAAAAAACAAAAGAAAAAAACAAGTCGAAATAAAAATTGCCACGATACACGACGGTCCGCCGAACGATCGTAGCCCGCTTAAAACGTTTTCAACGACCTTTAATTTATTTTGACCAGGGGCACAGTCACTCCACTTTCAAATCCTTTTTTCCCCAGTTTTTTTTTCGCTACGGACAAACATTTCTCGATCGGACGAATTTTTCGTTCTATCAGTCAAAAGCATATATTTGTTGTTGTTGTTGTTCGTGTTGTTGATGTTTTTGACTGATATTTTTCCACGTTGTCACGGTAGCCGACGAAGAAAAGCTGTTCGATACGGTTTGGCGATGGTGCGTGATAGGTACCCGCGTGAACCTGGTACAGAACTAGGCGATATTAAAAATCAATAGGTGCTGGCCGTTTCCCCAATTCGTACCCGGTTGTACCAGCATCGTTCTTACTTGCCGTTGAGAAATCAGCCAGACACGGTGCCTGCCTGAAAATTTCGCGATACACGGGAAACAAAGAACGGGAAGCAGAAAGAAACGAGAACGAACAGAAGGAAGAAATAATTTCTTCTTATTTACGACTGGATTTAATAGTCGCGATAATTAACCCGCGGCCGTAATTAACTTCCGCGAGCTTTACTTGCAAGGAAAGTCTAGAGGTCTTAAAATCGATATCGTCACGCTCGCGATCGAGTAACAAGCGGCACGAGCGATTCTTTCGCCGTATTCGTCTTTCATTTAAGCTGAAAAAGACGCCGTGTTTCCGTCTTTGACATTTAGACGGTCCTCTTTGCAGGGTTTGTGCGATATCTACATAGAGTAATTTCGCTTTGAGTTGTTGTACGAGTTTGTGTAACTTTTGGGGTAATTTGTTCGAATACTCTGTTACGTTTTAGATGTCGTCACGTTCTTCCAAACACCAACGTAGCCAATTATTGTCGGTTTTTAAGACTTTTCGTCATTCGTGTTTTCGAACGTATCGACGAACGATACGTCTAACTTGGCTAGTGGTTAGATAAAGTAAGACGAATGGATTACAGGTTGTTCGAATTCTATACGGAGAATGACACTGTGAAAGAAAATAAAGATAATCGATAGAATCGAGTTGCGAGCGTTGATCGTTAAAATCTAGTTAATTGCATTTAATCGACTCTGTGCGCGTGACTGCGGAATTTAATCTACGATACGTAAAATACGTTGTTCTGGACGGACCGTATTCGAACACGTTACCCCGTCGTTCGAACCAGGTCGAGCCGTGGTACGCTGGTTCTTGGCGTTCACTCTGCGTGCGTGTCTACCTGCTAGATGTATCGTATAATAATCGAGTATAACGATCATGTATCACTAACGTGCATCGGGGCGCTCGTCGGCGGCTCCAGAGCTTTGTCTGCAGATAGTCAAAGATAGGAACGTACGGGGACCTGAGGATGTAACGCCGGATGCACCAGCGTCGCGTGTTGCAGCGTGCCGGGTAATTCGCCAGCGGTCGAGTATGCCAGTGGATGGTGCCACAATTCAGGACCACCAGGGAAGAATGGGCTCCCTAGGTCTGTAATAGAATACACAGTTAGAAATCGTCTCTTAGACAACTAAACGTTCCGAATGGAACGATCGACGACAACATGCTTTCCAATAATTCAAATACGTATATAGAACAGAGATACTTTATCTTCGTTATTTTCTCAATGTTCGCCAGACTTTCGTCTTTTCTCTTTCTTTCGACGAAGCGGCGTAGAAACTCGCAGGTAGATATACGTAAGTGAGAGATTTGGAGGAAAAGTAATACGGACGATGAAACTTTTGCTTTGGCAAAATATCGCGACCGACGATCGACGAGAGAACGGAAATTTCATTTGTAACAAGTTGTAATGGAAAAGTCTGGTCGTCTAAATCTTGAATTTTTTTTTAATTTTTGTAGAAATATGCAGGTTCAAATGCACGCTGTCTAATATCGAAATACATCGTGTAATCAAATTTTATAGAGAGGTATGGATTTTAAGTAGAGATGGATGGAAAAACGAGGTAGTATTACTTTTCCATCGATAACGAGACGTATTATTAATGACAGTAATTGGCTCGAATGAGCGACGTTATAATCGCGAATATAATTTATGTGTAATTTGATTTTAATTGTAAAAAAGTTGGAAATGTTATGTAAAATTATACGATTACAATATCTCGCGATTTCGATGATAATATATTTCCTCTGAATCTTTAAAATACGCTCAAATGTTACTTGATCGTGTTTTTCTTGATAGTTCACGGTTCAACGAGTAATTTATTCGGCGTGTAGTTTATTCTTGATGAAAAGGATTGCCAGTCTTTATCGATCTGTTTGTATCGTTTTGACGGAGTAGTTCAAGGTATTGTCTTGTACAGATCAAACATGTTAGAACGCGTTAGAACAAACGCGTATCGCGTTAATTTCCTCGTACTTTTCCGATCGATATTGTTCTCCTTTACGAGGAATATTTTTCACGATACCGTTTAAGTTCTAATTAAACTAATTTTAGTTTGCGACAATTTCATCATCTCGAATTTGAAATTGAATTGAATTGTACGAAGAGTTACATCGACGAATAACGAAAAATTGCATTAATTAATAATTTTATCGAATACTTCTGCTTAAAATTTCAAACCGATAAATTTCGCATTAATTCTCGCGAAAGATGATCAAATTTAGAAAACTAGGCAATTACCTTTTTGCTCGATCGATAAGCACATTGTTCCACGACCATGTTAACCAATGCTCTCTAGTTGAATGAAAACCTTTGAATCGCAAATCAATCGAAGTACCACTATGCTATACGCAATTCGAATCATTATCGCGAAACAATTCCAATTGTAGCCAATCAAAACATTCCTATTCGCATACGTATCTAATGGACAACGTGACACAATACGATTGTGTACGTAGTGGAGCGTAATCGTTCGTCGTCCCGGTTTACGTTTTAATTAAAAAAGAAAAGAAAAGAAAAGAAAAGAAAAGAAAAGGGGAGAAATAAGAAATCACGTTGATAATTATTCATAAATGCCATTACTGTCATTATACCATGTTTTATTTAATATTTCTTTCCACCTACTTTCTTCTTGTTTACGTATTTGTACGACGCGTAATTAGATCGGTCGTAAGTTTCTACGCCGCTATAGATATCAAGATTATTAGTAGATTGGATAGTAATAAAACGACGCAATCATCGAACGTAATCACTGGTAGGCAAGAAATATGAATTTCTTGGAATCACGAGTCGGAAAAGATTTAGAAACGGTGATCAACTGTACCGAATACCAGTCGTCGAGTTTTGCTACATTTCGTTTTGGGAATGGCATCGATTCGCCTAACTCGTTCGTTCGAAGTTTTATTCGTAAACTGTTTGTTATATCAGAAAAATGTTACGCGAGAAAGTAATAATAATAAAACGAATGCCATTTGAATTTTTTATCGAGTCAGGAGTTTTGTTTTAACGGAATGTATATAACGTTCCGTACTGCTATCACAATGATTTGATAAAGTATTGCACGCTAAGTAAACAATTATTACAGAATTCGACGAATTCGTACATTTGTCTGACTAAGTTCTGACTCGAGACACGAAATATTCGTAAAATATACTCGAACTACCAGTTGACGAAGAACTGACTATCGTACCGCGCGTGTCTCCCAATTCCAATTTTATTCGAATTTTTCATGTAACAAACACTTTACGCGATTGTACGTTACGTTATCACGATATAACGAACAGCGTAATTAACGATAATAATAATAATAGCAATTTAAAGCGATCGCGCGATCATCTCGAGTGGATGCGATGCGAAAATCGCGGGAGATAAATTTTATATCCTAACGAGTAACAATTACGCGTCTTCGATGACTCGCCGACGCTATACGATCTTTCGTGCTTTATTAAAAATTTATTTTTCTTCTTACGATATCGAAAGTAGTATAGTATGGTAGTAGAGTCCCAACTTCTTTCATAGACCACTTTTATAAACAATAAAAGGATTTAAGGAGAGAGAGAGGTACAAGTACACGCGTTATATCGTTGCCACGATTTAAAGATTTTCATATTCGTATCGCATTCTCCTTCGAACTTTTTAATTCATAACCTCGAAAACTACAAATTTTCGCTCTTCTTAATCTCTTTCGCCAACAATTTTTACAAACGATCGAAAGATTCAGTGAAAAAGTGATACGAGTAGACGCATATGCGAGTTTCTCTATCGTTTCCGTGACTTAAAAGTTCGAATATTTATAGCGGCTAGAAAACGTATTTCTACGTTATCTTATTCTCCAACGGAGCGTCCTTTTTGTCAGGTTCTACGTTTCAATTTCGTAGTATTAAAATTTTGTAGCCGCGTGAAAGTGCTACCAACCGATACGAAACTCGATGTACTTGAACTTAATTAACTAGTACGTATAAACGCTACAGTAAATACCATCGTATACCACATTTTCCTTCGAAACTCTTAATTGATCCTTTTATTTATTTATCGTAATCCCTTCTTTCAGTTTAGATCGACTAAAGTTACGTACAACTAACGTTAAGGTTAATTCATCATCTGAAAAACCACAAATCTCCGATTCTCTTACTCAAGATCTTTATTTCCAAACCCTCCAAGTAAGAAAAAAAGTATAAAGACCTTTCGCGTAACGCGAGGAGGATTTCTAGGGTTGGTCGTTTGCCACGGAACCGTTCGGCTCCCCTTTGAGGCTCTCGCCTCTTCTTTACCCTCGGCGAACCGGAAGTGCTCGACACTTGCACACGTAAGTATTGTATTCGCGGCTACACCGAGCAGGCAGTGTCTAGCCGTCCCGTGGCAAAATCGATGAAAATCGGCGTGCAGCGGCTTCCACGGAACCGTTTGTTTCTCATGACCGACGATACGTCACGAACAGGCAATTATTCCAGAAAGATCGCACAGAGTGGCCACGGTTGCGCAACAACCGCCGCTCTTTTCATACAACGTTGCAGAAAACGTTGTATCGCGAGCTAAGATCTAGAGCAACCTGGCAGCATCGAACTTTATAATTAATCGTTCTGTTGCTGGCCACGAATCACGAGCGAAAAAGTTCAGAGACGTTTTCTTGTTTCTCGAGCTGCGCGTTTCAGCGTTTTTGTTCGACGAGTGGCTTAAGAATTTCACGAAACGTGATTTTTATCGGGATGATTTATGGAGATGGTAGGTGGTTGCCGATAACAGACTGATACTTGTGGCTGCTCGCGGTTTAACGATAAATGTTCACCGACGATGACCGATTCGCGATTTTCTAGAAAGTTCGGTACGAATGCTTGGAAAGTAGAGCCGCGAAGCGATGACGGAGTAGGAGAAATTCTCGCAAGTGCGATTATTCGTTACGTGGCGATAGTTGGATTCGTGGAATACGATTTTAGGTGGAGTAATTTTGGATGTAAAGCGATGCGAGATTACCGTCGTAGCCCGAGTATTTCATCGTTAGATTACATAGAAAAATTCCTTAGAACAATTTCCTTCCATTTTTTTTTCTTATCAGATCGAATAAGAGATAATCTTTCTATACGCCGGCAGACAATAGTAATCGTCCCTTCGAAGTTCGACTAATTTTCTTTTAAATTCTCTCCTTATTAAGATCCATTAAATCTCGCGGCTGAATGTTAATGATTTTGATAATCTGCTAATTACGTATCGTTAGAGAGTCTGGCCTGTTAACGAGCTACTTTTATGCATTTTTAATAGTAGCCGCGTTTCTGTTCCAAGAAAGATGGCGTATCTAGGATGGCCAGCGCCTCGCAAAAAAGCATCGTCTTTGTATAACGCTGCGTCGCGATCGGACGATGGAGATGCGCGTGGTTCAACCTGGCTGCATCGTGCTTTGTAATTAGTGATTTTCCTGCCACCTGGGGGAATAACTAATTTTTCGCGGAATTTCTTTTATAATCTACTCTTTCCACGAACGCGCAACGGTTCTTCGGCAAGAATTCGCGAAAGTTCCAAAGTTTCGAGTTACATCCAGTTATATTTATTACGATTATATATTTATTGGGAACAATAATTGCGCATTCGGTTAACCTGAATTTCCGATACAAGAATTTTTCTCTGTGTACGCCATTTGCTTATCTTGCAACTTCCATCTTCTAATTTCGATAATAATTCTGATCTGCGACGATAATAGCTGCTGAGCTTTTAATTTTGCTAATGAAATTAAGAATTTCAATCCCTTCGACTTCCTCGATGTCTATTCTTATCTATACCATCGATACTATTCATCGTTTGTACAAGAAAAGGTAATGAAACTCTACCCTTTTCAATTTTTCTCATAAATTTTCCACTTACGAGAAAATCCTTGGCGACTGATAACGCGTAACGAACACAAGAAAGGGAAGAAGAGGAAAAATGATTTTTCGATGAGTAGAAAGGAGAAAGAGCGAGAGGTGGGAAAACGGTAAATAATTGAGAGGCACGTCACACCTGCACTGGCACCGGTTTTTACCACACGCCAACGGGGCTTTTCGTACGTGGCAGGACCTTGCGCTTTATTGATTTTAGGCTGACCCACGGATTCCCACGGCGAACCCGTAAGTTCCGACGAGCGTGAGTGCTTACTCCACGCTGTTTTCCTCCGTACGCTTTTCACCGGTTTTTCGAGTAATTCAACCGCGAAAGGCCGTCGAACTTTTTATCGCCGCAAAGCACCGAGGGATGCTTAAAGGTCAGACGAAAAACGTCGAAAGAACTTACCGAAAAAATGAATCAAATTCGTAGAATTACCGCGTCTTACGCTTCGTTATGTGCTCCACGCGTATTGTAATTACGCGATTTAAAACTAGCGACAGGTACTTACAGTTTTAGTCGGATATGACGCGTAATCGAGATCGAAGGATTAACGATACCTGCGAGGACCTAAGCGAACCTGAGAAATCACGAAACTATCAAAGTATACGGAGATTATTCCATTACTGGAAACGTTGGACCATGAAAAATCGGCGTTCAATATCGTAATAACACATATCGTTTTTTAATAATTTCATATTCCGATCGATCTTAGCTTTCGTAATGTAATTACGTCTGTTGTTGTTCCATTCTATGGGTGCTATGAACGGTTTCACGTTTCATTGGCAAAATTAAAATCTCGAAGAGAAAATATCTAAAAATATAAATATCTAAAAATTGTCCGAATAAACGTTTTAAAAACTTGGGAAATGTTATCGACCATAGAAAAATAAACGTCGAGTACGTTAAAAAGATCAAATTTCCGCATTTCGTACGTAAAATTGAAAACTCGCGGAAACGATTATCACAGATTCCACTTACCATCAAAATCATGGCACGAACGTTAAAAAACAACCAAACGATGTAACGTAAAAACAAGGAACCGACATATTACTACCTCTCAATTACGAACAAGATCGATAGAATCGATTTTAAAGATTATTATCGTATAATATTATTTTATATAATAATCGTATCAATTTTATATAATATTATATAACAACGAATATCGATAAATAACAAGGAATATTATATAATTCTAAAGGCTAGTAAAATAAACGCTAAACATAAGATTAAAATTCCTAGCCTTATTCGCAAAATTAAAAGCTTCCAGGGACAATTACTCCGGATTACGATTATTGTCGAAATTAAAGAATGAAAAAACAGCCAAGTGACGTAATTTAATGTCAAAGAAGCTAGATTACTGCATCGTGATTACGAAGAAAATCGATCGAGCGAAGGAGTAGCTTGTTATTTTTCCACAGGGACTCGATAGACACGCGCGCTAGCCAACAACGTTAAATAAAATGTTTAGTTAACGCGCTCGTTAACGCGGACGGTATTGAAGGTATCTAGAGTGGAAGAAGCAGCAGAGAACAGGCGAATAGAGGTTACGAGACACCTTTGTTTCATCAAAAACCGGAGAATCTAATATCATCGTAGCTGTGCGGCGACACAAAGACGAAACGTATGAAACGCGAACGGTCGTGTTTGAAAAACATTTGTACAACGGAATGCAAAACCGGTCTAACTCTTCGCTACGCGTTTGCGTTGAAATAAAGGCAAAGGAACCGAGTTAAATCCACGCAACTATCTTCCTCGTTCTCTTCTCTTCTCTTCTCTTCTTTTTTTCTCCAACTCCCTTTTTCCTATACTACTTCCTCTTCTTCCCTCTTTTACGTTTAATCAGTCGAATCGTTCGACACACGATATCACTTTTTTCCCGACGTAGTTAAACGATGGCGATATAATGGAAAATGCGAGTAAAGCGGAACGATAGAACGAATTGGCAAAATGGGATTTATTACGCTCGAGTCGAAACGGTTTAGATGCCAAGAACGTTATTACGAACGTTTCAAAGAGATTCGTCGTTTAACAAAAATTCATTGTTTACCGTTTGTCGGATCCTTCTTATCCGTGGCGTACATACGATAATCGTTCCTCTATGCGATTTATTTCAACGAATATAAATTTTAACGTTTTGTAAAAGAGATTGCTAAAAGAGGCTACTGAAAAAGAATTCCTTACGAGAGGAATATGTCCGATTAGGTCCGATTCGACGAGCATCCTTAGCGCACGCGTCGTTATAACTCCTATAAGGATCAACTCGAGAGATTTTCCTATTTATTATCCCTTATCCTAGGAAGAATACGGAAAATTAAAGAAATTGACAATCTAGTTTCAAAGTGTCGTCATCTTTGTCTTACTTATTGCTTTTCTTCTTATTCTCTCACGCTTTAGAATCGACTTGATCCTAAAATTAAGAGTATCTTCGATTCAATTACGCGCGAAATAGCCAGAAATTTCGCGAAACGAAAGGAAAGTCTTTGTTCCTTCGAGCAAGTGTGTTCGTGGATTCCACCGAATGTTACCGAAACACGAATAAACGCACGTACAAAGTGTTTACGCGAAGATTTATACAGATTCGTTGTAAAAAATGCCAAAAAATGCAAAGCGCGTTATACGGTGGAACAGTTCCCTAAGTAGCCAGACCATAATAAGCGCGAAATCGTGTCGATTTGTCGCGATTATCGGTCACGATCGCTTCGATCGCGTTTTCGTTGCCTATCGTGTACGAACAATAACGCGTTGCATTACTTATGCAGCGACGAACGCGCGTCTACGTTCTCGCACGAAAAATGCACGGTCGGGTAAGTTTTCGCACGCCACAAGGTGAACTGTTCTACGTCGAAGGTTGTCGTTGGTTCGCTCGATATCCACGTATGCACGAGAATCTTGCGCAGCTGGATTTTAAACGACATAACCGACATAAACAACGACGCGACCTCGATATAGTCTGTTCGACGTATCCTTAGTTTACTAGAAGCGTGATATTTAAAAAATCGCGAATTCCGTGCTATTTGCAAAGAAATTTTCGCGCGGTGAATAAACTCAGAGACAAACGACTGAGGTTATTAATAATTGAACGATAATTACGTATCTAGATAGGAAAGTTGAGAAATTTAGGAAGAATCGTTTTAACTTCAGCGAGATCCGTTACCGTTTGATTTTACGGTGTTAATTGTCAGCGCGTGAAAATGCCAGGTTTTCCCCTCTCTGTGTTAACTATTAATAGGTTTGCTCATTAGTATTCTAGTTTCAGTGGAAAATTATTGTCTGACTTAACTTTGCTTCCTCTTAATCTTCTTAAGCTCCCCCTTTGGGTTCGTAAAATTTGGAATTAAAGTCCAACTGGGTTTTCGTGGGAAAAATACGAGTGTGCATGTATATATACAGGGTGATTGGTAACTGGTGGTACAAGCGGAAAGGGGATGATTCTACGCGAAAAAAGAAGTCGAAAATATAGAATAAAAATTTTTCGTTCGAGGCTTTGTTTTCGAGAAAGTCGACTTTGAATTTTCGCTTGGTACGCGTGCGGCACGTTATAACGGATCTCACTGTAGATCGTTCGAAATTTTTGGCAGGAACTCGTATCGTCGAGTTTCTGTCGTTTTACTTTCTATTCCCGATGATTTGTACGATAGTTACTCCTTGCAATAATCACGCCAGAGTCTTTTAGGGAGAAAAGGAATTTTTCCACTGCTTTGTTTATCGCATGGTCCGAACAAGTTCAAGATTTAGGTAATAATTTCGCGCAATTTTTCCACTTCTAACGCAAATCTCCTTTTTTGAAACGAAGAACCGCATTCACGTATCCTTGCGAATATCGAGTAAAACAGAATTATTTTCTTCGACTGCCAGTTGTTCGCCTCATGCACCTTTAATTCGATCGTTGTGCCGGTTATCTGGCACGGTTAAAGTAAACAATCGACTTTCTAAGAGATTGAAACGAAAGGACACCGAGTAGTAGGATAAACGTATTCATAAAAATATCAAAAGTATGCAAATGAAAGAGTTGTGTGGGGTACTTTCTACAAAGGCGGTATTCCTTCGCCGTAAAACGGATCGAAACTGCAGTACCATTTTTTAACGACGTATAATGCGTGGCATTTATAAAACGAATCGCACCGTTGATTTTTAGATTAAATACGCCGTAAATCAGCGACAAGTGGGATATTTTATGCGTCTCTCGTTTGACAATTTTTTTATAAAATTTTGTTACCAAGTATCCGAGAGAAATTAATTTGTACGCGTAATACAAATTTGGTTAAAAACCATTCGAGGAAGATTAAATGGCGCGCGCAATATAAATCTTCTTAAAAATTACGTAAAAGAAATTAAACGCTACGTCTATTGAAAATGTACGTTAAACAACTAATTTATAAATCGTACTAATTTAACTAATTTATAATAATATGTATACACATTACGTAGTCAAAGTCATTAATAGTTACGTAAAAATAAATCTATCTGTACGCGCGTAACAAAAATTTCATGACAAAACTTTCTTTACCATATATTTACATCTACTTGTTTCCTTATTCCGACGACTGTTAAAAGCGTTAATGAAAAGAGTACACTTTTTCCGGAAGCGTTTAGACGTTCCTCGATCGAGATACCACCACAGACGTGCCGAATCGAAACGGATTACCAATTATTTTCAATAACGGTTTACGAGGTCGTGACGAGCTTCGGCTCCCGTGGGACTGCCCGTTTAATCGATCCCACGTTTCCACGTAGCTCGATGTATATATCGACGATCGAGGAACGTTTTTCCTCGCGCGATTCTTAAGCCAGTTTCCGCCATTCCGACGCAGGAGTTTCTCGCATGAGTCACGGTTTATTAACACGGCTGGCCGAGCACGTTCCGAGTATAATTGTTCTACTCGTTCGCGGTTACGAGCAGTGCAATCACCGCGAAAAATCGCTTCTCAGCTTTTGGAAAAATTCGCGGACGCAGCTAAGCGAACGTCGAAGAACGTGCATGCGTATGGGCGACGATTACTCGTTTTCATCTCTTCTTCGTATAATACACGCACGACGTAAAAACAGGATCTAAAAGCGTATTGCGATATAATATCGTGTGTAAAGTAACTTTGAATTCTAAAATAAAATTACGGTAAGAAAAGATACTTTTAAGTAGATTCGGATGCGGACGAACGACGAAGCTTCGTAGACACGCCGCTCTAATTAGTCGAAACATCTTACGCAGCATTTTTCGATTTTTCGATATAACGCGTTGAAATGTTCGAAGTCGCTGTTCGACGTACGACGCAATGGCCACAAGAAAGAGAGCGAACGTGTTCGAGCAAATTAACGAAAGAAAAACGCTTGGATCGTGGATCGTAGTCGATATCCGCAACAGTTCCACGTGTTTTATACCTTTTAAGAAACTTGTAATCGTATCTTTTACCTTTGAACGAAGTTGTATCGTACAGCTTGTTACGAAATAACGAGGAAGTATTTTTGAATCGTAGGAAGAAGAAACGACGCAGGTTTCAGCTTATTTCAGTTTCGAAATGGTAATTTCAATTAAGAAGAGCAGTGTAGTATTTTGATACATAATATATAATCTCCGCACCTCCATCCATGCTCCAGAGAAATATGGATTGGAAAATAGAAAGCGCTTTACCTCTATTGTTTCTTTTTCTCGGTTCATGGAGATTAACTCCTATTTTTGTGTTAGTCGCATCAACGAATGGGTCGACGCTTCGTAGATTTAAGCTTTTAGTTTCTTTGCGCAGATCGAATTTCTCTTTTCGCTCGAGATGGAAATAAGAAACCTGTCGGTGTGCTCCGAGTATCGATCGAAATTGAACGAATTAAAATCGACGAAAGAACGGGTATACGCGAAGGAGACCACGCCTAATTAGACGCAAAAGACTATTGCCAAATTATTCGGCTAATCTTGTCTCCATAAGATCAACGGCGATTTTAAACGATCGCCGTTGATCGGCGATACGACGAGTTGTAATACGAGGTAAATAGCAACTCAAAAATCAGACTGTGTACATATCTAATAGAATGTCAAACTATCGCGCAAAGTAACCGATGTGAAACCAAATTCTTAAGATCGCCGTTCCCCTCAACGATATTCAAATTCTATATTTAAAGGCACGAACGTAGCAATAACCAAATAACCAGGATATCGAATCGAAAACAAACCTAGCTTTAACTATTTGCGAAACAGAAGCTACCTCGACGCGATCAGCGGTAATCGAATTTTTTCACTGGTTTTATATTCTCATCTCATATCGTCCGAGGTAACTTTTTCTTTTCTCGCTTATTTCCATCTGTTTGCGTTCGATCGCCGCGCGAAACACACAGACGCCCACCGCGCAGAGAAAAGGATGTTCTCGGTGCGATTTTTATATCGGCCACTTACCAACACACTTCGATATTTTCGAAACGCGCACGCTACAGGAATTGACGTTTCAATTACACCGTCGATACTCCTTTAACCGGATCCTTCCTCTGTCTTTTCGTTTTCATCGAGAGATGAAAGGGGGTTTTCCAAGGGGAGAATTCGCCGACGTTCTCGACGAGAGTACACGGCCGGCTCTGCGTGGGAAATTCGACGCACGCCTATCGGCATAACGCTCGAAATCGAAGTAGCTGCGACTTTTCACGCGGAAATCGCGCTATTTTTACCGAGGCGCTCTCAATAATTCAACGCACAGTCCGCCAAGGTCTCGATGCTCGCCCGATTCTTTTTCTCCGATAGCTTTCGCGCCTCCGCGTCTCCTATACGCGGATCGACCGGACATGTTTTATTCACAAGTAGCCTCTCCTGCAACTTCTTAAGCGTTCGATTTAACCAACTTTTTTTTCCTATCTCGTGATTCGATCAGGTAACTTTGTTTCGCGCTACTTCTGCACCCATGGACGCTCTTGTAAAAAATTCAGCTATTATTCACTAGCGAAGTTTTACGAGTTACGAGTTACGGATCACGGACGTTAATAAACGGATCGCGCACTTTTGCGCGTTTATAGGAAATTCGAAAGTGCTGCGTAGGATGCGCGTAATGTGAAAAAATGTATAAGATATTCGAAGTATAGTCAGCGGTTTCTGTGATACTTGGTGAACGAAGCAATTTTCCACCTACGTTCTATTTTCTTCGTTACGTTCTCGAAAATACGAGCTTGCGTGAAAATCCACAGTCCGTTAATAAATATTTTTATACAACGGTGTAACAAATTTCACGATTTCAGGTTATACGAGTAAAGCGATTATTCTATTCGATGAAAAACGAAGAAAGAAAAGTCTGTAACCTACTGTTACTACGACTTGTAACTCGTCAATTTACTGATATCGCTGATATCACAAGTTAAAACATTGCCGATGCTAATAAATACGTTCATACAACGGTAACGAGTTTGGTAATAAAACAAATACAATTTTTCAAGCAAACGATTACTCCATTCGATGAAAGATTACAGAAGTCTATAATCTGTAAATAGTAATTTCCTAATACAATTGCTTGATGAATTATTACGCAACGGAGGCTTGGTACGAAGAAGACGCATATTGGGTGAACGTTTTAACGTCCTGTTAACTAAGTGTACGATTTAACCAAGATCTTCCTAAATATTTTTTGTCTTACGACATTTCTCAAAATAATATTATTGATATATTTAAAATGTGAGGTATTCGCGTCAATTAAATTTTCCAGAAAATTGATTATTTAACGTAACGTAAAATTATTTTTGTGTTAATTTCGTGATTTTTCGTGGCATTCCACGATTTCTACAGTTGAGATAACAAGCGAATATCAAAATTTTATCGAAGTAGATTCCGTAGATAAATTGCAAATAAAGAACGAAACTAATCTGGAAAATATTAAAAATAGCATCTGGGTTAAGGGATATTTAACGTTTTAAAATTTACCGTTTTGCCACTGTAGATTCTAATATTAGTAGAGCGACGGAGTGACAAGTTCCTTTTCCTTCTAATTTTATTTTCGAATTATTTATAAGTAATCGCATGGGATCGCTTATTAAGTTGCGAGAATAAATCTATTTTTTGGTTGATCGAAATATTCCACTTAATAAGTTACTGGTATTTAGAAACTGGTAATTGAAAACAGAATTTAAAAGGAATACTTCTTATCACGATCTTTTATACTACACTAGTATTCCGTAATTGGTAATACTTTACACGATATTTATATTATTATACAGTTACGACAATTTTACGTAGCAATTTCTAGACGAATCACGAAATATTATTATCTTTTTTTACAACTAATAACTTTCGAATCGTCGAAAGTGCTCCATAACGAGTTCTTAGATTTTGTCATTCACAAGGGAATTATGAAATATACAGGGTGGTTGGTAACTGGTGGTACAAGCGGAAAGGGGGTGATTCTACGCGAAAAAAGAAGTCGAAAATATAGAATAACAATTTTTCGTTCGAGGCTTTGTTTTCGAGAAAATCGACTTTGAATTTTCGCTCGGTACGCGTGCGGCACGTTATAACGGATCTCGCTGTAGATCGTTGTCTCGATGGAAAAATTAAAAAAAAAAAAAAAAAAAAAAAATTTTATTCTATATTTTCGACTTCTTCTTCACCCCCTTTCCGCTTGTGTCACCAGTTACCAATCACCCTGTAGATCAGTGCACTATATTTTTAAACTAAACAAACGAATAAATTGAATTAACCAGCATAGATTACAGGAAAGAGCGAGAGAATATTCGTTAGTTAATTACCAAGTGTTAATTAGGAAGCGAAAGCCGATGTTTGCGTTCGCGAGAAACGTATGGTATCGATCACGAATTTGAGACCAGCCCCTACCGTGCCGAGAAGGGGCTTCTTTAGGATAGTTGGATAGTTTGACAGCGGGTTGGCTTCTCACGGTATCACCGAAAGTATCGCCGTTTATTTCAAGAGGAATATAACGAACCATAATCAGGCGTGTCGTAAATTTCACGCGTATAATACTGTACATTTAATACTATCATTTATAACGCTATTACTAAACTTGATCATGTACTACCCATACATTAGATAATTAATAATTATGCTTGATCGTATCGATTAAATATTACCACGTGAAATAGGTGTCTACACATCTTCCTATATATCTTCAAGTATCGTATGTTCGAGTGGATCATTTGATACTTTTCATACTTTTTCCCACTTCTGCGTTCTGTTGCCTTTGCTAACAGAAACGTTTTATCGAAAGATTAATTTCGGCTGGAATATTAAAATTTTGAAATTAAACGAATGAAATAAATAGTATTTGCGGGGAGAGGGGAAACCTACGATTCACAGAAATATTCGGCAGTGTGCGTTACAGTGGGTAAATGTCCGGTAAATGGAAGCAAGCGACGTTTTACGACTTCGCTGCGCATCGTAAAATCCGTAGACAATTTTTCCACTTCGAGCCATCGTCTCGATATCGTTGGAAAATTGACGTTTTTATATATTTACGTGGCCGTAGCCTATCGGTAATCGATATCGTCGAACTGGTTGATATCGAACGTCGACCAATAAAATTCACTGTCCTGACCGCGTGGCTTATCCTTATTTCAAGAAGTCTCTTCACCATACCGACACGACGAATGCATATTTACTACCGATGTAAAACAACCATCCAAAGGGAATCCACTCGAGCTTCACACCGTTCCCCTTTTATCTCCCTAGATCGATTCGCATCGCATTCCACTAGACGCATCCTCGATTTACTTCCGTGTCCTACGCGACCTAACTCTAACTCTTACTCAAAAAGTTAGCCATCGTGCACGAAATCTATTTATATCGAATGAAATTTTCTCAAAAGTAAATCATTTCCTTCGGTTTTCTAAATTTATTTCTCTAGCTCTTTTTTTCCTCCTATTTAAATAGCAAAATATTTTACAAATTTAAACTTTTACAAGTTTTATGTTTTACAGACTTCTTTCTCTAGCTCCTTTTTTCTCACTTAACCCCTTGCACTCTGTAAATTATTCCATACGATTGGCTTGATTTACCATTTTATAACGTAGAATTTTACTTTGAGGAGAAGAGGTTACAAATGTTCACGAATTTATTTGTACGATAGTTTATCGATGGCAATAGAAACAAATAATTTCGAGATAATATCGGAGGAGTACAAAGGGTCAAAGACTCGTTTAATGGCTTAAAGTAACGATTAAAACACTGGCAAGGATACGGACGGACGCAACAATTTTTCGAGTTTTCTCTTTCTCTTTTTGGCTCTTTTTCATTCTGACAAAGAGCGCATTGTTCTATTCGTTCGAATTTTAGTTACGTTCGACTGCATCGCCAATGTTGATTGTATGGATGATCGATAGAGTTAATATCGACGTCTATTGTTTCGCAAGGTAACCCAAAAAGAACGCGAGGAAAACGCATGCCCACACGTATCAAACTGATCGGACAGCGGTGGAAGTACGATAATTAATTTTCCGGCGATGTTGCCACCGTGGTATTGTATGTTCTATTTCGGTAATATATGAAATGGGATTGATATTAATGTTCTGTTCAGACTCCTGTCAAAATAATCGCTTCGATCGCGACACTAACTCGAATTTTAAATAAATTATGCCGTTATTTAATCGTTGGTTTATTAATTAAGGAAATTTGCCGATTAATCTTAAATTTCCCACTATATATTTTATGAATGTTGCAATTTAAATTCTTCGCAGTAAACTATATGTAAATTTCATTGACTGAAAAATGTCCATTAAACAGAGATTTGCAATTTGAGTAAGTAGATAAATACATTTATACATACGTAACTATAAAATGATATTGCTAGATTCATTCGCTGTTTAACACTGGAAAAAGTATTTTAATCGACGCTATGAAAGTCGAACGTTTTTCAGTCGTAGAAAAGTCATCGATTATTAATAATTAGAACTTTGTAATTTTTCACGAAATACGTATAACGTATTAAGATCTAGTACCAGTTTTATAAAGAAACAAATATATTCGTGATTTAGTTGGCTATTAATTTATCGAGCTATCAATAGTCGTCTATATAAAATATCAAATATGGAAGGTTCCATACAAAGCACTATTACTGAAATCAATAACCACGTATGATCGTATTTTCCTCCGAATAAAAATCAACGTTAACGTCGTCAAAAGCAGCCGAATGGTTTTATTAACTGCAAAAGTAAAACTGCGGGACCCGATGGATCTGGTACAGATCTACAGTTAAATAATAAATACACCATCTATTTATTAACTCGTTAAATAAAAATCATAGATCTGCAACAAATTGATAAACATGACCGAAGAAACGCTTTTAAACATCACGAAAGGAAACATGTTCGCGAGAACCTGAAGAAAGAACAGAAATTCATCAAACCTTTCGCGTTTCACGCTATCGTCCCTTAATGCCATTCTACCATATCCATGCCACATCTACCATATACAATATAATACAAAGATATGGTTTATTTTATCGTACTATATCCACGCTGTCCGATGCCTTGATTACCGAATGTCGTAAGGGGTTCAAACTCGGGGACGTGTGGGGTTGGTGGACGGGAACGTCAGACGAAGAGAAAGAAATAAAAAAAAAAAGAAGAAAGAAATAGGAGGAAGATACGCTC
The DNA here is from genome assembly GCF_011952205.1 of Bombus bifarius. Classification (NCBI taxonomy): domain Eukaryota; kingdom Metazoa; phylum Arthropoda; class Insecta; order Hymenoptera; family Apidae; genus Bombus; species Bombus bifarius. The sequence goes on along the minus strand of NW_022884505.1, from coordinate 5,520,646 downwards.
CAAGATGACGGGTGGTGGTGGAAGAAGTAGAGAGAAAGAGATAGAGAAACAACAGGGAGGAAGATACGTTGTAGTTCGGTGCAGTGGGTGAGAATAGTAGTGAGACGTATCCAGCGAGTGAACGAGTGGCGGTGCATACTTACGTCCAGTTAGAGGGTGCATCAGAGCAGGGTGCGAGGTGGCTGCTGCAGCGGCTGGTTGCTTGGGTTTGCTAACCTTTGTGTTACTTTTTGCAAATTCCAAACGTATGGTTTGTGGCATATCAGGATCGAATCTAACCCCCTGCTGCAAATAGATTCCCTAAATTAGTAAACCGGGAGCACACGTGGATGCTTGGAATTGGTGAGAGGAGAAGAAAGAGAGAAAAGGCAGAGAGTGTGAGTGGCGGCAAAATTACGCTCGAAGGAATTCTATCGATCTACGCTTTCGTCGCCAGCCAAGCTTCGAAGTAGATTTTCGTTGTATTTTGTTTGCAATTAGAAGGGTTCGAAGAGAAATAGCTTCGAGACGCGGAGAATTTTTGGTACTCGTGACCTCGCGCTTTTAGCTTTCGTTACTAAATAGCGGTAAAGCGTTTGTGATTTTGTCGAGGAGAGGAATTTTCGATTCTTGGTGAATTTGGAATTTTGAAACTTTTGCGATGGACAGTTTTACACGGCGATTTTAGTTACGTTTTAAACGCTTGTCGATAATCGTCGAACGGAGGGTTTCTTTAGTAATAAAACCGAACTTTCAATTGGTATTGGGATTGGTAGATGACCGCAACAATTTGAATTGATTACTAGAACAGGATATATCGTAGGTTATATCGGAATAGGTTATCCAATCTAATTTCGCTCTCCTATTTTACTTTGTTCGTTTAATTTCAATTTGTTTGCTATTCTCCGTCTTATAGGCACAGATTATCGTATAAAGCATAAAATACAAGGTAATATTAAATTGGGTAACCCACACCGGATAATTCAAGTTCGGTTTTGTACGATTTATCGTACAAGATGTAAAATACAAAATAAAAATAAGACGCTTGAAACTCGAGCAATCATATACGTAATTACCTGTGTAACCCGATCAGCCATATTTAAATTATCGATCGAGAATTAAACAAAAAGTAAATGAAACTCTATTTACCACCTTAATTACTATTGTTCTAGTACTGTATCATCGGATTGACGACTGGCAACGAAAGTGTCGTATAAAACGATGCGTAGGGTAAGAGCGACGATAGGGGACGAACAAGGGTGACGGAGTTACAGGAAAATTAGCACAAGATGGTGTGTGTGTGTGTGTTTTCTGCGTGTATACATGTAAGTGTCTGTATATCCGTGTCTCTGTTAGTACAGTGGCTATCGATAGAAGTGGGTCGTTCGTTAGTCTGTTTCAGGCTGTTCTCAGCGTACGTGTCCATCCGACAAGAGGATGTTTCGAGTCTCTCTCGTACGTAACCGGTTACACAGGGTTATAAAGACATTGCAAATTGCGTGAGGTCAATTGCAGTGGTGTGATAAAAAAGAAGGATCGTACGTATACGTGTGTGAGTAATTCATAGATGTACGCTTAATCTTTCCACAGCGAACAAGTAGCACGAGGAAGAAAGGTTCAAGGAGCTATCGATTACAATATCGTCTTCACGTTTTACATATCGCTATATACGATGCAATTAATTAAAATTCATCACCCATTAAAAGATCAAGCTATATAAATATCGTTTGTATCTGTCGTGAGAAATACAAGAAATCTCGCGACGGTAAAGCGATAATTATTTTCCAAGCCGTTAATTCCGAATTCTTCGTAACTTTATTACACGATGAGAAGATTATCGTACCGTGCTACGATCCTTGAAATTTTATATTCCAATTCCTCTCTCATTTCGACGAATGGAAAATATTTGTTACGTTTTAAGAGGATGTTCGCCATAAAATCGAAAGGTGAACGTGCATACGAATAACAATTCTTTTTATTTCGTTCGAACCGAAGATGATTTTTAACGTTGGAAAAGCATAATTGGCTGGAACATGATCGCAAGAACGTAGCAGAGTCGAACATACTTGTTTACTACACACGTATATATGGTCTATTGTATCGTTGAAATCTAACAGAATGTATTTGTACAAGATCCAAGTCCATAGATTAAACGTCATATACTTCTATACATATGTAAACGATTTTTGTATCAAACTTGAAAACTCGACAGGGGTGTAAGAGAGAGAGAGAGAGAAAAAGAGAAAGAGAGAGAGAGAGAGAGAGAGAAAGAGAGACAAGGGGGTGATTTCAAAGGCTAAAACGGGGGATGTGACACGCTTATTAAAAGGCAAAAAACAACACCATATATATGTATATTTCAGTATGGGTAGTATCACACGGTGCAACCAGCGTTATTACAGTATGATGTTGGTATACGTATACGGAGAAACAAGGTAATTTATACTACGGATTCGTCCCAGGTTAAAAAAAAAAAAAAGAGAAGATTACAGGAGGAAGCTAATTGTAGTATATAAAAACAGAAAGAAACTTTTACGTATAATATATATATAATTAAATATGTATATATATATATTATATAATGGAAAAATAAATGGAAGAAGAAAAAGAGTGTGTGTGTAAGTACGTGTATGGTAATTGATAAAGGTAAATAGCTACGTAGCATTAACCCGTGCCAGCTGGAATCTAAGGCAAGGGTGTGTATTTTCATATATGTATATGATACTTTGAGAGAGACAAAAGATTGTAAAAAAAAAAAAAAGAATATATAATATATATAAGGGAGGAAGAAGAAAATTGCGGGCCATTGTTTGTACGTATGTGTATGTATATTCATATATAATATGAGAGAAAGTATGGCCATATAATTGTAAGGGAGCCCGCGGGAGCTCTCGCGTTTTATCGAGCAGCTTTTTCTCTCTCGAATACCTACGAGAAACGGAGTATTACCTGAAGGTCCTGTTTCGCTGCCTCGGCGCCGGCCCTCGTGTGAAAAGTCACGAAACCCACCGGCTGAAATCAAACAAAACGTACGCGTCAATACGTTTTACTCGTTATATTCCTACTTAATATTCGGAAAAGAATTTCATCGTTATCCGTCGCGCATCGCTTTAATTTCGTATCTAGCTTGCGAATGTTTACGCATTCATAGGAAACGTAGAGTTGCAAAACTGTACAGAGCGCGCGCGATATGCTAAAACACGCGAGAAGATAAAACTAAGATTTCAAGATATATAAAACGCGTCAAATAAGTACTTTTTATAATTTTCTCTTTCTACTGTGACAGGCGAAATAGATTTCTAGTTAGATTCCATCTTCTCGATTATATTCGTAAAAATATGAATTTGCATGAATGCTCGTAATGATAAATTACGGAAAAATATAGAAAATGGGACGATGTTATTATCGGACGAAAGCTATTTAAATTTTCTTAAGTAACACGCAGAATATCCTCTCTTATCAAAATGATCGTCGGTGATAGTGTTATTTTACATGCAGCTTTATTAAAACCTCGCCGAGTGAAAAAGGAAATAATTAAGGGAATAAAAAAGGGAATAAAAAGAGAAATCTTCGCATAGGCAGATTAAAAAATTTAGCGATACGACACCCTATATTGTTAAGTTACTAAATGTTAGTAGATAGTGAGATTTTCGTCTCTACCCTTGCATTTTTAATTTATTGGGCAGTTCAGATCTTGGAAAAAAGAAGGAAACATTCAGATTTTAATTAGGATTTGGAGTTTCATTCTGGTCCTGAAAGCGACTGACATATCGTGGAGGTAAGGCAAGGCTAGATTTTTGATAGAAACCCCTCGAGGTTTAGGGTCGTGGAGCAATTTCTCCAAAGAAGAGGGACGCGTGATACATCGCCATGTTCTGCAGGCGTGTTTGCAGTGTCCCTGCAGAATTTGTAAAAAGTGGAGAAGATTGCACCAAGCAATTTTTCATTCTTATACCCTGCTTAACCTTGGTTAACTGTGTTGCCTTGTGATCGAAAATTTCATTACTTACAAAATTAAAAACTAATAAAGATGAATCAGTTTCAATTAGGTCGCTTTCAGTTCTTCGAAATGGAATGCGATTTAATTTATCCTTACTTCTTAAAATTCTGTTTAATTTATTATTAAAATTATATATATATATATATAAATAATATTATTAAGAAAATTGCGTTTTTGAAAATATAAATGCGAAAATATATAAACTCAATGTTAATTTCGCTAGCTTTTCATTCGATATTCGCTGGATTTTCCTTTATTTTTCATTACTTCTATTAATCTGTTAGGTATGCTATCCACTATCTTGCTCAAAGTTTCGAATATATTTTTTTAAGTTCAACCATATTTAAAAAGCTGCATTAAACCTGGCTTTTACCGATCGTAAGCTTTCCCTGCTGAAATTCCTTAGTCCAGCTTCTCGATCGAATAATAATTCTATTCCTGAAATCTTGTGAAATCGTTTTTTATAGCGACGGTTGGTACGAATAGGAACATTGTTTCGTCGAAAGATTATCTTTGTTGCTTCTGGTTCGGTTACGAAAGGCGATAGTTTGCCACGTAACATCTCCTAATATTCTATAACGTTCGATTTACCCTTTACAAACGCAATTTCGCTTAACGTATTCAGGTATGATCAGTGGTTTCCTGGAAATATCGAAGAGATATCGCAGAAAATACGTTTGAATTTATAATTATTCACAGCAGTGTATACATCGATAAAATATCGTTGTGCTAACGAAAGGCAATGACTTGATTTGAGAGAAGGTTGCGGATAACGCGGTCCTTTGACTTCACACTGCGAATCTATCAGCTATTTTGCTTATACTGTATCGATTGTACATCGACAGAAGGTTTAAAAGTACCTAATTCTTGATCTATCAAACCAAACAACCCCGTTAATCGATGTCAACAAACAATATATCGTTCGATGTCACGAAGAATAAAGAAGAAAGAAGAAAAGAGAATAAAAACAGAGAACAAACGTTCGAAGCGTTGGAAAAGACAGAGCGTCTTATTGCACGGGACGAATCAGCTCGCAGAGCTTAAAATAGATCGAATAGACTTTCTGGCTAGATGATGCTCGCAAGTTCACCCTCGGTTTCCTAAGAGGGGATTCGAGAAGCCTGTAATTCACCGAGAAACGAATCGTTCGTTCAACGGTCTTTCTACGGTGTAATTTTCCGAGGGAACTCGATGGAATTTGCACGCGTTTACCGCTGAGAACCGATACGGGTTTTCGGTTCGGTAAACGTTTGCGGAGAAACTATGCCGTGATTCTGTTTCATTGAGAAAAGAGCCACGAGCGACCCAGATTCGAATTTTCATCGATATACCATCGAATTCTTCTTCACTCAATTACCGAGCTAATTTTATTTTACCGTTTCGAAGAAAAGTAGAAAGTAGATCCGATTCGTTTGTATTTTCCAACGTAAGCTTTCTCATACAGTTTTATAACGCATTTTTTCGCTTCTTTCTCGTAGTTTTCTATTTACTAATTTAACGAAGAACAATTTAATCGATCGAAGGAAGGAGACGTTGTGAATAAAAAACAGCTAATACGCAAAAAGGAAATTTCATCGATAAAAAAATATTATCTTTTTAAACAGCGCTGTATCATTTTTCTTTGTGGATAAATTCAGCGATATAGGATTAACGGTACAACTACCAAATCCGTCAAATCTAATGACAGGTTCGACGTTTTTCTGCTTTTGATATCGCTGAAAACATGCAGCTGCTTTTAGCAAGATTAAAATCGAATTTTATTCGGACAGAGATACGATTGTATACAGCGATTTAATTGCATTATACCATTTAATCGTTTATTTGCAGCCTATTTATTCTAGGTTGATCAATATCCTGACAGAATCTTGTTTATCAACTAAGAAGTAAAGATTTTGTATAGAGAGAAATGTCAAAGGTACAAATATCGATATAAGCCGAATCCAGGCATAGCTCTGACATCGCGTAAAAGATACTGCAACTTATTCAAAAAACAAACTAATATCTACGCGAAATCTAAATTCTTCGACGTCAAAGAAAATTATAAAATCACGCCTAATATGAAGTTTGCGATCGAGGAAAACAAAAATAGACAAAACCTACCAATCGAATGCCTAAAACTTCGAAGCGGAAGGCAACGACACGACGTTCCAAGTAATCTCAAGACGATCCTAAGTAAGATTCGACAGTTTCTAAAAGCCACGAACCTTTTTAACTGATCTAGCCACAAGCAAGTACCTTTCTTTTTTTTTTACTTTGTACATGGAGAAATCCTCGTAGACACTCCGCCGCTGCGGCAGCAGGAGAGCAGTGTCGGACAAGCAAGTACCTGAAATCGCTACAATTGTAAATATCGTATCTACGTATTACTTACTTACCAAACGATAAAATACCGGTCTAATGTGATACTGTATAAGCCTGTGAAATACAGTTGTACGAGACTGTAGTCGCTAATAACCCGCAGAGCTGGACGAGACTCGACACAAGTAAAATTAAAAAAAAAAAAAAATGTGGGGAAGATAAATAAATAAAGAGCATAGCAAGAAGACGTTTCCCGTCAAAATACTTTCGATTCTCCTCTTGATTTCCAATTACCGCAAAAACGCGGCTGTTTCTCGCATTATTGAAAAAGCTATTCATCGAATGGAAATAATCCGTTTAACGGTGGTGCCCGACGGATATTTCGGAAGCGTTGTTTCGTGCCAGCTTTATACCTATGATAATATTAGCCTGTGTATAACGATCCTCGACACGAGATATATCCCCGTTGTGTTTTCTACAAATTTTTATCGCCGTTGCAGGATCAAGATCCGATAAGCGAGAATTCGCGGCGCGGTACCGCGCACGCGACAAGGTGATATTCGTAAACGTGTTGCAAAATTATATCGGGGGCCGGATCAGATATCGCGGTAACGTTGCAAATAAATTTGTCGGGCTGAAAGCGATTATATAAATGGATAATAGAACGACAAAGGAATTTCATTCGACGTTAACGTTTAAAACGAGCGTTCACCGTTAAAGTTCTTTTCCATACGATGCCGCGTAAATGGAGCCAATAACTTTCATATTGACTCCTCCGCAATTTTCAAACGGAATCGATCGAATCGTTCCCGATAACGCGAATTTATTTCGTCTCTGGAGATGATCGAGAGTTTTATTAAATTTGCAACAATGCCGTCTCCGTCTGTTTTCACGAATTTCTTTATGCACGTTAGATGATATTTCTGGAGATGTACGTCAGGATCGTGGTGGCATTTAGCACATCTTTGAAATATTCGTAGGTACATGTTCAAGTTTTTAATTTTCAGATATCCGTGGACGTATAAATCGTAGCGTTCACAGGTAACGCGTTAAATCGTTCGGAAAATTCTGTCGCGTTATTCAACCGAGCTTTGTGGCTTTATAACTTTTGTAGGTTACATCTCGATGATTACGATCTTCATCCCGATAATTGCGAATAAACTTTAACAACGGAACTTTCCGATCAACTCGACAACTTCTTGCTTCAGGATATTCGTCGATGGAAATATAGGCAGAATCGTTTCATTTTTGAAGAAGAATTTAAGTTACCCTGCAGTCATAGTACCTGTAAACTTGTCGTACTTCGTGATAACTGTGTCTAGGAAACGTACCGATAAACAAATTAAAAATTATATCGTTTACGAAATGAATATACGGGTAAAATGGCTAATTGTCGATTGGAAGTGGCCGAACAGCAATAAAATTGTTACAATGTCTTTCTATCGATCTCCCTCAAATTCACACGTGTCACGAACGACGTATCGACTCGATCTGCCGCCATAAAAAAGGAATTAGGAAACAATGAATACGAAAAACGATAAGATCAACAGGCTATGTACCTACGTGCAAAGAAACAGCCTTATCGTATCTACCATCGCTATCTACAATTGCCTTTCATTTTACGTTACGCAGAATTTTCCATTTTGATCTTTGTCTCCTTTTTTCTCCTCTAGGTAAAGAGTCCGATTCCGAAGGTAAATAAATCTTCCGGTATAATTCTAAATCTAGATAAATCTTCCAGTATAATTCTAATAAACAGAAGATCGAAATATGAATGAAATTATCAGGTCGGTATTATGCCTGACGATTTTTCATTAGAAGATAAACGAAGAGAGGAAGGTCGGAAAATTCGATCGACAATAATATTTTCGCAGATACTACTGAAAATAATTCATGGTAAACAGGATCGAAATGAAGGTAAACCATTCTACGATGCATTATTCGTCGTTCGACTCGAACAGGAAAAGCAAGAAAAATGAGAAGAATGAATTCGGTAGAACGAAAACATTTTGAATTAAGCGATATACAGAAAGGTTGGGCGAATGGAAATAGCATCTCGTTACTCGGATGAGATAAGTGAGTCCTATTTCTAAAATCGCCACTTGTGACGAAAACCAGATTTTATACGATAATAATCGCAAGTGATTTCTATATTTTTAAGCTCGCGAATGCTCCGATAATCTTTTAATTTTTTCCCGAAGAAATTGTTTTCAAACGAAGAAATCGTATAAAAAGTAACGCTCGATCGTCACACTTTAAAAGCCATGACTTTTATAAATTTGCGTTAATAAAACTAATTAATAATCGAGAATAACCTTTAGAGACTAAAAATAGTAAGGGATTTACGTTATTACTTGTATATCTTCCCTAAAATAATTTAGATATTGCAAACGCAATTCGATACGCAAGATTAATATCCGTCTGAAAGATTTTATTATTTACGCGATTCAACGATTGGGAACACACAGATTTCTTTATTCGAATTGAATCTGGCCTGGTTATCTTAAATTAAAGAATTTTTCGCTCGTTATATTTTTTCCCTGCAAATACAACTCCTGGAAACCAATTCGAGCAAATATACATGCACGCTATGAGCGAATCACAAAAAGATGAGAGAATCGCTGTTGTCCGAAATAGCTCGTTATTCGTGGATTTGATTAAAAAATAGTTTATACCAAACCACTTGGAAATTGAAAACGTAAGAAATTAAAATGCTTTCGTTTAACGAGCTTCGATGAATACGATATATTTCGTATAAAATATTTTTTGTCGGATCCATAAACGACGAGTTACTTCCGAACTAGCAGCTCTTATCGATTCGCTTTCGTATTTAATGAAATTAATTTCCAGAATTACCGATTCACCCGTATTATTCCAAAGGAATTACCTATATGTAATTAAGGTTTTACCAAGTTCGGCATTTCCTTTTAACAGGAAGGAGCAAGTCACTCTCGCCAGACTTGGAATTAGATGCGCTAAATTGACACGCTCTCATCTTACAGCTAAAAATCAGTCGAATAAGTGCAATAATTTTAATTGTATTCTCTTTGGAAATTATTCTTTTAATCGTAGTAACGTCCCCCAATACGGAATTACATTTGGTTTTCCAAACGAAACTCAGACATGTTTACGTTGTAAACAACATCGTGAGAATCTTCTTTATTCTCTCAAACGTATTAATTCGTATCACTATTTATGATATTGTAAACTAATCACCAAGTTCCGACACATACTGCATATTCTACTGTATTATACTATAATTGTACTGTATATGATATACGTCCAAACGGTACTAGATAGTATTATCATTAAGCTACTAGATACTATAACTCGAGTTTCTCACTTGCCTTATTTTACAATAAGATGTAAAGTACATTTACACTGTGATTTTTTTCTTATGTTATATTTTTGTCATGTATTTCGTTAACCGCGGTCGCTAGCGAACATAAAAATCGTTGACTCTACGTCAAATAAAATAAATAAGAACGATAAAAGTTTTCTCAAAGGAAAATGATACGTACGCGAATCTAGCTAATGGGATAAAATGTTCTATACATCTTTGGTCGCGACATCGAATCCACGTATCGATTCGTGGGAAGTACTTATTTACATGTTCAGTGAGTGAATCGTGTGTCTGACTTTCATTTCGTGCTACCGGTTACGTTCCCGGAACTGTTATCGAAACACGGAATTTCCGAACGTAATGTAACGTTTCGTCGAGCTTATTTTTATCAATAGGTTCATCGTGGTGGTCGCATGTAGGTTAACAGTTAGTGGTTGCGTGCTGCCTGACGAAGAACAATCAATTTTCACGTTCCCCGTTTCTACTTTTCCTCGTGCATCGTACGTAAATGTGCCATTTTGACGCATACTTTCCTCGTTTTATAGTAATTTTAATTCGCTTAGCACAAATAAAAGAAATCTTTGTAAAAGATAAATATATTTTAGAAACGGTTTTGATTCCTACTTATTAACACTCTGATAACTTTTAGTAATCTTTGATTGTAAAATTACTTAACATTTTTTGCAGTATTCGTTACTGCCGCTGCCATTAACTCGATCGTTTAATATAAATCAAACTAGTTAATTACCTTTTTTCATGGTTCCTTTATAAAACATTATACACCCTTTTATACACCGTTTAAAGCTGTTTTTACTTGTGTATAAAAAAGCACTAAGATTTGAAAATGCTTAGTTTAAAAGATATTTCAATGTTAATTTCATCAAATCGAGTAATACGAAGGACAAGGAAAGAAGAACCTGGTCTTCAATCAGAAGCATAAAGATCCATAGTAAACTCTACATCTGGTCTTTTTAGTTTTCTCAAGCACTGAAGAAGCCATCGACAGCGTGTAGACAAAAGACTGCGACGAAGACAGACCATAAACAGTAGACAGGCGACGTTGGCTTCGGGGTTTTCAGTTATTGGGTAACACAGCTAGCGTGCGGATCTGGACCAGCTCAAATTGTATTCTTACTTATAATTACACTTCTATTTAAATATATTTTCTACCTTACAATTTATCCACGAGTTTCTCTGTTTATACATCAAATAACCTCAACAAAATTCAACGTTTCTACAGATACCATGTGATAATATGAGCAGAGCGAAAGAAAGGATTGTAACGGCTCGCCTAAAGACTGCGCCAATCGCAATAATCCACGAATATCTAATTACAAAAAGAAAAAAAAGCAAAAATGTATCTAGACATACAGAAACACGAATACAAAGACACGGAATAGAACTCGACACATGACGCAGTTTTAACGTCACGGGATCGCATACCTTTACTCGCTAAATTTCGTCAAAGAAACGAATACGTACACTAAAATCCAATCGGTATAAATCTAACTTTACCGCTGATAACCTCGTAGTCGATTTGACGCGAAACACTCGCAACTGAAAAGAAACTAGTCGTTTCTCGACCCAAGTATTTACCTTTGGAATCTCGAAGACACCGTTCATCTGGATAAAATCGTCGACCATCGCAACACGAAGAAACGAAAGAAAAACGAAGCAAGTTTTATCCGAAACGTTTTATCGAGTAACGTATGGTTTAGCGGATATCTGCGTGAATCGATTAAGACGGGACACCCTGTATATCGCTCGCATTATATACGCGAACCGACAGATAAGAAAAATGGCGACAAAGGTGTTTCATGCATATAACGCACGCTCGACGATGGAAAATAGTATACACACGTGCGCGATTATGCATGTAACGACGGCGGTAAAGCAACTGCTCAGCCCGATTCCGCATAATCGAAGGGTTGGAAAATTACAATGCAGCCGGTTGGTGCAACATTTTCGAGCTTGGCTCGTAAAAGAACGCGAATACGTTTCGAATCGCGGCCCAACTTTTCCCCGATACGGTCTCCCCCGACAGAAGAAATTTCCCTTCTTTTCCGCGAAGTGCAAAGTCGCGCGAAGTAGTTGCAAATGGCACGAATTATTTTTTACCCGTTACTTATTCCCGAACGAATAAATTGCGTTCGCGTCGCGTCGTTGCCAGGCAAATTGCTGTAATTCGCGAACGAGCTTCGTTTTTCTTTCGTTCAAAGTTTACCGTGTCTTTGTTTTCCACCGGTTCTACGAGATCGCTACAGGCAGATTCTCGAAAAGGACGAGAGTTAGGAGGTAAAATTGTATTCGCCGGATGGGTGTAAAGGGAAAGACGTAACTTTTGAAATGGATTCATCGTTTCGATTTAACTTTCATTTTATTCTATACTCGCTGTTTTCGCCAGGGAACGTCCGAAGGAATTGCGAGAATCTTCCTGGGGATTTCTTACCTTTTCGAAGAAGCGCCTCAAACTGATTTCTTTAGAAAGAAGAAGAGAACGAAAGAATATTGTAATTACGTTTACATTGGATATTATTCGATTAAACTTTTCATTTGATAAGAAGACAGCGAATTTGTTATTTTTTCTACAATTGAGTTGGACAAGCGTTGGCAATAGTGGAAACTATAAATCTTAGATTTTTTGAAAACCAACGAAGATTCCATTCGATGAAATATCGTCGAACGATAATAGCAAATATTTTACGATCATTTTCGTAAATTCCTTACGGACGAAATCAGATGAATTTCATAAAAGCTAAAAGGCTTACGAGCCTCGCGGATCGGATTGATGTTTAAAAAGTTGTCGTTTCACGAAGTCGAGAATTCGATAAAAGTTGTAAATATTTGACGCAAAATTTTAATAAACTTCTCGCTAGTTCAAGTTTTGCGGCGAGCGAAGATCGAAGATCCAGGCCGTTAAAAATCATCGAATTCCACGTTTGACAAAACGTTGGTTTAGCAGAGAGTTTCCTCGCGAGGAAATTCTTCGCAAGGGGATACCATAAAAGTAAAGTTCAGGAACTTGACGCCAGTGGCAAGTGAAATGCGAAGTACGGAATTCATGCGGATCTATAAAAAGGAAAGATTGGAAAGTGGCGTTCGTCGTTCAAGCGAATCTACTAATATCACTCCGAGGGAAGACGCGAAAAGAAAGCGTAAAATCAATGAGAATTTCACCTGAATGCAACAACCGCGATTCCAAACGTCGTTACATCTTTGTATCGTTGCTGCAAAATCAACCGGATTCGAGGTAAAAGGATTTTGAAAATACCTTTGCCACGGCCTCTTTGATCCGACGCGCGAATGCAAACGAATATCGAAGTCGGAACCTCGAATGGGAAAATTTGTTAAAAAACGATGGCGTCGATTTTTAACCGTAAAATTCTACGAGGAAGGATAAACTGTCGAATTTGCCGCTCGACGAACGGGGCAATTAGCGCGAGCAAATGGCAGAGGAAACTCGTATCGATCTGCGCGCTCGTACCTAACGGTGCCAGCGATATCCGTAAAGGGACAATCCCAGAAAACGAGAACTTTTTACGGCATCGTTCGATGATATTATAACAGATGAAAACGTACGAGATAACCCGAAAAACTAAATTTTAGTTCCAGCGAAATATCTTTGAAAGAAAAATATTAAATGAGGAGAAAAGTAAAAAGGGGCAGGAATATTGGCAGAATAAAGCTTTCTATAATTATTGATATTCGAAGCAAAATATTTTATCAAACAACGTTGAAAGAAAGAGCGATATTTCTTACTTCTATTTTGAAATAGAAATACGGAACGTACGTATAAAGCGTTAAAAATGGTTATACCTTGAATGGAAATGTGGAGAACGTGTAATGCCTGTTAAAGCGAACGCAACGATTTGGTTGTCAGTAGTTCGAAGTAATTATATTTGTCTAAATTTCCCGCGTTATATGAAAGAATTAAGAGAACGAAAAGAAAGTTGTCGTTTTCGTTTGAGTTTATGTCGAAACAAATGGTTGGTGATTTGAAAATTTTTACTACAGAGGAAACTAATCTTCTACGACTTTTTATGGCTTTAAAAGGAACGCTATTTAGAGCAACGTTTATTAAGACTTTTACGTGGTTGAACAAAAGGTTATAGAACGTCTTGTACAGTAGAGGATCGTCGATACATGTTAATTGGAAACCAATATCTATACGATAAGAGAAGCTTCGTAATCACCAATACGCGCTTTCCACACATAACGAACACACGAAAGAAGATGTCGAAACAAAACTTGGAAATATCCACAAATTATGAATTTGTATGGTGTCTGAACCATTCGGAAGACGAATCGACGATTCCATCTCGCCTTTAACGAGGACCGCGTTCTTCGCAAAGCATCCGCGATGTATACTTTTTGTATCTAATGCTCGCAAAATTCCAATATATTTATTTCTCGTATATATTTCAAGCGGTAAATACCAAACACCAGCCTGTTTTATTTTAGTTCGTTCGTGCGCTGTCGAAAATAAAATGTTTTAATTGCGAGAGAAAGATTTTGAAAACGGTATTTTATTTGCAGGATACTGAAAATACCGAGAATTGTATTTGAATTGTCTTATTTATTTGAATTTATTTTTGTTCGCTATCCAACATAGAAGTTACGTTAGATTCCAAAGAATTTAATGGAGGGTAAACGTAATCGTATCGGAGAAACGATATTAAAATCTTGAACAGAAACTGCAACTCCGGATACACGAATTTGGTCTTGTTCGTTTTCGCGAAGCGAATTCAAAGTATCGCAAAGTTATCACAGATACACGACGAAACAATTATCTTTAAAATATGATACGTCCTTCCATCGAAAGACTGTTTAGTTTCGCTCGATCGATCCTTTGCTCATAAAGGAGAGTAGTCCAAGCGATGGAAAACTTTGAACGATGCACTTTGTTACGCGCGAATAGCCATACTCGCGAGGAAAATAAATTTAATTTGCAAATATTATAGACCGTTGAGTTCCGATATTAGCTCTCTCCTTAATCTATTTTCGCTATCGAGAAACATCTTAAATACTATTCGTAACACAAAGTTCAAGTATATTATCGTGCGCGTCACAACGCGACGATAAAAATATTCTACTCGCCGCGAATTTCCTTCGTATCTAAAATAGCATTTTATTCCAACGGTAGTACAACGATCGTTTAAAATTGCCAACCATCCGAAATATTTTTCCTACAAATTTTAGCTAGCACTGGGTCTAATTTCACCTTTCCACTGGACTTACCCCGTTAATACTAAATTATCAAATATCCTTTTACCGCGCACAGCCCTTTAATCGCTAATGCGAGGATTCTCTGTCATTCGGAGGCCGCAAATTTGTCCGGAACACCAGCGAGATCTCTTTACACGCATCTCGAATTTCCAATCGCGCGTATTTTCACGACACAGCCCTGTCGAAGGGAAACGAGGTCGATCCGTCGAACTCGGCCGTTCGAGATCAAATTCGCCTTCGAGCGTGACGTCATCCGGCATCCTTCGATGCGAAAATGCATTCCTTTCTCGGGTCGATGCCGATCTCCCCGTCCCGTTCGTTATTTTAGAATTCTCGGGTGTACGAGTAAAGGCCAGGGCGGCCGCGCACATCATAGTCGCACAAAGCGAACACACATAGCCGTATAGATGCACAATACAGGGTGTTAAAATAAAAGTGAGCGAGATTTAGAAGGCGCGAGGATAGATGTCGAGATATGGAAGATAGTTGGCGTATAAAGGAGTCGTTGGAAAGCTTAGGCTTCCGGTTATAAGCAACTTAATTTGCTGCGCCAAAAATACACTGGTAGCTCTCTAACGTAGTCGTAGATCAATAAATCAGCTGTCCTCACCTTCTCCTTCGTTTCACTCGGTCTGACCGAACGTGAGCGACGATAGAATTTCGGCTGTTATATCGGAAGAACGCGGCCGAAGGAAGACTCGATATGCCACGTTTTTAGTTTTTCCACCAGACTATATATATTTCTTTGAAAATCCACCACCATGCCATAGTCGACGCTTCGTCGAGCTTCCGTCGAAGGATGTTTAGATGAAAAATATCGATTTCAAAAATATTGGTTATAGTTACATAGACGTGGAGATCAACTTTTTCCGCAACAAGTTTCCTCGAACGCAAAGTTTAGACAAACTTTAGAATTCACGACGAAACTTCGTTGGTCTGTCATCCGTTGCTAAAAGCTTTCGTATGTATCTTTGAATAAGCTTTCAACTGTGTCGTTACATCAAAGCGTATTCTTTTGTGCGCTAGACAACATCGAAATCAAGAAGTCGAGAAAATTGTACTCGTCGTATTGTTGGTTCGTAAACTTCGTTTAATCTCGTTCGTTCGCCTTGGGCGGCGAGAAACACGAAGTACGAGAGGAACACGGAGAAGGATTCGTCAGCTTAAATTGTTTGTAACACGAGACGCAAACGTCGAACGACGTTTCTGTACGCGAACTCGTTCCATTGTCTTCGCGTTTAGATTCACAAACTTTATACAAGTATCGTTTACATTTTTTCGTTTAACACCCTATAGAAACGCGGAGAACCGAACGAAAGAGGAGGGTGGAAAACGCTTAATGCTCGAACGGGGTGAAAGGATTTTCCAACGTTAAGGTTGGCAACGTTGTGTCGCGTGTGACGCGCGTGTTCCCACTGGTGGCGCATAAATTAATGTTATCACGGTTGAACGTTGTATATCTGAGCCAACATGGCGGCCACGATGCCTTCCGCGAAGGCATAAAATTGATGTATTTTTTTGCAGCCGAATCGATTAGATGTTTTCCATCGTTACGTGACTCACGTAACGCTCTAGACTTTGTTTCTTTTTGTCGCTGGTTGGTTAATGTCGGTGGCTCGTTAATTCCGCTAACGTTCTATCTGCTCGTTTTCTTTTCGATTTGGTAAAACGTAGAACAAGTATACAGTGTACGTCGTTGATGCTGCAAGGTTAATAAATTTGCGAAATAGACGCTGATTTACAGTGGTTAGAAAAAATATCGGCACACCGTTGCATCTATTATGGCATTTTTACAGACCGATTAATCAGCTCCAAGAATATTGAATTTCGTATCGTTTGGCAGCCTGTTGCCTCTTCTTCCTTTTAAGCTTCTTTAACGTAAAACGCGATCGGAAACATTGGATGTTAAAAAAAATGAATCAGGGAACCCGATAAAAGGACGCTCGATTGGAATGTCACTTGTATAGTCACTGTATTAGTTATCAGATCGATACGTAGAGTAATCGCAGCTAACATGAAACATCTGATTTTAAAAGTTTGCCAAAGAGAGAAACATGCTTTCCTTTCGATGAAATTAACGTTGAATCAAAATTAATGGATATTCGTACGCTAACAGTTAACTATGCAAAACGTTATGTATCTCGAAGACAGGGTAAAAAATGTAAAAAACGAGCGACTTTCGATCGAAATTTGAATGCACTTGTTTTTTTGCTTCTAACGAAATATTCTGCACCGTTGCTGATTGATTTTTTGTCGGTTACTTGGCAAGATATCCAGATTGGCAGATTGGTTCCATATAAAGCTCTGTTCCATATCAGTTACAGTTACCCTATATATCGTTTTCCTTCGATAAAACATTAATTACGCGTACGCGTAACTCCTTTAAAACGTCGTACATGGCGAGTCGATAAATTCTGCGAGTTAATTTTAGTAAATTCGCGATGCCAATTGCCAATGCGATCATAAAAATTTGATACCGTGAAAATGAAACGCAGAAGCTGATAAAGAAATAGATACATTGGAAAATAAGAATATGTGCCGATACTTATCGCAGCCACTGTATGTCGGAATTTTCACAACGAGTCGTAAAAGTGAAATTACGCGTCGACAGGGGAAAGGAACCAGGCTCGTGGAGAAAACCATTCACGACGTAGGTCACCCATCGTACGAGTATATCTTTGGGCGTAGGAAAGTAGTAGGGTGCGTGGATTATTGGTAAAAAAGTAAAGGTGAGTTTGTCCTTGATATCAAGGGAGTGTTGCTTGTCGTTAGACCGTGTTGTGAGACGTCAGGGAGAATTGTCAGAGGCCTCCTTAGGTATATTGATTTTTCTCTTGATTATAACGTATTATTATTTGTAATTAACATTTGTAATAGATTATCGCCAGTAACAATGGAACGTTGAATTTTCCGTACTGATTGTACTCGTTATCGTGTTTCGTCAACGTTTATAAGAGACCATTAGCAGGGACAATGCGATGTTGAATTTTGTGTTAATTATCGTACGATCAGCGCTGTTCCTAGTCGATATTTGTAATAGCTATATTCGCCTGCTAATCGAAAGGTTCATAGCGAAACGAGTCTTGTCGAGATTTTTCTCTTTTTCGGAAACCATGAAAACAGAAACAAAAGAAAAAAAAAAAGAAAGGGAAAGGAAGAAAAGATACTTTAGCGCCTTCGACCTTCGTTCGATGGATCGTAGTTTTTCGTTTTTAAAATATTCACCAAGCAGCATAGCTGCTTATACGCAACTGGACGTTATTTACGATCGTATTGCAATAGGTTAGGTCTTGAACGATCTTTCCACAGCGTCGGTAATCGATCAAGTTACGAATCTCTCCTCCGACTGCTACGATATTTTGTTATCTAAAAAAAAAAAATTGAGAATATTCGACAAGCATCGTTTTAATTCCGAGCTCGTTAATTTGAAATTTTAGAAAAGCAATTTTTTCTTTTCACCGATCTGATACGACGGTATCGACACATATTATTTCCGATAAATAATACCATCGACCGTCACCATAACATATTTCATATCGGCGACAGCAAAAATATCGAAAAATAACATTTACATTAGTAAAGATCAGGCAGAACGAGAACGACAGGGAAAACACGGGTTGTGTTTGCGTTGCCGCGAATTCATCGGAATATTCCATTGAACAGATCTACGAACCTCTCGAATTTCCATTAATTTCCCGTGATACAGTGAGTTATATTACTATCATTGTATTGTTATATTATAAATCATTATATCGATGATATAAAGGTGCGTTCAGACCAAGCGAGCCAATACTCGTCCGTTCCTTGCTTTCATAAAATTTGATTCACCGGTAAAAAAGATGTAATATTGGTTATCGAGATATGGAACAATAACTGTAAAGAAGAGACGCGGTTTCTATTATTCGAAAATTCTCTCGTTCGAGTTTTAAAAACGAATTTTGTCTCTCTGTTAATTCGGATACTGGAGATTCCGTTGTATCGTATTTGCATGCTTTTTCCTTACAATTTTATCTCGATATTAACATTGATATTAATAATTGCGCAGTTTCACGATAAATTTTACCCTTTTCTCTATGGAAAATTACAAGTTGTCCTCTATCAAAGCTAGTATAATCTTTCCTTTTCGTAACGTGTCGAATTTCCTGGTGTATTCTCAAAATATTGGTGTTCATCTCCTCTGACGTTAATTATACGAGATAAATCTATTTTGCAGTTCGAATTGTTTCTAAGAATTGCTAGATTTACAGAGCGCGAACAAGCGTCCACGTATCGAGTACAAAGAATCACTGCGATGCGAGTCAGTGCACCGTTAGATTTCGTAATTCCGTGTTTTGCATTTATTGTTACAGAAAGTTGATTATGTCTTCTCAAGTCGTACGAATGCGTTACGGCAGATAATAAAGTTGGAATTTAATTAATTACGAAATTAACGGCACGATGGATTTAAAAGTTAAAGTATACTGAATTTGGATTCTGAAAATTTTTATTAAAAATTCATCGTACGATTAAATGTTATATTTTGTAATATTTTTGTAACACGATATTTAAATCACCCCCTCTTGTACGAAGCAACAAATACAGATAGAGTACAGAATGGCGTGGTAATATTCGAATATCGATACGACTGACTAAGTGTTCTCGTACGTTTGGTCTAAACGCATCCCGATACGTTAAACATTATAGATGGAAATATTATCCTAGAAGAAATGCGACAGGTTGATGACAGGTTGTAGAGTCGTGAAATCGTGTTTAACACAGTTCGTCGTGTTATCGCATAAAGGAGAACGTAAAAGAAGGAGGAGGATGAGCACGTTTAAGCGAGCCGAGTAATAATTCCGAGACAAGGCGACCAGTTTTGTCTCGAGAGAACACCGTTAAATTATCTTTTCTGCCCTAACCGAAAGCTCTCTATGTTTCTTCTCCGGTTCGGATGACATTATTACAGGATCTCGCTTTGTCTCGATTTAATTACCGAAAAGTGCGCCAAAGATTCTGATATTCCACGCTTCTGTCCGATAATACATTCAAGAAAAATATAGCTCCGTCACCCGTATAATTTTTTCACAACGAATAAATGGAACGTAAAATGCCTATACGCGTATCGCTATCGAAACGAAAGTATCGGATTGTCGTAATAAAAGGGAGGAACCTTTCGAACGTATTCGAATCTTTGATCAAAAGGTGACCTATATAGCAATTTTTAGCTGTATTTTTAACGTATTAGATATGACGTGTCGTAAAATAATATATTCGCAACGTATGTTTATAATGTTCTGTGCGAAGAAATTATTAGAAATATCCAAGCCAATGTGATATTCGTTTTGTTAATAGGTTAACGTTTCGTAGGTCAGTGATTTCACCGAGAAACTATTTTATTTCGCTTCTTCCGAGTTCTTCGCTTCCGAGTTTGGAACGAGATTACCGCAATCCTTCATTTGCCGAGTGTTTGTCCTCTCTTGTCGAGCGTCTACGATAACTACTTTTATACAGGACGTTATTGATCTCTCTTATTTGAAATTTTTATATCTGTGCTGTGCCGAGGACGCCTTAGGAGGAAATCCAACAACTTTAGCAGCATGTTCGATAAGTTGTGCCGATTAATAAGTAACGAATAAAGATCTTACACTCCGTAGAGTAGATCTTTCCGATAATTTTTCATATTTACGAGTCGAAGTTTATACGATATTTTCGCTTTCATCTTTACTCATATCTTTTTCACGCAATATTTTTGCTTCGTCGTAATCGTAAAAACATCGTGCGATAAAAAGCAAATTTTTCCATTTTCGAAAACCATTATTTCTCTCAAAGTGAATCGCAATAGGAGTTAAATAACTGTACTGGTGGAAAATACTGACAAAGCTCATAGAGCTCGCATCGTAAATCTTTCATACATAGCGGACACGTCGCAAAAGAATAAAACGAGAATTCTCGAAAATGTCTTCGTTTCTTTCCGAATCGACGAAAACGAACAAAAGGATAGAGAAATCGTCGAAAAAGGAAAAAAGAAAGAAAAAAATGACGAATTTTTCTCAAAAGCAGACGAACCACTTTCTCGATGGTAGAATTCGATTGAAAGTTCCGGTACTCGCGGCAAGTTTTCCCATCAGTTTCCTCACCAACGAATAATCGCACGAAAATCTCGACACTTTGTCGACCCGTTCCATCGATCGATGGAAAAATCTCTCGAATAGGTAAAAGGGAATCGGTGTATTCGCGAACGAATACCTCGATTTTACCCTCCTAACGTTTTTCTCCTTCTCTCGATGTATCCACTTCTCTTCCTTTCGTTCGTTTCCTCGATAAACGCGTATGGAGAATAGCTGGATGGAAATCTAGAACAGATCCATCGTTCGCGTTAAAAGCACGCGATAAGGCTCTATTTTTTATTTTCGTTCTCGTTTCTTTTTCTTTTTTTTTTTTTTGTTCACTGTTTCGCACACGCCACATGGGCAAAGGATGAAATACGGCTGGTAATTTGAAAAAATAATGACTCACCGACGCTGTTTTCCCATTTTTGCTCGTGACTTTCAACAGGGACCCCTCGTACCCCTGAAACAGAACGAATTCCCGAGCGTCATTACAAACGAAGAGATAAAGAGCGGAGTATTTTGATGGAGGTCGTCCAGGATGGATCGTCCTGCGTTAAACTGGTAATTGGCTTGTACGTTAATCAGGGCTGCTTTAATTTTAGGATTAGGATGTAATCTTCGGTGCTTAAGTTGGCGAAGGAAATTGGTAATGGGGATCGAGGTAGAAAAAAAATTCGTGGAAAGGTTATAATGTATATATTTAATTTAAAGGTTAAAAATATAAGGATAAGAAAATTCTGAATAAATAAGTTATTATGACCGAGGATGTTGGTAATAGGCAACGGTTAATAGCTTCCGTTGATAGTTAACGGTTTAATGGTAAATTCTTCGTGGCTTCCTAAAATTCTGAAAAAGGTAATCATTTTTAATCGCTGGTCGTTGATTTGAAAATTAGAAATGCTACGATTTGTTGGTCGTTCCTGTGAAAATTGAAAATAGCGTGATTCGTTGGTCCTTTCTTTTAAAATTACAGATGCTTTCTGTCGATGTTCTATTCATTGGAAAGATTGTCTGTTTCCACGTTGTTATTAACCATCGAATGTGAGTTAGAGAAAGCATCGTAACATCAAGTGCATATCGATATGACTACGATAATTGAAACGTATTGAAAAATTGATCAAAGCAACGTATGCTTCGGACTATAGGAACAACAAATTATTTATTTAACAAGAAATATATATATAAAATGTATATCTAAAAAACTATTACTATATGTGTGTAAGTGAATTCCCAAGTAAATATTTCTAATTACTCTAATTTCTTAATTACGAAATATAGAACCGCATTAATAAAACAGGAAGCTGAAAAACGAAAATAATAAAATCTCTCTGCATAACTTTCTATTTCTTATTCACTGGATAAAATCACACCTTAGTATCGTGCGCTTAATGTGACTTTTAAAACATTAACACGAACGAACGATGATCACGAATTTACGAACCTATAAGAAGGCGGTGTTCGCATAGCGTGATCATCAAAGTGTTAAGTACGAAGCGAAGTTACTTCAAAGCAAAAGCGTTTGCTCGTAGACGGAGAATGAGAATCTTGGAAATTTGCATATCTGCTGTACAATTATCTGTTCTACCGCGGCTAAAACGTAACCGAATAACTCGAGCGCAGCAATTTTGGGCAAACACGTTCGACCGAAGATTTCCTATGAATCCAACGTTGTTTCTAATTTCCTTGCTCGTCGTTGTCCTCGTAGGAACGTTACTGAAGATTATATACCGTTTAATTAAAATGAAACAACCAACGAGTCGCTTGTAAGTTGATGCAAAAAAAAAAAAAGAAAAAAGAGAAAGAAAAAAGAGAGAAAAAGATTTTGCAAAAGATTCGTTAATCGATTTTAATTAGAAATACCAAAGAATATTTCTATCGTAAGGGTTGTAAATTTAGGTCTAATTAAATTTGTATAACGTTGTACCTGTTAAGAAACTACTATATATGAGTAAAATTATGAATCTTTTAAGAAAGGATGGTAAACGTTCTTTTACGCGTAGACGACTTTACGAAGAAATCGCGACGCTTTATATATTTCGCAATCAATATCTATTTTAAATTCTATTTTTAGATTTCGTTTCAACCGATAACACTTTTTCGCTCTTACTATTTTACGTACAACAGATAATATCGAAAGTGTCGTAAAACCTTCGAGTCAGGTCGCTGCTATATCTCGTTCATATTTCTTAATATCCACCTGCGCTTCATTTTCACCTATTCAAAGGCGAAATATACGAAAACATCTTGTCTTGGACATTGAAAATTGCACCATTCATACGCCCAATCGTTTTCGATGCATCAATTTCGCTTTCTCTCTTTTTATTCATTTTCTTTCCAACTCGAGAAGAAACTTCGTTTCAAACTCACGTTGTAGCAGAAACGAATTACGCATAACGCGATTTAATAACTAATTTTTTATTCGAAATCATAATCGAATTAAAAAGTTCGTCCAAGTGTCCATCCCTTTCGATCGTTTTTAATTTGTCACGCTGAAATTACTCTCCGTAAAATGTCTCCTTTTTTCTCTTTACGGAATAGCTCGCGATTTCTATCAACAAACGATTCGATCGATACTCGATGCTTGAATTAAATCACGACCATTAATGCTAATTTAATCCTGAAATGCAGCCACGGTTATTGAGATCTTGCTTGGTTTCGTTTGAAAGCGCGATAACGAAGATGCCTTGAAATGCTTACGAGGGACGTCGTTCGAGTGTTTCGAATCGATTTCGCTGAATAAGAAAACTTAACAGCCGCGATTTCAAAATCGTCAAGAAAAGAAGAATTGGAAGATCGAACAAGATATTATTCGCAAATATATTTATTCTTGAAGGACTTACGACGAATAGAAAAGTAGAACAGGAGCGCATTCGTTAGGAAATTGTTTACTTTACGTTTTACTTTGCGTTTTTCCAAGCTCTCATCAACTTTTTCTTGGAGTAACAACAACCCGTGGTTTAAAAATTGTCAAGAAAAGAAAAATTGGCAGATCGAACGAGATGTTATTCGCAAATATATTATTTTTCCAGAATTTACCATCGATGAAAAAGTGATATAAGAGCATTTTCATCAGGAAATGTCGCGGTACTTTATATTTTTCCAATCAAATTGTTTCGCGAATAATAAATTTTGCGTCCTTGATAAATTCTTTCTAAACTGTGCAATTTAACCAGCTCTCTCGAGACTGAGAGAAAAAACAGGAAAATATTTTCATAAACTCGTAACATACGAAGAAAGAATTATAGTAAAAGAAGAAAATGTAGGTTATTATAAAGTAGAGTAATTATCGTTAATTTCGAGAAGAATTATTTTATTTCGTTCGGGTGATTTCGAAGCGTTTACTTCGATAGGATGCCTTTTAATACGTATATCTATTTGAAAATGTCAGCGAGACGAAGTCGAAAGTACTTATGCAGTTTATTCACTTTGCCATTGGTACTGAAACGATAATCGCGAAAGATATTTTCAGTAAAAGGACTTCTTTCAGCAAGGGTATCGTAAAATCGTCATCTCCTTCGAACTCTGACCTAGTAAATAACTTTATCTGAAAAACGAAAGATCGAAGATTCGTTTTGATAAATAAAACATTCGTACACCTGACGAGCGAGAGTCTGCTTGTTTCATAAATAAAATATACGATACACGGAAAAGCTCGCCTTTATCTTTTCTTTTGCACTCATTCCATTTCGTGTCATGGTTAGGAAATGATAACGGAAAATTAACGTTACAACGAAAAATCGTAAAATACGCGTTCTTTGAACGTTATCACCTTCGTATGATATTCGCTTCTTCGTGTCGTTTTACCATTTCTAATTCGTTCTTTTATTAACAAAATCTTGCCTTCTTGACAAATTCTTTCGACCTAATAGCTTTTTTCGAAAAGGGGAAAAGATAGGAAAATATTTTATTTTATATTTATCGCCGCAGTTTGTAAACTAGAAGATTCTTGATCTCAAAACCCTATACTCTACTTTTATACTATACTTTTTTAAATCCTATGCTCTTCTACGCATGTTTCATTTACGAAAATACCGTCCATTAATGTTATCGTCACGTTTAAATTAATTTTTGGACGAGGCTATCCAAAAAATAAAAAATTTTTTAAATAAACCCTCGTTATTTTTAAACTCCTGGAACGACTAATTTTGTCATAAAGATATTAAAAATGGACGATCGTTGTTCGTTTGATCGCACGGATAAGCGAACGATCGGTGATTAGAAATCTAAAAATATAAATTTCACCCGAAGCCAACGACAACGCGGCCGTTTGATGGATGGCGTTGTCCTTACTCGTCGCATTCGTCGATCGGAATTTATCTCTGTTTATTTGGCGAGGAAAGTAAGAAGAATGTCGTAACACGGTTGAATAAGACGAAAATTTATCGGTAATGTGGAAAATGAGAGATTTTTGGGGACCTTCGGTCTTCCTCGACCATTTTCATTTTGATTCGCACGCTTTATTCAATTTTTGACGTAACACGTCCAGTTTTTAAACGCGGTGCTGATTACCGACTATTCTTTGAACTTTTAAATTTACTACTCGCTACATCGTATTCGTCGGATTATGCGTTTAAAGTTTGTTTTTTATTTTTAGCAGTACAATTACTTATTTAATTTAATTTCGAGATTTGTAACATTTCCGTTTGTTTCCGTATTACGATGTAGTAAATTAGAATAAAAGGCGATTATACGGCCACGGTGTTGCGATTAAGGCGGGAAAAATTACAGCGAATACAGTTTGTAGTCCTTATCTGCAACAATTTTCTTTTACAAGCAGCGAAGCGTGCTTATGCATATTCATTTTGAACGTTGCTGTCGTGCTATAAATGACTGAAATCGTAGCATAATAAATCGATTTGTAATGTAGAATTATTTGAAAGACTCAAGTGGAAAATAAAATATGGAAGTTTTATAGAATATCGATTAAACGATTCCACAAATTTTTTGGTTTTTTCAAATTTTTCCCCCGCCAAGTAGAAAATAAATAAAAACGTCGATGTATCAAAGAATTCATTCTTTTTTCAATCTTCAGTTTGTTGATCGAGCACGAAATATTCAACGAAAATGTCGATTCATTAACTTCGTGATATACGCGAACTTATTTCGCGATATACGAAAGCTTTGTTCATTCATAAAATACGAAACAGCAGAAATACCGATACATTAATCTTACGATCTTTTATTTTCATACTTTTGCCCATTCGTCAAAGGCACGGTAATCGACGGAAGTGTAAATTCATCGATGATCGAATTCTTCGTCGATCTGTCGATCGTACGTTGATTCGTCAAACGCGAAATATTCGATCAAACACGACAAAAGCGTCGATATATCGCACGTTCGATTAATTATCTTTCCGTCTCTTAATCGTTTGGCCGTTTGTCAAGCGAAGAGTATTAAACAAAAACGTCGGTACGCGAATCACTTACCGCTAGCCGATTCTCTCGCGCTCTTTTAATTATTTGCTCAATCATCAAATATGAAGTATTTGACAAAAGCATCGATGTCGTTATAAATGTCTACGATGCGATGCAAATGCTTTATGACGTTTGTACGGTTGATATTTAATCGACTCGTTATTAGACCTTCTCGTTAAAATTCTTACCCAGAGAAGCTCCGTTGATTCTTTATAAAAGAAGGGAAAGGTGCAAGAAGATACAGTAGAAGCAGAAATATTATTCGTTTGATGTACACGGTTTCCTGAGAAATAGCCGATAAATTAAACAATAGCGACGATACTAACGATGATCAAGTTAGATCGATTTTCTATAAAATATATACACGTGCGTGTACCATGTATTACAGGTACGTTCGAAATATATAAAATTATTTAATGTATTAAATCGTTTACTTCGTCGCTTGTTATAAAGGTTTTAATATATTAGAAAACCGAATCCTGTGAATATCGCAACATCAACGACACCGTCGAACATTTTCTTTGCTACTGTGTCAAATTTCAAGATTTCAAGACGCGATTCAGAGACACCCAACAATATGCAATTACTTCGTAACTGGTAGAACACAATGTGAAAATATTCCAAATTTCCTAAAAGAGTATGCGAAACCGTAACAATGGCTAATGGCTGCCTAATTATTTACATGTTCATAGAATACATGTAGTAGTAGTCGCTAATGCTCTATCAAGAGATGCGACGATAAACGGTAAATAAATGAAACATAGAAAAAGGAATCGACGCGCTTCTCTATACTTGACCGATATTTATCCGCTATTTATCCGAAGTAATTTGTTTGTCGTTAAACAAACACGATAGCCAAAAGTTAGGTGCTTGAATAAAGGATGCAACGACGAATGGAGAAACGAGATTTCGCCCGGTTGAGAGGAAAAGGAGTATTTATTTCTTATTTACCAGCTAGAATTAGCACGTTCTACGAATAATTCAGTAACGTGCCTTTGTTGTTTGCGTTTCGTTCGCAACGCAGCAGATCTCGTTTCGTTCTCTCGTTTATCTCTTGCACAGTCATAAATTTACGATCAGCTTTGTAATAGGATTCTTCCATAGAATAATCCCGTGTGTCGTTGATTAATAGTCGAAAGCAATTTTAGTCGAGTCGAATCCTGAAAGCGCGGTGAAATTCATCCCAGCATCCTATCGAATTCGTAGCGTCTTTTGATCTCTTCGTGTCGAAAATCAACGGTGCTCACCCCCCTTCGATATTAAATCGTATTCGCCGTTAACTCTGGTACGTTTCGTTATGAAAAGTATAACGATTATCAGTCCGCGGATATTTCTACAAACTCATGTTTTCACAAAGGCGAACCAAGGAATACGATCTAAGCAGAAATTTCCTTTACCTGCTAAATGTTACGATTACACTGTACACTTTTGTGCATTTTTGCGAAATCGAAGGACATAAAAGCGCGTATAATGCGTATGATACGTAGTAACGGAAATAGAGTAATCGTTGTAACATTTGGTGGATGAAACAGAGTTTCATTTAAATTCCATTTCTTTCGACATACCGTGAAATATATAGAAACGCATAAAAATCCGCGGTCTAACAATTACAGTAGGTGCCGAACTTTGAATATTCCACATATTTTTGCATGTTACGCGCAATCTGTGCATTTTTTGCATTTTGAAATCTACCACGAATGCATACAAGTCTACGCGGTCTAATAATTATACGTTTTATACAGTATGGAAGATTATGGTAAAATGGTTGGGTGTTTCGTTAAAGTTAACTGGATGATTTTCGTATTTAATCTCTCAACGCTCGAGTCGTAGAAATAAAACTACTCGACAACAAGCGAGAAAGATACAAAGAAAGAAATGCGCACGTAAGAAATACGATACAACGTAACGAGTGCTCAGCGACATAAATCTCTCGCTCACTTTTTACAAATTTCTTACGGAGCAAATTTTTGGTATAATAACAGATACACCATGGACCGATGTTTGCGATCCATTTTCCAACTGATTCCGATTACCCGCGATCGATTAGTATAATGCATAATTCGTACTATATTTTTTGAAACGATTTCAGTCACGCGTCTGTACGAGGCTCGATTGGTAATCGAATTTACTTCGATTTAATGTACCAAAAGTTAATTCACATTTAATCGAATTAAATTAATCACGTTCAATTCGATAATGTTTTATAAATTTAAATGTAAATACAATTATCAAGCTTCCTATATTTTATTAATCTATATTTCGATATGGTGGATCTAATTAAAAGAGTATTACTTCTTTGTGTAATATTCTACAGAGCGGTCCATAACCGGTGATACAATTGGCTATAGGATGATTCTCCGAGAAAGAATAAAGCGAAAATATGGAATAACGTTTTTCCATTAGATGCTTTCTTTTAGAGAGAAATAGATTTGAAAATATATCGTCCGCGTATGCAACTAAGCACGTTCACGTTTTATTTTTACAAATGTTGTTTCACAATGTTTATTTATTCTCGAGTTATAATAACCTGTTGCCGATCGTTCACTCGTACCTAGCTAACCTGTAATTATCGTTAGCGAGGTTCAAGTATATTATTCAAACTCGATTTTTCCAGAAACGGAGCGAACGATTATTTTTCCACGTTTTCCAACAACAAAATTGTACTTGTTACGGAGCACCCTGTATAGTAATCGCGTAATATAATATTCTTCTTTGGATAACATAAATTGATAGTACAGCAATTTACAGCAATTTTTAGAAGCAAGAATTACGTCGAGAAAGATGAAGATGAAGAAAGATTATCGTTGTAATTCTCCACGATGTAATATCCATTTACGATTTTTCGTAGACGATAACGCGTTAAGAAGATATCGCGATTTCTACTTATTCGTCGGCTCCAAACGCGGGCAGCGTTTCGTAATCGAATAAAATTGCCAATAACAAATCGTGACACGAGGATAAAAGGCGAGGCTGATATAGAATTAACGTCAGGCCGAAGTTACTCTCTTGAAATCCGTAGCCGAGATTTCGTTTGTGTTACGTCTTAATATTTCACAGCTCTACGCGAAGAACAAGATTCTACGATCTATACAGATTGGTTACCACAGTTACCTAACACGAACCCAATCGAATTATGCCGGAGAGAATTGGACAGCGGACGTAAGAAAATATTATCAAAGTCGGGGGGATTCCTTCGAGAATCTTGCGAGGACACAGGCAAATGTAAACATCGGAGGGGACGGGGAATTAGAAATAAGAAATCGAAAGTATCGTAAAGCAAACGAAGTTGCAAATGTTAGCAATTTTTTAAAAGTAGAAACAAGTGCATGTCGCTTCAGTAAGAAGCAACCTAAGAAGAAGAACGTAAGAAGCCTATTTCTTCTACCTCGATGGTGAAAAGTAAAAAGCGATAGAGACGCGTTTGACTTTTGAGTGGAGAAAAATGACCGCGACGATCAGATTCGCAAGCAAAGAAGACAAACAGTCGAGTTACACGAACGAGGCTACTGCTATTCATGGGTTTCCAGTTATGCGATGTTACTAAATTCAAAGTCAATAAGAATTTCAAAATCTCTGCTCGATTTACGTAACTTCGAAAACTCTTCTTATCGATATCGATATTTCCATACAAGATTTGCGTGTAAAAGTCAAATCGAAATCGGACAATCACGGTATTCGAGTTAAGAGCATCGAAATATCTCAAAATACACAATCAATTTTACGTTAACTAAATTTTCCACGTATGTTCACGCTCGTCGACGATCGAAGAAAGGAAAACTCTTATCGATATCGACGTTCCCATAAATAATTTATAAAGAAGTCGAATCACATTCAGGCCACCGCGGAAATCGTTAATCACGACATTACGCGAATCAAAGGTCGACGAATTTAAAAAAAACTCTCCTCATCGATATCGACATTTCCGCGAAAAGTTGGCTGAAAAAATCGAATCGAAATTAGACAGGTAGAGAAATCGTTAATCATCGGGGGGCCTCTGGTCGTAGGCTGTGAAGGTAAAATCGATACGAACTCGGTGAAATCTGTTAGCAATATCGCGCTGGCTAGCTAGCCGTTCGTTGATACGCGTATGCAACGCCAGCCTAAATAGGTAGCGTGATTTACGGTTATTTATAGGGGACCTTAATATCCCCTTCATAAAACCTTACCGGCTTAGCTCGGTTTCGTTCGATCGAACTTCGCTAAAATTCGTCGTTCGAAGATCTTCGATCTCCACTGAAATCAGACTAACGAGTTTAGTGCCGTGTAACAGCTGGTAAGCGAGCTGCTGGAAGAAAAGATTTTCGTCATTCTCCGTTGCAGTATTAAAATATGTTTTCGTCTAAAATTCTTTCGTTACGTTCTTTCGTATATAAAAAGAACGCTTGCGTATAAACGTCTCATCGCAGACGCGATACCAGAAAAGAACGTTACGAATAAACTATTTATTTACTTAACTCGTTAAAGACCAAGCAATGGTTTCTCATAACGTTATAAATCCATCGATTTTTGTTGCATAGTCTGAAAAAGTAAAGGAATCGCGAGACTCATAAAATTGTAAAGTCTAGTTGGAGTATGAAGTAGCGGAGGGAAGAGTACCGAACGAATCTTTGGAATTCCATATCATTCGTTGCGACAAATGCGTCGATGTGACGAATGCGATGTTTCCGAAGCCTCGTATACTCAAAAATTTCACGACAGAAATTTATCAAGTTTGAAATTGCTACGAAATAAACGT
This sequence comes from Bombus bifarius, assembly GCF_011952205.1. Taxonomy (NCBI): domain Eukaryota; kingdom Metazoa; phylum Arthropoda; class Insecta; order Hymenoptera; family Apidae; genus Bombus; species Bombus bifarius. The sequence goes on along the minus strand of NW_022884505.1, from coordinate 5,489,561 downwards.
TTCCCATGGTACACGTCGCCTATAAGTCGTAAGATGTTTCGTAACACGTGGGACACGATTCAGAAGTGGACGAGAGGCGCAAGAACGACGAAAGAAAGTTCATATAAACAGGTGTCCTGTGTAACCTTGTTCCAAAGTTATAGCCACTTTTGTGTTACGATAATCCGCGACAGCTTATCTTCGCAGAAGATGCTCGAAACGGTGATCCTTCGACCGTATACGAGCTCGTAGTCCTCGTATCGTCGAGAGTTTCCCTATCTTTCAAGAATTCCACGTGTACGTCAAAATAATAGGCCGACCGAGGATAGCCATTTCGAGCACCTTCCGCGAAGGTAAGCAGTTGCGAATCGTTGGAACGCAAGAGTGGCCATAATTTTGAAACAAGGTCAAATAAGTTTTACGCGAACGCGTTTTCATTGTTTTTCTACTCCTTGTTGCGGCTTATCGCGACAAGAAAAATAGCTGTAACTTCGAAAGGTCGAATAAGATCTTCTTTCGTTGTTCTTCTGCCTTCTGACCACTCCCGAAATGGAACGTTCCACGTGTTACGAGACACGCTCTATATACGAACGAATCCATCGGATCGATAAATAAAAATCGAAGAGAGGAAATCACGATATCTAACGATCGTATAGGTCGAGAGTTGATAAATTGAAAAGGAAACGATGTTCGAACGAACGGTATCGATGGTCACTCCCACGGACCTGATCAAAGGATGCGGCCAGCCGGTATAAATATTGCAGCTGGACCTGCTGACGGATATTGAAATACCGAGGCGGGTATGCGGAGGAAAACTGGAGCAAACCGCGCGAATATTTTTAAACCTCGATACCTCCTCGACGACGAAAGTATTCCTTTCATGGTGGGACGAGAACAGGGAGGCGAGTCACAGAGTGGCTAGAAAGGTCTCCGGGTTTAATGCGGCATGTAAAATGCAAATTTTAATATTCTAGGGAAATGTCGATAACTTCGACCGTTCGAAGGATATCAGATTCTTTTCTTCATTTTCTCCCCCGCTATTTTTATTGCCTCTATCGTTATATTTTTGTCGATTATACGAAGGTGAACGTTGAACGTATCGAAAGATCGGGAAAATTGGCTTTTTCAGATTTATTATCGCTTTTTTTTTTATTATGCTATATTTTGCAGTCGACGTATATTTTCAAGTATTCTTGTTCTTTATTATGATTTTAAAGTCCAGGGCACCGAGGAAGGTGATGAACGATGGATCGGTAAAGTTGAGGTACGTAAGAGCAGAGTGCGTTGGTTGATTTTTATGCTGCTTTTAAGAATACACAAGGGAAGATCCGCAACCCGCAAATTCAAAAAATTATGTACTCTGGGGACACGTAGAGGACATATATAGGTACGTATTACGTAATATTTTTACGCTGTCCAAATTCACTCTAAGGGGGTGAAATTTACCCTCGAAAATTCTGGTGTTTCTCGATTTTGCGGTATAGTCCGCTACAAAATTGACACATTTTTTTAACAAAACGATAGTACTACTTGAAAGCATTCCTTTTTATCCTTTATAGTTCTCAAGTTATAACGCACAATCTGAAAATAGCCGGATTTTCTGGGCTCAATTTCACCTTCTTAGAGTGAATTTTAAGTACTTTTAATACAAAGTTTTATAATTTTTTGAATTTGTGGATTGGAGATCTTCCCATGTCAATATACACTTACGTTTCTTTCTAATTCTAATTCGAAGAGTTATATACCTTTAAATTAACACGCGATTCTTTTTCTTCGTTTCTTTTTTAGATATTTCAAGATTTTAGATCGTAACACATTGCTGATAAGATTAACTAGAATTCCATTGCGATTCTTTTAGGGAATCGTTACCCAACATACACCAAATAGAGTTACAGCGATATGTCCAAAATAAGTAGGACGTGTCATAAAATCATATCACTGTCTCGATAAAAGTCAACGTTAATCCTGCCAAGAGCGTTTGAATATTTTTAGGAATTGGAAAAACGATGGATCTGTAACCTGTTATATTCACGGATCAGGTAGTTCCTAGGATGAACTCGACGTTTCACGATTTAACAGATGACATTAGATAACCGAACAACTCCAACTCTAGAATTACCGCGATCAATGTGGCCGATTCATAGCTTTTTACAGCAGTTTTATAGATTTATAAATAGATCGACTACCTTAGTTCCACCGTTTAATCTCTTCTTCGTCGCATTTACTTTCTCCTCTTCCGCCCTCGTCATCTTTTTCTTTCCTTGTTCTCACGATGTTCCTTGATCTCAACCGATCCACCACTCGTTCATCCCTTCTATCTCGCGAAACTCTTTCCACCCACGCTTAAATTTACTCTTTCCGCGGCTGTAATATCCTCTATGAAATGTTTTAACCGTATTAGCGTTCCTATCGTGCGACTTGTTCTTCAACGTCGCAGGAAAATTCACCTTGCACAAAACCGCGTGCCACGTGAACGCAAAACGAGTCATTCACAGGCCAAAATGGTTTAACTGCACCTTTTGAAATGTTTTAATTCCGTTTCGCCGAGTTAATCTATTTCGCAAACAAGCGGCCCGGACATTGTTCGTTAGGAAAATTCTCGTCTGTTTTTACGCCTAACGCGTGAATCGCGGATCTAATTAAATCGTTACCTTCTTCCCATCTCCATAACCTTCATAAACTGCTCGTATTCGGAATACTTCGCTGCTTCTTATACCTTAACGTCGGGTAAAATTAGTTTCGTCGAAGTTGCGGTACGCAGTTTCCTAGATAGATTTAAGCTAATTCGAGGATCTGTTAGTCGAACGACTATATTGTTCTCGGCGAGGTAGATAGAGTTTCCAGAGATTTAAAACACTACGGCGGAGCTGAAAGTTCGAAGAATATTCTCCCTCGATTTTCCGCTGGCCGGATTTTGTTGGTGTTTCTCGTAAAAGTGGATTATCGTTACGGTTGTATAGCGTATATCGTCGAGTCGATGATTAGTTTCCTTTGTAATGGTTTTTCATTCGCCTTTTATACAATTAATCAGAATCAATTATGTGTTTAGTCTTTGAAAAGTTATGCGCTAAACGTACGTTTAAAATCTGGAGACATCGAAACAAGTTGCTAACGTTCGCAAATACGAATACGTTAAAAAATTACGTCATGCTATCCAAAAAAGTTCTTTCGACGATTCGTATTAAAGTTAAGCCGACTGTCCACCAAGTGTCGCTACATGGAAGCGCAAGCGTAATTTATTAGACGCGACGATACACGTACGCCAATGTTCGGCGTACGAAGCGTACGGTAAGATACATTTTGTCCCATTATTAAAAATGTTGCGGCGACGAGGGAGTCGCTTTCATCCTATGTTACCACATTCGACGACATGAAAAAGAGAGATTTTGGATCCATTCGAACAACGAGAAAAATATTAATTCCCGAGTGTTCGTCGTTGCGAGTGAATTGTCAGGGAATGATGATCGCGTATTTCATACACTGCACAGGTTCGACAAAAATACACGTAACAGTTTAGTGCAACTTGCTGGACCATTGGTTCAAATGCAAGATACGGATATTTGGGAATTTTTCAACTCCGATGAAAGAATTGTAATAACGTTGAGGTAGAATCAAGGAATCGGTATAACAATATGCATACCTAATCTATAAGAAAATATAACAAGTATCGGACAAAGATTCCGCGTAATTACCTGGCTAACTAGTTTTTAAAATCAAATGTCGCTTTGGCAATGGGACTATCGTATCGATAATTAATAGTAAAGAGCTATAGCAATCGCCTAACAATTTATTCACCTTATTTGCCGCTTCACTGCACGCCTTCTGTGTTCTATCTTTTCTCGCGTATTTTTTTCGTTTATAGCTGCAACGTACGCTTCAGTATCGACAATACTGACGACAATCGTTGTGACGAAAACGCGCAGTGACGGAAACGATTGGCTGCTGTTCCCTGGACAGATACACGTTACTTTACAATAATCGCTGCATGGAAGCGTATTGTTACTACCGTCAACGCGTCTATGAAGCAACTTCGTGGACAGTGGCCCTTGAAAATCGTACGGCGAATTGAAAATCGTAGTAGCGTAGCGGCGTAAGACACGAAAAGCGTAGAATGCACAAAAGCGTATGTAGCAAAATTATATTGAAAAGACAAAAATCAAAGATTTAAGTTTAAAGATTTATCGAATAATTGAAATTTAACCCTATCGTTCTCCTTTGGTCTGTATAACCCAATGGATGTTACATTTCAATAGACATATTATTCAGATATAAATATTATTTATATTATTACGAATATTATCTGTACAGGATCTGGAATATAGATAGGCAGTATTTTTATTTCATTGATATTTCCGTTGAAACGTAATATCCATTGTGTTATACAGACCCGAGGAGAACAATAGGGTTAAATTAAAAAATACCAAACTCAACGTATTACACGCATGTTCGTTGTGTTTTTGCATTGTGACTAACAGGAAGAAAATTTTGTAATTTCCATTTTTATAGTTCCAGAAAGGTGAAGCGGGTGAGTTTCTTACTCAACCCAAATCTGTCAAAACGCGAAATTTTACAACAAACGCGTACAAACATCTGCTTGGAGACGTGAATTTTGTAACAGTTTCGATGGCAAAGTTGGCACGTCGCGTCGTCTGCGTCTACAACCGCAACCCCGCACAGGAAGAGCTCGATATTTCAGTTTTCATTAACACGCGTCCTCCTCGACGGAACACGCGAATATAACACGGATACTCATCAGTTTATTGTGCCACTAAAAGCCCGGGATCATGCCAGGGAACTGGTGCAGTAGGATTACGGCGCGTCGAGTGCCAAGGTGCTGTATTTTGCCGATCTAAAGAGCAAAGAGAATCGCGTAACTTCCTGCGTATCCGATGTGGCGTCGAATTTCGAACGACGCGTCCAGAACCGTAAATCCTTCGATCTTAATATGTTTTTGTTACGAAGAGAGTCGATGAGATTGTAAACAAGTGGCTTACGAACGTTTAAAGAATTATACACTACCGGGTAGTAGAATTTTGCTAAAAATACGAGGATAAGATAGTTGAGAATGGAATGTTAAGAAGTTTAACGTTCTTTCATATTTTGGTGTTCCTTGAGAATTTCGTTCTTTTACGACGGGATGAATATACAGATTCCACGTTGTAGTAAGTTGTAGCGGGTTATTGTTAAAAATAGCAGAATGAGATATTCGAAGATGGAATGTTAGGAAATTAACAACCGCGTTCTTTTACAAGGAGGCGGATGCACGAACGCTTCGCGTTAAATGACAAGATATAGCGTGTCAAATTAAGTTTAAATCGATGAATTATTGTTCTAAAACGACAAATTATAGTTTTAATTTATAGCTCCAAAGGTATGTTATACAACATACGGCGGATACGAAAAATACTTGTACACCATTGCGCTGCGTACACGCAGCGTTATACGCTGATCAATCAGACCCGATTGTAATAAATCTCGTATCGCTCTTGTGTGATTAGAAAAATTTGATACACCATAGAAATGGAACGTAAACTCTAGTAAAAAGAGGCTTCATCGGGAAATAAGAGACAAACAGATGTATGCGAATAAGTTTAGTTTGAAATTTAACTTTAGATTCGATTCTTCGGATTGTACGTTTACACCGAATTAATTACCAGAGTTATTAACCTATCGAGGACTAACGTCGCGTTAACGCAACATATCGTTCGTAATTTTCTTTTCAGTCGATTCGTATTATCGAATTCTATTAAATTCATGCCGTGACTATGAAACTGGATCGCATGGATCTACTCGGTACCTTTCCTCCGTACTATTGTTTCTTTCACCCAAACTCTACGATTTTACCAAGTTTGAAGAAATCGAAATATCTTGTAGCACAGTGACGAGTATCCTTTTCTCAAATTATAGAACTTTGTTCGTTGCTTCTAATTCGCGACTCGCTCTACTTACGTTTCTTTGATAAACTTTCGTTTACGTATTTCTTAATGGATCAAATACAAATTACGTATAACTTTTTACTATTCTGCGTCTAAGACGATATTACGACGATGAACAGCTAATGCTAGTTGCAATACCAAAGCTATCGAAGCTTTTTAAAAAACGAAAGGAGAAAAAATATACTCTCTGCAGGTAGTAGAAGAATCATAAGACGAGGGAGACAGAGCGAAGCGCTACATTAAATTATCGTGATTTTACTATTTCTATTATTACTGCTATTGCCATTACTATTAATATTTACTGTTAGTACGGTTCTCTGTTATTGATCGTTATTGGAATATAGAGCATATTTGCTAGATCATATAAATGTTCTTCGGGCCATTTCAGAGACGATATATCAAAAACGATATTAATATATTACAACGCGAATAATATGCTGTGACCAGAAGTACAATATATGAGAATAGTCTCCGAATCTCGTTCGAACAGTTATCGCCGATATTTGTCGAGAGATACGTGACTAGGATGCCGTTTGTCTCTTAGTCTTTGTATATCATTGAAATATGGTGCCTGTGGAATTCAGGAGATACGCAGTTACCGACTCGGAGACATTTGTTTGAGAAAACTTTTGGATTTTCAACGCGAAAGTTACGTCGATTCATTTGACTTTTTCAAACGGCACGATATACAAATCCAAATATAATACGTTATATAATTATCGTATTTTTTTGAAATCCAAGATTTCTTTAACTGTAATTAAACTGTAATTTTCTTGTTTTCCTCTTTTCGCGAACGAATTAACACGGTACGCACTTTTATCAAAGGCTCGATACCCCAATTCCGCAATTGCTACTTAAAGACCAAAAAGAAACCTTGTCGCAGCTAGTTCAGCTTCTATTTGTCGAAACGCGTGGAATTTCCCTGTAATAATTTCGGAATGTAACATAATCACAGCCCTGGTAGATACCACCACTCTGTTCTCACGAGCACCAACGTGACGAAATTAGCTTTATTTTTAACGTACACACGTTTCGAGCAACGCGTTTCAACAATCGTAAAAGTCGATTCCCCGCAGGATTTTAACATACGCGCGACTATTAATTTCTCGAAACGCTTTGTCCATCCATCCTCTAATATTTCGGTGCCACTGGTACATAGTCCAGAGGCAGATTTGCGTGCCAAATAATAAATATATGACAAAGTGAAATTTTGTCTGCGCGTGAACAAACTCGAATCGCGATCGTTCAAAAGGTATACACGCAAAAGGAAGAAAGAGAACGAAAGCTTCAACCCGCGTATAGTTGGCTGAAAGATCCGTGTGATTGATACGCGGATAAACTACTTCGGATGGAAAATCTGTTTAAATCAACCGAACGGCCATATTGGAGAACCATTTTGCTAAATTGAAATTGCCGCGACCGGCGCATCTGAATCGAAAATCTAAATTAAAAAGCCATTTCATTTGTCTGCCGAATAAATATCGATTTTAGACGTAAAAGAGGGAAAACGGAGTAAAGGGTGTATTAAAATTTGATATCGAAATGCGTGAACGAACGAATGCGGGATACATTTGTGAGATATCTAAAGAACGAACCGACGACCCCGAGGTCGATACTTTTGACTTAAAAAACGTTTTCGTTCTTATCTGCCGTAAGTGTGATTTCTCCTCGACTCCTTCCTCGTAAAACGTAATTAACTTCGAAAAAATAAAAATGCAGCGTTCCTAGAGAAAGGAAAGAAATAATAGGATTAACATAGAAATATACAACGATAAAAATTGCAAAATATTTGCTGATTAAATCTCACTTTCTTGTTTCCCAAGAAACTCGTTACTCCTCATCAAGCGAGCACATCCTTCTTCGCTTTCTATTCCCATAAAATCATATCACAACAATGCACGTGCCTTGTATTCTACCCGGCTGAACGCTAAGACAATAAAATCTTCACGTACAATACAGATTATACGATGATTCATAATCCAAAAATATAACTTTGTCACTGTACTGAACTAACAGTTACTCTATGACATTCTGTAGCGAGCGCTGTAACATCGTAGCGACAATTACAATTTCCTAATTTTAAGATTACAATGGGAGAATGTAGTCGATCGAAGTGTCTGTGGAAAACATCGTAAGTGCCGAGAGACAAGTTTCTCGGGCGGGAAAGAAAACTTACGCATTAATCTATTATGAGAAGGAAAAGCGTATCCGCTGAGAAGCCTGTACGCACTGGCTCCTAGTTGCAGATAAAACTTCGCGTTCCATTTATTTAGATAGACGGCATAGACAAAGGCCAAGAAACAATTAATCGACGTTTATTGGCACTTATGTCTTTCTCTACGGAGGTGACGTTGCGACACCATCTTCTAGCATTACTAATGACTGTTTAAAAAAGGGAAATCGCACTCAAATTCTATACTACGGTATTCTCGTTGCTACGATTTTCAATTCTGGCACTTAACGGCGTTTCATACCAGCATTCTCCGATTATTTCGACATAACGTTCGATAACATAATTCCTTAGCTTTCAACGACGTTAATCACCAACCTTTCAGTCGCGATAAATAACTGCGATCCGTTAGAACTTTCTTCTCTCTAAAGAAAACAAAATTTCGTCTTACTTACATTACCATACCGTCGAGTGATATTTTACCTTTACGCAAAAATGTCAACTTTGCCCTAATTCCGTCTTCTCCGAGAATCCATATTCGCGCTCCTCCGGTAAATACTCATTTTCTTGCTTTCTACTTCCATAAAATCATACACCGTGTCCATCTCTTTAAAGGCGAGAATAAGCGAGCGTGAGTGGAATTCACGAGCAGAGCGGCAGATCGAAAATCGTTCGACTTTCTACTCGCGAAGTGAAATTTAAGGCAACGGCCCTCGGTGGTGCGCGTTGGTCGTTGGCTTCCGGCTCGTGTTTCCGCTTCGACGAGGAGCCAAAGCCGTTTCACAGCCGCAAAATAGCAATGGCACGAAGTTCAATATGTACCTACTTTGAATCCGAATCAAATCCAACGCTCGAAGTTCGCTTCGTGCGGTTCGAATACCGCTATTATAACCAGACTGCGGATTTTCGATCATTTTTATACATTTATGGGAAGTTTAAAGCCGCGAAAACGTACAAAACGAGGGTAATGTAGAAAAATATAAAAAATCGGAAGCAAAATACTTGTTACCGGATTTAATAAACAAATTTTGTGACGTAAATTTTCACGTACGTTCTGTTTCTCTAGTTGCGTTAATAAAAATATAAAGTCGCATGAAAATCGAATATCTTGGCATCGAGCGATAAATTAAACAATGGCGAAATTTAAAATCGCAGAAAGATTCGAATAACGAGTTACCAAAAAATTGTATTAAATTTATATATGTCGGATATACGTAATATTTTGTATACGATTATTTTAACCTGATTACCGTTCAAACTATTTCGCGACTTTAAAACGTAGCTTATCATTTATTATTCAAAAAACTGCACTGTTTTAATATATTAAAAAGCAATTAATTACGAACAAATATATAAATCGGTAATCCATCGAACATCGCGCGTACTAATAAAAGTTGTTCTAAATTTGAAAAAAGGTGAATATAGGAAATGTTTTTAATTTTAGCAGTGAAATGCTGTTTCCTATTGTGCCACGGTGAACTCGTTGTTTGCACAATGGACGAGAAAAAAAAAAAAAAAGAAAGAAAGTCTTTCACCGACGATGGTAACGAATCGCGGACGGTAGATTTTTCGAGAAATCGGTTGAAGTGGTCGTTATTTCATCGACGAATCCGACTACGCGTTTCCAGCGAGTTTCAATCGCGAATTACTTACAAAATACACACAATACGCAAAAATATAAAGGATATTCAAAGCGAAGTACTTGTTACCAGATGTAATTCAATTTAACGGACGAAATAAGTCTTTACGTAGATTTTATTTCATTATGAGCTAATGGACATACGAAATTGCATAAAAAAGTAATGGTTCGTTCATCGTACACCGGCAAGTGTTCGATTTTCGCAAGCTGTCTTCCAATCTTGGAAGGAGCACTTGAAAATTTCGTAAAATTTGTACAAATCTTACGTAAGTATAATATTTTGATGTTGGAATTAATGGATATTCTGACAGGTACTGATCGGAGTCGTGAGGGTCGGAAAGCACTGCGTATCCTATCTACGTGCCTTTACAAGATGAATTTAGTCGATTGTCAGCGTAGAATCGGATTCTGCACGAAGATTACGATAGGGAGTTTCGATGATAACCGAGAGAAATTTTAAGAGAATGGAAAATTTCTGGTAAAATGCTCGTGAAGCATTTCGAATTTTACTATTCCATGCACGAGGGTTGTGCAGACAGTAGAGAAAGAGCAGCGCATTTGGAATACCAGTTTGTTTAAAATGAATAAAAAATTACAGCAGAGGACGGGAACAAATAAAATATCATACATATACTTGGGCATCTATCTCTGCAGGCACCACCCCTATTTGAACACTTACGGACATACGTTTCCGCCGCGAGTTCGCATAACCATCGTTTCGCTATGTCCTTCGAGTCGTCGTTTCTCGCGAGCTGTTACTCATCCAAGAGCTCTTTCGATCTTGCAAAAGAAAAGGAAAAGAGAAAGAAAAAAGAAAAAATTGGTAACCTGTATCGATGCGTCGATCGCTTTCGACGAAGACGCGTTTCTCGAGGTCCTTTGTAACGAGAGACGGGCGGTCAGAACACTTACGATCGCATACAGTTTCTCTACCCGTATTGAATTCCCGCACTCGTCGTCTTACGAACGATTCGACCATAACGTTATCGTAAATGCAAACTGGTGGATTTCTTTTCGGACGAACGTTTTCAGCATCCGAAAAGCGCAAAAGCGTAAAAGCGCGACGGACGGCACATCGTCACCGGTGAGAGTGTCGCGTAAACTTGAGGGTTGGGTGATAAAATAAAAATAATTGAGTCGTAAACACAACTATTAATTTTGTTTTAATTACACTTTATTACAAATTCAGCGGTCAAACTGGAATACACGCTGAATTAACATAAATCGCAATTCACTCCAACCACGTTATGTAAAACTTAGTTACTCCGATACGTTAAGTACGCGACTGTTACAAGGGTAGAGACAGGTTAAGATACGTTGACTATTCTAAGGATACGGAATAAGTGAGTTTTACCGACGATACCGTGTACCGAGGAAAGCTAGGGGTGGGTGTGTCTAAGGACACGGGACTATCGAATTTGTCGATGAAAATTTTGGTCAAGGAAGCGAGGGCAATAGACACCGTCTCCGATTGGATAATAAGACGGTTGGTGGATCAGGAAGGGTTTCGGCCCCCCTCTTGAGAAAGTTGCTAACGGAACGTACCAGACGCGAGGAAAAACTAACTTTCCGTGTTAACCCGTGGTAAACGATAAACGTAAAAGGAAACCTAAGACAAGAGATACTCGCTTGGTCCGAAGGACCTTAACTATGAAAATTCCAAGCCCCCGGTGGATACTTGGGACTATCGAGGGTACGCGCCAAGGATGCGCATACATCTGGGCGCCATCCTGCCCGCGATGTGTGATTTGGTCTCTGATGCGAATTGACGTTACAAGATCTTCGATTCGCGTCGCTATTTTAAACGTTTGAATGGAAACTTCGACGATACTACTTATTTAAATCGCGTATAATTCAAGTCGACGCACGAACGAACCTAGGTGACTGTAAGCTTCCACGAGCAAGCCGTATCGTTCCGTGTAGCTGCTACACGTAAAACCTTACTTTTTGGATGACTCGTAATTTTCGTATCTTCTGTCTGTTTCACGATTCGTACGAACGAGACGGTTGAAAAGGAAAGAAAATATCCGAAGAGATACAAACGCGAAGAAGAAACGAGGAGAACAGCAGAATCGAGCTGGAATCTATCTAAAAGCATTGTTCCGTCTTTTCGAAGTACCGAGAGTTCAAATCCAGCGAGCAAATGTTCGGAACATACTTGCGACGTATTTGAGCCCGTCGCTAACACGAACCTCTGTATATTTGTATCGACTATCGTACGAACATTAAGAGATTGTTGGGAGACTCCAGACCGAGCCAGAAACGCGAAAAGTCGATTCCACTGGCTGGGCACAATGCCCGCCGCGTAATAAAACATTCTGGCAATGGTATCCTCGACCTCGTAACGGGGTATCCGTCAAAAAATATACTCGTTCGTCGAGACACCGCTGGTCTTTCCTTATTTCTTCTTGAATCTCGACAGAATCCTTCCAGCCATATACTTCCACCGTTGTAGACCGTTGATGGCGTGGTCGTAGATTTCCGGACGTGTGTGTTTCGTTTCTACGCGAGACCGAAGCTGAGAGGAAAAGCGAAGCGTGTTTTCAGATTGGCGAAATTGTGACCAGCAGTGATCGTTTGGTATCGCAAAGAATTTTTTAAAGATATTCTCCTTCGTAAGGAATTAGTAACTTCGTAGCCTGGTTTGCTCCATAGGTGGAATATACGGTTAGTCGCGATAGAAGAGAATTTCTTCGTACGCGAGATAAAACTAGACGGAGAAACGAGCGCAGAATATTTTGCATTAAAACGTATTAGGATCGATAAAATTGGCAGTACTTCCTTGGTAACACAGGATAATTCGATAGTTTAGGTAGTCGTTGACTGAATCGTTCGTAGAGCGAACGATATTTGTGCACGAAATTAAAAGTAGACAGCGTTGAATTTTTTCCATACGTTTGCTACGTTCGTATCGTTACGTATATTAAGATTCGAAAAATTTGTAGTTGGTAGCGTGTTATTTGGTAGAAGGAAACAACTTTTAAGACGTAGATGTTTAATTTGTAAGATGAACGATTCTCATGGATGATCTCAAACGCGAGAAATTACAATGCGTTTGGAATTGCAAATGTGCGAAAGAATTTTGAACGCGTTTATATATAGATTGTATATGTTACGTTGTATTAAATATACAATGAGATTTTGGTGGCCGCTTCGTACCGCGAAGAATTTTTAAAATCTCGGTCATTCTACGCGAATTAAAATTAGACAGAGATGAAAGTGTTGGCTACGATCGATAACGTTTTTAATCGATCTATCCGATGAATTTTCTAGTCCTTCGCGACAATAAATTTCCCGATACGAATGGTTTTCATAAATCAGTCTAAAATTGTCGAGAAATAAACGTTATTTATGTATCTGCCATGAAATTGAGCGTAATATTTTTCTATAAATTCCGTTTAAATCTGGCCGATTCCCGTTCGTATCGAAATTAATGAAATTGTAATTAATAGCGTTCGTTTAACGCGGAGCTCTATAGTCCAGTTCGTGTTCCGATTCGTATTTCGATTTTTAATCGAGGCTCTTATAAATCCAATTAAAAATTATAGTCGTAAACTGGGTGTTGCACCGGCTGCATAAATCTTTGTTGTCACAAAACTCATCCGCATTTACGAACCTTGTACCTCGATAAACGAAATAATGGTTACCGGTGTTTATTTGGTTTCGCCGTTTTATCGCAGAAATAAAACGAACACCCTCGAGACCTCTCGCGTTGTATCCATAAATTTCACGTTGCATTATCACTTTTATGATTAATTAGAATCGTACGGAAGGAATAAGAATGTTGTTATTGTACATCGGCATTGTTCGCTCAATTGCACGTGCAATGCGTTCGAACGAACGAAATTACGGTCGATGACGCGCACTTGGCTTTGGCATCGTTTCGCTATCCGGAATAAAATGGCTACTAAAAGAGATATCTTAATTTATCGTAGAACGGAATTATAGCGTTTAAAGCCTAAAACCGGCACGGTTTCCTGTCACGGTGTTTACGGCTGTTTAATATATCATCAACGACTGCTAATCTACGTTTATTTATACTTTAACCAGTTTAGCATAGTTTATTTAGTTTGATGCGCTGTCATTGATAGACTGATTTATAAGCGTTATAAACTTGCAATATAGAAGTGTACGAGGTGAGTAATAATAGATAGTAGATCGAACTGGTCGGACTACTCACTGTGTTACTTAACTGTAATACACGTGTACTTATATTTAACGCTTTTACCATCAGCAGCAAAATCAAAAAGACTATTCTCGAGGATAGAACGTTCGGATTGCTACTGCGAGCCTTTAACGCTGGCTCGAACCTTTTCAGATACCTAACATACCGTGTGATAAATATATGATATACTGTTCAAACGTGCGATTTACATACTACACGAAGGATGAAATGCGATTGATGGAAGAAACGGGGTCAGCAAGGTTTCTACCGGTTACCGGTGTTTGTTTCGCTTATTTCGTTATTATCGTTTCGTCGTTTTATTACGAAACGAGAGGAGGAAAACTTCGTTTTTGGGGGAAATCGGGTTTGAAACTTTGCAAAGCACGCGTGAATTCCCTTGATTCCCAGCTGAGCAGAAGATAATCGATAACAGATTATTCCGCGTGTGAAAATAAGTGGGAAACGTAGAATCAAATCTTTTCGCCTGGAATCTCATTTTCGAGAAAATTGAATTTGAAAATTTACCTGGTACGCGTATACCGCCAATTCTTGACTCGACATATTCAAGTTTTGTTTTCTCCAAAAGGAACCCTCAAACGATAAATTTCTATTGTTCGTTTTCAAACTTATTTGCAGTCGCGTAACGTAGAATAAACTTTTGTCGATTGCCCATTCCCGTTCAATCGACAATTGCTCAAATTCACCAATTTCACATACCTTACAAATTTTCAAATTCGATTTCCTGAAAAACGAAGGTTCGGCTTATTCTGAGCGGTTAAACACCTCCGGCTTCGATCGCACCATGAATTACCAACTACCTGCATAAATAACCGTAAAATTATAATGGTACGCTGCAACTAACGCAACGTAAGAATATACAGACGTATTTTAATCCTAATGAAAGTTAACATCAAGTTTGTCAGAAGCATGCACAAGCTTTTAGAGAAGAAAGGAGCTTAAATTCATCGAAATATCGATCGATGTTTCTATTGTTAAAGATTAATTAATTTTGTAATCTCTTTCAAACGAAACAAATACGTTTAAAGACAAAGAAAAAATAATGAATCTTAATTGAAATTCAGAAGCGCTGATAATGGAATAAAAACACGGACCAGTTATTTAAAACTTTTGAATGCCCGTACATTGATATTGGAATCAGTTCAACCACAAATAAGCGTCGAATTTTAATATCTTCTATTGATCCAGGTTTAATTGGCGATATTAAATTTTCCAACGGATATCCTCCTTGGACGTCGCGTACCGGTGACACGATTCCTTGAAAGCGAGTCACCTTTAACCTTTAACCGGCACACACTGTAGCCTCGTGATAATATTTGCACGGTAAATTTTGCACCCCTGTGGTAATAGCATCTCGTCGAGCGGTTGTAGGCGGATTTATTGTAATATATCGAAATTTTTAATAAACCACTTGTTATACTAATGTCATAAATTCAAAACGGTTAGTATTATTTGTATCGTGACTTTATCGTTCTTCTATTTATCGTGAAAACTGCTAAGCAAAGTTACATCGTAAAAGGTTCGTTAAACTGCCGGATAAATTATTAAATAAAGACTGATAAAATTGCCAAAATTCATATACGAATCTCTCTCTCAAAAAAAAAAAAAACAAACTGATCAACTTCTTCGCTTTCTATAAAATTCTTAACTAGAATAAACATAATGTACATAATCGACGTTCGACGTCTCAACAAAAGAAACGCTTATTTTCTTTAATTTATTTACCACGATAATCTCGATAAACGAAGGACTTAATTCGAATTTATTTATCACAACACGTCATATCATATCATAAATCGTCATGTTTGTCACAAACACCGAATGTCTTTTTATTCCAACAGGGTGAACGATCGAACGAAAAATTTGTTTACCTCTGTGTGTACGATGACAAATTTTACAAAAGAAAATTCTATATGGCTCGATAAGATGACGAATAATAAACGTAAATAAATGCGTAATAGCTGCGAAAGTATGAACACGAAATATCCGTATAAGTCGGAATTGGCCCATCCTCTGTCACTCGAACGTTAAAAAATAATGGCGGTGAATGTAATTTTCCTCTGCATTTCGATCGATATATTCGATCGACGTGATTCTCGAGCGGCTCACAAATGTTACAGAACGTTAACATTCTATACCGAGGAACGTATTCAAACGATCACGCCATCTCGGAAAAACGCCGATCCATCGTTTCGTAACAGCCTTTAATTTGTATAAAAGCATCGGAAGATGGGGGGGGGGGGGAGGAGGAGGAGGAGGAGGAGAGAAGGAAACGGCGAAACATATTGCAGCCGAAGGATGCCCGTAACTTGTGCATCGTGGCGACCTCGATATCGTAAAATTTCTTTTCGGTAATACCACTTACACGAACTTTCCTTCGCGATCGATCTGCCCTATCAGTCAAGGAGAAACCACCGATCGATAAAGCAGCGGAGAATCTCGAACTCGAATCCCAATACCTAAGCGGTGGACGGCAGTCTGGTAAGCGGTAAAATCCAATTTTTTTAATCTTAGCGTTAAAAAAAAAAAAAAGAAAAAGAATTTGTTCTTCCATGAACCGATAATCTCGTAAAGCTTCGAAGTTCACGTATATTTTTTCTCTCGTACGATATTGCGATCAAACATAGCGTCACGAGGACAAAGCCGTGAGATTTTAAGCTTTGCTTAATTATTACCTTGCCGTTACTATTATTATTATTTTATCATTGGAATCCGGGTTTTGTATTACATCGTTATATAGATAAGTCGATATATTTCAGTTATATTTATACCATCCATGTACAAACGATGCAAAGTTTCTAGCAATTTAAACCTTAAGAAGGTTTATAAAAAAAAAAGAACTGGTCATAGATGATACAGACGTTGGACTTCTTTTGCACGGTAGCTTACACAGTTGTTGACAAGAGCGTGTAAGTCCTAAGTGCAACTTTCTACGATTTTTAACTCTGTGCGGACTTTAACAAATAGATGCATCGGGTACTTTATCAACGTCGAGCGATTAATTAGGCAATGGCGAAATTTAATATCACGGAAAGATATTCGAGTAACGAGCATTGGTTCGAACTCTTTTGCGACTTGATATTTGATTAATCATTCGTTATGCAAAAAACCGCGTGTATCAGACGAGTAAGATTTATGAAATGGTAGCTTTGTTTCTCGCTGGCCTTTCGCGATTGCAAGGGGTCAACGCGTTTTGCGTACCTACATCTTACTTTCGTTTACTTTATATCACGTTTTAACGACATCTACGTATGTATTACATTTGTCCCGCTTGCCTCGTGTTTACTTTTTACCACGATTCTTCGATAATTCTCTCGTCCATGGATATCCTTCTCCAGATTCATCGAGTATTCTCTTTAGATCTTCGTCAGCTTTCCCTACTTTGTTGCATCTCCTCGCTACATGTTTCGGTCTTTCAGATTCTGTTTCGCGAGATCCGCACCATCTGCTTCGTCCGGCTTCCCACTATTTGCTGCCTAATTCCTCGTTCCCGGATCTAAATCTTGCCACGATCTTTTCATCCTCGTATAAATAAAATCTATACTCTCGCTAACTACGATAACCGTTTCAGTATGTTTGAAATACGACCGATTCAATAACGCTATCGCGAAGAAATATAATAAATAAAAATAATCTCCGAAGCACCGAATGGGCTACGAATACGAAAGATGTTTCTAATTTTGGCCGCGAAACGTTGTCCCCTCGCTGTACCATCGTAGAACTCGTTAGTCGCACGACGAACCGAGGAAAATAAAGAAAGTCTGTCGCGGACGACGATAACGAATCGCGGGCGATAGATTTTTCGAGAAATCGGCTGAAGTGGCCGTTATTTCATCGATGAATCCGACTACGAGTTCCCGGTGAGCTTCGATCGTGAGTTACTTTCGTGTCGTTTGTTTCCTTCGAGCGAATCTCGACGGAAGAAGTTCGACGCGGATTCGACGACGCGACGATTTTCGTCGACGGTGCAAAATTTTTCTGGAGAAAAAGGGAATTCGCAGCGGAGTATTTTCTTCGCCGCGATCGATGCCTGGGAAAAATCGACGCGGAGTCGAATTGCAGTTTGCCTCGTGCTGCTCGAGTGCTTGCGAAACTCGTTTCCTGTCTTTTTGCTTTTTCTTTTTCTTTTTCCGTCCGCTTTGCGAACCAGAGGTTTTTATCGAAAGTTTCGAACGTTAGTCGACGGTGAAATGGATCGTGCGAAACGGGACGAAGCTCACGGGTTACAACGACGGACGAAAGAAAGTTTCAAATTGATACTTGCGTATACAGGGTGATCGGGACAAAACTTATAGGTAGTACGTGTTAACGAGGCCAAACGTAGGGGTTGGAATCCCAAAAAGCGGGATCCCTCAGTCCCGCAGTACTCCGCACCATTTCTTGGCGCCGCATTATGTTAAATTGGAATTGCGGGATCCCGTACGATGTTGCCGGCCTGTGCGTGTAACTAAAACTGTGCGAACGACGACGCGCACGACGTCGACTGTTTATCTCGAAACGTGCGATAGTCCCAGGCAATTATTATTGTTATTATTATTAGTATTATTATTGGTTGTTGTTGTTAAAAATTATTGATGTGAAAATTTGCTAATTTACAAGAGGCTGAAAGGTTTCGGTATTTAAAGATAATGAATTTCATCGAAGCGACAAAATGTTACACGTAAGAAACGTGTAACAGAATCTCTTCCGTTTTACGTTTGAAAATCTACGTGTATTTCGTTTGTAATTTTTAGATATAACATATCGTCGTCAACCTGACATCTCGCTTGGACAGAATAAATCTTTTAATCGTAATACGGTTTCTAAAAGAAGAAGCTACTTTTAATCGAATTTGCATCTAGATTTCGTTTCTGTTCGGTTGATTTTGATTTTCGTCGTTAAGAACGATTATCCTAAATTAGGTAAAATTTGTTTCCTTATTAAATATATCTTCTCCGCGGGGTCTCGCGGGATTGAAAATAACGAGTCCCGCGGGATTGCAAGCCCTAGTCAAGTAGCTAAGAAGAGTTCGTACGAACTTATGTCCCAAAGTGCTTTATCGAAGAGTTATAAGCGTTTAAAGAATATTTCCGAGAAAGTCGATCTTAATAGAATTTTTATATAGAATCGCGGTACAGACACAAATGCATTTACCGATATTTCTACGAGAGCAGGAGTCTTCGAAGGAATTCGACGAACGAAAGCCTGCGTTCTATCGGAAAGAGGAAATTTCGAACGTTTATTATGACAAGACAATTAATCTTTATCTTACAATAAATCTTTGGCGGCTTTTTCGGGCAGCCTGTACGAGTATAAGTAAAATTTCTATTACAGACACATTTTTTCTGCGCTAAACGCTCCGCGAGTCTTTCGTTAACTAGAAATTCAGTTTCGCTAAATTACACCGCCTATTTTCCGTTTTACTCTTTGAACTTTCGCTTGCCACTGTATGTACAAGAACTTTTACGTGCTACGTATTATGAAAATCTATTATCTGTTATTTAATAGCGAAATAGATTTATGCAGAAACTATTACAACACGACCAGGCGTAGAAATTATGTAAAGGAGCATTAAGGATATAACGTACCTACTTACTGGTACAAGAGAGTCTTTGTTTGGAGTTTCGAACGTTAGTTGCTAGTGAAATGTATCGTGCAAAATGTGACGAAGCGTGGCGATTATGTAAGAGAATGTTGCGCGAAGAGTTTTATTTATTAATTTATTATCGTACAAATTTCCTATTTGTTACTTGATAGTGAATCGATTACAACGAAATGTACTGTTGTATTATGATAGGACGTAGTTTAGAAAGATGAAAGGGTTTTACGTATTATATTATTTTTGCTAAGAAAAAATTCTGAGATCGGAATAGTTGGAAAAAGTTGGTAAAGGAAGTATATATTGACGTGTTACTACGAGTTTACGTACAATGCGATAGGATATCGTTCTAATAATGAATACAAACGAAGGTAAAAATTAGTAAAAATTAATCGATGTTAATGAAATTTATGTAGAAGGGAAGAAAATTAAAATTTCAAGTTGTTAGATTCGAGTAGTATTCTGATATATAATACAATGGGAGCGTTCTACTGTTCGCTCTCAATGAAGTTAACTGTAACGCTAAGTCTATTATTTATTAACAAAGCAAGTCCTCTGAGAGCGTAATGTGGTAAATTATGTAGATTTCGTTAAATCTCGTACCATTGTTAACGAAATGAATTATGTAAAACGTAGATCCAGAGAGCTGAAAGGTTCCTCGATTAATTTAAAAAAGAAACAATATCGATATTACGGACTGTCGTATATCGATCGTGTTTCCTGTATCGTACGTTATACGAGTCTATAAGTAGGTTATTCGATATAACGTAATATTACTTGAATTGCTCGTAGCCATTATTATTTAAATCGGACGCAATATGCAAGATAAACGTCGCTCATTTTTAATTTTCGCTATTGCCAATCTACGAGCAGATTAATTAATTCACGTTCAGTTAACACGCTCGCGATTTAATTAGTTAATTTAATCAAATGGCAAACGTCCGATCAGCGTTGCGATCAAATATTATACTTCTCCCTTTTGTCATTCTCGTTGTTCGTTTTTCGTTCCCTTATCACTGCCGCAGTTATATCATCGTATCGCTTCGATCAAGCAAATACCAAAGGAACTATAACTTTTATCTAACGTATAATTTAGATAAATTACGATACCTTTAAAAACGCTTCCATCACATTCGAGGAAATTATTTCTCGAACCGCTCTAATCGATAATTACCTCCTTGTCCATCGTATCTCAAATCCCAGATTTGTAATGTATGCGCACGGCAAACGGTTTTTAACGCTTGATATCGATCGTTCTTATTAATTTAATATGACCGAACGTAATTGAAACGTCGTTATTGTATTTAAGTTCCATATACCGACAGTATTATATCTAATTTCCTAGAGAATCGAATATTCCTAATTAAGTATTATTACACTTTATCTCTACGCTTTATCTGAAATTCCTCTTTTATGCCTATGATACGAAATATTAAACATTAATTCAACGCTAATAGACGTAATTAACGTATCATCGTCGTTATATCTAAATTTAACGTACAATATCATCCCTAATTTTCTATAGCATCGAATATTCCAACAAATTAAATAACACTACGTATTATCACGAACTCCTCTTTAACGTATATCCTATAAAATATTATATATTAACCCGTGATTAATCGACGTAATCGAAGTATTATCGTGAAACGAACATTTCATTTTCATACGCGTATACTGTTATCTTTAGTCTCTATCGAAACATCAATTATTCGCAATCAACACTATTACGACGGTACCATATTAAAACATCAAATATTAGTCGAATATTGGTCGGAACAAGCCACGTGTCATACGCGATATTTAATTTCTATCCGCAATCCTGGAAAATATCGCAAACATCGGTCGGGATAAACCAAATATATCATCGTCATTGTCATCGTATTTCACTTGTACTCGTACTATCGATCCCTCGATGTTTCCGTTATTAATCAAATATTAATAAATTGCAGCTAAATTAGGCTGGATTAATTCGATCGATAGAGAGAAAGCCAACGATAACGGTCAAAATAGGACAATGAAAATGTGGATGGCTGCTGTCGGCTGTCAGAGCGTGCAGGCAGAATTCTGTGACAGTGGAGGAGGATAACGGCGTGTCAGCCACAGACAAGAATATCCCAATGGCCGTGACAATTTTAACGATAAAAAAAAAAGAGAGAATCGGCGATAGAATCGCTCTCCCCCTCTGTTCCAAGATTTTACTCGCAAATCCATCGTGCCCTTTCGATCCGCGGTGTTGACTTTCAACGTTTCGGAAAAGATATTACGCCAGACGTAATTTCCTCTTCACGAGATACTGAAAATGTTATTATCGCACTGTGAATTTTTATGCATTTATTATATTTAATTTAGAGATGTAAAATTGCATCGAACGCGCATGAAGTATAAAAATACGAGAAATATCTAAAGTAAAGTACTTGTTATAATCTCCGTCCGAGTTCTACGCATAAAAACAGAAATTCGCATGAAAATTTGCCGCCGGGTTATCGCATTTCGAATATATTGAATTTGAAATATTTGCTAACACAGAGTCGATTTATTTGAGATTTTCTTTGAGATTGAGGCGGGTAGAAAAATTCATTTTGTTCGTTTTAACGATAATGTATTTCTCCTGCTATATTTTATATCGCTCGGTATTAAGTTTTGGTAGTAAGGTATTTCTTCTCAGGCTTTGGTAGGAGTGATCTTTTTCTTTTAAATACTTTGCATAATTACAAGAATCGAAAGGTCTCGTAGACAAAGAACGAACTGAATATGGAATTTCAAGGTAATTTAAAATTCAAATGGATTTTGAATTTGTCGCGGATTGTCCTGTCGATAGGATAATTAAAATCATCGATGAATTTCTTTTCGACGAGTCTGATTCGACATGAAGAGCGAATACGAAAGATGTTTAGAACAACAAATTGTCGAATGTAAGAAACTATAATTTACATCAGAAATCAATGTTCTAAAATTAAGTAAAATAACGTACGAAATAATTGACGTCCGATTAAAAAAGGATCTTTGAACCGTCAAATTCATCTCGTCCATAAAAACAATTAACTTTCGCGTATAAAGTTATACGAAATATGTTCGGCTCTTGTACAAGTAGCTCTCATTTAAGGGATAGTTCTGCAAGTGCCATTGAATCGATATTATCCAATACTACTCGTTTGAGGCAAATTAATCTTTCATACTGAACAAAACTGAATTACTTTGATAGCGATATAGAGGAAATCCCAGCGATAATTTTTAACGCAACTGCAAGATACGATTCGATTAAAAGATCGTTTACATTTGCAAATTGTCTCTTAAATTTAATGCACGATAGCACAATTCGTTTTATAATCTCTCTCTATCTCTCTCACTCTCTCTCAAATGAGTTAAAGTTGGTTTATATGAACGATGATGCTATTTCGCCCAAGTATCGTCCAATACTCTTCAACCGAACTAACGCGTAACAGAATTTTCGCGCAGAGCTTACGCTTCTTTACGCTGCCGATTACATTTATACGTACTTGGTTTTAAATTAGCTCTATTGCGTATATATCCTAACTAATTAGAAATACGAGATTTTTTTCGAGCAAGATATGATCATTTACTTTACTTACTTTAAACAAGCGGAGCTATTGCTTCCTTTAACAGGTCAACGATAAATTAATCAAAAGGTAGATACATAACCGAGAAAGTAAAACGACAGCTATTAGTTAGAATAGTTAGATAATTATTTAAAAATTGAGAAATAAGTAAATAAAGAGATAAAATAAGAAATATTCCGTATCCCTTTTTAAAATTCAAAGTGTCAAGTAATTTGTACGAAAGTTCAATAATCTAAAGATTAATAAATTACGACAGATGAATGAATCAACGAGATGAATGAATCGATCTTACGATTTTGCGGTACACGTACGACTATCGTTATTTATTTATCAGTGAAATGACAAATTGGAAAGAACACGTACAAAAAACAGTAGACTACGAGGAAAGAAAGGCAGAGAAAGCGTACTTACATGTAAGTACGCGAATCTATTAGTCGGCGTTTACTTAAGTCGACCCAAAGTCGATTAACCGACACCTGCGACAAATTTCGATCGAGTTTAAGCTTAGGCAAGTCGAATCACCTGCCTCTCCCTAGAGAAGTAAGTTGCAGAGTGTTACGACGAAGGAGATGATGAAATCACGTAATCGAATGCCGAATAACCCGTTTATCTGAAAACTCACGATTGGAAGAGGGAAAGTTAGGTGAAATGTACTCCGTTCTTCGACCCTTATCGCGTCTCTTTAACGATTCGTACGGATTCTCCGGCGCGATATCTACTCCGATTTCTGGGTAAAAACCGCGGTCAACGTCGTTACTTCTCCAGCTATATATCTCGAACTTTGAAAAATCCTCGAATAGACATTTTTTCTTTTTGTATCGTTAGCGCAAAATTCGCGCAAGAATAACTTTTACGGTTTCGTAATTTTCTAAATTCGATTTTGTAATTTTGTAATTTTGTAATTTTGTAATTTTCTAGATCTTACGATCTCGTAATTTTCTGATTTTCTAAATTTTACGACCTTGCGATGTTCTAATTCTCCAGATTTTATGATTTCGTAATTTTCTAAATTTTACGATTTTATCGCATACACGTTTGAGATTATCATCGATCGGTGAAAGTCGAAACGAATTGAACAACGAACGATGGAACGCAATCGTCGATCAGGGTGATTTTGGAACTTTAGAACGTAACACGCTTCTCGTGCTTCGACACTTGGATTTAAGCAAAGTAGATTACTCGTCGTGTTTCAAGCGATTCCATCGATATCTTTTCTCGTCATACAGTGCGTAATACCTATTCGCGTTAATTCCGATAAACGATATAAAAGATTTATAAACTCGACAGGAACACTCCGCTCTTTTTTCCTCAAAGCAAAATTTTCTCAGATTACGACTAAAGGTAAATCGTTTCTTTAACTTGAGTCGCACAACGATAAACGCGTGTTCGAACCATATAGTATAGGTAGTATACCGAAGAATTATTATAGTAACGTTGAATCGCTTTTATATTTTAAAGTCCACGTTTGAGTGGAACAGAACCTTCGTTAGAACGAAAGACCATAGTATATAACAAAAAAGAAAGAAGAAAGAGAAAAAAGAAGGAAGAGAAAAACGATACTGAAAATAGACGCGTTTGGTGAAAAATCAATATCAGTTTCGCAAGCGTTAGGTTAATTTTAGTACGAGGTGATACCTCGATCGCACAGCGGCCAGTTAATTTAACTCGTAAAATAATCAAAAAACTCACCCCGTATGCTCCGAAGAGCGTTAGTAAAAGACTAGTACTTCGTATACTTTCACCGATTAGGTTAATTTGTAAAATAATCAAGACTCGTCCGATACGCCCCGAGGAGCATCAGTAAAAAAGTAGGATTACTTTGAAAAACGTTAGATTAGCTCGAACGTCGGGTCATGGCCCAATTACGGGTCGCAAGTCGAGTTAACTCGCAAAATAATCGAGACTCGCGTCGTATGCTCCGAGGAGCATTGGTAAAAAAGTAACGCTAGTTTGAAAAACGTTAGATCAGCCTTAACGTTAGGTCGTACCCCAGTCGTACGGTGGCCGGTGAGGTTA
Organism: Bombus bifarius; assembly: GCF_011952205.1. Classification (NCBI taxonomy): domain Eukaryota; kingdom Metazoa; phylum Arthropoda; class Insecta; order Hymenoptera; family Apidae; genus Bombus; species Bombus bifarius. Next base: position 5,464,479 of record NW_022884505.1, on the reverse strand, counting down.
ACTTGCAAAATAATCAAGACTCACCTCGTATGCTCTGAAGAGCAGATATAGCTCCCTCGGCTTGGCGTCCATCGGCAAGCCGCTCACGAACAAGGTGCGCACCTGTAACAGAAGAAAGAAAGAAAACGATAATCGAGTTAATTAACCTGATCGTGGAAAGGCCGGAGAGAACGAAGAGACGGAAGAACAAGGGAGCAGAGTGTACGAGAACGGAAGAAGAAGTCGAGTTGGGACGAAGAATGGACGAGGATAACCTGGAATTAGTCTACTCTCTCTCTCGTTTGACTGCTGCCCTCGCGACAGCTAATCGTCGAATTAACAGGAGACGGTAATACCACCTTTTCTTCGTCTCCTGTTCCCTTGCCAATTTAACGACCGATTTCGCCTCGGTTCTCTCGCTACATCCGAGCGAATTCGGTTTTCGTCGATGATTCTTACGGTGGATGTTGGAAGATCGGTTTGGCAACAAGCAGGATCGTCGATCAGTAGGTGATCCGCGTTGTCGATAAAAAGTTTGTCAGCGGAATTTTGTCGACGAAATATTTGACAGGTTTTGTACGATTTTAAAAAGTTCTAAGTTACCTAGAAATCGAGAGAGTCGGATCCATAAACGAATACGCAACCGGAAGGATATTATCTTAACGGTAACGTTTGTTAAGAATTCTCGGTTCATTCCGGCGATCGCTTCGTGCATTAGAAAATTCGATCGCGCGTATTTCCACGATCCTACGGTAAACGATAGGATTTGGTCGAATTGAAAGATACTTTAATCCGTTTTAGCGTTAGCCTTATTCTTACTCGGACCAGCTCTACGTAGGTATACGCAATTGCAAATTAGCGATATGCACAGCGCTAAAACACGATAGTGCTGTAATAGATAAACGAGATAAAATTTTAAAGATACAAATTGCTGCTGTCACTTTTACGTTGCGCGATATTTAATTCCGCGCATTTTCACGAAATTGCAGCAATATGCGCCAACCAAAGTGTTCGAACTACGTTACATATTCTATTTTTTAAAGCTCAATACCGTAAATTCAGTTACGCGTTACGTTGTTCGTTTTAACGTAGAATTCAATTATCGCGAATGGAACATCAGCTTAAAAAATACGTTGGCCGGTAAATGTGTTAATAAAAGTTTCGATTCGGAAGCAAATGAACGTCGGTATCGGGTGTAACGTGGACGAAAAATAACACGAAATAGACATTCCTCGAGATACTTGACTATATTAATTACGACAGCCTTATTACGCGGATCGTAATCGGTTATGGATTACGGGTTAAATTAAGCTCGCTTGATTAGCACGTGCGATGCGTACACGATGAAGCTTTAAGTGAGCATGTTAAAGTGATAGATGGTGCGCTCGCACTTGCAGAGTTATTTTCGACTAAGTGACGGACATTTTCGTACTACCGCGTGCTTTTGTTCCTTTCCATCCGTATTTCGTTAGCAGATACGTTGCGCGACGTTAAGGAGATACGAAGAGTACGACAAAGAGAAAAGTAGGTATACGATGCGTTTGACGAGTCGTTGAAGCTAAACTATCGCGAATCACGAGCACGGAAGGGAATTTTAATACGCAACGAAGAAAGGACGGCTCGATTTCTTCAATTAAAGTCACACCGAAGAAAAGAAACGTCGTGCAACTAAAGAATGCATCTGACGAGAGTCGTCTCAAACCATCGGCAATAAGAGTTTCTCAAACAGGAACACAAAGGAGGTAGGAAGCGGGACGGACGTCTTAATTCGCTGAAAATTCGCTTGATTTCGAGCTTGTATCGATCGAGCATTGGAAAAGTTTTCCATTCGTCGCGTACTAGCTTTGGAACTTGGCGAAAACTTACGATCGAAAAGCGCAAGGTTCGCAATGTCACTTTTTGTCGAAGAAACAAACTTTAACACCTTATTAACGAACTCGTTACGCGTGGCTACGAGAAAAGAAATTAAGATCGACGATACGTACATCATTCTTCTTCTTGTTGGCAGAAACAGAAGCTGATAATTGCCACGAACGGAGTACTTAATGGCAATTTAATAGTACGCTACTTGTTACGTCACGTGATTGATGGCTTTCGATCATTAGAACTCGGTATGAATTTACACGCGGTGTATTTACTAATTTACATCGTTTAAATCATCGGGCATTTCTGCGATTTCCCATTTGCGATCTTTTCGAATTAATTTAAAGCGACGACGTTCCGATCTTTCCCGTCAACGATTTCTTTTCGTTATATAAGTCCAGTGTCGTTTTAAACGTAACAGGAGATTACAGAGTGTCTTTCTATCGCGCCGCGACTGTCTGACAGAACAAAAATATTGATTCTAATAACACGCGACTAACACCCAGTAATTACCACGTTACGGGCGCGAATAGTTACGTAGGAAGAGGAGAAAAAAACGAGATTTACGAGAGCCAGTGACGAGAGAAGTTATTTACGAACTTGAAGAAAATCATACGATAGATGATTAGCGCTTTACGAAGTTATGGGACGATGATATTCGTAATTTACAAAGAAAAACCTCATCGATCGTTTGTTCTCAAAAAATATTCTCAAAAAATAATCGTTTCTTTTCTATCCGAGAAACCTTCTTTCTTATTTAAGAAAGGAAGTAGCAACAGCCGAAAAACACGTCATCGTAATGGACGTGGGAAGACCTTTGAATCGATACATCGATAAACTTATTCTCATTGATCGTTTTACACGTGTTTCCATTCGGTACTGGATGTTGCACGAGTAAACTTTTGGCGATGCTTTATAATTTGATCGGTTTGCTTGAAACTTCGATACATTGAAAAGGGCTACTTGAAAAGACAAAATATCGTTTTAAAAAAATGTCGCAAACAATCGTAAGTATCGTTTATTTAAGGTCTACGATCGTAATAATAGTTGGAAATAACAATTGGTTTTAGCTTAGGTTTTGTTTTATATCGTTACATAAAATTATATCGTTCGCGACGCTTTTTTAAACGATACTTTATCTTTTCAAATAATCTTTTCCAACGTATCGAAGCTTGAAAAAGCTCGAAGATATCGGTCAAATTGTTAAGTATTACCCGTTTTTTATTCACCCTTGTCGTTTCAATCTCTTACTTATCTATACATTAATTAAAAAAGAAATCGATCTGCTTATTAACTTTCGTTCGAGGATAATTATTACCTTCGATTCGTCTCGATCTCTTGCTACTTACAATTGTCCCAATGAAATTACCTGAATATGCAATCGATAATTCAAACGGCGAGCAAATACCGAAAGTTGTCGGGATTCGTGGTATTTTCCCTTCAACCTATTCTTGACCCAGTTTCCCGTGCAGCCTGAGAACGCATTGTGACCGCCACGGAAGTAAGCAAAACGGAGACGGTAAATTACATACTGATTTGGCGCTATGCCAGATGGAAAATGCCGTCTTGTGCTATGCTTCCGACGAACTTTCTTCCACGATAAAGGATTCACTGTCCGATGATTTGATTTACTATCGCGATCGAGATAAGACCTTTTAGGTGGAGTTGAATTTAAGCTGTATGAATTATCGAATGGAGAGAATGTCAGCGTGATTCTTAGTATTAAATATCGTTTAAAGGCACCCGTACGTATTACATTCGTTTTACGTTCGTTTGTATTTATTTCAGTGCAAAAGACAGACAAACACTCGTTGATAAAAACGAGGGGAAAATACCATCGGATCGTTCGATTACAACGATATCTAAAAATTTAATTTATCGCTATATGATATACTTTGAAGTACCAAGGAACGCTGCGATCTATTTTCTTCTCGTTCTTTCGTCGCTCGTACCTTCTTTGGAATATAGACGTTAACGAGCGAGTGAGAAAAAACCGAAAATTGCTCTTAAAAATTGTTCATCGCTGTAACTTCTATTTCGAAAAATTGGCACTTGCTTACTTAAATTTATCGTTAGCCCCCTGAATCATTCAACGCGACCAAATTTCACGTCCGTTTCTATAACGATTTCGGAGAGTACGGATTGTAACAATTTACGTGTTTCACCCTGTGTACCCTATCTTTACGCTGCTGTATCCAAACCAATGGAACGGAATCTCGACCGTTCCATACCTTATACGATAAACGGTGTTAAGAACCACCGATTCAAACGTTAAAACGCGAATAATGGGACACCCGGTACAGGACGAATGGCCGATGAAATTCGACGGAAGTCGCTTCCTCGAGCGGAAACGCGCATATGTACAGACTGTCCCGTGAGAACGCTGTCGGGATCGATCCCGGTGCAGCGAACGCATCGATCTACATCTTCTCACGTATTGTCTCCGCAGAAGAGGAGAAGCGCTCGGTAACGCGATTTCCCACAGGAATAAAGTGCCGCGTAATGCGTCAGAAACAATGCTGCGAACAGGTGGATAAGGGAAACACGACGGGGAACGATACAACCAGCCGCTTTCACTGCTCTTAATGGATACCCTGGCGCCTGTCCCCGCGATACTTTGACGACGAATTAACGATTGTCGGGTGCGAACTGTCGCTGATTTCGAGGGTGTTGCTCGGTGGAGATTCGTTTGATGTCTGGCCTCGCCATTTCTCTTTTCCGATACTTTCCATTTTGTCGCGTTCCGATCCTTCTCGGGCGACCTTCCAAGTTCGAGATCTTGGAATCCTCGCGTCTCGATCGCTTTATTTTTCGCTCTAGTTTTGGCGGACGAAAAAGCTTTTTTCTCCTTCGAGGAAATTTTTAACGTAAGATCGAAAGAAAGAAAAGGATCGAGAATTCTCGAAGAATCGCTAACGATTTTTTTACGTTCTATCGAAACAGATACTTTCCATTTTCTAAGAAAATATTTAACGCCTAGATTGGAACGAGATTTGTCGAGATTTCCGATATTTTTTTAACGTTAAAAAGTCCCAACAACGTCGAGAAAGGCTATAATCTTTTGGAGGAAAAAACGGAAATACGAAGACCGGTGTATCGATCTATTAATAGAAAAAAACGAGCTAATTCGTTGCTCGAATTGGCAATGGTTAAGGAATAGATGTCTCGCATGAAGTAATTCGTAACCTATACGATCAATAGATAAACGAAGATTCAGATAAAGATATCGTGCGGATTTATTGGCTGTAATACCCGATATTAATTGACGAATTAGCAAACAATAACCCATATTCGTTCACGATCCTTTTCACTTTTTAAAATTAGCATAAAACGTTACATCGTTGGTTATATATACGTTGGTATACGTATTAAATGCGTATTACGTACGATGCGCTTAACATTTCGTAGGAACGCTATTTGCTTGCGAGAGAAAAAATATCGTAATCGTAATCGTCTACTTCAAACTATTTAAAATTCGAGTAATTTCCACTCTTCGAGTTGATATAATTTTGTCATTAGCGATATATCGAATTCTTAGATTTCTTTTTACATTTATCCCGGGGCGTATATCGAAAGTATCTCGTTAAAAGCGTCCGATTAAAAACATTTTAAATTAAAGAAATTGAAAATCACTAGCTTCTACGTTTTTAGTTAATGTCGTGAAAATACGAATTTCCGTAAACGCTCGTAATCTCGTACGAATCCTTTCCGATTACTTCACGTCGGTCGTTGAGCTTTCGCGGTGTCTTTCGTAGGCAAAAGCCAAGGTAGTAAAAAGGAGGATCGCTACAGGTAAAGTCGCGATATGACGCGACGAAATAGCGAGAAAAAAAGAGAAAGGAAACGTTCGCGTTCTTATTCGCGCGTCGCGACGCCGTGTTTACTTCGGCATGTGCCGGAAGAAGGAGGCTTAAACTCCCTCTGCTCGTGTAACACGATGACGTTGATATTCGCGAGCGCCTATTCAATTTAACCTTGCACCTGCAAGCACCTGATGCTTCGCTAAGGTTTTCCGGATGAGCGAAATCAAGTACGTCCCGACGAGAGACGGTGAAATTCGGCGCCGGCGGAAGACTCGCAAGGCGTAGCACGCGATTCCTCTAACTGTCTCAAAATGGAACAAACGTGTGCAATATCGTTCGGAATGCGACGAAATAGTAGAAGAGCGATTCGTCGCATGAAGCGGTAGGTGAATGGTTGATATAGCGGACAAGTGGAGTAGGGATCGCGGAAAAGGTGATAAAAGAAAACTAGTCGTTGAGCAAAGTCGTTTCTCGAGAGATCGTAGTTAATCGCCGTTCATTTTTTTCTTTTTCCTTAATTCAATTCGTTCCTTGGGGTTAATTCGAGGAAACTCGAAACGCCAAAAATTATACAGAATGCGGTGGAATGATAGAAGCGAATATAGCACGCTTGGTTTTTCGAGAAATCGAATTTAATCTTTGTTCGTTTTCTGTTTCTTTTTTAATTTAATTCGTCTCTTGGTGTTAATTCGAGAAAATGGTCAAAAATTACGTGGCATGCGGTGGTGGAATAGGAAAAGTGGATGGCATGCGATTCGGTAAGTCGTTGGCGCGACGCTTGGTTTTCCGAGAAATCAAATTTAATCCCTGTTCGTTTCCTCTCTTAATCTAGTTTCTTTCTGTTGTTACCAAATCGGGGAAAGACAGATAGTTGGGAATTTGCAAATTCTTTCAACGAGTATAGAAAAGCTACATATAGAGCTACACTGATTGCGCGAAGTGGATGAAAGTTAATTAAAGGTCGAAAGATCGAAATTCAATTATTTAGAAATTGAAATTGAAACGGAGCGTACGTAGTAACACGAAGGATTATTAAAGATCCGATAAAAGTATCGCGATAGAAGATACAGAGTAATTACGTGTTCGTATATTCTTTCGTTGAAATTGTTTCAGATTAAAATCGACACAGACGATCGGAAGTTAAATCTCGTCTGGGACTTTGTCAGACAAAATCGCCAGGTTAAATAGTTATCTTTTTGTGAAATCAAAGGAGGATTACTGGGAAACTATTTACGAGGAGAAATTTTCCAACGTTATTGATCGAATTATCCGGAATTGGCATAGAAACTGCAAGAAAATTGCTTCGGTGTAAATAAGTGAAACGACTTTAAGAAATATAAAGCGAATCTCGACTATTGTAAGAACTATTCTGAATACAATCATCGAACGTTGTGTCGATGATCGTACATACGGTATCACGGTAATAACACATCGAGTTTACAACTGTAACATTTATCAGAGCGGACAAATAGAAAAATCGAAATTGACACCGGTGACGGTAAAATCACCGATCAACTACGATACGAGAGAACAAAAATTCAGCTACCTCCGCTCAACGATCGCCTTTCGAATTCTAATTTTTGTATTAGGCATAAATTTGGATTCGCGGATGAACGAACCAATAAAACGGTGAAAATGAACTGTTTTGGCAATCGCAGAAAATTGGCAGCGTTCCGCGGCGATCCGCTAAAAACTAGTTCATTTACTTACATATACCTGTTGGAGCTAACCAAATCTCCACCGATAAATGAGTGGGCTGTGTAGAAAAACGCACAGTGTTCCATCCATCCATATCTGCAAGCTGGCGATTTATGGTTCATCGAATTAATAGCTCGCAGATTTGGTCCCGAAAGTAAAGGAAATCTCTTTGATCGCTTTTTTCCATTGAGCCGGTGAAACGCGTTCGACGACGTTCTTTGAAAAGATACGATCGAATAAAATGAACCGACATGTGTAACTGATAAATATAATATAACGAAACATAAACGATGTTCTTTTCAGAGATAGCTCGTTATATCTTATTTTTGCGTCGTGCTTCTCAAAACGAAGTACCACCGTCGAACATAATTCGCTAATGCGACAAAACGTAAATAAGGTCCTTTTTATTCCCGACGAATTAATTACCGTAGCCGGTTTCGGCTTGTTCGACGCGAGATCGTTGAATAAAATTTATTAATACGCTTTAATGGCAGATATAATGGAACGTAAATAAGAATCTCCTGACACGTTAAACATTGCGACGTGTTTTTGTATCCTTCGGAACATACGATTCTCGAATGCAATTTGTTAATGGAACATAGCGACAGATGTGATAAAACGTGAATACAGTCCCCTGTTTATCAATGAATCGCTGTAGCCTGTTTTCGTGTCATTTTTTTTTCTTTTTTTTTTGAAAACGTTTATTTAGGTTAAGCTTTATTTTTGTAATTAGTACTAATTACTGGTATAACAAGTAAGAGTAACATCGTTTTTATCGTATCGTATTATAATAAAAGGTAGTAGTACCTTCTTAAGTAGAGTTTTTCTTAAATTAATAATTAAATTAAATCGATATAAATTTGGTTTAATAGACGAATAAAATACAATTAAAATTCGCTTGTTTACGAATTACCTGCTGCGATACTTGTTTTCCTAAAAGAGAAAAATATATGAATGTTTTGTAAAGCGAGCGAGTAGCTGGCTATTCGAGTAATCCACGACTCTATTTGAAAGCCCGGTAACAACGAAACGTAGAAAATGGGACATTTTTGTCCGTATCGCGCACATCCTCCGCTAATCTTTTCTCGTATTAATTAATTACTCGTGGTCAAGTCGGGAAACGACGGTTCGTCGACCGACCATTATTTCCGGCTCGGCTGGCTTTTGTGAAACATTAAAAACTCTCCCGTCCTTCGTTGGAAACGACAAAAACCGTCCGACCGTAACAAGCCCTTTGTTATTAAAGATTCGCTGATTAAAGGTTTACTCGTAACTGTCAGTTAGATTCGAGATTATATTAATCGTAAATGAAAAATAATTATTCCGAAAACGATCAACTTTCGATCGACTTTCAATATGATGTTACGATGTTCTTTTTACGTTAATTAACGTATATAAAACGATCGACAAAATGCATTTGACGGAAATTAGTTAAACGAAGATCGATCTTAACGGCGTAGAAATTTTGTTTCTGAAAAATGTTATCTATAGCGCAAAGAGAGCGAAGAAGATCGGCTGTTGAATTTGTAAAAGTCAAGCTATTTTTTATTTGGTTACGGTTTTTCTCATTAACGGCTCTCCTTCTATGGCTGTATCGATAAAGGAGAATATACGCGATTATACCGCGTTCCTTCCTTTTCGGAATGTGAAATTTCTACCATTAATGGCAAAAACGCAGTGAAAGTTCTTAATACCGAATGTTCTCTTCGCGCGTTTCTTACTTTCTCGCGTTAACGTACAGATAAAGCTGGTATTATACAAGAAGAGTCGGAAAACCTGAAAACCTTCTTTTCTTTGGATATAGCAATAATGGGATGGTACTTAAGCGAGAACGAGCGAAAAGCCTGACTGAACGTTGAATAAAATTCTCGCGTGTCACGTCGTATCATAGTCGTAATTAGAGATTAAGAAAATGATATAAGATAATATTACTCGATAGTCCGATGAAACGATATCTTCCGATTTAGAAACTTTTCCCGAGGAAACCACTTTTTACGATTTATATATTTTTAACTGTTTTCGAGTTTTTAATAAATAGCAACGAATCTCGACGTTGTCGAGAGGATTGAAACGACCACTTTGCAAATTATCTCGGAATTTTCAACGATGTGACCGATTCGTATTTTCCTTAGACGTTAATAATCAAAGATCGTATAGCACTCTACGAAGAAGAAAACCGATCGGTGCGTATTGAGATCAAGTAACAGAAGCAAAATTCCCATCGTTCGCGTGTAAACTTTGGTCATTCTGGTTGTACTTGACGTTAAAAAGCAAGATGAAAGGAAGAAGAAAAAGAGAAGTAGTTTTATGAAATTGTGATAGAAAACTTCGTACGAAAAGACAGGGGACCACAAAAAATGTACGAAAATTCACCACCGATCGATCGTCGATAGGTAGTTTTTTGCTTTCATCTGGCATAAATGGTTGAAGAGCAAAACGTATGACAAACCGTAATAACAAGAGGCAAAAGTCAACGGAAAAAAAAGTTACATAAAATGCTTGCATAAAGGTGCGTTCTCAGAGCACCCAACACAACTTTCGGTTAGATCGAACGAGCAAGAACACGGAGTAAGATCGTCGGTTCGTACGGTCATCGAGCAATCTGTTCGTAAATTTACATTCACCGATCGAGAAAGCACTTTTGCAGCGTTTTTAAAGCATTCGGACGTTGAATTTTCGAATCGACGGGCAATCGGCCAACGGCGGAAGAATACTCGTTTACGTCTTTAATCTCGCTAAAGATATCGAAGAGATATCGGTGCAGACACCGTGACCGAGACGGACCGATAATTGCGAATCAAACTTAGTGACGCTCGGTACGCCAAAGCGTAGACGGAGCAGCAGGATCGCTTCGGTCCGCGGAAATAGACGACCGCCTTACGTGAACTTGGCTTAAGTAATTGCGCCGTGTTAACTTGCGACGCGCACACGTGTAGCAAGTAATGGCGTCGTGGGCTGCTTAACTTGTAACGATCTAGCTGCATCAAATTGCCGCAACGAAGCCACGGCAATTAATAAAGTTAAGAAACGCCGCCGGCTGAAAGTATGGCCCGCAACCTGGCCGAGTAAGGATAATTACGGTGCACTCTCCGACTATCTCCGTTCCTACCCCTTCACTGTCCTCCATCGCGGTAATTTACTTTCAGAAAAGCTCGTTAAGATGACGTATTTGTGCTTGTTCGAGTTTCGATCGTGTTCTCGAAGTATTCGTAGCGCGATAGTATCCCTGAAAAGTAAGACGCTCCAAGACTGGAAAGTCGTATTTTTCGCGCAGTCACGCTGCCCGAGATTCTCCCTCGAGGAAGACGTTTCTTGGCTCTGTGTACTTTCTGCCGGAGCATGCCTAACAAACAACTCGAAAACGTTACGATATACGACAGTTTGGACAGCGAAATCACCGATATTATATAAATATTTTTCACGTTGTCTTCGTTCGAGAACGCCGAGGGGAGGACTACGTTTCTCTTTAAAACGAGATTCTTCCAGTCGTTTCACGCGACATATTAGTTTACGAAACTCTGTAAGGACAATTTGTCCGTAATCGATGAAAGAGTTACCTTTTACGGCAGCTTTACTACGGCGTTAATTACGCGTCAAAGCTTCAAACTTCGAAGACGAGTGTTTCTATTTCAGCAGGGGTAAAAGTCGAATCGCGTATAGGTATTATGCTAAGCGACGTATCGTCGGAATTTCGAAGAAACTGTAAGAAAGTCAGTCCGCGATGAAAATAGCTTAATAGAAAACACGTGTCATCGAGCTGTACCTCGGATTACGCGTGTATGCGCGTTGATCGTCGGACCACGCATTTCTGATTCTTCGAGGTTCGATCGCGTTTTTGACGGTGCGTTGCAAAATCCGGTGATCTTCTCTTTCTCCGATGCTAAGATCCTTCGTGTGCTGGTAAATTGGGCAATGAGCTCGACTTTACGTCGTTGAGAGAAGCAGGTCGAGTCGTTTGCGAACGTGTTTTGTTTCTTTTGCGGTAGATCGAATCGTCGGCAAGTTTAGCTAGTCGGAACGAAGAAGCTGCTGAGATTAGAAAGCTGGGAATATAGACGAAAATGGCGGTATAAAATCTATTAGAGATACCACGGATCGTAAAGAGAAATTTATGTCGCTCTAGCCCTGATTGTGATCTTCGAATAGCGATTTTCTTCTTCGATAAAAAGTACATAACGTCGTACGTTTGTTATTTTGAAAATACATTTTTACTGTTCATCCATTTTCATAGGACGTAGACCCTAGGTTTGCGTTTATGCTTTAAGACAAATTTGCGTTTGGGACAATTCATTGTGTCCAGAAACTTGGGTGAAGACAAAATTGGCAGATAATGAGTTAATGTAGAGATCTGTAATTAAGTTAAACTAGTTAAAACTCTACCAATGATAATTTTGAAGATGGCAATTTCATATAAATGTAGGAATATTTATTATAAATTAACAGAAAAAACAGTATGATAAACGCAATATTGTTACACTCTCACAAAATAGAATATAATATCGCGTATCACGAACTCGCTTATCACTATTTCTACGTCACAGCAGCACGATGAACTTCTCTCGACCACGATTAATTCAACTCTGACTGCATTACCACGCTCATTTTTCCCATAACAAACATTGGTAATGCTCACAACACTCCTTGACAACATTAACATATTTTGACAACATTTATAAACAATCAGCCACGTCTTTTACTAACATCACACCATCCCACACAAATGTTATATAAATGTTTGTAGTTGTTAGATTTACAGTTACTAGAACTAGAAAAATTGTTAAACAGATAAGGAGAAAAATGTGCGAATGAAATCGGTGTATCGATTAAATCAATAATTGAACATGTTATCTGTTAAATGAATGTAAAGTAGTAATCGATTGAAACTAACGGTGAGAAGCATTCGATAACGTTCGTTTATATTCTGGTATTAGATCGTACGTTTAAGAATTTAAGAATTTATATCAATAAAAGGTAGAGAAAATGTAGGTACGCAGAGAGGAAAGGGGCAAAAGAATTTATACACGCTTGGACGAAAGAAATTTTATGATTCGATTCGACTTCGAAAAAATCCATAGATAACATCCGTCGAAGTGTTTAAATTTTTGTGGCTTCGTCTGTATTTAACCAAAGTAAAAAAAAAAAAAATTAAGAAAGAATCTAGACAGAATTTGGTTAAAATCTAGGTCGAATTAAAAAAAAAATGTGTAACTTCCATGTATAGAAACTAAAGAAAATGCCCCCAAAACATCGAGTCTAAGTAATCCAATTGTCCAATAATAGGTTCGATAATTCTTACATTCCTATACTTATATATATATATATATCTTGTTCGATTTATCCAACTTTATAGGATTTCACTTTCGATACGTTATTGGCTTTACAATTTTCTCGATCGTTCCATTTAATTGGAATTTATGTTTCACGAGTAAAGCCGGCATCAGGTAACAAATACACTCGCAAGAGGAGTCGCGATAATGACATTCTTTTAAACGACATTACCGTAACTCCTGGATGTCCTTCAGGTTGTCCGGGGAAGGAAATGCAATTTGTGTGGAACAATCGATCACAGCCGATTGAATCCACCTCGAGAGCCTGCGAATGGCTATTTCGTTGATGGCATTATTTCCTCTTCAAATCGAAACACAATTCGTGCGTATTTCACCGGTTCGCCTTTGTAAGTCTCGATACGATTTCGATTCGACTTTCCACGATTTTCATTTCCCTCTCGTTTTTCGAAAACAAGCCAAATCTCCCGTTCTCTTTTCCATCGGGATTAAGTTTCACGGTCTGTATTCGGCGAAATAAATAATAGAGAATATCGAGCGGCGCCGACTAGAAGCAGAAAAAAAGAAAGAGAATTTTTCATTTCCCTTTGAAAAAAAAAAAAATGATTTATTTACCAGGGAACGTTACGCGTATGGTTAACGTTCCTTCCCTGTAAAATCATTCGCGATTCGAAAGAAAAAACGTTATAAAAGTAACGCTGCCACGATTAAAAAAATGGAAAAAAGTGGAGGAGATAAAAAGGAAAAATGGATGGAATAAAAATAGTCGGGACGCTTCTTTGTGCACGAAGCCAATTGCGTTCGGAAGTTTCTGTACGATCGAGATTCGCAGTGAGTTGCATAGGTTTCCAACTATTGTACACTAAGAGGAATATCAAAGGTCCTGGAAAGGTGTACGCGTCGTAAAGTTATTTCGGCTGGAAGCGACGATCGACCGGAACGAAGACATCGAGGCGTAGTTTTTGGAGAACAATCGATCACGCGCGATCGACTCCGCTCCCAGTTCCTGCAACCGACCGTATCGGCGATCCTCATTGTCTTGCGTTTCCGAGGTTGATCTAACTATCTACGCATCCGGCTGCGAGATCGGTTAGCCAGATTACGCGTGATTAGGCTTATTGACTGGTTCGCGCACACATATTTCTCTGCCGATGATCATTAAACCACGTACTCGTGGCTCTTCGGAATTCAATCGTGTTTTTCTTGGCATTCGGTGCTTTATTACGACATTTCCTGAAAATTGTCGAATCTGTCCAGAAGAAGCGAAGTGGAACGATCACGAAACGTTGGCGAGTATAAAGTGCGATATATTAATAAAAATACGATCGAAATCCGAACAACAAATACGTCATCCGATCGTATAAAAGTTTGAGATCTAAGATTTTTACGTTCTTTTCGGACGATGGGGGACGAAAAAGGACGGTGACGATGAATGCGATATGTCCTTTATGAAATGTATGTTTTAATATAAAATATCATAATTTCAAGTTACACGTAATATCGTCAATTTCTCCGTAATATATAATCTCCGTAATATAGTCTGTTGTTTTTTTTATTAATCTTATTGGAAGTGGTCGATAGAAACGTACTCGTAATACAGGAATGCAAAAACTTTCTTTTCGATTTAACTTTCAAGAGACGTTGGTTTTTCAAAGAGCGAAACTAATAGGATCGGAGGACAGCCGTGTATTTTGAATGAAATCTTAATTAACTTTGCGCAAACAAAATTGACAGGGATTTATATGTGGCACTGAAATAAGAAAATAATTCTTCGGATGTTATCGTAAACAGTTCTAATTATAACCGCGGGATAAATCAATTTTGTCGGAAAAGATTAATCAATTTAATTGATAATAATTCCCTCGAGAGCTAGAAGAGGTAAAATTAACGCGATTGAGAAATCGTAATTTATTCCATTTCCATTAATTTCGTTAAGGGGGCCAGACAAAAATTTATTCATACCGCGGAAATACGTTTCCATTGCGACTTGCGATCGCAAAACATAATTAATGTTGAAAAGCGTTCCTTTGAATATCATCCCCGCGGATATTTTTCTCGACAAGTAGCATTAATATAATTGAAGATTATAATTTACATTGAAATTTTTCTTTTATTACAGCATAAACGATAGAAACGTATTCCCTCTATTACAGGAATACGAACATCTTTCTCTCGATTATTTCTTTCGAAAGACGAAAAAAGAAAGAAAAACAACACTGGTATACGGGTATAGAGCCTCGAATTAATAGGGAGACAAAACAATTTGGATAATGGAATTTTCAGATGACGGAACACCCGCTCGTCTCGTATGAAATTCCATCGATTCAAGTCCAGATTAAAGTTAACCGACGGATTCTTGAAATATTTATAGATATCGTATCTCGTTGGCTGCTAAGTCACGTAACTCCTTCGACGCAAATAACTACGATACATAGAATTACATTATTTTTCTTCTTCGAACCATCAAAGTCCTTTTTCGAGTACCACGCGAATGCTTCGGCATGAGAAAGCACCTCTCCGTTATTCGTTTCGTTTGCTGTTTCCACTTGTATAGAGAATCGTCGTTATCGTCGTCTTTATCGCAACGAAACCATTTCGTTACATCGGTGTATCTAAGATTTTTCTATCGTTGCCAGCGTCCGAAGAATCTACGTGCTTTCGACGATCGATTCGATATCGAGCTTTTGTTCTCCGATGTCTGTGATCGTGGCTTTTCCAGCACCGCTAATTTTTCCCAATTCTGTCGTACTCGCGTCACGTTCGAGTTTCTCTAATTACGTCGTATTTTGTTACGACAGTTAGAACGCTACTAATTTCATACTAAATTCTTGCAATCAGAATTCGTGATAATGACAACGATAGCGAAAGAACACCGATAGAATATGTACATATTGGAAACGGAAAAGTGCATCCGTTAATGGGAAATATTACGTTCGGAAGGCAAAGCGTTCGGATATTAGAGTACTCGAGTTATGGATATTCGGATAAACTGGAAATGAAAATGCGATTGCGACTGAAATCGTTACTAAAATTTCAGCTTTTCGAGTTCGAGTGACTTTTGTCAAAATAATTTCCAAAATAACACGTTTCGAGTCACAATACTGCTTAACGAGGCATAATTAACGAGAGAGGAAACGTCGAAACGCAGTAGAAACAGGGGAAACGTGCCGCGAGTGAAAATGGACCGTTTATTGTCAGACAACTTTGAAACCGGTCCCGCGCGAACGTCATTAATCCGTAACTTTTCGTATCGTCCTAAGAACGTTCACGCCTATTTCGAGAAAATGCATCGTGAATTGACAGATCCTTTCTAAATATCCATTTAACTTTACACACAAAAATCCTGTGGAAATTTCTCTCCGTGTTTCATGAAATTCAACGAAGAGGCTCTCTAACGAAGTTATCCAAGCTCTTTGTGTGTTACTTTCCCCAACGAACTCGCTCGTTCTATGAATCTGAAAGTTTGCAGTTCCATAGTCGTCGAGAAATTAAGTAAAATCGCGTTAGGTTATATTGTACAATGCGTCGGAGAAATGTGATATCGTACATCGAAATTTTTATTTATTTATTTCGTGAATAAATACAGAGAGAGAAAGAGAGAGAGAGAGAGAGGTATAGATGACACAAAAAATGGTGGAAAAGGTGGAAGCTTCGAAAAGCGGAAAATTAATAATATTTTGATTCGTGCTGTCGTCCGGTGTGAAACCAAATTTTTGTTATTTCGTGATTCGAAAGTAAAATTATTGAAACTGGTTTATGTTTTTTCTCTAGAATATAAAACTGAAATTGCCAAATATAGTTTCAGCTTTTATTAACCTTTATCGACTGTTTTTCGAATTACGTGTATTTTAAAAATTCCAGATTTCTGAGAACTTACCAGCTTTATTTGTTGTGAAATTTTGTTACAAATCTCTCTGCGGTCAAATTTTCAAGCGAAAATTAATACAGAAAAATTTGAATACACGAGAGAAGAATCGATGCACAACAAAAATTGAATTATCGGTTAAAGGCGTGAAGGGTTGATTTCTAAGGATTTTATCGAGGGAACGTTAAACATTTTGTCAACAATTAGAATCTAATTTTCGCTAAAGCCGCATTAATGGTACGAATACAAAAGAAATTAATTTCTCGTTTTACTCAACGAAGACATGTATTTTCAAAATTTTCCTATCTGTACCATCGTGTAAATTATACGAAGCAAAGTTTTATCAGAGACGATCCAACAGATTTTTGGAATTTAAGACTTCCTTCTATAAAATGCAATCTCCATCCAAATTCCATATCTTACTTCCCATTAATTCGAATTTTTCTTTCAACGATAAACGATGTTTCGTAATCGACGATCGTTCGCGTCGACTTGTTCCTTATACCCCGATTTTTCGCGACTGTCTTTCGTCTATTTTTGCAAACTCTCGCTTTTCTGCCCGAAGTTACAGGATCGTTAGCGTTTCGTTTCCTCTCCCACGATTCACCGCTTCTAAATACGCTTCCTTTCGCGCGCATTATCTCGCGCAATAAGTTTCCAACGATAAGTATCCGTGCCACTCGTTATCCGCGAAACGTTCTCCAACAATTTTCAAACGAACAAGACGTTATTTTTTCCGACTTGATACGCCAATTCCGAACGTCGTTCTACCACGTCGCGCGTTTTCTTTTCTTCCTTTCCTTTATTTTTCCGCCAAAAAGTAAACCGACTCTCGTGCCGTCAAGTAATTTCCACACGTTCCTTTAAATGGCGCCGAAACTCGGGACAGAATTTAAAAAGCGAGCAGGAAGAGGCATCAAAAAGTTAACTTACAGTTTAATTCTATTAAACTGTATAGCGTCGGAATCTTTTATGCCACCGCTTGAGGTCTCGTTTTTCTTCGTCGAATATCGCGCGGTAAAAGTCTCGTTGTTTTACCTAGAAACTTTCGTCTATCGTTGAACGATAAGACGCGGATCAATGGACAATATCGCGCCAGTCATTGGTTCTTGCGAATTTGTCAGAAATCCGCAAGTCTTCTTGTATTCCTTAGAGAGGCTTTGGCGACAGAGTTAGTTTTTAATTTCTCGCTATCCGCGTTATCTGCATTTACTCTCTATTGGAATTAACAGCAGAGTTGTTCGTAGAACGATCGACGTTCCTATCGTTTAAAAATTTGTAGCTATACACATCTCGTGTTTTTGAAAAATCGCACTACTGTACGTTTTTCCAAATGGAAACCTACCACACCCTATAAAATTTTGCAGGGAAAGTAACAACGAATAAACCGAGGCGCACGATCGATCTATTACAAAACACGATTTCACTACTTTCTTCGCGCGTTTATCTTGCGTTCGGTATAAAACACCATCATTGATGTCAGAGAATAGGAATTTGAAAGTTAGAGGAGTCGAGAGGAGTACAAAGGGAGGTAATATTAGATTGCAATGCGATATTCGACGATACTTGTTACGATAACCGAAAGAATCGTTAGCAGTTATCCTAGGGAAATGCTGGAGCTTGTCCAAAAGCCACACGCGTTAAATGGTATAGCAACCATTCGAAAGGAACGATACCGGACATGTACGGTATTGCACAATCGGGTAGAAACAACGATATGCTACGAATAGCATATAGGATAGGAGCGATGTCGAGTGTTCTGAATCTGATAAATATCGATACGGTACCAGTGACTATGAATTTCAGAGATTTATAAGATTTATAAGATACAGAAGCTCGAAAAATGGTAAAATTCAATGTCTCCAAAATTTTGAAGTCTTTGAGAGCTTAAATATGTACGAAGTTTCAAGATGTTTTAATTTACGTCGAGATTTGTCCTCTAATCCGAGAAAAAGTAAAATTCAACGTCTCTAAAATGTAAAAGCCTTAGAAATGCACCAAGTCTCAAGGTACATCTTGAGTTTATTTGAAGGATTTGATGTGGACGCGAGAGACGAAACTGGAGAAGAATTAGAAGAATTAGAGAATACGGGAGAGAAATTTGACAGATACCTCGAGCGAACTCACATGGATTTCGAAATTCGTACGATTAAGATTCGCAAGATTTAGAAAAGTTGGACGCGAACACGCGAGACAGAAAGAGAACAGAGAAATTCAACGTCCCCAGAGTTTGAAAGTCTGTAGAATCTACGTGGCCTGAGTTGGTTCGGACTAGGATCGCGGGACCTTGGCCTCGTAGCAACGAAACTGCAGAATCTCAATTTGGTTCACCGCAAAATCGTAGAATTTGGAACTAAAGATGGACTGGCGGGTCCTCGGGGACTTGGAAAGCTTTCTCAGAGTTTAGATCGTGGACTCTTAAACCCCGAGACACGCCCTCGAATCAAACGCTTTGACGCAAGGTCCAGGCCAAAGTTTCTCGAAAACGTTAAGATAATTTAATTTGAGACGATCAGGGTAATCCGACTCGCGATTCTGTTCTCAAATTGCTCGAAACCGACACCCAACGATCTCGAAGATAACTGAAATCGATATGACTTTGGAACGACGTTGGAACAATCCACATTGACGTCTAGTCTCCTAATTCTACATCTCCGGGCTGATCCAAGACAAGGTTCGACGATCTTTGCGTACTTCGAACGAAGGTATATCGATTTCGAGGTAATCGAATCGAGAATTCGTAACTTTGCAGCGGATCAAATCGTGTTTCTATAATCTCAGGACGACCGCACTTCCAAGACCGTAGGATTTCGTAGCCCTCGGGTCGAGGTTCCATCGGTCTAAGACGATTCGATCTAGATCTCACGATCCAGATCGCGATCCCGGACGCTTCCAAGCAATCCTTCTCGTAAGTAGCAAAGTGTTCAGCTGATACGTTTCCGTACTCTATTCGTAAACATTTTTAGCGACAAAAAGACGATACACAGCGTAAATTTTTTATTGGAATAAATCGCCTATACGCTGCGTACATATACAGAGCTACGAAGAGTACATTTCCAATTTTCACATGAAAGTTCTACCAAACGATACGAACGTTGATACACCTGGACCCGATTAATTGCTATGAAAATGCTACTTTTACTTTTATGCGGCCACTGTATAATGTACATAAATCGGTCAACGCGTTTCCCGATACATTGGCAAGAAGTTTCGAGTTTTACGAATTGTGGAACAGCAAATTTCGCGAATCGATGAAAGAAATGATCGAAAAACGAATCGTAACATCGTATAAGCAATAACACGGCGTTGCAAAAATAAGTCAGAGCGACAGAAAAGAGAGCAGAGTCTCGTAAACTCATCAAAAGAGGCTAGCAAAGTTTTGAAAACATTGCCCGGTAAAATCTGTATTCGCTTCTCTGAAATGCCAAGCTTTTCCCATTTTTCTTGAATATCCGCGAGACGTGTCTTTAAACTCATGGAAACCGCGCTCGCTGAAAGAAATTACTAAAACTCGCGAAGCTTTCGCGACGTTTCTTAAAGAAGTATTGGCTTTCCAACGCTGGAAACATCCACTTTTCTCGCTGTTTCGAATACGCCAGACACTTTCGTAAACAAGGAAAAGATCATTCAAATCTTTTAAAAACAAACTTGTATTACTTTAGAAAAACGCGATTCAAATTCCAAAATTAAACGGAAACGAATAGAAATTAGCGCGTTTGGTATCTGATGGTCCATCTTTTGGTTTCTACGTTTCGAACGAATTCAGCCAGCTAAAATACGCGCAACGAACGCGAACACGTTCATACGTACGAACGGTGAAAAAAAGAAAAAGTTTGGACAAACGGTTTTAGCGGATTTGACGAATATTCGATAACAACGAGATCCAAAGCTATCGACTGCACGCGAAACAATAAAATCCATCTACGTAAGATTATAATCTACGACGAGGAGACTGCCGTGTTTTTATATACCCGTATCTCTTTTTAACGAGAAAAAGATTTCGGAAGTCGAAACTGCGGTGTAAAGGGTGCTTTCGAAGCTTTCCCAACCCGAACCGCAAAAACTTTTTAATAGGAGCATAAAAACCGTATCGAAGCTGGTCTAATAAAACTCTATACGTAAAAATTTTTTTATTAAGAGTTCGACCGTTTCATCCGTCTAACCTAACCTTCCGCTTTCAAACAAGATGCTCGCATCTGCTAAAACCGTTCTACGTAAAAAAGAAAAAAAAACAAATAAACGAAGTGAAACGAAATTAAATTGAATTTTCGCGCGCGTAAATTCCATCCAAACGTCCAGAGATCGCGTTATCGAACAACGTGGTCAATTTCGAATCTCTAACGATGGTTCCAGCAGACAACGAATCTACGTTGTAGTCGAACTATACGCAACGATCGTGTAATCCATCGCGAGCATAGAGCATAACGAGCGGAGCAGCCGTCCCAGGGTTCGATGAATCGCGAGTCAAGGTTTACCGGTAATGCGAGAACATCGAAAAGCGGCTGGTCGAAATCCACGTCGAAGCTTCGCGCTCTAATCTGCCACGTTTGTGTTCGAGCTTGCCCCGTCGACAGCTTACAAACGTCCCTCTATTCGGTCTGGCAGAGACAACGCGACGCTGTGTGCGGTTTATCTGATTCGACGAAGCCAGCAGTATGGGCGACGACAGCCGAGTGAAACGCGTTTAGCCGTGTTGAAAAAAATCCTTCGTCCGGAATATGTTCGACGATGGCACGCGAGAACGTCAGAGCAATGGGTTGATTTTGCGAAAAGTCGAACATTCGATAATTTAATTTAGCGTAATTATTTTAGCGTATTTTAAAGGATCGTAGTTTAATGCTTATAGGCAGAGATCGTGGAAAAGGTTTCGGTTGGATTTGGAGTAGGTTCGGAGAAAACGTTTGGCACGATCGTCTCTTGGGTCAGATTGTAGGAAAGGAAATTGTTGAAATTCGAGAGTTTCGAACGTACGCAGCGGCTAATAAAAATTCTAAGTGATAAACAATTTTCCATTTGCACGGATCAAGCTCGCGTTAGATTACAGAAAAGATTCGGGTCGAGTTTGGATAAGGTTTCAGGAAACTTTTACATCGGCTTTAAGTTAAATTCTAGAAAGAACGATCCTGTTGGAATTTCAAGTCTTCGAATATAAGCTGTGTTCCATAAATTATATTTCGATCTCGCCAGAAGGTGTATATAATAAAACTCTCGTCTAAGACCGACAAGTAATCGTTCCTGAACGATCTAGATATGCAAAGAAAAATAGGGAAATTTTCATAAAATAATTTTTCTAACGAAAAGTATAGTCGATCGATATACTGTTGTCTGTTTGCGTGTCGCTCGAATTCCCACGATTGTCGAACTTGACCACAAAAGCAACGTCAGCTTCGAAACATCGATGGCTCGAGAATGTTTATGAAAAATAACGTACGTATCGCAACGTTTGGTGATCTAGTTTCTACGCTGGAACGTTCGTCCGAACGCGTTCGCGGACGGTGCTTCCGTTGCGTCCGTGACATGGTTCGCGGAGATGGTCAAATTGGAGGGTCTTTGAGAGGCTGGTTGAACGGAAGCGTGCGAGTAATGAGAGATTTTGAAGTTGCTGGGTAGAAGGTGGTGAACGGGAGTTTGAGCGCAGGGGAAGAAGCGTCGTACAAGAGCACACCGTACACCATTAAAATGTATATTAGCGGTGTACAGGTTTAAGCGTACGGCCGAGGTTAAATTTATACGTATTATGAAATATCGGCTGTGTAGGTTGTTTCGACGGCGTTTTGCACAAAATTCAAATTTTAGTTGCAGATGTACGTGGTCTATGCGCGACTTCGGTATAAAATGTTTGTAATTTATGTATAGCTTGATCGCAAAAGTTAATTACGAAATAGTCTCCGTTGTTCGACTAATTGTAAATCAGACTGCCATAAGACAAGAAAATACGCGTATTTAAATTTAAATCGAGTGGCAAAGTTACCGGATCGATTTACGCGGCTAATAGATAAATTTATGGTAATTTGCGATAGATGCAGAGATTGCGATAGATACGTGTCGTATAATTTAGAACTTGCATCGAGGCGCGTCTATTTTTTAAAAGTAGGCCTTTTTCGTATAGAAATATAGATAAAGTTAATTAAATAAGGTGGATTTCATTAGATTTTGGACAGGAATGTTCGAATAAGGTCCTCTATTTAGAAGCGAAAGTATCGGAGGAGAGTAAAAAGAAGCGTGTCGAGGTCGACTGTGACTCTCGAGGTCGGATACAAATCCATCGAGGGTGCTAAAACTCGAGGTTATTCTATGTCTGTAAGAGCGCGTCTGGAAAAGAATTAGACGCGTCGAGATACGTAAATATTTGTGGCGGATCGGTACCAACAGGACGCCGACAGATCGAGGCATCGACGCGGTCGTAATCCGTTAAATATATTCTCGAATAAATAAATAAATTACAGACGAATCGTGAATCCGCTGGTACAAGTACAAGTCACGGAATAAATACCCGATAAATACTCGGAGACACTTTGTAGATCATTGCGATGCTCGTTTATACGTTAATACTTCTCGACTCTGTTCGGTGAACTCTCTCGCTCGTGATTACGTCCGTTTATCTATACTGGTCGGGGGACAGCCGGAAAATTTGAATTCTACTGCGTTTGACGGTTGTATGTAGCGGCGACATTGTTTTGCTCGAAGTTCATTGATTCTTACGATACACTCGTGGCTCTTGATACTCCGAAGCAAAACAACAGCAGGATTTGAATTGTCCTGCTCGCGTGCCGCTACATCACCCCCTTCCAGTAATAACGTTTAAGTTAAACTTTTAAAATACAAAGTTTCTCTTGTCGTCGCTACTTTTATCATCGATACACCGATCCGACGATCTAGGACACCTAATCGAGATCTGCCTGGAACCAGTCGGGAAAACCGACTCTGCGTCCATACCGATCCACCACATATTTATATCTTAATAAAATTCTATTACGTTATTATAATTATAATTATTCCGTCGCGTTGTTATAATTCCAAAATTTTGCGACGCATCTTTTCTCGTTCATCGATGTTTCGCTTTAAAGCGTCGATGTAATTTTAAAGCTACGCGTCGAAATGTTAAATATTTGTTGTATAACGCGTTGAAATACTTGCATAGCGAACTACAGGTAAGTAGCGGCGAACAAGTGTGCATGGCTAATTAAGGCTTGGCTTATACATTAGCCTGAAAATAGGGAGTGTTCTTAAACCCTTAACGCGCGTAGCCATGGCTGACTCGTGTCATTAGTGGCTCGTATATTCTAGCCGTCGAAACGTTCCTCCTAATAATACCTCGAGATTCGCGAATTTGCTCGATTTTATATTATTTTTGTATCGTCGATAAAAAAATATCTACGCTTCGGACGAAATACGGTAAATGTGGCAAATAATAATTTGCCATAATTTCTCTAAAGTTGCCAAATTGATTTTTCCCCTGCGTTTCGTCGTTAAATACTTAAAGCTATGATTAATATGTAAGATACAAATATATTTTGACCAATTAAATATAACTGTTAATCGACTAAAATTAACCCTGAACCATTCGCGACAAAACTCTAAGCGATCCGGAAAGTTTCGGCACAAATGCAACTGCAATTAGAACTGCAATATGCAGAACTGCACATATAACCGAAGAAAAAGATGCATCATGTATGTAGATGCGTATCAGGTAATATGCAGATATATATAAAATATCCAACGTAAAACACTCGTAATAATATTCGAAGATTAAAATAAATCTCTGGGCTTCGTACAAAACACGAATGTGCGTATACACTGGCGGCCATAAATATCAACGTATTTACTGGTTACATTTACCGAAGGATTCTAACGAATTTTGCCTGTTATAATGTAATATAATTTATGTTATACACGATACGTTTGTACGCGAAACTAACGATCGAAACGAAGTTCGCTCTTAAAAAAACGTTCGACGTAATTTTTAAAAAACAGCGTGAAAGATCTTTACGCGTGTTTTTCCTTTTTTATCGTCAAGAACGGAAACTAAGCTCGGGCGAAACATGGAACTTGTTTCTTTCGCGCGTGTCACCTCTGCGCTTCGACGGATGATCCACGAAGAAGACACGATGGTTGCGCTTGCTTCGATCGTTTCTCGTTTTATCGACGCAAGACTAAACCAATGGGAATAACGATCGTAATATGTTACGCGGCGTCGTGAAATCGTTGAAACAGGTCGCAGACACGCGCGATTGGAAACAGCGATGATCCATGTCGCGGAGTGGCAGACCACGTAAATAACCAGCGGTCATAAATAAGCGTAAATAGTGGCGAAACGAGTTTACGAGGCTTGGGATTATTAATAGCGATAAAGGAGCAACCGGTCGGTCTTAAATTCACGCCGATTCCCTTAAAATCCCATCGCGGTGTTGGTAATGGGCCTGCGTCGCGCCGGTCGCACGATAATTTATTTCCGGTGCGTTTGCCACGTTACACAGCCGGCGAGACGCGTTCGAACCTGTCCCGCTGAAAATAATAGCGTCCGAACCGCGCGAACACGTGTCTTGTCGCCAGCAATTGATATTCCGCTCAAATGATCGTTGGAATTTGCTCGTACTATGCGTGTTACGCGTTTCGTGAAATCGAGCAACGCTCGTTAAGACCCGTCCCGAGCGACGACGGTCCTTTGTTTCGCGCTAATGTGTCGTCGGACACGCGAAACGTATCTTCGTCGTTTTATCGCTTGTATCGGCAATACGGACGCTCGTATCGTTCGAGAGAAAAACTTTGGCAACGTTCGAGTACTTTGATGCCATATTCCAATCTCTTGTATGGTTTAAGTGTTTTGGTACTCTGTATCGGCGCGTTATATAACATATAACGATCTTGTATAACGAATGCGGATACTTGAGCGAAGCGTGAGACATGGTTTTCTGAAATCACGTTTCCTATCGTTTAAGAAAAATTCTAATTCTTGTATCGCTCAAATATACCAGCTTACCTATTCTATATTACTTTTTTGTATTTCTTAATGTTCTACTAATCTCTCAGTCGTTCGAATACTCCAATATTTTATAATCGTTCGAGTATTCCAACGTTCTATTTTATTCTTTCGTCGTTCGATCGTTCCGATATTCAATTCCAATTCTTTGCATTATTCCACCGTCCTATTATTCTATTCGAGTATTCTGCTATAGTATTTTAATCGTTGCATCGTTGGAGCATGCCGGTATTCTACTCGAGTTGTAGTATTCTATATCGTTAAATCGAAGATCCGTGTAATGGTTAAGACAAAGACTAGGTACAATATAATTTGTAGTCGAAAGTACAAAATACCATCTTATCGCCAACTTTTTGCTATATATCTTTTTACGCCATATAATGCTTTCCGGTAAATTAGATAAGTTCGTTGGATCGCTAACTGGAACCGAATCGTTAAACGAAATTAATTTGTGCCACCATTGAGCGAAACGTTTGCCGCGAGTAATTATGCGATGTTGGAAGAAATTGGAAACTTACAATTAGTTTTCATAATATTTTCAATATCACTAAATATTTTCAGATTATTTATTCGCCTATGTAAACTTTGAACGACAACCGGATCCATTTCAATGTTGAATTTCATTTTCCTTCGCTACTCCATGATTTGCTACTACGCAACGGACTGCGCTATTCTTCGTCGGGAATTTAATGCGAAATTTCAATTAATTAAAAATTGTAGAACGCGCGCTAATTGATGAGAAATTACGAAAGAATACACAGCGCACGCTTACAGACAAATTTTCCGTTTTCTTATACGGAAATACACAATCTGCTTTCCGTTCCGTATCATTTAGAAACGTTCTTTACATTGTCAATTAGCAACGAACACGGTAAAATACCTGGCCATGATTATTCTTATCTTAATTATAGAGAAACGCCAAGAATATTCCCAAGAGAAGCTTATTCGCACGTTTCTTCACGGAGCATAAGCTGCGTGCATAATAACATTCCATCATAAAACTCAAAGCTGTACCTTCGATATTTATTCGTTCGTTCATCGACGATTATCATTTCTCGGTATTATTCGCGTACGAAACGCGCGACGTTACATTCGTTTCCGGTAATATATTCAAGCGTTTAACGTACCGTTATCTTGTAACCATTTGCTAAAAAGCATTCTTATCGAAAAATATAATTTGAACATAGCCGTATTTGCCGAAGTAACTCTTCTCTTCGTTTCCATACGAAGCCTACGTTATCCGAGGTACATCGCGCATCGTTATCCGTCTCGTCGATTAACTTCCGCGTCTTATCCCCTCGATATCAATTTCCCGTAGTTAATACTTAAAAAGTCAGTTGTTCGAGAAGATTTATTATTTTTCGCAGCGTCATTCGCAATGTGGATCACGTTTCATCCTAGCGAATTCTTCTTCGATCGGCTTGGTGAAATTTCTTTCGAAATTTTATCTTAATTCGGTAGAATTCGAACGTATACTGTAAACGGAGATATAACCGGAAGCCATTCGAAGCCGCGTGACACGGATCAGAAATAAATAAATAATAGTAGGATTAAAGTGTATTTAGAAGATCGGATATTTAATAAAGATATATTAAATATATTTTAAACGTTTAATTTCGAATTCTTATTTCTTTTAGAGACTTTATATCGTTCGTTTATCAAGATCAAAGATCAATTTTTCAAAGATCGAATATCTAATATAGCCTCGTTAATACGTATCGCATTTCGTATTTGAATTAAATTATCCGACGTTGGTATACGAATATTATCAGTGTAACTCTATAACGGAAAATCTAGATACATATCACCTTGCGTTCTATTGAAAATTCCATCGAGCAATTACATTCAGACGTTTCTACGATCTTTTTCTGGGGTATAATTTGCAATCCGCAGGACGTTTCATAACGCGTGCAACTTGAACACAGCGAACGAGAGATACGAAAACGATGGAAGAACTTAGTGCGATCACGCTACATTACAATTTTGTAAAAATAAACTACTGCGCTAAACTACATTTTACATTAGGCTAATTGTTACGCGTATAGGCTGAGCTAGTTTAAAAAGTTCTACCGAATTATTTGAACGCAAAAAACACAGATACTCGACACACTTTTGAGAGATCGCGAAACTCTCGATACGCGAATACACCACTGTCACGCGGCATTTCGATGTAACTACAAGTATTTTAATATCGACACGAGCTAAGGCTAACGATAGGAAGAAAAACCAAACCGAAATTATACGCTATATCGGGAAAATAAATCGTCCGATATTCTAGAAGAATAATTACGCGATAGAAAATAACGACGCTGTAACACGACAACGGCAAGTTTGAATATAGACCGAGGGGCCATTTTAACTACTTTCTATGCGGCTAAGCAGCTGCACGTAATCGGACTATAAAAATGGTTACAAGTTGAGAATAAGTTTATATAAATCGAGCACACGATGGTATAAATTCGCTTGATCCGATCTTTTCTCTTAATCGTGTTATAAAACAACCTGTATAATTTCTGTAATCTGTAAAAAGATCGAATCAAGTCGACGGTTTAACTTAACTCCAGCCCTAATGTCTATTATTATTTCAGGATCGGCTCTAATCAAGCACGTGTTTATACGAAACTATTTCATCGACGATGCTTTCCTCGAGTACGTTATAAAACGATCTACATAATTTAGACGTTAAGACAAGATTAAGTCGATAATCAACTTTATGACACAAGAAGAAGGTAAAAGGGTTTGCGTCTTTTTATCAAACTCTAATGACCACTAGAAACTGTGGATTTTTATGTAAACTCACGTTTCTCAGAATATAATTAGAAACGTAAAACTCGGATAGAAAATTATTTTACAAGCGTATAAAAGTGAGAAAATCTACCAACGACTGTGACTTGAGAGTATCATCGAACGAAGCACGTATTTGATCGAGTATTTTTCCAAACCGCGTTACGAAACACGTATAATTTACGCGCTAAACCTTCTTTCTCCAAACTAAATTAACGATAAATTTCCTGGATTTCCACGACTCAACGATTCATCTCTCGATCGCCACGCGATTAAATTCTCAAACCGAAACAAGCTGAGAACCTGTTCAACGTTCACGAACGAGACGCTTTAAATCGTATAATCCGCGAACACAGTGTATAAATGTAAAACTTATCTTTGCACGCGTGTAAACAAGCGTCTAACCGTCTTTGTTTCGCTATTCGCTATCGGCCGAGTATAATAAGATGCAACGCGTTGAAAACGAGTCGGTGCTCATCGAAGCCGAGCTCCGGTATTTTATTTTGTCTCAACAGCGGAAGTACGCTTCTTGCTCTTTGGCTTCGACCAGCCCTTTTTCGCGTTTCCTTCGTGCCACCGTGCGATTAATTTAGAGATTCACTGACGTAATCGCGATATTACGTCAGAATATATAAATAAAGCGAGCGTTTTTGCAATGAAAAATGAAACAGCCCGGAATCACCGATCGATAAACGAGCAAGTTCCACGTGGCTCGCGTGTTTCCTTCGCAAATAAAGAACGGACAACGCAAATGCCTGTTGTTAAACGTTAATTGGTCACGGGGAATCGAGGCAAAATATATCAATATCAAACAATTTCTTCGAACTATTTCTTACGTTGGATGATCTTTTCTGCGATAGAAAATTAGTTAGAAAGACGAAGCTTACTTTAGAAATTACTCAATCTGAATAAAACAGCGATAGCAAGGTAAGTAGGCGAAAGAAACGTTTGCGTTTCGTTTCTTGTATTCGTATCGGTCATTTTGCATAAGCGTCTGGAATCTAGCGACGAGCACGGTACAAGCGACAAAGAAATCGACTGTGTAGTATTTACGAAAGTCTGATTTCTCGTGGCTCGCGGACCAATTCGTAAACTTCTTCCGTACGTGTTAAATCGCGTCTTAAGGTAACTTTCGGAAGTGCTGCTGCATATGTAATTTTTCTGGTATTATTGACATCTATCGAGACGGAGGGCTTTATCGCGAATGGAACTGTATACCATTTTAAAAATCACGCTGCATCTTTCCGATTTGCGTACACATATTACTACGATATCATATTTGTTATCAAAGCAAAGAGGATCTTCCAGGATCCAGATGAAAAATGTTTTTTACAAAATTTTCATCTGAAAAAATATATTAAGACACCTTCGATAAAACTGTAGAGAGCCAGTTGGATACTTATAACTTTAATACCGTCGTTAAGTACCTATCGAGACGTTAGATCGCATTTTAAAAATCGTCCTTAATCTCTCTCTCTCTCTCTCTTTCGAATTTTACCGCATTATAATTCACACTACGATTTATAATAGCGTACGCTCTTTTCTTCTTATTTATCGCCTATCGTCGCATCCCTCGGTAAGGTATTATCGATTACGGGTACACGCATTCTATAAATATGTAAATGTTAAATAAGAATAGCGTTGGTTGTTTGTCGCAATCGCGGTGAAAAGGAAAATCTATCGGGAAAGGAATCCGACCAATGCGTTAAATTACTTTCAACGAGCCGCGAAAAAGAGTAAAGAGATATAAAACCGTGAGAGGCGTAATACATCAAAATGTCGCTCGTGTAACTCGTCGAAGATTCGCGAAGATTCTCGGATGTAAAACTTGCTACGACGCGAGAGAGAACTTCGCGCACAGCCGACAACCTCTTAAACTCGTGGAAACAAACTCGTCGCACGTAAGAAACTCACCCCACTGTATCGACTTATTTTTGGCCGAAGAGAATCGCCGCGTCTTCGTTTACACGAGCAACTACAACGCGTCCTCTGTATCTGGCCGCGTCTTTCGTTCGTGCTTCTCGCGAATTCTCGGTGGAGCATTACCGAAAGTGGTTGGCCGATCGAGGAGCAAAGCAACGGTGTAACAGGCCAGGCCGTAACAACCGAATGCACTCGTGCGAGTAATCACGCGGAGTAACGACTCGAGAAAGAGAGGATTTCGCGGCCGCGCGGCTCTGCTTTCTGTTTCGTCTGGCTGGGAAAAATTCAGCGAAACTTTTCGACGGATCGATGCAACGGCAGAGAGAGAGAGAGAGAAAGAGAGAGAAAGAGAGAGAGAGAGAGAGAGGTCTATTGTAACGTCGAGATACGATGATTAACGCGGCAGAAAAAAAAACGGGATAACGTGAAACTCGCGGGAGAAGAATCTGACGCGATCGAGATGCGATTATTCGAGTCGTTTCGTTATCTTAAAATTCGATCTTGAACCTTGCGTACCACGAAACGATCGTTTCACGTAACGAGACGCTGTTAGTTTTCGATATAATAACGAAAAACCGAGAAAATATACTTTGGATTACGATGAAGATGCAGGTAAAGATACGAAGAACGGGGAAAATCGCATCACAGGGTTATTTGATTCAGCCAGCAGGAGGTACTTGTACAAGAATTAGCGAAATAAACAACGAACCTGCAACGTTGGTTGCAGCAGCGTATATACGCGCCAGCGAATTATGATAATTACGATCGATCGGAAATTATGATAATTGCCGCGACATTGGTCGAACAAACTTCTCTTTCCACGAGTAGAAATTATATCGTGGCAGAAGACTATGGCTATCGCGCGGATGCGCGTATCCGCGTTTCGGTGTTTATCACGCCATCGCTAACCGGTTACATAGCGTATTTTCAAAGGTAGATCGCTCGAAAATTATTCACAGCAGAATTTGACTAATCGCGAGTCGCTTGGCTCGAGTTAAGCTACAAGTTGCTGAGCGCACGCTCGTTGTCGCATTGCGATCGAAAGATACGCTATTAACGCGACATCGGAAAAGATAGGAAGAATCCGCTAGGCGGAAAAACGCACGAGCCTCTTAAAAATAATCGAGATATGTGTAGAAAATGGACGAATCGTATGAAAATTCGGCGAAATTCTAGAAAAACGAGTTCCATTCGAGGATCGAGCCTCGAAAATAACAACGAAAACGTGACACGAGATAGCTGCAAACATTCGGAAAACGTAGGAAAAATCGTTGGAATTTCAGGGAAAGCGATGGCACGCGCAGAGGAAGATCGCGAAACTCTTGGAATGATAAGCGAAACGCGGGAAAAATTGGCGGGACGTGCGAGAGATCGGTGAAACGTGAGAAAACTCGGCGGAACGGGAGGAGAGGCGATAAAAAGGAATAATAAAAAGGAGAAAGATGTAGAAGAGGAGAACGGAGAGGGGGGTGAACGCAGCGAAGCTGACGAGCGACTCGTGAAATTGCTCGGATCCGCTCCAAATGCAGCGTCGATCGAGACATCGGACCCGGTTTCCTCCGCGTCGCGTCGTTCGGGTGCACGTGCGTCTGCGTTTCTCGGTGGCATTTTTGGTCGACTCGATACGCCTTGGGTCGCGTACGAAAAATCAACTGCAGCCGTGCGAGAGCGCGAGCTTGTCACCGGTGATGAGATCCGAAACACTCGGAATCGCTTCCATCTATATACAGGGTGAGACAGCAGAAACTACCGGCCGAAGTAATTCGTTATCTACCGATATCTCGTACTTTATCGAAAAAACGTTCGAAGCGAAATTTATCGTATTTAGGCTGCCGGGTCGGACGAGTACGACGAGTTCGACTTTCCGATACCATCTTTCGATACCATCGTATATTTTTTGTAACATTTGTCAATTTTACAGTTGTTAATTTTAATCGGTCAAACGTAACGCGCGAAACACAGAAATAACGGTATACATCGGCTTGATACTGTTTTTACAGAGAATATCTAACTGGATCGACTAACGTTACGAAGACTGTACAGTGCCATGAAAAAGATCGAGGATCGTCTTAATATTCCAAAAGATAAGCTATCGGAAAATCAAAAGGTACTCGTCCGACAAGGCTCGTTAATTAGAGTAAATTTCGTTCCGAAGATTTTTTGATAAAGCCGATAGATAACCGATAGAATAATTCCAGACGGTTGATTTAACTGACTCGTCCTTTACGCTGCAAATAGTTGGAATCGCTTCGAGCTTGACTCGGAGCTTGAAATTCTTGGAAGTCTTGAAAACCTCGATGTAATAGTTTTGAAAGTCTTGAAAGTTCTGATAGCTTTCGAAAGCTCGGTGACTAGCCTGAGGATTTTTATGCGTACACAGGGCATATGAAAGTTCAAAACTGCATAGGATACAAATAATACGAAAAATGATATAAAACGTTTAAGGTACAAGCGTTCGAAATAATATTCGGTCGAGCGACAAGTTCGTTCGTCTTTCGCTAAAAATTATCCGAAGAAAGTAAAATAATTTCCAGGTGAAAGATACACATTTCCAGAGAGACAGGATGAACGAGCTACTCCTTGATTACGTAAATTTTACACGAAAGCAATAAAAACACGACGCGCTCTTTAAAAGAAAACTCACGAATGAACTTATTACTCGACCTGATATTTAATAAACGAAGCAAATCATTTCGGCGCAGCTTCCATTTTTTTCAGTTCTGTCGATAAAAACGTAAATTTGCGCAACTATCTCGATTACGCGCATCACGACGACTTTCCCCCAAGCGATATAATCGACGTAAATTATCCAAAAAAAAAAAAGCCTGGAAAGTCGAAATTATCGTAAATGCACGACTCGTTGACACTTAGCAACGCTTTCGAGAGTATTTCAAGCTTCGAATCGTGTTCGAAACGATTCGAGTTCGAGACGTATTCGGTGTTTCAGATGCGACAACTAATTAGGTGGATAGCGACGCGTCGCGGCGAGAAATGCGGGTCAACAGCGAGGCGCGTACACGCAGCGCAATTTCCGCTGCCAAATAGTTATTTCCCTCGTACCAGACGTTTTCCAAGGAAACACCTTCGCCGACGTCCAGCTGCGATTTATAACGGGATCGCTAACGGACGAGCTAGTTTCGTACGTACGTGTTTTCGACTGTGTTTCAACTAGTTGGTCCGGTTGATCGATTAGGCTAATCTGTTCTACGAGAGCGTTTAGCGATTAGCAGAGGGTGGCCAGCATGAGATTCTTGGTATGGCTGAACGACGCAAGAAGTTCACGGTCGGATAAATATAACTCGGCTAACTGGAATACGTTTGATCGCACGATAACACGGAACGAGATTAACCTAAGGATCAACGGCAATCAATATTTAACATCGATTTAATATTTTTGCGGTCGATTCGTATTTTTGATGTCCCGTAGCAAGAGTCAACGCCGATCGATGTTGGCGATATTTTCGCGCTCCATTTGTATTCGTATTCTATGCCCATCGCTGTTTAAAATATCCGTCAAATCGCTTTTTCCGACGTTAGCAGAACTTTCACCGTCCTCCACGACGCTTAATATTCTTTTCGAAGATATTTTTAGAATTTTCCAATACCTTTCAAGAAAATATATGTGCGCGTGTTGTTTCCGTTTGGCCCGATCGACGTACCACGTTTCTCAGGCGACATCGCGCGTTAAGGAGGTAACGTTGGAATCGAAACTGATCGGTGACGCGATCAACTTACCAAGCGTCGACGTCGACCGCCGTGCTTGCAACATTTTTTCGAACTGAATTCTACTTTTAATATCGCAATTACGAAAGAGAGTTGCAAGGATCTACGTAACTTTTATTTTACACCGGGAAGCAGCCGCGCTATATTTTCTTCGGCCTGGATGCCGCAATTTTCACAACTTCGAAGAAATTAAAACGTTTATGGCGCTGTAGTGAACTTTCTTTCTTTAAAATTACGAAAATCCTCTTTGCGTCCCTGATTCGCGCAGACTTCTGTCGTTGGTAGATTAAACGGAACAACTTGGGCCGCCGAACGCTCGAAACATCGTTTAAACGTATACCGATCAGCGTAATGTAAATTTTAATATGGAAAGGGAGCAAAATGGTAAATGATAGTCGGGGGATAAACAGCGATATCGGTGGAAGTGATAGAGCGAATATTGGTTTGTAATTAACGGAAGATTGGTCGAACGATATACCGTAAGGGAAGAGATAGCGATTTGACAAAGCAGACGAAACACGCGTAGGATTTGTTACCAATAACGCTGTATCGTAACGAGAAACAATTATACAGAGCTATTACTCTGATAAATTGTATTTCCCGTATTAAATTTATATCGTTTAATCGGCTTACAATCGTAAAAGAACGATACGATCTTTCGTGGTAAACGCTTTTCTTCCACGTTCGCTTTTCGCGTAGCTTTCTTAATTGCGTTACTATTAATTATGGAACAGTTTGTATGTCTATTCAATTACGCGATTAATTATTCAGCGAGAATGCAATTTGCCATCGGCGATCGTAATTTTGCGCGTACGTACAAGTGCGATTATAGATTGCTATCAAATGGTTCGAAAGCATACTATTACGCAAGTACGCGTTACAGGTACGATAGCCTGTTAAATACATTTCGTTCTCCACTATTCCATGACAGCATCGTCGAGATCAATGGACCTTCCGGGCACTTAAAATTTCGTATTTCGAGACATAAATTTCATTTTTCATAAAATTAAATTGTAATTTACTCGAGTGCTATCGTCGCAAAACACGTTAGCGTAATAACATCAATCGTTCTACTTAGTTTACGATAACTAGAAATTAATGTCTTCGCGGTAAATATCAAAGGATTTCCACCGAACGTTCGAAGAATAGATACGATAATATCTTCGCCAATTGGGAAAATTGAAAAGTACGTAAAGATTTCGCAAAGCAAAAATTCCACGGTGTACCGATGTTTCGTAACAAACTTCGATTTTCATCTACGCACAATTTCCTTCTAAGGCACGTTAAAAATGATAAAACTCTATGCGTTATTAAATGCTATCGCATCGTCGCGTATCGAACGTCGTTTTATACAATAAAATCGTAATTGCTGGTAGTTGTCGCTACCATAGTATAACGGTATATATCGTTTAAAAGTTTGTCCACGCGATCATCAGTCTCGATCCTCGACCGAATCTATTTCCATCAAAAATAAAATGGCGAACGAAGAAGCGAATTTTTTATTCGGTCGGCAACTTGATCGACCGATTATGGCTTTGCCTGCGGTTTCCTCCGTGTGCACGTATACCGGAAAAGAATCGAGAGACCGGATTATTATGCGGCCTGGTGCAGAAAGTAAAAGCACGGCTCGTCGATCGATGCATATAGATCACAGCCGGTGAAATGAATGTGAGGATCGAGCACATGGCACCGACCGCGTAACTTTATATTACAATTAGTTTGACCTCGCACGCTTTTATTATTCATCGTGGCCTCCGCGCTCGCTCTCGTTTATTTCTTCGATCGTAAAACGTGGACCTATCGCCTACGCTTGTCCTCGATCGCTGCGAGCGAAACTTTTCTCCCTGGCGTATCTCCGTTCTTCTTCCTCCCTTTCCCTTTCTTTGCTTTCGTCGCGCGAGAAATAACGAAAAGCGTTCTTATACCCCACGAGCAAAACGTAGAACACGTTCAGGGACGCGTCAGGCCATTTTCCTAATAACGCGGTCTGTCTGCGAGAAACGCTGGCGAAAATTACGTTGGAAGAAGGAGAACGAAACGGTCGCAAATGCTTCTTCCAATGATTTCTCGCGAATGTTTACGTCGAAGCATCGATCCGCAACTTTTTCCCGTTCGGCGTTCCGATTTCCAGTTGTTCTACCAGCTTCTAGTTAGTTGCTTTCAGCGAGGAAGATTAAAGTATCCGTTTCGAGGGAAGAAGAAGGAGATTGGATGGAAATCGTGCGGTAGCTTCGAAGGCGAAGGCTTTAAACGTCCGAATGCTACTTTGTCGCCGGTTTATGTAAATTTGTGTTTTTATAAACACGAGTAAATAAATGGAATATTTAGATTTCCTGCCTTTTAGAGTATCGCTGTACCTGCATAAAGTACACCATACGTTGTATCCTCTTGAATGATTATCACGTTTAATTTAAACGGTGATATCTAAAACCGACAGTTGTAGCGAATCGACTGTTCAACTTTCACGTATGCCGCCAAGTGTTCCAATACGTAATTTAAATTCATAACATGTTCTATAAGAAAACGCGAGTGAACTATGATAATTAGATTAGTGTTATATTTCAAAATACGGAGATTACAAATTTGATCGAACTTTTCTCCCTTTCTCCTTCGTTTTGCATCGATATCTATTTAATTACGCGAAATCCGCTTCAACCTAGCAAGCGCATATGACATTTTTATACCTAAACGTCCAATGTAAATATTCCCTCTCGTTTTCCTTCCGATATTTATCCAATTCCAAGCAAAACGTTTCCGCGGTATATGTCTGAGAACTGATATCTAGACTTTGTCCGCTCCGAGTATCGAAGAAATCGTCTCAACGATCCACATCGACTTTGTACATCCGCCGAAAACGAAGAAAACTATCTTAGAGAAAGAGCTCGGTGTGTCGCACAGGATCGCTGAAAGTTACTCTTATTCGCTTGATTTAACGTTCAAATTGTTTCGATCGCGAACCCGGACGAAAGTCTGTTCGAGGAATTTCCAAGTACGGCGAGTAGCACGACGAGCGGGCAAATACGTACGAAGAGAAAATTATTCACGGGTTCGGTACGTGTGCAAATCGCGGTATTGTTCGTTAAACGTATCCAGAACGATAGGCGAGCGTTTCAGAAAACGTGGACTTTACGCGCAATAAAGCGAAGAAGAGTTTGGTTCTTAGCTGGAACGTTCGCAGTCTCGCCCCTGCCCCCTTCGTACCGGCATAAAACGTCGTACTTTTACGTTCATTAATATTAATTTCGCAGTTCCTGGTGAAAAAGCGACCCTAGACTCCCGGGTGAACCAGGAGGACGAGTCACCGTATGCATCGCCGATGTCCGTGCATCGTTATAAAGGAACAGGGCCGACCCTAGTCACGCTTCTTTCTATACCTCGCTCTGTACACTCTAGTCTCGTTTCTTCTTTCCTTCGCGTCTTTCTCTTCTCCGTCGTTTGCACGCTTTTGCTCGATGCAATCGTGACGGATTACGCGTACTTGCGATCGTTTTGTCCGGCTCTGAACATTTAACGCCTTGAATCCGAGTTGTCCAAAGAGCGCGACGTTTATACAGGGTGTCTCGTTTTAATCTCTCCGCGTAATCGTCCTCCAAAGTATTCGTTATCGTAAAAAATGTTTCGAGTAAAACTTACAGCGTTAAAAGTTTCCGCGAGAGCGACGTCTCGCGATGGTCGCAAAGTCTTATCTAGATGGACGCGCGCCTTCGAGATTCCAAGCGTATATTTTTTTTGTAATGATTAGTTTGGAAGGTATTTCGACTTTGATCTTGCAAAACTTGTCGTATGCCAGACGAAAGAAGACACAAGCGCGGTGATTTTATGGCTACGCGTCTTTCGTACTCTCGATTCGACGAGATCAACGTCGAAATATCTTTTGAACCAAGCATTTTCAGATATAGCACTGCCTTAGCACTCGTTTATGGGCAATTAGAAATTACATCGAACGGTGTATAAAAAAGAACGTATAAACAAAGGTCACCTTGAAATCTCGAGAACGCCTTCATCTAGACAAAGCTGCGGCGATCGTCGTAAGAACGAGAATTTTGAAACAGACCAAGTTTCGCGGGAAACTTTTTTTTTACGACAACGAGTACTTTGGGAGATAATTGC
The DNA here is from genome assembly GCF_011952205.1 of Bombus bifarius. Lineage (NCBI taxonomy): Eukaryota > Metazoa > Arthropoda > Insecta > Hymenoptera > Apidae > Bombus > Bombus bifarius. The sequence goes on along the minus strand of NW_022884505.1, from coordinate 5,426,466 downwards.
GTGGAAAAATGAAAACAGGACACCGCGTATATATCGTCGCCCTAGTTCTTAACTGTTTACAGCTGCATTTTTCAAAAGAATGTAATTAATTAATCCACGTACGCCTCGTCGGTGCAAAGAATACAAATTTATGATAATAAGATGAAAATTCTACTTAGAAGACATCGAATATTCGGTTCATTTGAGTTTCAACTCCGCTCAATCGTAGTAAGCCTCGTAAACTTTGAACTTGCTCGGTGTGCAAATTGAGCGTGCGGTGTATTTTGTTCTTTTAACATCGAAGATTCATCGTAATACCGATATCAAGCCGATTTCCAAGATATTCGCCGTTTCGTCGAAAGTGTTTTACCAAGGGAGCTTAGATAGTAGTCAGTGGCGGCAAAGTTTGACGAATTTTGAAGGTTACTGTGCCGGTGCGATATGCAGAGTCGAAGGGTTAAGGTGAGTTTTCACCGCGACGAGTGGAAAAGGATCGTCCGTGAAAGATGGTTTTCGACGCGGAGGAGAGAAGAGGAGCGTTTTCTGGACAACTATGTTATTCGGTAAGGCGTACGAGTATTCGTATACCTGCGGTTACTCACCGATTTGCTTAAATTTCCATTTACGTTATAACGTGAATTGCTACTTTTTAACGATCTGTTACACCAGTCAGAAGCTTAATCGCGACGATGTATATTCCTGTCGTTAAACATCGCAGAATTCGTAATCGTTAAATAATATCGTCAACGATAATCTTCGTCGAAGAACATCGATCGTTAACGATCGCGAAAGTGCATGTACTTTCGCGATTCGCTGTACGTGTCTCTATGACAGTGCTGCTTCTGATGTCTAAGTTACGCGACGTAGAGTAACGATGGAATTTTACGCGCGCAAAGATTTACGTATAATTTGATAGACAGTGCGATATAGTGGCAGAGGTGCGTGAATTTTATCGGAACGTAAAAATTAATGCGATATTATAGGACGGAGAATTAGAAGGAAAGTAAAAATAACGTAACGTAATTAGTAATAATTCGTAACTCGTGACGGATATTTTTCTCGATTAAAGGCGGCAATCGATAATGGTATACGCCGCTCGAATTGGGAAAAAGTTCCACGAAAAGGAAACCCTGTATCATCGACGAACCTATCGATTTAATTTATTTTTATCTTCCGCGACGGTTAAATGTCGTAACGTAACACGTCCTACCGAAATAAACTTAACGTCCGAACTTCTGTCACGAATACCGGTAAAAATCGTCAACCTGTAATTCTTATCGACGTTCTATAAAACGCTCGGTATAAAGCGTTCTTTAGCGTGGGTATAATAATATTCTTAGCGGTCGATCGATCGAACAATCGCGACGCGAGGCGAAACAAAAGTTTCGAATTTTCATCGCGACTCGACGTTTACGAACGCGAATTAATATTTACACTGGGAACGAACCGCGGCATCGATACCATTTTATTATTAAACGGCCGAAAAAACCGTCATCCACCGTATTCATCCAATTTCGGAGCGAAACGTCGCCCATTTGGAACTCCGGGGAAAAGTATAAGGTGCTTACGCGGTATTTCCAAGTGCATCGTGTCGTTCTGGTCAACCGTTCTCATAAAGAATGCACCGTACGTCCACCGTTCTATTCCGTCGGGTGGAAAGTTGTACAATTCCGCGACGAACCTGATACACCCGTAAATTCCATGTATAGAACAGCTCGGCTCGTACGGAGAACGCGACGTCGAAATAAAAAAAAAAAAAGAAAGGAAGATAATTTCTGAGAATCTACGGCGTTCGATGGACGCCGCGCGATGAAATTTAACGTCGTATTAACTTTTAGAATCTTAACTTTCCCGAGATTAATTCGTTGTCTCGAATCGAGCAATTTAACGTTCTTTAAGCGTAAGACGAGATACGTCTGTATAAACAAGATCGGCTAAACGTTTCTCACGTTTGCGGTTATGCGTTACGGTGCTGTTGTTAAATAGTTTTCGAAAGATCTGAGAAAGCTCCGGGATATTCATCCGTGTTACGCGATTATTCGTCGACTCGAGCGTACAAGTATTTTTCAACGAAAATACAAATTTGGAGAGATCGAATCGCTGATCCAATTTGCGTACAGTTGCGAGTTAATTATTTATATCATTCGGAGAGTATCGTTGGAGAAATCGAAATTCAAGATTATACGTTTTCCCTTTTATCTTGTACGAGTCGAATCAAACGCTTGGTTCGCGTTTCCGCGCAATTTGCCGAATAGAACGTTATTACGGACGTTAAAATTTCTTATTTCTCTTTTGTAAGAAAGTGGAAACGGAATAGGGGATTGCGTTAAAAACATACCTAACCGTAACTTCGAAAGGAATTTCTTTCGCATTAATGAAATTTTTTACTAGTAGATAAGGAATTTCTTTCGCATTAATGAAATTTTTTACTAGTAGATAAGGAATTTCTTTATCGCTATTTTATTAGCACACCTTATTAGACCACTTACTATACTCGAAAGAATTTTTTCATTTGCCCGTAATTTGTGGTAGCGAGACAACGATTATAAAATTAACTAGTAATTAGCATTAACGTAGTAACTGTACAATTCTAGCCAATTCTAGTACAATTATAACGTACTAAATGCGAAATGTAGCCGTATAAAAGCGATTGTTCTTAAACGGACCGAATGGCCCTTTAAATAAGCCGAGTGTTTCGTCAAATATTCTTCAAAATCCATGTTTGTATTGGCGCACGAGCCTAACATAGCCGAACAAAAAACGTCATTACCAGTGTCACCATTATCTTGACCTGGTTTTAATAACGCCCGCGGTTATCGACGTCGAATCAACTATCTCGCGAATCTCGGCGAACGAGCGTCAATAAAAATATAGCCACGGTTGAACGTTGAAAAGCGAGCGTTGAAAAACCGTGTGACGAGGGAAAATCGCGAATGCGCGAAGAGGAGAGGAAAAAAAGAAGAGCGAGGCACCTGTTACGAAGAAGAGAGAACCGTTTTCCAAGGCAAGCCAGATTCTAAAGGATGTTGCGGGTGAGCGAGCCGTAAAGACCGGCCTCGTGTGCCTCGAGCTACTGTGTACCGAACACGCGGCCAAGGGAGCCGCCACAAGAGGGAAGCGAGTAGAATGGAAAGAGACGGAGACGCGATTCGCTGGAGGGACAGCCGGCGACACGGAAGAGGCGAGGTGACCGTGCGGCGAACAACCTGCCAGGAAGAGCGGAAAGTATCTGCGCGAAAGAGGAAGAAAAAAAGGAAGAAGAAAGCGACAAACAGACGAAAGAAGAAGACGAGGGACGAGCTATCGGGAGACAGAGCGAAAGACGGTAATGGAGATGGTATAAGAGGGAAAGGGACAGAGGTAACGAAAGGGCGAAGGAGGGAGGACGAAGGAAGAGCGGTGAACGCGCGGCGGTGAAAGATGGAAAATCCGTAAAAGCGAACGAGGCAGATATACCGAAAGGGGTGTAAGCGTGACGGAGAAGAAACGTTTGGGAAGACAGGCAAGAGCGAAAGACGGGGAACGGCTGTAAAGTGGAACGAGACGGCGAAATAGCGAAAGAAGCTGCAACGAAGAAAGAGACGGAGGATGACGAAAGGGCGGAGGTGCGAGAAGAAAGGAGAACCGTGCGAGAGTAGAAGACGGGGGGAGCGAGAAAGAAAAAGCGAGGAACGCGCAAAGAACTGGTAAGAAAAGGAAGGTGAACACGGGCAGAGGGTTATACATGTATAAATGACGTGTCACGGAGGAGCGACCGAGCGTGACGATGAAAAGAGACGGTCTAAAGACGTGGAACGAGGAAAGAAGCGTGTACGACCGGGCGAAAGGTAGGGTTGATGGAAAGGAGGCGTTGGAGGGGGTGAGAAAGCTAGAGAATTCCAAGGTAGAAGGGGGAGGATTGGAAAGAAGGTGGAAAAGGGGTTGGAAGGTTGGTGGTGGAAGAGAGAGACGCGGAAAGCGGGGAACAGCCGGAGGAGAAAGGGGGAGGAAGGAAGGAAAGCGAGGTCGTGTTGGCGACGCTGTGTCTGTCCCGACGCTAGAAACGAGGGAATCGAGCAGAGCGCGGCCCGATCACTTATTCATGCGCTCCGAAATGATTGCCAGGCTTCTGTGTGCTGTTAGCCGCGCAGGCCGCGTGTCCGTGTGCGTTGCAGCTCGCCGTTGAATTAAAATGTCCGACCGTCTGCCAATGGAGCGCGATCTCGGGGCTTCGTTTCGCCTCGAAAATGGCCCTACAAAGAAGTGGACGTTACTTTTTAAAGAGCCCGGCTTTTCGTTCCGTTGCTCGTCTAATCCGAAACGCGAACGCGTCTTCTTCTAGCATTTTTCATTTTTTATTTATTTCCTTTTTCTCTTTTTCTCGATTTGGAATTTAAAACCGTGCTAATTACGCGTTATCAGTTGGGATTATTTATGCTGCTGTTTTTCGAAAGAGACATAGAGAGAGAGAGAGAGAGAGAGAGAGAGAGAGAGAGAGAGAGAGAGAGAGAGTTTGGTTAGCGCGTATTCGTCAACCGGACGATGATCGTTCGTTCCTCTATCGAGACGCGCGGACGAGAATTTGACGCGATTCTTGCAAGTAACGGAATTTCAAGTACTGGAAGTATACGGGAGGATCGAACGAGCCGAAGACCGAGGTTCGAGGCTAATTTGCCTCTTTTGCATAGTATGCAATATGCAAGCTTTTGGATAGAAGCGATCAAGTATGTGCTAAAAAAAAATTAATGGAATTTGTTCGAGCGAGCGAAAGAGATGACAAAATAGCGAAGGAAGGAATGTGCGGCCATTAGGACGTACTACGTGGAAAATGTGCGCCTGAGTAGCTATTTTGGAGTTATTTTACTTTGTACTTATTACGTATTTACGTTATTACGTACTTTGTACATTGAAATTACTTTCGATATATCGCATACGCTATACAGTAGGATATGCCCTTTGATATATTTTATACAACGTAACGCTATGATTTTGATATCGAAACCGTGTCGTAACCCCTTGACCTTTCGAAAAGTGGGACATTTAATACAACTTCCTACAGCGACGAAAATATTTACAAATTTCGCGAGGTTCGACCGAAAGGTGTGACCGATTACGATCGACGCGTGACGACGGCCAACGATGGAGTACAAAGTCGCAACGAATGTCGTGAAAGTTCGACTTTATCGGTTGATTTTATTGGTAATGGGCGTCGCGCTTGGGTTGACAGTGATCGTTGCTTGCGATTAGAATTATCGGAGCTAGCGGAGGTTGTAAGTAGGGTAGACTCGAGTTTAGCGATGACTTGGACAAACAGAAATAATAATGCTTCGTAGAACCACTTGGCCTAATACGCGCGACTGTTCTACCTTCTTCTAAAGTTATTGCTCGAGTTCCTTTGCAAATGACGCTCAGTTGGAAATACTTAACGAACGCTGCTTTTGCCGAGCGATTTGTTCGGAAAATACGGTTCGGAAAAATATTTGCGATCAAACAAGGAAACGCAAAGAGAGCACAAGGATCGCCGGAAAATTTTCCGGAAAATTAAAAGCAGCTGTAACTCGCAACAAAAATCGACAAAACTCGTTATCGTTTTTATATCGTTCGTGATAGTGGTTTATGAAAAAAATATTTGTCTAAAATAATTGGATCGACTTTAGGTGTTGCTCCTTTCGCGAGAACTATCGCGAAATTAAAAGTTACCGCACAGTTTACAGAAATTAGCAACAAAACGATTTACGCTTTGCGTTCAAATATCCGAACTTTGCGGTAGATCGCGTCCTTGCAGACCTTGCAACCGTGACCACGAAGTAATTATCGTTCTACGTCGTGGCACGATAGAACGATTCTTTGATTTAACGGGTCGCATTATCTATCGACGAGTTTCACGGAAACGATAATCGTACTTTTTTCTAATAACAGCCGTCGCTTCGATTTAATAGCCGCGCATAAAAATTTTGATGTTTATACCATTGCTGTTAATCGCGGCCCAACTATAGCAATTGCACGGTTCGAGCTTTAATTGAAATACGCGTCGAGAGAGTAAAAAATTCGTGGAATAAATTTCTAATTTTAAGAAGAATCCGAAAAGATTATTAAGGAATGGCTAGCGCGTTCCAATTAATTCCACCGTGTAACTGTGTCTGCGAATATTTTTTAATTATCGGAATTACGCTAGCGTAACTGTTCTAACGAGTCGTAAAAGACTGTCAATTATATTGTTTTATGAGAGCAAAGTATCGTAACGAAAGAGCGTTAAACGTAGTTTCGCAATCGGAATATCTTGCACAAACTACAAAGAGGTTCCTTTAACTAGGAGTTAATTAAAATTTGTTTATTCAAATTTAGTTTAAACGTTGAAACATGATACTAAATATTCTACGTGTATAAATCGTCAAATGCCAGAAATAATTCATCCAAAAACGACTATGTCATTTACGGCGGAACAGCTGCCAACTAAAATTTACATTTCTATCTACTTCTATTATACAAGAACCATAAAAATAAGAAATCGTCGACGAGGAACGTAATTCGAAAAAGAACAAGATAGTTGTTGGCTTTTCTCGCAGGAACTGCATGCATATTCGTTTGTATCTTTCGAAGGAAATCAGAGAGAGAGAATTCTCAAAACGTGCCATTAGATACGAATTCGACGAATCTCGATGAAACGATAGAGTTGTAAAAGATTTCGTAAAAAATTACGATCGAGAAGTTGCGAAAGGAACGTTAAACCGTGAAATGCGAGTAGACAGACTTTTAAACGCGCGTTTGCCTCTAAGACACCGTATATACTCGTAAAGATTCGAGAATCCATAAGAAAATTATCTAGCAAATACGGACGTGTCGCGTATCGTTTCCTGTATTTATTTCGTTGGTCGGAAGAATGCAGCGCGCCATTTCTTCAAACTAAACGCAGATCTCTCGATCTTAATCAACTTAAATCGTAATTCTCAAGCAACTTAAATTACTCCGCCGCGTGACAGTATAAATATCCGCGTGGTAAAATAATAATTCCAACGACGCAAAAACCATAATCACAAAGCCCAACAGTTTCCGAACGTGCGCAAAAGCATCGCCAAATCGTAAATGTTGCGAATTTTCCTAATTACGAAGCAACATCGTTTCGATACGTCGAAACGACCGACGTATCGATACAACTCCGTCGATGCGAGCGATTTATACTCGTACGAGTTGAACGTTCCGCGCATGGTTTTTCAATTATCCGAACTGACACGAAAGTCGTTAGGAAGAAGAATCGCGACTCGTTTGCATACGATTAGCAAGATGCAGTACGCCACAGCGCGCGACCGTTATGCGAACGCAAAGTATGAATAACGTGCGCGTTGCTGCATGTTCGAAAGGATCTTTTGTAAAATATGCACTGTCTACGTTCTGGCTAGCGATACTGCAAATACCGTGGTTGTTGCGGTTCTGAATTAAACGGACGAACCGCCGACGGCCCGATCGAAATACCCCCGACCTTGCTCCCGTCTATGGATCAACGGCGAGGCTATTAATTTCCTGCAACTCTGGATATTATTCGAGTTTTCCACTCGGTTTCTAACGCGGATGACGCTTTAATTGGTCGAAAGCAAGGTCGATACCGTTATTATACGGCCAGAGTGGTTTAAAAATCGATCTTGTCGTCTTAACGTGGTTCTGATATTGTACAACGCGTTATTGTAATAATACTCTGGCGATATTTTCGGCAAGTTCCGTCGAGGAATAGAATCGTAGTCGAATTCTTAATAAAAAGTCTGAATCGTCCAAGAACCGCTCGTGGTTATTTTATAATCGATTTTGCCACGAAAGACGAACGCGACGAACACATCTTTTGGCAAATCTTATTAACACTTAGCGAAACTTACGAACGAACCTTAACGTTCGTGTTTCTTCGGAAAAATTGCATGCCATTAACTCTGTACTTTACCTTTGCCGGATGAAAAGTAAACGTATAAATATGCAAATATAAACCGGATCGTAAATATAAATTTCAGTGTTTACATGTCTCTAGGAAAAATTTGCATTCGATACGTTCGAACTGTCGTGAGACAATTTGTAACGCGTGTTAAAATAGACGGTCGAATTCGAGACTCGGGAAAACTTTTGAAAATAAGCAACGCCTCGACAAACTATTCTGTCATTAGTCTTTCGGAGACTGCTATTTCGATTCCGATGTTCCAGTTCTGAACTCTACGAAAAATTTAGAAAACATTTCAATCATCGAGTCTAAATATTCGCCACTTACGAAAACGTTAAATTATCCTCTATGCTGTAAATATTCCAAACATTCGGAACGTACGAAATCTAAAATAGATGTTCGCGTTTTTAAACGAGCAAAATGTCTCCCTATATTTTATATTCAATCATAGCACGAGCAAAATCTTGTCTGCTTCCAAATAATAATAATAATAAAGAGTATACATAAAGAGCGACGTTTCGCAAAAACCATTTCGAAATTACGATCAGCTATTAGAAATGGCGAACGTGATTGGCAGACCGGTCGTGAAACGTTCGAGCGGGCCGAAGGCGTATCGGCACGAGCACCGAACCCATCGAAACTATTTCCGGTGTCGTCGAAATCAGAAACTGGGATAAGGCGTCGCGAACTGACGCGTCGGCCATCCCTCCGAGAGACATCGTGCTCGACGGACCAGCGAGTGATTAATTATTGCTCCGTACGTAATTACGGGTCGGTTGCTCGCATCGAATAATAACGCACCTTCGAATCTCGCGATATCCACGTTGGTTAATATACGACGTGTTCGTACACCTCGATCGGTATGCGATTCGCGAATCGATTTTTGTGAAACGTACATTCGGACCGATCGAGGTCTTTGCTCTATAGTTTCTTCCTGGATCATCGTGCATAGTAATTTAGCCGTTAATAATATTAACGGATTGACGGTAATCAACTAGTCGCGGTAATGTGATTGTCCACGAGTAGGCGGCGAATCTTTATTCGGTTTTGTATTTTTACCGACATACAGTCGCTGCGGAAAGTATTTGCACGTCGTTTTATTTGTGTTATTGCATTTAGAACCTAGTAGGTAATTAAAATGCAACAGTCGTTAGTAGTCGTTAAACGCAATATCGTTTAATATCCAATATCACGCGTATTTTCGTACCACTGCGAGAATTTGATACTACGGGAATAAGAGGTAGAACTCGATGGAAAAAATGGTTCGTTGGAAGAGAAAAACGCGTAGAAATTCTCCTTGTAGCCACTGTACACTTTTAAACGTTTTCTTTCTCTTTCGATACTTCTTCTTCTCTTGTCTTCTTCCATTCAACGTCGCATCGACAATACGGTCTTTTGTTTTAGCGTTTAGCGAAGGTTCCGCTTACGTCTAGACCTCGTCCCATATGTCTGCCGATTTCATACATTTCAGCAAGCTTTCTCTACTTTGTTCCGTACTGAATACTTGCTCGAGTTCCTCGAGGCTTTTCAATCCGTTACGCGGTTCGTCTAATTTCGCGCACACTCTTCTCGTGCTCACATTTTCTTATTTAATAGGAAGAATTAGAATTAGAATAGAAGAAGCTTAAACGCAAAACGAATTTTGCAACATTACTACCATGCGACATCGATCGCGAAAGACAAGTTTAACTTGTCGCTCAAATATCTAATACTCCGATCTTAATGATTCAATTACTCGAGGATCTGTTGTTTTTAGCGTAGCGTTGTATTTTCGTGCGATCCTCATCCGCAAAGAACAAACCGAATCAATTATGAAATCTATTCGCGATTAATTATCAATTCGATGATTAAAGAAGCTACAAACCGAAACGTAATCTCCGCAAATAGGCTAACTAAACCAAATTAATTCAGTTATCGGATAACGATTGCATCGTTTCGAGGAGCATCGTTTCGAGATTTCATCTCCGACTCTCAGATTTACCAAAATATCGGTCGCGATGTAAATGCAGTTTGCTCCACTTTCAAATTGCACGTGGACATGCGCAAATTAGTCTAATTAGAAAATCGTACACATAAGAAGAAAATCGATATTTTAGCTTTACACGTGCCGTACGGGCTAACAAGAAGAGGACAAAAGTAGTCGGGTCATCGATTACGATACAATTTTTTCTGACGAATCTGCGGCAAAAATAAGTCGACCTATATTTCGTCATTTGGAAAGATATTAAATATGGGACGAGCAAACGGACCCTTTCTTTAATAGCATTTTTACCGATGAAACCGTGCATCAACGTTAGAAATTATTCCGCCACGTGGTACTCTCTATTGCCGCGATCTTGCGACACTCGCTTCTTTCACCGAGCGAACAATCTTATAAAAAGACTACAAAATTCGGTTGGATTCGTTAAAGTCTTACAGGCCGGCCGCGAATCATCGAGCAGAGAAGATGCAACAGAGATACGTTCTTCGATCGATCGTCGGCTACCCGTACCAATCTTTAAAGAGACGATTCGATATTCTTGCAACATGAGAAAATTAATATTCGATAGATGAATTTTTGTTGATGTTAGCCAAATACGTTTTCAAGATAACGCGTTCGTTTCGTCGAAAATGATACATTTAAAAGAAACGAAGGAAGAAATAACGAATAAGAATATATTAAAAAATAAAAAGCATAAAAGCGTACGAAATATATCCGTAGAAAAACAAATGAAAGAAGAAAAACGATATAAAACGCGAAAAGATTTGAACTCGTGTGAAAGTAGTTCAAGAACATATGCCTCCGCTACAACAACCGTCGCGATACGATTAAGCAATCTAGTATTTCTGGAAATGAAAAGATTAAATATTAAATATCTTCTCGAATAACGAGTATCGACAAAAGCGGGCGAATATGGGTCGATTTATTTTCGCTCTAGATTCGTCGGACAAAATTTCATCAAAATCGACGACCTCTTCTTCATAGCGTACGATAGAAATTCAACGTTGTCGAGTATACGATACTCTATGTTAGAGTTTTTCCTTCGCTTTCAACGTCTGATTTATCCTTTAAACTTCCATCCTTTGTCTGTACTTTGAAGCGATACTACGTCGTAAGCGTATGGCAAAAAATTACGATAAAATAAGACGAAATAAAATTTTTAAAGAAATTTATTTTCCTCGTCTTTGAGCCAACAAATCGAAATACGTAAAACGTTTCATCTTTTGTAAATGTACGTCGAGTCGTCTTTTAAGAAGAGCCACTGTGAACAAACACGACACCGAGTAACGAGTTTACAAACGAGGAAGCGCGTCCAACAAAGAACCATCATTTTCCTAATGCACAAAACATTTATCATACCACTGAAAATTGCTTATTTCCAGGACAATTCTGCGTTTCCTTTATCCGACTCAAGGACACGAACCGATCTCGTATCAACTTCCGTTTAAACGTTGAAGCACGTATTTCTTTAAATAAAAATTTATATCGCGCGAAACGTAGTAACGCTAATTCCATAACCATTCCAGATATCGCTACGAAGAAACACGATACAGAAGAATAGATCGCTTTTTTCACAGAAGGAAAGTTATAGTATGACAGATGATCTTTATCATTTCTATCCTTTATCTCACTTTTGTCCTATCGGTTTCTAATCGAAAACGTGTACTACAATAGAAAGAAGAAGACAGATGATATTAAACTAATTGCAAGAACTAATTATTAAAAAATTATAAATACGCCTAAATATCTAATTAAAGGAACAGAACCACCTCACCGTTACTCCTGTCACAGCTAAATATGCACAATGAACCACATGCTATATATATATATATGTAGAGGATTTGGACCACAGAGGCGATATAATCGCAGATATTATACTCTGACGTTACAAAGGACCAAATATGTAAATGGTACGATTAAATTTCTCAGAGACACGAACTTGGATATTTTCAAATTTAAATATGTATAAGTATCAACGCGTTAAACTAAACGTATAAATCATCGATTTTCCACCCAGAACACTGATATTTCCTGTGCGTATAAAACGAATAAAAGTCATCGACGATACACGTGGCTCGAATGAAATGTCACGCGGAAGCAGAATATTCGAACGTAATCGAAATGTAGGTCGAACTTTGTAGCTAATGGGCGGATTATTTGTACAGCGTGATCCACGTGTGCGTGCGCGCGTGCGTGTAAACAAGCAACGTAACGTAATACAAAATAGAATAAATAAGAGAAGTAGCGAGTATAAACGAATATCGGCGAAAGTTCGGAGTTCGTCCTTTTATTTCGGCTCGTTCGTCGTAACTCGAACGCGCGAAAGCCATCGAATATCTTGGCAAAGTCAATGAACGTGAGCATCGATCGAATTCGGCATGCGCATAAGCACACATCCGGCACTGGTCGTCATAGAAATGCCGCGGCTCTTTTCTTCCTTCTGCACGTTCTCGTTGCCCGCATCGATCAGCTGAACGCGTTCGACGCTCTTATTGCACCGGTATGCCGCGCCGCCGTCAGACATCGTACCATAAAACACCCGCGTAATCGGTAGATCCGCTTCGCGAGCGACTAGCGCGCACCGCCGATTCTTTTACAGTTCGCAGCACCGTGGTATTCGTAAATAGCGTCAAGAATCTTGCATCGTACATATATTAGAATACGACGTACCAAAAACGATAGGTCCAAGAGATACGTTTACCTTTATGTTTGTGCCTGATACTTGCCTGATGTTCGAGTTCAAGTTCAATTCGAATTTCGGGTCTGTGACAAATTTTTTTTTTGGGGGGGGGGGGGTTTAATTCTAAACCAGCGAGGTTACGAAGGCGGGAAGATAGATGAAAATAGTATAGGAGGTAGGATAAAATGAGATACGGTGAATGGAGATGTAGCCGGAAGCGAGCCAAAGTCGGAACTCGAATGGAAGGATCCGTTTATGGATCGCAAATAGATAAAAAAATAATAGGTACTGGGTGGAAAATTGCCATCGCTTTTTTTATATTTGTAGAGTAAATCTCTTTCCTTTTCTCATTTAGTTTCTAAATTAAACGTATATTTTTACCATTCTCTTGAACGTTTTACGAAACATTGATTACGCCATTGGTATTTTCATAAAGCTTCGGGGATTTAAAAAGCTTAGGTAGCTATATCCTTGGACGTAACAGGTTACTTCCATTTTTTTGTCATATTAAAATACTTGCTTTTAGCTATCAAGTGGCATTCTACTAAAAAAGATCGATAAAAATGGATTCGCGTGTTTCCCGAGTGGTCTTCAAACATTAATGTACCTCGCATTTTAAATCAGAATCTGCCAGATGTATTATTTATTCTGCCTGCTACGCGTGCAAGCAATGTTTTGGAAAAGATCTTTTATCAAATTTTTAAAAAGTACAGCAACATGCTTTAACGTCGTTCTTCTTTACGCGATAAAAGTCTTTTAAATATTAGATTAAATATTAACCGTATATAGATTAAATATTAACCGTAGTACGTGCATGAATATTACCACCGAATAATGGTACGCTAATTCTCCGTAAATAATAATCCAATTCTGAATACTTCGATATCGATCATTGTTCCTACAGACGAAGAAAAAGACGCATACTCGTTTGTCAACGATGTATTATTCGATTAGGTTGCATTAGAGCAATGCGTTCGATCTCTCGGCTTCAACTTCCAAGTATACGTAATCAATTCTCATTGACAGCATCTCGTTTTAATACATCAAGGTAGATTAAGTAGATTAGACCTCTTATACCTCCTTTACACCTTTTGTACCCAACGAATATAAAACGTTATTATCCGCTGTGTATGAAAAGTCGTATGAAAAAGATCATGCTCCTAAAGAACCGAACACTGTTACATAGAACCACGAACGTAACGTTGTTACATAGATTATTATATAGAGTGAAAGCAGCAACGAGTAGAACATTTTCTCCGTTAGTCACAAGGAAAAGCCATAACTAATATTATATTCCGATTATCGGTATTCGAGAAATTGATCGACCGCAATATCGGATAACGACGAACGAGTTCTTCCTATTACGGATACGTTACATGAAATCTTAATGTAAATCTAATCGCTTTTGAAATAACGTATAATACTTAGAAAAAGATAGATAGACTTTGTATAATACTGTATCGCGAGAAATCGTTTCAAAGGAATTATTCTAAAAAGGAGTCTACCGCGTAGACTAGCAGCGACGGAAACACGTGTTATTCCTCGGTATAACGAACGATCTAGGTGATCAGTGGATGGTGAACAGTGCAACTTTTCCCTCTTTCATCGTAAGCAAGGACAAGCCGACCAGATGAGACGTTCATAGACTCTAACGATCGCGTTATTGATCGGAATATTGTTTTGGAAAAGGCGACTCGACGCGTACAATTTTGTTATCTTACGAGTGAATTTGAAGATATAAATATAGAAATATAATTTTCACGTACTACAGGTTGACATTAGCGAAAGATCTTTATATTAATTTTCGAACGTTCGTGTCGCCAATAAACGCGGCAACTGAAATTAGAATGTTTTAAAACGAAGTTTAATTTTAGTAAGTGAATGTGCGATGCGAAGGAACAATGGCGTGTGAAAGTGTCAGGTGCGCAAAATGGAAGACAGGCTTTTCCATTTATCGTAGAATTCCATTTGCTTTTGAATCCGTCAGAGAATAAACAGCTCGTATAACTACTGTTCGTTTAATAGGAATTCGCTGATTCTCTCCGCTACTTATGATCTTTCGTTCAAACGATAAGTTCGCGTTCAAACAAGTATATTCAGTCAGCGGAAGCCGATTCGATCAGACGCTAACTAAAATTTCGTTCCAACGAACGCAGTGGAGGTTAAATTCTACTGTAGTCTTGAATGCGTTATTTTAACAGTCCTTTGAATACGTATATATCCGTTGGTATATTTAATGGAACGTTGCAACTAGTACAGAGTGATAATCCGACCGTTAAAACCATTAAGAGATAATACTCCATAGACAAAGATGCGTTAATTTTTCATGTTAAATATCTAAAACGAACAGTGACACTTGGCGATGGTAACGCGATGAAATAAGTTTGTTCTTCGTATGACGCTGCTGGTCCGCTAATACAGACAAAAGAAACTATGGACAGTTTCTTTCGTTTGTCATTTACAAACGAAAAAATGCCAACAGAGTGGTCGTCTCAACGCGATAATGAGCCAAATCGTTCCTCTAAATTAAGGCGTTTCTTGCGGAACACGATGTCGATACAATTAAATGGCCGAGTCAATCTTCTTCTGACTCGAGCCGAATCGAACATTTCTACGATTACGTTAGATCGGCAAGCGGATCTTTTCGAAATAAAAGCAAGTTAACGGAAAAAATTAGAAAAATATGTTGCGGAACGTCGACCGCGTGTTGTGTTCGATCAATTGAATCAATGCCACGCGTATGGTATGCAGTCGTCGAATCCAAGTGTTACCCAACATCTTATTAGATTACGTTTCATTTGCTTTTTGTTAAATGTAGTTACATAATTCGAACAAAGTTCGTTTCTTATCTTTTGTCCCAAAGTTTTGGTTTCTTCGCCTTGGTAATACTTGGTAGTAGATACTTCTTTTATTTCAATTATTTAACTTGTATTGGCTATTAGCGACCGAAGGGTGAGATTTACAGTTTCCTCAAATTTGTCGTATAGTTTAGTACGTTTCGAACAGTGGTGACGGTTTTTGGTTCGATTCGTCGTCCTTTAAATTTTCTCTCAAGGCGGTTTTCTTCTCAAGATGCTGGACCGTTGTCTATTCGCGACGTGTCTTCCGCAACTATCGACGATGCGCTTCACCGTCGGCTGAACTTTGCACAGTTCGCAGGTTGCGCGTCTTTCTTCGTCGAAGAGATATCGATGAACGAAGATATAGATATCGATATAGTAATTATGCGCATACATAATAAATAACAATTATCGGATGTAGCGTGTGTTTTCGCGCAACATGCACGACGTACATCCAATATTAACCGAAATTAGTTAAAACTCGTCTAAACAGGTATCGTCGTACATCGCTGTTGTATCTTCGCTATCGTTGGAAACAGTTTGTGCTACGAACTGTCTAAATGACCCGGTACGTACATCTCTCGTGCAACTGGAAATTTTGAAAGTCAAACTTGCTACTTAGAAAATTTCATATTCTAGAAACTATGACGCTATGAAACTAAATCAGTTAATTACATTTAATATCAAAGTTGGTCGTACTTTATATTGTTTACCCAACTCTCTCTTGTACCAACGTTTCCCACGAAACTTTTATCCGCGCAGTTGATGCCGTTTGTATCTTCCGCGTTTCTATGTTAGTCGTTTCTCACTCGCATCCAGCGTATACGCTCGAACAGAAAGGAAAAAGGTATTATACGTATAGAAAGAACGGAGTTTCTTCGCATCGTGACCTCGTTTAAAAACACGGGCCTCCACTTTTCGTCGGTGTACGTGATGAAATAGTTTTCATTAATTAGAAACCGCAACACGAAGGAGAGGCAGATTTTCTTCCTTTCAAATTTCAAAAGCCGAGAAACTTCGTTTAAGCACTGGCTTCTTTCCGACGATTCGGAAGTAAGTAATATTATCAACGAAATTAGCGTCATATGTAAATTCTATAATTGCTACAAATAACGGAAGAAAAGAAATCATCGCGCAAAAAATCACTGGCTTCGATCTTCAACTACACACAAAAAAAAAAAAAAGGAAAAAGAAGAAGAGGGGAAAAAAGGAAAGAGACAACGTTCGATTGTCCTTCTTTCTACTATTTTCTATTTACTTCCCTATCTTCCCTTTCTTTTCGCTCGTTCCTTTCTTCTCTGAAAAACCTCTCGATCACAGAGAAGGATAGCGCGTTCAGGAAAGCAGATTTGGCCTAACGATTCCCTTTGAGCAATTAAAGCCCCCATTTACACGGCGACCGCTCGAGGACAAGCGAAACGAGACAATAAGAGCCGGAGACGAAAAGCTTATCCAGACCCGGTCCGATTAATTATCCCGCTGCACGGACTCCTGGTGCGATTTGCTTACTTAGATATCCCTTGTTGCGCGCCCTCGACGTCATACCGCGACCCCTCGGGCTCCTCACGATTCTTCGTCGAGCGATACGCAAAATCGAGGACACTTCACCGATCGATTAATCATCCGGATAGGGCACCGTGCATCCTGTGCCTCTGATTTCTTCGAAATAATTCCTCCTTTCGTTTCGTCTCTCGTTTCTTTCCTCCGCTTCGCTTACCCTTTGTTCGTTCTGCTTTTTTCCGCGAAAAAGAATCGCAGCGTTTAGGGTACTTCTCGTGGAAAATGTAGAACAAAGACAAAAGATAAAGGGAATAATATGGAGAAATTAGAATTTTCGCGAATAAGGTCGGTGATGAAATTAGAGTAATAACGAGATCGATGAACTTGAAGAACGAAATTTGTCGAGGTTGGCAGCGAAGTTAATTTGGTTATTACGATGGATCGAAGAAAGAAATATCAATAACGTCGAAAGAGAATATCTGTCGTTTTCTTTGTAAATTAGGCGGATTGTTTGTTCTAGGCTAAAAATTCTAGGGTAAAAAGAGTGAAAAAGAGAAAAACGTAGTAAAGTAAAAATAAATGCAGCATCGTGTATACAAGGTTCGTCTACAACTTACCTAAAACTCGATTTAGAATTGCACGTGAGATATTACTTTAAAGTAAAGGGCAGGTAGACATAACTCAACGTCGTAATATTCTAATAATTCTTTTATCATTCTTATCTCGTTTCGTAAGGTAACATTGCACATAACGTGAGTAAGCCACATAAATCTCCGAAAAATCACAGATTGGTCACGCGAAGGCTTGATTATTTTAAAATAATAACGTATCAAAGGTAATAACGCAAAGTTTCTAACTTCGTCGTCGATTCTTCGAAAGTGTCGTTCGTTCGTTTAATAATAAACTGAGAAAAATGCACGAATCGATCGGTGAAGAATGCTCGTATAATTAGCTCGTTGCAACTTTTGTTTCTCGTTTTTCCCGTATTCTTCGTATAAGAAAAATATTTGCGGACAATCAACAACGCACCTCCAGCCGTGCCAAGGTAAGGGATTTTCCTCGTTCGAACTCGTAATCAAATAATTGCGTTTGACAAAGCAAAAGGCAACGAGCACCGATTCGCAGTTGCATAACTTCGAAACTTTCGAACGTTTCGGATTTTCGTCTCTCTCGCGAGCACGAACATCGTATCAAAGCGTTTCCACGGAAATTATATTTAGTCCGGCATTTCGACGACGTTAAACTACTTGGAAAACAAACGCGTAATAATGTTTTAACGTTCCTTCAAAACTGTATCGTACAAAGGTATCTTACAAAGGTGGTGTAAGGAGTATGCACAGATACTTTGGGGAGTTGGCCAAGATCGTTCTAAAACGTCATACGCTGTCTTAATATTACCTGCAACGCAATTCCTATTAAACATAGAGTCTATTGCAACGTCTGTGATCATTTGCGACAATTTTTTTTCTAATACTTGGAATATTTTCTGCGCTAACGGAAAATTAGAGAAAACGAAGGTCTTCCTTTTAAAAAATTATTTGAATACTAAGAAAGACTTATTATTGCCAATTATCGCGCTTGTTAAAAGCTCAACGAATGTGTTATTGGCGTAAAAATAGACGTACGTATTTTATCGACCAATATAAGAACAATTGTCGGTTAGTTATCAATTTGATTGGGGTTAGGGGCGTATGAATTCGATCGACTTCGATTTGCAGGTCCACGATGATCGAGTTAATGCAAATCGAGACGTCGATATACGACGGTACGATGATTGAAAAGCGAAAACAATATAATTACAACCAAATACGAAAATGTTTCGTGTGTAATCGGTAAAACGAGCTCGTAAATATCTTCGAGAGTTGGACATTTTACTGAAATTCGAAAATTGATCCGATCGATGACAGTGAATCGGGTCGTCTCCAGCCAAGAATACGTTCACAACCTATTGGTACAAATAGCTATCGACCTGATTAATGCGCTCTGATTAGGGGTTGCGAATCAGCGTGTAAATCGATCGACCGTGATTCGCTGTGCCTCCACGAGAATCTCTATTTCGTCTATTTATTCGGAATATCGACGTTCTACGTCTGCGGAATATCGTTGGGAGCCTCACGCGAAAGAACAACTTTCTCTTCGCGTATGATGCCTCGTTTAAACAGCTGTTCTCTTTATTTTTCCAACCCTTTAGAGGTTATCGTGGATGAAATTTCATCGTACGAGAATTTCGTTTCTATGGTATCGTCCTGTAATAATAGTTGGTATCGCGATGTTATTATTTGTAATCGCTGCAAGCGATAATCTATCTTACTCTTTGTAATATATATATATATGTATGTATAAAGTATCCAATGTAGAGCGTTCTTTGTAATATTTAGCAGGTGAAGGGAATGAGATTACAATTTTTTAGTTACGATTTTACCTGTTCGTTAACATCATCGCTGTCGATTTTCTCAAATAAAACGGACGCCCTACGGTGAACTTTTAACCCGTGATAGTCTTCGTGGATTTCTTCGATGAGAAGACGTTTCATCGTTTCGGTGAAAATTGTAATTACCTATACGGCGAGGTGATTTCTGAGAACAGAAGCATGTTCGCGAAACATCTTACGCGTTAATGGCACGTCGCGAAAATCTTATCACATCGCTAATTTCGTTAAGCAATCGCAGAAAATAGCGTCGCGTTTATCAGATCGTTGCCGATCGAAGATTACGCTAATGGAAGTGGAATTACGAAAGTTTCCTCGGTGGAATTCACATTGTTGGGTGCCTTATTGGTTCCCAGGCTGAAATAAGATTTCCTTTCGTAATTCTTTTCTTTATTCCTATCTTCTACCAGTCGGATTTTATCAACTACGAGATTCGAACCTCCCAAAGGTTTAGAATTATTATTACCAGAGTATTACGGAATAGATTTCCTAACTTTTTTCGCAATTTCTCGTAATTTTTTAGACGGTTTACAAGGTGAATTAACAAATTCTCAAAGAAGAAGCGCTCGACTGGAACTGGTCTTTGCCTTAAATAAGGGATCGAAACGAAAGTAGAGTCGATTATCGCGATGTGGCGTTCACGAAGAAACAGCAATCTGTAAATTCTCAGAAAGCAAGTATCGACACGAGTCGTTCCTCCTTTCAAAGCAAAAGTACAACTTTATAAGACGCGACTAAATACCGTAATATCGTTCCCAAGAAGACATCGCGTTTGTTAATTCTCAAAGAGGAAAGATCGACCCAAATCGTTTCGTATTTTATAGAAACGAAGACTAAAACCGCGTAAACCTCGATTACCGCAACATCGAAAGACATAGTCGCGATATCTACAAATTCTCGGGAAAGAGAAATCGACGCGAATCGTTGTTTGTACTAAATCAAAATTAAAATGTCATAAAGCAAAACTAAGCACCGCGACATACGCGAAAAGACGCCATAACATCCGTCATATCTCAAAGGGAAAAAAATATCGACGCGAAATGTTCGTCCTAAATCAAGATTAGAGTACCAGAACCGAATCGACAGCGGTGTTATTAAGCGCTATAAATCGGCGGAACGCGTTGAAGAAACAAGCGGAACACGGAGCGTATGGCTCACCGATTTAAACGAAGAAAGACCGGTGGAAAAAATCGGCGTAAATCGAAGTCTCGACGCGGCACGTACGTTTAATCATATCCTTGGTTACGTTCCCTGTGCTGTAATTAGGAAATGCATTTCTGCGGAGACGTGACTTGTTTCAGTAAAAGTAGAAACGCGAACGAAGCTGAATAAGTCGTCTGAACGATGTCGTCGTCGATACGCATCGGCCGATCGCTGTGAAAATCTCTGCTGCTTTCTGTTCTTTCCGTTTCGTTTCCTAACCCTTAACTATACACGTTTGTACGTACCTGCCATTTTGTACCAGTTTTGCTAACAGCGTTACAAACGTATAATCTCGGATGTTACTTGATAATCTTATTTATTAAGAATGACGATCAAATCGAAAGCTATATCGAACAAATCCATTGGAAAATAGAGGAAAACAATGATATTACAAATAGCATCTTTTTAAATTTACTTTCACGCTAGAGTGTACGTCTAAATACAATAATTATAAAAATATAGATAATTATACGACGAATACGAATTAGTATTTTGTATTCGTATATAATGCACGGTATATATAAACAGGGTGTAATCATATTTCAATTTCGATAGAAATCAATATAATTTAGGTCGATGGCGCCTACGCGTTCTTAGTATAATTACTGAAAGGAAGGAGATTCGAAAGCCGACCTTCTTATCGACTTTGATGGTTCTAGCCTTCAAATTGCCGATTATCAATATCGTTCTCTTCGCAAACATATTTACAACAGCGTTATTCCTTGAAAGTTTAATCAACCAATTAATCGCACGTACGTTCTGCTTGGATAATAAATTATGAAATTTAGAAAAAACAGAGTCGATCGACTCGACTTCCGAGTAACTTCAGAAAATATACTACGTTTGCTTTCTATCATTAAGTATAATACAAAGGTATTGAAATGCCGTAGCTACTAGAATTCTCCGTTGAATTGCGGCAATGAAATAAAAATGCAAATTTCCCTTCGAGTCCAATGGCCTGTAGTTAAAAACTGACCTATCGCGGAAGCCTTTAACGGCCATCCAAGGCCTCGGTGCACATTCCAACACCGAGTAGCAACGAAAGGAAAGTTACAATTATCGCGTAACCGCGGATTCTCGGATGTCTAATTTCAGGTAATCACGGTGCCCAGGCCATCTGCAGGCATTTCTACAGGTGTACAAACACCGGTCATCTTCGATTAAAGCATAGCAGATTTTTTTTGTCGTCTTCGTAGAAAAGAATTCTGGAAATACATTTAATTTCTCGGACAAAGAGATACCACGACGATATACCGTAGCAAACGTAGGTATATATGTACTTGATGTTTAAATTGGTGAAGTTTCGGAGTTTCCAACTGCAAGAAAGTCGACGCTGATGTTTCAGAAGAAAGGTACTATTGTGCGCGGTTCTACAAACTGTGGCATTAAATTACCCTGGAAATTTTAAGAACATAATTTCGTTGTAACTTAAGGTTCGCTGTATACAAAAGTGAAGTCTTGAAATTTTAGAAACCTTTGGATTTTCTAACTAACTCGAAATCTGACGCAAGACCTTTCTTTCCCGATAATTTAGACTTCAAAAGTACATAGAGTTTTCTATCCAAAGAGTTACGATAAATAAACGAATAATCTAATTATCGTCGATCGGCCAAGATACTCGCACGGCATTAACAGATATAAGACTTTCGGTTTCGCTCAGCTTCTCCAATTCGTTTTTCTTTTCTCGAAGCATCTGACGACGAATCGTCGTAAAAGATATAAAACTTGCAGTTAGATCGAGTTTCTTCGATTCCAACGCGTTCCTTCTCGCATAGCGTGCGTCCGCCAAACGAAACGAACACCAACGATCCTCTCGGCTTTAACGAACGCGTTGTTGTACTAAAATCCGGGTAACAGAGGCAGTCGATTAACCGGGGTGAATAAATATCGCGGCTGGGCCAACGCGTTTCCGCTTACGTGTAATATCTTCGTTAGGTGGTAAGGGTGAAAAAAATCTGCATGAAAATGCAAACGATATTTGCATAGCGTATCGAGCAACGGAAAACATTGACCCGGGCCACGTAACTCGACGATACCCGTATGAAAGAGAAAAGGACCCGACAGGACTCTTCGAGTTAAGTGGACGACCTGCATTTTAAGATATCGCTGCGTGCGCATATGTTGCAGGTGCGGATGCACCGTCCCCCCCGTCGGTTCCCAATCGATACCCTTCGCTTCCTTGCTACATCGACACGACATCACACTTTTTTCCCCTTCTTTTTATTCCTTTCATTTTTTTCTTTTGCCTTCTCTTTTTCTTTTCCTTTTTCACAATGGAATCGAACGTGTCGCTTGTTGTTCGAAGAGATACATAACCTTTATCTCTTTGCAATTTCTATTTGACATCGTTTACATACATTTTTTCGTCTTGTTTCGCCTTTTTCGTACGTTCTGTCTATGAAAGAGATATTCGAAGAGACGCGTAACCTCCATCTCTTTGGGATATCGATACGGGTCTCTTCCTGGTTTATTTACTCGTTTATTTTCGTCGAAACGAGTCGAAACTCCAAAAACAAAAGTTTTACACGTCCGTTATATTTTTCCATCGGCTTTTTTCTTTTCGAGCAAATCAACTGCAATTTCTTGTCGATATTTGAATAATTCCCGTGTTCTTTTTCTCTTTAACATCGATAAAATATAGTTTGGCCGCTGTTTGCTTTCTTAATAGAACCCAACGTAACGTCTTGTTGCGTTCGAATAGAAAACTTTCGAAACGATACAAACACAGGTCGCAAATAACCAGACGCGTGAAGTCACGCGTTGCTATTTTCCCAAAACTATAAATACGTCCCAAGAATCTATAAACCTGAAATTAGAAGCCACGTGCTAAACAACCTATAAAGTTCACCGTGGAAATCCGCTCGAGATCGAAAGTTTCGCTTGTTAAAAAGAAACTACGACGCAATTGTACACGATCGCCGGTGAAATCGTTCTCGCAAGCCTTATTCGACGGAAAGCGGAAATACCCGCGTCGAAACAACGGATCCTCTTATTGACACGGCTCGAAGAGCACGAAAATATAACGATTATGAGACCATCTACGTGTGTGTCTACGGTTATGGTTGCAAAGTACATCTACGATACGAATGATAAGCCACCGCTCTACCCGTATGCAGACACGTGTTGCGAGAAGATAGGCAGCAAGTGGTTCTCAACGTAATTTTTTTCAGCCCATAGATTTTTCATATGCGTTGTTAACTTGCGAATGAATCGTCAACTTCGAGTAATTAATCGGTTATTCTTCGGTACATCGCTCGATCTAATTTGTAGCTAATTAACGATCTTCCGTACCTTGATGCGTTCGTTGAGTTCTCTTTAAAAATAGTAAATATATGCTCGTTTTTTAAAATAAATCTATACGTAAATACTCTGCCGCGTTTTTGCATCGAACGAAGACACAAAATGTGTCAAGCTATTCAAAGGCGCAAACAAATTCGTTTTACATAGTTTTGCACCGATTGTCTGCTTTCGTAATCGTATGGTGTAACGATCAACGCGTAATACGCCGTAGATTGTACGTTGAACTAAATAAAAAGATCACGATGTAAAATAATTTTCTCGAGAATATAAAAATATTTGTACGGCAAACAACGAATTAGAGTTGCAAGAAGTAGTTTGCAATTCAAACGAATAAAATACTCTACCGGTGGAACGAAATTCGTATTTCGATATAGTTCATCGAGTAGTAGCTTACGAATGATTTGACAAATTTTCAAACGAATATCCGCGAAAATCGTTGCGCTGTGAATAAATTCGCGTTCGAAATTTTACAACGTGGATAACGATTTCCGAAGACAAAGGAAACACTGGCCATATAGATCGTAAACAGTGGTTGCTATGTAGTTGAATTATTGCGCTATGTTTATTCGGACGTGAAATAATCGCGGTCGATTAGCGACTAAACTGTCCAATTTAAAATAGAATATGCGAAGACCAAAAGTCGAGCGATCAAACGTGCATATATATTTCAGAGTTGTACGAGCTCGAAACGAAAGCCAGGGGTGCCAAGAATCCCGCGCTCTTCATAACTTTTGCCAGACGTGCCACAGACGTGTCGTCACTTCTCTCGCCATGGTTCAAGCTCTCTGTCACCGTCACTCGATAGATTATTCCCGTGTTAATTACTAATAAAATTTCTATTAAGAGACAGTCGCTTCAATTTTTCGACATAATATTTTTCACTTTGTACGACGACCTATGTACATCTCTTTATTACGTTATTCTTTATCAGCGAAAGAACGAACGAACGAATTTATCTATGCGAATTTCATATCAATTTACTCTTCGCGGACAAATTACTTCGCGACATAGAAAATATTTCGAAGATGGAACTCCGCGACTGAAACGATCTCGCGAGAAATGCACAAATAAATATCAAGAAGCTTAAAATGACGTTGCATTTACAGGCAACATTACGTATTTACAAAATTTCGATGATATGGAAATTCTAGAGAGATACGTGTATCACGAGGTTTAACACGAGTGGAACGTGAAAAATGTTTATCTCGAACAAACAACCTCCGGAATCTAGAAAGACGTGATGTCATCGAATGAAATAACGTCAACTATTACACGAAAGTTTTCTCTACTCGAGCATGGAGAACCAATTCTGTGCCAACTCGGTTAACTTGCCTGTAAAATTTAATTTCTCCAAATTTATTCTTCCGGGGGTGTTTGGAAACATTTGTAACGATATACGAACGACATCGAGGCATGTGAGGCGACGAATCGTTGCACCATGTGCTAAAACGAAACCGGAAGTCCTGTAAGACGTCAGTGTCTTTCTAAAATTTAGTAACGATAACCATCGGAATAACGTAAAATAACGCGACGCATGCTTTTCCCCCGATAGAGTGTTATTTACTTTGAAATTTCTTAACACTACAGCTATTTTTATTCATTTTGTTGGTATTTTCGAAATAATTAAAAAATAAAAGATACTTCTTCAAAAAATAATACGATCGATGTATTTGTAAAAGTATACTTTACGATATCGAAAGTGGAAGCGATTGCTAAACCAGTTTAACACTGACGAATCGATAAAAAGTATATCGAATTACATAATTCAATTAACGCGTATAGGCACGTTAAACGAATTCATTGTGTCGTCCTAAAATTACGAGCACGATATAAAACTTCGTTAATAAGAGGCAAATTTTTTGTTCGTTGATTATTTAACATTCCTGGGCTGCCTGCAAAGTTCAACAACAAACTGGAGGAAGATAAAGTACGCCAAGCACTGGATAAACGATTACCAGAACCAATTAGTTTTTAGATGTAACACTTTAAAACAACAGTCTGGCTGATTTTGTTCTCCTACCCTCGATTAATTAAGATTTACACTCTACAAAATTAATACTAACTGTTATTAACTAAGCGACAGACCACGAACACCATTTGTAAGAAGATAATTTGGAGAAAAGGTTAAAGCGATTTACATTTTTACCGATAAATGAGTAAACACGCGTGTACACGAATTATTGTTTATATTAACGTGTTTTATCGGAAAAATGTAAAAAATAAAAAGTAAAAAGATTTACTAAATTACGACCGATGATTTTAAACCAAAGATGCTCTCAAACTGTTTAATTTTTTTAAGCCTTCTAGTTTTTAAAATTTTTATTAAACACGTTAACAAACTCGCCACCTTGGCGGTATTTCCAACGTAATTCCTTTGAAACAACGAAAGCGAAGAACAGTTACCTTATTTAACACGAAGACGAGATGAAGTCTACGCGTTAAAGAAACCCAGGAGTTTATTAAACAGCGCGATTACGTTTCCTTCGCTTTTTCTTTCCTCACGCACAGTTAACCGTAGCATTCGGTCTGGATGAGCGCAGCCGATGTTTAATTAAAGCGATGAATAATACATTTACCATACGTTCGCTAATTAGCGTCCTATTTCGCGATACTAAATATTGAACAACGGGGGCGCGCGCGTACAATTATTTTCGAAGTTAATTAAAGTGGATCCGCGTAACACGCGCGTTTAATTGCACGAAAACATCGGGACAAAGGGCGGCGCGCGAACGGCTGTTCGTCACGCGAAAAATATCTATTTCTGCCCCCACGAATTCGTAGAACGATAGCCTAAGAACTGTAGATTAGAGAACAGGTGAGAAGTCATTTCACGCTGTTTTTCGCGTGGGAGTATGTAGAATTATATAGAACGCGTCGTGCTACGCGTATTTTGAAATTCTAATGGCCAACGAACCGAGTTCTAGATTTCGTGAGAAAAATATTTTTCTATAAATATGTATGTGTGTTTGACCCTATTCCAGTAATTTCTGGTAAAAAATTCGATTCGCGTAGAAAACATTTCTCTCGTGAAACTAATTCCTCTCTAATAACACCTTGATCCAATTCAATTTTATCGATCCGAGCGTACCTCATTATCTGGTTTGTTTGAAGAATTGGTGGAGAGCAAACGAAAGTAAAGTTTAGAGATACTATGATTGCCAACATTCCTGTATAACGAGTCTCTTCGATAAAAAAAAATCTGTATATTCGACAAAAACCCATAGACGTTATGTACCGATCGCGATCGCGCGGTCGTTTTATAACGATGGCGGCTAGGTGGAATAAACACGCTGCTTCCTCTTTTCTTCCTGGTGTAAATAAGAACGAAAATAAAAAAGCGAGACAAGCAGTTTGTCAAGATAAAGAGAGAAAGGCTAAGGGTGATTTTCATCGTAGATCGCGAGCATTACGGTCGTACACACCGTTTACCATGCCATGGGGAATTAACGACGAATTGCTTCTTCTTTTTATATCGGCGTTTATTAATAGAAAAAGTCTGAGGCGGCGATCAATCGTTGCAAGCGCCACCTCTTCCAGCCTGGTGGGTGTCGTTATTATGGAACACAATGATGTCAGTGTGCACCGGTGGTATAATATTTTTTTCTTCCCTTCTAGTAACTAATAAAACTCGTTCCCATTTCGTGCACCAATATATGCTCGTTGCCTTGCATATGCTATTATAAAAAACATTGAAAACAAGCTAGGGAAACAGAAACGAGGACTAATTAACTAACGCGATGCTAAACACCGGTCAAATAACTCGACCAACAAAATCCCCGTAAATGGGGTGCCTTCGATACGCTACCGAATACGAGTTAATAGCTGCAGGGTGTACGGTATACAGTGTACATACGTAGAAGATTCTGTCGAACACGCGGAAACACGCCCGGCAGGTGCGAGAACAAGTTCTGTCCTCGACTCGTAACATTGATATTATTTCGAGTCTCGTGGCGCGCGACGTTCTCTCTCGCTTGTCCCCTATCTTTCTCCCTTTCGTGTTATACCGCGATGTTCCCTCTCGGTCGCACGCGTGCGCGCGCACACGTACACCTGTGCACGGGCAAGACCAGAAGCTAGAGAATGTCTCGGCGAAGTAGGGAAAGGAAGAAGGTGGTGGGGGAGGGGCAAGTGAGACGACAGAAAGAGATAAATCAGAGGAGGACAAAGAGAAACAAAGGAGATACAGGAACGGAAAGGAGCAGAGGAAACCGGAAAGAAAGATCGAAGAAGCGATAAGAGAGAATAAAGAGAAAGGTGTATGGTGTAAAAGGAGAGCATCGGATAAAAGCAAAAAGATGATATCGGATAGAAATACAGAATGAGAAAGAGAGTGTCGCGAGAAACAAAGAGGAAATTAAGGAAGGGGTAGAAGAAAAGAGACAGAAGGAGAAGAAGAGGGATAGGTAAAAAGAAACGCGATAGAAGAAAAAAGACAGAGAGGATGAACGCTCGTGGCGTTTACGGTTTGCTGCTCCCGTCTCGTTCCTCTTCGCTGGCTAACCGTTATACAACATCCGCTCTGCCATAATGCCCTCCCGCTAGAGTCCCAAGTCCTATTGTTCATCGTTATACAATCATTCCCCGAGCTGTACGAAATTCAATGCGTTAGGTATACACACATACGATATTACCGTGCCGAGGAACAGAACTGAAGCACCGCACAACGCGTATGACTGAATTTATCGATCGCCCAGAGGAAACTGTACGCGTATTTCTACCTGTGCGCCCGACGCGACGCGTGCTCGCCGACATTCTGTAACACGTTTTGTTTCCACTTTTCCTCCACGGCGTAACCGTTAAATTACTTCCTGCGATTGTGGCTACTGTTTTCGTATCAATTATCCGCGATCGATATATATCAGCCACGCAATGGAACGTAAGTAGAGCGATACTTTACATAGACGTCGATAACGTTCTACGGCCAGACCATGCTAACGTATCTCTACTTACGTTACAGTTTCGCGTTTTCCCATCAAATCAGGAATTAATGATTTTGGAAATTTGATTGTATATCTTCAATTAAGATAAGGGAGTTACGTTAGATATTTGTAATATCTCACATTTAGGTCAGGCGATCCAGATGTATTTAAGCTAATCTTTAGATAACTGCGTGTATTAAGTACGTATATACCGTAAATTATACTGCTATTGTAGTAGAGTACGATCTTAAGAATAAGAAGATTGCAGATTCTTGTAATATAGCATAACTTTGTATTATACGTATTAGGTTAGAAACTTTGTATCTAGACGAAACGACACATACATAGTTCTTGTGCGAGGTTTCGTTTAAAAAGAAAAAATATTCTACGTATCTCGACTGTTGTGTAACTGGTGAAATATTTATTTCACGAGCGTCGTATATCTTTAAAATTCTTTCTTTATAAGGGAATTCAAGATTGTAAAATATTGACGGCATTCGAGGTTAGATACGGTTTACGTGCCGTAAAAACCCAGCGACAATACTCGTTTGAAAATTTTAATGCAGTTGTTAGGAAATTTAGGGCATCAAACACACATCTAATCGCGTATGCTCTCGTACATTATTACAGCAAGGAAACAACTAACCTACCGTAACTGCCCGAATATATCGATCGTCGCTGCGAACCTTGTATACATGCTCGTCGCCTATTCGGCTGCTGCAAGTCACGATCGTTCGTGACGATATCAAGGAATTATGTGAATAAGAATCATCTAGTTTCACGATTATAATGCCTAGCTTGCTGAATTCCCAGGTAACACAATCGCGGAAATTGATCGACTAACAATACCCATGAGTACGTCCCTGAGCAATAGTATTCCGAACCAGCGAAAATCTGCGATCTATTTTTATACGCATCCTTTCTATCCATCATACTGAAATATGATCTGCGCTATGGATCAAACACGCTGGAAGTTATAAAATTCTCATGCATTTTAAAATGTTTTAAAATTTTCTCTTCTGCGACAAATAGTAAATTTAAAATAGGGATAACCAAATATCGTAACTGCTATGTTATACGATATGCATGTACATTTATTTATTTCTTCGCTGATGAACTAAATTTCAAATAGATATTGATCGTTTTCGTATCATCCTACCCGTTTGAATTTTAAGCGAAAGAAAAAGATTTATGACAAAATCCGGGATGGTTCAAACTCGCGTCACTTCAGAAATACAGTTTTGAATTCCCATTTGATATTCAATTAACGACTCTGGATTTATAATATCGATCCCATCTTGTTCCTTTCTTTATTATTCATTTTATTATTCATTTTATTAAACCAATGAATTTAAAATACTTCGCATTTACCTTGCTCCGTTGGTGAATAAGAACGTCCCACAAACCACACATTACACACACGACAAAAAAGGTCACTGATTAAATCCGCAGCATTAAAGCGACGAGCAAGTAATCAAGTTCCGGAATTTTCGGCGTTGACCTCTCCGGCACGTAATGAAGTAGTTACCGACTGACTAATAAATCACTGGCCAATGTTGTCCAATTTTGTATGCCGGCGAAATTTACGAGCAGCTTTACCAGGTTAGCAATCGAATATTATAGGGTTATAAATCCTAATTTGTAGTTTCAGTGCGAGGAGGCGCGCATGTCGGTCCAATCGTCCACGGAAAACAATACACGAATGATCAGAAACTTACGAATCAGAAGTAACACGAAAAATCGTTTTACGGAACAATTTGCGAACGGTAGGTACAGTCGGTAACGAAAATAAATGGACAGGTAGTAGAAATGGTATCAACGAAGTTTAATGGAATTAGTACAAGTGTTATAAGTATGTAACACTTTCACGACGAGGCGCTTTGGGCTGTACGTTTCATCATTTGGGGACACCTACAAAATTGTGTCGCGTTTTCCTTCAAATTTATACTTTCTTAATATTTTGGCACTCCTCTGTCTTTCCTCGATGCTCTGCAAACACCTGTTTTAATGTGCAATAATTTTACGCGACTCGTATACTATTTTAATCGCTGACAGTCAAAGCCGTGCGTACATGATACCCGTCGTAAAAACGTTAACTTTTATTTATTATACGTCATTATACCAGATAGATTATGCTCCAAGTACATAATTGTAAGTAATATTTACATTTTTGTGTAAAGAAACCGTAATTAACGAAACTTTATCGATATCCATCTCCGTTACCTTTTTTGTCTCCGATTGTATATTTTATTTGAATGATAATTAGGAAGTACGTTGGATTCGTTTTAGAGAGAGTCAGTGCCGGAATTTATCCACGGATATAAACGCCAGTATCGATAATTGCCGTGCAAAGCGTTTAACCTTCTTTCTTCTGTCGGTTAAACGAAGCCTGCAGTGCCGCCCTGACGACACCGGGAGATCCTCATTGTTCCGCAACAAATCGTCGTGACCTCTTTGTTCAACGAGAGAAAATACTTTCTCGCTGGGAGAATTTTTCACGCTTCCCGGGGGGAAACGATATACTCGATATCCGATGACTAAGTAACGAGGTATTTTGTTGCACGGTAAAAAAACCTTTTGTGCCGTAGACATCTTTCCTAACTATCAGAGGATTTAATAGAAGGTATTGTTTCGCCGCGTAGAGGAATAGAGTCGTAAACCTTTACGGCACTTACTCGTGAAGTACGTTAATGCCTTAATTTCGCGGAATCAAATTTCAGCGCAGATAATTGAAGGGTTCGTAGTAATATCGACCTCTGTCATCTGAAACAAATTGAAGAATGTATTCCTGACTTTTGTTACGATTCTTTCAGTTCCATCTCGTCTTTAATTCGTATTCCGTAGTTACGATCGTCAACTCGAAGAATAAAATAACCACCGGTAAAATAGATTCACGATCGATAAAAAGCTATTCGAGAATTTAACCTCGCTAATAATAATCAATTAAGAAACCCAATTATAACCATTATTTAGAACTATTTAAATATTTAACAACTTATAAAAGCTTTTGACTGTCGGAAATATTATTCGATTATTTCTCAATCACAACCGATTTGCAATCTAAATCTTTTTCGATGTTATAAAACTCGTATTATAAATACGATAAATATCTGTATTTTTATCGACTGACACATATATAAAAATTTCACGCGCCAGTATCGACCAATTTTCCATGAAAATATTAGTACAGTAAACGACTTTGCGCTTTTATCGTTTCCCGAGCGATCGTATACGGTGACTTTGCGAATTGATCGCACTCGAGCTATGCCGAGAATCGATCGCACTCGAGGTACGCCGAGCATCGACCACACTGCTCGCGGGGATACCTTTGATACTAGCTTCCCAACAAAGTCGACTTAACGCGATTCCTTATGCGCTGAAACGTACGAGCGAGCAAATCCAATTACCGGAAAGAAGAACGGTCAAGGAAAGAGGATTATTCTTCTACGTGCAACGACTCCTCTCCGTAAGTTCAAACGCAATTGTAAATCTCGATTGCTCGCTGGTGTTACTTGAATCTTGTCCACCTACTTCGATCTTAATTCTTTCTCATAGTCAGAATCGATTGGTAAAGCGTGCCGTCGAGAGAGGGCGCTCCTTCTTTTGTTATGCCTAGTTGATTACGAACACCTATCTATACTTGTGATTTCGATCGAAGAACGAGATAAATAAGTAAATAAACAAGCGTATAGATAGATACATATGTTTTTAAACGAGTAAATAAACAAATCGTATAATAAATAAAGCAAATAATATATGTGTTATACTTTTCTAGTTTTACGGATCTTTATACAATTCAATGTCTTTGTGGACGGAACTAAAGAAACAGAACCTAAACGTGAACCTAAAGTAAATATTATAGCAAGTATTTAACTATGGATATTCCATATATTTTCACGCAATACTATATAGACATTTCATACATTTTTGCATTTCTAAATTTTCTACAATCGCATGAACATCCGCAATGTACTAATGAAACGTTCGTGAAACGTTTAAGATTCTATAGGCCTTATGAATTATGGTAAAACTCGGAGATTAGATTTTTATAACTTTTAAATCTATGAATGTTACAGTTAAAGAATCGTTTAAAGCGTATCGATTCGATGAATCACACGAACGCATTGAAATCGCTGCCTAGGAGTAAAGTGAAATGGTCCTGATTATAGTCAGACACGTATTATGGTTTGACGAATACAAAGCGTAATGAGGCCTGCATTAGATGAACTTGAAGATAAATGTATTTGGTGTTGAAGTTGACTGGGATTATTAACAAAAGCGAAGTAAGCACGTTATGATTTCATGGAAAATCACATTGCTCGCAGCGTTGCTAATGCGCACTATATAGAACAACCTAATGGAAACAGGTCATCCTAATATGTTCCATTACATTAATGCTGAACATGGGAACATATTAGTAACAAATGTGCGAAAAGACTAATGCGATAGATGTAAAAGAAAAGTCCAAACATTTATAAACTAAAGATATTTTTGTAACAATATCGTACGTTACTTCTTCGCAAGATATTTCTAAACACATAAATTCTTTAACCTGTCAAACCAAACTTGTTTATCACATTTTATGCAATTTCTAAAATACTTTTTATACAAATTAAGATGTATATATATATATATTAAAATATTAAAGAATCTAGTTCAAGTTCTAGTTTATAGTTCAACAAATTACTCTATACACGATATACGTAAAATCAAACTTATAAACTAATAACATTTTTCAAACAAAATTACACGTTGTTTCTTTTATAATAGAATTCTCAATAACCGTATCCTTTAATCTACTAATAAGCTAAGCCTGTTTTACTCTTCTTCGTCAATTTCCTAGAACGTACTATCTCTCGTGTATTATTACATTTTTGACACAAATTAGAGTCTACGATAAAACGTATAAAACACATTGAAACAACCTGTCTGTTTCCAGCAAGTTAATCATTTAGGAAATAATTGTTATCCGTCTTGTTTGTACTCGAAAGGATAATAAACAGGACGATTAACGTCTCAGTACCGTTTCAACGTTTTGTCAGAAAGTTGCAGGACGAGTTGTCTAGCCGCGTTAGATTTAGAAAGTAGAACCCGATCTGCCGACCGGCCCTTGCCAGCGGAGAAACCGATACAAGAAGTAGAATGGCTGCAAAAAAATGTGCAGTCCAAATTGAAACCGTGATTGGCAGACTTCGATTGCTTCGGCCGACGATCCGCATCGTTTTCGATCGTAATACTTCAGACTCGGAGACACCCTCGGTCTCTCTGGTTCCACCTATCTGTTTTTCGTCTTTGCCATAAATTCCATTTCGGGGAATGTTATTTCGTGGCCGGCAAGTTTAATCGAGTTTCGTCATTCAAGAAGCTCGACGCTGGACCACAGGATCCTCTTCGTCTGTCCATGGGGAGCAGGAACACGAGTTCCAGGCGTGGCTTATTATTTCCGATATTGCGCAACGAACCGCAGAGATCTGACCTTTTAAATATTGACAATTACCGAAATAGACCACGTGTGTTTGCGTTTGCGAGCCAACTGAGCCCCACCATCGTAGCGATACATTTTAATGAATTGGAATCGCGTGGAAAGCGGATTATCGATAACGAAGAATTTCTCTTGCACCTCTTGGCGTTTAGAAGCGATCCTAACCGTGTGATATTCCATGTTGGAGTAAGTGGCAAATGTGTTTAAACTTTTCAACCGAAATGACTGCGATAACTCGCGAGCGAAACGAAAAATATTATTATACGATTAATTTGAAACGAGTGATTACAACGTACATGAGATATATTCTTAAAAAGGTGGTTCTACGAAAGATGAAAATTCCAATATCTTTACATAATACGATAATCGTATTTTAAACGGTCTCGAGTTCCACAAAGAGTGTCTACTATCCTATTACAACCTTTCCAAACATTCTACCCACCGGCCGTCGTTCCTTTAAACAAGCGATTCGCGAGGAAACGAGGTACCGTGATTCGTTTAATTTCTTCCACATTCGGAACGCATCTCAGATTGTCATACCATTGTGTTCGAGATAGCGAACGAATTGGCTATCCACCATTGCATCTCAGACACAAATAAAACGTCTCAGATCATCTCGTGAAATCTGCCGAGCAATATGCCGACGAATAAAATAGAAATACGCAGTTACTGTGCAATTCAGTCTTAAAAAAAGAAAAAAAAGAAAAGTCCATGCTGTAATCTCGATGAACGTAAAGGCAGCGGGTTTGCCTATTCCGAAGACGCGTTGCACGCGTGCGAAAGCTTGCAACGCGCATCTGCTTTGCAACGCGAAGTTACAATAAAAGAGCCTTACGTAATAACGACGATTACACGAGAGCCAGTGGGACCTTCTTGCGTAAACCGCTTGCGTGTTGTCGGTTGGAAAAATTCTCCGGTACGATCCAACTAAGACACCCGGGCGAATTTTATCGTCCACATAACTTTGCTCGCAATCCCCTTGCCTTATCGCTTGGATCACGCCGAAAAACAACTCTACCCTTCTGTCTCTCGCTCTTTTATCCGTTCCTCTTCTTTTCCATGTCTCGCGAGTCGCGGTATTCCGCGAACAAACCGTCTTCCTGTAAACGAAATTCTCCCAAAGTTTCGTTTCCAGGAACACGTTACGTAGCTATTTTATAGCGGACATTCGAACGTACGCTCGCCTCCTACCATTACAAATGTAATTCATCGTATAGTACAGCACCTCTGGTTTTTCCGTGAAGAGGAACAAGCTTGCGAGTGAACGATGATCTCGCAACTTCGAGTTGGATCACGTTTTGGTTCTTTGGTGGATGATTTAATGGAGATTTTAGATTACTGGGATATTTTGGACGTAGGATTACAGAGGAGAGCGGAATGGTTCTGGTATCAATGACCTATTCTACTTAAGGAGAATTGGAAAGCCAGAATATTACAAAGGTAAGATTGGAAAGACAGAAATTTGTCAATTTCATGAGCGTCGATCTGTTGGAAATGGAATTACAGAGGAATAGAACAATGACCTATCCTACTCGAGGAAAATTGGAAAGGCGTATCCCGTCAATGTTACGATCAACTTCATAAATCTCTTTCTGAAATAATTTTAAGCGATTTACAAAATCGAACGTTGCCCCGCGTATGTTCTCGATACCTGATTTATTATTAGCAGTATCTTCTTCGCTGAAAAATTAATGAAATAAAAGCAAGTATTTTTCGGAACGTTACGTCTTTGACACAGAGTAATAGCCTTAAAGCGTGACATATAGATGTACGTCAAAGAGTCAAGAAACAATATGTATCTGAAGCGATTATCAAGGGAAAGAACAAAAATCCATATTGGTGAGATTTATAGACGTCTAAAGATGTTTGCGACTTGCTCTTTAAAGCGGTACAAAGCTTGGAATTACTAAATCCAGCTGTGAACTTAATCTCGTACCTACTTAATCGTCGGTTAATTTAATAACAGAAACTTTAATCTCGCGTAATCGACATTTTCTCCTCGAAGCTATATTGCGAATAGAAAGTCCAATTTTAAAAGAATTTTCGAAGAGCGCTTAACTTCCCTCTGTAAAATACTCAAGCGTCATAGGAGTTGTAGTAACGTTAGACAGTAATACTCCGAATATCGTACGATAATAGAGTTATTTAAACTGGCCGCGTATTAACAACGTTCTTCTTTTCTAGTCAACTAGTGTTGGCGGTCGAAAAATCGAGCTAATTCTAGGAAAATAAAATTCCTCCCATAAATCCTGCCAAATCGAATCAAACCAGACAACCTTCCACCCTTCTGCAATTTCCCATCCGTCTGACCTACCCGAACGATCCACGAGACGATCAAACGCATACGCTCAAACGCGAAACAAGTACTCGATCTTCTTCTACGCTCGCCGCTTCCTCGAAACCGAATTTTCCCCGAGAGTGCAACTTTATCCCGTACTTGGAGACTGCATCCTGGTCTGCTCGTTGGACAAGGTAAAAGAACGCACATATATGTACGAATAGTGAAAGACGAAAGAAATAGAAAAAGTTTATCTTTGGGAAGACAATTGTTCGAGTTAACTTCTTAAACTAAGTAAAATGTCGTGACGCGTTGGAACGAATTGTTAATCTAGGAACTAGTATAGCAAATTTGAATTAAATAATACAAATCATAGGCCTGTAGAGGAACAAAGGGGGAAGAGGTTACAGGAAACATTTCTTCCGAAAATCAACCTTTTCATCCACGATCAAACGGAATATTCTGATTTTGACGCAGTCGAACGAATTATAGATTCATGGGAGACTGGATATCGAATTCAGATGGCACGACCCAACTTATAATATATACAAGCGCAAAGAGAAAGAGGTAAAGAAAACTCGTCTGGCAAAAATTAACCTGTTTATCCAATACGAAGGAAAGGATTACCTCTGAACTGATCCAAGTTACACGCGGACAAACCGATTACTCCGATAGAATCTATCGATCCTCGTTCAAACTTGGTTCGTCGTCCTTTTCAGAATCCGATTTGTGCGTCTAACAAAAATCCGCTGGAAAACGCACGAAGAAAGCAACGTAATCATTGGGATTTATGCGCAAGTGCCGTTTCTACGGTGAGTGCGAGACTCTGTGAAAGTTGCATCGGCCCGTGAAAAAATCGACAAAGATATTTCAAATTCACTGGGCAAATAGCTATCGGACACGAGGTATAACGGCATTATCCTCTTAGCTGTAGGTTGAACGCGGTATCACGTTATGCGTTAACTTTCATTGATGTGTGCAGGTGCGTGCATAAAGAGAACCGCTCACTGATTCCACGTATCCTCCCTCTTTCTCCCTCTTTTTTAACCCGTTCCACATCCTGTTCTGCCGCATTTCGTACACGTATGCCTCCGTCTCTCTCTCTCTCTCTCTCTCTTTCTCTCTCTTCCCTTTCGTCGCTGTCCAGAACTAGTCGCGTTGCGCTAATTTACACGTGTATCTACCTCGGGCGCAACAACTTGCGACCGACGTTTCAATGTTTCGAAGGTAAACGTTAATGCGTGCAAATTAACCGAAATTCGAGCGCATTCGCACGCACGAATAAATCCGACGTTGGTCGTGTTGCGTGTACCTTCGATCGCACTCTGCATGGCAAAATTGTGGCAAAGCGGTGGATTTTGGTAAACGAGCCGTTTACAGACCAAGGCGGTTAGCTTGACTTTTTGAAATTTCCCAAATTCATAGGCTGTCGAAGCGCTCGATCGATGCTTATCCCGCGTAATTTCCATA
The DNA here is from genome assembly GCF_011952205.1 of Bombus bifarius. NCBI lineage: Eukaryota > Metazoa > Arthropoda > Insecta > Hymenoptera > Apidae > Bombus > Bombus bifarius. Next base: position 5,388,509 of record NW_022884505.1, on the reverse strand, counting down.
AAACGTGATACGTGGAATTTTTCAATGATTTGTCAAAGTGGGATTTGTCAAAGAGACGCACGATCGCGAGTATCGCGCGGTTGCCACGAACGTTAATTTCTTGTCAAAAGTCCCTACGTTAAATTCTTCCATGTTAATAGGTAGAGCAACATTTGCATCGATGCGTCTATCGCAACGGAATATACGACCGAGAATTGATAAGAAATATCGAGCGAAGCCACTTTATCTGGCGAAAACTAATTTTTCATTTTCTGCAAAAATTGTTGAACTAATTTCAAACGGACCAACGATAATCTACATTTTCGGAGTTCCACTAGCCGGAATCTAATTCCAAAGAATCAATCCAATCGCCGGTGGATGTAGCTTTCGCGAATGGAACACGAAGGTGGAAAAAATTGCGCCGCGATCCCGTGCGATTTAATGAAATTCCTTGGTTTCGTGGATAGAGTTGAAACGAAGTTTATGTCGGGAAACGATCAAGTTCGCCTCTACAGCGAAACAGTCGGTGCTTTCGAAAGTTTCGTATAATTGAAGGAACGAACATGCAAGAGAGAAATACGTACTAACCCTACAACGGATAGGGTGAACGGAAAATGATTGGTGCCCGTTGTTTTCGAACGTGATGCCCATTTGATCGATTATAACGTAGACGTATGAAAGTTTATACTACACGCGTGTACACAGTGGAACGCTAAATTTTACACGAAGCATAGAACTGAAAATTAAATTGAACGTATCGCTAATTTTGTTATTTACGGTCGGTTGGTTTTGTGTAGCAGATTTACTTGATATTAATGCGAGTGCTGTTCGAAATTTAATTACGTAAAATATATGCCGACGGTAGCTGAACGAGGACGCAGCTTAACGAACGTGAAAATAAATTAGCGTATATAGACATTATAAACTAATCAAACATCGATCGATATAACGCGACAATTTCAACATACATCGTGGAAAAATTGTACGCCTAAACTTTCTAATCGAAAAGGTTTTTATTTGTATAAAACTGGTGAAAGAATATTTTGAAAGGTGATGCGAAACGAGATTACGTTTCCTACATTTTCTAGCGTTTTCCAGACACAAAAATCAATAATCATAATCTAGATTCTTGTACGAATACCTTTATCCGTTAATTTCTCGATACTCGGTTCGTTTCCTTCGTTCGAATAAGAAAGATATTTCCACGCATTCGACTAAAGCTAAAACGCGCAACAACCACCTCGAGCGAATTGATTATCGAGCGTGTCCATGTTAACCGAGAAGGCAAGAAGTGTTGCAAAATTAATCCCCATTTTATTTCGTCCTCGACAGAGTAGAAAATTAATTCTTTGGTTGCACTCGCCACGTTTTCCAAAGGGTAGATCCCTAACGCGTCCAGACATCATAAAAATGCGAATCAGAGCGTGAAAAACCTGGAAAGCGTTTTTGATCGTTATACAATCGGCCACGGTCCGCGATTCTAGCGATTTTACGTTACGCAATCGTAACATGGAAATTTTCTGTATTTCGAAACAACGAAATTCTGATTAGAAAACAACGTAGCTTGCTTTTCCTACCAACCTACTTGCTATTTTCATCCGAATAATATAGCTAAGGGAAACGTTGTACTTCTATTTTAGCAATTAAAGAATAAAAATAAAATATAATCTAAGAAGATCATCCGTATGCTTAGGAAAGAAGTTTCTCGGAAAAGTAAATCTGTTCTTTGCGTAGGATAGGCAGCAAAGATTGTAAAATGTATATATAAAAAAACATCTAGGTACGCATCGTCTCTTCTGGTAAGATACATTTTTATTTCTAATCCTATTTCGACTCCTAAAACTTGTGAACCGCTGTTAAACGAACTTCTTCTCTGTTTAACTTCCACTTTCGATCTTCTTCGTACTCCACTGACGTCACCTTGATAATATGCAAATTCTTGTACGTGTGTACTGATAAAAAATAGAAAAATAAAGAAGGCAACTACGCAGATAAAAACCTTGGTAAATATGTATAATACTTATTCTTTTCGAAACGCAACTTTTGGTACTAAAAACTGGTATTTAAAAAAGCGTTGAAATATTCATATAACGATGTTTAAACTATTCTTCCCTTAACTCTGCTTCCATGTATGCAACGTTAATACTTGAAAATTACTGTAGCAATTTTAAATGCACGATATTCGATGGAGAATCGTTTCTTGCTTGCAGACATTTTCCAAAGAGAGAAAGGGAGGAGAGAGAGAGAGAGAGAGAGGGAGAAACGTCTGGTATTAAAATAATTCTCGTACGACTCTCCAACTTCTTGCGGCAGGTTTCTCTTTTCCCCCGTGGCGGAAATCGGCTCCACGTGTTTCCCAGACGCGGCACCGATTTCCGGGCAACGTTAAAAATTCCAACGGGCCCATTCGAAGCTAATTGACCGCGAAGCAAAGTTCCACCGCGTGGATCTTATTTTCCAAATTGACTGCGCGTCCAACCGCGAGTTCGTTAAACGATACTGCGAATTTCTATATCTCAGTCTCGCTCTGATTTTATCGACCAACGAGGACTCTTAACGATTTCAGGAGATATCTAACGTGAAATTGAAACGTGAAATCACGCGTAACAATGGCGATTCTTCCGATATTTTCTGTAAACTCGAGATATCTTTTAACGCAAGAAATCGTACAGTTGGTCGAGAATGATGGAAAGAACGCGATAAGGTTAAACCGTCGGAATGATATCTAGAGGTCGTCGTTTCACACCTTCCAGTTATCATATGCGAATTCGATGCTCATCGATGCTCATCGATGCTCATCGATCGTCGTTTATCTCGCTTCCCGAAATCCAGCAGCCCGATCGAGTATACAACGCCGGATAAACGTGTTTGGGCTATCATTCCACTGCGTAATTCCAAGCGTCAAATACGTTCTTGCGATTAATTTAAAGACTGTGTATTACAGTTTTGGTTCGATCGTGTAAACGCCCGGCGAATAGTTAATAAAACTAATACGTTGTTTCGTTCTTGACAGACGAATAGACTGGGTTTGACTGGGACATGAAACGTTAAGGATTTAAGCTGCACGTTCCCTTTCTTCTTCGATACGGTCGGAGCTTCTATCGCGATATATTCCCGTCATTTTAACGATTAAACGATTTCATCGGCGTTCCTAGAGTAGATACTATTGACATCCTAACGGAGATGGGAAATAGGAGAAACAATTAATTACAAACGAACGACTCGTGCTACGCTACTTTTCCTCGATGATCACTGAAATTCGATGATCTACGGTATGGACGTTTCAAGAATAGTATCAACAAGAATAGGAGTCGTAACGTCATAAGCAAACAAGTCCAACACTTTTATCCCATTACGATCAAGCAAGCCTCGCCTAATTGAATTAAGACCATAAGTTCCCTATAATGACATACACAAGACTATGAGAAAAAAGCTAATAGCAAGTTGCAAAGTACATAAAATTTGATCCTTCTATATCTATGACGAAGAGAAACTCAACGAGGAGAGGTAAAACTATCAGAGAGGCGAGGTAAGGTGAGGTTCGTCTATTAAAAATTATACTTTACCTATCCCATGTATTCTATTGTACGTTTTCTATACGTTCCTTTGAACTTGGCACAAACGCGTAAAAGCCCGCAGTCTGTTCGTCGGCAACCAAAGAACCAGTCGCGCGCTAACGACAGTTTTGTCGCTTAGGAAAAGAGCATTTGACGACGCAGAACGACGTTTTCTAGCTACTTAACTCGCAGCAATCAAAAATTCAATTCCTTCTTCGTGTAACGACGCCTTGCGATAATAAAAGGCTCTCGTGATTCTTCTTGTAATTTACAGTATACGTAAATGCTAAAGCGACAGTTTTGTCGCTAACGCGCGTACAGCCTCATCCGCGACAACTTCGATCGTTCTTATTCCGATAAAGCACAATCTATCCGTCTTTTCCTCCTTAGAATTTCGTTCGTCTGCGCTCGACCAAATTAATTCGACAGCAAGCGTGGAATATTATTTCGGTCTCGTAGCAAACTGATGGGCGAAACAGTGGGGGGAAACGTGAGGCCATTTCGCGAATTTCGTCGGCGAAATAGTCGTGGGAAATGTAAAAGCGTTTCCTCGTTACATTCACGTATGGACCCATCACGCGACAAATACGTTTTTATCCGTGACGTGGCGAGAATTAAATTTTCCCCCCGTCGTACTTTCCTTGAATAGGCTAGCGGGGAATGTAGAAGGGACAAACAGCGAAGAGGAGCCAGCAACGATGCAGTGGCGAACAGTGGGAAAAATCGCGCAACTCTACCCTTTCGCTCTTCTGAAAAAACCTGTGCATGCTTTTTATCTCAAGATCACCGGCTAAATTTTAATTACGACCCGAGCTACACAGTGTATAACTTTTATTACGTGGCTTATTTCGCTGGTTGCGGTGAAGGGCGGAAACCAGAGTCGAAGAACTCGGATTTCACCGTGTTACGCAGCTGATATGCGAAACAAAGAGATTTTTCTGCCGGATTGTTCACGATTCGTGGATCGTCATCGACATTTTAACGATTTGTGATTCATTTGTATCGTCGTTTGCATCGAACCCCTAGCCATAACATCGTACGTACGATTTAGAATAATAAAATACTTTTGACTCTGATGGCCTTTGTCGTTTAATAGAAAAAATGTCAATGTTTCCGCGCGAGCAGAGGTAAAGGTAAATGTAGTTTGGCGTTTGCGCGAACCCATTGATCTTACGCTTTATTCATTAACCATTCGAATCTCAATTCTATCGATCTTTCCATCAGTTCGATTCTGTGAGAGCTTACTATTTACGTTAACTTCGAATTTCCAAAATTACATTTCGCATAGCTCTTTGCACGATCCGCGCAATTTTTACACATCGTATGTTCACTGTCCGGTCTTTCGCTAGTTAACAACGTTCACGCTTCGGAACGTAAATTGTAAACGATCCGTCAATAGCAATGTCGATCTCCGTCGATAACCTCCTAATCGAGCGTTGATGTTCCTGCTTGCGAGCAATGCGGAAGAGCACGCACGGAAAGGAATCGTAAAAGGAAACCGAGCAAAACGATGGCCAAGTTTCCTGCTCTCGTGTCGTCGTTCCCGTTCGATACATCCACTCTTCCTGATCCACGTGACAGACCGTCCGACAAAGCCGGTCGTGCGAGAAAATCGTGATTTTCTCCGCGCTAAAATCTCGATCCGTACGATCGAACGATCGCGACGAACGTGACCGAAACGAACGACACATACACATCGGCCGAACTATCCTTCGGTTCATCAAGGACAACGCGTTGGAACCACGAGTAACGATACACAGACTCGAATACGTTGCAAGTATGTAAAAGCGAAGCGATGCTTTCCAGTAGAATCAAACCTAATCCTGCTTCTTCCTCCTCGCTTCTTCTTCTTCACCGTTGTATCTCTTCCGACATTTTCTTCTTTTTTTCAACTATTTTATTCGTAAAAACCGTGAAACGCGCACAAGATACGGAAATTACATCGAATAGTAAAAGCAAATATTTGAAAACTGTGTATATTTTATCCCTGCCGAGGTCGTAAAATTCTGAGAGATACGACAATTCAAAATCTATGCTGCAGTACTTATTTTTGCGAAAAAAGAACTGTACAGATATGTATGAAAAGTCCTTCGTCGTACTAAAATTAATACGAAACGTGATATATACGTATATTTACAGTATATGGAAGAGTGAACAATTAGGAATTTAAAGATATTTAGAATCAAATTTTACACGTATCTGTCAGATCAACCGTGACCTTTGGAAGGTTAATAATATCTATTGATATATAATGTTCATTTCGGATGATATAGGAGCAAGGTTAAACGCGACAGATTCAAACCCCCTGTGAGTACTTTGAGAAACGAAGTAAGATCTGTCAAGTAGAATAATCGTCGAGTAGGTTCGAAATTATATGAACGTCTTAGCAAAAATTCTCCGTTCTCTCAAAAGTATTTTTTCCGACTATCATTGAAATCTGCTATCGTAATTCTACGCTGATAATAATCGATCACATGCAGCCTGTAAAGGCATAAACAGGACATACGTATTTCTGAATTTCCGGACTCGATCGGTACTCGGAGGAGTATTGATTAGTTCCGATATCAAAGTGCTTGTAAGTAGATTTTTGAAACTCGCAAGTACTCGTTTCGAGGTTCGCAAGCAGCTTGCGAAGGTCGAATACTTCGCGAAGTACGATGAATCAACTATTTATATGTTATGAGTAATATTCGAACGGTACGAGCCTTGAGTATTGATTCGGATTTATAAGTACGTAGGTACATGTTAAACTTGATCCCACCACTAACCATGAGGAAACAAACTGCCAGAAATAATTCCGCGAATGTTGCGCTTCGAAAATAAGTATCGCGATATTTCACACGGTTGTGCAACGCCCCTGCTGTATTAACAATTTACGATCCGATTCGCAGGCACGAGTTTCAAACGCTTCAGTTTTCCTTCGATTTTAATCGATCGTGTGTAAAGCGTTCGAACGCGTCGCGAGAAGTTCCCTCTGTTTTTCAGTGACGTTAGTAAGGGAAGTTCTATAGCGTGAATAATAAATCGTCTTTGATTCGCTTCTATTACGAGCAGCGACTCCATTTTGTCCCTAGAAGGTGAAGAAGTCGCGTAAAAGGGACGTTAGAACGATGTAATACGAGTTAAAATACGATAGAACGTAGTGGGTATTCCTTGAAAAGGATTACGTTGGCGTACGATGAAAAATTTACCGACGTATATATTAATTCTATCCCGATGTGTTATTCAAATTTCGCGCGTCATCGTGTTGATCAAATATCGATAGCGATCGATGCGTTGCACTGGAAGCTGCACGTTCGATCAAAAAGCAGCTACACAACTAGTAAGCGTCACATAAGTTGGTATACAAGACCGACAGTTTCGTGAAAGTTAATCGAGAATTGGCGAGACAGGTGCCTGCAGCTAATAACCGGCGACTCGAACGACCGTCCAATATATATCACGAGCAAGCACGATCCAGGATTCTATATAAGAGACTTCAGGTTTTCTATGACGAACAAAGCGTATATACTTGTTTTTCGTAGGACTGCGATAATAAAACAGTTGGCGCGGTCGCCTGCTACCTATGTAACGTCTGATAATGCGTGTGTCGTGTGACGAAGCGTAATCCAGCGGCATATGATGTGACAGAGAGCGTATAGCGAGCCCTCCGCGGGTCTCGCGTTGCGGAAAAATCAATAACAAGCGTGGTCTGGCGTGGCGCGTCACTCTCTCAGGTGCTCGGCTGCGAGGAAGGAAGCCGGCCTGCTAAGCCAGCCTATCCAGCCAACCGACCGATCGAGCGGACGATGGAAACGAGTCACCTGCGGCACACACTGTGTATTGTGGTGCACGATCGAATTCCCGCCTTCTCTCTGCCCATATACACGCTCGTAGCGTTAACGCTCTCTATACACATGCTTGCACAGGACTGAACCGCGTGTATGTATATACGTGTAAGTACTATGTGCACCGGCAGCCACGACACAGCACAGCACGCAAAGTTCGCGCGTGCAACGCGCCTGCGCGTTCTCGTGACGTGTAAGCCCTGGAAAGAGGAACGAGGAGGGAAGAATACGATGTACACGAGAAAAGGTAAGCAATGAAAAGAGCGAGCAAGGTAGAGTAATATATAGATGAAGAGGGAAGAAAACGAGGAAGGAAGAGAAACGAGCAATATGGCAGCGTAGGAGTGGGACGGAGGGTAACTGAGGTAAGTTGATGGGAAGGAAGGAAGGAAGGAAGTAGGTATGTCGGATGCCCTGTGCAAATGTGTGTACGCGCGCGGCCTCGCGCGGCGCGGCACGGCGCAACGAACGGCGAGAGAAAGGGAGAAGGGTGAAAACGAGGAAGCAATCGGCGGCTCTGGTGTACATACACGTATAATACATACATAGCGCATACATATATTTATATATGTACATATTTATATATATGTAGAGAGAGAGAGAGAGAGAGAGAGAGAGAGAGAGGAAGAGAGAGAAAGAGAGAGAGAGGGAGAGAGAGGATCGTGCGTAATGCACAGGCGCGTCGTTAACGATACAATGTACGGTGTAGTAGTTAGTGCACGTACCTCGTCTTCACCGGTGGCTACCGTGTTGACGGAGTCCATACTCTGTGAGAGCGGTGCGTCCATGATGCAAGCGAGTTTGCTGGATGGTCCGGGGTTTCCGGGGGCTGCGGTTCGAGCGGGTGGCGGCGATGAGTCCACCGTATCCCGTCTCGGGCGTTTTAAAGCGGGCGGCGTTATGGTTGTACCGGCGAAGACGACAGGCGCCTCCAGGACGTATCACTGGAAATAACCCTTTTCTCGCGAGAAACCCAGGCGTATCGCCTCCTTCCTCCTTCTCCACCTTTCCCTCCTTTCCTTTCCGTTGGCGAGCGCGCGCGCGCACGTATATCCACGTACGTACGATCTATGTCTCTTGTACTTTCTTCCGTTCTGTCCTTCTACCCTCTCTCTCTCTCTTTCTTTTCGCCTTCGTTTCGCTTCTTCCGCTTCCTGTTACGTTTCTTCTTGATCGCTTGCACCTCCGCCACCACCGCCACCACCTCCACCACCTCCAGCCCTACGACAGCGCGGTGCTGCTGCTGCTGCTGCTGCTGCTGCTGCTACCGTTACTCTCGTTGCACCTGTCACGAGCTGTGCAAGGGCGTCAGGAAAGACCGATGCAGTGGGAAAGTAAGAGAGAGAGAGGGCTACAGCGAGAACCAGACAGTCTGAGCTGTAGGTAGAATGTGTATGTAGCCTGCAGGTGTTCCCACGCGTCTATTTTAGAGCAATCGATACACCGTGCCCGTGGAGGAGGGCCGAACCCAGAGAACGTGCTCTATAGTGGTGGTTCGTCGACGACACTTGTTCATTTACCGGCCGCAGGTAGTAACCCATGCAGCAGCGACGTGCTATCCTGATTCCTCTCCTGCTATCTCTTCTTCGCGTATTTTATAACACGTATATAATCGTAGACGATATTGATTAATAATCGCGTATCAATCGATCACGCGACCACGGAGATGAACCAGCACGACGATGTTGAACAGCGACGATCCGGATCCGGATGTACTCGCACGACGACGTGTGCAGACGAGACAGGCAGGTAACGGCGATTCGCGGGAGACGTAGAGCGCGTTTATCGCGAGCGCGGCGCGTGCGTTCGTCGTGTTTTACGTGTGCTTGTATTTTATATGTATTTCTTCGCGTGTTTTTGTGTAGTTGATCGAGAAAAGATATGTATATGTATTAACGTTGACGATTGACCCTTTTGTATGTATACAATTGCGTGTCGATTGAACCAATTAGAGTAGAGACCGAGCGGCAAAGACGAGTAACTCGGCGAGGGACGAACGAAAAAACGTAGACCGCAATTTATAAATGAACAACACACCGGTCAGGCAAGTAAGAATAATAATAATATATTGTTACGTAAGCACTGCGACACGACTGGTACGCAGGTTGCCGATAGACTGACGGACTGCGAACGAGCGCGACGCTCGAGACGGGTGCGCGCGCGGGGTCGAATCGCTGTCGGCGCAGGGGTGGGGCGCGGTGGGGTGGCCCGCGGGCCACTGGGTCGGGGTAGGTGAGTGGGTGGCAAACAGGGGTGGGGGTCACGCACGAGGTACGACGAGGGGGTCAAGGGGCAAGGCACGCGCCTGGAGGGGACTCGCCCTCCCATGTTTTACCTTTTCCTCCGACGATGCTCTAGGTGACTCCGACCGAGGAAATTGCAAGCTCTGCCTCTATCAAACGGAGGCACGACCGAGTTCGTTAATAAAGGGTAAAAAACGAGTGATTCTCCAGCTTCGCTACGCGCCTCTTTCGATTCCAGGAAACATGCTACTTTGTAGAAATTATGTTGACAACAACGTTGCTATGGACAGTTGTGTATATTGCAGTTGTACGGCGGAGCGCGCGTTTTACCATGACGCGAACCAACGCGTTCAACGATATACGCTAAGGCTAATCGATCGTTTGTAAATTGATACTTACTACTGCTCGTAAATTTCCTTTCTTATACATGAATTTCATCGTGCACGCGCCACTTTTATTCTACATATGTATATTACCTTCCTGAATAATCTATTCGGTGATACGAATATAACGTAGTGTAAAACTCCATAACGGAGTGTAAAATATTTATTCTCGGAAGAATATTCATTTTAGCAGCTATTATGACGCCACTGTTTTAATTTTAAATATTAGAAAACTAATGTATATATTGTACTATATCTCGTTTTGCTATTCGATAAAGAAATTCCCAAAGGTATTCAACCGCACGAAACATTGTCACGCGACTACTTTCTGGAACTGAAATATATATTTCTTTTTCTTTTTTTTTTATTACTTATATTTATCCTTTTATAGCAGACATCTGTATTTTCCATAGGACGCAGATGGTACGGAGTCCTCGAAGGAACCGAAAGGACGAAAGAGAGAACCACTGCGTGTTACACCGTTCTACTCGAAAAACTTCGTAACCATACGCTTTCCCCATGACTAACAGGTGGAAGGCGTTTGAAACGTGCAGCTTTCCTCGAGATTAGCAGGTGGAGGATACTATTGGTGCCTCGTGCCGCGGATTATTTCGAACCAGATCTGGAGAAACCACCTTCCCTTGTAGAAAGCATATGGACGATTTAGCGATTTAGGTAGGGATCGTTTGACTTTTCAACATTGATATCGCAAAAAAATAACGATCAAATTAAGATAATATTAAACGAAATTTTCCAACAAAAGTGTTTATTTCTTTTTAAAATGAATTTTCATGGCGGAAAATGTAAGTGCAATGTTGTTTCTACGATTCTCTTTCAGACAAATCGCATTGAGGTTTAATTATAGATAAGCCAACCGACGCTGTTCGTTACAACGCGAAGATATAGCAGTGGACACTTCTTGCAAATTATATATTAAAGAGAAACGATTTTCCAACGGCACCAGAGAAAGAAATTCTTGCTTTGAGAAAAGTTATCGTCACAAATAAGAAAGTAATATAGCTGCAGGATCGATAGACAGTAGTAAAGTGTAGCGGAGAATATGTTTTATTGATGACTTATTGCTGGAATCGATCGTCGGTTCCACGGTAGCAAATAGAGTAACAGTATACATATGCTTCTTAGTCACTGAAAATTATAGCATTATCATTCGCTACTGTTTGTAGATATATATTAAGAATTTTTTTCGAAAATTATACTAATTTTTCCACTGTCGATCATCAAATATATTTGTTTCAATTTTATTACATTATCGATGACGTGATTCTTGTTATTCCTGTTATTTATGAAATAAACACCAAGTGTAATGGCAATTAGATACAACTACTCTTACAGATGGTGGCTTACGTAAAGAATATGAAATGACTTGCACGCTATGATTACTGCAGCGCAAACTTAAAACGAACGTCCATGCCGTGCTATTTATTTCGCTCGATAATCGTTCACGCATACGAAAGCACAATGTTTAAAATAAAATTTCGTGCTGTTTTTAGAAAAATTCTAAAAGTGTATTCTACTTCGTTGTTATCGTGATTCTGTTACTGAATGAGGTAAAGAAAGGTTTCACAAACGTATTGAGCGTTCTTTTACAAATTTATTAATTCGGATGAATTCTTTTAGTTTTTAACGGCTTCTTTACGATAACAGTATTATGATAAAAGATTATAACATTTTTCAAATTCGTAGGTAGACTGATTTCAAAAATAAAGGATGTCACGCATCATCTTGCAAAATCAGAGAAGGAATAAGAAATGCGTTTCAAATCCATGCACACGGATATTTCGGTGCTACTTTTCCTTCCACAAAACTCATTTCTGTATCCTTTAGACAGACTGCAATATCCAAAATAAATCTTTCATATGACCGATCGATTTTCATGCTACGGATTGATGAAAAGACAACTTTCACGCTACAAAAATCGTTAATAGATACATATAAATAAGCTTTAATGCTCTCTATTAACCTATATTGATTGCAAATATTTCTATCTTTTATTAAGTAATTATATTGCGTTTCAAATCAAATATTTTAACAATTTTGGTGTATTAATTCTGCCTGTTTTTCATCAATTATGTTGAACTTAAAAGATATAATTTGTTTCAAACAACATCAGAAATTATAAAGATTTATATATACGTACAATTGTATTTAGTAATTTGTATTTAGTATTTAGAGTTTTTAGAAGTACTATGTTTCTTAGAGTATGATGTCTTGCAGTATACTCGTATAATATAACAGTACCTCAAATTGCACACATTAATTTATCTATTTGTAATACCGAATACTTAATTTTATTGGTTAGTTCTATTTTGTCCAATTTTCGGGCCACTAATACGATTTATTTAGAAAGGCATAATACTTAATTGTTTCCAATATTAAGTAATTGGATTAAAAGAAACTTTATATCTACTCGTGATAATTTTACAAATACGAAACAGATTCGGGAAGCAATTTTTTGGTCGTACCGATGAAAACATAGCTTGTCATTAAGAAATGGCGGGAAAGATGGCAGGCTGTTTTGATAATCACTCGTGACTTGTTGCTTACCTGTATAATGAACGCGTTAAGCTGACTAATAAGGGGTCTTAAAGATATAATTTTTTTTAGCGATTAAGTTTTAACATCTTCTGTATTAAAAGTAAACAATTTCTGCGTGTAATTTGTAAGTAATAAAGGTTAATTAAATACTTTTAAAACTGCTAAAATATTAGTTATATTCGTATAGTTATTATAGTAAATAATTTTATTTTAGATGTTTAAAATGGATAATGATAGTGATTCTGATATTTTAAATGATCTCTTAGCTAACAATGATACAGAAGAAAATCAGGAATTATCTCAAAAAGAAACTCGAAAAGAAACTCTTCGAGAACTAGACTTTAATTTCTTAGACAGTACACCTAAAACAACTGATGAAAGTAAATCTACTAATTCCCAGGAAAAAAGTGAAGTTTATGATGATACCCTTGACTCTTCGGATGATGAAGACAGGCGTTACTTCGAGGAACAAAAATATTCCAATTATGGACGTGATATAAAAACTTTATTAAAAAAAGAAGCTATTAAAAAAGATGAGGATAGACCACTTCCACGTAAAAGCAGCAGAACATTTGATTTTAGTGCAACAAAAACCAATAAAAATTTAAATACAGTAACAAATAATGCTATTGTTACAGCAAAAGATGTTTACAGTGATCCATTTTTTGGATTAAGAATCGTTAATCCAATAATCTCTTCAGCAGAGCTGAAAGCACGTATGAGTGATAAAGTACCTGTTACCGTATCAAGAATAAAATATCATCTTAATCCAGAAAAAATGGAGAAAGACTGGGTAATTGCAGGAGTATTAATAAATAAATCTACACCAAAAACTTCTCAAAAAGGAAGTACATATGCTATATGGAAAATAAGCGATTTATCTGATAATATGAATACTGTGTGCCTTTTTATGTTTAGTAATGCATATAAAACACTATGGAAAACTACTATTGGGACTGTGATAGGTATTCTTAATCCAAATGTCTTGGAATCTAAAGACAATTCTGATTTAGCAACATTATCGGTTGATAATCCTCAGAGGGTCATGATACTTGGTAAATCTAAAGATATGGGGAAATGCAAGTCCAGGAAAAAGAATGGAGAACCATGTAGTTCTATTATAAATCTTAGTCGTTGTGAATTTTGTTTATATCACATCAAGCAAGAATACAAGAAATGCTCTCGCAGAGCAGAATTACAGGCATTTAGTAATACTCAGAAATTTTCAATAGATATGTTAAAACAAAAACCACAGCAAAAACAAAAATCATTTTTCAACAATATGCCTGAATTTAATGCTGTTGTTGCTGTAAAAAATAAAAAATTAGAAGAAAAAGATGCCAAACGATTGGCATTACTTTCAGGAAGCCAGAAGATTAATGATTCAACTATCAATAGTTTAGATAATGTAAAAAATCAAAATGTGAAAGCAGATATACCAGGACAACAAATAAAAAAAGACTTTGAACAGATGAATAAGTCGAGAGGTTGGAAAGCTGCTGTATTATCGCAAACATCTTCAGTCCACAAGACATCCTCTTCATCTACGTTAATAGAGTTAAATTCCTGCAAAAATAATAATATAGGAAACAAAAATTTGTCTTCTCTATCTTCAAATCCTCGCTTAGGTATTGGTTGTCTTGGAGGAACGATAGATTTGTCAGAGCCTATAACTAAAAAACAAATTAACATAGCTAAAAATAATGCTGTAAAATGGATTAAAGAAAATGGAAAAATTAAACCTAAAGATCCTAACAAAGTACGTTTGAGTAAAGAGGAGAAACTAAAAAAGGGAAAAAAACGTCCAAGAGAATCAGAAAATGATGAAAGGCAAGAAGCAAAGAAATCAAATGTACTATCAGATAAATTTAAAGAAATGATGCAAACTAAATCTGCTCATACTGATCTCATTGAAAAATCTTATGAACAAGAGCAAGACAAATATTTCAATAAGCTAGAGATGAAAGAAAGAATGGAAGAGAAAATGTTGACTACTTATAAGGTTCCTTGTAAAGCTGTTAGATGTTTAATTTGTAAATATACGTCTTTTTCTGCTTCTGAAATGTGCAAAGAGCAGAATCATCCATTGCGTGTTGCTGATGCGGTGAAAAGATTCTTCAAATGTGGAGATTGTGGAAATAGAACAGTGAGTTTAGACAGAATACCTTCGCATAGTTGTATAAAATGCAGCAGTTCAAATTGGACAAGGGCTGCAATGATGGATGAAAGAAGAACAAATGTTTCCGTCACCACATTATCCATTCGCGGAGATGAGGAAACTTTTATAGGATCAACGACTAAAGATGCCAATCTTAATCTCTTGGTACCAGATAAGGATGACAAGTAGTATCATTATAAATAAAAATTTATAAAATATTATATACAAGAGTGACATCTTTGCTATAAGTTTACATCTATTTAACTTTTATACTGTATCTTATAAGCATAGATAATTGTTTGTATTATTGTCCTTAACATCAATACTCTTTTACTATGTGAAATACACAAGTATAAAAAAACTCTGATGTGATGTAGCTATATGTATATATAAATATAATTTAATGTTTTTACAAGACTAATGTTACTTCAAAAGAAATTAAAGAAATAAATACATTTAACTAGATCCGTTCAAATATACATACTAAGCAAAGATATCTGGGTACATCCAGGTGTAAAATATAAGATGTATTTCATAGAGTACTTTCTCTTTTATTATATTCTTTCAATTTCTTTTCATCTTTCTATTCAAATTTCTATTCAATAGCACCTCGTTCCATAGGCGAATATGTATGTCTTACCAATAATATAAAGAATTTTTTCTGTTACTTCATGTAAGTAAAATTCACGTATATAAAAGGGAGAGCATTAACAAAAATGTAAGAAGACGTTATAATTGGAACCCGGAAATATCTCTCATTGTGATCGGATCCATCACAGAGCAAAAACGTTAAAATCTATTTTTCCATTCTATCTCCGCTATTATTTATCATACTTTTTACAATTCTAAAATATTTTTAAATAGTTATCTTGGATGTGCCCTGTGAAAACAAATATTATTGTGACATTTTCGGGTTCTAATAGCAACTTGTTTGCATGAGAAACATAGACTGTATTTTTCACTTCTTATTCACTTTTTCATATTCTATTCTATTCAGATTCTTATTAAATTTTGATATTAACGATACGTTAATTTTCTTTGCGTATAAATTTTGTGTAATGCGTATGTGAAAAAAGGGAGATTGGAAATAATGTTTAATTAACAAATAAATTGAAAATATTTTCGAAGAGAAGCGAAAGCGATTAAAATATTTCATTGTTAGTTTTACAAAATTTATATTCTTCTCGATTCCGTATTATTAACAGTAAAATAATAATACAATTTTAATTGTTAATAACTACCACATATACCAAAACATACAAAACATAGATATATGAGCTAACTACTTGATAGAGTTAAAGATAATTATAAGTTAACACTATGAATTTTTATCGAGGTAACTTCTATCATCATAATCAGAATGTTTTGTCACATAGACTACATTTAAGTATCATAAACTATCATTTCATTATTATGAGCCATTATTTCAATATCCCTCTTTATCACTTCACAAAACATCTTTTATAGAACATGTATCATGGTACGGCCAACATTTTATCACGTAAACTCGATATTCATATTTTTACCGTATCCTCGTATTCATTTCAGTAAAAACGAATTAAAATTTGTAGGGTATAGCATGAATGTACTTTACGCGTACAATACATGTAAAATATGAGGTATTAAATACACATTTTGAAAAATTTCATTAAGCAAAAACTTATAACGATTACATCTTTGTATTGCCTTGTTAGATAAAAAATAACATTTGAAAGAACAAAAATATTTTGTTAGAGCAATACAGGAGAATAAGATTGCCAAAAATTATAAATCTGTTAGCAGATTATACAACTATGCTTATGGAAGAGATCATAGGCAAGCCATAATCTAAGTACGTCATTGATTTGTTTAAATGAGATGTACGAACGACGTCTATTAATTCCTTTCTTTCATGCGTTCTTCTGCAAATTCACATTCCCTTACCTTATAAAAAAATTAAAAACAAAAAAAAACCGAAAATTATTCAAGATTACACGGCTTTTTCCTAATCTCTTTCAGACGTTTACCGAGTTCTTAGAACTAGAACTTGTATACTTAAAATAATCTTCTGTTAAGCAGAAGAAATAATCGCACCGATGTAGTAATAAATAATTATCTAGATTCCTATCGAAAGAATGTTTACATATAAAAATTTAAAGAAACATTAAGCTGACATTCAACATTTCGCTGCCTTGAAGACAATACACAGATACAATACTTTTAAACCACCATGTTTTGGAATTCGTTGTGCACATACCATAAGCCAGGTCATTTTTTGTTGAACGTTCTATTTTGATGAAGTTTTCATAAAGCTTTATCCTTGCATCACATATGGCATAATAGTATAAATAATCTAGTTATACTATTAATTAACAATACATTATTTTCACCATAAGATTCACGGTATTTGCAAATCTTCCTTTATTATACAGAGACTTTTCATAAAAGATACTTCACCAAAATTGCACGTTTCATTCTTCTCACATTTATACATACATATTATTGTTTATTACAAAGGCATCATATGGATAAGCAATTTAAATTAACAATGTTAAAATAAATTTTGTAAGATTCTCAATAATTGCTACTTAAATATTGCAGAAGATATTTCTTTACTAACGGAGTGCACCGTTGTAACAATCGAAAAGATATATCTCGATACACTTGCGGAGCATTTGTTATATACAATTGTGAGTGTACAAAATATAAGAGTCGAGAGCCAGCAAAGTTAATGTAGATACGAAAAATTATCTCTTATATGTTTATATGTGTATCACTCGATGAGACGGAAAGATTTTATTTTCCTGGGATATTACGCGATCTTAACTTATGTCTAAGGCAACAGTGCCATTAAAAATTTAAGTCTATGTACAGAACTCTTCATTATTCATATGAATTTAGTAATCGGTATAGAATACACGATACGCAACTTTATGTTTATGATAATCAGTTTATTACAGCTTATCCATGGTTGTATCTGAACAAAAATAACTCTACATTCGTCCTCATGTTATCTGAATATCTTTCCTCCTTTCCATTTTTCAATCGTAAAATTCATGACAAGATGGCAAAACATTAATTTGGTACAAAATTATCATATCTCCAACCGTGTACTGTACAAACATATTCAGCACTGTAACGCGTGTAATTATTTAAATAAATCCATGTGAATAATTAAAGAATGTAACTGTAATATAAGGTAATGTTCTGTGAGATAGGCAGGTATCAAGCTGGCTTAATTAAGTGTCACAGTCTTCGAGTTGCCTTTGTTTCTTCATGGACATGGATTATCGGCGCGCCACGTGTTGTGCTTTTCACCTTTGTGTATTGATTGTGAATTGCTCGAATGAATTCTAATGAATAATTTTATGATGTGTGTTGCATCATATAATAAATTTTATAAACATGTCCTCTTATGTGCCTCTCTTAAAATACGATGCAAGGGAGAACATATACTTATGTTTTCCTATGAAGCTAAAAGAACTGTCTGTCGAGTCACGGATTTAATAGTCATCCAGATCAAAGGTATCAACCTCAACATCTTCAAGTTGCATACTCTGAAAGTCCACTTTGTACCGCAATATACCTGTAAAACACATATTAACAAAATGCTATTTTAGTACACCAAAAATTTATCCAAAATGTTTTGCTATGGAAAATTTATAGAAATAAATGAAAAGTATTTTAATAATACAATACGAATGATGTTCTATAAAAAAAAGAAGTTACATGATCAAATTAATAAAATAGAATTTGCAATCAATAATCTGTAGAAATATTATGATGAATTAGTTTAATATAATAATTATTAATCATGCATAATGTATTGTTCACAGTGCCTTCCAATTTTTTAATAAAGTGTTAGAAAGTAATACTTTACAAAAACACTGTTATTTTTATAACTATTCAATACAATTTGAAAAAATGAAAGATTGCTATCACTATATAAACATGATATATGGAAATATATATTAATAATATGACTGTAAAGTAAGTGAATGTTATACATATAATGAATATCATATTTTCAAAATTATAATCTAAAACATAAGTTCTAATTCATAATTTTATCAAAAATGAATAGCAAGCAATTAATTCTAAAATGGATATAAAAATAATTGCTATGATAGCAAAATTATTAGGTAATAAAGAATACATTCTAATAAAATATTATGTAAATGAACAGTTATTCGTGTTATTATATATTAAATGTATTACATCCTTTTATGTTAAATAATATTTCTATAAGTTAGCAACTTCACTAATAACAAAAGATAAAATAGAATAGATTTAATAATGTAATATTAATAACTAAATCTTGATAGTATTGCTAATAATAATAAAGGAGAAAAATACCATTGTAATAAATAGAATGACTTCTTATACGATGTATAACATTCTATAGCAAAATACACTTAATGTTAAGAAGTACGATGATAAGGGTTAATAAAGTACAGTCAATTTCACAACTTTTTCTTTCACTAAAATGGTAAAAAGCAATTACTATACCTTTCCCAATATGCAAGCTAATGGAAACAAACCATCAATTAGTACTTATGCTTGATCAAATACTTCGACTATTTCACAAAGCCTAGCCATTTATTACATAAATAATTATTTATTATGTTTTATGTTCACCACCAAAGACTATATATACTTGATATTATTTATCATTAATAACAGCATTTAAGTATTTTTTAAAAATATAAAACCATAATTTATCTTTGGTAGTGAAATGAACATTTGCCTATTGCATAACATGCAGCAAGCAGTATTTGTGATTATTTCCTTATACAAGCAGTAACACAAGGTATGTTTGTATATTAATATAAACATTAGATAATCTTAAAAAAATATTTTATAATAATATTGTCACTAAAATATGCGTTTAGTCTCATTTCAACTAAGATTCTAACTTAAAACTTTTTAATTTAAATATAATTGTAACAAAATTGTTGAACTAATTGTATGTTATGATACTTTTAATATAATGGATATTTAAGTGGTTAATATCTATTTATATTAAATATACAATAAATCTTTGAATATGTGTTAAATAACTTTTTAAAAACACCGAATAAAATTATAATAAATATGTGTAGAGAAAGTATATAAACTTTAATAAGAAAAAAAGAACAATGATTCCAAACACAATATCTAAAATATTATTAGGCCTATAAAAATATAAAAGGGCTAAAAAGCTTTACATGCACATAAAGAGAATTTCCTATATACATCTATTGCAGAATAAAATAAGAAATAGTGGTTTCGATATTATTTTGAAAATCACATATATATATGTGTGTGTATATATATGTATATATATACACACACACGCGCGCGCGCGCATATATATACACATTTTTTTGATAAATTATTGTCACAACATTTAAAAATACATATAATAGTGCTATCTCAGTAGTTAAATATTTTTATAAAATTATTCTTCTTATAAGTATTTGTGTTATTCATTAACATATTGCGAACACACAGTATATCCACAACAGTTTAGAAACAATGAAAAATATCTTTGTGTGTGTAATAGATGAAGTATTGTCATGACAACGTTCCAAAAATATCTATTGTATCCAAAAATGAATGAAACTGTATTATATGTGAATCGTCTGTGTTGTAAATGACTCTGTACATATAAGTATGCAACGAAAATTTAAAGTAAAATGTATCATGAAATAATGAAAATAATTGTGTTTGTGGAAATAAGCAATATTATATATCCATTAAATTGAGTATGTGTATTGTACCTACAGTTTAATTTTAATTACTAACATTATAATGTACAGTCACTAAAAAAAAAAGACAGTATCTAATAATGCTCAAGGCAGAAAAGTTACACACTGGAATACTTCAACTCACCCTCTTCAATTACAATTATCCACATTTCATATATATACAAGATTTTCTCTTAATTTTTGTACCACCAAGAAAAAAAGGAGACAGCAAAGTTTTCAGGCTTTTTATTCGTAAAAGTAAATATTATACCTCGAAATTCACAACTAAAAATATCTATATTCACATTCAAACTCATCAGAAGAGACATACATATACTACAGATTTGCACAGAAGTATTGAACTATACTATTCAGTGAAAAATCCAACAGAAGAAACTTCAAATTTTTTTGGACAAATTTATCGTCAATTACTTACTAAATGGATATATTTTAATTATTAATAACAATATAAATTCATGACATATAAGGAAAAAACTCCATCGCTGCTCAAAACTATAATGTCACATTAATAACACATTTTATCAATAGTAATAGAAATTGATCTCTTCATGATGAGTGCAGGATTTATATTATAAAGTGATTTATTATATATCTATACAGACTACATTTAAAATGCAAACAAATATAACGATAGAATTCGATGTACATTAATTAAACAATTAGATTATTGATGAATGCTATTATATACGAAGCTTTAATGTTATACTAATTGTCATTAACTAATATAATAATTATGTCCTATAATTATATTATTTATTTCTTTTTTTTTTTTTAAGCATAAGTTAATACAAGATTCATAAATAGTTTGATAAATTTGTCCAGTTCTGAAAGTAATATGTTCTATAATACACGAAATGTAAACGAATGCACTCAAGACAGAGAAAGAGCTACCTGGTCAACTTTGAGTATTTCACAGATGAAATTAGTAATCATCGAGGTCAACATCATCAAGAGGCTCATCAGCCTGCAGTGACTGGAAATCAACTTTGTAGCGGAGGATTCCTATGCATCAAGATATACTCCATAATTAAAACTCATATTTTTAACTTTTTTTTAATACCATTTACTTTTCATACATATGAATTTATATCTTGACAAAGACCATGTTTTAAAATTTTATACCACTTTTGTTTGTTTGTAATAAAGATACGCAATGAACGTTTCATTAACAGAGGAACAACAATGAGGAAATTCTCAAGACTCAATCACATTTTAGGAATGTATTGAAAGGTTTGTTATATATACACAAACATTAAACTTATATCCTTTGCTCTTACTGATTAGCTAATCAAAGTGGAATCAGCCGCTTTTCTGTTAGTATACTTTGAGTGGATGAATACAAATTATTACTTCATAAGTATATTACTTTCAGTCGAGTCAAAGTTAATAGCCACAAAAACAAATGAAAGAAGGAAACTTACCTCCAATGCCGCCAAAGCCTCTTACAAATTGAGAGCCTTCTTGAGATTTATCTGTAATAATTTCCAAAGTGGCACCGAAACTCTTGTAGTTGTTTGCTAACCACTCAAGTAAAGGCTGACATTCTACAAGTTCCAATTCTACTCCGCTCTAAACACAACAAAAAAGTATTCTATATTAATTAGTTGCGTTTATTTAATTAATATTATTAATCAAATGGTTAAAATTGTTTAATTTACCTCTTTGTCAGTAAAATGAGTTTTATCTTTTTCCTGTTCTGGTGTTAGGTGTAAAACCTTCTCTTCTGCATTTGTATGGTTCTTTAAAACGTACCGCTGAATATCTAAATTCTCCCAACAAATGAGAGTCTCTACACTGCCTAACTCTAATGCTCTTAATGTATCTTCTACGCCGAAACAATATTTCCCTGTATCTTGTGAGATTTCGTCGAAATAACGGCCTAGATAAAGTAATATAAGATAGTCCTCAGTTTTAAAATGAATTAATAATTTTGTCTTCTACGCGTTTATATTTAAAAAGTATCTTTAGAGTATGTATACTAACCAATTAATTTTTTTTCCTGAATAAACTTTACATTTTGCAAAGATTCAGCAGCCAACTCAATAGCTTGATTAAAACCATTCTCTCCACCATATGAAACATCTACTAACTTTATAACCTTTGCCTGCAATCTCTAAAATAATAAAAATATGCAAACATACTTTTACAAGTTTGATTATATATACGTATATTTATAATATCAATTTACATGAACTTACTGGATCAAACATGTCCGATTGACTAAGTTCTGTTTTAAAGTCTGCACTACCTGCTAATATTAAACCAGCAATATTAGGTTTATCATTAGTAATATATAATTGGGTAGCTACTTCTGCAACTTTTCGAACGTAATTATGCCGCTTTTCCATACGCAACCGAGCAAAACGAAGCGCAGACTGTCCACCTCTACCTGGAATTAGATTTTCAATAAATAAAGTATACTGTTTTTTTTTTGTTCATTAAATATCGTACTAATTATTTACATACCATGCTTTTTTGGAAGATCTACTGTAAATTTATGTAAAACCTCACGGGTATTTCCTTGCAGCGTGCCAAACAATGCTCCATTACCATCCATGACGATAAAACCAAATTTATTATCATCAGCAAGCAATGCTGTAAGTGCTTCAGTGTGAAACTAAAATACCCCAAGATATGTTGAAATTTATTTTCTTTGACTGAATTAACAGATATTTTCTTACTAAATTACAAAAATGTAAACTACCTTGTTATCACAAAGATAAAGTGAAGTATTAATAGGTTTAAAGGGTTCAAAATCAATGTTAACTTTCTTTTCTTTTCCTTCTTCTGTTACAATGGTACCACAATATATTACCAGGCCATTTGGAGGCACTAAAAAAAATAATAATGTGTAATTTATATTATTGAAGTATATAACATGCATGAATATATGCACTTGGTATCACACTATACTTTATATAATATTCATAATAAGAACTCATTCAGGAATAGTTGTCCTTAAATGTAACAGGATAAATTAATAAACACATTTATATGATATAAATAACAAAATTACAAAAAATTCCAATAATCTATTCAAATTACCTTTCGTATATAATTTTAGCCTATGTTGTACGGATGTGATAGCACCCAAAACAGATAGTCTATTTACACGAGATTTAATATTTGATGCTGTCCCAAACTCATCTGCTAACATTTTGCTTACTCTCGATATCTGATCTTTTGGAGGGATAATTAACGAAATCATACTAGTCCCATTCCTGCAAAAGAAGATATTCCATGCATGACAAGTATATATCATAAACAATGCTATATTATAAAACAATCTGTTTCTATGTGAGGTTGTATTAGCGTTATATTAATAAAACTTTTTTTTTTTTAATGTAATAAAAAATTCCGTGATAAAACATCGAATAACTACGATATATATTTCTCGAAATTTCGAGTACCTCGAAAATTTTTCCTGTAAAATCACGTGAAACTCATTTTCCCAGTAAGAACGAAAAGACCGTTACTTCTTACTTACCACATGCTCTTTAAAGCATATGTGCAAATAGAAAATCGAACAGCTGATAAGAAAAGGCGCGGCAATATTAATTTCGACCTACTTACCCCCTGGCCATTTCGAGACTTTTTATAAGTTTCTTGATTTTCCAGATTTCGACATTGCGGTCGGCGGAAGTTTCTTCGTTGGACATCGCTGAGCGTTGTGTCGCGTGGTCGCGGCTTACAGGTTCGAACTAAATTAATCGTTTATTACCAACGGGACGAAGCCTGGAAAGGTGGTCCACGTCGACGTGAAAGCCGGATCTAGTAATTTTTCTCTGAAATGAATGATCAATCCGTTTATCGATGAATCTGCTTCGATCCAGTTTATACCGGATTATGTCAGAAAGAACGTGTTCGACAAAGAATTACTGTTCTATCGGTGAAAACGACAAACCATCGTTTACCACACTTTTCACTCACTCTGAGATCGGTATGTTGATGTTTTGCCACAAGTGTTAACGTTTTAAAAGCGATACTTGTGACAGAGCGGGTACCACGCGAAAGTGAACCTCGGAATGCACACGTCGGCCATGCGATGGCACAGCGAAACGTCAGTACTTCGGTGGACGTACTGTACGGTACAAAATGGGAAGCAAAAAGACTGAAGAGTTGGTGCGCGAGCAGCGCCTCGAGGCCGTTTGTCGTATTCAGGCGCAGCCGCATTTGCATCCCTTCTCTGCCGATACATACTATATCGTTTAATGCTTCGTCCGCAGTGACAAATTTACTCTTAGTCTCATCATTCTTTTCCATTTATTTTGCAATTTTCACGATAAAATGTATAATAACTGATTTAACAGTTATTAATTTATATACTTCGATACGAATCATAGGAAATGGTGCATAGAAAAGATTCCAACACGAAATTGTAAATACATTATGTAAACAGAAGTTTATCTTAGGAAAAGCATTTTGATTAATTTAAGTCTTCGATGTGCATGAAATATTGAAAATTTCGTTTATTTTACATTTTAATATTGACGTCAACATGTATGGATAAATTTCGCCCATTATTATCTATGAACATTATGATTTGAAAATATTCATACTGTTTACTAACATTTTCGGTTATAGATGATTTTAGTTGCTATTCTATTCGCCATGAACAATAAATAGCTAATTTATCAAATCTTACTTACCCTTGTAAATAATATTTGTAAATAATAATAATTTTATTGTAGGAATAATATCTGTTGCAATGTTTAGAAGAAAATAATACTTAATGAATATTCATATCAATAATTATTGGAAAATAAAAGTACGGCCGTAAAATAATTAAACATTGCCGATCTTGACTATCTTTGGTATATATATATATATATATATACCTATATTTGGTATATATATATACATATATTTTTAAATACCCTTTGAAACATCAATGTTATACAAATATACTCACGTTCTTGATAGGATAAAATATTTCTTTACAATGAGATTACGAACTTACCATAAATATATAGAGTATGTAAAATCAACTGGAATCTGCATTGTTGTGGTTGGGTTAGTTTTATTTATTGGATTTTTTTCAGAAATCATTAATGTAATGATATATCAATATTATATATTAATGTATCATTAATTTAATGATATATTAATATTATATATTAATATTTGAGTGATTTATATTTTTTATGTAGGGGTTGTTGGTTTTTGTACCAATTAAGGCAAATATCACACATCTTACAATCCTCTGTACCTACCAATGTTCTGAGCAAGGACCAACCACATACTCGATATATTTATATTGATGACCCTCGATTCAAAGGTATTTATCATTAGCTTGTAATGATTTATTAAGCTCCAAATATTTATTAGCTCTGTTCTTATGATTTCAGATGTTCTCATGTTAAGGAAAGTTGAAAATTTACAATCGTCAGTACCAGCAGAATCATTTTCATTTGCTCATATCATAATGAAATGGTGGAAGTCATTAACTCGTAATGTGGCATATAGACTATTACATATTGCACAAAGTGGCAATGACAGAGAACGTTTAAAAGCTCTCAATACTCTTAATTCTTTAAAGCATTTGAAAGGTATTCTTTTTAGCTATTATTAATCTTCATACAAACAGTCTTTAATTAAATGCTTTTAATTAAAAATTATAGACTGGCACTATCGGCATATTGCACAAATGTTGGATGCTAAAACTGCAGTGTCTCTTGCAAGAATGCCAAATGTTGATTCAAGATTTTTTTTACAGACACCATATCATCATGTACAATATAATTTACAGGCATGTATAACAATATATTTATTGTAATTACGTTTATTTAACAGATATATTTGATGAGAGATTGTATTTTTTTCAGGATATAATAGAAAAAGTATACCACTTGCTCCTTTACTTAAATACATTATGTGAAAATACACATCCCTGTCTTCTTCAATTTCTCAATAAAAACTTTAAGGATATACATTCTGTAAGTATATACTCATTGAAATTTTTAAATTTCTATTATATAAATTATTTTGTGCGCATTTTAATTATTTGCAAAGTATGAAAACAGGACAGTCTGATACTTGATCACGATTTAACAAACTTGGGGCTGGCTATAGCACCAGCCATAGTATGGGATCAAGAATTATTACAGAATTGTGTTCAAGCGCTATGCCATCATTCTTGCCTTGAGCCATATAGTAAAGGTAAAGTAAAAATCTAACAGTTTAAAACATTTTTATCTAATCTTTCCTACTTTTCAGATATTATTGATGCTGGTGGTCTTCCATTATTAATGATAATAAAGAAAATTTTCAATGACGATATTAACATATGTATATTACTTGCGAAAATAATTTCCAATATTTCACTTCATTCAATGTATTTGCAAGATATTTTTCAGTCAGGTATATATTAAGTAGATTCCAATTTTGTCTCCTTATTTTGTTCCTTAAAATATTGTATATTATTCATGGTTTCGGTTAAAGGTTGGATTGGTACATTGGTGGAATGGGCTCAAAATAGTGATATAAGATTGGCAGCAGCAGCTAGTCGTGCATTGGCAAATTTAGATATGGATGAGAATAATAAATATCCAAGACGTATTTATCTTCTTCATCCTTTGCACAAAACTGTAGCAAACACGAAGTTAGATGTCATTTTCTTACATGGACTACTTGGTGGAGTATTTATAACGTGGAGGCAAAGAGATCCAGATACATCTGAAGTTGGAGTTGTAGGTTTGTTTGTATTATAAATAATACAAAATAACTCGTACAAAATAACCTATCGTTGCTAACTAATAATTTTACAACAGCACGATCAGATAGAAAGATATACCCTTATATTGTTCCTAAACAGACCTCGTATCTCTACTAAATATAATTATTCACATTAATTATATAAATTGTAGATCCCTGCATTATACAAGATGGAATCAATTTTTCAAATTTGGTAGATGATCAGTCACAAGATTTTTTGAGAGATTTAACTTCTGATTTGAGGAAACGTGAATGGGATAAAGTGGGGCATGATTTTGAAGTAATTCTAGACGATTGCCCGCAAAGTACGAATTCTAGAGGAAATGGACCATTTTTCTGCCAAGGGTATAATATTATTTTAAGTTATGTGTTTTGCTGAGAAATGATTCCATATTTAGGAATTTCCAATTTTAGAAATGATACGTGTATGAAGAAAATTTATCACGATAGACGACATAAGACGCAGTGTTGGCCTAAAGATTGGTTACCACAGGATATTCCATTTGTTCGAGTTATTGGAGTAAATTATGACACTAATTTGTCACTATGGACATCTTCGTGTCCAATAGATGACAAAAAGTAAATAACATTATTAATGTTGCTATTTCATCCAATTATTCAAAATTTGTAATTTATTTGTATTGTTTGTTCATTTGAAGCACTATGGGCAAAAGAAGTAAAGAATATATAAAAAAATTATTAATTGCCGGTGTTGGAAAACGACCAACAGTTTGGGTTTGTCATTCAATGGGTGGTTTATTAGTGAAAAAAATGCTTGTGGATGGTTAGGATCGTTTTCATATTTCAGTATAAAATATTAATATCGTTTTCATATAAATTTATATATTTATATATGCAACTATTCTTTTTATAGAATGGAGGAATGGTGATGAAAATAATATATGTAAAAATACACGTGGTATAGTATTTTATAGTACTCCACATCGTGGTTCCCGCGTGGCAGCATTAAAGCAAGCAACACAAATGGTACTATGGCCATCGATCGAAGTACAGGAACTTCGTGAAGGTATATTAAAATTGTATTATGATGTTAGTTTAAAAATATTTTAGATATATTTATAAACAATGTGATTTATGTTCAGAGTCGCCGCAATTATTAAAATTACATAACGAATTCCTCGATATGTTGAAAGATTATCCCATAGAGATTATTAGTTTTAGTGAAACTAAATCTACCCATGTAACACCATTAAATGTTCCATTTCAATTTGTTACTTCTAATTCAGCAGGTACGTATACAATGAAAATTATTCTATATAATATTATTGAACTTTTAACAAAAATTCTAATGCTTATACGTAGATCCTGGAGTAGGTGAATTCTATGAAATTGCTCAAGATCATTTATCTATATGTAAACCAGCTAGCAGGTAGTAATTCAGATTTTTTATTTCGTATCTGTTAAAAGTAGGAAATTTTAATTATATATTATTTATTTTATAGACATTCCTTCTTATATCAAAAACTTTTGAGCGTTTTGAAATGTCACATAACTCATGAGAAAACAACTGTTTCTCCAATTGCGGAATTGTTGGCATTGCCAAATAAATTACTGTAAATCTGTATATATTTCTATGTTTATATAAGTTTATGAACAAATGGTACAGATATATCTTATTACTATCAAAAACTTTATTTTTGTATATACGAATCAATATTAATTACGCTAGAAGAAAAGGAAACAAATAAGGATAACAAATTCGTCTTTCTCTTTTTTAATCATAAAAAATATCAAGTATTTTTTCTCAAATACTTATTTAACATCACTGATTATTTATTTCTTTGACTAGAATGAACAATAAAATTTTTTGTAATAAAAATCAATAAACTAATGATAAAAAATTATTGAATTGTTTTATAAGAATTTCCTGGAGTCGAACGTGAGATGTTAATTGATCGATATAAGGTAACATTATAGTTTGTTATACATAAAACTGCAGTAAATTTTAAACATACGAACAAAACATTGTAAAATCCAGTATAAGGCACTGAATAAATTAAATGAAAGCAGAGTTGATAGAAATTTTACTTTATTACCGTAAAATTTAGAAATTTGTATCGTAATCAGGATGATGACGACTTGATAAATTCGTTGTACTATCGTAACCGCCATATTTACTGCTAGTATGAGACCCGTTGTAATAATAACCGTTCCACTGCGATCTCCAACTATCGTACATGTTATATTTCTTATTGTCTTGAAAAGATTTTTCGACAAGAATCTAGAAATTAATAAAATATTTATATAATTATATTTAATAAATATTTACAGAATTATTTGTTACAAATGATTTCAAAAGGGATATAAGTATTTTAAAATTCTACCTTGTTGGAGGTCGATTCGAAAGACTTGTCATTCCAAGAAACGTCTGGGTCAGTCCAAATCGTATGTACCGGCTTTGAGTAATCACTAGATCTATGAGCTGTAATATTCTTTGCTACTTCTTCTTCGTAAATTGTAGATATAGATGGTTTCAATTTCGAAGCATTATGACGATTTATTAACTAAAGATTAAATATATCGTAATGAATATTAATTTTACATTAAAATTAGTGTTTCTTCTTCTGATTTAATACTTACCACAGAGACACCAAATATGATGATA
Source organism: Bombus bifarius (assembly GCF_011952205.1). Taxonomy (NCBI): domain Eukaryota; kingdom Metazoa; phylum Arthropoda; class Insecta; order Hymenoptera; family Apidae; genus Bombus; species Bombus bifarius. The sequence goes on along the minus strand of NW_022884505.1, from coordinate 5,358,737 downwards.
AAGACCAATCCACCAACACCAATTACGATTACAGCAATTGCCCATTGTGGAACTAACCTATCGTCTTCTTCAGTGTATTGGGGAGTTGTCACTTTAGGTATCACTGAAAGGGTATTATTTTTAAACAAAAAGTCAAGATGCCAATTTTATGAAATAAATACTTTATCAATAACACATAACATACCTACAAAATCCGTATATTTCGGATCGATTGTAAACGATCCAAGCTTGATCGAACTCTTCGTTTTAGTTTCGTTCCACCTGTTTGCGTTATAAGTCCGTAACGAATCGTGGAAAATAACTTTCAATTCCTGCGTATTAACATTTTGCTCCAAGTTGGCCAATTCAACAAAATAATCTACCAAAATACTACCCTCGCTAAAATTTATAAATTTCCTCATGAAATAAATAAATCAGCTTTTCATCAATTTTGACAAATTTTATCTGTATTATTACCTGAATGAATCGATTCTTATCTTTTTATACCATTTTGCTAGGACAGCAGATTTTGAGAATATGAAGTTCATCTGTTAAAAGATAAAAAGAAATGTTATTGAACATTATGTTTATAAAATAAACGCTTTCCACCAATTTAATACATATATGAATAGTACATATACGAATACCTCTCGCTCAATTTCACTGGCGAGTTTCTGCCATTCTTGAGTATTTCGATCAAGTAATTCCGGTACCCAGCTTGTATTACCAATTATCTTTATAGTTCCAGCGACTTCGCAATCTTGCTCACAAATTCCTGGTGTGGTTGGTCGAGGCGTTGTCGTCGTAGTCGACGTTGTCGTAGTGCTCGACGTTGCTTCGGTTATCGGGATTAGTGACGCAGACGAAATCGTTGCGGTTCGAGCAGCTTCCAGTATCTTTTCTATCGAGATCGGAGTAGTGGACGAACTAGGCCAGCCGGTAAATTCTGTGGTAACTCTGCAAAAGTTACAAAAGAAAATTTAATATCAACACGATTTAATCTCAATTTCAATTTATATTTGACTTTCAAATTTGATTCCTTAAAAGAAACTTTAAATTTGATCTGCAACTTTGCGTTGAAACAATAATTCAGTTTACAGGACTCACCTGATCGGCCATCCTCTGTGTATTTTCGGCGTAACCGTGCCAGGTCCTTCACCTCGAGGACTGGGTGGCGTGGTGATTTTATTAATTGCTTTCCGTCCGCCAGGCCTGCTAGGAAACACGAGTTTCAAACCAGCGGATTTCTTCGTTGTGGACGAAGTAGATTCTGTTGTCACAGAAACATTGGATTCGGTAAAATTCTCAGTATGAACGTCTCCCGGCTCTGAAATAAGATTCTTCCTCTTCTGTTCGTAATCACGTGGCAACAAGGAAGAAATGTCAACTTTGGATTTAGCGAACAAATCCTGAATCGTTTTCTCAGCTGGTGATTTCTCTGACGAAACGCCTATACTTTTCGCTGTTGTCGTCATTGTTGTCGTGTCATCCTCGTTTCTCTTTTTGTTATAATCCGCTGGTAACAACGACGATATATCGACCTTAGATTTCGCCAGGATATCCTTCAACAGGGAGCTTTCTGTAACAGTCGAGTCCTCTTTCTTCAATTTGTATCCGGGTGGTAAGAAGGCACTTATGTCTTGAACAATCACGTTGGTTTTAGGTTTTTTCGCCATGGCAATGGATGCAGTTGACGCGAGTTGAGTCGTGGTTGGTTCTGCTGTTGTGCTAGTTGTGCTCTTTGTCGGCCATCTAAAGATCATTAATCATACTCTGTGTTACTCTACATTGTATATTTATCTCTATTAAATTGACAATCAGAACTAACTGCGACATTTATAGTCATACAAATATCATATAAGTCAAGTCATATAAATCTTTATACGCTTAAAAAAACGCTATAAAAATATTAACTTAAAATGAAGCGAAGAAATACTCGTGTATTTATAAAAACTGCATATTCATTTACGAAACTACATCAAATTCCTAAACAAATTGAAACGAATATCCTAAACTATCACCAACCTGAATCCAGTCTTGGAAAGCGTCGACACCGTCGACGAACTCCTCGTAACGTAATCACGCGGTAACAACCCTTCCAAACTATCGAGCGTCGTTTCGATCTTCGGCTTCGGCGTAGCATGATCGTTTCTCTTATCGTTGTATCTTCGCGGCACAAACTTGCTAATGATCGGCGTCTTAGCGGTAGTAGTATACCTTCTGCGATTATTCCTGTCTCTTTCGTTCAAAACGTCCAACTGAAGGGAATTGCCGGCAGTTCGGAAGCCACCGGCGAGAAAACCGCTGGACAATTCCGACTGTACTCTGTCCAATTTATCGATAATGCTTTCCGTGGACTCTGGAGGTGGCGAAGTTTTCTTCTCGCTGCTATGGCCGATCGGTTCGATACGATCTATTACAGGAAACGGCAAGAATCGAGCGCCAGATATGCTACGACTCGTTTGAACTGAAGCTAATATTCGAGACGTATCCTCGGTTGTTATCGCTGTCACGGGTTGTTCCGTGATTACCATAGAAGTGGAAGAGGGTGGTGCGGCAACTTGTTCGGTAGTAGTCGGGGAGGATGTGGTTGGAACGGAAATCGTGCCATTGACGACGCTTTTCGTCGTTACTACCGACACTATGGCTCCTCCGATCAAGATGGAACTATCAGCGGAGGAATTTATTCTCGACTCTGGTGGTCCGAGAAAAGCAAAAGTTTTGTCGCTACCTTCCATCGAGGAACCCTCCTCGTTGTTGGTCGTTGAAATTGGCGTGTCTAGATCCTTTTCTTCGAACAGGTCGGACGAAGAATCGTTTACGTTCGCAACGTGGTGAGAATCGAAATATTCTTCCTCTTCCTCTGACGTATCATAGTCGTTGTCCTGTGGTTTCTTCCCATCTTCTTCTTCTTCTTCTTCTTCTTCATCTTCTTCTCCTCCTTTTTGTTCTCCGTGTTCCTCCGGCTCCGCTTCTTCTTCCTCTGCATCCGAATAGTCGCGAGCGTGTTCGTCCTCTGCAAAATTTCAAAAATCTTGTTTTTACAGACAACATGATCGGTGGTCTCGTTTCTTTCTGTCTACGCACGGGACTTTCTTTGCCAGGTGACGAAAGGAGCTTACATAACGTAGAACTCGTCTACAAAGATCATAATTATTTGATACTGTGGCGCTATATCACGAAAGAAGGTAGCTTAAAAGGTGGCTGCGCCTTGATTTTGCGTTACGATGGCAGATAATCGATTTCCTATGGTCCTCCGAATCGCTATTTGGAAGTTATATAATTTAATCAAGTCGATTTCTATTAAAGTTTATACATAATCATGTTCCAGCCAGAGTCTTTCCACGTTAAATCGAGGATCGTGTCGCGTAAAGGTTCGTGTTAGGAAATTACTAATTTTTGGAATTTCATTCGTATCACATTTTACACAATTATACGATCTACGCGAAAAGTAAAGTACATTTCGAGTAGTCGAGAATTCTTAACTTCGTTCAATGAGAAATGTCCGTCAACGCTCTTTCGTGGCATTTCTTTGCACGTAGGGGAACTTTAAAAGGATTAGAATTAAGGAAAGTATATAACAAAGCACGCTGCTTATTACGTTTGGTCTATCAAAGAATATTTGTCAGACTAATTGTAAGTAAGAGCGAACGCAAAGAAAGAACGCAACAGTGTTGCGAAATTTGAATCGTTTTCAAGCTCTTAATAGTTATTAAAATTTGAGGATTATACGTGTTAATAACTTTTAAATTTGAGCTTCAAAATTTGAGTAATTTTCAAATTATCTTACCTGCGGCTCGGTATCGCGACCGATTGGGACTCGAGTAATCATCGTTATAGTAATTGTACGTGTCGTACTGACTCGTCGAAGGGTCTTCCACATAATCTTCGTCTCTGGACATGTCTTCCGTTTGAGCGGTTAACTCTGACGGAGCTCTTTCGTACTTTGCGTTAGTGGAATCGGTGATTTTAGGAAGCTTCAAAGTTTCATGTTCCGTTTTTGGGTCGGTTTCAACTTCGTACTCGTCTTCGTAAACTTCCTCGTCTACTTCCTCTTCGTGATTGTTTTTCTTTCCAATCGTTTTTGATGTCTCCATGACATTGTTTTCGTCCAAGGAGCGTAATAGCGTGTCCGCTGGATTATTGACAGGAGATGCATTCTTGTCCTGTTGTTCGTACACCGAATTCGTTGGTATCAGACGCGATAATTTGTCCCACGATTCGGCCGATCCTTGAAAGGAAATTGGTTGATTCGGTGTGAGATTTCATGAATTCCATTCGAATTTTCTGCATAAATACTTGCGAAAGAAAGAAATATTCAATTACTTTCTGCAAGGACGAATTTCATTATAAAAATAAAATACATCGGTATTCGATAGATAATAAATATCAAGGAAGACGAATTTCAGTAATGAAAAGAGTAATTTTAAAATAAATATACCTAATAACTTAAAGACAAGTGGCAACCTTTAGATATAAAATCTAGTGTACTGCATACGATAGCAAAAATAAAGTTGTGATTTAGAAAACAAACCAAACGAATCGAACGAATGAAAATCGGAACACCGAAAATGAAAAGTGGGTGTGCTCGATTCGCATAATCATGTATAGATCATAGTTGCTCTTTCACGGACTTAACTAGCACGTTCCGTGAGAAACTGTCCGGATCGTTTCCGAAAGAAAGCGAAGACGCTTTCCAGCATTGTTTCTTCGCGTTTTGTAATGTCCTTTGCATCGAGAAACAGTCCACTTTATTTTCTCGACTAGTCGCGGAAAACTCGACTCCAAACTTCCTGCCGCACTACGTTATTAAATAACCATTTAAAGTTTCATGTTACAATTCTTGAATATGTAAGATATATGCTGTTACAATATCTTACGTAATTTGACTTCTACCGTAATTATTCTGCTTCGAAGACCACAGATTAACACAATTCTTACTTAATGTATGCTTATGCATAATATAAAGATCGTGAGCTTTCAATTTTTTTTTCTTTTTTTAATGAGTAAAGATAGAAGATCGAAGAGGATTCAATATATCGAGGCACGATACAATGAAATAGGATTAATTAATTTTTAACGTACGCAATTGTAAATGCGCGTAATTAATATTCGTACAATAATTTACTTATTGGGATATCTCTCACAAAAGTTTAATCCAAGTTCTTTGAAAATCAACGAATCTATTAGCATCGATTATCATCGCATTGTAGTTAATACGACGATATATGTTTACGTTCGATTTCTCCTGACTTTCGATTGGTAGAAATGTTTTCCGCTTTTATCTCAAAGGGAATCGAAGTTAATTTCTATTCAAAACAGGGCAATAATCCGCACGATTCTCTCGCACGAGACCTTAGCTACATCGATGTTCTCCTTTTTCTAGCTTTCGATTAGAAAAAGTACGCTCTACTTTCGTATTTCACGATGACGAAACTTCTTCTATCCGAAATAACTTACGAATAAAGATACATTAGATAAATAAACTATGAAATTAAATAAATTAGACGATTGCAGGATCTTCGACCTATTACCGATACTTCGATCGCTAAAGATTCGTTGCATCTTACGCAATAAACACCATGATATGCTATTGTAAGCAAACAATAAGGAAACGATTTCCTCCATTTGAATTCACGAACAACTTCGTAAAGCAATTCGACTTTCCGAGTTGAAAGAAATGCAACGTGTTAAATATATTTGCATATCCTGTAATTTTTTACAGCTTTCGTGCAAAAAAGGAGCTCTACTCTGGTCTAGTTTCTCCTCGTTTTATTAGCAACGTTAGTTCCGCTATTTATTCTCGTAGTAGGTACCGCTGAACTCCAAAGTACCATTCCCTTTTTGGAACAGGATACGCCGAAATTAATACTTACGCTATTCAATGATCCTACCGTTGTTTTTCATTCACAAATCCTTTCATACTACAAAATAAATAATAATAAAATAAAAATCCCCCAAAATTAAAATTATCCTCCTATTAACATTCCTTCGTATATTTTCATATTTTTTACCGTCTTTTACACTGTAACTCCAGCTTGAATGTCAAACATCTTCTGCTTCGTCAAATAATATACCCATTATAGTATGCTCACTGTGTCTTTAAACCTCTGCTTAACACTCTATTCGTATCGCAAAATATATATTACGAGTGCATAAACTCGGTTTACGATGGTTTTGCCAAGCAGAGGCGAATAATATTTGCTAGAGAGAGTGGCTGAAATATTCCGAGTTCCAGCAACGCGGGATACTCTTGAAAAGGGTTGTATCAGTGGTAAATGTCGTAAGTGGAATAGTTCCGTGGGTGTGTCCGTGATGGAGTCGACGAGTCTCTAGGCCTTCGAAATCCGAGCGGGAATATAAATTAAGGCGTGGTTACGCTACTCGAATGCGTTAATTGCACTGGTTTTCTTACGATTCGTTTGTTGCCGTGTAATTTGATTTCTCAGCGCTAAATTCGCGCAAACACACGTGCCGTTTTAATTGCCGATTAACAAAGTTCACTTGCGCTTTTCGGGCTCAGGTCCTATCTGTAGTCTCGTGTTTCGTTTTAGGAGAGAAACTCTAGAAACGCAGAAACTATCTGAGAATGCGTTTTATCCTGCATTGTTGTTTATGTAATTTAATTGTTCGCCATGAATTCGGTCTGTCGAAATAATTTGAGTCACTTAAAAAGACATTGAACAATTTCTAAAGATCCAATTCCTATACTTTCGTTTGATTTATTTTTTACGAATTAAATAATAATTTGTCAAAATAAATAATTAAATACTGTTTACGATACCATTTACTTTAAGTACTTTAATCGGACACGCATATACTTATTTTGTATCATCGGTCTTTAATAATCGATGCGAGAATTGCAAGATACCCCGATCTATCTATTACCTCGATCAATAAGAATTTTATGTGAACATCGATCAAGATCGAACGACACAGTTTAGCGATCGCGTTTTCCGCCGCGCGTTATAAATTATCGAGCTATTAAAAGCATAACGCGCGAAAGCTTGCGGTAAGTGCTACGTGATTAACTGTCAATGGAAATACATTACTTCGCATCGTGTATCTAATTTCATGATAACGCGGCCTTTTTTGAACCGCACACCGTTGCAAACTGCAGAACGGACGTAAAATTATCCTCGTCGAAATTGAAAACTTATCTGTTTAAAAATGCAAATCGACTCTCAACTATTCATTCGTCGACATTCAACGCTATTCAAAATGATATACAACTAATTCAAATTTTCTGTAAAATGCGCGTGTAATCATAGTACAATTCATTGTAGATTCGTCATTCTCATTTAACGCAATTCTAAGTTATCGTGACTTACGTGATCAATGTTTTTCCGTATTTGTGTTCTTTTGCCGGAACTCGCTCATATGTCATACGGTTTCCGCCACTGATGCTGAACCGGAGTCGATATTCCCAGCTGTCTCGACCGGTTGTTGGCAAATTCATCGAACTATTGACGTAATTCGAAATCGCTTATATGGCCAATACCAGTTCGTATTTTCAGTGGAAGTTGTTTGATACTTTCACGATCGAGACAGCAGGAAGTGTTTGCTTGAATTCTAACGGGTGTACGTGCACGAAAGGAGCGAGAAGTCGCGCGTGCCAAGCTTAGGCAACGAAGTTGTATATGTATAAATAATAGGCCGAGTGCAACCGTTCTCCTTTCAATCGTCCTTCGACTTGATCGCGTCTACTCTCTGCTCGTACGTTCACACGAATTCTTAACTTGAGGTACTTGCCAAAGTATCGATCGCGTCTTTTTCTTCGTGCTACAAAATGTATTGCTACCTTATTGCTACTATTTACGTTACTTTTCCTAAACTTACTATTATTCAAACAGTACGTCGTTTAATGATATAGCGTTACCTTTCTGGGTAAAATAAATTTATTACGGCTCGTATTTTATTTTCGGCACTTTTTACGTGTCAGGTGAAATTTCCACGTTACAAGATTTATGAAATTCTCCAAGCTCGTTCGAGCATTTTCATGATTCGACTTTCTTCACAGTTCGATATGTCACATGTAATTTCTCCCACAGCTGCAGCATCATAAAATCATCAACTTTCATCGTAATTGCACGATACATGAATCAAAACCTTAACGATTTTATAAAAAATACTTTTATTGGAAGATATATATAGATATAGACCGATAGATTTTCGATCGTATTTTTCATTTCTTTATTAACCAATAACTAGTAGTACTATTCGCAATATGCAATTGCGATTGAGAGTAACCATGCAACTTTATTAATATTTCTTTCGTCGCAAATATTATAGATGCATACCTTAGCGACATTTTACCACGCCTTTATCCGTTCGTCTCGAATAAACGTATAAACGAGTGGTTTGACCTCGCACGATTTCAAACCGATTAAAACCGCCTTGCGCCCTCTCTCCCATCAGATAATGCATCTACATACAGGCGCGGGTCACAGAACTGCGTCTATCTGTGCGGCACGACGATATTTTGAAATAACACGTTCCATGCTTATTGTACCGTGACTTTCCTTATCCAACGCGAATGTAAAAGGCGAAAGATTCGCGTCTGCACGCAACGAAACGGTCACACGACCGTGCCATTTTCTGGCCTACAATTCTAGTGAAAACGAAGCCTAAACGAGAAACGCGCCTCGTCAAAGATTCGGCGCTCGATACGCACTTTCCTTAAGCGAACACACCGTTATTATAGCGCCACGCAATTAATGCAGATTCCTGATACGCGATGTTCCAGTTCTACCAACCGACTGTATACATGATTAATGGCGAACTTCATAGCCAGGTTGCTATTAATTCTCTCTTATTAACCTGTTTGTTTGTTTGCGGAAGTACATACAGCAAGTACTTTCTTCGCGATCGATATTTAAAAAACTTCGAATTCAGCGTTAACAAATTTCTAAATGTAGATTTTTGTTTTTATTTAAAGTCGCATTCAACTATCAGTGTTGTTAGCGATTACTTTTTGGTTAAAACAATGCACATGTTTTCTGCTAAGGGCTCTAGTACTCTAAGGTCCAGTGACTTCTGCTATCGACTCAAAGACACTGGTAGATACTGCAATTATCTCGGTACTTACCATAGAGATTACACGCAGAATGAATAACAATAAATTTTGTGAACGGTTGAGGTATTATCTATACGAAATATGTATGTGTGTATGTAGTTTTAGATGAATTCCGAATTACCAGAACCACGCTGAGATAAACAATACAACTACCACAGGGGTGGCGCGATTGAAAATTCGCCTGCCGGTCACGAATCATAGATCTGTTTCAATTACTAAATATTATAACCAGTACGACGCTTTAGGTATTTCATACATTTTTAGACATTATCTATACCTTGTATTTATCTACATCTGTGAAATTGTAACATTTGTAAGAATATATGCATAAATATCTGCAGTCTACCTCTAAGATTTAGGATGACCATGATGAACAGTTCGGAAGCAAGGTGCAAGAAAATGTACGATCGATATTGCTATGCATATTGGCAGAAACTTTCTCTAAAGAAGTTTCTTTTTCAAGGTTAATGACTCAACTGGGAAAGAAGGTAAATCAGTTGCCTTACTAATCTCGTAACATTATTTATAATATGGTAGAAATCGCGCTTTAATAATGTATTTTATACGTTGCTCGTCAATGGTATTGTGTCATTGATCTTTTCTGGGAAACTGAGATATTCGAGCACCAGGTTTCGTTCGTGTCTTGATCATCACGGGGTTACCCATTCCGATCTGATGATTAACATGATAAATCCAGTTACGTGATTTCAAAAAAATCTCATCTATTACGAGATCTGTGAGACGAGTATTATTTAAACTCGGTGAAAAGAGCGAGGTCACGAGATGCACGACGAAACCGTGTCGTATTTCATGGAAATCATTTACATGGAGACTATTCGTTCTTGCACGCCTACAACGCAAATATCGATACATTTGAGATCTAAATTTACTATTAATTCATGTCTGATCGATTAATATTTTTAACTAATCTTCAAAGCTGGAACAATGTTGCATGAAAACTAAATTGTTTTGTATGAAATGGTTATTCGGTTGGTGTTTACGTTTCTAAGTTCATTGATTTCTGTCTGTACGGCGTATTCCAGGATTGGAAATGAAGAAAGAGACGCGGGGAAACCCGTTCGCTGCAAACAGAACGGATCTTACCGGTGATTCGAATCATTATTTTTAGAATTCTAATTTGAATAACAAATTGATAATCGTTTCTTTTCATTTTTTCTATCATTAAAAAGGCGGGAATAAGCAAACGAAAGAAACGCAAACAATTTTACTGTCATTGAACATACTTTGCATTACAAATTAATGGAAATCTCTTACTTTTCAATCTGATTATTTTAATTCGTGATCCTACTAATATCAAGCAATTAACCCGTAGGGATATAGAACGAATCAAATGAGATTTATTTTAACGAAGTGTTGAAATTTTATTTTTTTTTTTTTTTTCATTTTAGCATCGAGTATGAATAAAGTTGTGCGTCTATAGATTTCGCGTTGATTGTTACTTCGATACTCTTCTTTATGGCTATTACACAATAAACGATAATTGAAATATTATATGCGTGGAATCACGTCGATTTTATCATTTGCCATAATTTTAAATTAGATGTATCCGTTTTAGGGAATCACGATAATCGTTCGGGCCGAAGCTGTTATTACAGGCAACAATGGAGTTTCAATTGCGTTATCGTGGTACGCGATTGTACGTAACACTCGTATAGAATTGCAGTTCTATTGTATTGCGTATTGTATCGCAATGTACCAGGTCACGAATTCAAACTATCTAGTATTGCACAGCGGTCATCCACCGTTTATCCTGTCCGCAGGTTTAAGGCCGGAGTGCATGAAGTGTATTGCGTTATTCCTAGTTATGATTCAAGAAAACTTGCGCGTACCATTCATGCGAACATCGCTATATCTTCAATCTATTCATCTTACTATTAAGCAACGAGTAAGACTTTGTTACGAAATTATTATGCTTTGCTTATTAAATAAAGTCACGACAATTACCAAAAGATAGTAACCTACGAAACATCGTCCATACTATCGCGATATTTGTTACGATAAAATTCAAGTCCTAATTTATGTGATTTTTTCATCCAATTTTCACCAATGCATTGATATTTGACAGGGACGATTAACTGAAAATTTTGCCGGTCGTCGAAACGACAAAGAATACGAATTAAGCGAGAAAGACTACCGTGCCCAGTGAATCGTGACAGTCATACATCGTCGACTCTGTGGATTACATAAATACCACCTACACATTCCACTGGTATTACGTTGTCAAAATCAAACGGGACCTCTCAGTGGTTTCTTGAACAAACTTCGAAGTCCATGGCAGCCCATAAATCACCCGGTAACAATATACTTCGAAGAATCCGAAGAAGCCCTTTGCAGTGCAGTAAAAATTCAACCGGACAACCTGGAATCCCATAAATCTCCCACGACGCATATGTCCACGAGGACGTTCGCATTTACTCTGTGTGCTTTATCCATGAAAGGATTGCGCGGATCTCAGCAGCGCGCCCTCTCGGTCGGAACGCGAAATAGGATCGTACACTCAAATTCGTCGCTTCGAAGGGGTACTTCTTGCGCGGGTATTTTCGGAAAAAACATACCTTGTTGACAGTTCGTTGGCACGAAGGCGTAGCCGAGAATTAGAAACGTCAGAATCATGTTGACGAAACGGTTATCGTTCGTTTTGTGTCTCGACATCCTCTCCTGGTCACTTGTTCACACCGCGCACTTTTTCGTATCGGCACGATTTCCAGGCAGTTCGCCCGACTGTCAGTGCAACACTGTCATCGTAACAACGCTGAAATTCGCCAACCTTTTTCGTCACGTTGTGTCTGTGCCCGTTGATTTATCGAGCAACGACGAGCGGACACATCCTCGCAGAAGAAAAGAGACGAGTTCGCGAGCACGGCGCGTTTGTCACTGGCCACGGGTAGAAAGCAAAATCCTACTTTCACTTGGTGGCTGCGAGCCTCGCGAGGCGGAGCTGGCACGTCGAGGCCATCGCGATCTTTCCCTCTCCTTTCTGTTCTGTGACTTCTCCTCTGCCTCTTTTCTCGTGTACACGTCTTTGTGACGATCAACGAGAGGGAGCCGATACTTAGAAAAACCGCGGAGACGGGTTTTAGGAAAAATTTGAGAACGTCCGGGTACGACCTTTCTTGTATCTTCGTGAAGGTCGCCAGTGAGGATCAACGATCTTTCGCAACGATTTTAGAACCGGGAGGCAGTGTTTTCGACGCCGAGCCGAGCCCCTCAAGTCGAGGCTCTTTTGCATCCTACGAATAAAAGAGATCCTTATAAAACGAATTATTTTGTTCTCTAGATAATCTTGATCTCTTTTCTTTCACGGATATAACGAGATTAGTGAAAAGATACAGTTTTTGAATAATCATTAATCACAAAGTTGCATTGATATTATTTTTCTGTTTATTATTATTATTATATATTTTTTGTAATTTTTCCATATTTTCATTAGCTAGAAAATAATGGAATCCTAATATCCGAATTCTATGTTTTATATTTTAGACGAATATGTTACATAAGGATCCTCTAGTTTCGTTAATGTTGTGTAACTTCAAAGTTACATATCTATATGTGCGTAGTCCGATAATTTTATCTATCTAGATTAAAGCAGAAAGCTGCAATCGATATACAATGTTCTTTCTAGAACTCTGATCATAGATGGTAGTAATTCTGTTCTACAATGTGGAATATTACACAGTCAGTTTATCGTACCAATCACTGCTAACTCTAAAAACATGTTAGTATCATGTTTTATCACACCATTTTAATTCGTCGTTGAAGAATTAAAAAGTCCTACATTTATCGGTATCTAATTCCAGAAACATTTTAACGTATTTCATGTGATACACATTGATGTCCGCCTATTATGCGTCTGATAAAGCCCAACTTTGCATGCAAGCTATATATAGCGTGTGTTTAGTATCCTTATTTCGGTTCCATCTATCGTTTTTTAGAGGCTGGAAAGAATGCAGCCGAAGAATGCCATAACACGGCCGCGTCCTTCGGTAGGACCTTCGTAAGCATTTTTTCGACGTCGATTTTATCCTGTCGGGATACGTTCGTTAACCCTTACCGGGTACAGGCGACCTTTGCGAATCGACGTATCGTCGATTCCGAACTGATCCACATCCGGCCAGAAACCAAACGGGCACGAAAGGAAAAAGACGAGCAAGGTCGGCACAGCCGGGGAAAGTATTATCATGACGCAACGAGATTGAAGATGATGTTCTATAATAGCTTCTAAATTACTACTTCAACGGCATAGGGGATTAGTATGCCTTCACGTGCTTTACGTCACGTATGGTTGGTTTTTGTATTATTTTTTAATTTCTTGTGATCGACTTCGTGCGATTATTCTAACGAGAAAAAGATCTTTTATTTCTCTCTCTCTCTCTCTCTCTCTCTCTCTCTCCCTCTTTCTTTTGAGCATGTAGCATGTTTAGGTGTGTATATGCAAGTATGTATATCGAATAAAATTACCGCATATATGTATATGTAAAATTCACATATGTGATAATGCTGCTATCTAAATAATTGTGCGAATTTGTACCGAGTAGTACAAGGTTATTGGTATTAATGTGATTCAAAGAATTTTATCCTCGATGCAATTGTAAGTGCGCGTTGCTTTGCTCAAATAATTGAAAGTCGTATGAAGTTTATATGAATAATAATTAAAATATAATAACTTTTGATATCTCGCACTATTCTCTCGATAATTCACAAGAAAGCTCTGTATTTTCTTCTAGAGGTGACTCAATCCCTACAATTTGCATTATCGTAGCAATAAAAAGTAAGTTTGTATTATGAATGATCTATACCACTTGCATACGAAGTTTCATGACTTTTTGAATTTCCAAATTAACCGTTTAAACGTTCACGTTTCTGGAATATTTATTTTTAAGAATTTTATATACAGATATCTTTTTGGCAAAAGGCTAACCACCTGTTTTATAGTTAAAAATTGAAAGAATGGCAAAAGGATCAGCAGGATTCTTGTATCACGATTCTGTGTAATAAAATGCTGCTCAAGTAACATATACACTATCCTGCGATATATATCAGTATTAGGATTTTCAACTATTATTTACAGTGAAAATACGAGAGAAGATTCGGTTACAAACTAGCCATCGTGTCAAGTTGCCAATTTGTATTCCTGTGGAGTTAGCAGGAAGTGCAACTTGGTCTCGATTGTAACGGTAACGACAAAAGATATACCGTATATAATCATGTACGGTATTTTATTTCGTGACAATGGTACGAATTTACGGAATAACGTACTTGTCTTGGAATTTCTTAGTCATTTGTGAAAATGAGAAAATTTCGATCGTACACATAACCAAAACTCCTGAAAATTTTTTTTGATCGATAAAGCTTTGTTTATAAAATTAAAGATCGCAAAGATCATATCCAGAGATTTTTTCGTTGACTTAAGTTTTATATCTGAAAGATAAAAAATAATTTACGTAAAAGACGAATGGCATGAGAGCATACCTTTCTCAATAGATGCAGGCATTGAAGTCATTGTCCTATACTGGCATTCAAATCACCTCTAATCTATCTGATATAACTGCGGTATTGAAACTATATGTACATGATTAGTTATAAGTGGTCTAGATATTATATTTGATAAATTAAAAATGTAATAAGAAGAAATTAAATAAATTTTATTATATTTCGTGATATTTGAAACAGTCATGTAATTGAAAAAGTAAAATCGCTCCCTTTTTATAATGTTACAATATGCACAAATTTTATTATATTTGTTCTATGTACAAGATTTATATTGTAACATTATATTATTACATAATCGTGTAAATTATTAACTTTTGAGATAAAAATAAAAAATTAAACAATTGTTCGATAAAAAATAAAACACATTAACTATGGTGGCTTTTTGATCTTCGATTATTATTGTTCTTTTTTTGTCTGTGTATACAAGTCTGTAATGAAATATTATAAAATATTAGAAATAAAACGTAAATAATTCAATAGATCGTTGGGAGATGTAAATGCTTCTCATCGCAATTTTTATGAATTGTTTATTGAAGAAAATATATTTTCCTAATATCTTTTTCATGAGATTAGGAATTCCGTACCGTAAAAATGCCACATAAATAAATGGTAAATAATTGTGATTGTAAACATCTAAAATTTTTTGTATTTATAAGATTCATTATGATTTCTTTAAAATAAATGTTTTTAAATATTGAGAATATTTCGTAAGATACTTACGTTTCACATGATGCAATAGAGCTGCATAAGAAAAGTAATTCGAACAATGAAAATATAATTTCCGAATTATATTCCATCATAAAATTACTATGTATGATTGTCGTATGTTACAAATTTTTTTTTTGTTTTAGATATAATTATCAACACTTTTTTAAGCTATTATATTTTAACATCGGTTTATAGAAATTCACTGCGCATGATTTTAAACTAGTCGTGAATGCAATAAACACTGGTTATTATAATTTTCATGTAATTTTCATACAAAATATTCGTAATGGGGTGGTTATCTAATAAACCTAGATAAAATATGTATAAAATTCGCACTTTATGATATTATTATGTAATATTACTAATTCTTTCATTAACTAGCGTCTACTTTAACGTAATCCAACAAATAATATGATATGATATGCTTACACTATGGCATCTTTACAGTATGACACACATTTTTAGCTGTGTGGAATTGGCGTTAGTTTTATTGATTCCTATAATTACAGGCGATAATCATCTTGTGTGTAAAGTACTTCAATTCAACTACAGCTATAAATTCAATCATTGATTTGTTATTTGGACACCATATATATACCATGCTTTGATGAGGGCTGCGTTAGCTAGAACAAAAATAGATTCCGCAAATTCAAACACATACAGATATCTCTTTTGCTTCATTCGAGACGATATTTACTTTGTGGTTGGTCTTCTCGAAGGTTCTGAGGCAGTAGGCGGTGGAGGTGGACCCCTACGTGCCAATTCTTCTAAATATCCCATTAACAGCCGCGTTCGTTCAGCAGCGGCCGCTTCCAATACGAGAAATCTTCGATCTTTTCTTAAAATTTCTTCGATTTCAGCTAAATGTGCACTATTGTCTTGCACCTTTTTATATGTTTTATCAGTGATAAGTTTTGTTTCCTAAAATTTACATTTACTCAAATTTATTAAGCGATCAACTTCTAAAACATGTTGCATAATAGTAAAAACGGAAGTGATAATATATTCTTAACATACTTGAAGAAGTTCCCTAAAATCGGCCTTGGCCGCAACAAGTTTATCTTTAATATACTCTTTGAACTCCTTTTCGCATTTCTGCAAAGAAAAGAAATAATTATTGTACATACAGTAGTGGAAGAAAGTGATTTATAATTCAGATTCCTATATAGTTTTAAATAAATTACGTACCCGATCACTAGACGAAAATTTGAGATATCTAGGATCGTCTTTTAATGATTTTTTAATATCCCTCCATGAAGCGGTAAGTTCAGTAGAAGCGCCTACCTCATCAAGCAGCTCGCGGAACTTATCACGTTTCTTACGACTAAGCTGTTCTATGTGTTCATTAAATAGTCTTTCCTTTTCCTCGCGATCTAAACTTTCAGCTAATTCCCATCTATGATCTTTCCTCAATTGTCGTTTCGCTTCCCGCCATGCTAAGTCACCATTCCTTACCTGCAAATGTAGGTGGCTTATTAAGCGCACTGGATTAATTAAAATTCATCGTACATTACGTAGAAAAGATACATACCAAGTCTGCAAGAAGTGCACTAAAGTGCTGTACTGCCTCTGTATGACGATGGTGCTGCCTTTCCTTATCTCTATCACGAAGATGCGTAGCAAGAGTCCTCTGAACTTCTCTTTCTCTCTCACGAAGACTGGCTTCTGCTCTTCTTTCACGTTCTCGTTTCTGTTTCTCACGATCTTCTTCTGAATCAGATTGGTCTTCCGTGTTCTCCTTCTGAACAAGGAAGAGATACGTAAATTTCCAAAAAAGTAATTTTAATTAGCTGAAAAAGTTTGACCACTTACATCATTCTCCTTTTTTGATGGTTTTTCATCGTTATCTTCGATTTCTCCGCTTTCCTTCTCTGACACTGCCTCCTTTTTTTCCTTGCCGTTTTCCTCCGAAGCTGCTTCGATCCTGCGTTTTTTATCCTTCGAACTGTCCTTATCAAGCCGATCCTTTGACGATTTATCCTTGTACTTATCAACATCCTTTCGGTCCCTGTCTTTCTTCTCGGACTTGTGATGATCTTTATCTCTGTGCCGGTGGTCTTTGTCTTTCTCCTTTTCCTTTTTCCTCTCCTCCTTTAGCATACGAATGTAATCCCTAAACCAATCTTCCCTCGTGCTTGCTGACTCTACGACTCTGTACCTCCAATCTGATTCCAACTTTTTCTTACAATCGCTCCAATGCGAATGTCTGTCGATGTCTTTGTGTTCACGTAGCATCGCTATGAATTCCTTTTTCACCTGAAACGCATTTACCATAACAGTTTTCATCATTGAAGAATAATCAGCCCTTGCTTACACTCTATTTATACAATTCTGGCTTGAAATTGATTTTCTTATTTATTTATTGAATTATTTATCTTTTTTTGCTTGTTTCAGTTTTATCATGCACGCTTAAGAATTTCCAACCAATGAATACACGTTCAGCCACATTACAATCAGTTTATATTATTATTATATATATATAAATATGTATGTATAATATATAGGTGTCTATAAAAATTTATGGCTTGTAATGTGGATCAAACTATGTCAACTTGCAAACCTTTTTATTGGTTTTCAAACTACATTTCGTTAGGGGTAGAAGAAATAGTCATTCATGTCATTCGTTCGTGTCAGGAGGTATCACAACGTTAAGGGCTCTACTTGTTGGAATTTTTAATGAAATAAGCTGGTCAGTTTTGCTGAAAAAAATTATAATCATTATAGCTGTAAAAATAATTATTTGCTTAACCGAATCATCATTAAATACTTTGCATATTGCGATACGAAATATAAGAAAATATGACACTGAAATGTAAAAATAGAAAGAAAAAAGTATGTTATTATTTAATGATGAGACGGGATATAAAACGGATAAATTTTTATCTGCTGCCCTTGCTGAAAAGAAAAGCTGCGTTAGTATATTGTCACGAGATTTTGAAAAGATTAAAAGTTCTTAGCCGTTCAAATTACGAAACGAGGTTTTACTTTTACTAATTATTCCACAGTATTTGCCCAAAATTTATAAATCTCTATTTCTTATTGGTCTTATTCAAGAATTATATGATGTTTCGTGAATGGAGTAGTAACTATAAAATAATGGAGTAGTAATACAATTTTTAATATAAAGAATAGAACAATTTTTAATGAAACTTAATCTTTCATGTTTTTCATTAATACAATTCTAAACTACTTAAAAAATGTTTGGATTTTATTACTATAAA
This sequence comes from Bombus bifarius, assembly GCF_011952205.1. Lineage (NCBI taxonomy): Eukaryota > Metazoa > Arthropoda > Insecta > Hymenoptera > Apidae > Bombus > Bombus bifarius. The sequence continues at coordinate 5,340,242 of NW_022884505.1, read as the reverse complement.
ATACTCTATAACTAATGAATCGATTCATTTAAAGATTTTATATGTCTCTGGTTCCTTTACTTCTACATATATTATCAAAATAAAAAATAACAGCAATATTCAACTTGTTTATTTCAAATTCCCATTACGTAATTTGTGAACGACCTATGGTTTCAATATAGTGATAATAATCTGTTATTTTATTTATCTAAACTTATACATATCTATTTCACAATGAAAAGTTGAGTTAGAGTTCAGAGTAGCTGGCACATTTTGGTCTTGAATTTTTTATTATAGTTATTACTCGGATCCCGATCCTATACAATTTTAAGGTAGTAAAAAATTTGTGCCACAATTGTCTAATTTTTATTTAAACACAATAGAGTTGCAATGTCCACTTCTAATATTTTTACGACAAAAGCAGTCAAGGTTCTCTGAAGAATACAAACCAAATTTCATGAAAGCACACTCATTCTATCATTTCAATATACTCATCTCATGTTGCTTCAAATATATTAAATTTTAAACAAAAATACTTATATTGCATTTAGTGAGAAAAAAAATATTTTTTGTAATAATTTAAAAAGATAGCAATAAAAGAAGAAATACTTTGACACCAATTAAAATGCATATTTTATTAATTTCTGATGTAGGTTCTGGTTTTTTCTTTATATTTAAACTTTAATATATTATGTATTGACATAAGAACAATTGCCAAAAAGATTGATATTTCCTTCGAACTTTTCCCTTTTTTATTTATCGAGACCCTTCATACAAACTCGACGAAACTTTACTAGATGTAAAATAAAGTGCAAGGAAAAAATGAATTTGTTCTTATGTTGATACATCGATTATGAAATAGATTGGTAGCTTTTGTTTCTCAAAATAAATAACGGTTCTTTATCTCCAGAAAACAGAACAAAATCTACAAATATGATTTTGGAATTGATGCTACCATTGGGGTTGTTGACACCTTACTTTTGCTGATAATAGATTCAATTTCTTTGAAATTGGTTTTGATTTTTGGGGAAAAGTTAATCTTTTGAAGTAACGAGGATTACGAGTAATATACAAATACCGAGTTCGTTCATTCTCATGACTCTGCTTTGGAGTAAAGAATGCGGCGCGCAAGGGTGTGCCAACTGTGCCACGCAGTGTAGGTGGGGATGGTAGATGACATCATCCATGCCACCAACCAGCTTCAGAACCAAGCCACTCCACATACGGAACCTGTCCTGCCTGCCTCCTGACTGAAGTGGAGAGTTCAGAACACATAAGTATATAAGGAACCGTCACATACTAAGATTTTATTCTCTACATCTCCCATCTTACAGCTACAAAACTTTTGTCTATCGAGAAAATCTACTGGAGTAGAGAATTATTAGAGAAACTTCTCCTGGTATGTGTTCTTCAGCCATTAATTTAGGAATTCATATTAGATAAATCTTACAAGTGGAACAAAATAGTAACATACCTATAGAACCTGAAAGAATGATTAATTATTGCTGAAAATATAAATTTATTATGCATTATATCCTGTCTAATTTAAGATTTTATTTAATATTCATTTACGTATCATCACATATCGTATCTTTTTCAAACAGTAAAATAATAGAAATTTTGGTGCTGAATAAAAACTTATTCAGGTTTTATATAACTTATCGCGAATATATTATATATTATATGTTTTCATTTGATATTCTCTTCGTTGATATTATGATTTCCCAGAACGAAATGGAGGATGTATATATGAAAATGAGATTTGGCATGGAAGAGGGAAAGGTTTAATGGATTTATTCCAAAAGAACTTTTCTTTTATGATACTTTGATATATCCGGAGAATTGAGGTACACAGAAACGTACAAGATATCCTCAAATATTTCAGAACATTTCAAAGCATCGATTTGCATATTATATAGCTAAAAAAAATTTAGCACAAGTACCTTAATTCTCACATATTTAAAAAATTTGTTATGTTCTTTTATCGCGTGAATGAAATAATATTTATAGGATTTTTTCTTATTTATGGTATTGATTAAGGTAGTGAATGTCTGAAGGTGAATTTATATTGTTTCAATTAAGATTTTGATATTGTAGCACGAATCCTGAAAAGTAATATTTTCATTGCAACAAGATCAATGATGTTAATAAAATGAAAATACCTGTTCTCGTTTTGCTGTTTTTTCCTCTTTTTCCTTCTTTCGCACTTCCAGCAGATATTCGTTGAATAGGCTCTCCCGTTCACGCATCTTTTCTACATTCTTAAACCGTTCATCACGCCCATGTTTTTGAGCAAAATCACTAAATGAAGATCTAAATTGTAAAAAAAAAAAAAAAATTAAAAACATTTAATTTTTTTCTAAAACTTTAAAGAATCTTTTAAAGCCATTACGTACTTCCCATGAAGACCAGCTTCTTCTAGTAACTTTTGAAATTGTTCTTTCCGTTCCTTCATTTTGTTCCTCTTTTCCCGCCTCTCTTCTTCCGCCCTCTCCTTTACGTACTTCTCGAAAACTTGTTTTCTCTCCTTTGATGTTAAAAGTAAGTATCGGGGGTCAAATACAATTTTGTGAAGCTCCTTCTCCCAAGTACTAAACGCGGATACCTACCAAGAACAATTATTTCAAATAAATAAATTTTATTTCTTATTAATGTTACTTATCAATTTATACTTGTTTACATCTTTCTCTGCAAGCATATCCCTAAACGATTTAATTCTTGTCTCCAAAGGAACAATCGCCCTTTCTCTAGCAGCTCGTACTTCTGCCTCTATTGCAGCCTCCTTTCCGATATCGATAGTTTTTTTATTCTCTTTCTCCTCTTCTTCTTTTGGCGCTGTGGCTAAAGCAGGAAATATGGTAATTTTATTAATACGTACATTTTTTTTAATATAATACACGGTTATGAGCGTAGTATAATTTACTTTTTGTATCATCCTGTTTCATCTTTTTTGCTGGTACTGGTTCATCATCACTGCTTTCACTTGTATCCGATTGACGCGTCGGTTTCGTAGCTACCACTGCATCTGGCGGAGTAGACACCATTTTATCGACATCTTGACGACCAATGAGATCATCTGGTCTTTCCCAGACAGAAATACGCGATGAGGGATTATAAAAGAATACGCGTCCATCGCCCGTCCAAACAACACACCTAGTAAACAAAATTTAAATTTAAATTTTGCCTAAGCATCGTAAAAAGTAGTAAATTAATTTTGTACCAAGGAGTTCCAGGTACTGGTGTACTAGAGATTGGTCTCGATTTGTCTTGAGGTTTGGCAGCTTCTTTAGGCGCTGTTTCCTCCTTTTTCGGTTTATTAGCGTCTGTTTCTTTTACACTATCTTTGGTTTCGTGATTACTTTCTTGAGGTTTTTCTTGTTTTGTGGCTTCTGTGGTTACATTGTTATTAGTAACGGTGGAAGTAGTCACGGCGGTATTCGTAGAGATGGTAGCTGCTTCTTCTGCTTTTTGCCGTAGCGCTAATTTTGCATCTAGCGATAATGATAAATAATTTTTCATATTGTTCATCTTGTTTCTAAATCTATGTTATACATTATATTAAATACATACTTTCGAGATCCTTTAGAGCTTGTGGCTTTTCCCAAACAGATTCTCCAGCTTTACTATTATAATAATATAATCTTCCATCCGGAGCACGATGTTCCGTCCATACCATAGCAGATGCTACTAGTTCCTGATCCAACTGAGCTAATATAGCAGGATCTTCTGCTGGAGCTTGTGGAGCCATGACTCCATGTGGCATTTGTGGCATACCTAATATGAATATTTTTTGTCATAAAAAATATAACTATTTTTTATGTGCGTATATCTATATATACATCATATTACCCCAATTTGCTTGTGGTGGACCATAGCCTCCAAAAGGCTGGAACCCTGGCGGTGGCATACCAAAAGGTGCTGCTCCAAATTGTGTTGCAATTGGACCACCAAATTGATTTGGCATCCTGTGTTGCATAGGTATCATATTAGGAGGAGGTTGCATCATATTTGTATTTACTGCTGGGGTATTCATAGTTGGGGTATTAGTTACAGTTGTAGGTGCTGTACCTGTATAGAAAGTATAATATTATAATATTTTTATTAAATTATTATACGTGTTAATCTTAATTTTTTGAACCAAAATTAACATATTATACCATTTGCTTGTGTTGTGTCAGCTGGTTGTGCATTCATGTCTGGTGTTTCACCAAGTGTAGGAGGTGGCCCTGTACCAGGTGGAGCAGTACTAAGTTGACTGATAGCATCTGCGTTATTTGTTGAAGATTGTTCGCTACTTTGAGACACCCTATTTTCATTAATTTGATTAGGAGTAGTAGCCGTAGAAGCAGGAGTGCCAGTTGGGGCTGTTTGTTTAGATGCTCCATGTACCAGTTGTTCTAACTGTAAAAAGAATTAACATCGTAACAATACAAAAATATTCTATTTATATATAATCACACAGGTTTTAATAGTAGAAATCTATAATGGAATTTAACCAACCTGATCTTGCACCATGACCTTAACATTTGGTCCCTCTGGTTTTGTCCATGTAGTTTCCCTTGTACGAATGTTATAATAATATGATTTACCATCTGGCGTTTTTGTTTCTACCCATACCTCTCCATTGAGATCTAAGCCTGGAATGTTTGCTTGTTGCGCCTGTTGTTGCGGGGGCTGCTGTTGACCTGGAATCTATAACAAAGTTCCAAGTGTTAGAACAAGATATTTGCATGTCTCTCTATGTTTCTGTAAATCAAAATTTACGTTATTCATATTGGGTGGTCCCATTCCAGGAGGTGGTCCATAAGGTCCAGGACCTGTCCCAATTGGGCCATTCATCATGTGTGGCGGTGGCTAATTACATATAAAGTTAAATTATATGTAATCATTTTATTGAAAAAATGACACATATTGACATATAAAATTAAATGATAATTACCAGTCCTGGAGGTCCCATAAGATTTGGCGGTCCCATCAGATTTGGTGGCCCCATAGGTCCCCAACTAGGATCGAACGGCGGAGGCCCTCGGAAACGTGGTCCTGCTGGACCCGGTGGACAATTTGGCCTAGGAGGTCCCTCAAATGGAAATCCGTTATTTGCTCCACGAAACATCGGTCCCCTAGGTCCAAATCCTCTTCCTCTAAATCTCGGAGGTCCACCTCTCATGGGAAAATCAAACCCACCTCTGCCACGACCCCTTAAATTATTGTTATATGTCGTGACTATGTACTTTACGTACCATACGTCTGAATCATTTACCCAAGCGTAGACATCTTCTGCATCTTCGTTTCTTTTCATACTAATTTTACATTTAACAAAGAAATTTGGATGGATCAATGACACGTAAAAATCATCTATGTGTGACATAAAAATCATTTATATAATTCTTAATAAGAAACATTATAAATATTCTCCAAGGTATTATTTACCTTCTTTCATGTTACAATAACTACGTAACAAAAAAAAACGATTTACATTCAAAAATGAAAACCATTACAACAGTAAGTTCATGAAACAAATCAATGAAACAATGTATCAAATAATTGTGGGTAAATCATTTCATCGTACAGGAGCGTAAGTAGAAACAATAGTCGCGTTTCCATAGCATTAAAAGTATAAGGAACTCATGGTAATATGAAGTTTGATCGTTTCGGTTAAACATATATAAGGGGTAAGGTATAAGTATCGCGAGGGGGGCAACCTAACCTTACTTTTCTATTTGGTATTTTCGACAATTAATCAGAGGGACGTATGAAATGTTAAGAGAAACTATAACGCACCTAAACCCTCCTCGACCCCGTGGTACGAAATGCCTATAATCTTCACCGTCGAAACTGTAATCTTCAGTTTCTTCCATGCCCTCTTCATTGTGTTCCTGCTCATTATTAGAAGCGGTTTCCGTAGTTGCGGGAGTTTGCTCGGTACTCGTTTCCATTTCACAATAATATAGAAATTAGAAATTTCCTTTCTACACGCCCATTTATTTCTTTTCTCAGCTCACAAAAATGCCGCAAACAAATCACTATTTTATTCAATGTAAGCCGTAAACATATCATTACCAACATAATAAAAGTACTTTCCTAGATTCATTGCCAGTGCTGTAAACCTAACGGTCATTATATCGTACGCGCGATGTGAATTGGTATAGGCCTGTTGGTTTCTTTTGAATATCTTGTACGATAATAAAGTAAATTGTAGCGCGGCGAATTTAACTCTACAGCAGCGTAGCCGAGGCAACAAACAAACGTTATTTATTTCAAATTTTATATTTACTTTCGTTACCATGGGAAAGAACATTGCCAAGGCATAAATTGCTCGCTTTCTAATATTATAAACTCCAATAAAATTAATGTTTATTAATAACAATTTGTGTTATTGGGTAACAAATAAGTCGTAGATTGTCATGTAAAATCCGAGCAGATAAATGGGTTACTATGCGACCTAAAAGGTTAGAATCGTTGAATCATAAAATCATCACGCTGAGCTCAGAGTCTAAGTAAATTTCATTAAAACGCAAATCTTTGTTAAAGTACTCATTCTATTATAATTCAGTTTTAAATATAAATTATTGTTCAAGTGAACCTTTCTCGTCCTTCGTTTAAACGTCGAGTTATTTTGTTGAATCGTTTGACGTTGTTACGCGAGCAGAGTGTTTTAGCATTCCATGGGTTGTAACCGCGCCAAATTTCCCAAAATCTTGAAAAGGCACGTAACACGCAATATTAGTCAGTGTCTTTTTGTGTTGGTTCGTCGAGAGATTTCTAGCGAATAAAATTTAATATTTTTGTAACATATTTGTTTAAATCGTGAATAATAAAAACATCAATTCATAGTTTGTGTCTGTAGTGACTGTTTCCGTGTTGTTGAACGATAAAATGTCGCGACAATTAGAATTGGAAGCAGTACAACGATTAAACGAGGTAAGATGGTTATACAAATCTTTTCCCACCATTACTTTGAGCGTCCTAAAAATATATGGCATTTATCAGATTTAATTATGCTCCGTTTACTCACAAATCTTTTTGTCCCACATGCATATTTACCATTTTAAATCATTTATGGCGTCCCTGGCCTACCGAAATGTCATACTTTTGATCAGGACTGTAAGTAAAGTAATTATGAAAATTATCGCAATTTTTAATCGGCCGAACTCAACTTTGTCACCGTTAGTTTTCGAGAACGATTTAAAAAATATGACACTTCGATGCTGAAGAAAGCTTTAAATAATATAGCCCAATCATTGGAATCCCACAAAATGTTATTTTAATAACTGACGAAGTATGTACCATACGATATATGTATAGAACCGAATTAATAACTACGACTGTATTTTCGACCAATCGCGGGGAGACGCAATCGCGAAGAGAGACGTCAACGAGAGTCGTAAATTCCCGTTACGATTATAATAATCGACACCACGAGTTGATCGATCTCCTGATTTCCGTTAAGATAATAGGGGTGATTCAGTTAGTATAACACTGTGATTCACAGAATTATAAGGTTTTTATTTCCAACACTTAAGTTACACTGTTGAGTAGATATAAATCGTAGATGACACTTTGTCGCGCGAAGATAAGATAGATATGCACAATAGAGCAAGGCTCTTATAGTTGAATTTAGTATGTTAGTGAACGTAGCACTGGAGGATACTTAATAGAGGAGGTGAATGTTCGATAATCCCGAGAACCGACTTAGATAGTTGATGTGAGTTATACTCCTCTGGCGTTGTATAATAAGTAAAGTTGATGTTACGACCGTTCGCGGAGAGACGCGGTCGCGAGGAAAACGCGTCAGCGAGAGGCGTAAATTCTCGCTACGATTCGGTGAATCGACGCCGCGAAGTAGTCGTTCCCCTGTTTCGGTTAGGATAACAGAGGTGGTTGATTGAATATGACACGGGAGTAAGTTATATTTTACCGTTTATTCCACAACTTATAACGAGGATAGTTACACTGGTGCGTGTGTACGAGATGATTGAGTGACTGATCTGCGGGTGTGTATACCCGCTCGACGGATGTTGACCGTTCGAAGGATGTGAAATCAGTACTGTCTTGGGAGACGATGCTGTCTCGGAGGAAGGCTAAGGATGAGTGTGTCTAGCGCACGGGACCATCGGATTTGTTGGTGCCGATGTTATTTAGGAGAGTGAGGGAATAGGCTTCGTTTTTAATTGGTTAAACGAAGGGTCTTAACCGCCCTCGAGAGAAAGTGGTTAGTGGGAGGAAAGTTGCAGCGTGCGTGAGAAAAACCAACTTTCCCTTGTCCAGCCGTGGTAGACAATAGTGTTTAGAAATTCCTCGGGACCAGATGTTTGTTTTGTTTAAAGGACCTTTTCTAAGAAATCTATGATTTATGGACGGTGCTTAAGGCTATTGAGGGTACGCCGTACGGAAGAGCGGACATCTGGTGTCCGTCTGGCCCGCGGTGTGTGACCTGGGCCAGGCAGAGAGTCGCGCGGCGTAACAATAGTTGATGTGAGTTATACTCCTCTGGCGTTGTATAATAAGTAAAGTTGACTTTTCGTTCTTAGACTTAGACGTTAGGCGTTAGATTTTGACCCTTCTAGCGGCGTAGAAGAAGTTGACTTTTCTAGCGGTGTAGAAGAAGTAAGGTACAGTGACGATGCTATGTCGGAGGAAAGCTAGCGATGGGTGTGTCTAGTGCACGGGACCATCGGATGAGGAAGGTTGGTGGACTAGGAAGGGTCTTAGCCGCCCTCGATAGAAAGTTGCTAGTGGGAAGCATCGTACGTGAGAAAAACTAAGTTTCCCGTGTCAGGCCGTAGTAGACAATAGTCTTTAGAAAATAATTTGGAAAAACGATATTTGTTCGGTTTGAAGGACCTTAGCTAGCAAATAACTGGGGTTTACGATGGGCCCTTGAGACTATCGAGGATACGCAGTAAGGATGAGCGGATATCTGGTGTTCGTTTGGCCCGCGGTGTATGGCCTGGTCTAGGTAGAGGGTCGCCCGACGTAACAACGACAGTACTGTAATCGATAACGTACTGCATTTCCGATCAACGTAACTAATTAACACAGGAGAAACAAATATTTCCAAAGTATTATGTACCACCATAGTGTACAATATCGCGTACACTAATTACGCGGACTCCGGAAGAACGGTATCGGATGTTCAAAGTAGAAGAGATATCGTACTCAAATGGAACGTGTCTTATATAGGTAAAGTTCTAAAACTAATATCAACGACAATTTTAGACGAAGAACAGGTCAATTTCGACAAATTTTTATCTTTTTCAATGAGATTCAGTATCCTTTATGGTATAACTTTAGAAGCTACCCATCGTGGACTATACCTATCTATACACCAATGAACTCTATTTTCCAGAAAAAAATTTACTTAGAAAAAAAAACTTTTGACTGACAAGCATGTAATGTTACATGATAATCCGTTGCACATGTAATACCTTGCAGATAGTATCCTTGTATGATCACAGATAGATTACCATTTGACGTTACCAAGGTTATTGGTAGGATGGCTGGTCATCTGACCGCCATAAAAGTTGCCACGAACGCAACGTTGACTGTAATCGAGAACATTGTCCTTTATGGGAGTCTCCAGAGGAATACGATCGCTTTGATCTAAATCTGTACACGTTAGTGGTGATCTTTAACTCTTATATAGACAATATCACGATCACTATGCGGAGTGTTTAAGAAGAGCATGCTTCTATTTTTCTTTAACGTATGACTCGTCTACGATCTTCTTATGATTTTTGTGTTTCTTAGCACAGTCAAGGATTGACGTTCAGACGATCAATATTTAAAGTTCTCGTACGTAAGAAGTAGTACTCTAGATTCTAGACTATCGATATATCGATATATCAATATGTATTATCGATACAATGTTTGGAAACGTTAAATATTGACAGTAACATTTACAATAATACTGATCGTTTGAACGCTTCTTTAAGAGTCGATTACTTCGTTCGTTGCTTGGTATTCGTATCGGAGATGAATTAAAATTCCTAACGGAAAGAATATCGTTTTTATCTTTTGGTACTAGCGACTGCAATTAACTATATTTAAACTAAAAGAACATGAAACTTTTCTTTTCATTTTGGATCCCTTTCATATCCTCTTCTATGAATTTTTATATATGTACATATTGTGTATTTTGTCATAGCTTTGGTCAATACATCCTAGCATTAAATTTATTTTTATTTATTCGCGATGATTACTCCACGTTTGACTTCTGATACTATTTTATCTACATGTTGTAGGTTTCCATATAATTTTTAGAAAAGGATTGTAATCTTTCTACGGCAATTTAAATTTCTATGTTTTATCGTGAAAATGTGCTAACTTTATTTTCCAAAATGAGAAAGCAATTATTTTCAAGCAATGTAGATTAATAATAATAACAGTAGAAATAGTAATACTACTACTATTATTATTATTATTATTATTATTATTATTATTATTACTATTATTATTATTTTGAAGGTTTTGAAGTTGGTATATTTATCGTTTTATCATGTACATTAATTCATCGGTGTGCCTATCCACGTATTAATTTTACCTTTGATCACACAGTGCCACCGCGTATGCACTTAAGACTGTTCATACAACCGATATCTAAAGTGACATGTCACTTGCTTGTCAAAGGCCAGCGATAATAGTATATTCGATATTCCCGTGCAATTAGACTTGGCCAGTGTCTTTATGTATATCATCCTCGTAACGCTTCTGTTTATAGCATGAAATTACATCATTTTTAATTCTGAATCTCTTCACATTTTATTCCTATAGAACAGTATATTCGACTTTTTTTTTCATTGGATCTTCTTTTACGGTATTCCGATCATTTCAATCGTTATCAATCTTAATAATTTGAAGATTGTTAAAATTAGGAAGATATTTATGCATTTATATAATCATTTATATTACGTAATTATATTTATATAATATATAAGAAATAACGTATCGAATAAGATGAATAATTGAAAATATCGATCAGTATCGAGTAGCTACGATCGGACGATCGAACATAAAAGATAGCAATGAACGAAATATCGAACAGAGCGTATTCAATCTCGTTAATGTTTTAATAACGGAGCTTCTAAAGTAAGAAAATCTCATCAAGTACCTAACAACATTCGAAGATGGTATCTCACTGGGGGTAGCCATCCACATGTTATATTATTATACCACTAAGCTATAATATTTTACCAAATGTCCTACTGGACAAATTGTAAAATTTAAATAAATAAATAAAACAAAAAAAAGTACCTAACAACGAGCCACCAGCTTTACGCTGGTCATCTCCATTAGTATTTCTTCGCACTGATACACGTCGCTATTAACATATTATTGTTATTATGATATTAATACAGTTTGCTTTAGAAAACATGTTTCATACGTAGTTAATAACGTTCTGAGATAATTACCGAAATCGTCAACGAGTTTTTCAACGATTCGATACACTGTTCCCTGTAAACTGTGAATCGATAATCGTCTGTGCTCGCGTTCATCGACAAGAGTAAATTAATATTCGTGCAATCGCCCGATGTAATTCAGACGTGGCATTCCCAATTAGCACCGACTAATTTCGCGGCCTGCCGCGATCGGTTGTGTTACGTGTATTAGTATTGAGTTGCCGCACGGAGAACTTCCCCCGTTAACCCGCGAGAGATTATTGTTGGAACTTGAATAACGGGCATGCCTTCGATTCTCCATGACCGTGTTAAGTTCCGTTCGATGTATATTAAATTTTCACATCGACGTCCGCTCTTCGCGCAGCATTTCTCTTCAAATTCGAATTGCAATGGCCCACATTTGCCGGCGAACCATTTAATTTCCTCTTTCCTTGTGCCAATTTTACCACTTTGTTCCCTTTATTTCACCTATCTATTTTCTGTTTTCTTCCTTTCCACGTAATCGTTTTATTTGTTCAAATATTTTATCTACAAAGAGTCGTTCTAAATATTCCATGTTCCTTTTATGGGTGCTTTTCCTGTGATATTTGTTACTAAAAAAATTCATGACTATGTCCTCACAATTCATATGTTCATCGACCCATTCTTTTATATCATCGGGCATAGCAGTGGTATACATATAATTCTAATATTTATGATGAAATACAGCTCCAGTTAAAACCATAGAAATACTGTTAGTCCATTCACTTTCGTATTTCCAACAATTTGTTCCATTATTCCACATATGAATTCTAGATGGAAACTCTCTCCATACTATTCGGACTGGAAACTCTCTCCATACCTCATAAGCAAATTCTATTTCATCGGCAGTTAACATAATAATATCATCATCTATTGATAGAACTGCTTCAGTTTCAATTTCGTCGTAAGGACCCATGTTCTTTTTCTTTTTATAAATAACGTTAATTCACATTTGTTTGTTTCGAGGTATTTAAGAGCTTCCTGATAATCCTGATAGGATGATCCTGAATATCCTCATACGATTATACGGTTTATTGATAGCAAAATCAATGCATCAACTTTAAGTAATTATTTTAGAAATAATACGCGATCCATATTCAAATTACCGTACCTATTACCCTTCACAAATCGTAACGTCTTCGAAACTGAAATATTCAAACGAAGCCAGAAGACGCACTCTTGCACGATAATTTATCAACTAATAACATATCGATAAATTGTCAAATCGGATAATTAGTCGACTTATGATTCGTAAAAGTTACATATATAATTTCATACCATTGAATTTACTAATGGCAATAAATTGTAACCTACGAGTCGTAAAATTTCACGAAACGGTGTTAGTTCGATCGTTCGAGGAGCCTGGTTTCAGAGTGACGATAAATTAGCAACCACAGTTCGAATAGATTCTCGATTCCAATTCCAACGAATTATCACCTTTCTTTGTCGGACCATTAATAATAAACCGCGACAATTTTCTACGAAGTTGGGGAATTCCGAAAAGTCGAGTAGAGTATCAGGATGAGTCAACGTTTTCCATCGCGGCCAATTTCCACAGAATCTTAGTTCTGCGTCGTCTAAATCGCGCGTCCTATTTGCAAAATGGCTGGCGCGAGTTCGTCGCTTCGTTCGGTTCTCTTTGTCCCCGGTTGGCGTTCGCAGATTTATTTTCGCAGACTCGAATTAGTCGAGGGTCAATGACAAGCGCGATGAAGGTAGTTAGCGCGAGCGTTAGCACTTTTAAGTATCAAAAGGGGGATATTTCTCGCGAATGGACGGAGAAGAGAAACCAGAGGAAAGAAAGAAAGCGGTCGGGCAAACGATAGAGGGCGGAGACGAGGAGCTCCATGGTGGAAGGAGTTGACGTTTCGGTACTGAAATAGCTTTTAAACCACCACGAGTCGAAAATAGTCGTGCTATTCCCTCTTAACGCCCTGGAGCATAGGGCGAGGAGAAGAAAGCCCCGTCTAGAGGGTAGAGAAGCTAGAAAACAACGTACTTACGATCTCTCGTGTATCCATTCAAACCGGATTACGCGAAAGAGAGAGAGAGTCTCGACTGGCGCTTAATATTTGTTGCATCAGAATATCGAAATAATTCCACCGTCTATATTTAATATTTCTGACCCTTAACTATACGCACGTCATCGTATTCTTGTCATTTACAAAATGCACAGTCTCTCGGATTATTTGGTAATTTTATTTAATAAATCTCTATCCTGTACAGATTAATTCAACGTAACTATTTTTTATTAATCTATATAACTGCTTTATATATGGGCACTGTTGGCCATAAATATCAGGACACCTGTAGATATTTGGCATAAGCTGAATATTTTTCACTGCTTTCACTTTCAAGTTATTTATAATTTCTATAAAATATTAAACAAAGTACAATTTGTCAGAGTTCTTCGATAAATGTAACGAACCTAGTCTAATATTTATGTGTTGTTTGTTATGATTCTTTATAATCGAAGGTACTGAAAAATCTCTCGTTAGATATACCTAATCGTGTATAAAAATTCAAATATTTTTCACAGACGAGTCTGTAGATAAGGTTAAACTGCTGCAGTATGTAAAAGGATACGGATAATTACCGAATCTGAAGGGAGAATATTGGTTGCGAATATTCATAAAATTTTTCTCACAGTCATTTGCTTTTAAAGATTGTTTCTGATTTGTAAACAAATATATACCTTACATTTCATCGGATAAAATAATCGTAAAAATTGAGTAGACTATATTTGGAATGCTTCGGTCATTTGTGCTTCATTTTACACGACTTGCGAGCGTAGATCGCCAAGTATTCGATAGAAATACGTTTTTCTACCGGTGTAATCGACCGTGTTTGTTAACCGTATCGATAAGTCGAGTATTAAATCCAGTTGGTGATTAGCGTGCTGTGTGTTAATTTTGGCGTGCTATTTTTTTCGCTTAATTTTTGCATGGATATTTCCTGAAGGACATGAAGCTTCGTACAAAAGAAGGCTTATATATTGTTTCTAATACGGTGTTTTTTGTTCTTCATCTTTTTTAAGAAAGAGAAGGACGAGCAATTGGAAAGTATAAACAGGTGTACGGTTTACTTTGGATGCCCTCGACATTCATTGCGTGCTTTACGAAGCGTATAGTTTGCTTTTTTTTTTGTAAAAAGCGTTCCACCTTTGTCGAAGCATCATAGAGTCGTTAATGTAATCTATTGGGTATTTTTTACCAAGCTACGACGCAACTTTCTTTGCAAGTTAAAATATCGGGCGAGTACAGTGTTTCGTTTTTAGAGGAATTTCGAATTGTGTCGGATACGAGAAGATATGTATAGAACGTCTATGGAAGCGAGGTATTTATTAAATGAAAAAATTAAAAACGAATTAAACAACTAAATTGTAATTTTATATATTATACCACGGAACATTAACTATAGATATGGGATTTAAATAGAGATTTATTTCATCCATTAAGTATTTTTGCATTTTATATATTCCGTGCATTTTTGTTCTTTCAATTTCCCACAAATTCATAAACGTACACAATCTAGTAAGAATGGGATTTATTTAACAAAAGTCAGGCATTTTATTCTAAAAATTGAATCTGATATAATTGGTCGCGAGAGATAGTCGAACGTGTTCATTTCATGGAAATGTATTATACATGGTTCCTTTTCAAAGATCCAGCGATCTTACGTCGAGGAGAAAAACGTTTGTGGATTTATGGTTGCTTCCCTCGAACAAGTCAAAATATCGCGGTCATTATTTTCTTTTGTGGACTACATCAAGGTAGACTGCGATTTATAAGAAGTATTTTACTCTGACACAAAGCAGTTTTCCATATTCTATATACTTTCCGAGTAAAAGATATTAAAGCTGGAAGAAACGTTACCTATTACCTTCGTGTATTTCGTTGCTTACGAAGTAAACGTATGTTCCTCCATGATATTCTATTAATGCAATTAATTAATGCAATTTTTCTTTTTTTTTTGAAAAACTTAGATACTTGATTATCACTATTAGCGAAACGCTATTACGCTATTTAACAAAATATGCTTGCAATAATTCTCTTGCACGTTTTGACAAAAAATATTCGATATACAGTGGCTCGGCATACTATTTGAACTTTTAAACGTATGTACATTGTGCGCGTTATATAAAACTTTTATACGTGTAAAAGATTTCGAAATTTTATTGGCACTGTAACGAGACACGACTGGCACGATTGTATCGGTAAAATTTAAAACTAATCCGGAGATGAACATGTACATCGGTTGGAAGATGAGGTATTGCAAGAAATATATTTATTAAAAAATTAGTATACAGCAAGGATAGACATTTTAAGCACGTAAGTGTCAAAGATGGTCCCATCGAATATCGAGGTATGTTAATATAATGGATAATTGACCGTTTAAATATTTTTGTGATCTCTGCGAAATATATGTACTACGTATGTATTTGTACTGAATATTTTCCAATTTCTGCACATATTCTCAGATTTGTTTCAAACTTTACCAATAAACCCATATTATAGTCGTTACGATGTTAATGAAATTCCAAATGTTTCGTGTAACATACGTAACACACGTGATATATTCATAAAGCGCGTCTGTGTGTTTCGAATACTTTCGCGAGCCATGCCACCACAGGTATTGCTTCATCGTCCTCGAAATTTATTCTCTCAACGAGATACGCATATCGACTTTCCTATCGTCTTAGAAACATCGATTCCTTCTCGGCAACGTGATTAGTTACGAAGGGAAAGTTTCCGCCTAGTTTCTGAGAAATCATTTAGAACGTACGAGTTCGATTCTCACAATAGTCTTCTGATGAAACCGCGTAAGCAGCATTTTGCTCTTACCAACGTTTTCCTTGGAATTTTCTTTCATCGAAAGTTGTTCTGACTTCTGAAAATCTGGCTCGACAGCAGTCACTAACAACCTAACGATGCGTTCGTTATTTTTTTACAGAAACAATGTTTCACGCCAAGAATAACATCTTCTTTCGCGTATTATTTATTTCGAATTTGAGATTAAACATCGCCAACTTTCTTATGAATTTAATCGGATATCTGTGAGCGTAGCGATGCCACTGTTGGCTTTATGGGAACATCTGTTGCCGTTTAAAGATGTCAGTGCCATCGGAATACCAAACACGATGCGTTTCGTTGATTCCTGATTAAAAATTTCAAATATCTAGTTACCTTAACCCTTGTGAAAACGTTTTACCGTTTCAGCACGCGTTTCGACGATGTTTTACGACGATGCGAACGTCTTAGGAAATGTTCGTCGATAGAATGGGGTTTCCGAAATTAAAGAAACTAAAGGATTCGGGTAACAGTGGTTACGAAATATCGAAATGTAGAAACCATTCGCGTTAGTAATACTCTTGGCAATCCTCTTTTTCGGGGAAAGGACCGAAAAGAAAAATATTTCGTCATCTTTTTACAAGATATGATTTAGCACGTACTTGAATTTTAATTTACTTAAAATACACTTCAAGTTTCGAGGAATTTCTTAGATATCTTTTATCGAAAAATTACGTTAGATCGTATCGTATCGCTGCCTTTAACGCTGTTTGAATTATTCGAACGTTATATTCGTTGAACGTTATATTCGTCACTGTTCGCAGGGGCTGAGCCTATCATTATCGATATGGTCCCCCTTTCGATTCAGGATATTCTCACCATTTTTCTTCCTAAATTACCCATATCTCTCTCCAACTATCACGCGCATCTGCAAAAATCCCAAACGTTTCCCTTCAACCCTAAGTTACAACTTTCGCGATGCTTATATTTCAAACTACGCGTTTCCATTGCCTTTTGCATTCCAATAGCCTTTTCCACCAACTTTCAACTAGTACTTTTACCTAAACCGTAAAAGAAGCCACAAAACGGACTTCAAATATCCAGGATCATCCGTCGAATCAAACAAATCCATCCTTCCGTCGCACAGGTTCTAGAGAGCGTCGAATCTCATAAACAAGTTCTCTTCACCAGCAGCAAGCTCTCCAGTGGAACAAAGAAACTTTCCCCTCTAGTGTCTCTAATCCTGCTGGTCTCAGCGATCTTTCAAGATTCCGAGTAGCTCGTAAAACGATGTAAAACGGGAGGCAAAGGTATCGGTCGCGCGAATCGTTCCGTGGCTCGTAAATGATTCGTAGCGGGACGTTTTCCTGCGAATCCGTGCAGATAGTCAGGTTTAGAGAGAGAGAGAGAGAGAGAGAGAGAAGAGAGACTTTTTAAGACGGAGAATCAAGGCGGTGTAAATAGTAGGCGCAATAGTATACAGAATTCAATACCTTTGTATTATTAGTATATTTTCGCACTGTCCGTAAGGAACGTAAGTCGATCGTGTCTACGTCTAATTTTTTTATTGGTCTAGACTTTAAGAGAACGTAAATAATTTTTCAGCTACCTCTTGAAGTATCTACGGTACTATATTAGCAGCTTTTAAGTCGGATGTTTAAAAGGTTTTCCAGGAAGCATAAAAATTTGCTTCGAAGAAGTTGACGAGTGAAATTTCGTTCGGGGCGAAGACAACTTGGTTTATCTGCGGTGGATTAAATTTCAACAAAGTACAATATATTCGATACAAAATAATACGTCAAGGATGGAAAATCATAGTGGTGTAAATCGATCTGTCGTCATTTTCCCTAAAATGGGCTCCATGTTTATTGTTACAGAAAGTTAATTTTATCTTTTGAAACCGCGAAAGCGTTTCATAGCGGGAAGTGAAATTATAACGTAATTGATTGTTCAAACTAGTAGGATGACACTTTGAAGGATTGCGACATCTGGTTCGAAGCAAAATTCTCAAAATCTTGACTTACATCGCTGTGATTTTCAACCCGCCAAAAAGAGAGAAAAAGAGAGAAAAAGAGAGGGAGAGGGTGAGAGAGGCGATTCTCTACATCGGAGAATTTGGACGTTGGCCAGCCGTCGACACGAGGTTCGCCGAGCGTCGCCGCGAGACATTCCGAGCTGCCACGACGCCTGGCGTCGCGACGTCGCTGCTCAGAGGAAGCTCAGTGTGCCGCGTATCGTCGAACGTGCATCTGCGTGTCGTATCTCCTCGCGTATACTTTCGTTCGTTCTGTTCTTCCATTTCTTCTGGTGTCGGTCGGTTACTTGGTCCTCGGCGCACACGCGATCGAGACATGTGACGACGAACGGCAAGCTTGGAAAATGACGAGTAGATCATTCGATGCGATCACCGGCCACCGGAAGTGGTAAACGCGAGCCAGTGTTTTTTTTTAGGACTGTGGTAATCATACAGATTTCATAAACGATCGTGTTAATCGTCGAAGAGACCTCGATCGATCGGACTTTGTTGAAAAAAGAGCAAAGGTTCTTTCATCTTCTTTTTATTCGTTCCTCTCCCTCTTTTATATTTGAAAACAGAATATTATATCCCATGCTGGAAAGTAACGGGGCTTCGACGTCTGTTTCTCTTTCTCTTGTTCGTTTTTTGATAATTTTATTTAAAATTTAATTATTTTGTTGAAATTTCGGTTGATAGCTGTCGCTTAGATAATGGAGTTTCCGAGATATGGCTTTGACGTTGGAAGCTCGTACGAAATGAGCAGAGTTTACGTGTTTCGATCGTTGCTCCGATACGTTACCAAGGACGAGTAGAATGTTTCCTGCCATGGAGCATATTTTACTTAAAAAATCGTAATTGAAAGATTAAAAAATAATTGCTGTATCGATAAACTTTCACACAAGTATGTGAAAACAGAGCTAGATAATAGATGATACAATGGGAAGAGCTTTTCATTTCTTTATGAACGTATTTGCCCTAAATTCATTTCGATTCAAATTCAAATTCGATTCAATTTTTAATTTATTACAAAGAACATTTTTCAATTTCAATATTTGGGAAAGGAACGCGATCGTAACGCTTTCTAACGATATGCAGAAGGTCGGGTCGATTTGTATCCCAATCGACTATTTAAGGCAGTAACATTTACGACGTCGAAAACGATCCGACTATGTAATATTCAATTTGCATCGTTACAATTCCCAAGGGAAGATGGAATTTCAATCGTGCACCTGTTTCGCGCACGATCGTCGGGCGTGGATGCGGTGTTTAATGAGGTTGCCAGACATTTGATATACGGGATAATGAATTACGTGAGTTTATCCCTTAACAAGGTCGAATATATAGCGAAGAGGATACCGAAGACTCGTTGTCTGACTCTAGTTTTTGTTTCTTCGAAGGAATCTGGAGAGATCGATCGAATTTCCAATTCTGACGCATTAAAATGTCATAAACGCTGTCATACGATATTATTTGCATATTCGAACGAGAAACGTATAAAATAGTCGTAAGCGTTGTGAATTTTTCAAATTTACACGACCATTGAAACAACTTTTCTACTCGTGATAGATCGGGGCTGACGAAAGTATTTGGACACTTAGCATAGAAAATTTTGATACGTGTATTGTTCGCGTTACGTAGAATATTTTTATTAGCTTTGACACGATCCGATATGGCCATATTGATAAAATTTGAAACCAAGCTGAAAATGCATCTGTATCGTATGTGAAATACGTGTTATATGAAACGTATTATACGAAACGTTTACAAATTTCATCAGCACTGTAGCGAGACACGACTGTCAGGATTATTTTTATCAAATTTGAAATCAATCTAAAAACGTACGTAGAAATTACGAGACATATACTGCAAACATATATTTTAATAAAAATTAAATACACGGTTGAGAAAAATAATTAATCGCGATAGCTGCGAAACATATGTTTGCGCTAAATATCTCGTACGAGTCGTGTGTATCGTCCGTATACATATTTTCAGATTTGTTTTAAACTTTATCGATATACGATCACGATGGTCGGCTCTCGTAGTGCCAATGAAATTTCAAAATATTCCAAACAACACAGATAGTCTGTTCGCAAAAGGTTTCCACAAGTGTTCGAGTACTTTCGCGAGCTACCGTAATTTCGAAAGATACTTTAATTTTATAAATGGCGGAGCTCGTTCGAGTACCTGTAGTGTCAAGCTTGCAATTCATAAAATTTATCATGCGCCTCGAAGCTCGTAAACATAGCGGAGAACGCACAAAGGCTGATCTCTTCCACTTAACGTTGCACTTCAAGCGCAATAAACGTGTCGTTCCTCTGCGGTGAGAAAGAAAGAGAGAAACTGCGAGAGGGAGAAAAGGAGGATGATCGATAGATAGTTTTCTCTAATAAAAGTCTTATAGACTATTGGTGAAACTGTTGATGGACTGGCTATAACGTTAATAGCCCCTTTAATTCTCCCGCTAAATATAGACAACTACAATTTCGTCTCTATCCTCTACGTATACTCTTCGTTCGTTTCCGGATCTATCGTTCGTCAAATAACGACATAATTTATCGCAATTTCTAACTCTTTTGTTTCGTTCGTCTTCTTCGGGCGAATTTCTATTCGTTTCCTTCCGTGCAATGGAATTTTACATTTTCTCCTTTCTCATTTAACTTCCCATCAATGTTTGTCGTTCCAATTTTACATTACGTAAATGGGAAAATATCACGGATATACTCGAATATCGAATCACCGGATAATCCAGCGTGTACGTGTTTTATATTTCTTCGAGCAGCTCGACGGAGATGAATTCCCCTTTAAAATATTTCGTCGTACCTATATCTTATCTTATCTTGCATACAAGGTGTTACAGATTTTAACGGCGAAGCTTTCTCGGTACATCCAATCGGGTCCAAAGAAGAAAAAAATGTTAAAGAAATCCAAGTCGTTCAAGACCTAATAAAAGAGTTATGACTAGAAAACGAAATACGAAGGGAACAACAAAGAACTAGCGGTTACCGCGACACAATGTAGAAGTAGACCGGAAATATTTACGTTTAGTCTATTTATGCGAGCTGTGTTTACTATTCGAGATCGTCAATGATTTTGAAGCGAATATCTGCCAGTACTATTAGCAAGTTGTTCGGCTTCGTATCGAAATACAGCGATTATTTACGAATCTAGGGAGTTGAAATACGCGCTTCGTTTACGATTTCTGCAGCGGGAATCGCAATAATCGCGAGTTCTTTGCTGTCCGTTTCGTATTTCGTTTTTTTGTCGTAACTTTTTTATTAAGGTCTCGAACGACCTACGCTTATGTAATATTTTTCTTTTATTTAAACCCATAGAATATATCGACGAAGCTTCGACGTTAAAATCTAGAACACTCTGTATATTATCTGTTACGAACAGATTTCCTGGGATCTTTGAAGACTCCGACGGTATGCTTATTTGAATGGTATTCGCGTGTCGAAAACACTAGAAAATCTCTTTGACTTGTAGAAGAGTTCTACGAGTATAAGATAAATGGCAAGGGAAATATATGTTTTCTGTCTGACGCGAATCTTTTTTTTTCTGTTTTGGTAAAAAAACGGTGATTGTATCGGAGCTTGTAACGATGTGTTGCAGTTAATCACAGAAGGAAATAGAACGTTCTGTCGCCGGTGGCTCATTCTTATGTAAATAAAGTAACCACCGTGCTGGTATACCGGGACAAACGAATTTCTAATAGCAAAGTAACTTCGAAGCCTCGTAATTAGAACAGGTAATTACAATGTTAATTGTCGAGAACCACTGAATCGGGCAACTGCCATGCCACTTTGATCGAAGAATAAATTTATTTACAACTCGCAAATTGGTACTTTGCACGGGAATTTTGCAAAATATTGTTTCATTACGTTTTTAACGTTTGATATTCAATCGCACAGACTGCTCGTTATGGCGGTTGGTGTAATTTTAAATGCCAACCCTGTTAAAGAGTAAGCTGTCTTTTGAAAAGTTCCAGATTACTTTCATGTTACGGAAAGTAGAGATCCTTTTAATGTGATCGTGATTGTAATTTAAAAATACAATTTATTAGTTTCAAAGCAGAAGTTTCGAAGCAGAATTTTCACTATTATTTTCGATTCGGTTTTGCGCGAAACTCAGTGTTGAAATAGCACGTAGTTCGATTTGAAACGAGCAAAACCGTTCCAATTTGTTTACAGTAGAAAAATATGTCTCTCTGAAGTTGTCGAAACAGTCGTACGCATCCCAACAAACCAAATTTTTTCAACGAGCCATCGAAGGTATCCAAAAATTGTGACAACCAGTCTGGTGAAAAGGACCTGCTTTGTATTTTCCATGTATAAAAACCGGAGTATTACTTTTTACAGAGGAAACTTACGTAATATTGGAATTCTCTCAATTATAGTACACTTTATAACGCATTTCAACTACGGTTACAAATTACAATTTGAAAGAAAATTTAAAGCCTTTTAAGACGAATATCAAGGTTCTCTGACGCCATAAATCCAAATTTCTGATCAGCGAAAAAGACAGAAAGAAAAAGTTACAAGAAATTACGATTCTCAAAGAAAAGTATACTCTAAAGATTACAAAAATTAAAGAAACGTCAAATTATAACGTTACAATGTGTCAAAAATCACCGAAACGAAGTTAATATTGCAAAAGGAAACCTAAACACGACGAGTTGCGATCGCATCGAGATTTCTGTAGATGAAAACCGCGGAAACCCAAGCAAGAACGTCGCGAGCGTATCGTCCACAATTAACGACTGTGTTACCACATGTTGCTTCAGAATTCGCAAGTTTCGTCGGTGAGCGAGTTTCCGAAAGTCGCCGGAGGCCCAGCCAGCCGTGTTCTCATGGACTTGCCAGCGTGACAGCTAAGACTCCGTCTCGTCTCTGTGAAACTTTTAATCGAACGTTGAATCTGTGCTCGCGGAAACGTACCTGGCGAAAGGTCGCGACAAGCGTAAAACGCTCGACCAACAGACCACCCTTCAACGGGGAGAGCACCTATTTTGAGAATAATCAAACTCGTCTCGTTCGAAGTCAGCCGGTGGTTTTCGTGAAGTAGCGCTCTTCCGGGACCTGGAAACTTCGTCCCGGACGTGTTTTCCGAGAATCTTGATCGTTTCAAAGGGCAAAAGTGCAAAGGGAGTCGAGTGCAACGCGTTGCAGAGAAAAAATCTCGCTAGAGATAACGAACCCTGGGAATTGATAAGAACAGAAAGCTCGAAGTTCCAGTCAGAAACGTGTTTTCAAAGAGAGAAAATAGACTCTTGGGTATATCGTTGTTTTACGGTGAGCACACGGGCAAAATAACAGAAATTCGAGGAAGTTTACTCGTAATCGTACCTCGGGAATACGGTTGTCTTCTTTTTCTGTTGAAAAATCGGAAATTGTCGGAGAATAGTGTAGCAGTAGAAGGATCGGCGAACGAAGAGAAGCAAAGATGTCGGAGATTTCGCTACGCCGGAAGACCAGATCGGCCTCGATCTGTGCACCTGGTTTCTCCAGCATGGAACAAATGTTGGAGGCGATGCCTCCCTCGGGTGCCAGAGAGAGGGATAAAATCGACAGAGAGAAGGATAGTGGAAGCGGAACTCCTGACAGCAGTACACCAACGAGAAGACGTAGACCCGCGACGAGGTCTCAGAGTGCTCGCGTCTCTAGCGCGAATAAGAGCATTCGTCGTCGAGCCGCCGCTCAAGGTAATTCTTCGTCGATGATGTAGCTTGTCGGTGTTTCTTTGACATTGCAAAGTATTTTGATGCGATATTATTAAATGGATCGATCGAAGAATCTACGTAGGGACGGTAGACGTACAGCGATGGGATAAAAGAATGTTTATAAAACGAGAGTAATTAAACGTTTTTTATGTCCCGTTGTATACATATGCAAATAGAATGTTAAGCCGCGTTAGTCCAGTCGCTGGATTAAGAGAAAGATGGCAAAAACAATGCATGAAACTTACCTTAATGAGCCGTCTGGACGATTCTAGTAACGTTGGAATGTTGTATTCTCGATGGTAGCGGTAAACACTGGTTTGGAAAAAGTAGACTTTCGATCCAGTCGTTTGAATGGATTACATACTGGAACGTCTGTACTGTATTCAAATAAAAACGCTGTTTAAATTATCCCAGTTACGATCCAGTGCCGGATTGGATCGCTGGACTGGAATGCAAGCCCAGCTTTAGGTAATATATAAATGGAAGGAAAAATTGATTAAATTTTTTGAAAGAGAGATGCATTTAAGATCGTTCGAATCTATTAGACGATAGTGGTATAGATCTTTTAATTTTGTAATGTCAAGATTTAACGTTAATTGCTCATTTCGTTAATTTGTTTAACTTCGATTTTCATAATTATTTTTTAAGCATAGGGATCACAATTTTACTTTTTAATAATCGACGTTTGGCATTCAATATAAAAATCTATTTGAATTAGACAAACGAGTAACAATAATTACATAACATTAAATAATAATACGTAGAGCTGACTCGGGACGTTTCCTACCATCTCATTGTTGAATTGCTCGACGTTTGCCGTAGCCACTTTTGTTTGCGTTTGCGAAACATCAAGTATTAACGTGTTCAACAACTAGTTCAATTTTAATCAGTGCATTGCACACGGCGGTTCCATTCTCTTCTCGAATTGCAAAATTAATTTATTCCTTTAATTCGGTTAGTCTCCGCTGAAATATCGTCCGTTTTATCCCGTTTGCTACGATACTCGGAAACTAGAGGTGCAAAAATATTTTGCATAATTTCGATATACAACGTATAAAATATATTGCGATAAGTCAGAGTGACTCGTTTCAATTTTTAGGAATTTCGTAAACATCGTAGAATCTAAGTGAAAGAAGCAATAGTAAGAAAGAAACGTTAAACAAATAGTTGGACTTCTCTATCGTAACTACGATGTTAAGAAGTAGAATTTAACGATATAAATCGATTAAGAAACGTAATGTTGCATTAACGTGACGTTAGTCTTTAGTAGTTTAAGTAATAACGAGTTATTCCACTCACCTTTATGTACACACGCGTTAACACATTGACTCCGTTTGCCGACGCGACGTTCAAGAATAACGACGCCTTCGTACGTTTAGATCAGCGTCCTTTGATAATTAATTTCCATTAAGAGGTCTCTGAACGCGCTAGAATTTTCGCGTGATCAGTTCCCATCGAGCATGGGTGATATCATCTGTCGATGGAACGTGAAAGAACACGCGGATAACATCGTATTCCGCGGTCCGATGCTTCGGAACCCAATGTAACCCATTCACTTCTAAATTAACTCTTTGAAGGGTGAAGTGACGTCGCTTTGACGTCACCGTTGTTCGTTTAACGTCCTGAAGCAGCGTATAGAGAAAAGCCTCGTGACGTAGGATATTTTGTAACTTTCGAAGCTGATAGCTTAAAATGCCAACGCATAATCCACGTCACATCCTTGTTTCCTTTTCACTTCCGCTGATGCTGATATTATCAGGAATTATTATGTCGATGTCACGAAGGGATGAAAATGTCCTTGGTAAATTTTTAATCTTACGCAGTTGGTTCTATAATCGTAATAAATTGTAATAAATTTTTAGGTTTTTTTTACTGAATTCGATTCGTAGCACTACCCTTTTTAAATAAAATTTCTTATTCAGCATTTCCTCATTTTTCAAGACACTCGTACGTTGAGATATTTCAAGTTTCTCGTGTTTTCTTATTTTTGAAGCAAAGTTATATTACAAAGCTGTGAAACAATGGCTAGATATTGTAGGTTGAACGAACAAAAACAAAGATTGCACAAGAAAAAAAAGAAATGGTAAAACTTCGGTTTTCTTTAATTTCGAAATGGTACGTTTATTTGAATTCTGTTTATTGGAAGAAAATCATAGTTACGGCTTCATCGATGCTAGAAATACCAGGGAAAACTTTCTTTCTGGTATTTTTCTTAAGCGTTTCTTTTTGCTCGCGAGAATAAATTTGAAATTATTATATATTTTTTGATTTTTGTGACCTAAATTAAACGAACTTCGTACAATTGAATCTACTTATCTTAATGCAAACTTTTATTATTGGAACGAGCAAAATCGGTATATTCCCATCGTACGAACTGGTTGTCCCCGACGAATCCGGATAAATAGAGTTCGATTGTATTGCAGAATACAGTTACGGGATTATTCCATAAAATATAAATCTCGCTATGTTACGAACTCGCTTATGAACGTAGAAGTAGTGTTTAAATGACTTGGAAACAATTTTTTAACGAATTCAGACTTGCTGAATAAGCCTTGAACTTTACGTGTCTAAAGATGATGTCAGGACCTTGTTGGGTAATAGGATGCCACTAATGAATTAATGAATATTATGAATAATGAATATTAATTTCACTGTGCAAGACGAAAGTATAAATAAGAAAGAGTTCCGTTTCTTAGAAACACATAGTTAAAACAAAAGTGAGAAAGGAATGCAATAGTATAAATGTATCATACTTTAGTATTCTATGATTAGACGCGCATCTAAATTTTCTCTGGATTTCATTTGCTGATTTATTTTCAGTAAATGCTCTTATTAATAATCGCAGCATAGATAATTATATCGACAAACCGTGCAGCAACGTAGAATTAAAACAATTACTGTAGAATTAATACAATCGTAATAGATAACTAGGTATTTCCCAATTACTTAAAACAAAAATTGAACGATTGCGATGTAGCGAGCAAATGGCGCTGTTTTTTGGTCTTTTATTTAATAAAAATAATTTATTTCGATTTAATTCGAATATTCTACCAGAGCAACTCTTTGAAAATAGTTCTTCCACAAATTGTTATTTCCTGTTATTACACTCGTTATATGCAAATGTCTAATAAGCGAATAGAAGAACTTTAACTTTTGCCAAGATCGACTTCGATCGTTTTTCTTATAACGATCTGTTGGAATTTACTTGATTTGTAATCGATACTAAAAAGTCACTAACGGCGACTATACGTGCTAATGGCGGATGTAGTCATCGTCTAAATTAAGTTGTTACACATTTAATGAATATATGTACATATGTGGTCATAGTCACGTGCCACATTTACGCGATTTCTACATGTATATGTATTATTGCAGTATTGCCACTTGAATGTTAACGCTAGAAGCTGAACAATCACATTGTATCTATTTTCGATCGATGCTTCCGCATTGAACAATCTTTACAGAACAATTAATTCATATTTTCCCACGAATTGTTGATATCTGAGACTCTATCCGTGAGAAATGATTAAATATTTGTTAAATCGAAAGAATTTTATTTAGTAGTTATATATACCTTCTTGTTGCTTCCAGAGCACTCTTTAACTCCGATTCACCAATTTATATCTCAGCACTTTTCAAAACCCTTTAAATACTTTGAAAATTTGCTGTCTGATCGATTGAAATCCGCCAAGACCACGATACAAAAGTTATCGCCTTTGTCACTAAATGCGATTATAAATTATAAATCGTAAATTATAGTTTCGAAATTTGACGTTTTTCTTTGCGCTTTCGAACCTTGTCACGTTGCTCCTTTTAACTCTGCCGCGATATTTCAATTTCTTCTTCGTATTTAATCCCACCATTAATCACGACTTTCGTCACCAAATTTCTAACACCAAGTTGTAACGAGAAATCATACATACCAATGACGATCCCACGTTAGTTTGCTAAAGCTTAAGAAATGTTCTAACCACAGAGAAATAGAGTTGGGTCAGAAATGATCGAGAACACGCAGGTTAACCGTCCGCAAGAAACCATCCGCCGTTGTTGGACATTTAACCGGAGCTAGCCAGAGCAAACGGATGTCGAGTGTCTTTAAATAAGCTTGTTTTAGCCCACGAAACCCTTCGCGGCATCGTATTTTTGAGTTAAATGGATCGGACGGTTCCTCGAGTGAGGTGCACTGGCATCGTGGAAGCCCGTTTCGTCTGTCAGTGACCTACTACCCAAACGAACGCTGCCAGAATAGAAGCTGAAGCGTGATCTCGACGCGTGAAGCGTGTCGTCGACGCAATATGTAATCGTGTCTCTTACACGCCGCTTTCACGACGCGACTCGACGTCCGACTTGGTTTATTGGGCCGTTGAAATTGATCTTTCGGCCCTTAGATCGTGTCTACTGTCCGATAGGAGAAAGAGTACAGCCAAAGCAGACGGTCCTTGGTATTGATATTTATCAAATTCGCAATGAGTTGTGTCGAAATTTTGCAGCAATTTTCTGTAAACGTAGAAAATTCGTATTTTACGCTGGAGATAAAGCAAAAAATTCTTTCAATTTATGGTGATACCATAATTTCTATTTTTCTAGATCTTCCGCAAAACTATGAGTAAGGGTTGGATTAGATCGTTATTAAATTAGAAGAACATTACGTAATAATAAAATTAGTTATCAACCGCTATTTACGATTAAATAACGAAAGTAAACTAACTAATCCGTCACAGTGAATTTTGATAAAGCTAGGACAGCGAATTTTGATAAATCTCTTTTGGAAAATACGAGTAGAAGTTTCTTCTTCTCGCGTTGCATGATTTTAAGAGCCAGTGACACTAATTACCCCACGGTAATATATAGAAAGTAGTCGAAAATTGAGTAACCAGGCAAACGATTTTTTCAGTTTTTCTTCGTCCTTCCGATATTTATTACCTCGACGAAGATCCGCCACACCGTGAAAGGGTAGATTCGTTTTCGAGCTTATTTCACAAGGGATTCTCAATGAAAATCGTCGAGCGTGAAATAAAGAAGCGACGGGCTTGATCGTGCAAAGGCAGAGCCTAGAAACCTTTAGGATTGAAATATTTTTCAGCTGGCTGTTCGGGATCGATTTCACTTTCGTGTCGTTTAGTACTCGTGGTTTTACTGGAACTCCATATGCTTCGATATTCCCCGAACAAGAAGATAATCCTGGATAAAACGAAAGCTTTCTCTTAGCATGAAGAAGCGAGACTATGCTTTAAACCTATGAGATTTATTACCCTTTTACGAGAACTAAGCGGATGAATGTAATTCCGTTTAAAAAAGATAAAACGGTTTCAACATATTTATTCTTGACACAAATAATTTCTGAATATCTCAGAACTAATTTTTGTCTTTAAGGTTTGACAAATTTATTGGTTATTTGCAGTTTTTCCCTCACTGTATAGCACGTATAAGTAAATCACTGTATACAGTGATTTACTTATCGAGATATATCTTCTTTGAAAAACTTGTTAACGCGCACGTTTCGTATCGAGTTTCTAATTAACGACGCGTCGAAATAAAAATTAAGGCGCAATTTTATTAATTTTTATCAATTATGCTATACGGAATAACGAATATTTGTCGCGTGTAGAATGTACTCCATGTGTATCCAAATAAGAAGAAAAATCTGCGTATTTGCGAACGTCATATATATTGTTTATCTTCGCATGACGAGGGATATTGGATCGAAAGCTCGATTTATGAATCTCCATCGATCGTCTCTTTTCAATTCAGCTAGCCTGAGCGAGGAAAAAGATAAAAAAGAAGAAGAAGAAGAAAAACTGCAAAAGGAACAAGTATGATTTATGGTGGCATCAAAATCCTAGGCAACATTGTATTTCGAATCATTTTATTGAACGACATTTTCACGTGTCGTTCGCGGTGCTTTTCTTCGAGCTTTTCTTTCTTTAGAAGCTTTAAAAGGCGGTCAGCAGTAGCAACAAAAAGGGGACAATTTCCAAAGGGCCCACGCATGAGATAGTAGGAAGCCATCGAGTGTAAAGTCTGTTCAGTTCAGGACCTAGCGAAAAAAGGGAACGAAAAACGGCATTAAGAGGGAAGGTAGATACGTAGATGGATAAGAATATTAGGAATGTAACCTGACGTCTTTACAACTCCTTTGGCTTCGATCGCATTACCACGATTCCGTAAAAAGTCGCTTTTAGAGAGTTCAATAATACTTTAAGTCTGTCGTTACGAAGAGTTACACGATTAATCGTTTTTAGCAAACTGAAAAAGTAGGATATTTAATGAAATAAAGGAATACGAC
The DNA here is from genome assembly GCF_011952205.1 of Bombus bifarius. Taxonomy (NCBI): domain Eukaryota; kingdom Metazoa; phylum Arthropoda; class Insecta; order Hymenoptera; family Apidae; genus Bombus; species Bombus bifarius. The sequence continues at coordinate 5,310,028 of NW_022884505.1, read as the reverse complement.
GCTAAATGTATATATCTTCATGATTTATGATAAAAATTTTTGATAAATTTTTGATAATTTTATGATTTTTGATAAAAAATTCGAGTCGATTCGAGAGTGAACCGTCAATCATATATCGGTTGTTTTAATTTGTTTCAGCTGCACACCATCATCATCATCATCATCACGAAGGCACAGTTAAATCTGCTCATTGCAGCAGCGAGCCCAGGCTGACCGACAATGATATCAGCCCTGGCCTCAGAAGAAGAGGGAGTCGAAGAGGGCAAAGTATGCATCATAGTCATCACAGAAAGAGTAATGCATTTTTGGACGTTCCTGATCCCTCGAATCAGATTCAGAGGGAAGAAGGTGAAGACGAGGACAGTTACAGGCTCAGAAGCTTCAGTCTCACCAGCAAGGGTAAGTCTTTTCTATAATTTGATCAGAAAACCTGTTTAATTCCCCTTGTCAACAATTGTCAGCTTAGAACGAGACGATAATAATTTATCATCTATTTTTTTCGCTATACATTTACTCCGGATAATAATTCCAATTCCTCTTTCACAAAAAAAGAAAATCAGTCAAATTACAATTAATAATATGGGGAGGAAAACTAAAACTTTTATAAATATATAGATCATAAGATACCTATAACTTCCTTTTAATTCAATTCTGTCTATTAATTAATCCGCGAAAGAAACTTTTCTTCGTCATTCAGAAATTCAGAACTTTTCTTTCTAAAAAGAGAAGTAACCAAATTAGCGAATGGTAACTGGTAGCTTTCACTCAATAGTTTCAACTGTAAGACCAAAAATGGCTGAATTTCTACTTTTGCCAATTTCTTCCTTACGGAGAGTGACAACCTCATCCACGAGATTCTAATCGAAACCATCAAAATCTTTCCAGCCGGTAGCCTCGATTATAAATTCAAAAAGACACGTGACTCGATGCTTGTACTACGATACGAGCATAAACGTATATCAGCGACCAGTTCTTTGACGAGGAAAAACCGTTTCCGATTTCGTCCCCCGTGGACCATTTCTCGCGCGGCTACCAACTGTTTCTATTGCACGGCAGGATCATTTTCCTCTCTGGTTCTCCGGGGATCATCTACGAGCGATTTCTATCAGGTTTATCGGAGACCTCGTAGTTGGAGCCTGGGCTTCTGCCTCGAATTCGTCGTCCGGAGTTGTGGCCTGCGCTCGTCGAGTGAAGAACTCGTGCCAGAAATACACGTTTTCGCGGTAGTCAGAGAAAGAGGGGCGAGAGAAAGAGAGAGAGGGAGAGAGAAAGAGAGAGAGGGAGAGTGGACGAGAGCTTAGAGAAGAAGGCAGTAGAGAGGCGAGATAAGCGAAAATAGAGTATCTATAGTTGTGACGTCGTACGGCTTCCTCGAAACCGGTTGCTCGCCACGCGAGAGCTTTCAGAGCCAACGAACGCGCGTGAAAGTCGTTTACTCGTTAATCCCCCGTTCCTGCTCCCGATTCCCAACTAGATTTTCGGATTCCTGTAATTGTAGATGTGGAAATAGCAGTCTTGGATAGAGAGAAGCTCTCACGGGTGTGCACGCGCGCGTCAACACCACCGGTCATTAAAAAATCAATGACGAAAGTTTGAGATTGAGAAAGGAAGGAAGACTTTACTCATTTTTTGTTAAATATTTTATCTAAATGCAATGCTGCATTATTAGTTCTGATCGCTTTAGAGAATTTATAGAATATAATTTTTGATTCGTACTTTATCGCAATCGTGAACTGGATGGCAGTAGAACACGGTGCTTCGGACAGACATTACCACTGTAGGCAAAGTGCTAGGATACTCTGCCGAAATAGGATCGTTGCTGTCGAGACGGCAACACCAGATTTTAAAGTAATCGGTAGACTATGAGTTTCTATGCAAATTCACATTTTTGAAAATATAATTAAAAAAAAGCCGAAGTAGAAAATTGTTTTGCATATCAAGTATCATAGAAAATACCATGCTTTGGATATTTTATATATCTTTTCGTATTCTGTGCAATTTTGCATCTTTTTTAAATTCCTATTAATCAATATCTTTTGGGATAATTGAATGGAAATCTCGAATATAAGTTTAGAGCACATTTAGCATGTTTTGGGAAAAGGCGGTTTTCAAGTTACACCGTTCCATACATTTCAAACCTAACGTGCTTCTTTCGCTCAACGTTAGGCCTTCTGACAAAATGTTTGCAAACTGTGGTACTAAAATGACCGACACGCACTATATTCTAATGTTTCTAGACCATGGTTTAACGTTTTAGAAGCATATTTTAATGTTAATTAAACTCTGACTAAAATATTACGTTGTAGACTCTTATGTTCTAGGTCTCCGTATACTAATTTTTCTGGATTAAATACTTCTTAAAAACTTAATGGAAAAATTACAACTGTGTGGAACGTCATATCAGTTTATATAGATAAAACATTTTCTTTTCTTTAAGTATCGCATTTTTTGCACGGCACGTATACAAGCTCCCTCATTAAGTTTTTGACAAAGTTCGTCTCTGATATTAGAATTTATTTCTTGTATAATTCATGTATATTGCTATTATATTTCCTTCTTTGTGATTGATATTTCAGCCTCCGTTTCCATTATGTTTATGTATCTTCATCAATTCTGTCTGTTTTCGTTTCTCCTATTGTTTTCCTTTCGAATTGTTTCGTCTGCAAATTTCATTTGGAAGTTTCAATCTGTCTGACGAATTTTGCGCGGTAAATCGTTGGGATATCCACGACGAGCTCTGAAAATATTTCGTGACGCCTGAAGCTATCGAAATGAATTAATAACGTTGCGAAGGAAAGGCCTATGTCCAATGTTTTTCGAGACGTCGGATTCATTCTTCAGGCTAATATTCATCTCTGCTATTTTATCCTTCGGTTCGCCGAGATCTCTACGAAAACATTCGATTCACGTGATCGCGAATATTTGTTGCTCCTTCTGCCTCCTTTCTCCTTCTCACACGATCGATCTTCGACTTCTGCTGAGAATGATTGTTTTACACATTTCCTAGCCTTTCAATTATTATTATCGCCATTCGTTGAAAATCTTTCGGATATTACATTTTTATTGCGAAGATTTAGCTTTGAAAGACGCTGCTGTCAAAGTAAATCGATTAGAACCTAATAATCTTGTACAATTAAATATTTCGTATTTATTTAAGTATTTAAACGATGGTTTAAACTTTAAGTCCTTTTAAAGTTAAGCTGTTATATTAATTTATAGGATCGATAGTTACAACTTGAGCGAATTTGTTGGAAGTTCTATTTGAAAAAGTCTTGACTGGCAAGCACTGATCAAAAGTTTGCGATTAAAGCTTCTTCTTCTTCTAGTTAGAACGTAAAACGATCGATAGAGAAGTTTCTACGCCACTATCATTTAAATCTCTTTGAAATTTACGTTCTTACACCGTCTATTTTCCTCACAGGAAATTCGAAATTGAAAATTAAAAGAGACCAATCTTTAGCTTATATTCTTTGAAAAATTCTCATTTCCGATGATAATCTCTTCCTTCTCTAAAAAAAAGTCGAGTCTCTTGAGCCCATGTTACGCTCTCGATATTTCCAGAAACGTGTTATTAGAAGTCGTTGTTTGTAACGAAGAAAGTCACCTAAAAGAAAAGCACCGTTTCCAGGCATTTGGAAATACAGATCAAAAGTAAATAATCGCGAACTGGATGTTTAGCGTAGCTCGCGGGAAATCGAGTCCGCTGTCTTTAATCTAATCGCGTTTCTCGATTTCTCGTTAAACGATTTCCGGGGAACGATCGTTCGAAGGAAGGACATTTGCCTTGCAGGCGTGCGCCGCATCAGATTCGAGAGTATCGCCACGGTTTGCTAGGTTTATCGAGTGCACAGCCTGCTGTAAAATTAATATTTCTTCTGGCAGTACTTGCTTCGTCAGAAAAATCTCACTTCGTGGATCTTTCTCGCGTAAAGAGGCATTAAAACGTTGATAAGCGCGATAATGTAATACACGCGTGAACTTTATCATAATTTTTATTTCGAATTATATGCAGCGTAAAAATACTTGTTCCAGTGCTTGGACCTTAAACAATCTATTCAATCTTAATGACTTTATTTTAGTCCTTTGATAATGTAATGAAGTGAATTCAATACGAATCATTTATATAATAATTATCGCTTTATTTTCAAGATCTTGTTGTATCAAGTACAAGAAACATATGTATATCTTCAACTTTTTGTAAGGAATAATTATGGTTTAAATATTTGCTTCGGTTCCTCATTGTTAAATGATTAATAACGTGAATCGGTAAATCTAAAAAGAATGTTAATTCATCCCAGGCCTTCCTCGTTATGATTCGAATATATTTTTTATTCTCCGAGGTAGTATAATATACGAGAGATTGAAATTCTTTTGTTTTCGATACCTTTGTTCCATGATTTTCAATGTCGATGGGCTTTTTCAATTTTCGATACATAGAAGAACTTATTGAATTTTTCTTCCATCAACCTACTAGAAGCTAAACGAAAGAGTTTTCGGCCTTTGCTTAAAGACGAACGGTAAATGTGTAGAACGAGGAAAAATGAAAATCTATCAATAACCGTAGAAATAACGAAATTGGAAATTCAGAAATTATACAGCTCGTCCTTCGCACATTTACGCCCAGTACTTTATTCCGTTATAAATTAACTAACGAATACGCTAACTGAGAGAGTTATCTTTTTTTCAGCTTCTCGTTTTCAGTTCACATTCGTTAATTAAAACCGCAATATTTCTCCACGTTTGTGGCTCGTTTGCGTATTTTCTCCTTTCACCGGTGCGATTCATTTTATTTCGCTCTGTCTTCAAATTACTAATTGCGATAAAAAGCGTGTCAAGAAGAAATTCCTTAGAATTAGTTCACCAATGTATCGAAAATTCCTAGCAACTATTTACTTATATGTTTTATTTATTTATTTATTTATACTTAGTCCATATCTTTCGGCTTCGGACGACTTTCGGTTTACATCTCTTATATAATTTCATTACATCATATATATATCTCTTACACTAGCTCTTCTATAACTATATACAACCTATTTACTTATATGTTATCACTGTAACTAGGCACGACTATCGTGATCGTGTTAACGAGCTTTAAAATGGATCTGAAAATTGTAAAAGTTACAAGGTATATACTGGAAGTATATATCTACGCTTTACAAGTTTAAGCCTATCGTGCATGCTGTATAGCAATTTTTCACCAAGTACATGTTTATAATAAACGTTCAGTAATCTCTATATACGTTGCTAGATTGGCCTTTACCATTACTATATATTCATATATACCTCGTACATAATTCTACTATCGCAATCACGATAATCGTATCTCGTTACAGTGCTCACGAAATTTCACAGAGTTTCACATAACATGTACGATATACCGGTGAAAATTTTCTGTGACAAATATTCGAATGCTTTCGTAAGCCACTGTACGTATATCGCGTTACAGTCACAATCGTACCGATTGCATCACTTTTTACAGCGAAATCTTATTACAATTTGTTACGTAGAATTCCTCGAAGAAACACATAACTGGACGATTCTAGAGAGATGATGTCATTATTCGTATTTGTTCTTTGCGGGGAAATTAATTTCCGGGAAATTTGCCCACGGTTCTTTGTCCCTACCGTAAACAAGAATTTACAGGTTGTACGACGAACCGTCGTTATTTCTCGTTAATCAACTTGGCACGGCTACCAGATGTGGACAGTGTAATATCACCAGGCCGTTAACTTTGGCCAAATCCTCTTACAATTAGCGTCAATGGAACGTCCAGCGGAAGGACGCCGAATCATTTAACATTTGAAGCTATTGAATCGATCGATGTTCAATGTGTAACGCTGATTCGTCGATGTTTTAATGCTAGGGTAATCGATAAATTGAGAATTACGAGTATGAATGGTATAAAATAAGATTACAGGAAAGGTCAGTATTTTGTTGTGCTTCTATGCATAGAACGATCTATAGGAAAACGAATATATTTTATTTATGGAACATTTGCATGTTCTCTTGGTACGCGTATGTCCTTTTCGTGCTTTGGTTTGGTATTCTCGTTTTTTATTCATTTATCTTATCTCGTCTTTTTTATTACTCTGTCTTATCAGGTTTAGTCCTTTTAATCTTGTTCTTTCATTTATCAGGCTTCCCTTTGATTTTTTCTTTCTTGATCTACAAAAGTGGTTACAAATTTGGGATTATCAAGAATTTCAACGAATAATCTCAATTTTCGAATCAATTAGACGCAAAAATTTCAAAATAGATCTTAATTTTGCATCGGGTAAAATATTTTTCTTGTTATAGATACAACAGCTAGGTGAAAGCGCGGTATCGAGCCGGTTTAATAGACAGTTTCACTTTGTCCGACAATATATCTCACTCTGGCGTCCAATATTTTCTTCCCTGTAACACGTAAATCCCTTAACCCTCTTTGAAGGATTTGGGCATCGACTATATACATACTACGATCCAACCGTTTCTCTGAAAATCAGTATGATTTTTCTATTTTCATCTTTAGCATAACGCAGGAGCAAGAATATTATATTTTGAATTCTGTAGTTTCTTTTTTAATTTTGAATTTTAATATTAAAAAAGAATAAGATCTTCTATATGAAAATGTAACAGTTTCTTTCAATCTCGCTATTCTCGTCTTCCAATTTTTCTTACACGAGATCATCTACAAATTTTCCATTAATTCTCGGACGTCAAAAGCTGAGCTAACTCTGGCACACGTTGATATATCATATTTTCTAGTTATCGTGTTACATTTATTCCGTCAAATCGTATAAACAATTTTGTCCTTTTACACCATCTTATCTATCACGTAAGAGTAAAAAGCTTGTTTCATCGTTACAAAATATAATAATCGACGCTCGTTACAATGATCGAATCTGCGTTAAGCGCGACTTGGGAGCGAAGCTGGGCACGATAATCCGATAATCTATCGTCCCATTAATCGATCTTCCGATAATAATCAATCTCTAATAAGTCGATACACGTAATTTTCCTCCTAATCAGTCTTATATAGTTAATTTTTGGCTGTCTATCGATCGCGTAATAAATCAACGATCGAAGGCCGCGTTATTACCTCGATGTTTTCGGTTCGAGAAACAGGGATATCATTTGCGAAGAATTGGCCGTCTAACAAATTGGATCAGTCGTGAGCGGTCGAGACTACCGTTTCACGATATAGCTGTCTTTCGCGCGAAAATAAAACGCGTTAACGAGATCATTTATTTTCTATTTCCCGAGCGTGTAAGCGATATTTGCCACGCTAGTTGAATAGCCAAACTAACGGCCGCTTAATAGAAATTAAACGTCGCCTCGCCTCGTGAACGATTCTATCGCGCGTCAGGAAAATTCGACCACCTGTTACGATGCAAAGTGAATCGTACTTCTTGACTTACTGCCAGTTTATCTTGTTGATCGCATGCTCATTTACGGCAAGGTTACGTTGTTGTTACCGATCGTTTCGCCAATATCGGGTTATTTATACTTTATTTGTGCAATTAAGTCTGTCCGCCGTTAATCGACGTTCAATACAAATAAGGTTTCGAGCGTTCAACTAATCCGCGATCGTTCATTTATGTACATTGGTAAGCGAGGTATTTAACGAACGGAAAATTACGAGCAATTTGAAGAGAATGATTTGCACGTTACGGTAAATTAGAGAAGTATCGATAGCTAGTGTTTAAACTTTAAACAGTCGATTTTAAACGATAGATATTTCTTTCGAATATTTAGTATTTTGAAACCCTTACCGATGGCAATGTATATCGGTTTCGTATATACTATATCTATATCACATGTACGAGAAGTATGTATGTATCAGTCAAGCTTAGGATTATACATTTTATCGCGAAATAGTAATATAGTATAAAAAATAAGAATAGGCTTTACATTTTACTGATTATTAACTGGCGATTATTATTAATTTAAAAATATGCGGATGATTATCGAATCTGTGTTTTGAAACTATGTCGAAAGCTTTGGTCTGAAATTTCTCAGTCAGATTTATCATTCGTGTCTCATAGCGGAAAGAAAATTGTTTAAACGTAGATTATCAAAGGGATTAATCGAGTAATTAGGAGACGCGATTCGTTGCTCTGGTTTTATGTCGATTCTTTAAGCAACGATAATATCGTTTCAGAAGATCACAGCGGCTTTGTCTAGTTTCAAACATGAAAGGCTTGTAAAATGAAAATGAGAAACTGAGCGTCGAAACCAATAAGCGATATCTGCGTCTGCAACTCTTCAGAGATTTCCACCAGTGGTTCGATTTAATTTTTCCCGACTTCAAACGGATGACATCAGCGAAACTCTTTTCGCTCTTTCACTTTTCGTTGATTTCTCCGATACTATCTTAATCTCTCCTGAGTTTTGGCCAGTAACATCTCGTTTGAGCTTCTTTCCGAGATTACGAACCTTAAAATTAACCGCCTTCGCAGAGTATAGTCTTTAATGAAAACTTTAAGATAAACTTTCATTGAAATATTATCTCCTAATTTATGTTTACGTATTTTCTTGCTACGTACTTTTTAAAAATTAATTTTTTATTACTTTCAGCTAAATTTTTCGTTCTATTTCAACAACTTCTTAAATTAGTTTTTGGCTTCTCGATATTCTAGTCGCATCGACTATCCCAAAATAATTTATCATTCGATATTACATTCATTCCTCTTCGATTATCTTTTTTTTATCTCTAATTTGTGCTCAAAAAAACATCAATCGCTAGACCGTGGATTCTTATGCATTTCTAGCAAATCTACATGTAACATCTAGCGGAGAAACAAATGTTTCTTCAAATTTTATTGCTTTATTTCCGTTGGTAAAAATGAAAAATTGCACGAATATCCGCAATCTAGTAACCGATACACAACCGTTTTTAGAGTTCCACGAAGGATCTTTATCTAAACAGCACGCCGTATTTAAACCATTCTCCTATTCTTCGTCTCAGAGCAACAAACTGCTCTTCCCACGTCCTAAATTGAATTTTATTATCCTGCCACGAACGCTAAGAATAATCTTATTGTATCTACCATCTAGCACGGAAGAGGCTCTGTTGACTGTGGTTTAACGAAACCGGTGCGTTATTAAACGGCTCGGATCGTTTGCGAAATGAATATATGAATGAGTAAACGGCGTACCTTGTCCGACAGTGTCGAGACTAGATATCGAGCGTTCGCCTCGTCGTACGTCTAAGTACGGCCTGCCAGGATATTCGAGAGGTCAACGAACACGAAACACAGCGAGGGTTGAAGCTCGACGTAAGTAAACATAACGACCCGCTAACGTTTCGTTACTATAGAGTAGTAAATAATATTGATTCGCGTCTTGCCACGCGTCCGCTGTAGGTCATATCCCAGTATACGTCCCTTTTTTTCGATTATTTTTATCGACCTGCATTGTTTACCGAACGATAGTCCGATATTTGGCCCTCGTCGGTATTCGAGGGGTTACCGATAGTATTTTCGGTTATCGATAATTAAAATCGACTGCCAGTGAACGTACAAAGGGTGAGTCACCTGATGTTAGAATATAAAATTTCTCCCTTGTTCTCGGCGGAAAAAACACAATAGGGTGGAAGGTTGTTAGGAAGGGTTGGTATCATAATAAAATAAATATAGCGAGGGAAATTTTTTTTTTTTTTTGAAGTTTCAGAATCATTAATAATTTTTAAGATAATTTTCATTAATAATGGCGATTTTTTAAAATAATTTTTTATATCAACTTTTGTATCATTTTGTATCACGCTATTAATAATTTTTTATGGAGTATCTAATTCTCACGAATGGTAATCCGTTTTTCATAACGTGGTCGATGTTTGAGATTACTTTGTAGTCGCAAGCCGGTTTTCTTGTTTTATATTTGTTATTCGTCTATTTAAAGAAGCTTTGAAATGGTAAGGTGTAAGAAATATCTTTACAAAGACTTACATCCTTCCTTTTGCGTAAGATTATCTTTTCTGAGATAAAGAGATCTGCTCGTTAGAAGGTTAATACATTATGCATGGATGAATTTCTTTCTATCAGCTATGACATAACAAAAATATATCGACGCTTCGATAATGATTACCTTTATATAAACAAAACTTGTGTTACGCTTTGTCTTTCTCTTATCGTTAAATTTAATGAAAAAATCGGACTTTCGATTATATTCAATTACGACTGCTGATCTTTATATCTTAATATTCCAGTGGCTTTATGTTTATCGTTTCGTAAGTACGATTTTGAAATTAGTTCAGGTTCAACTTTGAAATTAGATAACATAGGATATTTCGTCGAACATGTATTTATGAAAAATTTTGATTACAAATCCAAACACAAATATACGCAACGACTTCGAGAACGGTGCACCGCATCGAGACTTGCTATGCTACCTTTAACAATTTACGAAGGTTGTGGTCAACTTTGTATTCAGGAAATATACGTGCACCTATTTATATACTCGATTATGATCCGCTGTTACGGTCAAACATATTAACCACGTTAGATCGTATATTTATATCACGTGTAACGCGCGCGCTTCAGCGGCATCTACGAATTAATTAAAATCAAAATTCAATAACGATTAACGGTACAACATCACCTTTTCATAAAGGAAATATGGCTTCTTTTCTCAAAGAAATAAGATACGACAAAATAAAGAAGGAAAGCACAAGAATAAAATTATTTCCCGTGTAAAAATTGTAGCGATAAGAATTAAACATTTCCTGGAATCTCATAGGAAAGGGGAAAAGTAATAATAACCGACGTTGGGTTTTTCAAAGCAAAGTGGATCGCCATCAGCAACAAGTCACCCTTGTTTCTGTTTATTTCTCTTCCTCTTTGCTTCCAGCAGTCGTATTGTACCAGACGTTCACTGCGCTGAAAGTTTCGAACGAACGTGCTCGACGAAACAGGGAAGGATGAATCATAGCGAGGAGAGCAGCCCCCATAAAACGAACGGTACATGTCCATAAAGTCGTGGAAGATCGTTGATCGATACCGGTCATGTTTACCCGTCATTTCTTCTCGCGCCCTTCATCTAAGTTTATTCTGTTCACCCATCGGATATTAGAATCGTTGGTGCTTCGTAAATTCCTAGAAAATTAATTTTTGTTATTTTTACGTCTCGAAGATATTACGTTAATTGAATTTTGTGTGCGCAGGAATTGTAATATTTCTATTTCCAACGGAAAGGTTCGTGACAGGCATATGATATAATTTCCATCGAGCAAATAGATATGTCGTTCGAGTTTGAAAGGAATTCGATATAAATGCAAGTTTTTTTTTTATTCAAATAATCGACCTTAGCTTCTCCTGAAATTTACAATTTGTCAGGATATTTTTCTACAGTTTTCGAACACATACTCTTTTACCGTCAGTTTCAGAAACAGAATCGTTATCTTTCCTTATTATTTTTTTCTTAATTAAATATTCTAGAATAACTTGTTCTTTCTAAATTTACGATATCGTTAAAACTCTTACTTTTTTTCGGAACCTTTTTAATCCTTACTCTTTCCATATCAAAATAGAGATATCGTACTGAATCGACGAACACTTTTTCTTATTATTTCGACATCAGTAATAGATATTTTTATTCGTATATTTAAATTAAACGACGTAAAAGATCCTTTGGTTCGGTTTGAAGATAATTTCGTATTTCCGTAAATCGGAGGGACAAAAGCGTTCGACGATAATGATTTTATCGCAAACTCGAAAGTTACATCAGTCATAGAGTACGTCACAAGCGCGTGTAAAAACAAGTTGTATCAGATATAACTGCCGTGCACACGATATGCAAATTAAACTTTACATCGAGCTACGCCGATATCGTGGAGGAGCGGACAAGTTCATCTTGTTCCCTGTGAAACGTTTTTACGATTACGGGTCGCTACTCCCAAGCATGATAATCTTCGTGAATTATCTAGGATAATTGCAAATCAATCAAATCTCCTACTACGATAAAACTGTAGAATAATTTTAATAATGGTATTTTTATTTAGATCATGCATCGTTATATCGCATTAATGTTGTAAGACATTTTTGGAGCCCGTGATTAACGAACTTCGTTAACCCTATCTACACAATCTTAATTTAATTTTAATAATAACGCTCTTCAAAACATGCATCATTCTCTTCGACGTTCACGCGAGGCCGTGAAAAAGTTGAACTACGTCAAAATGACCACGATCAATAGAAATTACCGCCTTAATAAAACTGAAGCATAAAACTTGTACCAAAATAACGAAAATGAGAGAGGTAAAAAATAATTATTACAACCTACATACTATACCAAAACCATCGAAACCCTAAGAAATGCGATATCGTAAATCTATAAAATTCCTATGAAAAATTACGAATCGATGATTCTGGTTGTCTTAACAATTTTTCCCGCTAAATATTTTTGAAATTTCCAAAGCGATAGAATATTAATATCTTGATATAAAAATAATCGTCGCGCGACCGTAATGAATTTTCACGATAGTTTAACGCATACAAAAATAGTAACTAATTTTTACATGAAAAAAATTATTCTCATTTTAGATACAAACCTGTTCGAAATGATAATTCTGCAAATGCATATTTTGGATCGATCACGCGATACAATTATATCGATGCATACTGTTGTTATTGCAATTGTACCTCACGATCGCATTATGCGTGCGTATTTAATTAAAATTGAAATAATAAACGTGAAGTTACCGCACGGTTAACTTCCCCCTGGCAAGCCTCGGCTGGGGGATAGTACGGATATAACGATTTGTTGACATTGCCACGGGACAGAAAATATACCTCGTATGTGCAGGTGTATTTTCTGTCATAAACACTCCGGTGAAATTACCGGTCCCGCGATATATTTATAAGCACGGCGAGTATGCTTCGCGCGGCTATGAATAACGTCCCTTATTTTTCTATTTGTACGCGTCGAGTCTTTAATATTTAGCTAATGCCTTATAGCCATGTATTTTATTTCAACAACGATCGGTCGTCAAAGTTTGCTCTTTTATTCGTTTCGTTTTCAAATCGAAATACTTCTCCTTTTGTGTAACTGTGATTAATATTTTTTGACCATTCTAACACTGTCCGAATTTTTCTATCGTTATCAAACGCGAAGGTAATATTTCACGAGAAATTTTGAGATAAAATCCGAACGATTATGCTTATCGATAATGGTTTATTTATACTTTTCTGAAACTGAAAAAATTGCTTAAACGACAAGATTAATCTAGTCTTTGGCTGTTTCGATTCTCCAAGGTAGTTATCTTTTCCTTTATTTAAATTTTATCTAAATCTTGTTAAATCTATTCGAATTCTTCCGTGGATTTTAAAGTTCGATAGCTTTTTCTACAATTCCCTCGTTATTTCCGATGCTGAAACATTTCCGATTTTACAGATTTCAGCTTCACGATCTTGGAATATTATTATAGATCCTACAACCTCGTATTTGCGAAAATGAATTTGTCGATGGCATATCGCTCTACTTTACTTTCTCCATCGACGGTCGCGGTCGTCACGAGAAAGTAACATATCTGACATCTGAAATAATCTTCGCGTTAACCTTCCCGCGAAATCGCAGTTCAAGGTTTGGATTCGGTAGAGAACGTGTCACGACATAAATCATCGAATGCGTTCGCCGCGGTAATAAAAGTTAATGAAAGGGACCGGCTGGCGCAGCCTCGAAATAGATTTCATCTTAAAAATAAACGATGATCCCCTGGCTGGTGCTGGTTAAAGGAAAATCCGTGTTTACCAACAACGGCGGTAGGCTGCCGCCTTGCCGCACGGAAAATTATTAATTACAGGCTTGGTTAGCCGAGTGAAATAAAACGAAAATTTCTTTCAGGGTTCAGCGAGCATTCCCTGTCGAACAGACGAGCTGTACCGTTCGTACGGCCGACAATATATCGTGTGAGTTCATTTAACCAGTATAAGACACACAACGTGTCTGCACGGTATTGCGTTTCAAAGTAATGCTGTAAACCGCTCTAAAAATATGGCTCGAAAGATGACGAGGCCGAACCCTTTTCCCCGCTGCTCGATCGGTCCCGTAACTCGTCGCTTCACGGGCACTTTAACGTGTTAAAATTTCGAAACAGTCAAATTATTTTGCAGTCAAATTTAAGTTTAATTAATCGTGGAAATGCGCTATGCACGCCATGTAGGCGTAACTTGTATTATCAGAAGGTCAAGAAAATATTTCACAATTTTTATAGATATTTTATGCGTATTATAGGAAAGTTGCTGAAATTCTATTAGAAATTGAAAGATACGACTAACGCGATCATATTGGTATTGGAAACTAACTTTGATATTTAGCGTCTGATGGCGAATCTGATATTTGTTACGATGCTGTTACGTATCTAGCAAAGAGCAACTTGTTCTATTGTTATTACAAAAACAACAAGGATTATCGATCAACGGGGAGAGTATATCTTCCCTGTTAACATTTACCAATTTGACGCCACTCTGAAATTAAACAATCGTTTTAATACCGCTCGATATTAAACAATCTACTTGTAAATTCATTGACTACGGATATGAAATAGAAAAACCATATGAAACTAGCCAAATAATCGAACCGAGTAACCGAGAAAGCGCAGTAATCTTTCTATTAGTTTGGTAGTTTAAACTCAACTTCGCTTGACTTTATCGGACTATCGACTTTTACTTAATCACTTGTGGTACGCAATTTTCACGGAAAACGCGTCGATCCTCGAAAATCGCCTTTCCAAGCTTCTCTGTTCCTCAGCGTACGCCAAAGGTGCGACACGAAATTGCGAATCGTGTTCGCATGTGCGACACGAAGCTGTCGACCTGTTTGCTACGGCCTGTTAATCAGAGAGCCGCGTAGATATCCGGATCCCTGTTTAAATAATTCCTCCTTTTCCTTCTATAGAAGAGAAAAAGGAAAGAAGGAGAGAAAATAAAAGAATAAACGTACCGCTCTTCTTCCACGCGGACAGAGATACGATGTGATCGGTGCATTAATCCGTGGAATAGAAATAAGGTATTACTGGCTGGAGAAGGAATAGGAATAGGATACTATAGTGATTGGGGGACAAAAGCGATGCCGACTCGAGGCTGCGAACGATACGTATTTCAATCAGGTATCGAACGGTTCTCGTAGGTATTGCGCGGTATGCGCAATGAAGAGTCGTCCCAAAGGGATGATTTGTTGAAACTCGGCAGGATCGAACGACAGATAGATACTCGTTTCCCTGGGAATTTCAGAGAAGTAGCGCGTATTTCATCGTTGATCGAGTGAAATCGTTGGGCAGAGGGAATGCGATATGTCGGAGGTTTTCTGTGGCTAAAAACGGTGAAAAATATGGGGCAGATCGAGTTCTTTCATGGTTGCTCGTCGACGAGGAGTTTGAAAAAGCTGCAGTTATTTCCGAGTTCCTAAATTCTTAAATTGCAAGAACGGCCAGCCATTCGAATCGTTGAATTCGATAGGAATTGGACGAGAGCTTAGAATTCTTGAGTATTTGAATCAGAAATTCTTCAATTGTTACTTGTCCGATCATAAAAGTTATTTTAAAACTCGAATCTGACGAGCACGACACGTTTTCGCAAATTTTTAGCATTTCTAAATAACGATGTCCAAAAATATATACGCACCAGGATGCCAAAAACGCGAAATTGCAACTGCATTGAGAATTAACCATGTGACGTTGGATTGTGAAACCTGCGAATGGAATTGGAGAGACAGCTGTTTTTCAAAAGAACATGGAAATTATATAGAGATATCGTATCGTCTAAATGGAATATGGAAATGACGTACAAACGATAGGAAATAATATAATCTCATATAAGACTTGGCATTTTTATTTGTAGATCTTTGATAATCGACTTTCCTCCAACTTTTTTTTCAGTCTTGTTTTAAAACATTCAGTCGATGACCATCGCTGGCAACAAAATCAAACAGTTACATTTAATGAAAGAACGACTGTGCAAAGAAAACGTTCGGTGTCCAATAAGACAATTTTTAACGACGATCACACAGTTGGCAGGTATTTTTCTCAGAATACTGATCAAGTTTCGCGTTAGTGCAGCGGATAATTGGAACGAACGTTGTACGATAACAGGTGTACGGCGTTTCGATTGATTTCTTCCGTAAAGAGGATATACAGTTAGAATTTAATTCTACGAGTGCAGAGATAACGAACACGGATCTGAATTATGAAATTTATCTCGGGTGTAATTGATCTCATGTTTTTCTTCGCGTGTTCTTCGTGTGTTTCGCCCAAGGGGTGAAATTTGACTGGCGAATTTGATTAAATCGCGAGTATCAAAAATTGTTGAAATTCCTGGATGGAAATGAATTTTCTCTGATCACAAAGATATCGTATTTCAAATATCGTGTTCGATGATCAGGTTATACTTGATTTTTCTTCATCGCCATAATGAAGTTTGATTTCATCAGCCCGAGATTGAAGTTTGACTTAAACTACCCCGTGATTATGAAGACGAAGTTCAAATTGAATTGTACCGTTACGAGAACGAAGTTCAAATAGAATTTCATCACTCGAAGGGACGAAGTTGAACTTGGTGCTCCGTCATTCTCTGGATCAGGTTAAATAAAAAGAATCAAATAACTCTCCCGACCGTAATGGAGAAAAAACAATATTTAACGAGTTCGCTAATGACAACTCAAAGACTCAAAGAAAAAAGTATATCGTGCGTTTAATCTCAGTCTGGAACAGATAAAAACAGTTGGATTGTTGGGGAATTAAAAGAGGTAGCAATTAGGAGCCGAGAAAAGCCTGAGCTTCTCCAGCTGTCTCGTTATCATAATTATACCAATTGCACGCGAGAATCAGTCGACGAACGAACGAAAGAGATTAACGATAAATCGTAGAATAAATGATAAACTGATTTATACTCTAACGTTTTATTAATCGGTGGAATTTTGAATCTACTAAAAGAATTATTTCGAAGAAAAAAAATGCAACGAGATTTAATATCCAAGCGCAGGTGATCCAGTGGGATTTTGTTGGAAATTAACGTTGTATCAGTTCGTCTTGCGTAAATAAATCCAATCAACTCTCTCGATGCAAGATACGTTCATTTAAATAACTCGTTTATCGGCGATCGTTGGAATTCGAACGAGACGATCGAGCCGCGTTTCGCGCAAAGAAAAATTTAAAAGGACGATGAAATTTTTAACAAGTTCACCCCGTAGAAAACAGCTGCGACCCGTCTCATTATTCTATCATCCGCAACGAAATGCTTCAGCATGGCGCGGGACTTTTGAAAAATTCAACGCTTTTTACTGTATTTCCTACGGTTCTCCAGGAAACAAAAAGAGAAAGAAAGTCTGCTGTCCAAAGTGAATTTTCGAAGTTTCTTGTCGGAGAGAACGTGATCGGAACGAACGCATTTTATAAATTTTCATTTTGTTGGTTCTGTGCAAAAAGAGAATGCGCGTTTCGAAAAATGGGCGTGGCGGATGGTTTCGAATTACAAAGCCGTCGGAGTTGGAACAGCGTGCACGAGTACAGAAATAAAGACTTAAGCATTTATAAAAGAACAACATAGAAAATAAAAAATGACTTGTAAAACGATACTTGAAGTTAATATGACATCTATGATCGACAGAATTTGCGATATATGTCAATAATAATCACACCCGATATAAAAGTTAATAATTATACCATTACGCAACAGTAATTACACTGGCGAAAACTTACTAGATAGCGTTTTACAAGATCCCTTGTACAAAAAATTAAGTTCGCTTTAATTTCACCTAATTTTATTTTACGTTCTTGCAGCACACAATTTTAGGTCATTTGTTTAACATTTAACGTTATAATTGAATTCAACTCGATTCAAAAATTATTGCTCCTTTTCGAAGAACCATTATTCTTTAACCATGGTATTTCTCATTAACTCGGAACCACGGTATCTTTAACTCGCGAAATAGCAAAAGTTCGATGGATTGTTCTAAAAACTCTAGAAACGAAAAGAATAGTTGGGTATTATTTTCTTTTAAAACTGCCATTGGTTCGTGGGCTCTGTATATTTCATTCCACGAAGCGTACGCGCCGCTTGATATTTGTTCTTGCAGCGGACATGTTCGAACTTTAGAGAATGCGAGCGTGAACACAATGCGGCTGTCCACCCATGCGTAAACCTGTATCACTTGATGGTGGATTCTAGGCTACCGTCATCGAAAAAGTTGCCCCACGTCAGACCCATCGATTCGGCCAGTTTTAACCATTCACCAAGAATCTTCTCTATTCTCAGAACGTATTTCGGATGTCCTTTCGTATCGATTAGGATTATATTGCTTTTTGCTGGAAGGTAACAAAAACAGTTGCTTTCTCGAATGAAGAATTAAAATGCTTTCGTATAGTATACGTTTATTACGCTATTTTCCAATGTAAAATTCTTGATATCGAAGCTCGCGACGAAAGAAAGAACAGGATATAATAATCTTCTAATTGTTCATAGTCAGACTAACGTTGCATCAATGTTAGGTTCATCCCGCGAGGGAAATTATTCTATAAAATTTTCGATAGATATACAAATTTTTAATGAGAATTAACAATGGTTTCGGTCGTTTGT
The DNA here is from genome assembly GCF_011952205.1 of Bombus bifarius. Lineage (NCBI taxonomy): Eukaryota > Metazoa > Arthropoda > Insecta > Hymenoptera > Apidae > Bombus > Bombus bifarius. Next base: position 5,291,477 of record NW_022884505.1, on the reverse strand, counting down.
TCCTATTACTGCGAACAAAGGCATATACATATATTTCGCTGTCACACGACCATTACCTTTTAAAAGACGCTAATTGGTGTAATTATACGTTTTTCGTTACGTTGATTTTAACAGAGTTTAAAATGTGCGTACTTTTGCGCCTTGTTATAATAAAACGGGATAATGTAATTAAAACTTTTTACCACATTCTTATAAATTTCTACACGTTACACGATTACTCCGCTATAAAATTTTTTTACCTTTATCGTTACATACGGATGTATGGAAAAAAAATAGAAAAAGCTGCGTGAGAAATTTTATCACGGTTTTATAAATTTTCACACGTTGCAGAATATATTCCATTCCAATTATCAAGCGTTTAATATGCCATCGAGTTCTGATCGTATCTGTAGTAGTAAATTTCCGCATTTTCCTCGTCTGCACGCAAAATTCGAATTTCAACGCGAAAATGTTGAAACACTCGAGCATACACAAACTGACAATTAAAGTTCACTCGCCCGACTTCTCTCATGAATTATACCGTTGACGGTTCGTTGAAACCGTACATGGCTATAAATCGTTTGGTTTGGACTCTTCGACGATTGATCGCGTGTTTTAACTTGTAACGACAGATTGAAACGTCACGTGTCATATAAAGTTCGCCTGGTAGAGTTTTATGGCTCGTTTTACGCGGATGATCGGTTTCGCATCGGTCAAGAAAGTGTCATATAATTTCTCATAAATAAAAAGCTTCCCTCTGGCGGATTAAAAGTCTCGATCAAGCTTGTAATAGCAAAATACGTATGATGGATTATTCACGATGGTTTTCCCGCGAGCGTCCCTCCGATGAATTTCTCTTTCTTTTTAATCTACGACCATTCGCCAAAGTGTTTGAATGTTTACCGTAAAAAAATGTTAATGGACGTATTATGGACGTGATATACGAGATTTTCTAAGATATTCGACATTGTAACGAGACACGACTGTCGACCATAATGGTAGAATGTGTAACCACACTGGAAATTCCAGACTACGAGTAACAAGATGTCGTAGTCGACGTATTAGTACGAATACATCGTTATATCTAAAGATATTAGAGGACATTGATGCAACAAATAATTCGCTGTTTTAACGATCTTTCGATTTTTCTCGAATGTATATGTCGGATTGAGGTTGGAAATATTTCTTATTCCTCGCATTACTACCATATCAATCCTTTTGCCAGAAAATCTCAAGACTACGGATTCTTTAATTAGTGAATACTCGGCTCCAAAATCGGGGTAAAATGGAAACGACTCACCAGGATGACTTGATCCACCAGTTGATGCTTCCACCACGTAGAAGTCGATTCGACTTTATCGAAATTATATTCAGGGCACTGCTTTGTAAGGATTTTCCTCCATAATCAAATTGACAGGTGCGTATCATGCAGCGGAATCGGAGCCCGCGGTTTCAGGGTTAAAACGCGGTGGCGAAAAATTGTTAGGTCCCACACTCGATTTTTGCACTAGCGACTGAATTAACTCGCACTTCTGATGTCGGATTAAGGTTGGAATTTTGGGCGTTCGATGAACCTTTACTCAAATTTACCATCGCGGATATAGCTGATGTTTATTGGTACAAATGTGGGCGCTACAAGAGGCTATAAGTAACGGCGGCGATAGGATGGTCGAGACGTCGATGACAACGAATTCAGGTTCGATAACGAATCCACGGTCCACGGGAGGACGAATGCGATGTGATACACGTATAACTCCACGTACAAGTAAAACTTATCTGCATGAACTCTGCCAAAATCCAAGTGGAACTGCCCTTATATATTCCTCTCCCCACCTCTCGGGTCAATCTTTGTTTTTAAGGAAAGCTATATAATCATTCCATCCCTCTGTCAGGTACGCGTCCCTCCCGCGACCGTGGCTACGTGCAGTGACCCGCTACGTCACTTCGAGCCCAAGCCCGTCATAACATCGGATTAGAACTGTTACGCCGGGCCTCTCTGCCTGGCCCAGGTCACACACCGCGGGCCAGACGGACACCAGATGTCCGCTTTTCCGTACGGCGTACCCTCAATATCCTTAAGCACCCGTCATAAACCCGAGTCACTTGCCTGCTAAGGTCCTTCAAAACAAACAAACATCTGTGTCAGAATTTCTAAAGACTATTGTCTACCACGGCTGGACAAGGGAAAGTTGGTTTTTCTCACGCACGCTGCAACTTTCCTCCCACTAACCACTTTCTCTCGAGGGCGGTTAAGACCCTTCGTTTAACCAATTAAAAACGAAGCCTATTCCCTCACTCTCCTAACTAACATCGACACCAACAAATCCGATGGTCCCGTGCGCTAGACACACCCATCCTTAGCTTTCCTCCGACACAGCATCGTCACTCAACTTCACTTCTTCTACATCGTTGGAAAAGTCAACTACTAAGTATACGCTAATGCCCAGCGGGGCAGTCTAAGAACGCGAGAGTCGGTCTCGGTATTGTCGAGCATACATTTCCTCTCCTAAATATTTCATAGTGCTACGTCCACTAATACATTGAATCCACTTATAAGAGCCCTGCTCTAACGCACATATCTATCTTAGCTTCGTGCGACAAGTTGTTAATTCTTTATTTCTCTACGTCAGTGTAATCTAAGTGTTGGAAGCATATAATTTATAATTCTGTGAATCACAGGGTTATACAACCTCAATCACCCCTATTATCTCAACGGAAATCAGGGGATCGATCAACTCGTGGTGTCGATTGTTATAATCGTAACGGGGATTTACGACCCCCGTTGACGTCTCTCCTCGCGATTACGTCTCCCCGCGATTGGTCGAAGAAACAAGAACATTAAAACTATTTCTTATTTTTATTATTTAAGTGCAGCTATGGTAAAAGTGTGGACTAGGGTATTGGGGTTTTTTCCAACATTCCAAAACGGAAGTCCCGATGTCCTTTTATATTTGCAAAGAGTATCTTGTAACTTCAATTTGTTTCAAACTTTGCCAATGTAATCGTGGTAATTATATCGTGTCGTATGCCGTACGAGATCTTTTGTATAACACATAGTATGGTCGGAAATTTCTATTACGTTTTCTTCTTCCAACGATCAAAATTTCGATTTAATAATTTCATTATGGTTGAGAATATGGCCGTCAGTGTTAATTTAGAATTGTGAATTTACTTTGAAAAAGGACTGAACTATGCAACAAATTCTATGCGTCAATTATGCGAAAGGACGGATTATACATTAATTTTCTCGGTTCTTTATTTCAGTTTAAAAAAGTCCTGTAATCTCAAAAAGTAGATTGCACAAACTAGGATTGCAAGAAGAGTTGTAAAACCAAAAATTAAAACAGCGAATGAGAATTTTTAGAGTTTTTCGTTTCTTTCGAGCAAAATGCCGAGTTGTTCCAAGATTCCAAGCCATAGTTCGCCACAAAAGGCTTATGTACAGAATGTTCATGGACAGTTTTATGGGACGCTTTTAACGCAGCGAAGTAGCTTACAGAAACTTCATACAAACGCGTAAAATTCTGGCAAACAGCGATTCTAGTTTCCGCATGAGGTGATATTCTACTCCAACGAACGAATTTCTCAACTTATACATCGGAGCGACTATTTTCGTGTTGTTTTCTCTTTTAAAATATCTCCTAGTTTTCGTGGAAAATCTCTCCCATGTTTCTTCCCTATACAAATCGTTTCGCTTCTCGTAGAAAATTTCTTCCATATTTCTTCTCTATATAAATTTCTCATATTAATATCCATATTATAATTTAACGAACAATTTGCCGCTCGTATCGTTAATTAAATTTTCACTCATCTTATCTATTTCCCTCTGTTCATCGTTAAAATTCACGTATAATTTAATTGGTCGAACATTCCGCATATTGTTAAATTCGACATCGTTTGTGTTAAAAATGAAATTAAAACAGCGAGAGACCGCGTTAGATTCGTTTCATCGTTTCCGAAAGGTTACGTTAACCTTCTAATTGCGTTATAGGATCAAATGAATAGGACACGATGAATTAGAATTTCCGCGGTGTATGGATTAATCAGTTTGCGCGTAAATTTAGAGGACCGACGTACGAGGTTGTGCAAGCTTCAAATCGACGAACGTTGCTTGCAGATTAAATCAATCGTTAGAAATTATACGCGCACGATCGTTATTCACATATTTGACCGCAGCAAAATATTTGGTAATTCGTATGTTCTATATTCTTCTTTTTTATCTTTAAATAGCAGAATGACGGAAATAACTAACGCAGAAGAAAAAATGTTTTAATGGAAAAAATGTCGAGTTTTCAACAAATATAGAAATAAATTTTGTATCATATGGCGAAACACGCACAAAGGATGGTTTTTAGAGTATGATCGAATTGACTGCCTTTTTTACTATTTTGTAATGTGTTTCCATTTTGCGTTTATCCTGTTTTATTCTCTATCCTTTTTTCTATACTCTTATCAAAATTGAATTTAGTCGTGCAAATTAAAAAAAAATTTGTTAAATAGATACAATGTAAAAAGTGACTTCTATTATCAAATCGATGCAGCTATTATTAAAACCGGTGAAAGCCGGCAAAGACATACGGATTAACGAAAAAATCAAAATATCGTATTAACTAGGAAAATTGCGCATCGCTTTCTCCTCGCTTCAGTCTTTCAAGGAAACGCTTGGAGTATACGAGCATTTGATAAACACTTTTACTTGTCTTCGAAATTCACGTATAACGCGTTTGATAACGGAAAGAAAAATTCCGTATCTATTCTCGTCTGATGTCTTAGGACAATTAGTCTTGGCGTTGGTCATGGTCGACGATCTTCTACGGTTTCTTCTGCTAATTGCTTTCTTCTGCCTCTATATCGTGATTCTACTCCGGTATGAGACGTAGAAATCGACAAAATACGATTTTAGAAAAAATATTTGAAACTTTGAGGATACATGGAGAAGTACCTTTTTTTCGTGGAGGAAACCTTCATAGGCGGCTAAAACCTCCACGGTGATCGTCCTGACAATTGGTAGGAGAGCCCCGGGATCATCTTTTTCGTATTGCTGCTGAGGCACTCCTTCGTCTTCACCCTGATGGTGTAATCGGGAGTCATCCTTGGTTGATTGGGCCGTTAGGAAGGACCACTCCTCCTAACGCCAAGCTGCCTGGGCCGCCGTGCAAGTCCGAAGGGGAGACCAGACCCTCTTCGGCGTGGCGGCACTCTCGATGGATGTTGTACATGGAGAAGTACTGGGAGATCCGCTGGTCTTCGATATCGAAATTAGGAATCGATAGTCGGACTATTAGTACAGCGATGTACGCTTATGATAGGCTGTTAGTACGATCTTTGGTAGCAGTGACACACGACACGGTAATAAAGTACAATGGTATTAAGTAAATAAAATAAGATTTCGAAAATACGAATATGGCGAGTTAACTGGTCTTCGACAGGTTAAATTAACAGGCTAGTTAACAGGCTAGTTAACAGGCTAAGGCGTCAATTGCACAATGTGTTTCCATTTCGATGACTTATATACTCAATAACAGGATATTTTTTCGATATTTCCAATACCCAGCAGACAAGCTCTTATACGCTGCGATATCAAAAATATGAATTAATCGAATTGCACAGCTCGTCGGCATGGTAAAGTCACTTCGATATCGCATCCCTGGTTTGTACCAGGTCTTGCACTGTACTCTGTAAATAACAGCGTGGTCAAAACGAAGCTACCGTGACGACAGTAAACGGCGTAAAGCACCGCGTTCGACCTTTCACGCGAAGCGTTTGAAAGTTGGTGTTCACGACCGAAGATAAATTTATAGCTAGCGCGTAGCCAGTCGATTCTATCCGTCTCTTTACGTACGAAATGCCGATTCGCGAGGATCGATATTTCATTAGCCGAGTGCGTCGACGAGAGCGAAGCCAATCGAGCTGAATCGATCAAAGGTTTCGCGTTAACCGGCTTAAATAACCGTTGAAATTTTATACAGTAACGCAGTCGATTATGATAAATAATTTTGCGGCTCTTAACACGGAACCGTCGTCGCGCATCAGAGTACTCTTAACGTAGGTATCCTGTTTCGTACTTCTAAGAAGCAATTAAGAAACAAGCTTTTCAGGAGGAAGAGAAAACTCGTGCGTCGATGCTAGTTGTAAAGAAAATCAAGTATTCCATTTATTCAGATGGATGGCATAGAAAAATGCCGGAAAGCGATTAACCAATGTTTATTAGCACTTATATCTTTCTCTATAGAGGCAACGTTACGACACCATCTTCTAGCAATATCAGTAACCATTTAGAGAGGGAAATTGCACGCGCAAAGTGTTAGACTACAGTATATATCATCGGTATGTAGAAGATTCCGCAATAAAAAATCCAAACTCTTCAATTTTGCCGCTTACAGTGTTTTCTACGAGCGCTTTTCAATTTTAAATTACAGAAAATTTCAAACTATCGTTCTTTCTCCGCTGATTCGTTGCTTCTTTTTTTTAATCATTTTTATGCGCGTTTTATCCAAAAGAATTCCGAAGTGCGTGAAAAGAGAACCGATTCGTTTTCGATTCATTTTTAATTCGGCGATTTTAATCGACGTTTCAGGCAAACAACGGCCAAAATTACAGCCTCGCTGATTGCTGGATGTGTTTGTATTTCAAGCAAGTTATATCGAGCTACTTGGTCAATAATTTTATTATGTATATCGCGTGATGTAGAAAACTTTGCTTGCAAACTTCGACTCGCAGAATGGAAAATGAAATTCCGCTGGCCAATATTCAGCTATTCGATATTAATCGCGTTAACTACACGAGCGCTGCTCTTTGCTATCATTCGTGTCGTCTATGCGTTTAATTCTATAGGTACGTGGCACTGGATAAATTTATATCGTTATATAATATATATGCGTGACTGGGTGTGCTTATACAAGTACATGCGCTACAAGACTGTGTGGTTATAACAAGCGCAAGTGCCATCTCTACCCAAAGCAGGATGTCGTTTGACAAAGTGCTTCTCGCGTACTTCAAATACCGCTCTATTTTCCAAGTGTATTAATTTTAATCTTTCCATTTGTATCGATGAAGTATCTCACAATACGTTTATCGTTCGTACGATGCGGAATATTTGTTTTATTAAAAGCGATCGTTACGTCTTTTCTAAAGATTCTAGATTAGATCAGGTCAAATTAGCGATGCTTGTACGCAGATTTTTCTTTCTCCATCTGCTTCGTTATTGTGTTTCGTCCAAGATCTGCTAGCGTGGACTCTTCAGTAAGGCTCTCACCTAACAGACCTATACCTTAGACGCAATGAGAGAAGAGAGAAAGTGAGAGTTTTGTTATTGTGTTAATTTATCTATGTAATCTAACTTTTACGCAATACGACTAACTTACATTTAATAGTAACGCCTTGACAGATATAATACACACATTTTCCTATTTTTCTCGTCATTGCACTTTTCGCTAACCATCTGTGACACTCTTATAGCGTAAGGACAGTTGTTTTTTTTACCGATTAACACACACATTTATATCTCGTTCAAAGCATCGCGTAAGCAGTTTACTCGCGAAGGTGTTAAGCTTCGCGCTAAAAATTATTTTTACGATTACACGTTTAAGGATACACAGTAAAGTGTTTTATCGATCAAAAGATAACACGTTTCGGCACTTTAGGAAAAATAAATGTACAAAAACAATGATATCTATGGACAAATTGAATACTACGAGTTGTTCCATTAATCGTTGTGTAAGAGTCTCGAACAATTTAAAAAAATCTATATTATATATAATATATTTTAATAGCAATAAAATTATAATAAATAAAATAATAGTGAAATTACGTAAAATTATTTTGTCCAACGTTTCATCAGAAAATAATCAAAACGCAGATCGAGTATCGTTCGGTGACCACAACTGGTTTTCGCTTAGAAAATACAAATCGTGAGAAAGGAAGAGAACGTCGATTGCATTGCTCGAATGACAGACTTGTTATGAAAAGTGGTTACAGAAATATTACCACAACATTAGAATATATATGACTGAAAGTAACGATATCGCTTGTCATCGTGAGATATGCTACGCTTTATCATAGTCTGGCAGACGGTATTAAATTTGTGACATAAACAAAAACTTTCTTTATTTCATTGCGTATCTTCGAGCGGTTTATGATTCGAACATCGTGACAAGCGCATAAAGAGAAAATAGAGCGTGAAAATTGTACCGTTATGAGATCACTCTGCGACACATTTGTATCTCGCCAGAGCTGTCAACCTCACTTATGGATTTCTACTTTGTTATGAAACAAAAGCCAGGCAGAATTCTAATTTTTTGATTCATTGTTTGCCATCTTTTCAATGAAATAAATTTAACCTTCCAAGTTAATCTTATTTTCTCCTGCTATTGTTTATTGTCTCCTGATCATCTTTTTAATAAAGGACAGTTTATTTCTCCCAAGGATGGCGACACAGATTTCTCAAATTTTTTCAATTCTATAATAATAGACGGTTGCTCGGCTTTAAGGCATTTATCGCGGGCCATACGTCGCCGTAGAAAGCTTTCAAGGATAAAGAAAGCCGCGAAGCTTGGTGAGAAAAGCTGTAGGATACCCATGTCCTAGAAAAGGAGTCGACAATTAAACAAAAAGTGCCAGCATTTTTCTGGAACAGTCCGCACGTATTTTGAAAAGGACGAGTTTAAAAGGACATAGATATCGTAATTTATCGAAGCAGAAATTATATACAAATTTAATTAATCTCCATTATAACCTAAATCGTGCGGCGATAGTACGTTTCCACGATAAACAAAACCGATTTAGCGATTATTTTAATTAACGATTGCATCGATACATAAAGAAATTACAGCGAAAAACATTATCACCAGGCTGTTATTGTTATTAGTTCGTAACACTGAAAAGCGTATTTCAAATCGTTCTAATTTCCTTAAAAATTTCTACAAAAAAATGGTTTAAATTTCTCAGTGACAAAATTTATAAGGGGAACGGTAGTTCAAAGATAATTGGGAACGAAGAAAATATAAATTGCCTGAAAGATAATTTACTAATTTTTGGATTAAATAGTTACGAATATTTATCGGTTATCGCGAGAAGATCGAACGCTGCTATCAGGAGCAATCTGGCTACGCTTCGAATCGGAATGAAAGGCGAATAAAAAAAATACCGATCGATATCGAGTATTCTGACCGGCACAAAGAGCGGAAAATAGCTGGGCTACCCTTTTACTTGAAAACGCGGTTTCTCTATCCCTCACGTCCCGCTTACAAATCCGTATTTACTCTCAAATTTAACAACGAGATTCTATTTGACTCTGTTTGCAGATGCTTTCTATGTTTGCAGTCACTGCGTGAAATATCTCGTTCCACCGACGCGCCAACGCCTTATTATTAATTTACGTATCTCGTCTATCCACTCCTTGCTTCGCTTTCTCACCGTGGCATCAACCATTTAACGGGTTGCCGACCTAAAAAAGCTATGTTTTATGGCGACTACACGCTCGTTTCGCTCGTGTAAAAGAGGAGCACTTAAAAGATCAGATGCAATTAAAAACTCGGAACGGATCTGCAAACTGATCAATTTTGAAGGAAAAAAATTCAGGAACTACCTTAATGAAAGTGACGTATAGTAAGAGTCAAAAATATGTATATACCATACAAAAACGAAGCGAGTATAATATTTACTTACTTACAGTTTTCCCTATTTTAATCGATAGTATAAGGCCCCTGCATATTTTACATCTTTTCGAGCAATTTTTAATTATGCAACGTATACGTAACAGTCTTTGAATAAATTTTTTATCTTCAAGCAGTATACTCGCTTTTGGTTCTCACTGTAGTATCGTGGCTGAGTATACAGCGAGTGACGCTACTTAGTTTTAACGAGCACGAAGGAGTAAATGAATTTAGAGAAGACTTCGATAACATAGATTGCAGCAAAAGTAAGTTACGTTTTAAATTACCTTGGAATAAAAATAAGGCTACATCGATATAATACTACTTATTCGATTTGGTTCGCTGTAAAGTTACAATCACTGACTTTATAGTCACTGGTTTTTCAGACTGGTCTCTAAGAATTAAGCAAACAAATCCAGGCACTGGTTCGATGAAGTTAGCATACCATCGTAGCCGATCACGCAACTGATTCTATTTGGACTTACCGAGGGTAAAGAAGCAAATAAATTTGCATTTGGATTTAAAATTAAATTTATGTCGAATTCGATTTTCAAATTTCCTGCTCGACTATATAGCGACTGATTCTATTTAGCTTTTAAATGACGACGAAGGTATAGATAAAATTGGATTTTCGATCAAACTTTTCCTTTTCTTGTTCGTTTCGCGGTCAATTTTCTAATTTCATCAGTCACGAAAGAAATTTGACGTTCGTAATTTCCAGTAAATTGGAAAGTCATCAAGGGTCGAGCTTATCAATCCTCCGACAATTTTCCGTTTAAAGCGTTCTCTATTGACGTATTTCGTATTTCAATCATGCGTCACGTTTCAGGGGAAAGTGAAGGAGAAATTAAAAAAGGCTATCCGCAGTCATATGCACAGCGTAAAAAAAGAAAACGTTTCAAAATAAAAAATCATGGAGTAGTCTTCTCGCGAAAGATTAATCCTTTTCCGGGCAAAGCTTTCAGGAGAGCTTGCCGCGCGTTCCGATTGCGAGGAACCATTTTCAAACGCATTGTACGCACACGTAGCACGCTTAAAGCAATTTGGCAGGCTTCACGAATCGTTCGAACGTTTAAACATTTATTAATAGACGCTGCCTCACCTATTCGATCGCCAAATCCGTACACCTGTACTTTGTTTATGGAACCATCAGAGTTTCTTCGTTGCGCGCTTCGAATCGTTCACTTAGCGCTAGGAAATTTCGTTTCCTAATTTGCTTTCCTAGAATCTTGCCAGCCTAGAAGTTGCTTTTGATAACGTTTATCAAAGTGGATCTCACCTTAAAGCGATTTCTCTTTATCGTTTTGTCGTTTATTCGGACTCCGTGTTGGCTCAGCGGTGGTGGAACGTTTATATGAGATAGAATTTCTTCGTGGCTACAATAATGGTACAGATCAAGACATAGAAAGCGATCAGCGATAAGTATAAGTATAAGTGGAAAAATGGGTAACAATTCTATTAAATTCTATCAAACAGTCGTACACGTAATGTACAAATCTCCAAACGTTTGAATGTTTCAAATTTTCAAATATTTCGATATTTCGGTATTCAAATGTTCGGACGTGTAAAATTCAAATTTTCGAATATTTCGATACTCGAATGTTTGCGATATTTCAAATATCGAACCGTTCAGATATCCCCAAAAAGAGAAGCTGTTACAGAAGCTTCCGTCACAATGTTAGTTACAGTGGGAGAACAGAGAAAAAGTTGAAGAATGTGATAAGGCAAAGGCAATGGCTCTCTGCAGTAACAGCATTGGCTTTTAAATCTTTCTTGACAGAAAGAAACTTTCCTGCGCTGAACAACTTCCTCAAATAACTAGAAAAACAGTTCCAGAAGAACCACTGAAGCAATTAGGCCTCTGGCTTCTGTCCCACGGTCCATCAAGTTCTTAATCCTTCAAGCTTATAAACCACACAAATTGTCTAATATCCAGTGACTCGTTGTAATTCGAATTTTCACGCTGCATCACCTCCAAGTTAACCTTCTGAAATATATTGAGATTCGGATCTCGTTTCAGATGAAAGTCGATTCTTCTTACGAATTACACACGATGTCAGAAACACGCGATGCTAGGTCAGAATTCTTCATGAAGATAATCATATTTATTCGGATAGCTGTATCGAGACACCTGTTACGTTTTATAAGAATTTTGTTCGGATTTATCTCGATATGATTACAGATCCAGGCGCTTTATCGCGTAAATATTATACTTACGCGTTCTTACATCTTCATTTACGTTATCTCAAACGATGTACCGAAGAGATTTACAAATTCAGATTACCAACGGCTACATTTGCTCTAATAGGAGTGAAATTTCTGCCCGAGGTACGCACGTTGTTAATCTCAAGGATTCATCGAGAATCGACCGACCTAGTGGTTTGGTGGCTAAATTTTAACAATTAAACCGTACTAATTAGCAACGACGTGGTTGGTACGAATTGCGTTCCACTTTAATACAGCGGTACGTTCTGCCGTATCTGTACCGTGTTTCCGGGATATGGTGGGAATTGCGACACAAAGCTACGTATCGCGCGGAGGCGGAATAATTTTGCAGACTTTGCAAACACAGACTATCTTCTGTTTACTTTATTTTTTACGTTCTAGCGACATTTTAATTATAGAAACGTACGTTTTGGTTAGAATTTATTTTTAGCAAAGTTTATTTTGCCAAAGTTTATTTAAACCCGTTTTAATTGAGATTTACGATAACGTTTGAAATCTATATATTTATATGTCAGTAAACAATTATGATTTACGTCGTATAATATGTTTCCCCGAACCTTTGAACCTTCTTTTAACGATTTTCTTACCCCTAAGTTTATCACAGTGTTATTATAAATTTGCTTGTGCTCTGTCGCTTTTATACTTTTGAATTTTTATTATAAATTACTCTATCCAACTTTTTGATTACAAACTCCTCTTGCATTTATGTCAAACATCTATTTATCGCACACTTTGTGCATTTTGCTGAATCATCAGAAATTACACGTTCTTTCGTCTTTTATAAACAGTAAGGAAACAAAGAAATAACGAAGAAATTATTTTGCATTGATCTCAATTCAAATACCGTTTGAAGATCGATAGTTCCCTTGTCTGAAAGAACACGTCGTTTCTTGATTTACGTTTTGAGTCTGAAACTATTATCCTTTCTTGCATCTGTATTTCCAAACAATCTATCATACTTCATCGCAATCCTGATCAAGCCTATCTAATAATCACGATCTTTTGTCTTCTAACCGGCTTCTCTCGCATTTTCAACCCTTCTAATCATCGTCTAAATTAAATCTGATCTGCGAGCGTCATCGACTTTCGGATAAAAATTAGGGCAGAAAGCCGGATTTCTCTGTCTTGTTGTCTTCGTCAGGTCGATTCATCGCGCTTCGTCGATTCTATGGTCGCAAGTAGCGCACATCCGTTTGAGTTTCGCGCGAACAGGACAAAGCCGACGACGGATATCGGCGTTTTCAGCCGCTAAACAGAACGCCTGTTGTTGGAAATGTGTCGCGAACACCCACTCCAACAGAGACATATCGACTTTATCGCGGTTCCATTAATGCAATACGGCCTTCTGCGATGATACCAAACGAGTTAGCGGACGAACGTGTTAATTTTGCATGCGGATGGACTCGAATGGGGTAAAGTAGAACGTTAGATTTACGGTAGACGTTCTCCGGGGACCGATTACGAGAATCGAAGATTAGAACGAAATCGACTGCAACGAATTTCTTGGCTAGAAGTTGAACTAGAAAAATATTCTTCTTTTTTAAGTTGTGAAATTTTGATCGAACGAGTAAACGTTTGGAAAGAAATTTTACGTACTTGAGTTCCACGTGTTTATAATGGTATAAGAATAGAAATTTTTAAATATACGTATCATTGCGATTGTACCAAGCTCTGTTCAGGTAGCGATAGATCACCTGATTCTATTTTTAGTATTAAGAAAAAAAAAAAAAAGAAATTCATGGAGCAAAGATCACTGTCTTGGGAATCGGAAAATTCACTGAATTCGATTCGTAGGAGCGAAATGTCAAACACGCTTTCTTTGCGAACGTTCGAAAAATATTCTGTTCCAAAGGCGAATAAAAGACATAGAATTGCAGTGTTTCGTAAGGAAGATTGGCACGTGTATTGTTATGTATAACATCGATTGGAAGGCTTGAAACGCTTTTATTTTACAAAGAGAATCGATAAAATGTTGCTGGTTCTTCTTCTTTTTATTCGAAAGTAGAGAGAAATTTTACGTAACTTCGTTTGGAAGGAAAATTGAACTTAAAGTTGACTATTGCTTTTCGTCTAGTTTGAAATTCAATTCACGACCATCGATCTGACTTTTTTTTGCTTTAAATATCAGCGATTTTTTGATAGTTGGCGTTCTACGCGTAAATTATGAAACGAGTAAACTTTAAAGTATCGTAGTAACCTCGGGCAGTGAACCGATTTATTCTCTTATCGTTTATTTTCAACAACAAAATTTACTCATGCCGTTTGGTGTTATAAAATTCTTAAAGTTCGTTATAAGTTTTCATTTTTTGTTTAGATATAAATTTTTGAAAAATTCAAACATATAAATGCTTATAGATATAGCGAAATAAAATCGATCTTCTGGTTTGCTCGATATAGCATTGTTTATAAATTTGTTTAATTATTACTTAACATTTACGTGTCTTTATTGATTATTTATCTGAATAACGTTTCAAAAGATTTAATGAAAGTTTAACGAAAGTGAAACAAATTAGTTATTTCCTTCCTTCGTAAAAATTACGACATAAGAACCTTATTATCCAGAAAACTATTATAACTGAACTATATGGACATAAAAATAAATGTATATTTGGATGAAAACATGCTAGATAGAGATTTACATTTTTGATACTTGTATATATTTTATACCTACTTGCTATTCTAAAATTCCCATGGAAACAGAAACATCCACAGTCCACTTATTACAGACGAACTTCTAACATTTACATGTCATCCACGCGAAACTTTCTCCAGTCACAAACTCTGCCAACTCTAAGTTAAATAAAATTATTCAGAAACGCAAGTAATCCACAACGAAAGCTCTCGACGCTGCAAATTAACATTTGCACGATCAAAAGTCCAATAAATCAAAGATTTCGACGATCGTCGCTGCAGGAGATCTCTCTCTCTCCTTCTACACATTGCTAAACTTCCAACAACGGTATTCTACGATCTCCGTCTGTGATTACGCCCTACGTTGAGTAAATCTAGCAAGAGAGCGCGATACGAAGCGCGACGTAAACGCATTAGCAAGAGTTAACATCGTCGATCGACGCGTTTATCCTCGAGCTTTCTGACTGCGTTTATTTCCGCCACGGATTTCGTAGCCGTCTCGATTTGTCGGCAGATTACACCTGATGTCGATGGCATCGCTTTAGAGAATCCATTAACGCTTTACTGGCTGCCATTCAGAAGCTTGATTCCTTCGCAAACGTTCGACAAGGCACGGCGGGATCTTTGTGATCGAGACTCAGGGAAACGCGGCTGGTATTAAAGCTTGTCTAAGGGAGGCTCGTGCTCCAGCTTTAAGTGGAGCGCAAGACGAGCTTGTTAGCCGGCCATTAACTCGTACCTCGGCTTAATTTAAGTTGAAATTTAAGACCGAGACGGCGAAACGCGTCTAAACTGTTCCGGTCGATGCATCGGCGCCTGTTCTGACAACGGTGAAAGGACTAGTTTTTTTTTTTTTTTGAAAGTACGGATAGCCGAGGATTCGTTCGGAAGTTTGTACAGTGGATAAGGAGGGTAGAAGAAATTTTGAGCGTAATTTGAGGGAAAATACGAATTTTTGATGCTCGTGTGACGTACGAAATATAATTTTAAGGTTACTTTTATAGCGGACGAAATTTGTCTCGTATAATAGACGATGAGGGATATAGAAGATATTACGTAAGATAGGCAACTTTATGCATTGATTGACGGAGAATAAAAATCTTCGGTATCTATGATATCCAAAATATAATTCTCATTGTTGGTTCTTGCTGTGCGTGTATAATTTTGAAAAAAAGGTATGGATACTTAAGCGTACATCGGTGCAAAATAAAATATTTCGGTATATAAAATGTAACGTATAAAATGTAATCTTGACGTTGATTTTACTTGAAATTTACGCGATAAATGACAAGGAATAAAAAGATATAAGAATTTCAAATGCACACCGATCGAAAATAAAAATGTTTCATATTTACAGTGTGCGCTGTACATATATAATAATTTTAAATTATTTGTAAAATATGCACGAAGGGCTCCCGATGCTTCAAATTTGTAATTTAAATAACGTATACGTTTCTCAATTACGATTGATCGTACTGATAAGCCCAAGAGGATGCTAGACGTCAGGCTGAAGCCGTTGTGTAACTGCTTCCCCTCGACTCGGTTCGAGCAGTCCGCATGCAAAATTCAGAAAACTACCTAAGAAAGTACTCATCGACCTTTTGCGTGCCTCTATTTACATTCGTAGCTCTCTGAAAAGATCTTGGAAAGAAGAACCCGTGAACTCAACGATCTTATTATACTTATTCGAGTAAAAAAAACAACAACAACAACAGAATCGATCCGAAGCTCGTAATTTTGTAACTTCAATCACTTGAATTTAAAATATAGCAATTTCTAAATTTAATTTAACGATTCGTAAAATACAAAAGATAGATATTCCAATCAACCGCCAAGCAAACGCAATTGTAATTGTCTAAAAATTCAAATATAAAATTCTATCGTAAGTGTATTTAGTTTTTAAATAGGAAATATACAGGGTGACGAAGGTAAAACAGGCCTCCTGAATTCGGCTGTTATCGTTGATAGAAAAAAATGTGTCAGAGCGAGTAGTGTCGAGGGGCACATCATTTTATGCAAATAGTTCCTTGGTAGGTGGCCGCGTAGAGGTCACACGAAGGTCGACTTCGTTTCTCTAAATGGAACTTAATGGAGTGTTTTTTTTGCCTACGACCTGGTAGAGCGTCTTAAAACGCGTACAATGATCTATGGTTCAAGGTCATTCAAAATCACCGAAGGTCAACTGCAAGGGAAAATAATTTACTTTATGTGAGCGATCGAGTACTTATGTAATGGCGATTTATTAATGTAGCAGTATACTGCTACTTTGAATGTTCAAAGTGGAGACCTTGAGCATCGATGCATGCTCTAAAGCGTTGCGAGGGGGATATCACGGCATGTCGAATTTCGTTCGTATTAATGGAGAATTTTTATTTAGGGGGAAAATTAAGGCAGCAAGTGTACAATGAAATATCGACAACCATAGAACAAATGAAAGAGCGTGTAACACGAGCTTGCGCTGCCATTAATTCGAGTGAAATTCGACATGCTGCTATATCCCTCTCTCGATGCATTCATCGATGCTTACGGTCACCATTTTGAACATTTAAAGTAGCAGCGTACTTGCGCATTAATAAATCGCCATTACGTAAGATAAAGCATTCGATTGCTCGTATAAAGTACGTTACTTCCCCTTGCAGTTGACCTTTGGTGACTTTGAATCACCTTAAACCATAAATCATTGTACGCGTCCTAAAACGCTCTACTAAATGATACGTATCTTTTCGTTTAAAAAACCGGAGGTAACCATCGTACGATCTCTCCGAATTTGCATCAGATTTTGTGGCCTTCGACATCGTGCGAGCTTGGTCTGACACATTTTATTCTGTCACCAATATTACGTATAGGAAATTTACAAATTGAACGCCGTTACAACTATTTGTATACGACTGGCTAGAAAAGTATAATTTAGGACTGCCGCTTTTTATATTTATGTTAGCACGTTTTTGTACGCAGCAGATTTATTTAATCCACTTTTACGTTCACACGTGACAAGTCTGTTTCAGGGTGTTGTATGCGCTACGCGCAAGCCGCGTTCCCAATAAGCTATTATCGCGAGCAAACTCGTTGATGCACGCATACGTATAACATGATGCGAATTCAGCTTAACTAGGCTGTAACTATCACACTGCGATTGATATTGCCATATATATTCTCGTAAGAAACATATACGTACGTGTATATAATGGAAATCGGATATAGTATGCCAGAATTCTCCTGTATAATTAACATCGTTGTGGTCTGATAATTAAAAAAAGTTCGAAATAATTCGTGATAGCAATTCTTAAACAAAACGTATAGCAGCTTCGTTTTTCGAAATATCAAAAGTTCGAAGTTTTAGGATCTTTGGATTTTAGAATATTCAAATATCCAGGCATTCGGTCCTTCGAATTTTTCAGTTAAACAAATTTTTATATAAACGAGTTCTTCGTATATTTAATTACGCTTTTATAACGCTTACAACTTCTAGTTTCTACGCTTAAAAGCTGTTTCACGCGATACGGATATGTCTTGTAATAGTTGTCTGGTAAGAGCTAAACTACCTATTTTTGAATGCGGTTGTTGTTGATCGTTTGAAACCAGTATCGGATTGTTTGGCGTATACCGTTAGAATTCAGTTTCACGATATCGCTTTTCCATTACTTTTTTCTGCATAATTACATCATCAAATTGTAGCGCATTAATTATTTTTTCAACAATTTAGTAACATAGAATTTCAGAAATTCAATGATTATTTCTCTACGTTAAAGAAATCACGGTAAAAACGTTTACGAATATAATACGCAATTTTGATCTATTTTTTGTTAATTAAATTGTTATGTAGCAATAGTGATGTAGTAACAATTTTTTAAATAAAATCTATGTTTAATGTAAAAACGACAAATAAATAAATAGGCAAACGAACAAATCAACAAAGGTTGAATTAAATTTAAATTTTTTAATAAATTAACCTTTTTTCTTCTATTTGATTGACATAACCAGCCTAATTTAAGCGAGGCGACGTTTCACATTCAGCTAAAATCAAATGTCAGATGACTTTTACGTTTGTCGTGGTCCAATCTCGTTAATTTGCCCGCCGATCTCAGACGCGTGAAACCGATTCAACGGCGTTGCAATATTATTAGCGAAATAGCTGACTACGCATATCGATCGACCGTTTCTGCGCTGAAATCCCGTAACTGCGCATTTCGCAGGACCACACGTGGATATCGACTTTTACTTCGTAACGCTTCTCTGGCGACGACAGTCTGTATTCAATTACGACCAAGCAATTCCACCATCGTTAAACGTTTGATGGCTCCATTTATAACAGGTACCGCACCAAATTCTCAAACAATTTACTAGAATTTCCAATTCAAACATTTTACAAATTTTTAATTCTTTTTATTCCATGATTCTGTAGTCACAAGCGATTTTTAATTCGGCCGAGAGTGACGATTAACGATTAATAACGAATCAAGAGCCAATACACGCAATGGATATCGCTTTTTTACTGCTATTGTCATATTTTAAATCAGAGAGAATTTTTATTTCGTCCTTTTACCTTCATCTGGTTTAACGATTAATTTTGCAAATGTAACTGGATCTATATCGAGGCAAAAGTACAAGTAAATGGTAATCAAATACTTTTCTCGGAAGCGAGTCATTGTACGTTGTACAATAATCGCAAAGATTGTATAATAATATGAGTTTTACCAATCAATGAAATTAGGTTTCAGTAAGTTGTGAATATTACCAGATTTAATTAATATGTAATATGTAAATATTTTATCCTTATTCATGTCAGTAGCAATTTTTATCGATAAAACAAACAAAAATCTTCGCTTCTTAAATGGTCAGCTAACGAATAAAAATATTTTAATTATTCATCGATGAATCTCTTTTCATTCTGTGTTTCGTATTGATTATAAGACACCTTGAATTTCCACGTATTAATCGAAAACTGACGCTGTACGCACAGCTTTGAATTTGACGTACCAAAGTCAACGTTACTCTTATTGGGCCAGTGCTTCGCGAAGGTGGTCTTCCGTTTAATTTCGCTGTGTCCATTCGTCATAGACGTCCGCAATCCAATCTACGAATTGCTCGCTGACTCGCATATTGTTCCGATACATGTTTGAAGAGTATTTTTAGATACACGCTCGAACGAAACAGGAAGAGATATGGTCGAGCACGATCAGCTTCGCTTGACAAGTAGGCTTAACCTCGTGTAGGCATGCTTACGTACTATCTTGTACTACTTTCCTCGAAGATTTTTTCAAGATATATGGCAATTTCTAAATTTATTCGTACCAAGTGTAATTTAAATTATTAAAGCCTTTCCCTTGTTTCTATAAAGGATATTTATTTTAAATTTAAGATCAAAGGGAGTCTTAGGATGAATCGTTTATGGAAAAAGATTTAAACATAGAATTTCAGAATAGTTTACCTATAGATACGTAGTAGATAGAATTTGTGAATAGTTTTGATATTTTAATTATTGGTTATTTCGATATTTAATTGCCCTTTAATCATATATTAAAGGACATAGCTAAGTTTAAATTTGATACTCGGGACATAGAGAAGGGTATGTTCGATTAATTTAATCGATTAAATAGTAGTTTGCTAGACAAGAATTTGACATATTAACAATATGAAACAATTTATTCGAGGAGCGCGAAAAATGAAATAGTTGGTAAGCTAAAATATGGTAATAGCTGGTAAGCTATTTGTTCAGGTGTGTAAGAAGAAAGGAATAAAACGACGAAAGTAAAATACATGTGGATTTCCTATAGACGAATGTAGGTCATTGATGTTAAAAGCATATATTCTCCTTCTTAAACGATTCAAGGCTGAACGATAAAAATTTCAATTTCCGTAATCGCGTATGTGCAGTTAATTCTCATTGAAAGAGAAAAGGGACGAATAAATATAAAGAATAATAGATGCATGTTTATTACAATTTGAACAATTTGAATCGAGCGGTACGGCGATCTTGTTTCTTTTCGTAAAATATGTATCTATTTCCTTGAATTCTTTTCGCAGCATCGAATACACGCGCATGGTCGTGACCCAAAAATTCTGCGCCGGGAATCATGTATTTTTATCATTTCATTTATTTACAAATAAACGGAAAGAATGAATTCCATTTTGTTAGACAAACCAATAACCTCATGAATATGTAATAGTATTTCAAGCACTCGCATCGGAAACATTTATTTATTTACTCATTTGCGCCGCGTTTTTCCTTTTTTTCATTACAAATCATAAAATAATACTATCAACCTTGATGATTTTCACGAGCTCGATGTTGCAATTCTATCGAACGATATTTGCCTTTTTAATAATTCACGAAAGTTTAAACGAGCGTGCTTTGAAAGTCAGGAAATTTGTATAATAAATCGTACCTGGTTGATATAACGTTAAATTTGAGATTTTGTGTGGATAAGATTTTAACGAACGATATAATACAAACGTAACGATACGTAACTACATGTTAATTTATTTCTCGCTTTTTCAATTCATAAAATCTAATTACTTCCTGTCAATGAATGCATTATTTAAAATACCAAGATTCACTGATACGACATTCCGGCTCGTACCCCTCGATCGTTTCAATCGTGGGGTAACAAAGCGGTAGTTGAATATCTGTACGTATTCTAGTTCTATCGATTCACGGAAATGTTAATTTTCTGGATGCTTGTGTCCCTTTCGCGTAATTTAATCCTTGCTTTCCAAGCACAATCCCGAAGGGAGCGGTTCGATTGCTTTCGTTTCCAACGACGAGGAACGCGCTAAAATTCTGTTCTACCATACCCAATCGTACAGTTGCACGGAGTATGTGATTTTTCCGTTTCAGATACGTTCTTTCTCTTACGATAAACTTTCGATCGTACAGTTTTCCCGGAATGATCATCTTTAGCGATCCATTTTTTCTAGAAATTCTGTCTAAACAATATATGACAAGTATTTCTTAATTATTATTAATTACTCGAGCTAAATTGTCGAAATTCACGCATTAATATAAGCCATCGAATTTTAGTATTCTACATAGGATAACAATTAGCGTAAATATTACAGATTTCCAGAAATTCTATTCGAATAGTTTACAAGTATTCCCGCATTGTTGATAATGTTTCGAGGTAAAAGCAAAAGATTCACACGTTGATATAGACCATCAGTTTGCAATATAATAATATGCGATAAACTGACAATTAGTTTCTTCCACGATCTCTTTTCATGTAGAATTATAATATTTATATCTCAGCGATTATGTCATTTTTACTACCACTCTTTCCAATAACACCGTTTCTTCTTTTTCATATTGCAGGAGTCATTAACAGGGGCGACTCTTTTAGAAGAAGAAGATCAAGGTCGAACTCTTTGGCACCTGCGGAACAAGATGGCGAGGAAAAACGTTCCGTGCCTGCGAAAGAGATCAGCTCGTACACCGTCGCGATACTGGGTGCAAGGGGTGTCGGGAAAACCGCCCTGATCAGCCAATTTATGACCAGCGAGTGTATAAACGCGTACGACAGACAGAAAGGTAACGTAACATCGTGTTTTTCAAGCACTCGTATCTGCTGCTCGTAAAGCAAGCGAGTCGTGTTTAACATACGAAACTGAAAATACTGGCCAACTTGACGAAAGTGAAATAAATTGCGTCAGCGAATGTATCCACGTAACAGTGACGGTGAATCTGAGGGATATTTGAGATTCGATGTTTGATGAAAATTTACCACTTTGTCCAAATGTTAGTAATTACAGATAATAATTAAACGACTGAAAAACTTCCTTATCGCTTTTGCTTCGTTTCTTTTTTTATTTCGAATAAGTTGTAAGACGGATGTCTTAAGGAAGAAAAACAAATCTACGATCGTACACATTCTATAAATATCGAATATTTCTACATAGGTTAGTTGTTTCTAAGAAAAAAAATATCTTTCTAAAATCCGTTTTATCGAAAGTCACGTGTCTGAAATTTTATTACGTTTTATAATATTATGTTCGACGATAGTTAATCTATACTAATCCCATAGATTTCATATTTCCGACGTGCAAAGTTCTTCGCATAACTCTCGATGTAATTCTATTCATGGAATATTCTTACATTCGTGATATTTCAGATTCTGTTATACGTATACTCTAGAAATTCAGAATAACGTAACTCTGCTATCAACTTTTATCATTTTTGTTCGCAAGAACTTACAACGTAAAGATATGTTTGGAGTACCAAACGAAATATCAGAATTATTATTAAGAATTATTTTTAAATTTTCCAATATCGCACATACCTAACAAAATCCTAAATATCTTCTCGATACCTTTTCTTTACGGACCTCGAATTGCTTCTGAAAAGGAGCCAATTTTCAAACCTTCGAACCATAGGATGCTAGTTAACCGTCTCCCCAAAAACACTCCATTCTCCATTCTCCGTTTCTCAGACCTTCGTTTTTCTCGTTTTTCCAATTTTCTTCCGTTTTCTTTGCCGCTTTCATCAATCCTTCCTCCTACTGCTAGTTACCCTCGAGTTTCACGGTCATTGATGAGCCGAGCAAACCTTTGCTCGGTTCCTTTCCTATCTAGCTGATTTGCCACGGGGAAATACGTAGAAACAAGTACGAGAAGAATTCCAAACTGTTTTCAACTATCGCGAATTATGAGCACAAAAGATATGTTAATATATGATAAGAAACAAAATTTTACTTGCATAAAATTTTATTGAAATTTAATGAAACCGCTAAAAGAAGGACGCTTTGATTTATTCTATCGATTCACGATGCCATTTGAAATAGCACGTATCAGGATAACTAGAGAATGTATCTGATGAAAGTTATTCCAAGCCATCAAAGATAGTGGAACATTTCTCACAGCAATATATAGTCGTTGACAAAACTAAATGGACAGGTGCTAGATATTAGTGAAACAGATTTAGACTAGTATTGATATCTTGCGTATATTTAAATTGTATTTATTATATATTCTTCGAGACTTCTAGAATCTCCGCTGAAGCAGAATGCTGCTAAAATCTCAGGAAAATCCTGCGTGTAGTCTTTATACTGGTTGGTGAGTGATACGATGAAAACATGATTGACACCGCGATCTATTCTGCCCGTCAGCCTTCGGATGATTGTGAAGCCGAGAAGTGGATAATTCGCAGACTTAATGAAAGCTTCGACTAGGAGTTTTAACTCGAGAATCGCTGTATAACGTCGCTATAAAATATTTCGATTTGGTCTAGCACCTGGGTTCCTAATCCATTTATTTTTTATTGAAAATTTTATACATTTATTTACTTTAATACGGCTACACACTGTCGTATCAAATACAAACGAATTTAAGTTAAGGGTTTTCAATCTTTTCCATCTCATGGCACGTAAACTAATTACTAGAAGAAGATATATTATATTTGTTTCAAGACAGAGATTCACATCGGACAGCTATTGTGATTTTTTAATCTGGCAGTCGTCAGTGTTTCCGAATAAATACTAGACACAAGTACTTAAGTATCGCGTCCTTTTAAAATTCTCGCGATGGGTCGCCTGTGGATCTCTCTCTTTTACATTTTCAACAATAAGATCATACGCTCACGAGCGTATATCTACCAAATATTAATCTACCAAACTACGCAACGTCGGTCTTTCAAAACCTCGGTAACGATCGTTTCACTCGTTTTCATTGGCTCTAAATCGCGCTGCGAATTGAAATCGCGAATTTTGACCTCGCTCACCCCGTTTTGAAGCAACGAACCGTGTCGGTTTCCGTTTTCCGACCGATTGTATATAACTGTTGGCGGGCGTCGGCGACCTTTTTCCCTCGTTTCGTTCAACGCTCGCTCGGAGAAGCCACAATGGCGATGACAATGCGCCAGACGAACGTAGCTCGCTTTCAGACTGCTTCTCGGTTATGCATAGCTTTATTTTTGGCTTTCGCGATGAAACGCCTGGTAACGAACCGGAGTTGACCACGCAATCGAGAAAGCGAATTCGCTCGTTGATACAGCTTCTAGAAAGGAAATGTCAAGAAGGATGAATGGATTTAGCGGCGGATGATAGCAGGAAGCTACTTGTTATCGTACATCATTTTGCTCTTGGACGAAAGGGGTCGGGAGTAGCGAAAATGTTGGATCGTCGCCGTTCGTCTTGGTCAATTAAGGGGAGGATGGGTTTGTGAATTTTCATCGTAGTACGTCAAATTTGTTGTTTTATAGGTGGCAGGGTGTGTTTGTCCGACACTGTTGAAGTGAATTCTCTAGTGTTTAGTTTTCTTAGTTCTCGAAGCCGTTGAACGCTAAATCGGTATCGTTTAACACTAAATCAATTTGAAGGACCTCAGCTTCGTAGCTTTTTCTAGGAACATGTCTTGCACAAATGGGGCAGCGGAGTACAGACAGGCTAGTTTTTCGTAATTATATAAATACCCATAGGTCCATGGCTTTGCAGCTCTCTTGTAAAGTAACGCTGCCAGCGTGCGGATCTGGACTGGCATACACGTTGTACTTATACTTAAACTTACTTAAATATATTTCTATTGTACATCCATCCACGCATTTCCTCTCTCAATTCCGAGATAAAACCTCAACAGGCACGTTTGTTGGTATTAAATTGAAATTGAACGACAGAGTAGTTATTTATTGGGATAAAGGGGTAGAAATATGTGATGTTAAACTTGTAATGGGACGATGTTCTTTTTTCATACGTTTCAGAATGCTTCGATAATTATAACAATTAAATTATTTTTATGGATATAAATAGAATTTTCTACCGCGTGTAAAATTTAGCGTGAGATTTGATAAACGAAACGCTGATTGATCAGCGTATGCATTTGTGCAACTTTTTGAAATTAAACTATCGTAAATTACGTTTCGGTTTGTTTGAATTATACTTAAATTATAATTAATACTATATATTGAAATTAGCGTCATTGGTTACTAAGAAAATCTATTGAATTTACCGAATTAATACATTCGCGATATAATACACGTATACAACGAATTAACGTGTCCGCTGTTATTGACATAACGTCACGTCCACTCGATAATTCAATTACACAATGTTACCAGCGCAACTATTTTGTTTTCCAGTTTAAGCATTTGGACGAAAAGACTGCCTATTAAGATAGGCGTTATCGGTTAGAATAAATATTTTTCCGGCGAAAAGAAGTATGCGAATCCAGATACTAAGCAGATATTCAGGTATCGATCATTAACGGTTCCACTATTTCGCCAAGGAAGCTGCGCGTATAAACAAAAGGCTCGGACAGCGCGAAAGAAATATTATTATCGTCGTATGTTTCTATAAATTTGAGACTACATCCTCGAAAAGAAAATGTTCAAAAGAAATAACGTAGGTTCGATGGTCTACTTCGTTCGAGTTTCCGATACAGGCTAATGAAAATGAAAGCAAAGCTGCGACAAGGTTTCGAGAAACGACATTTGTACCGTCTTTTACGAGCAACTGCGTCTCGTCAGGGCAATCGTTCGATGTTTTTCTAAGCTCGTGCGCGGTCAACCGAAAAACGAGTCATCGACTGCGAGATCAACGTGAATCATCGACTTTATTTTGCATGAGAGTTTGCTGGCAAGCGTGTCGATGGCCCAACGCACGATGGACACTATCTTCTACTCTATTTCATTTCGCGGTGCCAGTGTGCAACTCGGCATCAAGCGTTTCCACCACGGAAATATCCGCGTGTCGCAATCTCCGCGTAATCATAAGCGGCGTCGAAAATAGAAATTACGAATTTTTCGGGCGATCCCCGCGTATCAATTTCGTCAACTACGACCGTTCCGACGAAATATGAATTTCGTCTTGTTCGTCGCGTTCTAGTAAAATCGTATCTCCGATTAGACTCTCTCGTGGATCTGTTTACGTTAAACTTAAGATATTCGTTAGATCAAACGTTGAAAGATAAATCTCTAATTTCTCAGTTTTCCTTTTCTTCGATTAATCGCATGAAAACAAATTTAAGGAACGTAGAATCGTTTCGATTTCTCTTGAGAACTGAATCTAGGGTTATTTAAGTAGTATAATATATTTATATTTATTTATATCCTGACACGTTTCGAGATTCGTTTAAGCGTCTAAGTTTAAGTTTATCAAAATGTAGATCCGACTACTTCATTGCAAAGATCGGTATATACGTATCGTCTCGTTAGGTTACTGGATTTCGAATTATAGTAAGTTTAATAGGACCGAATATTTCTCTTCCACGGTCTTCTCTCTAGAATTACCAAATCCAGATTTATTCCGTTCTACGGACGTTTCAGCTACTTAGTCTGTAGGGATTTTAGTACACCGGTGGTCATTACGAAATACGATATTCGTCACTTCGCCGCACCTTCGTTACGTTTCGATACATTCGAGGGAACAATTTAAAACGCTCGCGAATTTATGAGAAATAAAATAACAAACAGCAAATCCTATCAACATACGTACAAAGAATAATCCTACGGGATTTCCGTAAAAAATGATGTACGTAACATACATTTTAATCGTAAAGAAAAGTTTCAAATTCGATACACGACACGCTCTACTTCCACCTTACTTGCTTATTTTATTTCATTCGATTTTATGATTTTTTCTAATTAAAATATTGTCTCTACAATAAATAGATAAAAAAAAAGATCGCGTATTAGATAAAGAAAAGGTATTGCGATCGTCGTTCTGGAATTAATAGCAATATCCGAGTTAAAATCGTATCTGACAATAGACAAAAGGTAGGGAAAGCACGAAACTCGCTGAAATATCGGCGGTTGACGATAATAGACCCACAATAGAAGTCGGTAGGATCTGTTCTCGATTCAGGTGTCTCGAAATAGATCGCTTGACGAAAATAAGCGAGATGGTTTATAGTTCTGACAGACTGGTCTTCGTTCGTATCCGATTAACAGCCCTTGGCCAAGAAAAGCCGTTTTACGCGAGAAAGCTGCTACGTGGCTGTAAACGTGTACGCTCGGACCCGATCTAACGCGTTGGCCAACGGGAAAATCGGCTGTGCGTGCATCGTTCCATTCTTTTACAAATAATCCGAGTACGATTTCAACGATTTACACGTTACGGCTAACGGCTCGTTAAACCTCGCTGGTTTACGTAAGAATCCACCTTGTGTTTCGATTCCGTCCGATAGGAAAGACAAGAGTTGATCTTCTTCGATGAAACGAACAGTGTGGCGATCCTGTAAATACATCGATCGTAGTTGGATCGGTTACGAATTGATACGTTTAAGTGGTATAGTTTGTCGTATAGCGTTTACGTACTAATTAATTAGGTCCAAGCAAATTAAATTGCGTATCGTTTAGTAGTATTTTGATGTTGCGAGAACGAAATGTATTTCATAATCGTATCGTACGTGCTATATAAAACATTTTGAAGTGAGACGCGTCTGTCGCCATTATACTTGTAAACTTTAAACTAATTTGGAAATATATAACATAGAAATTAGAAGATATTCATTGCAAACATATATTTAGTAGAAAAATTAATGTACAGCATGAACGATCGTTTTAAGCGTATAATAAGTGTCAAATATGATCCTATCGTCATAGTGTCAAAGATTACCGATAGAATGAATAATTGGTCTCTGCAGAATGTACGTTTGTACTAAATATCTCGTCATTTTTATGTATATCTTTAGTTTTCTTTCAGATATAATCGTTACTATGCTAGCGAAATTTCAGAATGTTTCATGTGACACGCATAATATATCAATGAACACGAATGTTTTTAATCTCGCAAAGGCAACGTTAAACGTAATAAACGTGCAAAATTTTCTGAAAAATGGTCGTCCTTCCAGTTTGCTAACGTTTTAAAAAATCTCACGCCGTGAAATAGGACTAAAGATTCTAAAAATTTGGCGGTATTCGTAAAAAGCGTAAAACGAGATATTCGCACTAAAATACAATTACTATAAAATTATCATATTGAAATCTAATTACTACAGTCATCTTTCCGGTATTTTTTATCTTGTCACTGTAGAGAAAGCTTAATTGGAAATTAAAAAGATTCACAATCTGTTAATTTGCTTTGGTTTTGCTCGAAAATTGAGTTTTTAACGTAGAATTTTTTCTCCAGCGTAATGAATCCTTTTCTCTTTTGCCAATTCTACGTTCCACGCAACGGGAAATGCATCCTAATATAATATCCATAGAAATGATATCAAGCTGGCACAAATTATGTACCATGAG
The DNA here is from genome assembly GCF_011952205.1 of Bombus bifarius. Taxonomy (NCBI): domain Eukaryota; kingdom Metazoa; phylum Arthropoda; class Insecta; order Hymenoptera; family Apidae; genus Bombus; species Bombus bifarius. Next base: position 5,262,824 of record NW_022884505.1, on the reverse strand, counting down.
AATGTTGCTGACAGCATGAATATGTTTGTTCACGTAATCTTCAGAGCGTATTTTCCCTAATGGCGTGACATTTACGCAGACAATGAAGTAGAGGCAGCTTACACAACACGGCTATGGATATTCAAACGTAAGGGTAGGCCAATAGGCCAGGAAATTGTTAGGAGAAAAATATGCAAAGAATGATCTATATTTACGGTAACCTATATGGTGACATTAATTTTACCAGCTTCGTGTATTTTTCAAGTTAATTTTCTATACTTCCATAGATAAAGAACGATATCAAACATGGTATAGATTGTTATCGTGTACGTTGCTCGTTATAATATTTGCAGCACGAAGAGTATCTCTATTTACGTTCTGATACTTTATGTTCAGGAAGATATATAAATTTGCATAAATGCTCTTAATTTATTAATTACCTTGAATCTACCTGGATCGTTTTTTTTCGGATATCAAAGTAAAATCCCAATTTTTCTCGTCATACCGTCATTTCCATCTTCGGATCCTACTTCACGCTCTATATCCTAATCGATCACCGCCAAGCTGAAGCGACACCAACAATTCTGGAAATTCCAACTATTCTTTTCACTCGTAACCAATCATCCTTTTTGGATATTTCTAATCTTCCGTTTGCGTGATCAATGATCACAACGAAAGTAAAGTTGCTTTCAAGGGGTGTAACGACACTGAAAATGTTTGTTTCGAGACGGTTCGAACAACAGAGGAACTTGCAGAGCTTTCTGGGTCGAGGAGGCAGGCCAGTCCGTCCAGGCGACGTGAAATATCGTCGTGACACCCTGTTTGCTTTTCACCTGCTGTAACAGATACAGCTCTTCGCCACGATTACGCTATACAACTAACGTCGGTCTCGAGCATCTATTTCACTCGGCCATGACGTTATCGGGAAATTGCCTGCGAGTCGTTCTTCCATCGCATTCATTCGCTGGCTATTTATAGTGACAAACGGTTTCTTTGGACTTTCCGAAAGGATTTGGATTAAAAAGCTCGCGTCTTTCCGCGTCTTATTAAAATTGTTCTCGTGGCAGATTTCATTTCTCTTCGCTACAGAAGAAGTTTCGTCCTTCCTCCATCGAAAATCTCGATTCTTCGTTTTTGGTTTTTAATTTATCTTTTATTTTTATCCTTCTTTCTTTCGAGATGATTTCATCGTGGTTTCTCGCGTTTCAGTAACAAATTTTTACATAGACGGGATTACGTTGATTCTTCCCTTTCTAGGAATCGCGAACGAAAACGTGTATTTACATAGTTAAGAAAAAAGTAGAAAGTATGAAAGGAAGATGGGTGTAAATTTGTGAATGCGAAACATTGTAATTTTTAGAGAAATAACTATATTATTAGAGAATTAACTATATTGTTAAAGAATTAACTATATTGGAATACAGTTTACAAACAGGAGATCAAAGAGTTTAGTTCTCTGATACTTTTTGTCAAGATTCTTCTTACAATATCTTTTCGATAACCTTCGTTTCATACGATTTCGTGGAATTGAATTACTAATAATTTTTAATAGCTCGCTTAGGTATAATCTGCAGATTTTCCATCTGCAGATTTAGGCACTGAGGAAAACGGAGGTTTGATCGAAGCTGGAAATTGCCGCTGTTTTAATTTCTTTATTTCGAAGAATTTACGCTGATGCTTTTATCGGAAATGAAAAAAGTATTTCAATCTTTTCTCTAATAATATTTTATAATAATAATAGTAATAATAATAATAATAATAATTTTTAAAACATCGGTCTTCGAGATTCCTTCTTCTTTCGTCATAAATCACTTTCGATTTCGTTTTTGTAACTTCTCGATAACATTTTTTCATTCGTTCAGATTGTAACGAGCTCGATCTGCTTAATTAAAATACAGATACTGGAGAGCTTTTTCATATGGAATCGACGCCGCTGGATTATCGTTTAAATCCAATCGACCAATGCAAGACTTTGGTCGACTTACAAACCACGGATTTGTGCCAGCAAGTATCGTTTCCATAACGGCTACTTCTTGCACCCGTATCGCTATGCTCAGCCAAAAATGTTGCTCGCAAAGTATCTCTTCGTCATGCTCTCGTAGATATAAATTGCGGTACACCGTTAAAGAAGATTAATTGTGAAATGAGTTTGTGGTTTTGTCTGGTAGGTTTGACACGTAGAATATACAAAAGCATTACATGGTTGTGCCTGTTACGTTATTATAAATATACAATTTTTTATATTATGTAATTTATATTCTAATTAAACCATGTTTGAATTTTTAGACTAGACAGCCACGTTAATTTATATTATTTGTGCAGTTTATCCATTTATTATATATTATTTGTTTCGTCATACGTACTAATCGATAACGTTGTATCGTTAGATTATTGCTGTACTATTCGAAGTTCGATCACGTACTCGACTACATAACACTTTTTCCTAGTCTTAGTTACGATTTACAGTTACAAATTATTACGTTTTCTACGAAATAACGATACATGTAAAACGGAGAAAATTGGCAATTTTATGTTTACAACAGAGCCTTCCGACAGAATTATCTTTTCACGTTTAAACATTACCATTTGGTAGAAGTATTACATTACGCTCAATATGCAGTATTTCTTTCACTGGCAGCGATTTAATTCAGGCAGTGCTTAACCGCGAAACGGTGCAACGAGAAACTTCGAAGACGTTTGGTTTGGAAAGGATCGCTAAAGGATACACATTGAAAACAGACGGTCGTTTCTTTGCCAAGTAACAAAAACCGACGTCAAGAATAAATCTTTGTTGCGCGAACGTCCTAGATTCGAAAGATGGTAACGATTTTGGCTGCTTCCTTTACGAATCCTGCTATCCATTTTTCGTTACACATCCTGCATAATTTCACTGGAAGCACGTACTTAAAACGGAGACGTACGGTTTAAGGTTCGCATATAATTTCCAATAACTTGCAGATGAAACAGATATTACGACAAGATTTTATCGAAACTTCTATCTCGAACAGAGTAACAAGAATATTCTCGTTTAAAATTTTACATTCTCTAACAGGATCGTTATTAATTTTCGAAATTTTATTTGGATATTCTAATTCGATATTCGAAATGTTCGAGTATCTTCGAAAATATGTATGATTTTTAAGTTTGATCGATTAAACGAATTTTTTACATTCACCGAAATATCTTAATTACCAATATTCTTCTGACTTTAACTAATTTCTATTTTCTCTGAAACATCTTCTAATTACAAATATTCTGTTAATTAATCTTTTTCTCCATTCGATTCGTCCATATACGTATTTCTTTTAATCGATCAGATATCAACCTGAACGATATTTATATTTCGAATTTTTCTTAAATTTCTATAAACGCCCCGATTTCTATTATTATTTCCAAGAAATATTTTCTACGAATTAGCGATATTCCTCTAATTAATTTCCCACCTCCATTTCCTGAAATTTCCATAAACATCGTCATTTCTATTAATACGTAATTCCCATGTATTTTCTAAAGGCATTTGCTAATTAGCAACATTCCCCTAACAAGTCTCCCACTCACCAACCCATCCGCTTTTCTAGTAATTAAGCAACGATTTCAACGTTAGACCATATCAACTCTAAATGCATTCACGAAATAAATCCGTTTAATACGAACGATGCCGAATATCGAATATCGAAACACGCGGGAATAATTAGCGGCCAACGTATCTCGATCGATTGTCAATCGTTTCTGAACAAAATTATAAACCAACACGGTCCCCGATGGCGATATCACGGTCTGTGGTTCCGCTTTAATCCCACAGCTGACACAACAAATCGTGCGTGTTCACGGATTACGACGAAGTGCATGAGCATACTAGACGGGTAATAGCACGATGACCCCGCTGGCTATCCTCTAACGAGGCAGGATCGATTTAACGCGCGTCTGGTTATGTTTTTATCAACCTCGTCGGATACAGAATCGATCGGAGCTCGATGATCCATTGGTTGCTTTCGTAATCGAATCTCATCATTTAATAGAATCTTGTTTCGTAATTTTTAAAGCTTCTTCCTCGAGCCAACGAGGCTCTGTTTGACTTTGATTATGGTTTTTGCCTGAGTTTATCAGCGAAACAAAGCTGCAAAGTCGAGAGAAAGTTGAAAAACGCTTTTTTAATTGGTACTCTGCGAAGTTGGGCGAAAGGTTGATATGTCTTCGACGAGTAGCTATGAAAGGTTATCAGAGAGGGAAGAAATTTGTGGTTTTACTCTTCCCGATGAAACATTCTTCAGCCTGACGATTTGATTTTCTGAAAGTTATCGTTGAAATTAGTTAGAGATATACGAGATTTGTTATTTCCCAGTTTCTTTCTGGTTGAATTTTGTCTTCTTATTATACGACGTATACATCGTGTTATACGATATATTTGCACGTGTAAAATAGGGTTAAAATTATTAAAATATTTAAAGATTTAAGGATGTTTCTTCGTACAATCGTTGGTACAATTTGAATACTATCGAACTGGATCTACGTGTCGAAATATAATTTTTAAATACCGAATATGTATAATTTCTCGTTAATATCCATCGATCATATATGGAACCTTTACGACACTTGACACGAAAAAATGATATATACTTAAGCTAAGCCTACACTGACAGGCAATTGTCCGCAAACACGTGTCGCAGTCAATCAGCATCTGTCTTTCTGCGGATTTCCCTCGAAAGACAGATGCTGATTGGCCGCGACACGTGTTTGCGGGCAAATGTCTGTCAGCGTTGATTCAGCTTTATCTACAAATCTCACTTTCACGTTAAAGGTTGTCGTTCTTCCCAAATCTTCTTTAAAATCAGATCCACGCCTTATTTCCTTTAATTTCCTTCGATTTCGAAAATATTGCTCGCACCTCGCTCTACGGACGCAATTTCAAATCTTCCGTTTTAATTAAGTCGAACTAAATGCAATTAAGAGCCCGATCCAACTCCGTAGACAACTTACTCATCGAGTGTGCGCAGTTTTTTCTAAACTCGTGCAATTACCGTATCCGAAGACGCTTTCATTTTGCGTGTTCCAAGGCGCCAGCCTTTGTGACCCGGAACGTGGATACATTAGAAACCGAAGTTTCCCGTTTACTTAACAAAGTTACGCTGGGTTTCGAGTAAACTTGCAGCTCGTCTCGACTTGGACCAGAAGTTGAAACGTTCGACGAATTCGTCACCGAAGACGCCTCTGTAATTACTTGGGACGAGAACGCCAAGATCGATCGCGTTTTCACGGGAAACTCGCCGTTTAAACGCGACCAAGATAAATTCACGCGGCAAGTTCCACAGGTCTGCAACAAGTTTTCTGGTAACGCGACGACGGAAGCGTGGAACGCGAGTTTCAGTCGGTACAGATATTGTAATTGGAACGTAGTCCTCCTGCGAATAGGAGAAACGTTGAGAACTCGTGAGAAATTTATCTTGCTACTTTATAGACGATCAGGATTCGATGTAGCGTAAGCGGGTTTCGAGATTCGGAAAAATTTGACAAACCGAGGTTTCTGTTTCTGTTTCGCTCTCCTTACATAACTAAGGTGAAATAGCGATTAGATAATCTTGTACGGAGAAAAAAATATTGTGCGATTATATCTAATATTTTGTAGTATTCTAATATTTGTAATAACCTCACGTTAGATCCGATCTGTTTCAAAATCAGCAACGAACAGTTAAGTTAAATTCAGTCGGATCAACCGGTGTTAATAAATTGTTACAAAAGTTGTCAAATTAGTTTTGTCGAATTTACAATTACTCAATTTAAAACGTGGATATCCCTACTCGTAGCTTCGTAGCTTCAAAATACACTTCGTCGTGTTTGAGAGTTTTTAAATTCCCCCAAAACGGAGCAAAGGAGAATAGTTCTATTACCGTCAAAACAAAAGATTCGTAATATCATCGTCGCGGAATTTCAATGACTTTAACTCTTTGAAATTGGAACTGACCTTACTAATATCGCTGATAATTCCTAACTGACCGTATTGACGAGCTTTGATATTTGCCGAGAGTTCGCTTTTGATGGACATTAACGAGAGTCCTTTTGAGGCCCCTGATCGATCGCTGATCTTATACGAAAGAGATACCGCGCAACTGGTCTCGAATTTGGTATTTGGAAATGCAATAAACTTTGCGGGACTTCGACCAGAGTCGGCTTCGGTCTGGATCAGTTTAGGCTCGATGTTAAGCTCCACCTTTTGAATTTCCCCTCGAAACTGAAGCTGTTCAGAGACGACTAAAACGAGTTTTTAAATCGGTATTAGAGTTTCGAGTAATAAATTTTAATTTTGCTCGGTAGAGTGTTCGCGATACCAATAAATTAGAGCCTTAATTCGAAAATATGTCGTCAAAATTCTTAACTCGATAAAATTTGATCGCGATCGTAAAGCGTAGGCTTGGTCGTTCGAACTTACGATGCGTAGGTAACAGTAGCTCGCTTCTCAAAGTATATTTTAATGAACGAAGTTTCACGATAAATGGAACAAATAATGGAAATATTTAATTCGATATCACGCTTTAATAGATTGTACGGTGGAAATTGTACATCGCGCAGTGAACTTTGTAATAACATCATTTGAAATTAAATCGGTAAGCGATAAGCGTTTTATCGACCGAATGCGATTTCCTGTATTACAAAATATAATTAGATTACGCAATAGAGAAATGTAAACGATGGTTACAAACGATGCATTAAAATTTCTTCTTTAATATAGTTTAGCGGTGTATTTTGTTTTTGTAGAAATTTGCGAGAACGCCGGTAAAACGTTTCTGTAGATTATCCGGTCTCAACCATCGTCATTAACATTAACTGGTGTAACTGACACAGCGAAATTAATAATAAATTAGTATGTACGTAAATACGTATATTAATCGCGTAATTACAGAGTCTACGTTTCAAATAAATCGAAATAAATTGGACCAAGCTTTTGCAGCTGCGAAAGAAAAAAGGAAAAATGTTCAAACGAACGAACCTCGACTTATTTCTTAATTACAAACCTTTTTCAAGAGAGGGTTATTAAGTAGAAAAATATATGTTTCTAGATTTATTTATAAATCCTTTTCCGTAGACGCGATTCCATATAAATACGATAGATATATAATAAAAAATTGCTTATAAGAAAAATACGAAAAGTGAATCATGATTTGCATCGCTTCTATACAATCACCCTTTTCATACGAACGTCTTCGGTTTAGTTTTCGGCACACCACCACTCGTTCGCTAATGTATACAAATTATACACACGCACACAGACACGTATACACGACAGAATAAACAGCATGAAATCATGCACGAATCTCTGGCGAGGTTCTCGACGGAATCGTTAATACGACGCTTTAAATACGACGCTTTTAATAAGACCACGGTGTCATTAACCTTCGCGATCCACTTAGCGACTGAACGTTCTCGTTCTTCGCGACGACTCCACTGTTTTTGGAATTTCTCCCTCGCAATGTTTACGTTTACGAGGATTTCCACCTTCTGGCCATTGTACCCGCGTCTTATAAAATAGCTTCTAATTTGCTCGTTCCTGTATCATCGACCAAGCACTTTTAAACGATAAATATGCGACTCAAAGTTAATTCGTTTCTCGTTTGTGGTAATTTTCACAACCAGCGGAAATCCCTCGCGCAATTTCTACAGTAATAATAATTGACGGTAATCATTCATAGTTCCACTGATACTTATATTATTAACGAAACGTTAGAAATTATCGATCGGTGTATTTCGTGGTATTACAGTAACAAGTGTGACGATGAAACAACAGTTTTACGATAAATTTCATAAACGACAAGTAATCCGAGTTTGACGCGATATGGTAAAATTGTGAACGGAGAGTTTACATTCTGCATTTTGTGATTCGACACCTATGAATCTTCGTTTATCGTGCTACGTATATTATCCTTCGAAGAATCACAACCACCGATCAAACGTTTTTAGCATCAACCAAGTTTTCAGGACAGAAAAAAATAAAAAAAAAAAAATACATAAAAAAGCTCCGCTCCCCAGCGGCTTAAATCCAAAAATTGTATTATACAACGAAAAATGTAAAGCGCTGACACATAATACAGCATGGCTACGTCGTATCGCCGCGTATCGGTACCTTTGCCTAACATATCATTACAAAAATTCGCCGTTTATTGCGAATATGTACCTAAAACTGCATTCTTGGGCTCAATAAACAACTTTAAATCGTAAAAAAAAAGAAACGTTTTTAGCATCTTTCGTAGCGACGTTCGAAGCTTCTCCGCAGAAACGGCAAAACGCAATACACTTAAAAAGTCGAGTCTAATTCAAGAAATAAAATTACACGCACGTTTCCTACCTACATTTGTTTCTTCAATTTGATTTCCACCAAGCATATCACTTGCAAATATAGAACTCGAACAGATTGCTCTAGCTTTTGACGTCATATTCCTCATAACCTTCTTCCTGTTCTAAGTTCACCGCCCACGTTTCATACGCGAGAAACACCCTTACGTATCGTGCCTTTCTAATTTTCAATATAATAGGACAAACTTCTTGTTTGCTCACACGACAAACTTGGGTCGACCACGAATACAATTTCTCCTTGTCTAACGTACATTCGGGATATAACATCGTTCCCGAGATATTGTCATCTTATTGTCGTTGCGCGTTGCACAAGTTTGAATTCGATTTACATACGGTTACGGTAACTGGATCCCGTCGTATTGTGTCCTGGTCTAGTGTTATGCAATATGTGCGGTATATCGAGAACAAAGCGTGGATATAGCTATGACGAATCAATGTACGTTGTTAGACTCTTTACATTAATTTATGAGTTACGTAAACAGCGTTATTTTGGGTGAAGATTTATCACGATACAGAGTTTGATTTCTTTCTTTCATCGATACAGAGGTATGTATAGTTGAAATGTATGAATTTAACAGGTGCTTGATTCACGAATATCTTTATATCGGTCAAAAATTAGTAATTTATATTAGATTTTAAACGAACGTGAAAATTCACCGGAAACTTACGAACAGCTCGAGTCTATAATTTGCGTATGTTATACTCGATACTGTAATAGATTGGCAATATAACGCCAGGTTCATAATTTTGTTTCTTTCGCGATTTATGGATTGAATTGAAAACGTCAGTGAACAATTGGTAGAAATGTTCGCCAAACGTGTTACAGAGAGTAGAAATCCATAATTTCAATCGTCAAACTTTTTTACATGAGATGACTATGCGTAGAATATTTCGATAGATTAATAATATATGATCGACGATTCTTTCGTTCTTGTATACGACATACATTTTTTTATTCAATTCTTCATAGATAAAGTGATTTAAATTTGCAATTTAGATTTGCAAAGATCCGATAAGCGAGCAAATGAATACGTTTCGAAATTTAAAATCGTCCGAAATATCATTACGGATAAAGTGGAAATGGACTTGTCGTTTTAAACAAAATAATAATAGTAATTATTATTCTTTGTACCGTATAGATTATTGCTTTCAAATTTTACAACATGGAGATTAAAAAATATACTTTTTCAGGATTGACGGATTTATAATTTTTAGATATTTGTTCGCTGTATATCGTTCGATTACGTCGAAAACTTTTTTACTTCTTAATGCCGAAAATAATGGCGATTAGTGTTACGACTTACTTTTATTTCGCGCCTTATCGTCACTTTTGCGACCAACGTAATTGCATACTTTGGGCGGCGAAATTTCTGGTACAACCCTGTCTTTCTAAATGCAAATTTGACGCGCGCTCTTCCACCGCTCTAATCTCTTTAATATTCGCAGTGCAGGATACTCGAAACGACGCTAGCCAGATTGCGTTCCGTTAGCAGTGTTTCTAGATGAAACTACAGTATTTAATTACAGGTCGAGGAATATACAAACGGGCTTTGTTTTCAAAAATTTCCATAATTTCCTGTTGTTTCCTCTCGATCAAAAATCAAGGAGAAATGGTGCAAGAAGGAAGAGAACAACTTTTGCGGAAAGAATTTCTGCGCAGAAAACAATTTCTATAATATCTCTATAAAGGAGGCATTTCTAAAAGTCTGAAGTACTTCTACAGTGTTTTTACACGAAGGGTACAAGATTGGATTTTCCCATGAGATAAAACGTTTGAATATTTTTCGAAAAACTTTATGACGCTTGATGTCGAGTTTACCAAATATTTTTTACCACTTCCATTGGGTACGCTACGCGTAACTACATTACAAAAGTTTCGTGTTGTCGAGAAACTTTAAGGTGTACTCCACTTCGTCGCGACTTAGTCGCCAGAACTTGCTTCCTTATTGCATTTCAGCCCCCTCAGAAAAATGGGACGAGAGGTTCGATATACGAGGAACGTTGCCTTCGGCATTAAATATTTTCTCGTTTTCAATTTTCCCCGAGATATTTTTCATAATCAGCTTAACACCGTTATGTACATCATCGATGTTTTATCTCCGCTTTTAAAGGAAAATAATGGGATTCATGAAACTTTGAGGATACAAGGGACGAGGAGATGCGTCATGTTAAAAAGGAAATATTCTACTATGGAAAGCTTAATGAAATTTTTTAATCACGTTTATTGGAACGAAAAGTAAAGCCTGCCTTATAAAGAGAACATATTGTACCTTGGATGCTGTAAACAAAAAGTTCACGTATCTTTGCAACATAAATTAAAAGATTTGTTTATGAAGATTTTTTAATTTCTTACTATTTATATTCCAGCGGTAAAAATTAAAAATTTGCTAAGTTAATCCTGCAGCAGATATTTTTAGTAATAATCGTTTCTCTAAACGAAACAACTACTCGTACAAAAATTGTCTTATGCGTCCCACATCCTGCAACAAAGTTTTTAATTAAATACAATCAGTGGAACTCGTAAACCAACAAACTCGCAAACTTCTTGAAACTTTAATTGTTACCAGAACATAATCACGGGTCTCCCTTCTCTTATCTCACAAAATTCTCCTTCGCCGACCACGCGTAAATAAGAATATGAAACGAGTCTCGAAGTGGAATAAGGATTACACGCATCTTTCAAAAGATACACGTTACGTTGCACCGGAACGTCTATTATCCAACAGCTTCTCGAGCCAGTAAACTTTGCGTATAATATCCTCCTACACCCGTAGAACCTGGAATCAAACGAACATAAAATAAAGTAACCGACAGAAAGCAAAAATTGGGGCCGATGTCGAGTTTTACGCGATAATTTTGAAATCGGGATCGAGGTCAAGACGCGACGAAACCGTGTTGGGAAGACTGCGTCTGCTCGTAGTAAAACAAAAGATGGAAGGAGAAGAGCACTAGCGATGGGATTAAGTTCAATACGTTTTTGTAAATTCGAATCAAATGCAATACCCGAGGTTTACCTTATAAGGCTGAAATGCTACTCGCAACTAAACTGGAGATTTTTATGCTTCTATCGTCAAATTTAGAGCTACGATACAGCTGTACAGAACGTACGTAATATTCGAAGATTTAAAAAATGTTATATTTAATGGAAGGGATGAACTTTTACGTAGGTTCATTTTCTTCAGTTACGTTGATAAAAGTTAGCCTAGCCATAATGTATAATCGTTAATTCATCGTACTTGCGAAGCGTTCGATCTTCGCCAACTGTTTTCCAGCCTTAGAACGAGTACGTGAAAGTTTCGACAGTCTACTTGCAAGTACTTTGATATTAGAATGACGATACTCTTACAATTATACCAATCGACTCATGAGAGTCGGAAAAGCAAGATGGATATAGTCGATCGTTGGCATAGAGTTAAAAATTGCTATTTATTGAATATTACTATCTTTGTTGAAATAGTGAATTTCAACGATAACCAAGGAACGTGGTTTTAAGGGAATTTCCAGTAAGATTCTCGTAAAGTTCCAAACTTATTTGAAAAGGGCTCGATTCTACTTAGGATTACTTCCTTCGTTTCTCAAAGTATTTATAGACTTGGAATCTATCGCGTTTAAGTTGAAATCTACTTGAAAACAATGCTTCTTTTTTTTCGAAATACAGTACTAATCTAGTCGGCCAAACTACTTGCGACGTATTTCAGTCCATCGCTAGAAAGCACGGAAAGCGATGGAAAATCGCGGGACGCGAGGAAACGCGCGAGGAAAGCGAAACGGGTACGTCGGTTTCCAGGAAGGTGTAAAAAAGAAAAGTACAGGAACAGGCGGGCAGAAATAGCGTCGGTTAATTTTGCACCGGTCCGCTGCTATAAACGTACATCATACAGCCTCCGCGTCTGTTCATCGTCTGACCTCCTCTTCTTTCTCGCGCCTTTCTTTTTCTTCGTTTCTGTTTGCCTCCTTCGTCACCGCCTTTCTTCGTCCCTTTGTATACATACACTGAACGTCTGTTATCAGTTTACGACGTGGAACTTCTTCTTCCACTTCTACGGTGTTTCTCTTGAAAAGCTTTTGCCATTATCTTAATTATGGAAATTGAGGTCTGACGGAAAGAGGTTTTTGTAAAACGGCCGCGGAACGAAGCAAGAGGCTTTATCAAAGAATTGCTTGGGAGCTGTACGTATTCGTGAACAGACGACTCGAGGTGAAATTTTCTATTATGAAATTTCCATGTTGCGGTTGCTGCAAGAGAATCGGTTTGCAAAGCGTAATTTTTTTTTTTTTTGTAAGAAATATTTCGGTATTTTGATCAATTTATTTTTGAGCTACATTGGCTCGAATCTAGGTAAAAGTTAATTAGAATAGATATGGTGCGACGTATTATAGGGGATCGTGCAATTTTACTCATTTTATCACAAGGAAAGGACATCGTGTGCGTTAAAGTTGATTTTTCTTTATTTCGCTTTATTACTACCTTTATTACCGTTTCAACGTTAGTAGAATCTAATATTATCGAACATAGACCAAACATTCATCGCTTTCTATAACCAATCGATACCTCACTCCCTTAAGGTCGCTGAGATTTACGTGTTCCTTTCATCCGATTTCCTAGTACATTAAGCAACTCCGACCTTCTGAATCGCGTCTCCGTCGAAACGTACAAATTCTGTGTGTAAACATTTCGCGAGCGACGTTTCTCGTTTCAAAAAATGACTATTTATTTCGATCGGTGTAAAACTTTGTAACACGTAATATTATCTATCGCGTATTTTTGAACTGCTCGATAGGGATTTCTATCTTTTTTCCACACGATTGGAAATTTATCCTGTTCGCAATAAGGAAGAAATAAATAAACCATCTCGAAAATAGTTCTCGGAGGAAGTGGAAAGATCTTCGGGAAGACGTAAAAAATTCATTCCGACCTATCGCTTTAACTGTCGTAGCCCGTTGCGATTTCTTTTCCCCGTTTATTTTCCTATTTCTTCTCTTCGTTGTTTTCTTTCTCTGTGAAAGATTGACAAACATTTAACTCCCGCTACCAAACTATTGAAATCTCACCACAAAACCAACAATCGCTCGACCAGCTGAAATCATCGGACCACAGCATCGATGCGATTCCCGGAAGCGGCGGACGTTTGGCGATGGTGGTCGACGAGCGGACGCGTGGACGCATTTAGAGTGGCGGGATCACGCTTAGCTAGCGCGTCTCCGTTCGTTTATTTACAGCGGTTCCATTCGATTATTTTCCTTTCCGCCACGCGATTTCCTTCTCATTTCTCCCCTTTCCTCGATATCTCGTCCTTGCCGCGGACGAATAAAGGGGATGGTCCAAGGAAAAATAAATGAGGCAGCAAATCAAAGGGATCCGTAGCTCCTCCTCTTCCCATCTTTCCATCCCTCTTCCTCGATAATACCTCTTTTTTCCTTCATGCCCCCCCCCCTCTTTCAGCTACGCTCTTTGAGCTGCTTTGTGTAGCGCCACGTCGTTCATCTTCTTTTTCCCCTCTTTGTTTCAGACGTACCCAGCGAGCAATCCGTTTTCGTCATGCTGAACGGCGAGGAGAGCGAACTGAGATTCCTGAACGTCGCGAACCCGAAGGTGAGCAACCGCTTTCGAGTTCCGCGTGTTAGCTGGAGGGCGCTTTACAAAAGACGCTTAGCGTCCATCCTTTGAGAGAGCTGCGTTATTCGATCGGCTCCCCCTTTCGACTTCTTTCAGGCGATGCTTTACAAGGTTTACGATGTCCTGGAATAATGCCGATTTGTATGCTTGAATAGTGTGTTAAGTGGAAGGGAAAGGATCTTTGCGAATGGTTGAGAACGATGGTGTGGGAAAATTATTTATTAGCGGAGTTGCTACTATGCATCTACGAGAACATGGTTAGCAGAGAAACGCGGGTCTGTTTGCTTATTTCTCGTAGACTCGATAGCGTCATGTGGTAGATAAGCACGTACGGGCGAAAGCGTCGCAAGTTCAAAAATAAAATCATATAACAATTTCGCGATTACAGAAGTTTCTGACGAACGGACGACTTGCTTAGCAGATTAACGAATCTCGGTATCAGTGATATTAAATTAACGAGACTTACCAGTTTCTCAAGATCGGTGTCTGCCGTAGGAAAATGTAATATTGTACAGTATGATGAAAATTATATCAATCGTCGCATGGATCTTCCATCAGAGCGTAATTGATACAGTCCACTTGTACGTTGATCCATTTTGAATAATCTAATTTAAATACGTGTTGTATTAATATTATTATTCTTCTAAGTAGTACGTTCGTATTTTTGTTTCGTACAGACGGAATTGGAGAATATACATCCGGATGCCTTTGTCATCATGTATTCTGTGATCGATAAAGCGTCCTTTCAGAGAGCAGAAGAGTACCTAGAACGTCTCCACGACCAGGATTTCCTCCGAGGAAAGTCGGCTATACTAGTTGGGAATAAAGTGGATCTGGTCCGATCTAGAGTGGTTTCTTCACAAGGTTGGTATATACACGCGTATAAAGGTATCGATCGTTGGTGTAATATTTAAAACAACTTAAAAACAATATTTGGAACAGTTTTTGTCGAGAAAACGGTCTTTTAGCGGAGATATTTCAAAAATAGTTTGCGTATCGAAAGGCGCAAGGCGCGCGAGAAAATCGCGAAAATCGAACTATGAATTGTATTTATCGCAGTACGACAGGCGCGATTATTAAATGCTGTGATTCCCGATTTGTTTACACGATGGATATACAGATTTTATTATCGGAGTAACTGAAAAATCAATTACGAAGCTACGGAAACATTTACACATTGCTTTGACGTTTAATATTTGACGCTAATATACAATTAATCCGCGCTTTTCCACTACGTTTAAACATAATTAAATTTCCTTTCTTATAAATTGACATATCCAATATCCGAAAAATCCGATTCAAGAGAGAATGAAACCACTTTAAACTCCAATTTCAAATCTCAATCTTATACAACCCTTTTTCGTCCTGCATTCTCGACAAACCAAGTGAGGCGTATAAATAGAATAAAACGATAGTTCGATAAATATTACATTTTCTCTTTCGCAAATAGCACGTTCAAAATCCTAAAAATCCAACGTAAAGGAAGAAATAAAATCAATCTAAATACCAACTAGAAATCTGAGCTGTGTATCGACCCCCTTCTCTTTCTGAGCATCGAGCAAATCGCCCAAAAGATGTTTTACCTTTGATGATTGAAAGAATTAAAAATTCGAAAAGTCCAAGCTGAAAGAATCAATCCGAGTACCAAGTAAAAATTTCAATCCTGTATCAACATTTTTCTCTTCCTGCTTCCGGAATAGACCAACCATAACGTACTGCGCTCTTAATAATTGAAACAATTTGGGACTCCCAAAAATCTAACGAAAAAAAAAAAAAGAAAAAGGGAAGAACGAAAAATAACACGACGAAAAAGACCAAATAAAAGCAACGTAAATACCAAGCGAAATTTTCTATCCTACGTCTACTTTTTCTTTTCCTGCATGCCGAACAAATCAACCAGAAGATATTGTGCTCCTGATAATCAAAAGAAAAGTTCTTCTGATCCCCCTTTTCATATTCTTACCCAGGATAACACCATATACTGACCAACCGTGTTATTTTCCACCGTCCTACACGCGCCCTTGGCAACTCGATGTTTAAATATACGCTTCCCTTCTCTAATCCGACGCGTGCTGCCATTGCAGATGGCAAGTGCATGGCGTGCACCTATCGGGTGAAGTTCATCGAGGTCTCGGTCGGGATCAACCACAACGTGGACCACCTGCTGGTCGGGATTCTGAATCAGATACGACTGAAGAACGTGCAGGGGAACGCGGAGAACCGTACCGGAAACGGGGCTAGCGAGGGCAGCGGCCACTGGTATAAGTCTAGAGGCGTGGTACGAGCCAGCATGAAGGCCAGACAGATGCTAACCTGGCTGTTTGGTAAAGAGGACAGCAAGTTCAAGAATTGCGAGAATCTTCACGTGCTCTAATAGGCGAGCGGGTGAATTTTCTTTCCCCGGCCGTACCTGACGGTAGATTGTAAGGGCGGTGCTGTTCGGCGCGATTACGCCACCCCTGCATGATACGATACTTCTGGAAGATCATACTGTTCGGCCGAGCAATAGTGAAGTCTCTGAGAGAAGTCAAAGTCAGCATGACATAGAGGGATCTTCGTCTGTCGATTAGTTGATCGTTTTAAGAGTAACGAAGTTATTTACTCCGTGTTTCAAATTGGTAGATAAAAAGGCACGAACCGTTATAATTTTTTAATCGTTTCGCAGTATTTGGTTCGATGCGGAGTAATTATCATATACAGCGTAGTTTCTGTAATTTTTATAAAGGTATATAAATTACTACAATCTGTGAATCTTTTTGCTACTCGGTTTAACGCAGAGATTATCAAATAAGAGTATCTGTAAGATTCATCCGTCGATCAGTCATTTGTACGTGGTTTGTTTTAAAAACTGCTTACTTTGTATTTGAGATTTGCAATTTCGATAAACGGCAAACTACTAGGATCCGTGAGACTTTTTGTGGTACGCAGATTATACATATCTTAACCTGTTTAATTAACGCGGAATAATTATAAAACGAATAACATCTTCATCTGTAAAATATCTTCGCCCATCGATCGGTAAATTGTACGTTGTTTGTTTCGAAACTAACGAGACTGTTTATTTTACATTCGAAGCGAATAAATTATTGGAAATAATCTGTAAACTTTTTTTATAATATTCAGCGTATACACGTCTAATTAGTTTAATGTAGAATAATCACCAAATAAATAACGATATTTTAAGTGATATCGGTTACTGTTGTTGCTCCATCGCGACTTTATATTCTCCTTTATATCGAATTAATCAACCTAACTGCAAATAAAATTATCTCTGTAATTTCTTCTTATAACGAGTCATCGTCCTTGTACTTTTAAAAATTCTATGTGGGACCATAGAATAACCGATACCAGTGCTGCCTACCTGCTTAGTCATACACGTTAGAGATTTTACTTTTGCTCGGTTAAGCAGAACAAGCTAGAAACCTTGAACGGTGCTACGGAATTCTGACTGGAATTCGTGAGACTAGTAATCGGGTGAGATTGTATTTCGTTCGAGCGTGGTTCCGCTTGGAATGGCCAATTTGGTTTCTGAGCACTCCAGCTGATTTGGCTTCTGATTTTTGGAATCTTGGATATTCGAGGCACGGAATCCATCGAATTTCCCACCTTAGGTTTCTCCTTCTTTTACTCTTTTTTAACGTCTTTTCGAGAAACAGTCAAATTAAATAGAAGACGACAAATAGTTTATCGAATGTGAACTTGTTAAGAAATGCTACTCGAGTTGCAAAGAAGTCAACGAATATAATAATATAATAGCGAAATATAATTCCACGTATAATAGAATGACATATTACAATAAGCACTAATCCTAGGATACAAACGTTATTAAAGATATCCGAGTAACATAAACGTCTATAAAATGTACAATTCTCTCCAGATTTTTATTTCGATAGCATAATATTATATTTTACTTTTCATCGACACTTCGATATCTTATTTACTTAATAATTCAAGATTAAATATTTTATTTGTAACAGATGAAAGATCTCTCAATGGCAAAAGTCACGTGTGTTTGTGTTCTAGAATTAACGGCGACATGATAAATTATAAAGACCAGGAACCGCGATAAAATTATCTTTAAACGTGTCATTTTATTAACCTGAAAGAGAAACAATCGTGGGACGAAATTGGTCATTCCAACAGCCAGAGTAGAACCTGGAAAGATTGGGGTGCGATCAAAGTGCCAATTAATTAAAACGAACGTGACCACTGTTTCTTTTTCGAACGATTAATTTTAATTAATGTTAGCTCTTAAGAACTTCCGTCGAGGATCCGCTCGATACCTACCGTAATTTCGATAATGATAAGTTTGTTAAGTCGTTATCATCGTCTGTGTTGGTTCGTAGTCTATACATGAAAAATAAATTGTAAATGATTCTCACACACACACACACACATACACACACACGTACAGAGGGCTTGATTAATCCTTTGATCGTTTGGTTCTTTTATAAAATATATATTCGAATCTTTCAATATTTAACGCTAGAACTACCGCAGTGGTCAAAATGATTTTAATTCATAATTTTTCGCGATAATTTTATAGCGATATTTCATAAGAATGTATGTATTTTACAATTAATTTACGATGTATTTACGGTGCATTTTTGGAAATTTGAATAATTTCCTGTTTACTGTATCGTTTGCATTATGTATTTCTTCATATACATAATTTCACTTCAATTCCTTTGTTGCGAGTTTTATGCTTTAATCGTTGGTAACTCTAGCGTTTATAAATCTCGCTCCCGATACGATCAGAATAATTTATGATGCAGTGAAAATTATAATTTGCATTAATAATTGAAAAGTGAGAATCTGTATCGTTCGTGTTTGATTCTCGAGCTTTCTCGCGGTATATCAAAACTTTATTTCTATAAACGATTCCATTATCGAAGAGACTATCAGCAGAGAGCTGAGAGACAGAGAATTAAAACGAAGAAGAACCTAGTCGAAAGAAAGAACTCGACAGACCCAAAGGGTTAATCGAAAGGACGAATCTTGGTGAAACTCGGCGAACACTCCTGATAAAGAAGAAACGATAAAAAAGGGAAAACAAAGTAGTTCAAATCGATTTCAGGACGGGTACGAAGGAATTTAAAAAATCGGACCATGGCATGAATTAGCGGCCAATAATGTTACGTCGTTACTGTACAATAAGACCAATTTAATCTTTTTAATCCGAGTTGTATATACGATAAGTTTAACGATAAACAATTCTGTGTACCTACCTAACACAGAAAAAAAGAAAGATAGGGAACAAAAGAATGAACGAAAGAGAAAAATAGAAGAATGACGAACAGCAGCGAGATACGTGTGTTATATTATTATAAATATACATACATACATACTTATATGCATATATAAATATATATGTATATATTTATAAATTCCTAATGTACGATGAATATAAGTCCACGTTAGTTTTATGTAGATGTATCGTTAAATGATCGACGTGTTGCTGTATTGCGTGTTTTCCTTAAAAGGACGGGTACCATGCAGAATATTCATTTTTGGGACATTTTGAAAGCAAATACGAAAAATAAAGAAGACCATACGTAGGTACACGTATACATACACACATACACGCACACACATACGTATTTACACGTCTACACGGCCCACTGTCTATTTTCTGCGATCTCTATGCCTATGTATAACCGAATTATATATAAATATATATATATATATATATACTCGTGTATATGTATATACAGGGTGTTGGGGAAAGATGGTTCAAGAATATTCAATTGATTGTATGTGTCATTTTCTAAACAAAGTGTTTCAGAGTTGTAATAACAAACTGTTGTTCGTCTTTGATATATGTCACTTCTATTTATGTACGATTACTTATTATTATCTTTCATTTCATGTACGATATTTTTTTACAAAACGCCGGTTGTAATAAAGTGACGAAATATTTTTATTTACTTCTCTATAACTCTTCATTCTTTCATCCTTCATTCTGACGTTCTTCGGACAAAAAAGTCATTTCAATTTGATATTTCGATCTATTAGCTTTGCCTCTACGTTGGATTCATCAGCTATGTTAACTGTTATCAGAATTCTTGTTCGTAGAATTCTTTGTAAACTGTAAATTTGTATATTCTTGAACCGTTTTCCCGAAGTATCCTGTGCATATATTTAAAACGAAGCAGTGTTGTAACAAGTATAGTTCGCGCGGTATATCCGTCTCAGGGGCCAAGTTACTGGACTGTAGGATAAAGAAGTACAGAAAAAAAAGAAAAAAAAGAAGGAATAAGAACCATTACGATTAACAGCTTACGCTAGCTGAGCTAAAGGCATCCATTCGAAAGAAAAGCGCACGAAAACGTATAAAATCGAAAGGAGGATAAAAATCATAGAGAACGGTATTATATTTTCCAAAGTGCTGTTAAACGGCGTTGGCAAATGGGATATCGAATTGAAAAAGAATCTTGTTGCAAGTTTTGGTATTATGAAGTGTGCATAGAGATTATATGTCAGAAGAATTAGCGTTTCGAAGTAGTTCGATAAGACGATAAGATTTTGGTTCAGACTTAAAGCAGAAAGCGTTACCAAGTTTATGGAAGATCGACCGTTAAGCCAACGAAAGAAGGGAAACGGTTTGGGGAGCATGATACATAATTAAATTTAAAACGGATGAATAAATCTCGATTTTAGTAGAGGAAGTTGAGAAACTCCGTTATCAAAGCTGAATGATCAAAAATGGAAAATAAATTCTAATAGTGATTTAATAATTGCAAATTAAATGCAAGATCGCTCTGACAGATTTCTGGCCAATTTAGAACAATTCGAATTGTGCGATCAAAATAAAATTATTTTACTACAATGGCTGGAACTACTGAAAATCGAGGACAATATTAAATTGTGAATTCTATCGCAAAATAGGTAGCAATAGGATACAAATTTTTGCGGCTCGTTGAATCAAAACAATATGAAAGATAAATCAAATACGAATAATATGCAACTACGTATAACGTGAAACGAACTGTTAAATATAATTACGATAAGAGGGATGTTAAAATCGACAAAAATTGTGATTTAATAGGGGAGTCGAAGTAATTTCTTTGTTAAAAAATTCTTTCGTAGAGATACGTTTTTCGACTCACAGATCGCAAGACTATCTTCTTACAGCACTGTTAAAATCGAACCAAAAGCCAGAAGAGTGAAAGAATATAAAAGTAACAGGACGTAAGATTCAAAAGAAACGAACATCTTGTAACTTTAAGTAAGAATCGTTCCTTTGTTCGCTCAAACGAAGATGGCGAGTTAACGACACGTCGTCATCGACCATTCGATTTATCAATTGCGAAACCAGCCAAGGTATACATTATCGTTTGCCATCGGTTTGCGTCGTCGTTGCTGCTGTTGTTGAATTAATTAAAACAAGAGAAGATAAACCAGAAAGACGGAGTTCTATGGAATCGTGACTTGAACAAGAACCTTCGCGAAATAAAAGAGCGAGAGAGGTTAAAAAAAGAAAGGGGATTCTTATCAAGTGCCTTTGTGTATTTTTGTAATTTAAGCTAAACTCGATGTAAGTCTTTAATCCAGAAATACAACAGTGTAACCATCAAATGTATATCGATTCTGCAAGCGCATGCTCTTATTAGTTTTCGATAATTCGTTGTAACTTGTCGTGCTTATAAACGTTACCAATTTTTCTATTTATTCTTCCACGTTCTTTTCACCGTTCCTTTTCTTCAAATTAACGTTATATCGCGGTTTCTTTCCTTTTTTGTTTCTCCTTCTGCTCTTCGACGTTCTATCCGAAGTCGAGAGAAGACGTAACGAAGCTCGTATTTCTAAATCTCCTAAGGACCTTGTAACAACATCTGGAAGAGTGAGAACGATAATGAAAGAAAGTAGCGAAACGATAATTAAATAAGGGGAAAGACGAAATAAGACGAGAAAAATAACATTTTCTTTAGATTTTAAGCTTTCACGATGGTTGATGGACGTTATCCTTCTGGTTTTTCGGCATCAATCGCGTTGTGCCTTCGGATGCCGGCTTCCGCAACGTCCGCGAAATGTTCGCGCAGAAGCGTAGCGCGTAACACGACTGATCCCGAAAAGCCAAAAGCACGATAGTTTGTCGTCGAAAGGGGAAATAATTTCGAACCTAAAGGTGCATAATCGTTTCGAAGATATCGACTTCCGGTTTTCGACGATACACCCGCTCGATGTCTACCGATTAGCTGTTGCCAAGGTGAATTTATCGATGTTACTTCGAGTAAGCGAACAATGAAAAACGTTATCGTCGTTGTCTGTTCGTTGTATGAGTGGTGCGTGACGTGACAATACTGCCATCTCTCTTCGGCTGATAGGGATACGATTAGGTCGTCGCGACGCTTTTCGAGGAAAGGCAACGGAGATGAGAAACCAGGCGAATTCTTGGACTCGGCCACGCGTCTTTTCTGCGCTATATTTTAATGTAAGACTACCTGTCATCCAGATGGAAACGAATGGCTCTAATCCCGAGGGATTATTGTACTTCGGTGATAATAAAGAAGCGACACTTCAAATCCTCCATGTGTCTTTTCATTCATATCTTTTTCGTATTTTTAATATAGTCATCTCCGTCGTTGTCGTTTTCGTTGTATTCTTTAGTGTCAGTAACCTTTTATTCTGTTTCGATGGCAATAAAGAAGCGATGTGCAAAAGTTTCACACGTGTCTCTTCCTTCGAACTTCCCGATTTTTCCCAACCTCCACAAATTTTTCCTCGTATTCGTTGCTCCTTTCCGTTGCGCTTTCTATCGTTCGATCTTTTATTTTACTTCGATGACGATGGAGCGGCGGTATTCGAAATCCTCCGCGTCTCCTCTCATTCGCATTTCCCGCTATTTAAAATTTCTTCTCCTCAAAACTTTTCCTTCGATTGGCGTATCTATCGTTCTACCTCGACGATAACAAACATACAATATCCAGAATTGTTCGTGCAATTTGTCTTTTCTCTTCTTGTTCCTTGTTATTCCCTTGCATCTTTTAGTATCAAGAAGTACCAAGTTCGTGGTTTCTACTGGATATTTTATAGGCACGGAAACAAAGAGGTATCCAGGTCCGTAAATTTGTTTTTAGGTCGCAAACGGGATACCTCATCACCGGATAAAGGGTTACAAATTATGCATCTCCATAAACGAGAAGAAGGTCGTGTCCCGATAATCCTAGAAGTAACAATTTTTCGTTTATAAACTATCCATAGTTTATAACAATAGCTTTTATATATTTAGATTTTCATAGTTTTTAAATGCATTTGAACGACACGGTTCAAGTATGTACCACGGTAAGGTATAATACGTTTCAAGTCGAAAATCTTAAAAGAAATAAATTCTGACGATTACGTATCCTTCTTTATTCGATATTCCTTTAGCTATTTTTAATTTACCAAAAAATCAATTTCACAGTTTCTTCGTAGAAATTCTACATCTGTCTATATCTCTGTACGCTGGAAATTCATTCGAAACTTTCAACATATTTGTCGAAGGTCTACGAGTTCTAAACTCGTTATTATCTCCTGGAATCGATGCGATCTCGAGATCGATTTTAACGAGAGCCCTGAACTTTTCAGCTAACGAACGCACACGGTCCCAGTCGGATCCCGAGACCTGCACTTTTTCCACGTTAATATCGTCGTAAATCTTATTGGGACGCTTGGTTGATAAATAACGGCAGCCAGACGCATGCGTCCATGAGCATCGATTATTTTGATTGGTGCCAGATATTACCAGGCTCCAGTCGTGGCAGTTTGCCACGAGTCAAAACGAATGTCGAATTCTTGTAACCTCGAAAGCTCGGATAAACGATAACAAACGATATTCCGTCAAATTTGGAAGAAAAATGTTTCGCGCATCCTTCGAAATTGCGTGACCAAGTGATAACGTCGAACGCGATCGAGGAAAGATTTTACGTTTACCGTGGACAGAAGATTCGAATTGGAATTTTTGCCCACCATTGACATGCGTGAACAGAGTCGTTTGAAAATTTATCTGGCAATACGTGGAACCTTTTAATGGAAAAGTGTACCGATTGGTTGGCTACGGGAGATATTCCGGTGGAAAATTAATGGTATCGTCGAAAGTTTTTATTGTCAGGTAAATTATAAATAGCGGATAGGTGTATAAAATAAACGATGGAAAGGAAATAAAACGAAAGAGACACTGCTACCCTTTGTTCTTTAGCGCAGCTTTGATATTTGATTTTTAAAAGAATTTCGAAAAATGATATTGTAATAGCTTTTTCATCGTTTACTCGCCTATTTCAGCATCGATTACAGCGGCTACTTACCTAATTGGTATCTTCTTTTTTCAAACGATACTCTGTGTTATTCTCGAGCAAACTGTTTTGTCGCCTTTCTCATATTTTATATTTTAAGCGCAAGACTAACAAATTTCTTGAAACGTTTTACAATTTTTAATAAAAGTTTCAGTATGAGTTTCAAGAAGATCCTCTTATGTAGTAGGATTATTTAAAGAAAGTATAAAGTACGCGCATTTTACATTTATTAAAAAAGAAGATGTACGAGAGGCTACTAATAGAAGATCGTAATATGCGTGGCGACACTTGAAATTTCATTGAGGAAACGCAGGAAGCGGTTTATGAAACGCTTATGATACCTTGGTGACCAGCCGAGACATCTTAGACACAGGATCGAGGCACGCGACTTATTAAAGAATTTTTAGTATCTCGCGTGGTATTCGTTCGCGAGATAACTCACCTGAATATTTTCTCACAAAATATTCTTAACAGCGTTCACCTTCGTAGAAATAAACAGGTTGATTCAATTAAGAAGAAGATTGCGCAGGAAAAGAAACGGATAAAACGAGCACAATTGGTAACGTTAACGAGAAAAGGGAAAGATTAAAAATATCGTACCGAATGGTCGAAGTTAATTAAAAAATTAAATAAAAAAGCTAAAAGAAGTATTTTTAAGCCATTTCCGCCATTGTTACCCTTTGTCTTTTAATTAAACAAAAAGCTCGTTCTGTTGAACATGGTTCACCTTGCGTATACGTACATTTCTCGCTTTCATTTACTCACGTGATATTTGCTGAAACAGCCTTGTTCGATTCGTGCTCGTTTATTTCAACAGAGTTTTCTTTAAGGCAGAAACTAACGGCTTTTGCGAAAAATTGATCAAACTCGCCGATGAACGAAGGGAAGTATGACTACCATAAAACCAACCACCTGCAAAGAAGCTATTCGACTTTGGGAGGAAGAGAACAAGCAGGAAGCTTCCACCGCGAAGGAAGTAATTCTGAGCTTCCAATGGCCTCCTATAGAAAAAATGGACAACGCTTTAGCGGTTTTGATCAATTGCGAGAAGCTCTCGCTCTCGACGAACATGATCGAAAAGATTGCGGGTAGATATAATTTTTGATGGTAACTTTATACGACACGTTTAATATTATGTATATGACAAATTTAATTATTAACTATTTTATTCTCTCCTGTTACTAATTATCGCATCGTGACTTCCATGAATTTACGAGAAGTTCAAAAAAAAAATTTCTGTTTTTATTATTAAATTTGTACTTTACGATTTGTCCAGCTGGACATTCGGTAAATTTTTCTAGTTTAATTGTTAAATAACACGTGGAATACTCTCAACGGGATGCCATCTTCGAGTTGGACTATTTTATTTCTTTAGCGAGACCAGTGGGGTGTTTTCTTTTTAGCCTTCTTCCTATGAGAGTAGTTCAAAAAAGAAAAAAAGAAGAAAAATGCGCAGAATGTGTTTAATATACAAGTGTATATGAAATATGCAAAGTTTAACACCTGTTAAAACGTTTAGCAGATAAAACATATTTCTGCTTAGGTACTATCTTTTCCATTTGCTTTTATAAAAATATGAATTTACGTAAATATTTGCAGTCTTCTAATGATTATGCGTTACCTATAATAATATCACTATCTATTCATTCGATATTATTATTTCTTCAATTATTCGTTTATTTATAACAAATACAATTCTGATGTCGGTATCTATAAATTCAGGGAACACGGTGAAAGAATGTTATCAAATTTACCATGTTATATTTTATATTATTCGTTCGCAATACGAAGCATAAAAATTTCAAAACATCGATATTTTGTTATCTACGATACTCTTCGGTCAACAAATTTTCTACTAATATTTCATTTCTAATCAATTAATCGTCGCATTTAATTACACGTAAACGTTTTGCTTCAACGATTACGCTATGTCGTCGTCACTTTTATCTCGAGCGAATGGCAAACTCTTCCCTCGACTTGTGCTGCTGTTCTTTCTTTTTTTTTTTTTTTTTTTGAAATCACAATACATCGCTCGAGAAGCTTGACGCGACGGTGATATTAAGATGATATATCATGGAGGATCCGGAATCGGTAGATTCGCGTGGATCTGTCATGGTGATAAACGCGCGGAATTAACGAATAAAGTCGTTTAACCGGGCAAAATAATCTCGCGTAAATGGATCGTACCAGCTGCTGGATTTCCTTAATCGACGTTTAATTATAGCTCGTTTAATGCCATTCTATCTGACTCGATTATGAATGAATTATAGACAACGTGTACTATTGTGCAAAACATCGTTCTTGCCGCGCGTTCTCTGGGTTTTTCTATATCTCAGAATTCACGTTTTTTTCTAGATATTATCCATTTTTACCTCCTTTTTAAATTTATGAGAGATTTCTTGTTTTAATTAAATTCGATCCAAATATCTCTGTGCAAATTCATATTTGCATTAAAATATTATTATATTAGTGGAAGTGAATTTATATCTTTTAACAGAGAATGTTTTATCGCAATACTGATAAGAACAGGAACGAAGAATTAAGTCAGAGCGAGAAAAATATTAGAAAAAGATTAAACATTCGACTTTTATCACAGACTCGAATAATTCATGGTAAAAGGTTAGCACCAACTTTGGCAAATTATTCCTCGATTAATTTTCAGGGATTTGAAAATTACATAAATCGCGTAAGTAGAGGGAAAAAGAGTTTTGAAATTGTTGGAATTGACGTAGGAATCGGAACACTGAAGAACCTAAGGATCCTCTCGTTAGGACGTAACTTGATAAAAGGATTCGCTGGCTTAGAAGCATTAGGCGATACTCTGGAGGAACTTTGGATTTCGTACAATCTGATCGAGAAAATGAAGGGAATCAATGCGATGAGGAATCTGCGTGTTGTCTACATGTCGAATAATTTGGTTAGAGAGTGGACCGAATTTAACAAACTTCAAGAACTTACCAATCTTCAGGATCTCGTATTCGTCGGAAATCCATTGTACGAGAGCTTAGAGGTAGGTTTATCTTCGTCTTTAGTTTAATCTTGCTGCATTTGTAAAAATACCTCAGAATCTTGTTATCTTCTATTCGACGTTATTAAGAGAAAGAATGTTACGTTAAATGTTATGTTATGAATAAACGCAGTTGACAAAAAGATATTTTTCGTGATTCGTGATTCTGTAACCACAGTCTTCTTTGAACAATAATTTCATAAATGACGATGTTATTACTATCGAACTTGCAAATTATAAATTATAGATCGTAGATGTCTTTGTCGACAACCTTAAAATTTTATGTTAAACAGCACAATTACAGGAGTGCTTTGTAATTTGTCAAACTTAATTCTAAAATTTCATTTGTTCTATTAACAAAATTTGTTGTACGAGTCAAATGTTACGTTAAACGGGATAAATTATTACGAAAAACAACTCGTGGCTTTTAAAATTTCAGTAATAACGTTAGTTCGATTTTGTGCGAGCAAGCGATACGACAGCTCCTGACGTTACATAATTGTCAAAATTCAGGCTTCCAGATGTAAGACACGTCTTCTTGAAAGACATTTCCCGACGTTTCACACCAGCGTGTTCTTTGAATTTTGATGAAGGTAGTTGGCGAAACGTTGGGATATGTTTACCAAGTAAGAGATACGCGTCTTTTATCTGGAAGCCTGAGTTTCGATAAATGTAGAAATTTCATGCGTTTACGCTTTAAAATGTTATATTCAAATGTTTCGTATGAAATAATTTGTGGACTTCTCAAAACGTTGTATTCACCGAACGAAAGAAATACTTAAGTAAAGAAATGTTTGAACAATTTGATTGATCGCGATAATATTTCACAGAATGCATTTTTAGGTGGAGAACTGGAGATTGGAAGTCGCCAGACGTTTACCAACGTTGGAAAAATTAGACGGTGAATTAATTATACGGGCAGAAGAATGCGCGAATGTGTTGCAAAAGCTTGATAGTCCTGTGCAAACTCAGAAATCAGTCGAGTAAAATACCGTACAATGATGTCCTGATACGTTTGTAGATCTTTTTCGATTGTCCTTTTCATTTTTTACAGTTTGTGATTGATAATTTACTAAGACGTTTTATTTGTATAATCTTTTCTATATATATATATATTATTTTTAAGATTTGAGGAAGAAAATTTTGTAGAATTTTTACACGTATGTGTGGAAAAATGTAAAGCAGATATTTTTGTAAATTTAATGCTGATATTTATCGTTGTTAATTTCTTTCATTTGGATAAGATCTCGTACCTCAGGATTCTTTCAAGACAATTTCATTTTTAGACTTAAACATTACAGTGTCATCTTCTTCCACGTACTTTGAATTATTCGTTTCAAATACCGTATCTTCGTAATAAGAAACGCAAAGAAGGAAATATAGACTTCCTTCTTAGAAAATGAAAATAAAAGAAGGACATTATACGTGTAAAAAAGAAAAATTAATGATGAATGAAATAGCAGGGAGGCTGTGAACGTAAGACAGCAATATTTCCGTACATTTATATTAATTTATTCGTCTTACGATACAAGACAAATCGTACATACGTTTCTGGTGATTGTAAAAGGTTGAAAAAGCAAATAGAGTTCGATTGGATTCGATGCACGAGATTATACCGAGGATCGGACAGACGACATTTCGAGAGATCATCGTTTCTTCTTCTTCCGTTTCTCTTTGTCTTGATTTTCTTTTTTTTAAATAATTTTCCCTAAATTCGTTTTTCACATATTCTTTCTTATAGTTTCTCTTCGAAGGCGTGTGTGAAATACAAAGGTGTGTTGTCGATCTTCTCCTCTAGTTTCTCATTTTTTTCGTTTTTCTTTCTTTTTATTCTAATATTTTTTTTTTATTTATTTAGTTGTTTTATTCTCGCGTGTGTACGTACGTACGTGTGTATGTAGACGCGTGAATATATCGTGCAATAGAAAAATTGACGAGTGTGCGTTTTTTTTTAATCGTTCGTCTTTTCCCTCGAAATTACCTACTCCGACTGTTCTATCTACGTTATTGGTCGCCGATTTCCTTCGATTATCCATTCAATTTCCCCTATAATTTCCCCGTTTCAATAAACTTTCCCTTTCCGTTAACGTCATTAACGTTCCGCTTTCCTTTCCTCCAAACATTCTTAACCACGATCGCGATCGAAATTTTGTAAAAACTCGCGAACTATCCACGAGAAAGTCCAATGAGATTCAAACTCGTTCAACTACATATATTATACGTTCTTTCGTCTGATACTCGTCCAATTTCGTCGAATCGATCGATTCGATTTAGAAACACGACACACGCGCCGTGTCGAGGAGATCGGAAAAGAGCTGTAGAAAGATTTCAGATTGTACGAGCAAAATCAAACACTGAATCCCTGTGTGCGGGACACAGATACGCAAGGGGTTAGACACTTTCGCTTGGTATTCTTAATTATTCGATTAAATTCATTATACATGCGTGTAACGTGTGTGTATGTGTGGTTTTTTTTTTTATATTTTTCCGCGTACAACCTTATGCAATACGCAACACGGTGCAACACGAGCGCAGGATCATCGTTCATCTACGAATTTTCATTTACTTCCTTTTCTTTTTTTTATTTTTTTTTTTCGTTTTTTTCCTTTTTCGTCTTCCTCTTGTAAATTCCATTCTCATTCGCATGCTTTTTCTGTTTTCTCTCTTATTTTATTTTGCTTATATCGTTTCGCTTTTGTAAACGTCGATCGAAATCCGTCGCACGAGATTCGACGAAAGGATTCGATGGATCGCGCCACGCGAGATCAGAAGAAAATATCGCTGCAAGTATATTTGGATCGAGAAGTGAGAAACGACGGCGGTGGAAAGATAGAAAGAGATACGTTTAGCCAATGACGAGTAAGAAAAATATCGTATATCGACTCTCTGTGGGATTGATTCTTTAATTGTCGAAGCGATGCGAATCGGCGGTGATTATTACGTTACTTTAATACTTTATACTTTAATGTGTACGTATATATATATATATATATAGATTTGTATATTTAATTATTTCGTTCATTCTTCCATCTGTTATCGGTATTTTTATATGCAAGGGAAAAAGGAGTCACTTTCTTTCAATTACGATCGATGGACGTATCGAGGTTCGAAATAAATCCTCATTCTCCCTACTTTATCTTTTTTTAATGACGCTGTTTTCAGTTTCAAAAAATGAGTTTTCGGTTTCAACGTTGCGTCTATGTGTCACGGCCGTTTAGCATTGCTTCGAGTTTCGACGGTCTCGACGGTAGCATTTTGTTCCTTTTTTTTTTTGTTTTTAACATTTATCTTTAGATACATCAGGCTGATAAATTTAAACGATTTTTTTTGTTTTTATTTTTTTAAATATTTTCCTTCCTTTTTTATACGCTTCTCCTGCAATTCGATTCTTCTCCTCTCCACACAAAAATAGTTCTGATAATATATATATATTTATATATATATATATGTTCTCTTTTTTTCAATAGTCTCTCTTCGATTTTCGATTTCTTTTTCTTAATCCTCAATGTTTCCTTCTTTTTTTTTAATAACAATATTACTCTTCGTTTATTTAACTTCGTTAGTTACCAACACCGATTATATTCAACACGATTTACACTGAGAAAGATCTGACGAATTTCAAGGCTATAAACCTCGAGAAGAGAGTCGACTTGCTTCCCGCGGGGATGGATTTTGATTTTTCGTTTTTCAATTTTTTATTTTCTTTTCACTTTTTCTGATTTTTTCTTGTTTCTTCCCCATCGAGTGCTGATATTCAAAACAATAGTCGCGTATCAACGACGACATTCCTCTTTTTCGCGGTGCTACCTCGTTTCCGGTTACGAACCCGTCTTACGTCGAGGCGAACCGTTGCTTCTGCTTCTTCACGAAATCCAGGGCCATCTTGTCGCCGACTCTCGTCTCCAGAATTTGTAGAATCGGATGATCTAGAAACGAAAAGACCAATTGTAGATTTGACATCGATCGAAGATTTTTACCGAATCTGTTTCTTCGTGTATTGTACCGTGCGTAGACTTATAAACGTCTGTCAATAGCTCGTATGCGATGTACGAGAAAGATGAAAGAGAGAAATTCTTAATTTTAGAACAACCAAACTTATTATAACGAAGAGTTTCGAATATTTTGATTTTCTCAACTACCTTTGCGATATCTCTGATCATAAAGATAGAACAGCGCGGGAGTTCTGATCAATTTCGAGTCGTAAGAGTCTGTTAAAACGTCCACTAACTCAGCGTTTCTTCCAAATGGATATTTTTAAAGAAACATTTTATCAAAATTACGTTGCGTCTGATGAGATTGTTATGAAATTCGTTTACTGTTTCAACGTCGTGGAAATCATATTAGTTTGACGAAGTTTCGCAACAAATTCAATTATCGTATCCAGCTACCCTAGAGCATCGAATACGATATAAACAATATTAAATAACAATATTATCGTACTTCGTATAACGACATTATAATATAAGAATATCGAAATAACAAGGAATATATTTTTACTTCGCCTTCGTCTGTTACGATGTTTGCTCTTTCAGAGAAAATAGATGAAAATGAATCGAATAAGAACGAGAAGATTGTACGTAGTACGCGTTCATCGAACTCACTTCGATTCTTCTGATGCATCAGGGGTAACTCGGTGTGCTTGAGGCCGTGGAAATTGTCTATACTGGCATTCGAGTCGGTAACACCAGGTATCGTGCTGAGCCCCAAGAACGCTTCACCAGCGAAGTCATTCGCCGTGAGCACGTCGTGATCCATCACGGTGAACAGAACCATGGCGTTTGGACTTCGACACTGCTCCACGCTCACGGAGCTAACGACAGAGAAGTTCGTAGAGAGTCGATGGCATAAAAATATACGCCAAGTGATTACGATGATCAACCGATAGGGAAAATATCGATTTGATTACTTTGAAATGTTACGATCGAATGAAAGAATCAACTTTTTATAGGCACGATTCGAAATAATTCAATAATTCAAGTTTCACGAACTACCAGCAATACCGACAGTTATTGGTGTGCCTTAGGACACGACTCTACCAAGTTATTTCTTATTGTAAGAACAATATCGAAATTTCAAGACCTTTAATCATCTTTTACGAAGATCTGTACGTTTCTGAGTATTCGTAAATCTTCGAATATATCAAAGAATGATCAACGTATGTACGTAGTTAAATCTTTGCATTCGATGTTAGAAATTTGTTCTTCGTTGCTTACAATTCGAAACATTCGTCGAACATAGGGTTCAGAGTTTTCTTCTTGACGTTGGTGTGCTGCTCGGCGCAATGCTCGAAGACTCTTCGTGGCAGCAATTCGATTATCACGAAGGGATCGCTGTAACCGTTTGGATCTAATGGTATCACGTCTCTGGCATTTATAACTTCCACGCACAGAGAATCGTGATTTAGATACGCTCTCACCGTTAGAACGCCATATTCGGAGGATACGGTGTTTAGTTGGTCCTAAGAAGATCAGAGTAGTCACTTTACAGTTAAAAAAATCGTGCAACTATACCAAACTTCGATTTAACTTCGATTACAGCTTTGCGACACAAAGGAAAAAGAAAATCAGATCATATAGTAACCTGAAGTCGTTGTCGATAAAATCGGTCGATCAAGAATGTTGTATCCATTTTGTGATACTGAAGCCGTTCCTCAACATTCAGGAAACTCTGACATTTAAGTGTTTCGAACGGCAAACCTTTATCATCCTCGTGGAAGAACGTCGCCAATAAGTCCAGCGCCTCGTGAAGTCTTTCGTAAAACATCGCTGGTTTATCCTATAGAGAAACAGATTTTTTAACAAATCAAACCAATAACAATCCTTTCTTTATCGTTTTCAGTTACACAACGATTGGTGACAATGTTAAAGGCATCGATATCAATCGACATTAAATACTTCATCGTAAGAGTACCGGATATGTATGCATATTCTGAATATAATTAAAACGATGGAACCTAAGTAGAAAATTGATTCATTTTTATTAAATACTATGGATATTTTAAATACTTCTTTTGGATATTTTTCGCACTATCAAACTTTCCATAAATGTATAAAGATATTATTTTATGCCTATTCGTCATGAGATAGCGTTAAGATTCTGCTTACGCCCGCGTTTCCGTCCATTTGGTTGCTCAGCTCAGCCAGCACCACTTCCCAGATGTCTTGAAGAACTCGATTGAAGTTCACTGTAAGCAGAGCCGAGTTTAGCACCACCAGGTGCATGTCTAAATACTCGAGCAACGGCGCGATAGCCTCCCAAGTGGGCAAACTGTCCGGTGACCAAGCCAGATGGAACATCGCCTTCTTCAATGGTGGTCTCATCTGTAGATCAAGATATTTCTCAATTATAACTTTCTTTATTTGACATTATGATATTACATGTAGTGCTACAGCGTGGTATATTTAATACGATACTATTGAAAATTAATTCTTAATTGATCCTCGATTTTGAATTCATTTACAAACAAATTTCTATTTTAAATTTGTCAGAAGAATAAAGTTTACTTTTTGTATCAATTATCCATTGTTTCGATTGCGTGTCGTAAATATTGATTTTTGCGCATATTTTGCGATCTTTCGCGTCAGAAATGAGAATGAAGTAATCTTCTAAAGACACTTATTTTTTTCTATTCTTTTGGTATTAAAAAGAAACAGTAATCTCAGTGAACGGATCTAACTTGTTTATTAAAAAGAAACATTCTCAGTCGTTTGGTTTGTATTCTTTGCTCGCAATGCTGACCTTCGTGCCGATCCTCGAAACGATCTGGTTTATGAACAGCAACATTTGTCCTGGTGCCTGTTCCAGCGGTGACGTCAAAGCGGTTCTCCACTGCATTCGTGCAGAATCACCAGCTTGACACTCCAAGGCTGTTAGAACTTTTTCCACGAGTAACTCCTCTCCTAAATTCAGAAGCCATCGTCGGACGTACTCCAAGCCGTTGATAGCCACGCACATCTACGAATATAGTTTCGAATCATTGAATCCATGGATGAAGATCGATTCAGTAGTAACATATTATAATCATAATTATTTAATAGTAATATATCGTTTTCATTAATTTTTGTTTGAAGAGATAAATTATTAACAACAGTATATACTATATAATCTAATATCTTTATCGAATCATAATAATTTTTAAGATAAATAAACTTTTCTATAGATAAATATATTAAGAAAAATTCATAGACAGATCTATCAAAAACATAGAAAGAAAAGCTTCGGCGTTATATCGTTTCAACTTTCAGACGTGCAGCGTTTAATTTGATTGCCTTCTCTTTGCTATCTATTGCGAGTTACTCTACAATATTGCCATTCATTTGCTTATGTATTTGCGTTTTATATTCTATAGAGCAGAGTCGAACATTTAAGCGTATTAAAAAAGACGTTTATCTTGGTCATCGTGACAAAGTGTTTCTGATATTACTATGCCTATGTTTGCAAAGCAGTGTCGTGTCATACTGATGCGAAGCGGTCTCTACCTCAGCGATTACCTCGTCTGATGTCTTATATGGCGTCTGGTCCTCGTAATAACCGCTATCAGCCAATTTTTGGTGCGTTATCTCGGCGTAATAAGCTGCTGAGCTACATATAGCCTGTAATAAAAGAATACATCTCAGAAAAGGTGAATTTAATCTTCGTCTAAATCCTCCAAGCCTTTGGTACGTTAAATTTATACTTACATCGACAACTTTCAGAACTAAATTGTACGATCCAGGAAGATCCGGCCAAGCCAATTTCTTCCAAAATTCTTTAATCTACGAACATTGTGAGTTTTTAAATTACACCTATATATCCTTCGTTTTAAGAAGCTAATTCACACGATTGTCAACTTAAATATCCCTTTTTGTTTCTTTTTCTAACATACCTGATAGAAGCAAGCTGTAACATCGATGGCGGAGGTACTATGTTTCACAATGTATTCAGCGGTACAGATCCGATCAAGTTCAGTCGATTTTCGTACCCGTTGAATCGCCTTCAATTTAGCCAGATCCAACCATTTATCGACAGCTGGTCTGAACCACTCGTAATACTTACAAATTGCCAAAGTTTTATGGTCGGACTGCGGCAGGTTCTCCTTCATGCTAAAAATATGACATTTTCCATAAAGATAATCATTTTTTATCGGAACCTTTTGTCAGAGATCCTACCGATAAAGAATTTCAATAGTGCCAGGTAATCTTAGAGCCTCGCAAATAAATATTCAATTTTCTTTTCGATTTAAAAAGTTGCAGAGTTTAAAAAATTTCATTTCATCGAATTCCAAATATTCAATGTTACAAATGTCTCATCGTAGTAAATTACTTGAAATCTAGTAAGAATTCCAACAACTTATTTTTATCTTCAACGGCCATAAGTACACATTTTGCATCATATTTAGTTTGAGAAATAGTTAATTCTTCAGTTTGATTCTTTCCCGACTGCACAGTATATATTTATTCGTAACCTTCCAATATAATTAATCAATTGATAGTTACGTTATGAAATCCTGCAGAGCCAAGTATAATTCGAACATTGGCGTTCCAATTTCCGCTCCAGGTGGTAGCACGTACTCTTCGTCCGCGTTTTGACCGTGAAGTTGAAGACAAGCCGTGGTGACCCTGGCTCCGAGTTCGTTTTGCATCTATCAAATACATTTCTTCCGATGAAATCGAAGAACAAGGGACAAGCGTCTGATTCTACCAATGCTTCGCAAGTCTTTTCGTATTTCCACCATTTTTTACTTTTTACGCAAGTTTCTTTGCCACGCCATTTCTAATAACAACTATTTTTGAAAGTAGGATTTCTTTATATGTAATTAAAAACGTTTAAACGTTGTTCACAGATTATCAAATTTTGATAGAGTGTTGATAGAATCTTGACAAAGTAATCGTTATGTAACCATACTTTGGGAGAATTTAATTTAAGAAATAAGATCATAGTAGTAAATAATTTACTAACAAACGCAATGGCCGGTAGATTATTCAAAAACTAATCACTCGTGCTAATAAAATCTCCCGAAATCTTTTCGAGGCTGCATAAATAGAAATATGTACTTGGACGTTCTTTCGAAAATTAATTATCCCAAACGAAGTCCTGTACAATTGTTTCAAAAATTACTTAAATACATCTTTAAAAAACTTATCCTCGGCAAGTCAAAGCAAAATCGCTCTTTCAATCGTCGTATAAGAAGCAATTAATTTTCTACGCGTGTCAAATTTCCCGTGTATCGAATACACGTGTTTGCGTTTAGGAACGACGTCGCGTATTTTCAGGAAACACGGTCGATTCGCCCGCAAAATAAATGCAAATTCCCCAGCAACGCGATTTGGAGATTTGGTCCTTTCAATTACGCGTACGTACAAATCCCAGTGTACGTCGAACACTTGGCAACTTTCGAAATTACTGGAATCCCATGATAACTCGTTTATTACACGACGTTTCAGTTGATCGTCGATGAAACGTATTTGCAAAGGAAGCAAGCGTCTTTCGTCAGAAAGGTAGAATAATTAACCCGTTGCCTCGAAGTACGTATTGAATTTCTCTCTTCAAGTATCAAATTCTTGTCTTAGTTGGGACAATGTATAGCGCAACTTAAACGAGTTAAATCTAATACCGTAATTTTACGCTTACGTTGTTCTACGTATTTGTTATAAACGTAATAAAGTTCGATGAATTGATTATTCCAATGTAATATATTATTTTGAGAAATGTTTTCTTACTTGGCTTTTCATCTTGATATTTTTCAAACGCCTCAAATTTGACGTTTAACGAATAAATTTATCGTTACGACGCTATCGTATAATTAAAAGCGAAGAAACCGAGCCATGTTTCTTCGTTGAAGCAATTAATTGATTATTAGAACGGAACGATATACAACAATTGAATTTAATTAATTAACTAATCGATGAAAATTAACCGCAGAATAGCGATGTACGTTTAAGGAATCTCAGTCGAGTTGCTGTTGCAGAAACTTTGTAGAAAAGCGTAGGTTTGCCGTAATAAAGTAAAGTAAAGCGTAGTAAAAATGAAATTGCGTGAAAAAGTAAAGTACATATTTCTCACTTAGAACGTGACGTTAGTAAACGTTCCGTATTACGATAACGAAGACAAAGTGGGAATAGTCGTCTGAGCTTCGCAGCTTACCTGATATACCACTCATTTAGGATAAGCACGATCTCCGATTTTTTACCAAATTTTTACCCTCTTTATTTCTGTTCTAAAATATTCGTTCAATTTTCAACGCAAACTCTATCCGTGACTGCATAAAAATTACACACAATTATCAAACGAATCGCATTCGTTATTTCAACAGCCGTTTTCGAGTCTCTTCGTCGTTATCGATCCACTAACAAGAGTACAATTTCCTATACACAAGATCAACTTTGATCTTCAAAGTAAAGATAAAATAATTGATTTCAGCTATTCAGTCTAAAAAAATTTCCATTATTGACTTATCAATAGAGATAACGCTTTCTTCGAAAAGATGAAATTATTTGCCGAGGTTGAAAAGTAATGTACAAAATAATTGCTGCTCCTTCAAGGCCTCATATTTCCCTATTACTACTAACTCAATTAACAAGAACGCAATTTTCTCACAGAGTCGAGATGCAGTTTATTTCCAACGGGAATACAATTTTACAAAAAACGAACTTATTTTTCATAGCAAAGACAGAATAATTGGTTTTCGCTATTTCATTATCCGTATTACAAGATTCAGCCACTACATATTAACAAAAGTACCGCTGCTTCTTCGACGTCACCGTATTTTTTTATCACCATTAATTCGATCGAAAGGGACAGAATTTCCTATTTATCGAAGATGCAGCTAATTTCTAAAATTCAAGATCCACGAACAGCGATAAACGAATGATTTATAAATATCTATATTTTCTCAATTTCTGTCTGCAAAATAGATTTAATCGTCAAAGTTGAGCACGTTTAGTAGACACACACATTGGCGCCTAATCGTAAGAGAGATTCATAACGCAACGGCTTAAGTACAGAAAGTTACAGGATTTCCCTTGGGTTTGGCAAAGTTGGTGAAATTGTATCGAAGCGTCTAAACGTTTCGGAAACTTGCGTAAAAGTGGTGGACACCCTACAGAGAGATAGGTTAATCGGGACTCGACAGGGACGTTTAAGTGGCTGTGCGCGGGAAGCACATCTCTGGAGGTGCAAGAAAAAAAAAAAGATCGATTTGCGTGCTTGATATCCTGTGACTACGAGTAAACTAAGTATATTCCTACCGATCGTTCCGTTTTCTTCTGAATTTCGTTGGAAAATGCGCTAGATCGACGCGTTCGATAAGACCTCGCTTGTCTTCCCAATGGCTTTCTCTTTTACTTTTTATAATTTAAACGTGTATCGCAATAAGGTGACGAGAAGATGCACGAAATAGTGAGCAAATATTACAGAAGAGGGAAATATTAAAGTAGATAATGTGAATGATACGTAGGTATCATATGATATGAATTGTAGATGTAACAATGGAATTAATATTATTTCTAATTTAAATTCTTGGCGAATCCGATTATAAAAATTAGAAAATGTTACAACAATGGTGTTTATATGGATTCTTTGTATAAATAGAAATATATATGATCCTCTTATACTCGATGTTCAATGAGCAACATTGTATTTTAATAGGTCAGTAACTGCTCATAATTTTACTGCGTTATGTCTTCTTAAAAAAAAAAAAAAAAAATAATGTAAGCGACGTGTTCCTATCGTTAGCAATTGATAAAGAAAACAATCGTTCGGTTGACTCGGAGAATCAATAATCAACAGTCTAAAGTCGATCGAAATAAAAAGTACAAATTTCGTCATTTGTAAAACAATCTTACGTATTATCAACGTTTCCTTGTTCACCGAATGAAAATTAAAAGAAGAAACTTAAACTTCTCTCGCTCTAACGATTCAAACTCGAAATTAAAAGTTTCGATTCCAACGAAATTCATCGAAAACACGATGAATTTTAATTTCTCCGTATGTATGTGGTAGGCGCTAAGTAAAATCAATCGATAAAATAAAATGAATTTACAGAAACACAGGAGTCCAAGCGTGGCCAGAGAAGTTTCATCGTCTAAAATTCTCGGACTATCGAAACTACGTTTCTACTTTGTTCGCAAATTCTACCTCATTAATAATACAGTAACGTTTGGCGAGCGCATGCATCGGGTTCGATGTATATTTCCTATGCGGTGTCCGGCAAATTACGCGGAAGATTCATGCGGAGCGTGTGACGTGTTTAACAAGCAAGTGGTATTCCTTTGATAAAAGAGAAACGCGTGCACCTCGGCTGGAAATAAAAGAGCTGCCAATGGAAAGCAACGTCATGCATCACGGTGTGGCCCTTCGCGTCTCCGGCGTCCCGTGAAAGATACGGTGAAAAATTACGTGCTTTACGTCAGCACGTTCGCGCGCCAATGGAAGTGGCAACGAATCAGCCGGACAACCCTCTTTCATCCGTCCTAGATCCACTTTTTCCCTCGTGAACCGTCAGGAAATTAGAGTATCAAGACTTCGGATAATTGCGTTTGCGTTTCTTTTCAGGGTTATTGAACTTTCCCTCGTATTTCACGTTATATTTGTTGGAAAAAGATTCTTTCGAATTTTCGAAAGTCAAATTTTTCCATTCTAAAAAATTGTATTCGCGGACTTACAAATCTTTGAATTTTTTAATCTTTGAGTCTTCGAACCTATTGTATTCTGGTTTCGTATTTTTAGTTAGCTTTGTGTATTTTATTCTTTTACAAAGTATGATTTCGATACATGTATTCTATTCGTGGAACATTTAATAAATTTACGTGGCTTTAATTTCATTGGGATTCATATGCACAAAATATTGGCTCGTACATACACGGTCGAACAAAACTATTTACTTTTCGCAGTTTATACTCTATATCGTTCTTCGTATCAATAACGTATGCGATACAAAACGTAATTAATTAATATGAAACTCCTGATCGTGTATGAAAATTGATGATCGAATTAGACGATATATTTCACCAAATCTTGACATTGAAACTAATAAGAAATAAAATGTATCGTATAACATTGTAAATAAATAGACCATAAGACTTTAATCCTATCAAATTACAAAAAGTACGATTGTTCTAGAACTAACAAAAATTTGTTTCAATCTCGATACGCTATCGATTCGATTCCACTTCCATCGCAGTTTCTTTCCAAAGATAGCAAACTACACTTATGAACATCAAAAACTTCATTAAGAACTACATACAGTGTAGACAGTAGGCTGTCTGTATTAATTAATTAATTAATTAATTAATATTTATCAAAGAACACCTGTAGATCGTTATTTCGTTGAGCTGTCTCTCAGTCGGAATATTTCCTTCATAAAGAAATAATTTTCCCTTTGATCTCGTAAAATGTTTCATGTATGCGGAATTAAATCAAAAGTATTTCTAATAGCACCATACTGATGCTTCTTGACATCGTTATCAACCGTAGGAACTACTTTACGATATTTGTTCGAAATCGAGCATTCGTGTCGGAACAATGCCAAATATTTTACTACATCAGCAGGTAGAATTTTGTATGTTTCTTTTGTACGTAAATTTATTTAAATCCTAACTAATCTCAGAAAATTCTAAATTTTACTAGTGATCCAGAACTTGAGAAGAGGCAGTATTTACAAGTAATCATCGTAGAACGGTATTCAAGAAACTACTAGCTAATCAACCGCTATTCTTTCTATTTGCGTACTTAAATTTTTACTCGCGTATTAAAAGATTGAGCTTATCTTGTTTATCTATTCGATATATTTTTTTGTCATTTATTTAATTCCTTGATATTTAATTCCTTCTTGATACTAATAAAAACGTACGCGAATAAAAGCAAGCGGTTTCGATACGACAGTTCAAATGTTACATATACAAGGAGATCGAAGAAGAAAGATAGAGTAGAAATAGAAAAGGGTTTTAACAGTTCGTGGTGGCGATGAAAAAGTACCTCGGATGTGTTCTCCATGTGTTTCGCCACGTGTTCCGCCAGCTATGGACAAACATCTCGTGTACAGTAAGATCGCGATGACCTGACGGACATATCAAACTCATCCTCAACATCGTTCCATCCTCGTTCAACCTAGCCTTCAGGTCACTGCGATTTGCTTATTTATAGGGTGTCCCTGCTCCATCCTTTCCTTTACTTTTCATCTCACAATGCAAACATCCGAACGATATAAACGATACTCGGATCGCTGTAATTTCGAAATTTCCACTTACTTTTAACTTATTTTTGCCGACATTTCGTTTATCGCTTTTTTCCTGGAACACCCTATATATAAAGAGTAATATGTTCTGTAGTTATTTCGATGCAAGGACGTCGACCGAATTCGCAGAATTGAAAATAATCCAATCGCAAGAACACGTTATAAAATAATCGATAAATAATTTCTTTCTCTCTATCTCGTTTCTAGACGCGTGAATTTAGATAGAAAATTTCTCTCTGATGTCTGTTTCTCTTTAACTTTTATTAGCTCCAATCGCGTGTCTTGTTTCCTCTCTTTTACGAAGATCTTCGACGGACGATTGTTTTATCGTTAAACGGATAGCTAGCTCTTCTTGTTTTCGATATCGATCGAAAATTTGAGAAAAGAAAAAAAGAAAAACACGATCGACGTCTTGAATAAAGCATAAAGCCAAACATAGCACATCCAGCTTCACGAAACAGTGAAATAAAATATAGTCGTGTGTCATAATGATTGTGTGCTTTGATTCTGCATCGTCGCGATCTATCAAGTGAGAATATTTCATAGATATATGTATAAATAAATATATATATATATATATGTTTCTCGTTCGTCTTTCATATTTGTTGGAAATGATCGCTTTTTCACGCGGGGTTTGCTTACCAGCTTGTCCAATTGCTTATACACCGCCGAGAAATATGGCACGCCGTTCGTGCTGAAACACAACATTTCATCTATCGTTTGTAAATCGATTTATCTTCCCTTTAACTTGAAATATTTATCGTGGATAATATATGATTTTCCTTTACTCGTGGTTAAACAGCGGATACCGTATTTTGCAAACTCGTATTTTTATAAACCTAGTGAAACAAGTGGAATACAAGCAGAAACATATTTCATCTATCGAATGTTACAATAAATACTATA
Source organism: Bombus bifarius (assembly GCF_011952205.1). Taxonomy (NCBI): domain Eukaryota; kingdom Metazoa; phylum Arthropoda; class Insecta; order Hymenoptera; family Apidae; genus Bombus; species Bombus bifarius. The sequence goes on along the minus strand of NW_022884505.1, from coordinate 5,220,486 downwards.
CTTTGAATATTTTTGATAATATTGGATACATTTTTCTAATTTTTAATTTCCTACGTGTAAAAGAGCTACTCGCGAGTAACGTAAAAAACTGATACGAAAATAATAGACATGCGGGGAAGAGATACGATATAAGCGAAGGATATCAATCTCTTGTCATGTACTTTACTAAATAAAATTATCGAAATTTCGAAAGATCATGGTCGTAGGTGTACAAAATAAAAAAATACGAACTAGTTATTTTGGCTACTCTAGCTGTTCTGACGTTAATAATACGATTTTCCTTTGGAAATTTTGTTTCTATATAACAAGTATGTTTCTCCGTGCATTCGCAATCCCACGTTAAAGGAACAAGAGATTCGTACGTTTCATTCGAAAAAGCAATTTCCATAGAAGCAAAGAGAACCGAAGGTAAAACAATTTTCAATAGCACGATCATCGGTTAGGCAACTTTGATGTTCCGCCTGTTAAAAAATAAGTCTAATATTTATTCTACGGTAAAATTACAAAGTACGCGATACTCTTTATAATCTCAAGGTTTTCAAAAGCAAATAAAAGAGGGGAAAACTATTCTCCGTTGTAAACACTGTTCACGCAATATACACTTAACCGTAGGCATTCAACTTTTAATCAAAGACCAAATACAAGGGGGAACGTTTTACCACTTTGTTTTGCCAACGAACGCAAGTTTGGCTAACTTTAAATTTCAATTCGTAGGGAATAGAGGAATTTGAAAAGCTCACCTTTCAAAGAGACTGTTGTAGTAAGTGAGTCCCTGTTCCAAGTCTACCAGTAACGCGGTTACTAAGTTGGTGAAGTCCTGCAAAACCTTATCTGCATCCTGATCGGGCTCTTTATCGTAACACATTGTCTGCTGCCTCGTGTCCTCGTACCTGAACAGGAAACCAACGTCGTTGATCGAATGTAGCGATCGAAACAGAAAAATACAGAAGGTAAGAGAAGATGAAATGAAAAAGTTCAATCGAGCACTAACCATTCGAGGGTTCCCTTTCTTAGGGCGGTTATTATTTCTCCGCGGATTTCCTTATTGAATGGGCAACACGCACGGAAGGCTTTCATGTTCGATAGCAGTCCTAAACATCTGTAGGCAATAAATAATAAAAGTATTTTTGTATTGTAGGCTCTCAATATTATTTTCAGCGACAATTTTTTCGTTTAATGATACCTCGGTTTTATCAAAAATTGGCGAAGAACGATACGTATGAGATTAATAGAGGTATTTTTATACAAATTTACACGTTGAAGGTTTTCGACACTAGTTTTTCAGGGTAATTGTAATCGTATCGAGGATTCAAGTAATCTTGCGTTATATATAATTGTTATATAAAATTGGTCAACTAGGTTAATTGGAGAATTGCACAGATCAATTTGTTTCTTAGAGAAAATTATCATTGCGAAACATTTACGTATATATTTTAATAGTCTGCGGCCATAGTATGTAACTTGTGCAAAATTATTAGCTACGCGCGTTAAAGAATTTTTCTACTAAACAATTACATATAATAAATTTGCTTCTAATTGTTCGAGAAATTATTACCAGCATCAACTTATTTACAAAATATTTATGTATAAATATAAACGCGATTCATAATTTGCCTGTACAAAGTTTGCAACGAAAACCTACCAGTCTAACAAATACGTATATCAAATTCCCAGTAACTTTTTTGAGCTAATTTTTTGCGCGAATTAAACTCTGCTTTCTCTTGGCGTGCTCGCTTTAATTTAACTACGTAAGCTCGGAATCCGCGTGTAGATACTCGCGAGCACGGTAGCGTTTTACTTTCAGAAATTCACTCGTTCAAAGTTCGGAAAGTTAGAAGATAGATACAACAAAAGGGAACGAGATTATCACGTACTGTAATAAGAACACAATTATACTCTTCATTCCTACCGATGAATCGAATTAAGCGAAATAAAGACCGCGTTAAACGAAGCATCCTTTCAACGCCATGTAGCGCCAACAAAATCTGTTGTGAGTTAACGCTACTGATATTGTTAGAAACACGATATTATCCTCTTTAAAATGCTTTTTGTTTTGTCTCGATGGGATTATCCGTTCCGGAGATGCCGTCGTTTTAAGCAAACCATAATTTTGGTCTTATCGGTATCTTTGTCCTTGTTTCGCGCTCGCTCACTGACCGAGCCTAAGCCAGCTACGTGTACGTCAGTCAAAGAAAATGTCTGAGTCAGCGATTACGTCAACGACGTACGCACTTCCGAGAAAAATAAGTAGACCACGACTATTCCAGGAATTTGTCTGCCATTCTTAGAATCTCGAGTCTCGAGTGACGCGCTTCCAAGTGCGCATATCTTGAAAACTAGTTGGGATATCGCCATGAGACAAAGATCACCGTAAGGGGCATGCTTTCTACCATATCCCGAGTTCTGGGTGAGTTATAGGGAAGATTGTGGAATTTTTCTGCCAGCGTTTGGTGATCAAAGCTTTCGTTGTTTTTCAAAGGTATGAAGGAGTAAGGTTTCTGGTTTAAAGGGTAGTACGCTTTTGGGTAGAATAAAACGATAAAATTGAGAGAATTGGGTTTATATCGATCGGTTAGTCAGGATTTAATTTGTCCTCATCTTGATTTTAATTCGTCTGTATTTTAATTTGAATCTTATTTGCCTATGGCAATAGAAGTTTCAATTCGCTGCAGCTTCTTCCTGTGATTTAAAGACAAGGCGTTAATAATAGTATCAAAGCGATGGTGTATTAACGCAGTATAATTGTACAGTGATGAATGAATAAAATAATAATACAAATGTAAAGAAAAAGAAAATAACATCCAGGTTAGGTACCATTATAAAGAATTTATGTCATTTTCTTTTATGTTTTCAATCTTCAAACCGATTTTCCGAATTTTATTAAATAGAAAATATAGGAAAAATCACAAATAAAGTAGAATTCATAAACGATACGTTGCTTCTCTCTTCTTCTAAGAAAGATACGCACCTAAGAAGATAATCCAATTTAGAGATGGATGGTCGATGCAATGGCGGGAATAGCACTCGGTGCTGTCGAACTTTCTTCAACGTTACTTCGAGGAATTCGTTGAACGACTCTGCGAGACATTGTTCCTCGTCTCGAGAAAGAGTGTCCGTGTGCCATACATTGTCTAATTCCTATTGAAATAAATAAATATCTAATTTGTTAATTCCTATCAAAATAAATAAATAGAGAACGTATTAGAAAAATGGCATGTGAAGGAATAAGAAAGGCGTTTTGTAAAATTAAAATAAACCTGAAGAAGACGATGAAGAATTCTTGGGTCGCATGCTGATTGCCTGGATGTCGCTACCCATCTAACTAACGCTTGTTGGAGTTCCGTGACATCACCTTGGACGGCGTGTTGATGAAGAATCGTTAGTGCCGTTTGTGGCAATTCTCCTGTGAAGTCTTCCTAAATGAGGCAGGGAGAATCACGTAGTTACACGATATATAGATTGCTTTATTAAAGAGGAGGACAAGAGGAAATAAATTAATTAAGAAAATAATTCAGTTCTAACCTACGTTGAAGTAAATTAAGCGACAAGCTGTTAGTAATAAAATAAAACTAGAAGTTGTCTTGTTTTCAACTGTTTCTTGTTGTTGTTTGTTGTCTTTTTTTCTTTTTCTTAATTATAGTATGATTGCAGTAAAGGATGTATCTTCAGAAATATTTACGAGCTTCTTTCGTCCTTTCTAACTTTCTGCAAGAGAGCTAGTGTCTATAATAGTTGTTTATAAATATTTCATGGAATAAAAATAGGAGAAAAATAGAGATTTTTTTTTCTTGTATCGTATTATTGTATAATTAGAAATATATTTTATTTTCGTTATATATAGTACGATCACTATGAAAATTGCTATTATAAAAAATATGTGCTTCATTTTATATCCTTGAACTTAAAGAAGAAAGCTAACCATATATTTTTTATTGCTAATTTCAGCAAATTATTTATAAATATATATTATGGATATTATGAAAAAATTTTTTTTTATAATATTCTTTAAATTTTCTTTATTTTTCGAAACGAAGATAGAATCTCGAGAATTTTTATCAGGAATTTTAGGAACTTTTCTAAATAAATATTTAAATGTTTGTATTTTATAAAGATATAAAAAACAATGTATATCTGTTTCTTGATGGTACATACTGCTTGTTTGTTCATCTCGTGATTGAGAAAGACCGTGTAAAGTCTCTCCTGCTGTCTGAGCTCTCCCCAGTTGTCTTCTTCGGACGTCCCACGGTCTTCTCTCGTTGATAACCATAGCTTTAATCTAATTCTACCTTGAATTGTGCTTCGTTGCGTTCTGGCCTCTAGTTTGTACCATCGATCCAGCCCCGTGCTTGGAATATCCTGCCAACAAACGATTCTCTTTTGTCTACCCCATGTTAGAATATATAAAAAAAAATCGAACTGCAATTTTAAAATTAACGTCAAGTAAAATTGCTTTGATGATCGATAGATTGTAATAACGATACCTATGCCATTAAATATGGAAACCGGCTATGTAACATCTTTTTTTTTACACAATTTTATACACGTTTCATCGGTGTTCACGTTGCAATGTATTCGTTGCTTTATTCCATTGAGTTCTGGCTATTAAAATTTAGCATGACAGTAACAGCGTTCTATAAAACTGTCAAAACGAAATATGACGCGATTGAAAAACTGGAAAGTGGTGCAGGCGCGGCAGAATTAATGAAAATACATGGTGTTGGAAAAGCCACGATCGCAGACATTAAAAAAATAAAAACGTGATATACAAAATTATCCGAAATACGTAGATTTCTCAGATGCTGGCTGGAACAGTTTCGTTGCTACGAAGACGATAATAATGACGATTTTATGTAAATGAAAGCAGCGAACAAAAGCTATGGTTCAAAGTACAAAAAGAACGTAATTCTATGCGATTACTTGTGTCGAATAAATTACATGACGTAACAGAGAAAAAGCTACGAGATAAATAAATGAAATTTCGTATGAGAAAAGTGATTATTCTGTTATTCGAAAATTCCATTATCCGAGCAATTTTGTCTCGCTATTAGTTCGGATAAGGCATAAGGGAGGCTCTACTCTAACTGTTTTTCTGTATTTAGAGTAACAGTAAATTGTATTTTCATCTAGAAGATTTGTCGATGATAGTTTTAGAGATACAGAAAAGATGTACTTAAAAGAGCTAAACGAAATGATAATATTCATGCGTGTCATCAGTGTTAACGTTAAATAAATTCAATAAATGTTGAATCGTTTGTTTGGTTATGGAAAGAATTTTTCTTCGCAATTATTGATAGAAGAAACGCATTTGATATTTGCGTGTAAGAAACGTAACGTGTCGATTGTACGATCAAAACTACTTTTAACGAGCCTTTAAAATTAACGAACGTAAGGCGAATATTGGGAATGAAATTATGAGTTTTGTAATTCCGTTATTACGAATTACGAAGCATAATTACGAAACTCGTTAGGTAAATCGATGCAATACCTGAAGCGGAATATTCACGCAGCCAAGAAAATCGTCCTGACTGCCGGATCTCGCGCTCTGCGCGATCTGCTTGAAGAATCTTCCGAGTCCCTTGACGCCGCGTACTTCGTTCAGCTTGCTCACTGCATCGAACACGGAGGACTCGTCGTCGTGGTCCCTGAAACTATGTCTGTCAGGGCAACACAAACACTTTCGACAGAAGGGAGTACGAGAAGGGGAACGAAAGCACACTCAGGAAATCATTGATCTTATTTACTCAACGAACCTTGCTGGTAGTAATGGCAGTAATTAACGAATTGATTTCCATATACATACTGGTGAGATACGTAAGATGATGATGTTTGAAGTATAATGTCAATGGTATTATGAGAAAATGATATTGAATTATTGCCACTTGAAGCAAGATGCGACATAAAGGGAGAAAAATAAAATGAAGAAGAAAAAATAAAATCGAGAAGTAATCGATGGATAATTCGGGCAAAATAGTGTTTTGTTCGTGGTTCAAAATAGGATACGAAATAGAACAAGAAATAGATAAATGGTGGAATAATGGTAGACTCATAAATGAAACAATTTTTTTATAGGAAGGAAAATAGAGTAGGTGAAATGAAATCTGCTCGTAATACGTTTTGCTTTCAACGTGAAAGCATCGGTTTCGAGAATGCATTATGCATTTGACTAAAAATTGGAAGCCACGAGAATCTGCATTTGAAATTTCGAAATTTCAAATTAGAATATTTGCAGATGACCGTTTGAAATTGCAAATTTACAAACTAACTTTTTTCCAAATTAACTTCTCGAAATCACATTTTAACGAAACAAATTTCATTTCACGCTATTCACAGCCATATCCATATAAAGAAGAAAGGCACCGAATAGCCAACCTGATAAACGACACCACTCACCATATATCCAGGTGCAGAATATCCGTGTTGATGTCGTCGATGTCACTGAAATGGAAAAGAAAAACGAGAAAATGTTAAACCGTGTGTCACTCTGATCCAATATGAAATTTCACGTAACGTGTTTCTGATCGCTTTCCCGGACTACGGAAGAAGCGACAAAGACGTGGAAGTAAAAAGAAGAGAAAAGAAAGGAGAAGAGGAAGAATCGAAGTCCCCGAAGGATACACGGAGTTGCTTACAAACGAAACTTCTCGTTCCATCGTGGACTTAGCGTGTGCGGCTTCACCGACGTCGCGCGTATGAACTTGGCTGGTACCGCGCCGCTCAACGATTCCCGATGCTCGCGTCTGCTCGTATGCTCCTTGCGCTTGAACGACAACCTGAAACTGATTTCCAACGGATACAATAACTTCCACGGATATTTCACGCGCTTCTCTATCTCCTTTCGGGCTTTGCGGCACGCGAGTATGTTCGTTCGAACAGTTAATTTTGCGTGGCAATGAAATTTTCGTTCCTTTGGTTGGGTTGTGCCTTGTAACTTGTTACAGATTGTGCGAGAAAACAAAATCTGTGCACGGTGTATTAAATAAAATTCCGTATTTTTATTTCGGTTCTATATTTTAGATTTGTCTTGAAGAGATATTTACGTCGAAGTTACTTTGTACACGCAAATATCAAATATTACAAACTCTGTACCCGTGTGAACTTATTTCCAACTTAAACGCCAAAACTTCTGTAATGCAAGAATTTCGTTTAAACTACCTGCCATTACCGTGCCAATTGCCACGAGACATTACACTGAACCGGATTAGCTCAAACAACATTTTCAAGCAAATTGAATTCTACCGTTCGTTCCTGCTACTAAATCTACCCTCGTGTTCGTAAAAACATTCCTCACATTTTCTTCAGTCGTTCCCTCGCCAGCTTCTCCACGTTCGGCATGGCTGTCTTCTGGCACTCGATTTTTCGAACGACTCGACGAGAAGCACGTGGTCTCGTTTCGCGCGTCGTCGCGATACCACTGAGAATTAATCGCGTTGCTGCCTGCACGAGGAGACAATGCCGACGAGATAGAGCCGCGAGACGTTCGATTCTCAATGCACCGCGGCCTTATTCCGCTGCGAAAGCGTCGCCAACAGAACTTGCCGCATCCGGCAACCGTTCATTGTTATCGCGACTCATTGTGGAAATGTCACTCGATTGCTCGTCTGGAGTAGGTCTGTGTCTGCTCTAACTGCTTCGAACGATCGATCGAACGTCTTGCTTCGGATTAATCGATGATTTGTAGCAAATTGATTGCACTTTTCTTTATTGAAGAGGAATTTGTTCCTGTTGGTCGTAATTTACGGTAGAAAATAATTGAAGTTTCAATCTACGCGGAATAACGAGGATCGTACGGATCAGATTATTCGATAGAAACACCGATCTACGTTTCTATAGTTATCGGTTCCATTGTTTCAAAGATTCCTTTCCTATCGTGGATGAAGCGTCGATATCGGAAAAGGTAATGACTAAGAATAAGAAGTATCGAGGCTTTGATTTAAGCTTTAAAACGTTGGAATGTTCGAGAAATGAGGATTAATTAAAGAACGTTTGAAACGTTTTCTAATAATCCTTTATCTGGGTTTTAATCAGCAGGTTTACCCTCTCAAGTACTTCCAAGTTCCATTCTAGGTATAATGATTTTAATGGAATCAGGATAGCGATTTCATTTTTATTTGCTTCTATGGAAAATTTGTATTCTACAGCTATATACTACACAGGTATCATTGGAACTACCGACGAAAAAAGAATTGAATCGTCGAATCGTCTATAGGACAGAAGTTTTTATTCAGCCATTATTACATACAATTAAACAGAGATACACGTATCGAGCAATCAATTTCTGCTGGGCGCTATCGAATCTGGATTAAATAAAATTCCCAACATGGTAACAGTTACCTTTGATAAATCTCGACGTTTCCTATTACAACTTTTGATCCTCTGGACCTGTTCTAGCCATTTAAAATTCGATATTTCACAGATTCTTTATTTTCAACTTCAACAGTTTCAACGCTAAACAGAATTACTATTAATAGAATATCGAACGTTTTCCAATAAGCATGATTAAAAAGAGCTACGATACGCTTCAAGGTTAAGCACGATATTTTGAATATTCGATAAATCATGCAAATCGACCAGACTGCGGATTACGCGCATCCCCGCTAAGAGTGTGCACGGAAATTCATAGAAAAAGCGTTTGAAGTAATATGAATTCGAAGTAATTATTGCACGTCGATCTTTAAAGCTCAATTTAATCGGCTCGTAATATATCATTGTACGTAGCAATAATGATTGAAAGGAATAAAATCATTGCAGTTTGCATTGCTATTTGATTTATCCCCATTTTTCTAATCAGAATATATCCTGTCGAAAATAAGCAAGTGTTTGGATACTTTTGAGCCTACTTTTTCGTATTACGCGCATTCTGGATATTTGTACACTTTCGAATTTCTTAAAAATTTTCTACGCCTTCAAATCATTTATGAGAGTATAAATATCCGCGGTCTATCGATCGCTCGATGCAACCAAGGGTACGTCGATGTGTCGACTTACCTATGGTGTTTCCGTAATTTCTCGTGATGAGAATTCTCGGTTTCACCACCGTCGGAAAGGGCACGGGTCGCTTGTCTCGGAGATGCTGGCGGTGTGTGGGGTGAGTGCGCAGTTAAATTCGTTTGCGGACTCAACGGTGCACCTGTATTACCCGGTTGAATTCCTAACATGCAGTAAGGGTCGCTGAATCCTGGAGGACATATATAGAATCTTGTTCAGACTAACACACCTCTGGCAAACACTCAAATCTAACGACTTCCGTAATTGGAAAAAACATTCTGGATTTGAACGGAGGGACTATATGCTTTAGAGGTTTTGTATTTTTTCACGACCCTCTTCTCGTATATATGTTTCTCTTAAGTATAGGAAATAAAATAAGACGATGCGTAAAAGTATGGAATTTTTATTATCTCGATGATATAGATGTTTTTTGTAACGCGACGAAGAGATAATTAATTAGAGCAAATTTTCATTTAAGAAAGGATGGTACACGATTGAGAAATATTACTTGTTTCGTGATTATTTTGCAGATATTTCTGTGGTACACGGATATACACATAAAATGCAGCGTAAAAATATTTCGATATTTTCGTCGATATATATGTTTTTTCAGTGACGCGGTGTAGACTCCAGACAGAATAAACAAAGGAACGTCCTAGATTTAGACGGAAAAAATATACGATCGTGGAAAAATTTTAATTATTTCGCCATACGTCTTTTATATTTTACAATGTGTACGTTGTTTTGTACAGAAATATAAAATTCTCCATAATGGATTCTCTTTTTTTTTCTTTTTTAATAAAAATATGTCCTTTTGAACGATACAATACACCGACTTTTAAGTTGTAGCCGTTTCGCTCAACTCTCTGCGGTGTTTTGTAGAGCGGAATGAGCAAGGTTTACTCCATTTTTTCGAGAGTTACCTTAAGTTGTTGCAGCAGTTTCGAGATAGATCTTTTATAGAGAAAGTTTACGAGAATAGGGCTGTATCCTTTATGACGAAGTACTTGGATGCTTTATCTTTATTGGATCTTATCCTCGTACCCTTTAGATATCAGAATCTACGCGCCTTTGTACATTTCAAAGAATGTAACTAGCACGATGCGAAATTGTGTGTGTATTATTCAATATGCACTCTAGTCTACGAACTATCTCAATTTATTGGAAACATCTGTAAGAAACATTTTTATGGACGTATAATATAAACCGAGGATTATTTTTTGAGAATTTTCAAGCATTTTTCAGCGGTTTTCAGTACTTTTCAGAATTTGTCAGCATTTAAAAATTGCAGTTTGAATTTCTTTCTCAGCTGCTGTACACAATATTAGTCATCCTGCATTATACAAATTTGGCAGAAATGTTTATTCTTACTTATGAAACTGGGCTGCGGATTTTTATGCATTTATGAGAAATTTAAACGTACAGAAATGCACGGAATAAGCACGACATCCAAAGATACATAAAATATTCAAAGTAGAATAACTAAAATGCTTTAAAACTTATTTTGATATTCAATAAGCGAAATAAATTTAAATTCCATTTCTTACAGTTAGGTTCGTAAAAATATGAATTTCCACGAATATCCGCAATCTATTAAAAACTTTAATAACGATTATGACGACGATAGTAGAATAACTACACGTTATTCTATTATTAAACACGAATAACAGAGACATTTCGACACGATTGGAATATAAAAGATGCATTTAATTTCCGTAAGATGATGTATCGCGCGGTATCGATCATTTTCAGTGATCGAGATAAATTTTGAAGTCTTGCAGACTGTCTTCGCAATTATTCAATCCGTTATCGTGCAAAAGGGCTTGAAATATTGAGAAGTAACGTCGAGAACCGAAAGATGCATCGCTTTTCGTCCTGTTCCCACGTCAAAATTTATGACATCGGTGACTACGGCCGGATTATGTATGCATGTAATTCGATGGAAAATTCATTTGCGTTTCACTAGACTCGTTAAACTTCTACGGGCGTTACGTGGTGCTGCATAATTAAACGCGAAACGCGCTAAATAAATGCTTACCGTTCGCGTCCTTCGCTTCTAGTCCCTCTGCTTCCACAACTACCACGCTTAGGACAACTATTGGTGGCTGAAAAGTTTAACAACCGTTTCAAAAAATAATTAATCATTTTTTTTACCGACTAAAGAAGTTTACGCGATTTTCATGGTATACGCGTATCGGAGTAAAATTTATGAGAATAATTTTACGACGATCGATCAGAGGCATAAATTGAATGCATTTTATTTGGATACCGAACATAATATAGCAAATATACGATTGTGACTGTAAACGGATCGTAATGTTTCATTCTTATCGTGTGTTTTAATTTCAATGTAAAATGAATTATATTTCCGATATAATACCATTTTTTTATGTATTTTAATCACGAAGCTATTTGTTTCATTATTAAAAACAGCTGGAGACTGAATCGATTGGAATTATATTATTTAGCCGACGATAAAACATGGAGAAACGGGACAGTAATTGTTCCAGTGGTGTTTCTTATTAATTTTCTTTATCCGGCTTCAATGCTGTTTCGTATCGTCGGCCAAGAACAAAATCGTTTTACGGGGCTTTGTTTTTCATTTTCTGTATAAATGTAATAAAGCTTTGTTTCAGTAATTGCTTGCTTTGTAACGGTACTGCGTTATGCTTGCGTATACCGCGTCGTTTTTAAATAACGTTTCATAACGCGACGAGCCGTGTGACAAGACTCGAATCGAACTTTCTGCCCGAATATATGTGTAATATCGTGTTGTAATATGTTTACAAAACGTGGACAATAGAGATGTTAATCAGACAGAAAAGACGATTGTGGCTTAACTTGAACTATTCATACCAAACGTACAGAACACAGCGCAATCCACACTCTCTCGGCAACGCCACTCGCAACCTCCGTCTCCGCTCGACTCGCACTCGGCTTCTCGACTCGCACTCTGCTTTTCGACTCGCGCTCTGTTTCCCGACTGACGCTCTGTTTCCCGACTAACTGTTGTCGCATTCTATTGCCCTTTTCCTAGGCCCACCGCACACGTGTTCTGCAGACGCTCGTGGCCAGGGTCACGTAGGTCTTTTCCACGAAACTATGCACTTGAAAAGACCGATGACACATTGATGGGCCCGACGGCGCCCCGGCTCTCGCGACACTGTTCATAGTTCGTCCGATATTTCCCAGGCCTTTCGTCCACGATACTACATATGTTTCAGTAACCGCGTATTATTGCTTTTATTTCAAATGCGCAATTTCCACTGTGATATTATTTACAAAGCACGCCGCTTCTTTTCATCTTCGTTATCGAATTCATTCAATCCCATTACTCGAATTAAATAAGACAAAACGACAACTGATACGTACTTCAAAAAATATAAAAAGATATTGTATATTTACAGAGCATTTGAACAGTCGGTCAACTATTCGACACCTTAATATGAGCTACGATGTTTAACGAGACCATCCTCGGCAATAATCGTACGTTTAAGACTAAATATTAGGTCGTCCGAAAAGTTTCTTTCGTTTTATAAGGAAATAATGAATGCTCAACATTTTCCGTTTTATATTATTTTATCGAATTACCTACGATCCATTTTGTTCTATCAAGAATGACATTACAACGTCCAGACAGATTAGGTTTCATGTATGTATAATGATGCGTAGTTGTAAAAGACATGTCTGCAGAAGAAAGACGCTTTTCGGACAACCTAATGGTATATTCATGCTGTATACCAATCTTTCACTAAGGCACGTTCGCGATAAATGTCTCGTAACTTTTATATACATTTTCGTATTGGTTTCAAATTTCGCTGTTACAATCGCTACAGTTGTATGCCACTACAGCGTCAACGAAATTTCAGGAAGTTTCATATGATGCAGATAATATATTCATAAAAATATTGTGCGGCAGATGTTTGAATACTCTGGCGAGCCATCACACGTACGATCGAATAATAAGAAAGAACACGATGAAACGTACCTTCTCTTCCGATGCGATGTTCAGATATCGTCGATGTTGATCCGGCGGAACCCCAAAAGCTTCTTGCGCATACCTATAAAGATCTTCCTTGTAGTGCGCGTATTGTCCCGTGCTAGCGCCCACAGTGTTGGCGATCGTGTAGAGGACTTCTATGTACAACTGTTCCAACTGAAACAATGTTTTTAAACGCGTATTGTATTCGTTGGAAACAGTTCGTCCCACGACAAACTGTAGTTGAATGTTCAACCGCGTTTTTCGTTATCAATTTGACGCGCTCGCTTTCGAGAGGCGTCAAATTGATAACATCCCCGTTCCACATCCCTTCGAGGAAACTTTAAAACGAGATTTCTCTTTGTTTCAGCCGCTGATGAAAACACGCTGAAGCATTAAGGTACAACAAAGACTCGTGTATCTTTATCTTTTTTAACTTTTCTTCGTTCGTTTCTTTGATACCAAGCCGCTCCTTTGTTTCCCTTGGTTTTCAGATTTCAAGCGACGAGAAAAGTTTAAACAGACGCGGTGATTTATTATTTAAGAGCAGAAATGTACAACGGCGGCACAGTTGCGAGACTTTGAAGTTTTAAATACTCGTTTCGCAATTATAGTTTATATTGCACGGAGAATTCAGATTTAATTGGCCACTTGGATTCGATATTGTCTCGATTCTGAGAACGCACTTTTTCAATGTTATCCCATTTCCTCTCCAAAGTGTCGTAATATCATTGTCAAATAAGTTAATCGATAAAACCTATTTTTGCGCATAAAAATTATTTAAACGAAGAGTTTGTTATTTTGCTTAACGTTAGTTTACAACTATATCAGTTTGCAAAATGTAATGAATACCTTTATAATACTATCTCTGGAATATTTCTGTAATAGTATATCAGAATACTAAATTCTTTTTCTAAAGTTACGAAAAATTAACGTTTTACCGATACGTTCATTAATAATAAAGTAGCAAATTACTCCATTGTCGAAAACTTACGAAAATTGTAATGGAATGTCACAAATTCCCACATTATCCCAGCTATTACGCGGGGTAATACGTTTAACGATAAGCGATAATTGGACAAGATTTCCGAGTAATTTTTCAACCAGAAATATTTCATTCCTTCAACGAGTGCTTCCAGTCGACTTCATTCAATCACGCTGGTGTAAGTGAAATTCATCGAGGTCTGACCAAGCTGCAAGATAAATAGCACAGCGAGAGCTCTCTGAAACCTCTCTTCCATGAGAATTTCCTTTTTGGCGGTCCTCAATTTATGGTAATCAAAACCGCTATGTAGCTGTACACGCGAGTTCAAGAGTGGCTACTTTTTAACAAACCATTTTTTTTTTTTTTTTGTTATTTTTCCTCGACCAACAGTGTCCGTAAAAAAGACAGGCGAAACAACGTACGAAAAAAAGAGAAAAGTTTCAAAAATAAAGTTACAAGAGTATGCGAACGCGAGATAGAATACGTGCGAATGATTCCGGATCATCTGGCCATTAACGGTGTATTCTACTGCGCGTTAACGTTTGCGTGTATTACGAACGACGCTCGAAAGAAGACCAATCGCTTTACCTAAACAAAATACGAAATATTTAATAGGCACATGAATAATTACAGTGCGATGTGCATTATTCGATATTGCATAATACGATTATGGTGCAAGTTTAAAGTTAAGTTTAATAAATTATCGTAGCCTTCGTTATTAACGAAATGTGATAATATCGAGCGAAATGTGTTTACGTAATAATATTAACCAAAGCTGAAAGCACAAAATACGAGTAGACGAAGAAAGAAAAATTGATTGCAAATCCCCAAAATTCGCTCTTTGTCGTTATCGATCTGATGCAACGCGTGAAAGAGTGAAAAGGCTAATTATAAAATATAAAAGTATAATAACCGATATGGATATTGGCTAAAACGACTAGTCCGAGTTTCGGAGAACCCGATTTGTATGTTTTATACAAAACTCGAAACTTGAAATGTCGACGAGAGTTTCACGAATTCTGTTTGTTACACAATCTGGTGTACAAGGAGATTAATTAAGTATAATTTTGTTGGAAGTTGATTGGTGAAATAAGATTTCTACTTTAAAGCTGCAGCGTAATTTTACGACTGAGAATATAACTTTTAAAAGTTTCGATGGAAATCTGGTGCCGGAGGTAAATAACGAGTTACCTGGAAGATTTATTTGTAGAAAGGTGGAGAAAATTTTACAGCTAACGATTAAGGAGCAGGCTAAGTTAAAAAGAGATAATTAGATACAGCTTCGTAACCGTAACAAAAAAACTTTAAGGTCGATGATTTATTCGTCCATGGACCTGGCTCGTACTGAAAAGTATGACGTTGTTATTATTCGCTTTAAATTGCTTTATCTTCAACGTGAAAACTGTTTTGCTCGTGTATCTCATAGCGGAACAATTTTCAAATTCAATGCATCAGCGAATGTTATTTTTTATTCAGTTTTAGAATTAAATACGCGCTTTTACCTGTTGAATCCTCTTGAATATACTAAAAATATTGATAGTTGTAACATAGTGCTACGAAGATTAGCTTCAAATATTTGAGATATGATCTATATTTTTTTAAATAGAAATTATTGTAATTGATCGAAACTTCATTAAAATACCTACTTGTGTACTACTTACTCCTTCGTACCGTTTCTTAGCAGTTTGTAAAGGATTTCCGTCTAAGAACGAGATGAAAACGAATTAAACAACTTACGATCAAAACAGGATTCAAAGTTTAACTGCGAATCGTTACGAGCTCTTGGCAAAATATTATTTCTACGTTAAAATCCCGACTTATCTCGAGGAGAATTTGTATAAAATACGCTTGATCCCAATGGATCGGTCGCATCCGTTGAAAGATATTTCCTTTCTTCATCACGGTATATCATTTTTCGTTCGTCTAATTCGCTTCGTCGTTGCAGCGTATCGGTGGTTCGACGGAAAGGAACGTGTAACGCGATTTCATTGGAAATAATAAGCGGAAAGCGATCGCGTTTTCAGTTCCTAACGAAGTGGAAAAAAGAGAAATCGGCGTTGCAAGCGGCGTAAAGCGTACCGAGAGGAAAAGGCTGTGCGACGATCCGAACAATTTGATGGAATCCTTTCGAGCCACTCGACGAAACGCGAACGCCATTATTCTTTCCGTGGTGCGCTTCTTGTTACTCATTTCCTTCCGGATAAATGACGACGCTGCGATCGTTTGCTTTACGAGGGATCTCTTTACGAGGCCGGAAAGACGTGGAATCGAGCGTGAAAAATTGCTTCAATCGCATTCAGTTCTAACAACCTTTGAATTGCGTTATTTATCTGTGTGATATATTACACAAGGATATATATTCAAGATAGATTTCACGAATCAGTAAGTTTTCAATAATGTGAATGATTTAGATATCATATATCATATATAACATTGTCAGGAGGAATTATGCAAATACAACATAGTGCTTCGCAAAAATGAAATGCTATGCCGTGGTATATTTCAATTTATCGCGGCGAAATATATCAAGTTCGCGTGACAGTCAACGTGTTAACGAGTTAAAACTTTTTTGATAGCTTTAAAAACGACACGGGTCATTTAATAATTCCATGTAAAATGCCAGAAATCTGATTATTGAAACTTTGTATTAAATTTTTATATCGTTTGGGATATTGGATCGAAAGAAGATATTTATAATAATAAAAATCGGTTTGACGATCGCACGAGTAGAACGAGAAAGTTCGGTGCTAAAAGTTTCGAAACCCGTAAACACGAAGTTAATGAAAAATTAATTGTCGTAGTTCGGAGCATGGGAGTTCTGATTTTGAAAGGTCACGCTTAAAAGACTTTGCTTTCAAAAAATTAAGGATAAAAAGGATAACTGTTTGGATTTCAAGTGAAAAGTAACGTTTTAAAAGGATTCTAAACGTGCGGTGGTACATAATCCCAAAGTAAAAATTTCGTGGAACGTTCTTCGCTCGCGAAAACGGAAAATATTTCTGAAATATAATTTTTCTGTACCAGCGAATGCAGAAGCGAATCCTGCAGGTGCAGAATATCTAATATAGTCCACCGGTTTATCGTGTCACGAAGTTGCGTTTGAGTTTGAATTTCTCTCGCACAGTGGCCCAGGGAACGTTCATCTGGAGTTCCATAATCCACCTACACGCTGGCATTGTCCACTTTGTGAAAAGCAGATCGCAAATACGACGTGTCCAGTGAGAAAGGAATATCAAGAGTATTACTCTCAAGGATATTCTACAGGTTTTTGTACAAATTTCCTATGCTGCTTTATGATGTACATATATACATATACATATAAGAAAAGTAAAATCATAAAGGTTTTACTGAAAAGATTGTAAGAACAATGAAAAACGCGAATAGCGAAATAAATGAATAATAAACAAGTCAATGATTGCGATTAATAAAAATGAGAATGAAACTATAAGAAACGTATATTTATGAAGACTTTAGTGAAACGATTAGATATAGGAACGATATAAAATGTAAATGGAAAATGATTGAATAATAAATAGATCCATGAAATCTACGGTTTGCATTGGCAACTTTGTGCGGTTGCATATAAATGCGGAATTAATATTGCATTTGTCAAATAAATTCAATCGGATTGATCGATCGATATTATAAATAGGTTGTCACAGAGGCGAACAACACTGTATTCACCGTTTTCTGCAAATCGCCGATTTTAATGTTAATGAAAAAAGAGGAAGAGAATAGGATTAATTTGCATAAACCGAGCGAAACCAAAATCTGACCCCTTAATGATATAACAATATGATTCATATTCGTATAATGTTTTAAATTAAATGAATTTCGATTAATTCAAATTAATTCAGTGAAAACAAGGATAACGCAGGAACGATAAAAATAGAAAGGATTATCTCAACCAGTTAATGGACATTCTGATTGAGGATTGTCGTGTCTGTTGCCGGTATCTTGTGCGAAATATCGAGATTTCTTGGAAGTGCAATCATGAAATTGCGGATCGCTGGTGGGATAAACAAATGTTAAACAGGCGATATCGTTAAAGCGGCTGTCCGTCATTTCGATTGACCAGCACGCATAATATTTCAAAGGAAATATAATTACCGAGTTGCATGCGATTTGCGCATACCGTAACCACCATGATAGATGACAAAATGCATCACTATGCGAACGTTGCGAACAAAGCGGTATACTCGCTATAGTAAGTAAAAGTATAGCAAGTAAAATGGAGGAACAGCTATTTTCTTGAAGTATATAAAGGCTCGATCGTGATTGTTAGTATTATATTTCACAATTTAAGATCTTGGGGGGATTACATACTGATAGTTACGCACGCAAAGATTTAATTTGTAAGAAAATATAGGATTTGGTTAACAGCTAGCTATGATTAAAGTCTAAATTTGTACCGAGGGAATTGAAGACAATTAATATTAAAATAATATTTAGCGAAAGAGGGAAAAATAACCTTGTGTATCCATATATTGAAAAATTACTAATTGGTTATTTTAATTATTCCGGTAGTTTCAATGATAACAGTAAAATGAAATTGCAAATTGAGGTACAGAAAATTAAAGGACCGGAATGGTTGATCGATCGAACGTTTCATTTTGTAAAGTGTACATACTCGTTCTTTTTCTCATTCTCTGGCTACGCATTCGAAGAAATTTCATACAGAAATTTATAGAAGAAGTTTGTAACAGTTTATATAAAAGATTGGAGGTTTCTTTCTTTCGTTACGTCTCGCGATAAAATTGTATTAGTCTGGTTATGATCGAGTCTCGAAGAAAAGAAAGTCTTTGAGAAAACAAAAATCGAATTTTCTACTTTTCTTTTCTACCAAAATAAAACGCTATCGCATGAAACGTCACGAAAACAAGACTTCCGATCACGATATCGACTTTGTTATCAAAATAAGCAAAATTATCAAAATGACGTGTGTTCGTTGTACGTGTAAAAATTGTTTAGAGATCAAATATTACACGTTTCTAATTTTTAATGGATCTACCTTACTCCGCATGCATATGGATTTATACACAAGATTGTGTTTTGACACGTTACCATGTTTTCATGTTCCTCGTCGCATGGTTAACTTCAAGCACGAAAGTGTATTGTTTAAAGTGTGATTAAATTCGACGCGCAGCTGCTTGCATTACGTCGACTGAAAGCAATTAACAACTCTATCTCGCGTTTAAACGATAGCGAATGGTTAGAAGCTTTTGCATTCACCAAAACAGGCCATATAGCGCGTCACTTTCATATTGCTGACACTACGGCGAAAACCGGAAACTTACACTCGTTATGTTTCGTCTGGTAAACTTGCAGAATTACGGACAACGCGGCCTACTCTAAAACAGAGGATAAACTTGTCCTTTCTTTAAACGTTGCTCTCTGTGCTTAACTTTTCCTTTTCATTCTCACGATTGCAGTTTTAACAAAGTAAACACGCTTCTAAGAAAAATCATTCCAATATTTTTTAATAATTGCAATGTGTTGATTCTTTTAAATCTTCTTTATATATCCACGTATAAAAATGTGGTGGTTTAAATTGAAGATTAACACGTTGATTGTCACGACGGTCATCGGTATCATCGGTTAGGACGATTAAAGGAAGATAAATTTCTTGAAGTGGAAAGTTTCCAACATTGTCAGCGACTTATATAACACTTTCAGAGAAAAATTGCGCGATTTCGTAAAAGTTAAATGCTATGATTAAGATACGGCTCTCATGGCAAAGTATATAAAATTCACGCGGCAATCAACGTGTTAAATTATTCATTATTTTTCTGTTAATTTATACAGATTCATTTCTGACTTACTTCCAACGAATTTAATTGATTTCGCATATTTAATTTAATTTCTTTCTACTAAAACTTAATCTAATTTACTTCCGACTTAGGATTAATGAAATAACCATTATTTGTAAGAGAGAGCTCACCTCTTTTTTGGTGAAACGATAAGTTTGCGTCAAGCTGGTGTCTCTGGACGGGGGAGGCGGTTCCTTGGCCCTGGCCTCTACTTCTTGAAGGACCATGAGCCTTCGATTTTCCTGTCTCCAAGATAACGCGGTGAAACTTTCGAAGAAAGAGCCGTCTGTCTCTTGAACCCTGCAAGATCAATTACGTTTCATTCTCGTCACTTGTTGCTTCTTCGTTGCGTATCATAACGTATATAGATAGAGTGTCTGACAAAAAGTTGATGCTACCGAAAATACTTAAATTTTTTCCCGAGCTTTAGTGGAAATTTATAGCGATTCTTTTTAATGATATAATAGATATCGCGTGTCTTTCGAAACTTATATGGAATAATCTGTCAAATCGTTTGCTACGTTATTTCAGATTCAGATACGTCTTTCGATCCAAATAAATTTATTAACAAAATATATACATATATATTTATCAAATCTTCAAAATATCCACGATAATTACTGCTATTTTCAAGGATCTTCAAGTTATTATTTTTAATTATATAATGATGTAATGTACGATAATACCTCAAATTCGTTAAATATTTTAAAAAATGATTAATATGAAATTTAAAAATCCGAGACATTATAACACCTAAAGAGAAAACACACCACTAACACCTTACTAAAGGAATAAAATAGACAAACTCGAAGATGGCATCCCGCTGAGGGTAGCCATGAACATGTTATTTAGCAATTAAGCTAGAAAAATTTACCGAATGTCCAGCTGGACAAATTGTAAAGTACAAATTAAATAGTAAAGAAAATTATAGAATATAAAATTATAAAAAAATATTAGAAGGACAAAGAATTATGTGTCGATGATTTTGCGAGAAACAACGAGTGCTGCTTTCAAGTTTCAATGAAAAGTCGACAATGATCGCGGTGATCGTTCAAGGAGAATTCGATGCCTAATCATCGCAGTCGCATGCACGTATTTCCGTTCGTTTTTTCCTCGCACTTACGTGTGCGCTGAGTTTTGCGTCGTTGCAGTAATATCGATCAGTCGAGGTGTTCCGTGTTTTTTTTCGCCTTCTCTTTTCGCACTGTGCCTTTTTTTAATCAATGTACGGCGCTTCGTGTGAACGAGGACGACGCAACGAAACACGTTGCAATTTGAAAATTGCCATTTTGAAAGGCATCCGTGATTCTCGGTGAAAATTTCTCTGGAAATTGAACTTCCTTTTCGTTAGCGGAAGTACAAATCGTAAACGACGTATCTGATTTGCTTCTTTCAGAATACCGATACACGTATTTGCGTTTCATGTGCAAATATTTATGGAAATTCGTATTAAAATCATAAAATCATAAAATACAAAATTGTCTCAGCTACTAAATATTATACTTTCGATATTTCCTATATTTTCTACACATTATATGCATCTCATGGATGTTTGTATTTTCAAATTTTCCACAAATGCGTAAAAATCCGTAGTCTGATAATAACGTACTTTTTATCCTTTGTATAAATTATTTATTGGAGAATTTTTATTCGTAATGAATTGAAGTGACACAAAAATCTGCTGCTTATTTCTTTTGTTCTTTTCATTTGTTACGAGTTCCAGTCGAATAAAACATAGCTGAACTAGATGTTAAAGTAGGAACTTTAAAAATCTTCTCCGATAAAGAATTAGTAGATTGTAGTGGTTTAATGCATTTTTTAAAGACCAAGCATGGTTATGATATTTCCGGGGCTCATACACAATGCACATGTATACATACTACATGTCACATAAGGTAAAAACACATCGAAGAAAGCGATCATTTCCACGATGGATATTTTATCGATCATGTATACATTACGATACAAATTTATTAAATTGTGATAATAGTATGGGATAATATTAAACGATTTTAATTCGTCTCGTAGGCAATAATTAAATGATACCTAATTTTATCCTCGATAAAGCTATCGTATCGTACCTAATGGTCTAGCCACTGCATTGGAAGGGTTAGTTCGTGTGTTTCACACATTTCGAGCTAATAGCAGAATCTCCCGTAAAGTCAACAGGTGTGGCGTTAATTTTCGTATTCCATTAACGCTGAATTTAAATCTCGCTTCCGGCGTACGCTTGATATTTTAAATTTATGCATGCGTTCTATGCACTTCGCAATTTTTCATACAATTTTAACATTTTTCTCAATTTTTGTCATAAAGCATACATCGCTTATTTTACTCTCGTCGATATAATTTCGTCCGCGATTTTTCGATTATACGAATAAAATGTCAAATCAACTCATAAGAAGTGTAATTCTTTCGTTATTAAATGAAAATAATTTCATTTCTCTGAAATCCTAAAATTATTTTCCACCAAGTTTCTGCCAAGTTTTCCATTCCACTTTTATAAAACTCTTATCGTAACGTGTTCCATTGTTTCTTTTAACGATAATATATATCTTATATTAGATATATATAAATATAATAAGTTCTTCGTTCTCTTTTTCGCAAAACTCTTATTGTTATATCTTCCATTGTTTCAAACTGAGTTCTGAAGTATCACGATATTTATCGTATATTACACAATCTAATATATTTATTCATGCAAGGTAACAGTTTGTCGTCCCTTCAAACTCGACCATGATTGTATTTTCACAGATGTCGTTTCAAAATATCAAAAATTCCCCGAAACTGTAATACAGGGATTATTCGACGCAATAATCCACGAAAAGGGGGCAAAGAATAGCTTTCTTAGGAACAATAAAGCGTCCCCATTGAGCGACACCGGTTGGGCGGTTGAACAGAGGGATGCGAAGGGATCCGGAGAAAATAGCGAAATGAAAAATATGCAGATGAAAGTACGTTAAGCGAGCGTGTATTTGACGCGTCTGAAGGATCTGCGGGTCGTCTCGGATCTAATTTAAATCCGAAAGAAGCCACGCCACGCTCCGTGTCCCGCAGGAGCGTTCCACTTGGACTTGGCTGATACGAAAACGAGAAGTTTCCTCTCGTGCATCGTCGCCGCGAGTCAACGAAATAGAATCGATATTCCTTTCAACTTTGCGAGAAATATCGTTCGGTTTAACATATCACAGGATAGTCCTCGGAATTCTCTGTTACGTTTCTGCAATTGTAATAAATCGTAAGAGAATTACGTCTCGTACGAATCTCATAGGAATCTCATTAGGTCTCGTAGGAATCGTTACTGCGAAGTTTTGGATTCATTTATACGTCATGATTGTTACGAATGAACGAACGAATGATATTTATTGCAAACGATATATCATAATGTGTAATCTGAAATGTGTAAATGTGAAAAAATATTTGTAATAATCTTCGATCTGGCTCGATATTATTTTATCGAATACTTTAAAATAATTTTGTCGAATGTTTTTAAAACATAAACCAAAGAGGATTATTGTATTTCTATTTCACAAATTTTGAAACTACTCTTTATTCTACAATTCTGTCCTGTAACCATATGATTTCCCCAGTTATTACGTAAGAACTGGCTGATAGTACAAACGTCTGCTCGTGATCCACATGTGAAATTTATCGGCTGTAGGGTTGAAGTATTAACTGACATATGCCGGGTCATTAATCTCGAATGTGTTGACATGTTCACTGCATACATATCAGCCCCGATTCGCCTCATAATTTTACGACATGCATGTGATATTCGTTTGAATGGACGCAAGTTAAAAATTACGTAATGTTTTGAAATAAACTTCAGCAATGATTCATACGATATATACAGTTCAATTTTATTACAATTAAATTAAATTAATAAATTATTGAAATTGTATATTTTCATATAACGGTGATAGAATTTCAATCAATAACGTGCTGTGTTGTTATCCTGGCCAGAGTATTTTCCGAAAAGTATTTTCTGTTTACCATTTCGAGCTTTTCTGTATAATTTCTCGCGTCTTTCTACTTTTTAATTCTTTTTTTACCCTCGTACACCATTGGAAGTACACATATAGCGTCTAAATTCGAGCGAATGTTAGTGGATACTGGTTGTCTTTTCTTGAATTTTCTAGCACTTTCTTTATCTACTTCTACTCTCGTCCTCCTCTAAGCCCTACTTAAACCCAGCTATTTTCTTCCTAAAAGCAGCTTTTCTGCTTTCCTTTGCCGAATCCATGTCGAACCTCGTTACGATCGAGTTATCTTGTTTCATTATTGTGTTATCTTTGTAAAAATAAATCGAGGATAAAGGAGATGAAAGCTTCGTTCCTTTGAAATCTTCAGAGGTACGAA
Organism: Bombus bifarius; assembly: GCF_011952205.1. NCBI lineage: Eukaryota > Metazoa > Arthropoda > Insecta > Hymenoptera > Apidae > Bombus > Bombus bifarius. The sequence goes on along the minus strand of NW_022884505.1, from coordinate 5,196,368 downwards.
ACAAGTCATCATTTTTACTATAAATACAAGTTGCTCTGATAGCTGAAGAAAAAATCTACGCTTTTTCTTCCAAATCCACTAATTCTAATCTTTCGATCTTTTTCACACTCGTGAGTCTCGAATATTTATATATTTGTTATGCAAACTATGCTGTATTATTTATTTGGTATTCGTACTGTCTTTTCACTCCGAAAATATTTGTATCGTAGACTGTAAATAGTTTTATAACATCTTGGTTCGTTGACTCGTTATCGATAGGTACGTTAAATGGTTAAACGATTTCGTTAGGGTGCAACGATCGATCTAGCAACACGTTACTCAAGAAACACATTATTGTGCAGCGTTCGCGTAAGGGTTGTACAATCTGGCGGATTTATGGTTGCTTGGCCAGTATTTATTACAGTCTGATTCTAATTTATAGCGTTTCAGATCGCGTTAAAGCAAATTATCAGGTATTTTCTATTAAGGAACGTTAGGATTAAGACGCAAAGCCGTTTCAAATATACGATAAGATTCGTTGGATCCAAATTTTCCAAAACTAAATAACTTTAACTTTCGGTAATATTTCAAAGCAATAATATGTTTAAATCTTCAAAAATTCGTACAATAACTTGCTTGAAAATGTCGACAAGTAATTCGAGAATCCCATCGAACTACGACACACCTTTTGAAACTTTGAAATAGGATAATAACGTAGAAGTGAATTGTAGCTAATGGAATTAATAGACTTTGTGTTTGATCTTAACGTTACAGAATTTAATCAGAATGCGTTTAAGTCGCAATTTACTCTGTTTCAGACGAAATCAAATCCTTGACGTTGACGAATGCGATATCAAAGGGAAGGTCTAGCGTTTTCTTAGAGGGAAGCCATCGGTATTAGTGTACCCCGCTATGCTTTGACAATGAAACCGTAGCGTTGTACGTAACAAGTGGGCGAGAAGCTAGAACGCAATACTTGATCGTTTCTCCTGTTACGAAATCAATGTCACCCTTTGACCAGAGAGAAGAGAACTAGAACACAAAGAGAAAATAGAGTACACGTGTATCGTTTACTTTAAATTGAGTCACGTTCTAAACCGAAAAGAAGATCATTCATATCCGAAGACAAGATGTAAACCATGGAACGAAATTATTTGTGGGAACAGCAGCCTAAAAGATCGAAGATGATCGTCTGAGATGATGTAACAATTATTTAATTAATTGAATTATTGAACTAATATCGAACAGTAGACACGACACTCAGTTTCTTACATTTGGAAATTGAACAGCAGTTGATAATAACCGTAAGAGTATTTAAAATTGGACTTCTGGAATTTTCCAGTATTCGAGTCTGGAATCCAATTGAAATATTGAATGAAATGAAACGATTCAATTATTTCAGAGTATTACACAGTCCATGTGATACTACGTCTTATCGAAGATTACGAAATACTAGTAAATTGCATTTGGTAAAATTCAGATCAGAATAAAATTACTCTCAATTAATTTCTAATTAAGGTCGGTTTAATGTCTGCCTCCTACCAAGCATCTTTTCAACATCAAATATATGCCACGTGATATCAGAGTAACAGAACTTTCGTACCTATAGGGCAACTTAATCAACCGAACCCCCCTAATTTGTTGCAGCTTAAAGAAACTAAGTAGAGTTCGTTGAACTCCAACAGGATTTCCGGAAATTGCTTATACACTGTGTTGAGTGGAGTTCCTTGGTGTCTATCAAACTTTCACATACTCAACTCTAGTCTATCCATTGGAAGTTTCTCTAAAATTCTTTAGAGACTAATAGCATATAACACGACGTCACTTATCGGACGTCACTAATATTTGATAAACTTTGTAATTCGATCTGTACAAAACAAAATCTCTAGTTTCCTATGTGCAAAAAGTCGAAGCTTAAATCGACGTATAGCATTGTCAAGAGAATGCGGATATTTATGCAAATTCATGTTTTTATGAATACAGAGTACTAAAAGAGTAAAAGCTATTAAACATTGTAAAAAGTGCTATACTTTAGATATTTTATTACGCGTATTCCGAGAATTTAGCACTCTTAAATTTCTCATAAGTACGTAAAAATCCTTAATCCAATTACCGGTATTAAGGAGATCAAAGAAAATTCTCTCGATGCTCTCTATGAAAAAGGATCTTTCGTTCAAAGAATACGATCTACGACAAAACCAAAACTTCCATTTCGTTCACGAGGTAGCACATCATTCACGAATCGAGTAAGAGAAGAAGAAAAGAGCAAACCTTATCTTCCTCGAAGCAAACAGCATAACAAAGTAGAACTAAATGGAAGGTCGAGGAGATAAAAAAAAAATAGAAACTCGAACCGAAGGACAATGAAAATTGGAAGGTGAAGAAGTAAGAACTAAAAGAAGAGAGATACGGTGGAAGAACAGAATGCACGTTTGATACACAAGAGACGCGAGAGGAAGGAAACGTACAATTTCGAAGGAAATGGAGAAAGAGAAAAAGAAACACCGGCCTCGTTAAGACAGTCGGGCACTCGATATCGTGCTTGAGGAATACGCGACGTTTACCTCGTTAAGCATGGCCTGTTGCACTAATTTATACAAAACAGCGAACTTGTTGTGTATTACGTCTAGCAGGATATTAATAAACGTCCGTGGCAAACTGTCGGTAAATCCGACGATTCCCCCATTTAGTTCTTTCGAGGCGGATTCTTTTTTAACAATGCGCGCAAGGGCATGATAATACGAACCATGGTACGCCAAAATTTCAAGAAAGGAAATACAATTTGAATGTAATTTTAAAAGTGGCATATGTAATTCTGTTCGTATGGTGCGGTGAATTTTAACGGTGACGAAGGAAAGCGCATAATTTAATAAAGCGAGTAGAAAGTATAGCGATCTAATGAGAAAAATAATTTTTTAAATGGAATATGTAATTCTGAGGCGATAAATTTTAGCGATGACAGAGAAAAATGAGTTGTAATCTGTTAAAATAAAAGTGTAATAATCTAAAGGAATCTTTATAAAAATTCGCCTTGGGGCGTGTCGAAGGGGTTAGACGGTGAGTTTTGAAAGGGTTAAACTTGATTTCTGTCGAGAGCATTACGTTTTAGTCGCTGCACGGTAATTGGCGTTGAAATTAATGTCGTAGAAGTAGTACCGATGCTCGATAGAACTTTTGCTACTAAATCGCGTATTTCTTTACATTTGTCAAAAAATGTAAGAACATGTCCTTCGTTAAACGATTTATAATTAACACGTTGAGTGCTACGAAGGTCGCCGATGATCCAAATTTTTCAAAATAGTTCAAATAAGATTATCATGGATTATCAAATATTCAACAATATGAATCGCTTGGATAACGTTGTCAGAAGGAAGTGCTCAAATAGGATATAATATCGCGTAAAGTATATGAGATTCTCGTGACAATGAACGTGTTAATTTGGTAAAAGAAGAAATTCAATTTAAATACTCTCGTTTACTCCAAATTCAACGTATTTAGCGACAAAAATTAGACGATTACGACTTAATAAATCTTCTAAACGTCATCAATCCTGATTTATTTTACAAAGCTAACAAATTCTTTTACGGTCCACCTTGTAATACGATATTTCCCCTTTGCTAAGTCATTCAACGAACAACCAGCACCATAATCTCATCCCTTCCAAATAAACCAGCCACTCTTCCCAGGATCATAATCTTAAAAAGGAGCGAGCATAACTCGATCTAAGACGAATTCCTCGCCACTGTTCGCTACTATTCGACCCTGTGTAAGCGTGGCCTCGAAATTGCGTTGCCGTTCGACGTACAAGAATAAATCTGGCATTGCCTTCATTCCGGCCTCGGCTTATTTAATTTATTCGACGGTGGCACTGCACAAAGAGGTTTCCCTTCCATCGAAAATGGAATTTCAATGCGGGGAACGCTTACCGGCAGAGCTTAGAGCTTGCCATTTTCTTCTCTTCCTCTCTGTGTCCTCCACTTCCCGTTTCTACGTTCGTACCTACTTTCGCGAGTTTCTTTGACGTTTCTCAGCATCTGTTGCTGGAACCTGGCGAAACGAGAACGCTGCGAAGGTAAAACGTATCGATAAAGTTCAAAGGGGAACATCATGGCGCCGGGATACAAATGATACGTGACTCAGAAACGCGGTTTCCATCGCCAAAGATACGATTTCCACCGTATGACACTTTGACCAGTCTGACACTGTCTGACGCTCCTCTATGAATTTCGTGCTTCTTCCCGGCATTTCAATTCCCTTTCGTTCTTTCACTCTGTTTTTAGTTTTTACTTCCTTTCTCGTGCCGAGACATTTCCTTATAAGATCGAGTTGACACTTCAATTGAAAAGATTTCTGACAGTATGAGGGGAGATGTAGGAGTTATTCAGTGCTATTCGCGATACTTTGTTCTCCTAGTTCTGTTCCCTTGTAGTTCTACTTCACGCTGGAAAGTTTTTATTGCTCTTTCTCATTTTCTATGGCGTTCGTTTTTCAGGCGTTTATAGTTATAAATATTGCTACGAATTGCTTCTGTATTCGATCTTTATATAGTGAATTTGCTTCTATGTTGTAATTTGTTGTGCTTTCTCTATTGATATTTTTGACATAAGCTTTTATTTTCGAATATTTTCTGGATATATTTCAGGCAATTTTTTATAACACGGGTGAACTTTTCATTTTCGTCTAAACTTTCCTTTGGCATTTTCGATTGCCTTTAAAAAATGTACTTGTTATAAAATATAAATAGCAAAACCGTAAAATTATAAAATACGAATGGAGATTGTGAATTATAAAATACGAATATAAGCTGTAAATCGTGAAATATTAATATAAATTGAAAATTGTAAAACATAAATACAAATTATATGCTTTTTATCTATAAGATGTCAATATGTAAAATACAAATCTGAACGTTAAAATATATTAAACGTAAAATCATAATTCCATGGTAATTTTATATTTCCAGAATTTTATTTCCAACAGAAGAGTTGCTTTATAAAAGTCAAATTTCGGGTGGCTTCTACGTTTTTCTGCATCTTCCATCGTCGTTGAGTTTATATCAAAGAGAACATAGGCACGTACCTTTACAGTTATTTTTCCTCCAGCACCTAATTCATATTCTTATCCTTCTCCTTCCGCCAAGAAATTTATTTTTCATCCCAATATGTATATCTTCTCTATCGTCCACGAGATATGTAATCGTACAGCTTCAAACGCACGCATACACGTTACGCAGTATTTTTACGAGGATGGAAATTCGAAGCGGGTCGTTTTCTAGTTTGTTTAAAAAAACCAGTACGATGAAAATTGCTAGAGTTACGAGAACCGTTGAAAATTTGAATACCACGGCAAAATCGAGAGACCCAGTGAAAATTTACTGTTACAATTTTTACTGTCATTTATGCCTTCGGTAACGGTGGTCGTAAACTCAATGGCCAGCACTTTGGTATCCGGTTCGTAGATTGTTAACGTCAGGAAGGATGTTTATATCGTGTATCGTCCCCTTACCTCGCTACTTCTACCCTATCTTTTCAGAAGATTTGTCTTGGCCAAGTAACTGCGATAGAAAATTCTATTCTACCGTCTTCCGTTTCTTTCTCAAGATTGCTATCGATTTAAGAAAGAAAAGGAAAAACGAAAAGAAAAAGAATAAGAATCGATTAGTTAGTTTCGAAGATGGTACAGGAAACCTTTCATTGGAATGAGTTCCTGCTTTTCTACGAGAAAAATATTCGGATATTTCTTGGTGGAAATAAGTAAAAAATAAAGTGAATTGAATTGTTGTGTAGCATTGGTCGAACATACGTTCGATTTGTCTTATTGTGAATCTTCCTTTGTTGAGATGTTTTATTGGAGCTAGGGAAAGCTGGATGAACAGGGTTAATCGTATTTTAAATTTACTTCTTTTTCAATATGTCAATTGAACCGATTGTTATTAGTCTCCTCATACTGCCGGAGCAAAGACCGTGTCGAAGTCGATTTATGAGCGATAGACCTGCACGGTTATATTAACGACAGGTGCTCGATTGAGTGACGAATCAAACGCGCAATTAGAACGGCGTATTGTACTCGTCTTTGCTATTATAAGGACAGTGATACACAGAAGTACACGCGAGCGCGAAAAAGCAAATACGAATTCTATCGAATTAAGGAATCATATACAACTACTCAACTCTTGATTTTAAATTTACCATATTTCGAGCGTGCAAGTCTTTAAATTTTCGAATCTCCAAGTTTTCAGCTTTTCAAATATTCATATACCCAAATACACGAATCCCCAAATACCCAAATATTCAAACTTCCAAATCCTTGAATATCCAAATTCTTAATTTTTGATATTTCTAACAATAAGATCGATATCATTAAGTTACAGTTGATGCCTATTAATAGCAGCTGAGCCAAGGTTCCTCAACAATAGCTTAACCAAGAAGTCGAATTCTTCCTGTACCCTATACAACCTCTTATCGACACGCCCCACATTCGGTTCAGTAGGTTACACAGGATCCGAGTACATAACCAGGACGATCGATGATCGTAGACAACCGGAACCACAGCCCACGATATAAAATTTTCTTGGATTTGACAGTAGGGATTCGTGGATATAGACGTGAGTTTCTGCCGACAGGAGGATTAGGATTAAGCCGTGGAATTCGCGAGCTTGTCCATCCTGTTGCTTCCCTTCATCTGTTCGCTATATTACGTTTCATCCCCTTGGCTGTGCGAATAAACGCAAAGGGTAATGGGCCGCGAAGCAACTCGATGAAACGTAACCTTCCGGGCTCCTTCTGTTAAGCAATTACTAGCTCGTGGAAATTGAACGATTCCTGTGTAGATTGAACGCAGTTCGCTTCGCCATTGCTGAGACCTTTTCTCTAGTTTCCAGTCGTATCTATCGTTCGAATCGAATCGAACGATTGATAACAGGTAAGAGATGACGGTAGAAGTTGATACAATCGATTGAATAGGAATTATCCAATTATTTAAGTTTCTTTATACGCGTAGCAGTTTTAATCTATCTCTTATGGATATTGGAAGATTTAATAAAATAAAACTCATCGTTGTTGTTTTTTTACTCTTCTATTATTTCAGATAAATTTTACGTATATTTTTTATTTATTGTATCGGTAGTAATCTTTGTAACAATCCACTGTCAAACCTATCGTCATATTCTTATTCTTAATCTAAAAGCATCATCTTAAAACTATTTGAATCGGTTTTCTAATTGCCACGATAACAAATAATCAGCCGAAAATATTTAAAAGAAAGTTTGTACATTATTAATAGAGAAATTGTAATATCTCTGAGAATTAGTCTTCTCTAAATTATCTTCTTTGTTCTCAATCGTGTAGAATTTTCCAATAAGAACATTCTTCAAATTCGACAGTAATATTCTACTAAGAACAATTCTACCAAAAGAAACGAGACTGCTTAATCGCTCAGTTATTATTAATTCCTTTCGTATTATCAATTATATTCAGACAAACGATAATTCTGTCTCTTCGTTAACCCTCTTTTATTCGTCTTTTACGAATGTTTCCAGAATCACAACTATCGCTTTAATAATAAAAAAAAGAGGATGTGGTAACCCAGAGGAATTCCCTTTGTTCTTTTAAACTGTTGCTTTTTTTTTAAATCCGATCTGTGTTTCAGCAAATTCGATGTATCGTAGTACCGTCGTCAAAGCGTTCATCTCTACTGGAAGTTGGAAGCGACGCTATTCTTTCCTTCCGCGTTCCTCCGAACCCTTCGAGCGTTTAATTTATCGAGTGAATAAACCCGCTGCGGAGAATAACTTTCAAGAATGTGTCAATTCGTGTGAACTGCGGAGAACCGTCTTCATTAACCGTCGAGCAGTTCGAACGAAGATTGGTTAGTTAACAGTAATTACTAGATTCCTCCGATTAATGTGATTAAGTAAGTACATCTTTCTTGAAATTCTTCTCATTTCTTGTCGCTCGTTCGTTCTAATATTCCTTGATTATTATTATCGCCAATCAGTTTCGGTATTACAGCTTAAACTTATGTAACGTTAACGTAAAAATTAAAACTGAAAAAGCGAAGCACACTTTATAGATTTAATTCGATGTACCAATACGTTGACCGATGTTCTCAATAAATAAAATTCAATGTGTTATACGAAGGTAAATTGTACGTTTAATAAGAACGTTACCTTATTAAACACGGAAACTCTTTCATTTTGAATTTTGAAATTTCCCATTGGTTTTTCAGAAACGAGCGTTTTTAGTCATTTCCAGTTAAAGCATTTTTCAACAATTTTATTCAATTTCTATCAAAGCCCTTTCGTAGTTTCTTTTCAAGTAGCAACTAATATCGTTAATCAAATACAATCTCTTTATATTTTCGCTTGAATTAAATTTCATTTACCGAATGTCTAGTTGGAGAAATTGTAAAGTACAAATTAAATAATAATAATAAAAGAAGAAGAAATTAAACTCCTTCTCAGAGTAATCTTTATTCGCAATGTGTTACGTCCGGTGACGACTCTTTACACAAACCAGGCCTCACGCCGCGGGCAAGATGGCTGCTAGATGTCTACGCACTCTTTTTGCGTACCCTCAATAGTCTTAAGGATCCACCATAAATTTTGGCATTTTCATAGTTAAGGTCCTTCAGACCAAACAAGTATCTTTTTACTTCAAGTGTTCCTTGAAGTTATTTGTCCACTCTGGGAAGGTACGGGAAATTTGGTTTTTTCCACGTTCGGTACCTCCCGCTAGCAACTTTCTCTCGGGGGCGGCTAGAACCCTTCCTTGTCCACCAACCTTTTTCCTATCCAATTGGAAGCAACGACTATTGGCCTCATTTTCCTAGCTAAAATTAACGTCCACGAATCCGATGGTCCCGTGCGCTGGACACACCCATCAATAGCTTTCCTCCTCAACGACGTCGTCACCGAACTATACTGATTTTCCATTTTTAGATCAGTCAACATCTCTTGACTGGTTTTCCACCCTTAGATCACTCATCTATTCAACTTATATCTGTCTATGTCTATAAAGTTGTTGGAATAAAGTGTACGAAGGTGGTAAATAATTGTGACGATAGTGATGCAGCTGGTGTAGATGTCGCTGCTGGGGTACTGCTGCCTTTCTTCTCATTTTTGTGTTGTGGAAGAAAAATCGGACTACGGGCACCGGGATTTGAACCCGGGTCCCGAACGTTCGTAACCTAAGGCGCTAACCACTGCACTTTTTAAATAACGTTTATTAGACCAAGATACATTTTAATACATTTGGGTATTCACAATAAACTATGAATTTTGATAAGATGTGTTAGGCAAAAGTACCGATACGCGACGGTACGGCGTAGCCATACTATGTTACGTGTCGGCGTTTTACATTTTTCGTGTTTTAATATATTCTTTGGATTTAAGCCGCTGCGGAGCGGAACTTGTATGTGATTTTGTTTTTAGTTGTTTTTTCTGTTCTGAAAACTTGGTCGCAAAACAGGACGCTTCGGTAGTCTACTTTTTGGGTGCTGTGTAACTTTGGGGAGGGGGAGGGGGATGTTAAATAGGTTTATTTAGAAAATTTACAATATTTACGATGTTTACACCTGTGTTATACGGGGGCAGAATTGAGCTCTGTCGGTTTAATGGTTTTCTCTCTTATTTTATTATGGATTCGGTATGCACCAATATTTTTTTGTGTTTTTTCTGTGCTTGTCTTTAGTGTCTTTCAGAGGGAGGGCCATGTTGTATCTCTACCTGCAGTCTGTCCATTTAAGTTTTCTTCGTAGAGTATAGTTTTGATCCCTGTTTTTCTTTTTATGTGATAGATTATTGGTGCTAACCACTGCACTGCCGCCGTCCGCTGATAGTTGCTGTCGAGTACCGCCACATGTATATTGTGACCTGTTACTACGGTGTTATAATCAGTTTAACGATTAACGGTCGAACACAATGATTAATTAATTCCCAATTTCGTTACTTCGAAAACCCTTCGTCCTAATGAAATACCAAAGTTCGAAATGAAAAACAGAAAATAAAAGCTGTAACGAAAGCGATCGAAAAATACTGAAAATCGTGCCCCATTACGACACAAGCGAGACCGGTATCACTATAAATAATAAAATTGTGTCTAGCTTCCTCAAAGTAATTACTTGGCTAAGCTCGTCAATAAACGCTCATCAAAAACCCTCGACCAGCTCAACTATCTCTCATCCGGCGAGTATTTCACAGGCAGCACTGAAGCGATGCAAGCTGCTCTCAATCTTGCTCGCTTAGGAACTTGAGAAAGATGTTAATCTTATTCGCCGCTAATTGCTCCGGCAGTTAATTAACGCGTCGCGTCGAGTCGGGAGGAAGGCGTGGCCCGTTGGACTTGCTCGAAAAATCTTTTCAAGTCCTCCCAACCTCTTTTCGCAACCTACTAAAGCCTCAACAAGTGTCACGCCCGTCTTACGTGTACTCGTTTGTCACCCGGATAAAAAAGTTTCAGAAATAAAGAAGAGAAAGTCTAGCTGTCAGCCTTTTTTCTACTCCGCTTGTTCAATTGTCTCCACGGTGTAAGAAAGCTCGATACTGGGTTTTGTCGCACGCTTCAGTGCCACAGTGAATCGTGCGGTGAAATACACGCGAGGGACTTTTGCGACTGTTCGCCTGTTCTCCAGGGAAAACAATTAAAATAAACGTATATTTGTATACAGAATTATAAAAAGAAGGACTGAGAAAATTAACATTCGTAAGATATTATTAGCCAAATGGTGGAACAGACATTAGTTGGAAAAATATTATTTTCAAAGTTGCAAATAATTTTCACGTTATTTCATAATCTTATATTACATTTCAAAAACTTTGTCTTTTAATCAGATGTTCTTTTAGGTTAATGATCTTTTACGAACCGGTAACATTTATATTCCGCGCTCTGTTAAAAATAGTACCTAGTCACTTTGGAATACTAGCTCGAAAGAAAATTAAACTGCTTACTAAACTCGATAAAAAGTTTCAGCTATAGCTATACTTTCTGTTGCCAAGACACCTAAGTTAAAAAACTGAAAGGTATTTCTTCAAATCGAAATTGGCTGCCGTTATTCGATAGGAAAGTTTCTTCGGAACGCGATAAAATTTGATTCCAAGTTAATCGAGCTTCTATTCGAAATGGCAGAAAGTTCGAAGATAGATTTTCTCTGTGGCTATTAAGATACCTCGAGATACCTTGAGTTAAGGTTTCGCGGAAGATTATCTTACAAATTACATCACATTACATAGCAAATTAGTTTTATCTAAAAGAATTGTTTTTATAGATATCATAGAATCTCGAAAAGAATTATTTTCAACATCGTCGTCATACCTATGTCAGTTCTCCTCTAAACGTATTCTGTTACTAAATAGGAATAGAACGACGAATTTTTGAATTCTAAATTGTCCTTCTAAATTCTAAATTGAATTGAAAGTTAATAAACTCAACTAGCAATCTAACATTACCAAAAACTCTATTCGAAGTGTAACATGACGCGATGCAGAAGTGTAAAAACTTCCGTAAATTCTACAATTGTCAGAAACTTAGATTCAAGTCGAAGAAAATTCAACGTGATATACAGGGTGGTTGGTAACCGGTGGTACAAGCGGAAAGGGCGTGATTCTACGCGAAAAAAGAAGTCGAAAATATAGAATAGAAATTTTTCGTTCGAGGCTTTGTTTTCGAGAAAATCGACTTTGAATTTTCGCTCGGTACGCGTGCGGCACGTTATAACGGAGCTCACTGTAGATCGTTGTATCGATGGAAAAATTAAAAAAAAAAAATTCTTTTTTTTTCTATATTTTCGACTTCTTTTTTCGCGTAGAATCACCCCATTTTCGCTTGTACGGCCAGTTGCCAACCACCCTGTATAAAATACGATTATTGAAAGTGTCGTTTTCTTCTGTTTTCTTAACAGCCGTATTTCATCGAAATTTTTAAAATAAAGATCAATTTCGCGTAACGAAATCTCAGCTTTGAGTTTATGCCGAAAGAATGTTCGTTTTTGTTGGAAATAATTTCAATTATTTGCTTTAACAAGCGACTGCATAACACGGTAGAGACTGACAGTGACAAAGAGCTCCTTCGAATGTTTTTAAAGCTTTGTATAGTAAATTTCACTTTGAATTTCATCAAAGAGAATTTTTCTTTCTATCGAATTGAACAGAATTTTCATTTAATTGGTCGAAAAACTCTATGAATACATTTTATAGAACAATGAATTTCACCCTTGAATTTATTCGAAAAGAACTTCATTGAAAACAATGTCAAACATTTGACTCGGCAAAAGATGCTATATTGTAACAAATACACTAACAAGCATATTAATCGACAAATCAAAAGAGACGTTTTCAAATTTTGCGGAAACCTGCAACTGTAAAAAGATATGGGTCTGGCCATGAACAGCCTATTTTCCCCTTTGAAACGTGACACGATATTCCTCTATGAACAGTATCGATACAACAGATTTAATATTCTCTTCTTCGCCGTTCCATTCACATAGATATCTACGAATTTTCAATAATTGCCTTTTATCCGCATCTTACATTACAAATCTCCTGTCGTTATTCCTCGTCTGTTCTCGTTATTCTCTGTCTTTCACGAATCATCTTAACGAAGTCACGCGTAGAAGAAGAAGGCGCTGTTAAATCAATTCCCATGTTCCTCGTCTAGAAATGGTGGATCGAACGAGGAGAATGACCCGACACCTCGTGAACAGCGACGAGGATAACGCGCGAAGAGCACAATGCTTCGAGCGTGTACGCAAGTAGATTGATCGATGTCCACCGCTTCCCGTGGAATGGAAACGAGACTGTGGTCGACCTAATGGAGGTAATGGCGCAAGGGAAAGGGCCTCGCAAGAAATATGGCCTTTCGACCATGTTGAGATAAAAGGATACGTACAAGGAACGGTCGTCCATCGATGACCGCGACCTTTCGACCCTTTGACCTTGTACCTGCACGAACAACTCCCTCTACCTTTAGAAACGGGCCATAGCGCCCTCCCTCTATTATGTTTGACGTTCGTTAAAACTCGTATCCGCCTTTTGTTCCCACGGATTCGTGAAATCGTATCGCGTTTGATCATCCGGTGCTATCAGGGTATTTATTTCCGAACAGTTATGAGGGTAAGCTTCCAGGATTAAGAGAAAAAATACGATTTGCGAGAGAATTTTAAGAATTAAGGATTGTATAATGCGTGGTATTTGCAAATTTTTAATTGCTCTTTCAGCTTTTTGATCGAAAGCAGAAAGGAAAACTGGAATTATGAGATAACAAGCGAAGTATCGAAGAAAACGTGGAATAATGAGAAAATTTAAAGAACGAGCCCTTAAGTAGGTTGCTTGTTAAGTTAATTTTTTAAAGACTTTTGAACTACACAGACATAAAGTGTTATTACAGAATATTAGAGAAATAGAGCGTCGTATGTAAGTTATTGTAAGTCCGTAAGTCTTGGAATTAAGCGAGATACTTTTCGTATTTAAATCTTGACCTATGGCATTTTTTTAATTCGAATTATTTCTTTGTGAAACTATGTTTTCTGTGAAAGTCGAAGGCGGAAAGCTGAGACATAATCTGTCCTTTTCTCAATAACATAATTATTGTTGACCCTTTTTCTATGTAATACTCCCACGCGAGAGCAGGATTTTCCACTTCTCCGGAATATTTTCACCTACGGTCACGAGGAAACGCATTTTTACTCCTGTCATTTCGTAGACGAAGAACCGCCCCAACGAAAGGATGTAAATTTCACCCCGTGGCACGTGAGCAGTTTTCCTTCGTTCCTGCAAATTTTCCATGACATTAGAGCCTTGGGACAAGTTTTCGCAACGCTATTTTATTTTTAACGCGTTCAAAATACGGTTAAACCTTAAATTGAATACTTAAAAGAATACTAAAAAGTTAGAAATAAAAAACATTGTACATACTGTCAACTATAAATTATAACGCTTTACACCGTTTCATCCAAGGTTGCACAACTTTGTTCCTTTTAAAAACTGTTAGGAGGTTAAAGACGTATTTAAAAATGTAATTTAACTTCCTAGCAAACTCAAATATAAAATGGAAATACATAATACAAGAGGAAAACACCAGCTTTTACCAATAAATATACTTTAGGAAAAAGCATGCGTATTTCTAGAAGTGGATCACTGTAAGTCTACGAAATTTCCATGAGAAATTATGAATTATTCGGTGTAGCTAATCTTATATAAGCGAATAATGATGTTAAGTCGTGTCTTATCTCGCGTTTAATCATCGTTCTCTCCACCTATCAACGAATCTTTCCAAGCAAAAAGAAAAGGAACTATCGTTACAACGACGTTTAAAAAAGTTCACGCGAATTTGGCCGGTAATTCTCCTTACAGCTGTCATTAAATGCCGTGAAAAAAATTATACGTTATCATGTTATCATGAATTAAACTACGCTAGAGGTACCACACGCAACTCGGTCTCCAGGTTGAAAGAAAACTGGCCTAGAGTAGAACGCGTGTAATAAAATACGGCTTTTAATCAGTGGAATTTAATTACGAAAACGCGGAAACGAAACCCTTAAACTGTCTGAGCATTCGGTTGCACAGGACTGGATCCGTGTCATAGAGAAAAGACCAGGAAAATGGAACGAAGTTGCGGCTCGACAATCTCGACGCGAGGACTAGACGTAGTTACTTTCTTCTTTTGCTTCGTTCCACGATATTACATCGTAAGATCTTTCTCCTTGACAAATGATCGTAGCCAAAATGACAAAGCATTGTGTAGTTATATCTCGTAATGACACGATTTAGTCACCCGTTAGTTCTTAAAGTATGTGTAAACGTACCCTTGCGAAACTAGCAACTTGCGTTTGTTTAATTTGTGCCAATCAACGCTATTTGGCTTTCGTGGATTTGGATGCTCTTTGCAGTCGGTGATTTATAGCCTGTTTGGTAAACACCGCTTGATTCGGTAATGTCAACGATTTGGGGTGATTTCTCAAACTTTTAATTTTTATACTCTTACAGACTTTTGATTGAGAAATTGATCGCTCTAATTAAATTTACAAGATTTTAGGTCGAAGTTAAAAATTGCAAGTGACTTTTTTAAGCTGTCGTTATCGAGCTATCGTAACAATTTTAAAGCCTTCCTTATAGTTCTGAAATTAGTATGCGATTAAGAAACGTAAACCTGATTTTCATTTGGTCATTTTAACGAGAAATATTTCAAACAAGCTTTATTTTGCAAAAAATCATTTTACGAATCTGATAAATTTCTTTATATTCTCATTCACGGGCGAAATTTCATTTACAATCCCCGGCAAAAACTGAGATAATTTAGAAATAAAAATCGGAAGGAAATTACAAATTTAATATATGTATAACAGTTACATAACTGGAGAGATATTCCAAAGAAATGAATTTTCCTTTAATTCTAACACAATTATTTCCGTCTTTGTTGTATTGTCGTCACGATTTCTCAAGTCAGCCGAACCTAATTAGCGATTATTCGAGGAAACGCGTTGCATCGGTTGGAGGTGTTTTCGAGAGCTGTTTCAGTGGTGGACAACCACCAACTTCGCTAGGACACATGCTTTTCCTCGCTAATCACCCACGACGATGTCAACAACGATGCAAAGAGCTTTTCAACCGACACTCCTCCCACCCTCTGGAACATCTTCAGCTCGTGAAAACGCTTTCAATTTGCAAAACCTGGCCTCGAGAGGTCCTTTATATTCGCCACAAGATTTAAACGCTCGTTTCCAACTCTTACGGTGTCTTAACAGCGTATCGAACTGTTTCAAAGAGTCGTGCCGGTTGTCAGATGCTTTTGTTTTAAGAGGGACAAACAATAACTGGGTTGTTGGCTGTATAAAGCGTAAATATGAATTAGGTTCGTATGCATTTACGTGGTTAATGTAACATGATAACAGAGGGTAGTTTGCTTAGGTGGGACTCCCATTGGGATACGTCAGTATTGATTTTATTCAACGTATTCTCGGTAGTGGAGATAGCAAATTAGTTATGCTTATCTTCCACTTTTCTAATGTTCTGGTAGTTTTAAGGAGAAGTTACGTAGTCGAAAAGGAGTCGCATTTATATTTCTCATTCTTTACTTATTAAACGCATTACGGGGCAATTGGTGTATAATTTTTGTAATAGACGATCTGATAGATCGCGCTCGTTATTCGATGTTACAAACGTGGAATTATTTAGCATTGTTAAATTCGGAATTATAATCAACGTCGTAATTATCGCTAGTAATTTAAGCGAATATTCTGTTCTTCGTTATCTAGAATATTGATAACGTTAAGTATCTGTTAAATTAAATAAATATGTTTACAGAATCAAAATAAAATAGTCGAAAGCTTAACACGGATATAAATTACATTTTAATATCGCGAAAGCTATCAAACCGTGGATCTTTCTTTGAAGGATAGGGCATTAAAACGATTACTATGGATGAAAAATGAAAATAAACTTTCTTGCCATTCAGATAATTAAAGATTGTTTCGCAATAATTAAACGAAGGTAAAACGTTTAATCGTGAATAAAAATGTTATACATCGCTCCGGATCCCGTAATGAATGAAATATTTGAGAAGTTATTTTAGCACAGTGGAAAGAGAAATTTGGCAAAAACTGGACGTTATATTTTCCTTTGCAGTTTTCCCTTTACATCCTACACGCGGATTAATTATAATATTCGTTCTTTGTAGACAACGTCCACCCCCGCGTTATTTCGTTTCTTCCTTTCCTGTGTTATTGCAATCCTTTTTCACCGGCTCCTCTTCGATATTTTTATGCACAGAGCAGCGAAGAACTTGCACATTCACCAACATAATCTCGGATTCCGCAGGGAACTTGCAACTTCTTTTCAAACTCTTTTTCGCCGTGATACGTCGCGGCCCATCGTTGAATTAATTTAAATTCCGTATGTTTCCCAAAAGCTGTGATAAATTCGAAACTACTCGTTTCGACGTTAACCTCAAATTTTTCAGCGATTTTTCAAAAGCACCGTGCAGCTTGACTTTCGTACAATTTCCAGATAAATGCTTCGATTAAAAAGTGAAGTATTATCAAATTTTAAAAAATACCGGTAAGTAATAATAAGATCAAATAAATATACTACTTCTATATACAAAGAATCGGGGGAAAAAGATAAATGCTTAAATGCTTTACCTGTCACACATTTGTAAAAAGATCGAAGGAATTTTATTTGATATTTTTACAAAATTTCTATGATTTTTATATGAGCCAATAAAGAATTAAACGTATCGAAATATTTTAATTGTATATTCTTTTCAGTTGTTAATTTTCGCGTATCTTGATTCTTTAATAAGTAGATTTTCACATTAATTCAAGTATATGCATTTTGCTCGAACTCCGTGGTTGTACCGTGCGCAATCAACTCAAACATCTACCTCCTCTTCCATTGTATATACATGGATAAAAAATAGAATTTTAAATATTTTATTTTTTGGCAACTAAATTTTTCCGTTCGGCGGAAGCAATTAGTAAACGCAGGTACTGATTACTGATTTTTCCGTAATAATATACGTATTGACGTAGAGCTTTGGTTTTTCAAAGAGAAACGAAGCAACAAATGTTATACCTTAAGCAATGGGAAATGAGAGCTTGAGGCAAATTAAAGTACATTCGTTATACTATAAAGTCCATATCTTAGTATCTTTGTCGTTATTTTGCGCACGGTTTATTATTTTATATCAAAAACGATTCGGCTTTGGTCGTTGCTTTGAATAAAACTACGATAAATAAGATGTACGAATAAAACAGTGGCTCGGTCGAGATTTTATCCTGTCGAACACGAAAAAATATCGTTTGTCATGTTCTCAATAAAGAAATAATATTCTTGTCACTCTGCCTTACAACTTTCCAGACATCGTACGGCGTTTTCGTGGTCGCTTTACTCCGAAGGAACAAACGTCTCACGTTGAAAATTTATTGCACGATTTCATGGCTCACGCTTGAAGATTGAAATTGGGATTAGAATTTCCGGCGTTTGTAAATTCGTGCTCCGGATATATACGTGAATTAAATCACAGTCAATGTATGCGTAATCATGTGGCGACTAATGTAATAATATCTGAAATTCAGTGAACTCGATCTCGGATTCATTATGAGTTAACCATTTATTCATGACGTAAATATTACGCCATGAACGCCGACGTTAACGTATCTCGTTCACCGAAAAAGGAAATTGCGTGATACCGATGTAATATTCCTATAAATACCATAATCAGGATAATTGAGTATACAATAAGGTTTTACTTGCATCAAGCAATCACCATAATTCTCATTTCAAGCATTTAAAAGCAATCTTCGTGATTCTAACGTAATACTCTCGTAAATACTGTGATTAGAAGTAGAGGAATTTTCTTTGAAACAGCCATCGTTCGCATAAATTTATGAAGAAAAATGAAAAAAATATTCTCGTAAGACAGAAACTCCTTTTTCATCAGAATTTATTTTACAATCTTATAACCGGTAGAACCCTCGCAAAACTTTATCCTTGACTCTCCATAAAATATTCTCCAGTGTCTATAAAAACTTATCGAAAAATAAAATTTTTATTCCAGAAGAATATATGGAACAATTTCAACACGTAATTCCATTTTTCCAAGAATCCTGTTTTTTTTCTTTTTATTTTTTTTTTTTTTCGAGGGAACCGGAGGGTAATTTCTTTTTCCTGGTATTTGAAATCTGACATTGGTGATAGGTATTTCGATTTCGTACGCGACATTAGAATGCAAACGCCGTCGCGAAATGAACCTTGAGAAATCGCAGTTCCACAGGGCCACGTTCGACTGTCATTCGTCTTCATTTTCTCTGCTGCCGATTTACGGTTGCTGCTCGTGTAATTGCTGGATGGTGCTTCTGCGGGAAGCAACGGAGACAAGGCAATCCCGTGTTTGCTCATAAATTTTTATCAACCA
Source organism: Bombus bifarius (assembly GCF_011952205.1). Classification (NCBI taxonomy): domain Eukaryota; kingdom Metazoa; phylum Arthropoda; class Insecta; order Hymenoptera; family Apidae; genus Bombus; species Bombus bifarius. The sequence continues at coordinate 5,177,484 of NW_022884505.1, read as the reverse complement.
TCGACTTCGACTTCTCCCAAGCCCGCTGAAATTGTTTGAAAAGCTTCGACCGTAACGAGCTCTCGATGAAAATCGACACCGGCGGAGAATAAAGTGGCCGTGCTATAAGTTTCTCTCGCTGGTTTACATTGCCCTGTCATTACCTCCGTGAATTTTCACCGAATTGCCCCGTAGAAATTGCCACTGAATTCTTGAGCAGGTTAGAAAATTTGATTGCAACGAAAATATACTTTGAATGGAGAATATCTTGGATGATGTAGTTTTCGCATGCAACGTAGAATTACGTGTATCTTTATTGTAATATGAGAGAACAGTTGCGTTATTAATCGATTTGCATGCTTCGTTGTTGGATATTGGAAGTAGTCGAGTCTGCTTTGTAAAAATACGATGACCAAACTTGAGAACGAAATTTTAGTAGTAGTAGTAGACGTTTTAATTTCATTGAAATATTCTTTGTAAAAATCGTTGCAATAATGTGTAAAATTCTACATATTAAAGTTGTCGATAAAATAAGCGATCAAAAATCACACATCGTAATTTGGATTGAAGTATTATTACAAACCGAGTACCTTACACTTTCGTTGAATTGAATTATTTGAATGTTTCAGTTTTCTCATAACCCAGTAAGTATACATATTATATACTATGTATCCATTTACCTACCGTTTCTGTGATTTACGACCATTAAATCGTAAAGATTCACTCCCTCCGGTACCAATATACATAAAATTTATGCACCAACCTGCACACATGTGCTTGCCAACGGAAATAAATAAGATCAAACAGCTCCTAATAATAAATCGCTTAAACTACACAGCAGAAATAAATTGCCAATTATTTCGTAAGCTTCTTAACGAAATAATTAATCGTAAACGTAGAACAAGTAACGAGTCATCAGTTATGTAGAATCTTGATTTCATTTGTTCAGATTCGTATCGAAAATCGTACAGAAATATTTACATATAAGAAATTCATGATAATTTCTGAAAAAGAGAGAGAGAAACGATGAAAGATCGAGCACAAAGGAAAACAAATTAGCTTAATGTAAACTGGGAAAGCGTAAGTGAAAAGGCAAGGAAGGATTTGAGATAGCCGCGCGATATCCTTCGGGTGAATTTTTCCACGCAAATGATATAATGGCGCTACGACACGTATTACCGTCAGGAAAAGGGTCGAATGGACAGGGCCGAATCGCGCCCGTACATCGTAGCAGAATTCGCAACACGTCGTGGCCTTAATTGCAAATTAGCAGGGAACCGATATTGCCTTGGCCACTTGCCAACCTCCGACTGCGAAGATAGGACAACGATAGCGAGACGAGAGCCGATGGAGATCCTTCGGAAAACCCACCAAATAAACCGACGAAATAGATTCTCATCGTAAAAATTGATTACACCTGTCGCCAGAAGCATCGTAGCAAAAATGATGCGAGTATGCGGAAAGAAATTTTTATGAAACAAAGTGTATTACCTTGGATTGTTTATTCGCGGTTATTTTTTAGCGATTAATATTCAACGATCGTTTACTTTGGATGAGAAAATGTATAGTCTTACGGGAGAATAAAAATTCGTATCTTATCCGGAAGATAATTCAGTTTGTAGTTTTAAAAGTATAATATACATATAGGAGTTTAAATATAATAAATAACATAATATACATAAGGAGTTTGATTAACGAACTGCTACAGATCCAAGTGCTTAACGAACGAACCAAAACGTTTTGTTTTCGATTAAACCACTTGAATTTATTATTTAAGCACTTGCCAAGTACTCGCTTGTAGATTCTACGTTGATCACAACGAGATAAATATACAAATATACTTCACCGACTGATTAAACATTCGATCGAAGTTTGGAATTCATACGCTATATGTATGCCTTCTCTGGTTTATTAATGAATTGAAATATAAAAAGAAGCGATTATAAGATGATCTACCAGAATGTATAAAACAAGAGTAGTATAAGTCAACAAGGTATGCTTTAAATTGCGTTCACTCGTTTCGATGATTTTAATCGGTCAAGCTATTTAATGCAACGATAAATTCTCCATCGAGCCATCCAAATGACACGTAACAATTATTAATTCATTATGAATCGAACTTCTTACGATATGGATAATTATCTCGCGTCAAGTGTCAAAGGAATAGTGGTCGCCTTTGGTCGGCACTCGACCTTCGGTGTGCTTGCTTCGATGTCGAACACGTAATGTAAATGGAGTACTAGTGAAATATCATCGGTGACTTCCTTTGGGACCGATCGGGCTATTAGTTAATGTTGACAAATAACGGGACGACCGTATCCGTATCCAGACATACTTAGAAAACGATTAACAAAGCGTTTCGACGAGCTCGTTAATCATAAACTTCGTATTTACGCGGTTTGTCGTCTCAGGGAACACATAGTTCGTTAGTTGTAAACGTATCGCGAGTGGTTAAAACTTTTATGAAAATCTGTGAAGCTTCTATCATCATGGTAGAGATAAATTATGTTGTCTAATAATGTTCAGAAGTATACTAATAACATCAATGCAAAAATTATATAATAATATTTAAAGATAGACTATTTTATTACCATTACTCATTTCGTCTTCTTTCCTATCACGCGTGCATACGTACATTGGCTTGATTAATTCGTTTCTTTTAATCCTTTTTTGATTCATTAAGATGCACAAATAATAAAGAATTATATATACAACTTTTACAATGACGAATAAGATATTTATACGCATAATCTGATGATCAGAAAACAGATCTTTTAGAAACTGTATCGAATATTTGAAATTCAATCTTACAAAGACTAGCACTTAACTCGACATTTTTCGTGCTCATCGCTGAACCTAACAGATTCTTCGTAATCAGCTCTGCTAAGACTTATAAAATTCAGTACGTGACTTCGTTAAGATCTCCGTGAAGGCTCCTCCGAAATTATCTTTTTAAATTTAATTAACATTCAAATGAAAAATAAAAGAGACTCGGTTTAAGAGATAACAAGCTCATTGAATAACGCACTTAAATTACGACGTCACAAATATTAGAATTTTTATGAAAACTCGATCAAAATTACATTCTTTAAACGTTCTAAAAAATATACGAATATACCACTGACTTCCATTCCTTCTGTATTTCTACGTATCTGTTGGGAAGTGTAGCAAAGTTCGAATAATGGAATCTCATTTTATCACTCGCACATATCGTATTATCTCCCCTCTCGACTTTTATTATCGAAATGTCTTTGTGTCGAATAATTCCAACATAAAGCACACAGGATTGCGGCTGCGACCTCTCGTTCATATTCGATAAATAGGACACATAATATTTAATGCAATAGGTAACCTGATTTCATATTCGATAATTTCAGCGCAGCGTGCTCTCGCCGTAATTAGCGGATAAACGAAGAGAGGAACAAAGAAGAAGCATTCACGATCTTCTTTTTATCATTGACGTATTCAGGATTACCTTCGTGTAAGATACGTTGAACTGCTGTTATTCAATTTTAAGCAACGTCATAAGCGCTGATATCGCATCACTGGGATGCAAGGTCCCTTGAACATTACGGAGAGAGTCCTCGAGGTCATGCCACTGGTATTCAAGATCATTTGAAAGTCACTAGAGATCGTTACGATTAAGCCAGTTTAACTCAAGATCGGTCGAAGATCGTGCAAAATCGACGAGGTCCTGTCACAGGGATTGAGAGTCACTCGAAACCCACAACATGTCGTTCAGATTGTTTCATTGAGATTCAAGGTCATTTTTATGTCACAAAGGATCGTTCAGGTTATGACATTGGTATTCGAGATTACCCGAAAGTCCTGACAAGTCATCGACATCGTATGACTGCTACTCAGAGTTATTTGAAGATCATAAAGAGTCATCGAGGTCGAGCTATCGCCACTTAAGTCACTTGTAGGTTATATCGGAGTCATTTTAGTACATCGAAGATAATTTGTAGGCCATAGGGAGTTAGCAAGATGACATTATTAATGCCTCACGTCGTTTAAGATTATAATTAATACTATAGTAGTTATATAATATTGCGACAGAATTACGTTCTTCCGACATAAAATATTCAAAGATCATGGCGATGTACGAACTTACAATATTTTCCATGGGTTCTCAAGGCTTCGAATAACGAACCAAAAGAAGCAGTGGAAAACCTCGGAGTTGCGACATGATAAAGCGAATGATTTATTCCCATGCAAAAGTGCATGGATGAAAAACAAATGGCATAACAGAAGCGACATTAAAAATTTCACGTACAAGGAAAGCTCGTTGGTGAGTCTACTTCGTCCAATGATACTCGACGGTAAAGGAATTTCCGTTTAAAAGCGCTTCCTTTTCGTCCCCGAGATCGACTCACGCGGACAGTTTAAAGACGACGAAGGAACGTCGTTAAATCGGCAAATTCGATCTTTATTCGAAGGTCCCGGTATTTGTCGCGGAACTAACGCAGCCGGCATTGAATCGCTTCCAGACTCATCCTGCTTTTAGAAATGTTTTTTGGTCTCTCGTTTGACCCAGAACGCTTTTAAAATATACAAACGCTCAAAATTGTACGATGGTAAAGCTTCCATGAAACTCAACTTGTTAAAATGTCGGCTAATATATATATTTTTAAACTTCGAAGCGATACCTCGCGGTTTCGAGTATTTTATATCGTACGAATCGCAAATAAAATGGTTACGGAATTCTAAGAAATTTAAATTGTTAGAAAAATGCAAGAAAAGTACATACAGAAATATATATAGCATATCTAAAATATTATAGTGATTATATTCTTTTAACTGTATGCATAAAAATACTGACTTGGATGCAGAGACTATTTATCGCTATATAACTTTTCATCGCGATCAGAATATAATCTAAATTTAATTAAAATTTATCGTGATGTAAGCATCTGTCTCTGTAATGAAGTTTGTTAGTTTTTTGAGTTTACTGTACTGAGAGATTGTTATTCGGATAAATCTGAAATTAATGCGAAACATATCGAACTTAATTACGGCTTCGTGGCTGACAAATTAAATTTTGGAACGACATATTTAATTTACAGTTAATTACGATGGAAGCTTTCCAATAATTAAATTTTCATTCTTTCATCTTGAAAGATACGTATTTTAAATATTTATACTGCCGACGGAACTTTCCTCGCTTAGCTTTATTTCAGTTTCTGCAAAAGATTCCTGAAATATCCTTCAGCGATTCAACGTTCCTTATCGTGGAATTTCTGCTCTCGAATATTTTTAAACATCTTTCGAACCTATCGAGGAATATTATTTTAATTGCTGGCGTATACAGTAAAGGTATTTCAAGGTGTATCTTCGTATTTACGTTTGGAAACTTCTCAGTCATTTATATTCTAAATTATTTTACCTTTTAAATGAATATTTCTGAGTTTTTATTTGAATTTAAAGGGAATTTTTATAATACTATACTTCGTTCTTCCGACATTATGAATATTTTGCAATAACCTTCAAACAATGTTTACAAAATAATTACTTCCTTTATTATCCTTCTAACGACTGAAATAAGAACTAGAAGTAATCTACGTTTTTATCAAAAGAACGGGTATAATACGAGATTGTATTATTTTGGATGACAAGAATTACACCTAGCATAAACTTGCAGCATGTATATAAATACACCTGTTTATAATTAAAATCTTTAAAATCCTCTCAAAAATCTGCCGCAAGCAATTTCTCTGTCTCGAAAGACAATGCTCGGAGAACCATTGAGAAACGAGAATTTCTTGTCAAGCTTCGTTTCGTTTCAGAATTAACTAGCTCACTTAATTCGTCCCTTTCAAGTATCCGACACTATTTCCCAACTGTGTAACAACGAACACCAGTCGAATTTCGCGGTGGGAACCTAATGACGTCGGTTACATTTCCAATTTGTCTAAGGAAACGCCGCATTCGCTCAATGACGGGAGCTGTATCTTCCTTTTACAGAGAATTGATGCATTCCAAGTTAGCTTTACACGTTAGGTATACGTATACGCAATACTGAAGAATTTTCGTTAGGCGAATTTCAGTAATAAACTGTGCTTCAGTAATAAAATATGCATATAAAATTATATATTGTTTGTAAAATAAATTAATCTTTTTACAAAAATTACAAAATTCAACGGTGATGATATAAATTTAATTATCAACGATAATGTAATATAGCGGTTGATGTAATTGTAAATAATCAATGAGGAAAGGAAAGGAAAAAGATTCTGCTAGATCAACGTGATATTATAAAAGAAATATTTACAAGGTTAATTAATATTTCCAGCACTTACTAGACGTAATTGACCTAATTACTTTCTCGCCATCTTCTCTTCCGTTTCTTCCACCCTTTCCATTTCTTTATTTTAATCTTGTTTCCTCTTTCTTTTTTCCATCCTTTTCCCCTTCCTATTCTTTCCTTTTTCTTTTTCACGTTCTTTGTCTTTCGTTGCTCCTTTTTTCTCGCTTCTTTTCTCTTAAAAATCATTTTTGTTACGTTATAACTTTCTATAACGCATAATTAATGATTAAATGCTGTAGCATAATATCTCGGTTCGATTAAAGTCAAATTTGAGTTAGACTCGAGATTTTGCGAGAAGATATCGTGAGTGATGTAGCGGCAATCTCTTTGGCTACGAGTATCTGACGTCTTCGCGCGTAAGACGAGATTCTTAGCACGGATTTCTAACGAGAAACTGAATACGGTTCGTTGTTTGAGCGAGAAATTACATCCTCGAGCGATTCGCTTGATTTGCTATAGCTGTCGTTCCTTGTTTGCTTCCTACAGCGCGATCTCTGCGGCGAAATGTTACTTTCTGCTACGTTGTTGCGATTTTAGAGACATTTTTATTCAAAATTTATTTACAAACTGGAAGTTGTTCTTTTTTATTCCTCTTTATTACTCTTTTGTATCGCCAACCGCAACTGTCTCTCTGTTATTTCCTTTTATTTCTGACTTTCATGCTGCCAATGCATACTCTAGTCGCTTTTTTGTTCCATTACATTTCAGATTTTAGTAAAAATATCATAATGGGCGGACAAATTGGAACACAAAATATTCTCGTATATTTTTACCATTTTAAGTTTTTCCAGGGTATAATATCTAATTTACTTAAAAAAGTTTGCCGTTCCTTTCTGAATAATTGATTTAAAATAGTCTAAATAATTTTTTTGGATAACAGAGATGCGTAATTATCTTGTTTCCGCTTTGATACTATACGTTGTACAATTATTGTGCAATACTTATCCAGACAGACGTTCTTTTCGAACTGTAGATTGTTCTCTCGCATTGACATGGCGATACTTGATGCACTTTCGAGAATTTATCACCTCCTAGAGATAACTTGCTCCCCTGGCGGCGATTTCACCAAGTAAGTTCTTTTCAGGTGAAGTTTCTTTCGAAAAAGAGCTTTTCACGTGGAATCTCTCTCGAATCCTAAACCGTGCCACTTTAAAATACTATATCCTTACTGTATTATTCGCAATGTAAAATGTAATGACATAACTGTTACTGTTCATGTAAAATTACTTTCTTTCGCTACTATTCACCTTTTATTAGCAAGGTCTGAAACAAAGAACGTAATGCCGTGATAAACGAAAGAGCTTATAAAAAGGGATTTATATCGAAGATTTAGTGGAACCACAGATAATGAAAAATGTCATTCGAATATCTTAATACGCGTATCTTCCGTTTCTTCTTACTTTGTATCGCGAAATAATGGTGTAGATGCGATATTCGAGTTTCGTAATGAATATTAAATAATTTAGAAGTTACAGAGAAGACAGCGCGTCTTATAAAATTTCGTGCAGATGTGAAATTCTTTCGATTCTTTCATCACTCTGATGATTGAAGTATCCATCCTCCTCGGACGTTCCAACTTGTCCAATTTCTTCTCAAGTGGAGTGTTTTCTGCTTAGAGTATCGTTGATGTACGCTGGTGGTAGCTTACGAACAAGTTACTCGAAATTGTATTGTATTTTCCGACAGAAAAGGATCGATGAGCTTCTGCGGAATTCTTAACTGAAATATGTATCTTATAACCTAATTCCCCCAAATTTTTACGAACGTGCAATCTGTATGTTTGATAGGTAGATAGATTATTTTTTTGTATTCTATTGTCAGATACACAGTGTTAAATGAAAATATTTTATGTAACGCAATTGTAATTATTGTACACTACATATATATAGTACATGACAAAATGTTTGAATTTAAAAGACGTGCCATTTTGAAATTAGATATTTATAATAATTATATTATAGATATGTACTATATGTAATATATAATATTATATATGTATATGTTGAGAATTTTGTATCTTAATAGCCGAAATAATGGTATAGGAACACTAAATTTACACTTAGAATTCATATTAGAATAGTTATATACTTATTGAATAAGCGATTTCAAAGATATTCATCGATACACACTTGCACGCGTCTCACCTTCTTCCATACCAGACTGTTAACTGAACAGTTTACATTCCTTTGTTTTCGAGACGCCGCAGCACACACATACTCCCACACACTGATATTCACATACAAGTATCACTACTACGCAGCTAATCTAGTCTAGCACATAAAATTATACATATCTCAATAGTATAATATAATTGTCGTAAACATGGAATTTAAAAGACGCGTCATTTAAAAATTACAACATTTTGTCACGTAGAAGATATTTATTTACGATTGCGCTGAATATTTTATGCATTCATTTTAACAGAACAAATGAACGCTCGAAAGGAATTGTTACTTTCCAACTTCAACCACTACTATTTCGTGTCAACAACCTGCGTTTCCCTAAAACCTCGTCCCCTCGTGACACCCTAAATAATTCTTATCGTATTCATTCTTAAAGCATTCATTTTCCCACTCTGACTCTAAACCTCGATGTTGTCTCCACGTATCTTCTCTCCCTCGTCGCGCGTTTAACAAGGTCAATTTGTTCAGCGGTAGAACGACAAAACGGTACAACAAAAATAAATTAAAATGACATATAGAAAATTACACGGTGTACAGCGAGAAACAGGTTTCCAGCTATTTATTTTACAATGAATCGTTCGAATCTCGTAGCATTCGTTATTAAAATTTCTATGAAAAATTACAAATTGGCTGTTCCGATTACTCTCGGAATTCCACCGTCGAATTGCCACGCTGTAAAAATGAAAAAACCTCTTCTCTCTGGCATAAAAATTAGAAATAACGTAACAAACGGCAGACGCGTCCATCATCCATCGTTACATTTATGTCTACGTTGACTGTCGTCATCGAGTGTTTTACTGCGCCACATCTGGTGCCCATAACGCTATTTTTCCAGAGTAATAACAGATCGTGAGAAAAATAAACTTTTAACCATGTATTTTACAATGAATCACTCAAATCTCTAAGTATTCGTCATCGTACTTCCATACGGTCTATGAAAAATTAGACATTTTTCATTTTGTCCGTTCTATGATACAAGTTCTATTATTGTCACGCAGTAAACATTTATAACCGGTTCTCTTTCAAATAAAACTTAAAAATAACGTGGCACGTGGTAGACTACGTCCATAGCCGATCATCACATTTATATACGTCTACGTTGATCGTCGTCATCGGAGTTATTATTGAACCACACCTGGTGCCCTTACAGCTATTATCCGCAGCACTAACGGATCGCGAGCCTTTTACGATGGCCCGAACGCATTCTCCGTGATGCTTCCGTGGCCACTAAGACATCCTCCATTAAGGATAAGTAACGGGGGAAATCCTTACGTCCGATCTCAATGCACGAACACCCGTACACCGTACAACGTTCTACCAGTAGCGCTAATTCACGGAGACAAAGTAAACGCATTACTCTTGCGGTTTAACGCTGCGCAAAGTACTGATAGCGTTCGAGGCTCGCTAGGGGATCGACTTGGTTAACCAAGATTTCATGGAAAATCTAACGTGCCCCGTTTGTGATTTAAAAGGTCAGAGACGGTGAGAGATAGATATTACAAATTCCTTATGGGATTTGTATTTTCTTCGGTTGTTTTTTCTTCTTTTTCAAAGGAATGGAGAAATTTAGTGGAGAAGGTATACAAATGAAAAAATCTTTGATTTAGAAAAATTTCGGTGGGAGTTGTACGTATACCGACTCCCAACCGAGAAATTATTGTAACAATTCGTATTATATTTATGTTTATGTCTATATTTATGTAATATTTATATAAACTTTATTTATATATCAAATTGTACGCGCGTAGAAAATATTACAAATTATAATTGAGGGATTGAGGAGGAAGGAGTAACGAAATTTTTAATTCGAGGGAACTGTGGATAATCTTGAACTTGAATGAAGAAATCTGCCCGAAACACATTCGTTGTGCGTATTCGTAAAGATTTTGTAAATTTACAGCAAATTCCCTTAATTGTACGATGACAGCATATGATAAAACGTGTAAACATTAGGAAACGATAAACGCGTGACAATTGTACGATAAAAGTTGGAAGAAAGCTGTATGTTATAAGCTTATCTCGTCAACAAGTTTCAACAGAGGAAAACTACTACGATATTTTAACAATTTTTCGACACGTCATCTTGGTTAGACATGCAAACATAAACAGAAATAAGCTGACAAGAAGTATGTCTTTCGCGTTTACGACAATCATTCAGGTTGTAAGCGAAGAACCCCTCGAAAATATCCCATGGAATATCCGGAATTCCAAACTCGTCCTTGTCATCGAATCGAGGGGTTGAAACTCGGCGTCTCGAATTGGCTGCCACTTTCCTTCGAGCCTAATCGAACCGTATATGACCATTCGCGTGTACAGAGTTTCGCGCAAGAATTCGCAACACGTAGTTAACCGTAAACCAACGTCTGATATTTCGTTGTTTACAGGGCTCTGGAAGTGTTTGTTCGATAAGTAGAACCGTCGGTTCCCGTTCTAATCGGTTCGTGAAACGAAATCTTCATTGGATAAAATAGTTAAAATTTTGGGGGGTGCAGAAAACTCACAAAATTGTAGAATGTGAATGATAATACATCCGAATAAATTTATCTTCGCTGGATAAAGTAGTTCAAATGATTAAAGAGATTCGCAAATTTTATATCGTAAATGATAACAAGAAATAAAACTTTTTTTACAATTTGAAGTTATCTCGATGTTATTTAAAATTTATATTATTACTCGAATTTGCTGGTGTGAATAATACGAGTAAAAAATGTTTCTTCGATTAAATACGAACGAAATAAAATTGTTTGAAGCTACTTTAATGCTACTTTGTATCGTGATTACTTTCGTTTCGTTTGTTCCGTCGATCAGTTTTCTTGTTATGTAGCTACTGGTTTAGTTTCGCCTTCTCATTGATCACTTTAAAATGAAATTTCTCTATTTGAAAAGCTTGAACGCGCGATAAATGGGTCTTTGAAGGAGATGTGATATTAATAATATCTCGCAAGAATTTCACGTTTTCAACGAAACACGATACCTTGGTTATTTACATAAAATTAATTCTTTAGAAACCCGGTTTCAGCTAGAGATTATTGAGCGTGCATCCAATATGCGCGTCAAATATTCCAAAGTTTACACGACAAACTGTAATACATAATATAATTTTCGATTATCGTATACGTCACACAGAGATCTATCTGTATATTACTGTACCTCAAATTTTCATCGACGTAACTAACATAACTTCAAGAATTTTCCTCTTGACTATACGTTGATAAAAAAAGAGGAGGGAGAAGAGAGAAGAGAAGAATCGAATAAACCGAACGAAGAATACGATCCACGCAACGATGCTATGGATATTCGATCGCAAATTAACAACTGCTCTACTATGACGAGAATCTCTTCCAGGTAGATCTTACGTCGCAGGTTAACTCTATCTCTTCTGTTTTCCAGAAAACTCGAGGACGGTTGCACAACGACCAGCAAACTGGAGAAATTAACGAGTTTCCTTTCGAACCTCGCTGTCCGCTCTCCACTGATCAAAGTCGCGTTCGGAACTTTTTGCGACATTCTACGGTTCATCGAAGTCCCGAGTGTCCCTCGTGAAGAAAATTCTCATTGTACCAGGAGAAAAAGAGAGAGAGAGAGAGTGAGAGAGAAAGAGAACACGCGTAACAGGTATTTACCGTGCTCGATGGCACAGAAGCTGCTTTGATGCAGTCTGACAGGCGGCGATGAAGCCAATATCGGCGGAATAAATTGGAATCGTGAGCAGGCTCTCGATATTTCTTTCGAAATCCGCCGGAAGCCATCGATGGCGACGCTGTCGTCGATGAAATCGCGAACAACGCGGCCACTGATAAATCAAACGTCTGCTCGGCAGCGACAATGTCGACATCGAAATGGTAAATACAACGTGGAAGAGACGGGGAGAAATCTTTGCTAACGAGAAAACAAAGCTACCAGCGACGAAGACGATAGAGACGTTGTCGTCTCTTGTATCGGTTCGACGATCGTCGTCTCGTTGCTCGCTCAGCTGCGTTCCAATTTGCCCTTCGGTTTAATTAAGAAATCAACAAGATTGCACGAGGATTCGTAGGAGATAATTCGAAAGTTTCGCTCGAAGCGTATAATTGACCTTTTCCTATCTCTTTTTATTTCTTGTTAGTTTACTTCCAACCTTCTGTTGGGGACTTATTATTTGGTTCTTGTTTGTAGATGAGGTTTGCGTTAGTTGACGTGACTTCGCCGTGTTTTTGGGTATTAACGGTCAGATTGATATCTCGGTCAAGCGTCTAAGGCTGTATTGTCGTGATTAAGAGGAAAGCGGAAATAGTTTATCTAATAATGAAAATCAACGATATGTCAGAACGTTCCAATGTTTGCTCATCCTTCGAAACAAAATTCAATGTTTTATTGAACGCCTTTGTAAGTAAGGGGAAACACTCGCTCTGTTGTCTTTAATGAAACATAAATACCAATGTCCAATTACGTAGAGAAAAGAAACATTATCCTACTTTGAATATTCTTTGAAATCACAGCAGAAAACTCTAATAAAAAGTTACTAACTGGCGATACAAAGAAAATATTAAACTTATCTTGCACGTTATTAAGCTTAATATTCTTCTGCACAGACGCTTGCCATAATAATAACAAAAATAAAAATCACCTATTCCCTCGCCTCTATAACTGTTTTCGTATGCAAATTCGGTAAACCCCGTCGAAAAGTACAGGTCAGGCAAACTTTCGTTTTATCGAAATTCATATTGCAATTTCAAGTTTTATTCCACGGCGACGTTGTATGTTGCCCAGTTTCGACAGACATCGCGAATTTCTCTATATTTGCATCGGTCGAATGGCCGCCAGTCCTCGTTGGATACGCATCTCGAACATCGCAAGGACGAAAGTGCATACCGGCGCGTTCTCTCCAGAAATATTTCATGTAACCCAGGACTGGCAACTTCGACCAGCGACGTGTCCTCTCGACTTTGCCGTTACGGTTGTACATCGAGGCGAATCAGTCGCACAAAGAATCTTCTTCGGCGTTTTTCAACTTCCTTCCTCTGTTTTTACGGGAAACGCGGAGAAACGCGGAGTAGCTCGCCTGTCATTCTTTGTTTCTGTTACTTCGAAAGCAATCCCCTAATCGAGTTACTTCTCAATAATTCTACGCGATCCGAAAGTTAGAAACCTGTGTATCGTTTTATTAGATTTCACCTCATTTTGTTGTTTATCCTGCTATAGTTATTACATCGCGGATTTTTACAGATATTACAGGACGTACGTAATACGATGAAATAATAAAGCGAAGTATTTGTGTCATGATACCTAAAGGATGAAACGAGACTTTATTTTCCCTTTTTTCTTAGCGAGAAAAGATGTAAATTATTACGTCGAATGCAGTGAAAAAGATTATATCTGCTAGAATATTTTACTCGAACCTTCAAATTAGAGCTGTCGCAAAATAGAGCTACGATGGCGAATGTCGATTAAACAGTGATTGAAGAAAAACGGAGGTGAAAGAGTGTACAAATAAACAAATTTATCAAATCTACGAAAATTTCTAAAGGCGATGAAATCTCTAGTCGAAAATGACGAATGACGATGAAAAAGCTGAAAGTCTCCGGCGTAAATGACGTGCCAGAATTAACAGAATTTCGTCTTTTAATTTTATTGGAAATCTTCCACCGGTAATTACGACATCTATCGTTTCAACTCTAACGAGGTTTAAGTTTTATTTCTATCTCGCAGTCTAGTCGATGTAATTTGATTATTATATAATTGTATATACCAAACAATTGGTTTACAACTACGACTATTAGTTTACAATTAGGATGTACGTTCTTTCGTTCCTGATGAAAGTGAACGAATCTAATTACCCGCGATTTTTACGAACAAAGCAATTGTAACTTCGATTCTGAAGAACTGAAACAGGTAAGTAAAATGGCTTGAAGCAGTACATTTAGATAGTCCGTGGTAAGGTTTGTGCGAGCACAGAACCGAAAATACGCGATAGAAATCTTGAATTTTCGTTTTGCGTTTTACTTGCGATCAATCGTTGCGTAAGAGAAACCCATAAATCATACGAACGATGGTGTACATTTATTTAAGAATTTAATGGAGATCTTTCTCCCACAGTATAGGATTGTTCGACTGTGCATTAATTCTCTTTAGGGTCGTGTATTAATGTCACTTTTCCAGTGATTTGTGATGTGGGAATTTAATTTCGAATTTTTGTTCGTAAATTTTAAATAAACCAGATTTTTTCGCCTATTCGTAGTAGTGTTCGACACTTATTATTATTGTTATTACTACAAATATGATAATGCATTATATAAATACTGTGAAATATAATTATTATATCTTTTCGATATTTTTAATATTTTAATGTAGCGATAATTATTAAAATTACGATATGTGTTGTCAAAAGGTGAAAATTTCAGAAATTTCATGAAATAATTGATGCATTCGGAATAAAGTTCGAGATTTTGGTAGCAGGTGCAGCAATGATGTTTTCGAAATGGTATGAAATCTTCTTCGAGATGTCAGATATTTTAGAATTAAATCGAGCATCGGGAAGCTTTGAATTCACGGATTATGATCCCGCGATAGAGAGATATATCGAGTAAACTGAAGCTTCGGGCACTCGAAAGTAACCTAGTTACCTTCGACTATACTCTAATCGGCGGAAGTTTATCGAGTATAAATTATTTAAATAGCCCAGTAACTTTGTTGTACGCAATTTAAGAATTTCCTAGCTCGTGTACATAGATCGTTTATTAGAAAAAGCGATAATACTTAAAATTAATAAAAAAAAAAATACTATCCTTCGATCGACTTTAAGAGGTAAAAAGATATTTTGCGATAAAAAAGAAAGATATTAAACAGCATAGTTCGATACAAATATTTTCCTGCTAAAAGTTTTAATTACATTTTATCCTTAGAAAATAGAAAGTAAATACATTTAAATAAATTTCAAGCTTTTGATAGCAAACAGATCGCATATTATACGACACATCGGACGATCAAATACGTTCGTCTAATATTTAAAATACCGTAAACGCGTCCTTTTTGTCCTTATTTTTAAATTTTGTCCTTATTAAAATATTTTCATCGATAGCTCGCTTTCTCGTACAAATCGTAAATTGCTCTCCAACAAGCTCGATTATAAACGTTCGATTACACACGATTAGGACGCGATAGCTCTTTAGGAACTTGATTTCATCGACGTTCGATGCCCGATCTCGAAGATGCCCCATCTGCTTCCTCGGAACTCATTAAAATCTCTCGTGCACATTGTCCACTTGTCATCGAAATCGATGATTGGATTTGATTCTCCTTTGCCACTCTTCCTCCTCTACGTTCTACCAATTAATTCGTTCTTCGTAGTTATCGCATAAAATCTCACGTATATATATATCGTTAAAAACTGGTGGATGGAAACGTCGATACTTTTCTGTCAAACGATAGCCCGATAATTTGTTCTTAGGGACTGTCCATTGTTAACTAAATAGAAAATGCGTTTGCCTGTTAAAACGGGTACTACACAAATTTCCGAATATTCTTTAAATTTATACGTTTGTAGAATCGTGCTGTTCGCTAACAGTCAGAATGAATGATTTACGCAAAGTTAAGGTGACATGTACGTCAGCTGTTAAGAGACATACGTGTGTTTGACCATAAGCTGTCCTATTTCACTTCAAGTGGTTTACCTTACTTTTCTTTGCTCTTTGTTTAAACCAGTGATCATGTGTTGTTATTTATGGTTGTTCCTTCTATGTACATACATCGTGCTTGAAGAAAAAATTGTCTCAAATAAATACCTTCGATTCTTTCAATTATCAACGATTCAATGAAATCTTTAATCCAAATGTATATTTTAATCCTTTTAAACGCTTTAAACCCAATAATACGTGTTTTTCTTTTTTATCGATTAATTATCGTTCAATTTATTACTGGCAAAAAATATGACACTCAACGTTCTTATTTTTAATAAAACTACCAAAGATCGTAATACTTTTAAAAGTGATCGATCAAATCGTCGTGATGTGATCATTTTCAAAAAAGCGAGGGAAGAATAAACGAATTGTTTTTAGCCACGTGCTCGAACGTTACATTTTTTGTTAATCCTAGAAACTTTCTGTTGTTGTCTATTTGTTTCTAGCTCCGATCAAAATATTTGCTCGGCAAATATTTGTTGCCGAATGTTGGAACTCGACGCCATCGTGGTGGCTGATTCGTTCGTTAAAAATTGATAATCCCGAAACATCGCACCTATGAAACGCCTCTCCGAACAAAAACTCATATTCTCGAGTAACCGGCGAAAAAGGGGGATCGAATAAAATAAATGCGAACAAAAGCATATAAAAAGAAAGGAATTATCGTGGGAGCGAATGAATCCCATAACATAAGGACAACAATGTACGTGCATGAATATGCAAGTGAAATATTCATGAAGGTTCCGCGATGCGAAAATCCCACATAAAAATGGATTTATTAACCATTACACAGACGATATTTCAACGTGTAAATGTTTCGTCGCGATTGCACACATATTTGTTTAACGATCGACGAGACTCGAGATTTACGAACGTGTCTTTTCCGTTATCTACTTTCGTTCAGCGATTTTATCGTTTCGAAAGCGGAGAACAATAATTTTGACGTTATCGCAGCGTGTACTAAGTTGAAACACTGGCAAATATCATTCGTGAATTCTGCTTTCGGATTCCTGCGCAGCGTAGGTATGTGGTATACCATTCGTCGTCATTTCAGTTAATTAAAGTGACCTTAGGCAAACAGGATTAGTATGGCTAATTGGAAAGCTTAGTAGAACTTAGGGACAGACAGATTAGACTATCAATACGTAGTTTGTAACAGAAGCATACAGCTCTCTGGCGAATCCTTCCTTGGGATTAATTGCTACGCGTTAAAATTAATAAAGTTTCTCCCATTACCTATGCTTTCAAAATGAAAGATTGCGACATACGCGACAGTTAATATCGACTGGCTTGTTTAATATGAAATATTAAAATGTTTCTTTTAACTCGCTGAAATTATAAACTGTTTCATCAACAGGAATTTCACGTCGATCTTCTCGCGGCACGACAGGAAATGAAGGTAAAGTGAAACTTCAAAGCCTTCGCGCAACTTTGATTTCACTTTGCAATACCTTCGTTATATTATTCTTCTATCGTTTGCTCATACGTTACAATCTACCAACGTCTTTTTAACGTTTTATAAAAAAAATCTTTCATCAAGAGCGTAAAATGTAAAAACAGAAAATCTATGGATGTTCGTATACCGAAGCGTATGAAAGATACGTGCGGAAGTTCAACCTGTTTTACCTTCACTGAGAACGAGAAGCTTATGTTACACATTTTTTTTCTCTTAATTATCTAATTGTATTACTGTAACTAACTTCGTTTAAGTCTATCTCCTAATTACTAATTCAGGTCGAAGATTGCCTTTCGCAATAAAAAGCCTTAAATTCAACAACGTATACGTTAGCAACAAAATCCTCACGTTCATCTGTTCGTAATAAAAGCTTGCGTTGAAACGAACTTGCAAAACCATTTCTCCGTTCTACGATTCCTTCGTCATGCACGATCTTCTACCAATCGCAACTCCTCCAACATTCTCCGAAAAAACCGTTTATCCATTCGAGTGGTAAGTACTGCGCTTTAAGAGACCTCGGAAACATGCCAATCGCGTCAAATACCTTGCAGATCTATTGGAAAGGGTCTACTTACCCGGAAGTGGCTTGTATGTCGACTTCCGGCCAGGAGGGTCTCCTCCGGCAGAACTTCAAAGGCGGTCGATCGCCGGAACCGGTGCTCCTTCGAAAAGAGCCAGCCCTGCGGGGCGACGTGCTGCCCGATGCGCTTCCGGCGGCGGGGTGCACTGTCAGGCCAGGGGCGGAAGTGCACTCGAGGGTCCGTCTGCGCGCCGACAACGACCGCCCATGAGAACTCGTCGCCGCTCCCGGTGGAGGCACCACCTGAATCAGCGAACAGAGATCGAGGTGTAATTAGTCGTCGACTCGGCTGCCTTTAACGTAGAAATTACGAGCGAACTGTGTTTATCCGTCTCCAAGGACAAGATAGTCGATGCGATGATCGTTCTATGTGTCTTTATCTAGTTTCTGGATATCAATGGGAGATGATATTGAGAAAAACGAAGTTCAAGTGTGTACCGTTTAACAACGGAAGCTTCAGACTTGGCACTGACAGATTCAACGTTTGCAGCGACGATAGTTCTGCAAACGTTAAATAGGCAGACTATGTATCTGTAGTCTGAGCTTTAGATGGCTAACAAATTACGAGAAAATTCATTTACAGCCTGCGAAAGATTCTTTATCGCTATATTTATAGGTACTGGGTCGGAAATTCGTCGAAAGCGAGATTAGAATATGTTCGTATGTTCATCGAGACATTTCGAACGAAGCGGAACGAGTAAACAGAGAATTGCGCGACAATCGCGTGCCTGGTTGTTTCTCGAGTCTTTTTATGAAGCTTGTGTGGACGATGTGGTTTATGGAGTTGGGAAAGATGTGGTTTGCGTGCGGCAAGGATAATCGAGTGGAAATTAGGTGGTTTAAACATTATAGTTGCATATTGTGGAAAGGTTAATGTAGTTTATATATGGGACAGATGGATATATTATTGAAGGTAAAATTTTGATGTAACGAGTATTTAAAATTGGATGTTGGAATATTGTACAAGGTACTCTGGACGAGTAAAGTGAGTCCGTTATTTAGATTGCAGATAGCAAATATTGTCACGACGCGAAATTAACTTTCTCTAAGTAGTTTGTGCCTTATTTTTCATTTTATAATCTGACTATCTTTAGAGCGTATTAAATATTGCAATTATCTTAATGAGATTCAAGAAGATTTATTAATTAATTTAGGTACGAAAGGTAAATGGAGAAACGATGTATCGTGATCAAATATTTTTTCTTTTATGACGTCGGTAAAGATATGAGGGGGAAAAGAGCGTAAAAAGGTTAGAGAAATCAAGTAGATAGAGAGAACGATGAGCGTTAAAGTAGGCGGTAAATGAAATCGGTATACATAAATAACAATGATGCCACCGTAATAAATTTCGATGCAGTGTGCTAGTAAAGACTTTGTTTGATCCTCTGGAAATATAAGTGAAATGGAATTATACTTTGATAGTTTGACATAACTGTCGTCAATTATACCTTACGCGAAGAGACCACGTGTCCCTAACATCGCGATTATTTCTTCACATACGAATACGCATTTGGTTCGTACCTCGCGATTTGAATAATGCATAAAAAAAGCAAAAGTTTGCCCGTAAACCTCTCTCCGTTCGATTACACTCTACCATATTTCCACCTGACTCGGTCATTCGGAAGCACAGCGCTTATTAAAAGTTTTGACGTCCTCGTTTTTCCAACGAGGCCGCATTAGATGACAAGGGTACAAGTACAAAGTCAACTGCCCGACACGTTTATGATTCTCGCTCGATCAGACCGATGAACATGTAATCTACCCGATTGCCTCTGAAGGATACAAGGTGACAAAGAATGGTCTGAAATTAAAGATTCCTTGAACTCGAATAATTGCGAGAAAAGCGAATAAAGTCGCTAAGAAATTTTCTCATAATTATTATTCTAATTGTAGAATAATTGTTATGTGATTCTATCGCTCTACAGAACTATGCTATCTAGGGTTGATTAATATTTAATCGTTATCGAATGGTCAGTTCGCACAAAAGTCAGGTACAATATTATTGACATGTATCGAACGTTTATTATATATCGTATCAACTTTGTAGATATAACGATGCAACCAAGAATATTCTCTTATGAGAATTTTGAATTTTCATATTCACATGCTTGTGTCTGTACGTATATAGCGCAATAAAGCGAAGAATTTCGTTTCAAAAAAATTCTAATCAAGAAATTTCTCTTAAGAATTTCAACTTATAAGAATTCTAAAGATCTGCGTGAGTTTTAGTTTCCCTAGACATAATCTATCACAGAAAATAATTCTTTCGTATTCTTTCATCGAAACCTCTGATACCTTTGAAACGAGCTTTAACTTTTCAAAATATCTCAATACAAGATTTTTTACCGAAGCAGTGGCTACAAAAAGTATCGGCACACCGTTGTATTTATTATATCGTTTAAACGTACTAATTAATCAGATCTTATACTAAATTTCATACCATGTAGAAACGAAACCACGAAAATGAAATGTACTACCTGATAACAAAACGCTTGATTGGAAAATAATTTTTCTAGGCACTGTATTTGCAAGATCTCCGTTCTCCAATTTCTTATTCTCCAATTTCTTGCAGTATAAAGTTCTCAAATGAATTTCTCACCTTAGGATAGCCATGAGGAGTGGATTGCTGCGCGGTGGAGTTGGTGTTTGTCGTGCCCGTGACGCTTCCGGTGGAGCCGCTTCTTCCTGACGCGCTGGTCGCGGAGTCCTCGCGGCTGAACGAGAACCTCTTCGGGCTGAGGCTCAAATTCGCGACGCTGTCGCTCACGTACTGTTGCAACGAGTTAAAGAAGCTCATTGTTGATACGCGTGGAAAAAAATCAGCTTGGCTCTAGAGTCTAAACGAAACACTGACGCGTGAGAATCAGGGCAATTGTCATCGTTTTCCTTCTGGCACGTCCGTGTTCCCGATCAACGGCTTCAGGGCGTTCAGGACGTTTAGTTCGCGGTAACTTTGCACGCATCGATCTCCAAGCGACACACGCTGGATTGGCTCGGTGATATGGGGAGGAAAGCACCTCGACCTCGGCAACTTTCACGGTTCTTTGCGTCACGATATCGATTCTGCCCCACAGCCATTTGCAATATCGTTGCTTTCTTCTTTGCGATCGCTGCGGTTCCTCGAGCGCCGAACTTAAGTCATCGTCCAACGACCGATCCTTTAACGCGTTCCTATCGATGAGCTACGTGTCTTATTTCCGTACTGGATCCGTCGCATCTGAAAGAAAAACACGAAGACTAAAGAAATCTCACGAATTTTTGTATGGGTAATCTTGTCGCACGAAAATCCGTGCGTGTTACGTGAGAATAGAATTTTATTAATTGAAGGATATCAAAAAGTAATACGTATACGGTATAAAATTTGACGTTTCAAAAAATAGGAACGAGGTCTCATGTTTTTAATAGTATACCAGCATGAAATTTTAATTCAGAATACCGGTACAAATAAAATTAATATATAATAAATAAAATAGGAATGCAATGATATACATGTAAATGTAATACTAAAGATTGGCAAGAATTTTGAAATTCAATAATTTTCATGTACATTGTTTCATAAAAGCGCTTCGATTTTCTCTCGCCGAATGAGGGGATAATTTCCATTGGTTGATATCTTTTCAATAACTTGCCGAGACCACGCTGTACAAAAATGACGATGTTCATATAATAGAATAGGAACGTTATATTCGGACTACTTGTGTCACAGATTTTTTTATGTAAATTTAAAATTGCATTGCTATCGTTCGATCTAGCGTAATAAATCAAGAATAGTCTTAATTATCTTAAGCTGTCTTAATTATTGCATCGACTGAAACGTAGGTACGTCGATTAGAACTAATCTTCGATCCTACAAATTAAGATTAAAGTTACAATTCAAATGAAACGTTATTACAAAGACTGCAGTGGATAAAAATCTATGGCGAGTGGGTGACTCGATGCGATAAAGTAAGAGATTAACTGTTCTACATACGCGTACGTTAAAACCGCAATATAACTTCCGCTTAATTCTGAAAGCAAGGAGATAGTTAACGATGTGGTTTCTATATATTGTAAAGCAAGTTATTATCTCGTAGCTTAACAGCAATTTGTAGTTGTTCTCTTAGTTCACTGGTTCACTCTTTCTTACTTATTTACATAGTTCAAATTTCGAAAAGGAACTCTGTTTAAACAGATATCGATTATATCTGCTTACGTAAGACATCGTTTTTCTCGCGATCGTATATCGATGATCGTCAAATTTCGTTCAATTCGTTCGCCGTTTTCGTTCAATTCGTTCGATCGACTCAAAACGTGCAATTTTGTTATTGACATCTACAGAGATTGCGAAACGAGTGTTCGCAGTCTGAAGAAGGCTTTTCGAAGCGATAAATCGCGTCTTTGTCTTACTTCGTACCACGTTGACGAATTGGCGACACTTCGAAATGTCGGAAATATTATTAGAAAGTTGCTGGATAATAGGGACGGTGAATGTGCTTTTAGAGGTTTGGACAAATGAAATGGCAACCCGTTACATTTCCGTTGCGGTTTCGTCGATATACGTGAACGCAATGACGGTGAATCTGGTAAACATCGATCGTTAGTTATGGCTATCGAACGATGACTCGATCGAATGGTGGTCGTAAACATTTTATGAGAGAAAATGAATCGTTCGATGAACATTGTATATCGAGAATTCGAATTATTGCTTAGAATTATTTCAAAGTTAGTTTTGATAATCGGCACAGAATTTGCCATTATTAATGACGTTCGAAAGCTAATGAATATCGAGGAAACGTCGGAATATAAAAATAATTAAACAAGAAAGCTTAAACAAAAGTTTGAATTAATAATAATTTGAATTATTTCTTTGTAAATTTTCTTTGTAATTCTGTTTCGTCCCGTTTCGTTCTTACAGTGAAAAATAAATGATAAATTTAAAGGGCGAAGGAGTTTGTAACTTTTTTTTAGAAAATACCGACTATCGTACCATTTTTCAAAGTTTTCGTGTCTATTTAATTTGTCAAACCTTGACACGAACGAACTGTGAGTTTCGAAACGTTACACGGTTACGCGAGAAACAGAATTTCATTAATTGGGTTGGTCAATAAATCGATTTTCTATGTCAGTATTGAGGCGAAATGAAAAATGACAAATTTTGACATGCAGCTAGATCATAATTTGTTCCGATAGAAATAAGACGAGAAGAAAAAGAACGCTCGTTTTAAACGCAGGAAATATTTTATTACGCAGCAATGGGGAACTATATGATTATAGAATATTTACTATACGTATACGCGTATACGTGGATCAATACATTCTTGCAATTATTGTGAAACTGCAGTTCTCCGTTACGGGGCTGATTAAATGAATTTCACTTCGAACGAATTGAAATTTATCGGAATTCAAACAATGAACATTTGAATGCCTGCTTTTTCATTTGCGAGGACGCGTTATGCTTCTTGTGAAAAGTGGCGAAATATAGAGTCTATAGCACTGAAGAGTGCTACAGGTTCCACATTATGATCTTACGTTCATTCGTATAATGTCATTAAATTTCAATATTCTTATTACAAGTCTCTTGATGATATCGCAGCAAAGCTTGGGATGAAGTGTCGAATATCGAATTGTAAGTATTAAAGAGGATATGTTAGAATATTATTTCAGATATAGATATTAACAATCTGGATAAATAGAAATAGAAATAGAAATAGAAAACTTTGAAAGCAATCTGGAAAAATATTACGAGTTTCTATGATCAAATGGAAAATAATACGCTTTTAAAATGTCACAAATACAATTACTCCTGTAACAAATACTAGATCAAAGGAACTTTAAGTGAAAATCTCTGTGATAAAAATCAAATTTCAAGCGTTTGCATCTTTCGGAAAAAGATAACGTTATTTATCAAAACGTAGCCAATAAATCTCTTTCTCTCCCTCTCTCTTTGCTAACATTGTCCCACCGATGCGACGTTAAAACCTACATAGAAAAAGGATATTGCAAGTTCAGTTACTTCACTGATTAATCGTTTAATTTAATTTTCTCGCAGCTCCTTATTTCTCAGCTTATTAAAAACAGAAATTGAATTAATTAACATTTTTTTAATTTTCAGATGAAACGTTCCCCAGCGTTTATATCAGTCTATACGTCTATCGAGTTAGTAGCTTACTTTTTGACTTAAAAAAAGACTGAAATGAAACTGATTAAAGTTTCATCGATGTTTAAAAAATCTTATCCGGTCTATTTGTTATATAACATTCTATACATTCGTTAGAACGTTATTTATACAAGTTAACAACTTTTGATTATAGCTTTTTCAAACGTATCTTCATTACTCTCGTTGGTGGTTTGGCGCACGTTACGCGCGAAATTCGCTGAACAATTTCGCAAATACATCGAGAGATGAAATCCACGAGCGTTCCACGAGTGCTTCTTGTGGCGTGTCGCAATCCTGTCGACGCTCCACGACCGCGATTAATTAACCCCTTAATCGATACTGCTTCGAGATCGTCTACGATGTCGCCGCACCCCATGGATATTAGTTTCTTGGGATTTTCCGAGGCTAACAAAGGAGCTTCCCTTGACAACAACTTGCGTTAAAATTAAGTCGTCATTGGAAACTCCTTGGATATCGTTGCACTCGAGTATCGATGAATAATTATAGCTTATCTCGAGCAATTTATTTTTTAAATGACTGGACGAAAGAAATGTATGCATCCGTTTTTGAACTTGGACATTTGTAAATTTAAAAGAGAACGTTGCGTGATACACGCGGCCCTGATCAAAACTTTTAGCAGCGGAAACATAATATTTATAACGTCTATAATATAAAATTTATAAAAAGTCTCTAAGATTCATTAATATAAAATGTTTAATTCCAGCAAGGAATAAAATTATGTTGAGAAAATCTTTGTAATCAAGTAAGTAAATGAGTCAATATTTTGCGAAAAGGCACGAAACTCCTGAAGATTGCAAAACTTTATGGAAATTTCAGTAATTTCAAATGTTGTAGAATTTCTAGCAGTCTTGACAAACACATTCAAAACCATGGAGGCCTTTGGACTTTAAGGATTCGTGGAACTTTAATAACTCCAAAGATCAAAATTTCGAGAAGTTCAGGGACTATAAAGTACTTAAGGATCCCAAGAAGTTGTAGAATCTTGATGAACTCTAAAATTTATGAAATTTCTATGTCACATTAGGTTTCTTCGATCTAAATTCATCCTTGTCACGCGGAAGGGAACTAAGATTTTTAAGACCAAATCCTGTAGACCTTAAATCCTCGCATCGACATTATCAGGTTTAAGTATTAGGTGCAAAAACTGTGGTACGTACATCGCAAACGCTAATTTCTTTATAGATTTTCCAGTACCTAATTGTTATTATTCTTGGTAGTTCGGTGCTTCTGAAATTCCAATATTCAAGATACCACACACTCACTGCGAGACTAAGTTAAAACGCGTTTGTAATCTCGAGATCGGGACATCCAATTTGAACTATTGTAATCTCGTGGTATTTTCACCGAATCACTGTAAGATTGTGACATCTCGGTTCTTTAATAACTGAAGTAATAAAACTGATTAAGCCAACTTTTGTCGATTAACTGCGCCGATCTAAATATACGATGTCGTGAACGACTATAATCTCGACGGAATTTTGTAAATTTTTCATAATATTGGAACAAAGGTTGACAAAATCGTTTATACGATTTCATATTATAATATAAGACAAAACTGAAGATACAACAAACAAAAATTCTCTTCCTTTGACATCAGGAGGAAATTAAATTTGCTTCTAAACTTGTGTTTTTCGGCTGTGAAAAATTACCTGAACTGTTTGTCTCACGACGGATTCAAACAAACGGGTCTTGTACTGTATACACACGTCACGATATTCATCGATGTAACTCCTAAACGATAACGTTCAATTTATGTTTAAAAACTACTGCGTTTCGATACACGATATTTCGCTTTTTCTATACTTTTTTCGTAAAATATATATCCACGCAATAGTTATCGATTGTTACGAATCTATTGTACTACAACCCCTTCTGCCCCTTTTACAACGAAAAATGTTACTCGTTCGATGCGTGCATCAGTCGTCAGCAATTCGTGCCGGAGAAACGAACGTCCGGTCGATGCGGAACTGAGTTTAACGAGTTTCGCTACGATCTACAAAATATGGTAACAGAAGGAAAAAAGCATTCTACTTTGTCTTTCATTAGCCGGAAGAAAAAGGCGTGTTCCCACAGGGATTAGGGAAACTTTGAACGAATCCGTAGACAGTGAGCGAAACAAACGACGAAATGTAATTTGTTTATCATTGAGTAGGATACAAACTTTAACGGAACCAACTTCATTAAAACTTTCTCCGATGATTCTCATATACAGTTAAGTCGCGTTAATAAGCACCAACGAGAGATTTAGATCTCTGGAATGGAAACCAGAGACATTATCGTGTTCCATCCCTGACAAGTTAACAATTTGTTACTTTATTGTGGTGCATATACGCATCAATAATTACTGGAGCATAAAACGGATCGATATTTCATAACGATTGTTAAAGATACATCTGGGATGTAGAGTTATCCGACAATGTATCGTTGTAGGTAGTTACACCCAAAGTTAGTTTTCTAGGTTATTCGTTATACCTTTCATACGCTTTAAAATAATCGATACACGTAATTGTGATTTTATAGGAAAAGAAAGACTCAAAGAGTAGAATGCGATACTTCGTAACAATTCGCGTTAAATTCTATTTACTTCGAAGAAAAGTAAGAAATCATTAAATTAAATTTATTAGAATCGAGCGGAGTTAATATCATATATCGGTGTAAAGATTGCGCAATTAGATTCGTTTCGTTCGAACGAAAGTACACGAAGAGATAAAGTTTGGTGCAGGAACACATCGCTGTCGGGTCTGTTTATTATCGATCCACATCTCTAATTCAAACATTTGTCAGGACTTTTTTACTAGCGATTAACATCATATTTTTCGAGTTTACGTCAATTTTTATACAATTCGTGTTACTCGAGCTGTCCGATTTTCGGATGAATTCGTTTTAGGTCTTCGAATGGTATTAAATAAAACTCGAGTGACGTTCTATGAAATTGTACATCGTTCGAACGACGTGTTCGCTATCGAACGCTTAAACGCTTAAATAAAATATTCATGCACACATACGTTTACAGTATCCATACACGCGTAATATGCACACATTTAAACCTGTTAATGCGTTTACTTTAAAAAGAATATCGGTCAAATAAATAGAAGATAGTGCAATCAAAAGTAGGAATATTTTGTCAATTCGATAAGTAGAACGCCGCGGTAAAAGAGTAATTTTATAATTAACGATAAAAATAACAATATTTCCAGTTGGTTTCCTACTCGGTGACCATTTGCTTTGTCAATGCGATATGAATTCTAATTATTGCTAAATTCCCTTTATATATACACGTCGGAGATGAAAGGAAAACCGGAGCCTTCCCTTTGCAATTTTGGGAAAGTCCTCTAATGCCTTAGCCTAGATTTTATCATAGCTGTAATTAAGCAATTGTTGTCATTCAATCTGATTGTAATTGTTCGAGATTTGTGATAACGAGATTGGGCTCGAGGTGACGACTGGCCACCGAACGTAGCCACGGTCACGGGATGGACGTTTTGCCTGACGGAGGTGTGGAGTGGTTGTATGGTTCTCCCTAGAAATGTGGTTGTGGCGGCATACGGCCTCAAGAACGGGCCTAGTCGCATGGGATTGTACCTCGGAGGTGTCGATATAATGGGACACACGTTGTATTAATAATCAAACTTCAGGCAGAAACTGCTTAGCAACGGCGATTGGAACATTCTCGATGCTTCCAACGAGCATATAACAAACAAATGCAATCGTACAGCGAAAAAAATTTCCACCAATTTATGATTCGTGCGATCGCCTTGGAGAGTGACACGTCGAGCAGTTTCAGCAATCGTATTTTGGCCCTAAAATTATTCTACGCATAGTAAAGAGTTATCCCGATGACCGTGGATTCATTTGAACCAAGAATATTGTTAATAGCGTTCATTAAACTCATTATTCGTTAAACTTATTATTCATAAAACATATTATTCGTTAAACTTATTATTCGTCAAACTTATTCGTTAAACTCAATATTCATTATACTTTGTAAAAGTCTTGTATATACGTGTAAATATAATCTCTGCTTCGTAAAACGATGGCTAATCCAAACGAAGAATTGTTACGCGCCCTAAATTCTAATGTTAACCCTACATACATATATGTATCTACATTAGTCAGGCGAAAAAGAAGACAGAAGGAAGAAAAGGAGAAAAATATGGTAGGATTTCGGAACATCGTCGTGTCGAGCAAAGATAATAAGATTGCAAAGATAATTGCTTTCGAGACAGTTTCACAGAGCCATCGATGAAAATGGCGTTTTCACCGACACGGCGCCCATCCCTTCCGATCCCCATCGTTTCTTTCTTTTCGCGATATCCTAAAACAATAATTGCCCCGGGAGCTCGTTTCCTGCCAAGTGTATCCTGCCGTGAGTTTTACAAATTTATCACACAACAGGGAACGCTAAACAAGAAGAAGAGAAAAAGGGACAGGAAACGATCTCTGGGGTAGATTAAAAGCTCTTTCCTCCGATACAATTCCGTTTGTATATATCCAGTTTTTCTCCATCGTAATTCCGGTTAAAAACGTAACGTATTAGGTGACTGTTATTGGTTTTGATGTATTTTCAAAAAAGTAAATGTTCAGAAAATACGGTGGATTTAAATGAATATTTGGAGTAACAAATTTAAAAAGTCGACCTGAGTACATGCAGATAATTATTCATTAAATTTGTAGCATCGCTGGACACTGTTTAATGTTTGTATATAATATTTGTTGGAAAATGAATACTCGATCGGCACTGTACAACGTTCGTTTGTAACGTATCTTTATTCTCTAAGCAACGAATCGTATTCGGAACTAACTTATCCTACTAGCCTACTAATTACATTAAGCTGAAATGCATCAAACAGTGACGAAGAGATTGCGTGGTGGAGTTAATACCGATGTAATCCTATTTTGTCTAATTCCGCTACAAATCATTTGTCCAGATACTGTGTCGAAATTATCGGCCCCCGCTTAATAAATCGTGCGATGTAATGAACGAGTCGTTTGTTTTCTGGACAGGGACGTAATTGGCGTTTCAATACGATACAAATTCATCAGCTCGAAGCCGATGACCTTGCATTAAGTAAGAACAATGAGGAAGCCAAAAAAGGAATTAGCCTGTCAACTATTCAATTTATACTTGCTTAATTCTGCTAATAATTTTCATTATTATCTAGATATTTATATTCTCGAAATTCCAATTCTATTAACACAATCTTTTAATCAAATATGCTAACGACGAAATATTTTTAAAAAATCGGTGAAGGTAACTAACGTTAATCTACCGTAACCGTCTTATCCTAAGTCCCTCTTCAAAGAGAACGCTACGAGAATGCTACTCAATCGCAATTAATAACTCGAAATCACATAATGGAAACGTTGTTTCTAAAGATTCTGGTTTCACATTGGAGTAGACGAGGATATCTTTCGGTGGAAAGATCGTAAGAAACTAACTCGGTGATTTCGTTGTATCTCTGACAAAAGCTTCGTTTTTCTATTATTAACAAATATTATTTTACTATTACGAGATAAATGTCTTCCTAAGCTTCCACCTGCAGATAAATAAATGAAAACGAGCACTCGCAGGTGTCACGAAGGTTATAGAAAATTGTTCTAGATATGCAACTGGAAGGTGAAAGAAGACTACGTAGAAGCAAGAGTAATATTAACGAAACAATTGAAAGCGTTGTTTCCGCAGTACGACAACCGGAAATTTCATGGACTGAAAAAGAAGCCGAATAACCAGTGACCGTAAAGCTTCTTTGCAGGGTCTTGAGCGAATCTCACTTTCTCGTCTTTGAGCAGGCTCGATGCTTCGAACAATTTTAACTTTTTCCTTCTCGCATCCTCTCGCTTCTCCAGAGGCTCCATCGATCATTTGCTGCCCGACACGCTAAATAAATCGTATCGCAAATCGCGATACTCGCGAAGGTGTTTTATTTACTACTGTAGTTGTACACTTTGTGTCTACGGATTGGCCATTAAAGATTCACGATGTTAAGGCCGTGACGATACTCGAACGTTAATATTTAAATTTTGTACTGATTTTGGCAAGCAAGTATTTTAAAAGGACGTCTAAAATAAAACTAAAACGAGAAATCGCGCAATGTCGTCTAATAATAGATTAATAAATCACTCAATAAGAGTCTTTTCATATTTTGTTTAGATTTGAGATATTTTTGATGTTAGAGAAATACATTGGATCGAAAATGACTGAAAAAACGTAGCAGGTTGAGAGAGTTGCGATTTGTAACCTGATTTGTTCGATTTTGAGTAACATCGGTGTTTGTAAATGATCGAATGCTCAAAATTTGATCAGACGTTTGATTTCATTTTATTCGTAATTATTTTAACGTAACATGTCTATCGTCGTAGAATATTTAATTTTTTATTTTCCTAAGAAAGAAGAGTAACAAGATCCTTGAACTTTAGCTTCGTGTTACGAAATATTCTCTTTGTATTACGAATATTCTGATTTTCAGCGGGTGTATTTGAAAATTTAAGATATGTAGAATACGGAAACATCTATATGGAATATATTAAGCGGTTAAGTAAGCTTTCTACTACGAATTTTTATAGTAACGAAGGAATACGGTATAATAGAGATTACGTATAAAATTATTTTAAAAAGGAAATTGAATCGACCAGGATGTCACGATTTATCGAATGAATTTCAGAGCTTCAATTCGCAGAAAATTTCCTATGATTATATGTAACGTTAAATGCATAGTCATCGAAAATAACACATGACGTCATAAAATATACGCGGCTCGTACACATCAATTAATTTCGATATTTATAATAGCGGCCGTACGGGCTTTACGTAATTTTCTACTAAAACCGATCCGAGCCGACAAGCGAAATGCATTAAATAACATTCATTAAGGCCAGTCTTCGCACGCCTGTCGAAAATGCGCAGCTACGAATAATTGATTTGCACCGTTTGACTCGTTTAGGAAAAAAAGGAAAACGTCGGCGATATTTGAACACGTTATCGATTCGATCTTATCGATATCGAATAAATCCAAGATATCTGCTACGAAAAGTGCCTATGTAGAGACATTGTAACGATTATATTACGATTCTTGTAATCGAAAAAATATCTTTGATGCGAAGCAAACGTTTCAGAATGTATTTATTTATTTAATTATTTACGCGATAGACCCTTCGAAACAAAAATATATAATGTAAGGGAAAAATATACGTACGTATATGTACAGAAAAGAAGAAAAAAGATAAAGAAAAGAAAGATAGACACAGAAATTAAAAAACTGTGCATATTATAACAAGAACAAATTAAGATAGATCGCGTGTACGATCAGCAACGAATTAAACGTTTACGTCACTTCTGCGACGAACACACCGAGCGAAACCGATATTCGAATACATTTGAATGTATCGAATATCCAAGCGACAGCGGAGATGGCACCAACCAATTTTCCCTATTTCGCGTTCGCTGCTTCCAATTAATCTCTTTTCCAAACGATTTCGAACCGGCAATCGCCACGAAAAACCTACAAATTCGTATATTTCAAATTTCAACGTGGAAATACGACGCATATTATTAACCGGCAGCACTAGGAACTGTTCCAAATTATCTCGTCGAAACTCTGTTACACGTTCTCTGAATCATCGATTATTAGATCGTAAAAATTCCCACGCATAATTCGCAATTAATTTGTCAAGTCAGTTGCGGACTTAATTAACACGTGCTCGGTGGACGCGGTGAATTTTGCACAACTGGCACGAGAGTGGAACGACTTTCGAATCGAGACAAACCGTCTTCCGTCACGATTACTCTCGAATCTTGGCAAATTAACATTTGCTTTCCAGACCTCCCTATGATAACTTTCCATCTTCGAAGCTTGCGACGTTACGTTAAGATTTCAAGATTAATGAGATCGGCCAAATATTAATATAGCTTTATGAAATTATTGCGTAAAACGAGGTATATTGAGTGTAAAATCTGTTGTATTTAGTGCTACGTTGAATATGTTAATGAAGCTAACATGCATAAATATACATGCATAAACATAACATAAACATGGCATAAATACACCATAAATCTAGCAAATATAATGCATAAATTCATAAATAAGGAATATAATATAAAATAGAAAAGTACATAGCTAAAAAGTAAAGAGTGGATAATATGTGCACGGTGGAAGTACAAATGAAGGATGAGAAGAAAGAAAAGAAATCGTTTGAAAATTTGAAGATGCAAAAGGTTAAAGATCAGAGAAGTTGAACATTTGAATATCGCAAGATCTACGCGTACGATTTTACGAGTATTATACGTTATTAGAGTGGCTAAATCGAATAAGTATTCGTTGCTTCTACAAATGAATTCTAAGATTTGGAATAAACAATTATCAGCTTTATTCGAACGAGGAATCACGTTAGAAATTGCGAAAATATTCAAAATTATTCAGATTGAACATTTATGGAAATAATATCGGATTCCAGCCACGGTATATCGGATCTGAACCAATAAAAAAACGGAGGATCGAGATTCTGATTTATAATATAATCTTTTCGTACGTAAAGTAAGAAAAATATCTCGATTTTTCTAAAAAGAAAAAAAAACTGCCCAGAAATTCTTTGACTGTATACAGAATATTAGCAGCGTTACTAAATTACCAAATTATTCTAGCAGGAAATGAAAATCGCGTCGTCGAATTAATTATACGTTTATACTACTGCCAATTTTGTGGGGCTAATTAGAAGCTATCTCACTGTTGATGCGAATAATTAATCAGTGACAGCGTACCAGTTATGACAGTTGTTTAGTGCTAATCATTATTTAGGTCAAACTATGACTCTGTTTGTACGTAGAATATGATGATCAAATTCGTTAAAGCGAGACCTCGTTTCTTGCTTTAGCTTCTTTCGTTGTTCTCGTTACTGGAGTAAAACCGGTACTTTAACGAGTATTTGTATCAACTGACTCTTTATCGCTTCGATAATTATTCGTTCAAAGACGAAAATAATATTGCCCCTAATACTAAATGGATTAGAATACTAAATGAGGCCATTTTTCAACGCAGTAACGAGCAACGCTAACGGCAAAATTTCTTCGTAATAAATCATCCACCGTTTCTTAAGTCAACTTCTTCAAACTTAAAATAGCTCTGTCTACTTTCCATATACATCTATCGCTGCATCGAAATCGCCATACAATTACCAGATATAAATCATTTACGACGTAATTTGTAATATTTATCAAGCGAAACTACCCACCAATTATCGACGTGGTCTGATATTCTTTTTGCCATATCTAAAATCGAAATTACACGTTCAGCGTTATTCCAACTTTACTGCAGTAAATTTATCTTCCGTTCAAATGCCAGTCGTTCGATGCATTAAACATTCTACAATTTCGTGTAAAATACACCGCCAACGGTCGTGTAATATTTACCGTGAAATAAAAATTCAGGATAGGCTACACACCACGATAATTGTGCTCACTCGGTGAAAATTCAACTTTCGCAGTAATTGTCCCAGTAATTTCGCTGGTGGAATCGATATTTTTTGCCCAGCAAACTTTTAACTACGGACGCCGCTTAAACCGGTCGTTGTTCCCGCACTTTATAACCTGCTCTCTCTTCCACCTCCCCTCTCCGGCATCCTCCCCTCGTCCATGGCACAAGGAAGTCAATTCCATTAGAAACTCGCATCTCCGACAGAAGTACTATCTATTTTATCCGTATCTTTACGAGATGCCGAAAAATCTTTACGCGCCGTTACACAGCGCCAAACATTCTGGCACATTTGCGTTTTGAATCGTGTCCAAGATCGTGATCGAGCTAAGAAGGGACAACGCGTAGCCGAAAATAATGACCTCCTTCAGTGTCAGCTTTTTTTTCAGCGGAAGAAGAGTGGTCGCATAATGAAACAATGGAGAAATTTGCAAGATCGACGAGGGTTGAGCAACAGTTGTATATAGGGGTTTACGAGGGTGGTTTAAAACGTGCTGATAAATTTGTAGCAGTTTTCCGAGTTATCCGAGCACCGTAGGTGTGGAAGAAATGAAATTTACTGTTAAATAGGTTGGGTTGAATAAATTTCGCGATATCGACTGGATATTGTTGTATAATATCGTTGAAGGGAGCGTTATGCTGATCTTGCGTTAACGCGATATTTGATTTGTAATCATTTTTGGGAAATTTAAATTATCGAGTTCTTTGTATCGTCGCGGCTCCGATAGGGAATCCTACGGATTTACTTAGTACCGTTTTTCTTTCAAGTAGATCCTGTAACATCGTGAAATTTATAAAGTCCGAGCCGTCGAACTTTTGTTTTGCGTTATTTTCTTTCCTCTGTAGCGTGTAGCAAGCTTCTATGAAATAATTATTATTCCAACAACTCGATAAAACAATTCGTAAGCTGCTTAATTTACGTTTTCCAACGATATCACGTTTATTCAAATTTTACGCTGCTTATTATTTCGTTGCTTCATCCTTAATAAATGAATAAGATTAAGCAACAGCGAGAAAACTGCGCGAAATATATCCTAACTACGATAAACAATTTTTTAATTCCATTGCATTGTACTCTACCGTATAACGATACTTCGCCACGTATTTTTTCAAGGATTAACAAAAATCGTGAGACTGTTTAGATTGCTTCAAACAATTTAGCGAAAGAGAATTTCAAAATTCTCGGGTAACGCTTCCAAGCAACTCGCGATCTATATCGTTAAATCCCTAAACGATCGAATTTTCCGCTGTCTGGTTAACGTTTATGATAAACGCCAAAATGCAATTGGTTATAATTCCTGTCGAATATTCGTTTCTCTCCTTTGACATAGGCGACGTGTGAAATATTACCGCAGAAAAATTGCTGAAAAGTCCTAATATGAAGGTGTGGCGGAGCGACGCATCATTAATGATTGGCTTTATTCATCCAGGAAATTACATTCTGCAGGAACATTTTGTTGCACCTCGACGGGACACGTGTCAATGTGATACACGTACCGAACCGGACCGCTGAAACCGAGTTATTTCGCTCGATTGCTCGTACCGTTACGCACTGCATTGCAGGCCCGTGTTTCACCCACGCGTCGCCATTTTTATCAACTTTTTCTCTTCGCTAAATATTCTCTGCTTTATAGCCTGATTCATATTTTCCATCGACAAAAAATGCCTGCGGGCTTCGCGTGCTACGCGAATCCTTTTTCGCGTATGCTCGTGCACGTGATACGTTTCTTAACCTTTTCAGCTCGGTGTTGCGCCATACGCAATAATCGTACCTTAAAAATGATCGATTATAGTGGTATTCACACACGATTGTATTTATTATTACGTACGAATCAATTACGGCCAAGTATATTAAATTTTGTACTTAATTTAATAAAAACTTGATACTACGAAAATGAGAAATGCTTCATCGAGATATAAGGACATTTGTAAATATC
Organism: Bombus bifarius; assembly: GCF_011952205.1. Classification (NCBI taxonomy): domain Eukaryota; kingdom Metazoa; phylum Arthropoda; class Insecta; order Hymenoptera; family Apidae; genus Bombus; species Bombus bifarius. The sequence goes on along the minus strand of NW_022884505.1, from coordinate 5,141,766 downwards.
TTTTATAATCACTCTAACTAACCAATAAATACATTTATTCTCGAAAAAATTGGCTTCTTTTAATAAGTTGTTTCCCTCGGAAAAAGATGTCCCTGTTACTAAAGATTAATTTATCTATTAACTTGTCTATCGATAAAAATATATTTCCCCAAAGCCTAAAAAAGATTCGACTGTAAAAGAATTAACGTTATAACGTTATTCGATCTAGGTAAGTACTGAGGATAAAACGTACAGAAATAGATGTGGGCGTGTTGCGTTTTCATTGGATCGTTTGTTTGCAATGTGGAAACAACGGGGTATAAAGGGTAAAGGGGATTGGAGACAGGGGCGAGTTGATAAATGATTTTGGTAGAAACGTACGTGAAACTGGAAGCTAACCAAACGTTGTTAATTGGTCCGAACTTGTCTCGATTCTATATATACCGTTTGTGTGTGCTGTTTGTCATATCGTACCTGTGACATCTGGCGTTGAATTTTTATCGATATGGAACACCAATTTTTTGATCGCTTCGAATGGTTTTTCGGTTGACACGTATTGCACTTATCGAGATGTGTATTTGAAGCAATATAATACGTGGCTAGAATTAAAATTATCCTGCCCTCTACTAGTGACTAACACGATTCCATTATATATTGACAAATATTGTACATTGATAACAGGTGTTCTCTCGTCGACGATAACGCAAGACTAATCCTATAAAAGTGATAAATTTAGTCGTATCTTGAACGAAAAGGAAGGAAGTAATAAAAACATATAATACTAAAAGTCTTCTTAAAATAACTTCGCTTTATATCTCCTTATTTTTGGATCTCGTTATAAAAAAAGTTCCCAATCCATGTCCTACGATAATAATGAAAATAATTATGTAATTCATTGGCATTAGTATTAACAAGCCCGTCGGAACAACGTGTTTCAGATTTTCTTTCTCTACAATTTCTGAAAACAGCTATTTCTGGTATTTCTGCCAAAATGAATATTGGCTTTCAATCGGATAGAGGCCTAATTATATAATACATAGATCCAACTATTTTAATTGGTATCCCCTGAATTATATAACATATATACATATAACGATATCATTTATATAACAAATAGAATGTTTAGGTATCGATAGCTCCTGTGTTAAAAGAAAGCATTTCCATATATTTTTCAGCATAAAATCATATCGTTCTATTTTCCTTTCTAAAACGTGTAACGTCTCTTTGATTCCGATTTTCCATATCGCGTGATTCCAACAAAGATGCGATCGTAAGAGTTCGGCAAAGCGGTTAAATATTCGCGGAGGGTCTTTTCGGCAAACGTTCCGGACGTAGAACGCTTTTGATTCGTGCGCCGTGCCGGCCGACTTCGACAAGGTAACACGGCGCAATAATAAGTTAGCCACGGTCGAAGTATCATTAACGAGCATTGGGCCGCTACGCCGGAAAATTACATTCCCAGCGAGCACTTTGCCGCTTCGAGCGAGCCAGCGGCACACCTATCGATGACACGGCCCAGAAATTGTTTCGTTCGTGACACAGAAGCTAACGAAACGCTGCTACAATAGCTTTCTGTGCTCGCGTCAGACACGATTGCACGCTTCTACGAGCGTGAGTCGCTTTCAGCGCAATTGTGCGCGAAATATTTGAAGATAGTACTTTGTCTTGTTCTATACGCGTAGCTACGTTTGGAGCAAACCGTATTTTCAAACCTTGGTGATTTATATTTTAACATTTTTGTTATTTACCTGGAAAAAGTTAACGATAGAATTACGAATTTTAATTAGTTCGACGTTGAATGTAAAGTCATTTTCGTTCGACGCGTGAGTGAGTCGGTTCCCGTGCAATTGTCCGTGAAATATTTGACAAACTTTTTCATTTCGCTCAATAGTATATAACTATGGTTACGGTAATTGGTATTTTAATTATTTTAATTATTTTAATATTCGTTTCGTGTTCGCTTCGCTGCCATCAAAATTCATATTACAACAGTTTTATGAAACTCGGTATAGGAAAATGAAAGTTCTATCCTGTTCCTAAATTAAAAAATTCATTTTCTTTTAATTATGAACTTCGTGTTGTACGAAATTGCAACGATTCGAAGATTTTCTCTTATATTAAAGAAATAAGATATCGCGGTAGAGGCTGGTAGTAACTTTTAAGTAAATTAGGATGTTTCTTCTGCGATCCTGCAATGTTAAGACCATGTCACAAAATTCAACTTATAGCTTTATCTTAGAGTTTGAAATTTTCAACAGCAGAGTTTGCAAAGTCCACGTTTCACGTCCAAATACAATTCACAAATCTGAAAAAAATTAATTTCAGCGAATTATCTTACGCAAATGAGCTTCTAGAAGAAGATTCTTTCAATGTAACCAGATTATTAATAATCCGCTTGTTTAATTTCCTATTTTCAAACGAGCTTCGATCACCAGCCCAACCAAATCAGACGTAATAATATCTAATCAAGCGCAGAATACGTTTTAGTCAAATCGTACGTATGTAGCACATAATTCCATTGGATTCAAACGTAACCAGAATTGTTATATTCGCGGAAATTTCCACGTATCGGCTGAATTGCCCTTCGGAGATTTCATCAAAGGCAACTAACTGAATTTGGATAAATTTGGCGATATCCAAATACGTTTAACAATACTCCGTTCGATGTAAGCTATCGTTCAGTACGTTGGTCTCCTAACATTTCGGACGAGTTTCTGTTGTGCGTTATATTCGGCCACTGCAAAGAGGTTCTACTGTATCAATCGATATTCGACCCAATCCAATGCAGTTGGTCACAGTTTTGTCGTATCTATATCCGGAATAAATATAAGATCGCTTTTACGCGGTTTAACAACATCCAAGTTAATTATTAGATGAATTTTTTCTTATTATTTCGAATCGAATTATAGAGTATTTTTTCGAGATTGATGAATCCACATATTTATTCGTTTATCAAAAAAGTAATTGATAGTTTTTGGATGAGTTCGTTTTAAATCGTAACTGGTGGAATTTTTAAATTTTTCCAACGATCGATTTAGCGTTGTAAATGTATAATTATCATTTGTCGTATAAACTGTTGAATATTGATCTGTCTCGAACAATTGGACTTCGAAAAGCAAAAAATGTTTTGTTTAAAATTCATTCAGCTTGAATTTCCGCATAAAATATGTAGAGGTAGTGAAAACGCGTATTATTGTATCGGGAAACAACATACTGCATGCGAGATTTATTTTAGAATACGTGATTACCAAAGTTTTGTTATTCTCGATCGTAGTTTGCAATAACGCTACATTGAACCGGTTAATTGCCCCAATCATCGACATTTTGTATTTATTTTTCCAGACCTTTTAACCATATTTATCTTTCAAACGAAACTTAAAATTTATTACAGACGTTAATTCTATTTTACCAATTTTTAATTCCGTGTCTAGAGCCAGTGATTCAGTTTCTGACTGAGAGATAATCTAGTTAACTAGTTAAAAGCAGTCTATTCACCGCTTCAAACACGGTATATATTTGTTAACGATTAATATTTCCTTCTTGTTAATTTCAAAAATGTTTGTGTTTCAATGAAACCAAAACAAATACGAATATCACGATATAAAACATGCTAATTTTCAATTCTTCCTTTTAATTGTATTTAGACTCTTTGTTCCCTCCAAAGTAGTTCAAATTAACCATTTCGCGTGCTCTGTCAGTTTCTTCCTCTGCTAGCTCATCGTTATATTCCTACCACCATTACGGTCTTCATTATTGCAACATTATACCAAGGCCATACAAACCTATTAGTTTCTGGCTGTTTCTTCGCATCTATACCCCATTCCCTGTGTACTCCAATGGAGCGTAATAGCCGAATAAATTTCTCGTCTGTTTCCACTGTTTAGTTACTTCGCGCAATCTCCAAGTTTCTACTCATTGTACGCACGTAGAACGATCAATCTAACTTACTTATCTCGATTGACTTCTAAATTATTTAAATTTGTGTCTGTACTAACGTAATTAAAGATATGGAAACAAAGTAAACATTTACTAAGTATTATAACGCGTGCTTTACATTTAATATTGCGTATATTTTTGCAGAAATTTTCTGTAAATTACTTCCAAAGTTTTCCCACAAACAAGTAAACTTTCTCGGTCTAATTACGAGCTATATCGCAAATTGTTATCTATGATATTACGCGGTTTCGGTTCAGACAATTTACGCGGTACACGTGGTTTCTCCGTAAGTGGAAACATTTTGAAGGTCTGAAGATTAAGTTTATTCTTTAACACGCTCCATGCATTGGCGTTTTCGTGCCATTTACAATTCAAGCAACACACACCGACGGCGCATAACGTCGCTCGTTCCATATGCGCTAAAAATATCAGCAGCTTGAACAGAAAGTTCAGCATGGAACATATAACATCTACGCGGCACCTGGTATTACCTTAAAATATGTACGTCAAAAGGAAAAACACGAAATTCGAAGTAAAAAGACCTTTGTCGGGTCTAAACTTGAACGGAATTTGCAAAACCTCAACCAAAGATATCTATTTAATTTTATTCGTATAGTACTCAATTTATAGATTATTCGGACGCTTAAATGAATTTACATATATGTGCACATACGTATACGCATTAGAATTCACTTCGGCCTGGAGATGGAAAGAAGCACAGGGGCAAGGAAGGTAACGCCCTCCATCGCTCACTGTCACGCGATGCTACATTGTTTCGTTTGTATATGTGACACATTTGAACAATACGTGCTTGACTGTACGGTTGCGTCGAGTCTGTCAAAAGCCAACCAATTACTCCTTTCAAAGGACTTCTCGAATTTTCACTACCAGCAGATCCTATATCGTGCAGTGTTTAAGTACGGTTGCATAATGAGACACGAGTGCTTGGTTCCTTGAGCGATTTCAGACCACGACAAACGAGTGTTAAATTATTCTACGCTATATGAAGGGTTTAGGTAGATATACAGTGACTGCGAAAAGTACCGACGCGTATTCTTACTGGGGCCAAGTGCTCCTTTATCAAGTTCGCTATTCATTCGTTTTCGTACGATCAAATTTTTATCGTTATATGGAAATACTATTAAATGATACAAAATTGAATAATTTAATAACTAAAATTTAATATTCACGAGCCTGATTAATCAGTATGTAAATGCTATAACAAACACAATTGCGTGGCAAAACTTTTTATTGACACTGTATGCGCTCCAGCTCTATGACGCTCCATATATCGTCTTTATTCGAATTAAATATTAGCCTAATAAGTATTTACTAATACATTTTATTACCTGCGATTACGGTCACTACACTTTGTTACTCTACATTTGTTTCCACTTTAAATATCGTGCTATTTAATCTTGACCCATAACATTTCCACTTATTTTCGCTCTGTACATAACTACCCTTACCTTTTCCTTTTTGTATTTTCCTTGGCAGCGCAGCCACTGGAACCGCGAAAAATTCAAAGCGTAATGTGTATGAGGCTGATTTCAATTATCGTTCCTTTGACACTGGTGACGTTCGCATACATTTCGCGCAAGTAATTAATTCCTCGCGCACTCGATGCTTCGATAGTTTCTCGAATATTTTGTACGCGTTCGCGTATCGTTCTTATTTGATCGGTCCGGCGAGTTTCAGCCAACGTATTCAAAAAGTGAAACGTTTATTCGTTCGACTGAAAATATCAAGTGAGACGAATGCAAACAGCGCGTATGATATACGCAAACCCCGTCGTTTGAATTTCAAGTGGACTCCCCTAGCTAGGAAACTTTCGTGCGATCTTATCTATTTCGACTGAGACTGATCTAGATAGGAAATGCGGGCACCGATAAAGCTTGATGTACGTGCGCGCGTTTGAAAGAACCCCATTGTGATTATGCGAGCGAAGAGACGAACACTTGCACACGCGTCGAACGAACTTGGTGGAAAACGTGTTTGTCGAACTTGTGAATAATTAATCTGACGTACTTCGCGAAAATGTTTATGTGGCTCAAGACTTCCATTTTATGCTGCTTAATAACACGTGTCTGCAAAATATGTTTACCTCGAGTTACGACGAAGAAATATCGATTGGACGTTTCGAGTGAATTTTCCAACTGATTTTTCCGGCTTTAAAAAGAAACAAAAACGAAGCATCGACCTTACTACGATATTTCGGATTTACAAGATCGAAGATTATCGTCAATTTCAGATTTATCCAATGTTTATCCGTTGACGTCGAATATCGAGAGGAGAATGATGTTTATCGTAACTTGTATTCGTACAAACGTCTTGTTACGTCTTGGTTAACGGAAGATATCGAATGAAAATAGGAAATTGGAAACTGAGCGCGAATCTATTACGAAACGAAAATACGATAAGAGGTAGTTGAAAATAATATTTCAAAAAGACGCTATTCGTTAGAAATCGTCGGATCCGTTTAGAGGACCGACAGAGTGGTAGGCTTTAGCTTGTTAAAAATTGCAGCACCAGTAACAAGAACACGTCAACCGTTGTAATTGGAAGTAACAACTAGTCGTTAAGAGCAAAGGCTTCTCATTATCGGTGCAACGATTCTTTCGACGTTATTGGATAAATATATTTTATTTCCAATTTCGTCCGCACGCGAGAAATTAACGATATGCATAAACCAAAAATAAGTGGAATAATAAACTTGATAACGAATCTTTCCTGCAACACGTGACTTACGTAACTGCTTCGAAAGAAATATCGTATTGCAAAAAAGAAACAATTTGTCGCTATTGTTAACGTGAAATCGATGCTTGCCCTTTCTCGTAATCACAATTCAGCCCCACCCTTACACTGTTTTGCATTCATAGAATATTCAGGGCAAGGTATCGAGTTTCATAATAAACACGTCGATTCCTTCGATTTTCTCATCCGACGACGGCTACGCGTAGACGTAAGTTTATTGAAAAGAAATCCAGCGTTGTATACATAATCGTTTTCTATTTTTACCATCTTTGTCGTCATGGTTAATAGACTTGTCGAGTTAATTTATAAATTATTTAATTCTTTAATATGAATAATAATATGATTTCTATCATTTAACTTTTAACGTGGAACGTGATTACGAAAGGAAGAAACTAAAAGGTAATATTCTGGTGTACGAAGTTTTATAAAAAAATGCAAGATGGATTTAAAGGAAGAAACGAAAAGTGGAAACGGGTGATACGTTTCACAGAGTGGTAGCTTTATATACATAAAACTTCGCTATAACTTTAGGGAAAGAAGTTTCAAGCGAATGTGAAGAACGAAGACTGCGAAGAAAACGTCGGTGGTACGTGGAAGAGTGTTAAAAATACCTTGATGCAAACGTTTCTTTGGTTAAAGGTAGAAATTCTTACCGCCAAGGAGATAACTTTCACAAACAATGAGAGAAATTCTCAGCCTATTAACTTTCATCTTCTCAAGAATATAAATCCAACTGAAACTTCAGAAACGAAATTATCCTGGCCCATATTATGAGATCGCTGCGGTTAAAGACGCTTTTCACACTTTGCCACTGACTAGATACGATAAGTGTGTCACGATAAAAGATACTTTACAGTGATCCTAGATACAAATCAAAAACACGGAAAAGACTAGCCATCGTTTAAGAGATAATTGTAAATTTTACGTGCAAAGGAATAGCGACGAACGAAATATTTAACGAATTCTTATCGTTTCCTTTTCGCAACGACAACGTTAAAAAGCGAAATTCGACGATGTAAATTCGTTCGCAAAATTGCAAACGAAATAATCGTAGTTCCATTTAAATATTTCAACTTCTTGAAACTCCGTTTCATAAAATAGGGATGTAAATTCGATACAAAAATTGCAAATGAAACCTTACGTTACGTCAGTTCTTACTGGGTTAATGAGTCGATAAAGGTTCGTGTCGTTAAACGTATGTAAAACCCTCTATTCTGAACGTGAACATCGTTTAAAAATACCGATCCATAACTATTCTTGCACCAGCGAGTGGGTGGATGGTCATGAAAACGTTGAACGAAAGGAAGCGAGCTTCGTGCGAGACGATTCGAAAGATCTGATGGCTCGTTGCACGAGATCGGTCGGTGTGAGTCAACCTTGGTAAATCACGGCACAAAACGAGCCTACGAATGCACGAATAGCAACGAAATGCCCTTAGGCCGATTTTATCGAACTGGAGTTGGGAACGCGTGACACCGGTCACGCAGTTGGCGTGCTTTTTCGGACGCGTACACGCTCCGATAGCACGAACATCGATCGTCGAGGGTCAAAGTGTGCTCGAGTTAGATACCGTTGAAACGCACCAGTCGCACAATTTTCAGCTGGATCGTGCGCTTTCTGCTTTCGTTACATCGATTGCTTCGTGCATTCGATGGACGCGTAGCATGCGCGATGGAAGTTGCGATGTTTTGGGAACAATCGCTAAAGGACAGTTTTTTGCTCGTGGTTTCCTGCGATTCATTTACTTCGTTGCTTGCTATAAGTCTTCTTTCTGTTCTGAACTAAACGTTTGAGGATTTAAGTACGCTAAAGTTCCATTTATTGGAACGAAATTTTAGTTAATGCCCGATTAATCGAATTATTGCTGGTTGAATTCACTTACACAAACGAGTTATACGAGCAAGTTTCCGCTATGCGAACGAAAAATAATACACAGATAGTATACGAAATTGGCGAGCTTCTATTATACGAACTCCGGTTATATCAAATGTATATTTGTCCCCCGACAAATTCAGATAAATGGAGTTCTACCGTAGATGCAATTCCATAGAATCTTAGCCGAGGAGCTTGTTTTATCTGATCTCGAAGCAAAATTATTTTGAAAGTTTGATTCTACTTCTGTATCGTTTTAACGCTTCCTTCTTTACGTATTAAAATATCAGTTTCTTTTTTTCTTCAACGTCTTCGCGTAAGATCCTACGTTAAATTGGAAGCTCGATATCGATCCAGGTTTCACGTTCTCGCAAACTTTGAGCCCAATTACCATATAAATCATTAGCATATAAACAGTAATGACAAACAGCCTAAACCTTTAACGAAACGTATCTGCGATTCCATGAGATTTATCCGAAGCAAACCAACAACCGGTTCACCGAACGTCAAAGATTAATCGCGTGGAATAACCTTTCCAGTGGATCGCCACGCGCGTTCCATTAAATCCCGAATCCCCTAAAACGAACAAAGACCGATCACAGTGGCGAGAATACAAGAAGTAGCGCGCTCGATCATTCGTCGTAAATCCGCTTGATTAATTCTCCGTTTCTGGAAAACCTTCGACGCGATTCCGATTCTCCTGTCGAGTGTCTGATTGGTAATCGGTAATTCTAACTTGATCGCGGTCGATTGTCACGTACCGAGACTTTCGTCAGTCGTGTCGTGCTTAATCGCGTGTTAATTACGCACACAGTGATAGCAACGAGGACGTGGTTCGAGAATGTGATAACGACCGGTTGGTGGTTTCTTCGCGAATCAACCTGTCACCCTATACACGCTACGTCCAAAGGATTTCCTGGTTGGCGTCATTCAATTTCCAGCCTCGAAGCTTGTATTCGATAGCCTGGCTACCGCGAAACTGACGAGGGAAACGCACATCGCCGTATAGCAATTGCAAACACACTTCTTTATCGATTTTCTAGGGTAATAGCGCGTAAATACTTGTATTTCTTTTTTTCTTTAATAAGTTGGAGTTTAAGTCTTTAATAAGTCTCTTTTATTAGAAATTATGCTTTATATCTTTTTCGTATTTCCTTCGTTAAATTAAACACGGAACGTTCTAGTTTTGTTTCGGCTTGTTCTCCTTAATGGATTTTGGTTTTGGAAAAACGTTAAGCATACGTATGTTCGTGTGTTTGTGCAGGTTTGGCAAGTGCGTTATAACTTGCACAGATGGAACGAATTTTCGAATATAATTTCATAAATCGTGAAATACTAGAACGTGTTGTATTACTGGCGAATGGAGGAATATTCAAACTGTGTCGATTATACAGGCATAGATATTAGTTGCCTTGTAAAAATGATATATTTTTCCTACGTAATGTTCGTTCGAGTTTCCCGAATCACCTGGAAACATAATCCCAAGATCGCTTCGTACTGTACATGTGTCTACTCGATATAGCCGTTGGAAAATTATCAGGAGATGTTGAACTTTTGAACTTTAAGTTTTACTGATTTAACCTCGATCCTGTTTCACAGCGAACACCTCGCCTCGAAAACACGAAAGCAATCTCTATTCGATACTTTGCATTTAGAATATTGTACGTGAACTGAATATCACCGAGAAGAGCTTGCTTATGTCGTCAAAACACTGTTCTTCGAAGAGAGAAACAAATATAAAGAAAGAAGGTATCAGAAGATGATAAAAGATGACGGATACAAGATGACAGAAGGTATCGTGTCAAATCATGAAGTCACGTAAAGATTTAAAGAGGATGACTTCGAAGGAATCGGTAGATACAACCTGGGAAAGGAAATAGATACGCTGAGAGGGCAGTGAAATACAGAGAGAAAGAGAGAAAAATGAGATATTTGAGATAAAAAGGGAGTTTTCAACGGCGCCGTTCGTTTCTTTTAGGCTAACGCTCACCTTCGTTCTACATTGGCTAACAAGTCGAAAATCCAAATTAAGCATAGAAAATAAATTAAAAATATACAAAACGATCGTAAAACCAATCTGGACGTACGGAATACCACTATGGGGAACAGCAGCAATGTGCCATATAAGCAAAATAGAGACAATGCAAGCTAAAATTCTTAGAACGATAGTAAACGCCCCATGGTACGTTAGAAACGAGAACATTCGGAAAGACCTGGGAATACCAACGGTCAAGGAGGAGATTAGCAGATGCGCAAGAAGGTACAGAGAAAGAATAGCAACGCACCCGAAACGGCTGACAGCAGAAACGATCAACTCATCAAGCATAGAAAGAAGACTAAAAAGAAAACAGCCAGCAGATCTCATAAAGGATAAACACGAAGATGGTACCCCGTTGGGGATAGCCACCCACATGATAATCAAACAGCTAAAAAATTCTACCAAATGTCCAAATTGGACAAATTGTGAATGTTACATATTAAATAGAAAAAAAACCTTCGTTTTCGCTTTTTCCTTGAGTCATTTTATATCTCATACAGTTAAAATATTTAAGGCTCAAAAGTATTTTATCATACCGAAACAGCGAAAAAATTACCGTGATAGAGCGTTACCGTTTGTGTAATAGAATTATTTCATTGAACCACTGAGATTTTCTTCTGAAAGGCTAAATGGCCTTTGATAATCAAGTTATCGTAGATGTTTCCGATTATCGTGATATTAACTAAAGCGATTGTCTTTCGTTATTTCTGAATGAATATGTGTAAATACTCGAAGACACTGTGTCCAGCGATACATCGCGAATAATAATCGTTCGGAGCGAATTTTCTGGGCGAATAAAAGTTCTACAAAAATTAAATACAGTTTGCACTAGTTTCTACTTGACATAAAAATTTCTTTCTGACAAGACAATATATCGCAATCAACTTGGAAATTCAATTCGACCAAAATTTTTCCCCAATCCATTTCGAAATGTACATATTGTAGATACGTGCATATACACACGTCCACTGGGGATTCGCGCAGTGCTGTCCGACGATATTTGTGTCGTGTACACTCGCGCGTTACCATCCCGCGCGACACAATTATTTCCCCGAAAATTCATTATGTACTGTATGTAAAAAATGAAACGTTGATTTTCGCAATGTCGATGAGACCAGAGAACAAACCTACCTGAAAGCGAAAATGCAGAATAAAGCTCCAGCAACGTTTCCTCGTCAATGGCGTTTAAGCTCTCTCGATTTCGACAGTCGCGAAACATTCGAAAATCAATACGTTATCCCTTTTTATAATTCGATCATCGAAAAATTCAATTTTTCCTCATAACAGATTTCAAATACGTATTTGACATCTCAAATATACGAACTTTTTTGGAAAAACTACAGATGCGTAATCCATAAATGAACATAACTAAAACGTGTTATACGTACATACGTAGAAACAAACTTCTACCGTAAACTCTTAACTGCAAAATTATAAGCAAACATTGACTAAACGCAGAAATTTATCGGAACTAACTGCAAATTTTGCATTGCAGAATACGAAAGGTCAGTCGTATTTACTTTATTCGCACCACATAAATAACGTTACATACATAAATAATACATACATAAATAACGTTTGTTCAGATAACTTATTACACAACAAAGAGTTAATATCATTCATAAACATTGCCTAAAACGTTTAAAGTCTCATTTTAGAATGCAAATACGATAGCCGTATTTTAATCTGCTTATAAGCTTCTATTAAAACATCTGCAGCGAAACTTTGCTTGTAATTTCCGCCTCGTTTCCACTTACTACGCAACACCCCAGCGGTTTGTCCACTAAAAATTGAGCGTTTTATATTCTCTTCTAAATCGTGCGCTATACGATGGCGAATAAAAAAAAAGCTTCAAATCGATGCATACTATAAATTTTAAAAACTCTTATTCGCTGCAATTTGTTACCATTTTGATAACAATCTATGTATTCCGTGCTGTTCATATATTATACATTTATTCGTTGCTCTTATTAAATATAAATCGATTTTGTAAAATTACGATGTCCTTCTACGTTTCTTATCTTACAAATTCTCTTTCGTCCGCCACTGTATTTTATCAACACTCTGGAAAGTACACGATCCAATGGTCTGGTACAACTGAATCCAAAGCAAAGGTTCAATTTGGAAAACCCACACTGAGAAATTCCCCGCGATAGCCCTATTGAGCGTTCGCTACAAAATGCTACAAAAATGTTTTCTCAGTTCGCTTTACAATGGGTATCGGTCGCGTCTAAGGGATCCTCTGAAAGGGCGGGTTTACACGGATCATCGAGAGAGTCTTCATAGAAACGAATACTCCCGGAAAGTTGATAGCTGGTTGTTCGTGGAAGGATGAACCGGACTATCGGGGCACATCTATTTCGTCGCTTTATCACTGGCATACGCGTTGGATGTGCAACGGTGCGCGTGAAAGCGTAGGAAAAAAATCGGCTCGATGAACGACGGCGTTTCAATTGGCCAGCTAGATCGATAAGGAAGCGGGTCGCTCGCGTTGTTTCCATGCAACAGACGGGCTTTCCACGTTCGAACTTTTCCCGGGCGTCGTGCGCGGCTCAAACGCCGACCCCGAATCGCGTTAAAAATGCAATTAAAATGTCGAGGTGCGCGGCTAGCAGATAAAACGCGACAAACGCGAGCGTTTGAGCAAGTTTACAGAGCAGCAGCTGGAATGCAGCTTCGAGATTTGCAAGTCATCGTATTTCTCTCGCGCGAATTCTTTTGTCTCGAGACGTAAGCAACAAGGGGCCAGTGGAGAAGGTGCTACGATTCGTGGGCTAACGTATTCGCTGTTACTAAAATACCCTTTCTCTCTGGAATTGTTATTAGAAATGTCTTTGTTTTCAGAAAATAAAGTTTGTTGGAATAATAAACAAGAGACCGTAATAAATTCTAGGAATGAACGAAAACAATAACGTAACAGCTGAGTTCGTAACATTACTCGTTGTTAGATGATCGAATTGTCAAGTTAGTAGAAGCTAAAGCGTACGGAAACCAAGCTAATTCGTATTTTGATACTATAATCAAAGATACGAATTTTCGTAAAACAGAGTTAATTAGCGAGGGACATCTATCTCGTATATTTCGATATTTGAAGAAACAATGATCCTGCGTGCATATTTGCGTACTTCGTTTATTAAAATCCCATATGGCAGAACGCGTTAAATAAAATTCATAAAATTTCTAATGTATAGAATTTAAAATAATGTTGGAAATTAGAAGAACAACGTGTAGCGTTTAGAGATGCGCAGTGGCCGCGTGCACTAGTTACAACGTGAATTAAAACCAGAAGGTAAACAGGTCGTTTTCAACTACATCATCTATATCAATCGTAACTCGGCAAGTGTAATGGTTACTCGTGACACACGTCGTGTACTTTTTACTCGGATTTGTGGTGTGCGTTCGTTTGCTTGCCACGCCACCGAGGTACTGGAAATCGGTAACTTTCTGTTCAAGTGGAAAAGCATTCGTGTTCGTTATCTTCTTTACATTTACGATTATTTCGTTGTCCAGCCTACGTATTCCAGAATAGTTAAACGCTGTAAACAGATACCATCTTTTTTTACGAATATAAAGAGAAATTCTTCAATAATGCGAATCTCTGAAAATGAATGTTTAAATATATTATTATAATATATCAAAAAAACGCTGTTCTCAAACAGGACAAATATTTTCTTTTACGATTACTTTAAACATCTTCTACTCAACGACACGAGTGGAATTCAATTTTTGTATTTCTTGATTATAATTCTCACCCTCCTAACTGTTATCATTCACCTACAATTTCGTTTCTTTAATCACGTTAAAATTTGTATCTTAAATATCATTTCCCCCGCCTATCCACAAAGTATTTCATCTTTCTCATTTAAATTTCCAATGTATGTAAATCTAAACTCTGTCGCGTTGTAGTTTAAATTACAAATTGAAAGCCAGAATTACCTTTATTACACTATTCTGCACACACACCGTCCCTAAACGTATTTGTTCGACAAAATCCATTACATTAAAACAATCATATGGAACTTTGTAACGCGACAAGTAACAATTTCATCCGACAAACGCCCAATCGACAGTACCCGAACCAGGCTCGTAAACACGTTAATTGGCTCGCAATCGTAAAGACTTTTTACAATATCGCAAGAACGGGACACCGAATTTTCGTTATTCGCCAGGAATATTACGTTTAGAAATTATGAGACAAGACGATAAAGTAGCACGCGTAGAGGAAAGCGAAACAAATGTATCACGATCGAGCGATCCAGACCAAATTACTATCTTTCGCATATCAACTCGATGAAAATGGCAACTTTTGAGTGATTTCTTATTCGACCGATCGAACTAGAAATATTAGAGATGCGTAGATGGTATAAAGTACTCGAAATTAAAGTATGAAAGAAAAGTGTATGTGCGTCTACCTAAAATCTGACGCTAACGTGGCCGACAATGAACGTATTCTGGAAATGTCTGTGTAGTCCAAAGCGAATGAAGGTAATTACAATAACTAGACTGCAGATTTTCATGTCGTTTGTGGGAAATTTAAAGATGCAAAAGTGCATAGAATACGTATAATGTACAAAAATATGTAAAATATCCAAAATATAAAGCAGTTGTAATATTTGATAAATAAATCAGTTCTCTATTTAGCTCCTATCGTGTCAATTATTTTCAGAAGCACGTGAATTTGCGTAGAAATCCATAGCCTAATAATTACGAAAAAAGAGTACACGCTTGTGTTGGTTCTTATTCCGACGTCGAATTTTTCTTCGTATCCTTTTGGAGGCAGCGTAAAGAAAATTCCTACGTATCCTCTCCAAATATAGCTGCACGCTTATATCGATATTGTTACTGAAAGTATTCGATGACAACATTTTGCCGCACGAGAAAATCCGCTTCTGATGTAAAGGTCCCGCTGACTTGGTAAATAATATATGCGCATACATCGACAGTCACGACATACCGGAAATCACACGATGGAACGACGAATATGCGTCTTCGAGTGGATCGGTCGATATGTCACCCGAGTGGATCTTCGTTGGCGAATTTAATAAAGGAATCGCACGCGTCCGAGCACAAGAATGCTCGTGACTGGGCCATTAATTACGCTCGAGTTTCTCATTTTCTATTTTCGACCCTTTTCTTCCCGACCTCGAATCGAATGATTGACAGAGAGGCAATTTCACGGATCACGGGGCTTCGTTCTCTCTCTCTCTTTTCCTCTCTGTCTCTTTCTCGCCTTTCACCCCTTTCCCCCTTTCTTTCGTGCACGTAATCATCGGAAGCACCTTCCTCTTCAGTATCCTTTTTCGAGAACGGGGATAATGCTCCCGCGAGGCTCCTCCGTGCTGCTTCTTACACCCAGAGCTGAGAAGCCTGGCTTTTAAACGCGTATTCCACCAGATGAGTTAAAACGCTGCAACACGAACGTGTAATCACTTTCTGCGTGTCTATGGTTACGACGCTGAAGACATAATAAGTAATTCGTGATAATTACGAGACTGATAAATTCCGTGGTTCTTCGTTCTTCGAAGAAAATCGACGAATCTCCTTGGTCGAAAGTTCTATTAGCTTGGACAGTACAGACTTCTTGGCTTTCGGGAAACCAGAAAATTAGAAAATTGTCAAAACGAGTATAGAGAAATATCTGTTTTGCATCTATTAGAAATTTAAGAAAAAATTCCGTAAAAATTTGTCGAAGTAAAGAAAATTGTTGCTGCTACTTGCAAACCTATGGGAAAATTCGGTATACACATATGCATCGGAGAGAACGCTCCGAAATTTTTAACCGGTAGCGTGCACGTATATTTTGACTGGCTCGTGGATTTGGAAAACCCCGAGTGAAGTTATATTCGATCTGCTATCTGTGGCCAAACCGTGATACGATAGCCACTTTTTTTGCCGCAGAAACACAAGGGAGGCATGAATGAATAGAAATCATGTTGAAAGCGAAAAGTAGGTCAAGAAAGCGAGGGAAGCGATTAAAACTCGTAAGTCGAGGAAATTAGAAATTAACCTGGTGGTAAAAATTGTAGGCACGTAAAAGGGGAGAAGAAATTTGCATTGTAGAGCCGATTATAATAATAAAGACGGGGAAGGAGATGAAAATGGAGATGGTTGAGCGAATCCTTACTTAAATCGGTATTCGGATAAACCTTCTACTCGTATAATTTATAACCAAGCTAACGATCGATGTGCCGTGCGAACAACAAATAATACATTCGCGTTTCGTTTATGCCCTGAAGTGCGATAATTGCTCGACCAATTGAATTATCATTCGCGTAATTTTTCACTTAATTAACGATCGCGTGATATTCATTGTTCTCCTCCTCCTCTGGCACAGAACGAAACACATTGCCACAAACGTAATGTTCACGGTACCCTTTGATTATTATTCACATCGTTTACCAAAGCGTAAATTCGACACTAGAAAATTTCAAAAATACCAACCGGAGAAACGATAGAGATTAATTCGATTTCTTTATCAACGAAGAGCTGAATTTTGCGTTCACCAAGTGGAATAATATTAATTAGTCGCATGCGCGTACGAGTTCCTTTTATACGAGGCAAATGTTTCTATGCATCGATGCGTATGGACACGTGGAGATATAATGCTGTAATTCCAATCTGTTAATAAACGTCATTATGTAATTTAACGTCGTCAAAGTTGCAAAGGTTCGGAGTTAAAAACTTTCGATTTCACGGAAATATAATTAGTAACTATCGCTTGCTATTATCGTCGATCGGTTAACGATCGTTATACGAATAATTCAATAAAATGATTCTTTGAAGAATTAAAGGAATATCGTGTTCGATATTACGCGTGCAAAGGAATTCTTCTATGAACAGGAGACGAATGAATAACGTCGATAATTTATCGAATATATTTTATATTTTAAAATATTGGATATTTGTTGCAAAATATAATTAATAGAAATAATTAATTTCATTGAACTTTGTATTGTCCAATTACGTTTGGTATATTGCTTCTTTCATTTTTACAATTGTAGAGTTACGACTGAATCATTGATTCTTGAGCTCACGTATTTCATTCTCAGCTAATTCCATGATTATTTACAGTCCCGAGGATGCCTAAAGTTCAAACATAACAACGTCGGTCAAAAAGCTTGGATTAATTAAGTCCAACGTTTGGCATTAACAACTTTGCTATTCCCTTTAACTGCCCGTACGCCAGAAACTAGAGATCTCGTATCATCGAATTAATCATCGTTGAATTGGTCATTTGCATGAGAAACTGGAAAACACTTTGCTGGCCTCTGTTAACTGTGATACATCGCCGACCAGGTCGTTTCTCTTGCGTAAAATATCATTTTAACTTTGAATCATTACGCGATTCACTGATATCGATATAATTTATCGTGAAACGAGTGCTGTGTCTGTGTAATAATATTCTGTGAATGTTACTTTGTCCCTGCGTATGATCGATAAAGAAGAAAAGAGAAGAACGTTGATACTTTAAACTAAAAGGGCTTACGAAAATAGTCTATGGAAAACGTATTTACGCGAATTTATATTTCTATAATATAACCAAAAAAACTGGACATAAATAGGAACGCAAGTACATAAGTTAAATTTACGACTCCAGAAGAATACGAGTATCTGGTTAGTATTTTAAAAGCAACAACAACGGTCATCGAACGAGAAGCAATAGAAGAAATCAGAAAGTTCCTCTGACTGCACGTGATCGAGATGTATAGATATCGTCTTTTTCACTCGTCCGTCTTAACTTCTACCAGCCCCTAAGCTCACTCATCGATTTCTTGAAGTACAACCACCATAAAAACTCTATGAACTACGTTGGATCCGAAGAACTCGGTGAGAAAAGACCACTCTTTTTCTACAAGAGGAGAAAAAAGAAGAGACTCGGTGTATCTTCTCCATTAAGACGAGAACTTGGTAATCCTTTATCGAATGAAACAGCAAATTCTCCTGTTCTTATCCGAGAAACTAGTGTAACTTAATTAACTTTGCATTTAAATGCCAGCAAAAAACTTCGTGCTAATTAACAGATAGCGGTGAATGTATAGTTTCTTGTTTCTCTAGTTAAACATCGACTTTTTTTCCTGTTTATTTCGTTTTATGGAAACTAGAATATTTTGTTGAAATGCCAAACCAAATACAAACTTCCTAATTTACTAGAAAAAAAGGGCAAATAAGCAAACAACGTTGGTAAGATAACAAAAACGATATTAATAATGATGATAATAAACTACTTCAATGGGATATTCGAACAATTGTTAGCGCAAACACGCGACTAGATACAAACATATTGGTAAAATAACATAAATTATATAAATATTGGTAATGTTAAATCGGTAATATTAAAATATTTGAACGAGACGTTCGAACAATTATTAATTGAAAAACTCACTATAGTAACGAACACGGAGGATTCGTTGCCAATTGTAAATTACTTTTTCGGAATTACAAATGAGGTTCAACAGTGTCCCATCCCTTTCGAATGCAAAAACGCGCATCTTCGAACAATTGGAGGTAAAGGTGTGGATGGAAGAAGCAATGGAAGTCCCGTCGAACTTTCGACCGTGTTTCCCTTCAACTTTGCCACGAATGCGAAGAATCCCGAAATGGATCGAGATGAGCAGTGGAAAATGCCGTGGAACGCGGATATTCGTTTTAACATTCTGATCGCGTTGAGAAGGCAGATAAATCGGATTAAGGTTATGTTCCAAGGGGCTTGGATAGGGTGCACACCCTTAAACCGTTCGCTTCGACCTACGATCGATATACTACATGCTGTACGACGGTTCACCTGCAAGATGGCACGAACGTTTCCCCTTAATGAACTATTTTTGACGGCGGAGAAAAGGACAGGAAATACCGGTGGTGAAAATGCGAGCGCAATTTCAGAGGGATTTCAGAACATGTTCCGTCGTGTGTAAATGTGTGTACGTGCGAATGAGCTTGTGTGGGTGAAGGCGGAGGACGAGGGTAAAACATGTCGCGAATTGAACTCCTTGTCACATAAAAATGTTGTCAACGTTGGTTGAATATTATGCTTTGGAGTGGAAGAAACTTTTGTCGAGCTTCCTTCTAAAAAGACAATTTTCTAGCGAAACGGTTCGTTAACAGCGAACGGATATTACGAAACGAATAAAAGTTATCAGCAAAAATTCACGATTTTTTCATTATTTTAATAAATTCGTCTTGTACTATGTTAAATTAATCATAAATTCCAGATTCATTTGAATAACGTTCTTAATTTCAGAATTCTTCCAATAAATAATCTTATCCATGTTAATTAACGAAGAATTAATTGATCAAAGTTGTAACGGTATCAATTTTCTTTTAACTCCAAATTCGCAGTAGGATCTGTTCTGATATTTACAATTTCCATTTCTCAACGAACGTAGAAAAAAATGTACAAGAATTTCATAAATCAATCCGATAAACTCATAAATTTCGAAGATACTTTCAAAAAGAATTCGGGTGATTCAACCATAACTTGACGCGTGCGATTCGCTTTCGACAATTAATGGCTTTAGCAACAACACGAGCGCAACGTAATCCTTTTCGCCGAGTTGATTTTTACTCGTTTTTGTCTGAAAGGCGACACGCTAACGTGTGTGAAAATTCGACTTCGCGTTGAATAATTAAGATATTGTCGTCTTAAGGCCGTCTTTGAGGCAGCTTATTAAATAAATGCTCGCGTAGTTTAAAAGGGATTATCACGGAAATTCGCGACGTCACGCTGTGGGAACTCTTAAAGCTGGAAAGCCGCGTTGTCGTGACGATATTCGCGTTTCTCGTTAGAACTTGGCGAGTTCAACCTTTACCGAGAGTTTTCATATCACCGCGTCAACCTGAATCATCGGTTCCCTGGTGCGGAAACGCGTCAGAATTTTCAACAGTGTGTCTTATACACGTCACTATTTGCAAAATCCTACTGTTGTAGCTTTTTAATAACACAGTATTTTTATTAACACGTACAATGTTTTCACGACGATATTTTGGAAATTTACAAACGAATTTATTATTAGAGCAACGATTATTAGCCTAAAAGCAAATACTATTGCAAACTAATACAAACTTTTTATGTTTTTATTAAATACCAATACAAACGATGAAACGGCAAACGAGATAAAAATGTAAATTAGCAGATGTGTGATAAATGAATATCCGAACGGAGAAGAATGCGAAGATATAAATGAAACACTTTCAAAGTGTCAGAAAAAATATATTATATCCGAAGGCGATCCGTTAAACTTGAAATTTAATAACTGCGACTCTGTTAAAGAACGATTGATATAGTAGAGCGAATGGTAGAGTTTTATTCACTCGTAACGACGATTATATTTTCAAGAAGCTTGATAACGTCGATGCCATTTTTAGCAAAAAAATTGGAACAATAGAATAAATATGCACGCTTTGTCCGTCAATAATAGTTTCGAAATTTCTAGAAAACTAGCTTGTATTTTACATAGTTAAATAGTTTACAAATAATAGTTTATAAAATTAAAGAAATTCGTCGCTGTTCGTCGTTCGTCGATTCGATTTTCGACGAGTTTGTCGTTTAATAAGGCCAGAATTATTAAAACATATTGAACGCACGTGGGTTAAATAGGGTAGCTTTTCATCCCCAGAATCCGTCCCATCGTAATTTCATCCACGAATCTGTAGTAAACACCGAGTTCCGACAAAGATATTAAATTTGACGTTTGTTCACGCGTTTTCCCTTTCATAGCTACGATTCTAATTAAATATTCGTTCAAACAGCATTAGCGGATATTAATAATATGTCACAGAGACACCTACTCGTACATAAATTAAAAAGAAAAGACGTATATTCTCAACACGTTCGTTAAATTTTTCGTACTTTAGCGAAACAAGTACTCGTAACACGATCGATCGTAAACTATCAAATAAAAATGATTATTATGTACATATTTTTCCGTCAATTGAATATTCTTAAGAAATACCGTTTATTTGGCGCGCGACATTAAAACGATAAATTCAACGAGAAGTACACTGGTATAAAAATAATAGATTTTGTATTTTATATTCTAAAAGCGACGACTATACAAATTTTAACCGATGCTGATTATAAAAGCACGGCAAGTTGAAGAATACAGTACGACGAAATACTGCTACATAGTTGTACAACATCATGTAGAATTATTTAAAACATCAGCTTTGGAATATAGAACGAAAAATCTATGTAACTTGTAGGAAACTTCTGCATATCATTGTCTCATAAACGCCATTTTATAAATATCGTTACGAGAAAACACGAATTCGTTAGTCTATCGTTTCGTTCAAGCGATTCGATCGAGCAATCTATCGGAAATCTTAAGATCTGTCGTAAATCTGTTCGATTAATTGATTTGCCCGTGCCAATCGGAAAAAGTAGTATGCACAGCTGAATAACGAGTCTGAAAGCAATGTAATCCCGAGCGTTTCGTACCCGTGGGATGAATTAAGATCGAATAAAGGGAATTTCTTTCACAGTCACGTCCTGTCGCAATTACCGAGCGTGCTGGTTGACCCTCGTGACGATTCGAACGAGAAAAACGCTACGATAGAACCGGTCGCGACCATTACCCTTTAACCACTCGCAGAGAGATTCAGATCTCTAACCCGCCACGATAAGCCCCCGGTGTTAATGATTCGCCATAAACGATGCTTAACGATCAAATCTTGGTGACTTTGTGACCTAATCGTTCTATACAGTGTGCCTGGCAACGGGTAATATAATTTAAACGAGGGCGATTTAATAGGAAAGAATAACAGGAAACCGAGTTTGTGGATTCGTATATTTTCGTTTGAGAATACGAATAATAGAATGTATTCCAACCTTGTTTTCAGGGATATAAAGTTCGAAGATTGATTAAATAAGCGTAAATTTATAGTTTTTAAAATAACTTTCCTAATAATGTAGCTATACTTCCCTTTTTATTTCAACTTATTATCCAGCAACTTTTACTCTTTTTACGATTACTCTTTTATGAAATGATATAACGACGACAATCAACTGTAAATATTTACGAGCGTGAAATACAAGTTTCACCAACTGTGTCTTTGTTATAAGATATTCGATCAAGTTGCGAAAGGATCGAATATTTTGTCTCCGCGTGTGAACCGTGTAGTTGAAACCAACAACTAAGAAGCTGTAGAAAGAAAAGATTCTTTTCCGCATTTTTGGTATTATTCGTTTCTCCATGTTGAATCATCTTTCAACGGGATACTTTCTATTATATATGATAGTTGTAAAAAAACAAGTGATATTTCGTGCTCACTGGCATCCGCTTGAATCTGTGTGCATCGCGCGATATTAAAAAGTTAGGGAAAAACTTTCGGTGAATGTTCGAGTTAGTTGAGTTACTGCCTTTCTCTTCCAGTCCCTTGTTTCAATTTAGGTCACGTCGACCGTCTTAGAATTCGACATATGAAAGAAATTCTGCAGCTCTTTGCTTTCAATCCGTGTTTCGAGTTCGCTGCGTTTTCTGTATTCGCGTCCAGTTTAAAACGGCCTTTGCCGCAGGAAACGTCGTTCTGTCGCTATCGATGCTTTCGAAAATTTCCATTAACCAAGCTTCTTGCGAGCAGAAACACGAAAGAATTGAATTATTTATATTTTGCATAGAAATATTCGATTACGAAAGCTTTAAACAAAGTAACTGGATCTGTTGTAAAATTTCCTTAATCGCTTAGCTAAATGCAAACATTAATTTTAATCTTCTGTCTTTCCTTTGTCACGCGTCATCTCCAACCTTTTATTCCCTGCCTTGCATCAGATTATCACGATATTCAGATTAGACTTTATCCTGTCGCTTTAAAGCGACACACACAGCACGTTAGGTTAATGCAAAAGTCTAGATTGCTACTAGTAAAAATAAAAAAGAAGAAACGAAAGAACGAGCGACGAGAGCAATATTGGAAAACGGAGTGTAAAAAATAAATGATCATTCCTTACGGATGAAACTTTAATCTTCCAATTGAACTTTATCACACAGAAAAAGCAAAAGTTCGGACACGCGAACAACGACGCGTTATCTTCTCGGAGTTTTTAACATCTTTACAGCACGGAACAGGAACGATAGCAAAAGTCGGAAGCGAAAAGGAAAAGAGAAGCATTTTAATCAACGTTTTCTTGACCGCATACGGCGGATACGTCCGATAGAGCGTTGACTCGTGCTACTGGCACAACGCGTTCACCGTGATTTTCTGGCGTTTGAATTCGTCGCGACAGCTCGTAAAGCGAGGAAACGTGCAAAAAGGAATTTTCTATGGCGAGGTAAATGGGAAACGTTCGTTCGGAAAGCCGCAAAGCCTGTATCGGACGTTGGCATCCGACATGTTAAAACTAATTTTCATCGTGTGTTACAAACGACCGCGTTTTCTGCGATAATAGAAAATTGTGTAAGTTGCGCCGATCTACGTATGAAGGTAAATTGCGACTAACTGAATCGGACGAACGATTCTACGGGCAACGAGCCCTCCGATTAATCATCGCTCTCCCCCTGCTCTCGTTTAACCTGCTACGAGATGAAATCGTCGACAGATCTTGAACGGGAAATATAACGTGCGCTGCCTTTTGTCTTTACCCTCTTCGGGATATTTCATTCCCGTACGAAAGAGGCTTTGGGAGATGTGTTCCCGCCGGATTTCGGAACGAATTCTCTTTGGAAAATCGTCTACCGCTTCTGCTCTGCCACTGTTTGCCAGCCATGCGGAATATTGAATACGCGCGTGCTGAATGGAGTGATAAAGGAAACAATTTGAAACGGAGTGGTGATCAAACGTGCTCGAGTGTTAACGCAACACCTAATCTAACTTTTGTTCGATTAACTTCCGATATTAGCGACGAGGTACATTTCGTTTGGCTCGGACCTTTAAAGCTTTAAAAGAAATTATGTTGTAAAATATTCGTGCATCGATTGGAGAAAGAGATTCCATGCATGCAAGAATTTTATAACGAGATTTAGGGAGGAGTAGACTGACAAGAGAAATAATTTAGAGCAAGTAAGATCGGCGTATAAAATATAAATCTCTGTTTGGCCAACGTCCAAAATCGGTAAGTGCAACTTCATCGGCTTTCGATTCTTAAGATATCATACGTAGAGGAATTGCATTGTAAAATTTGCACGTATCGATTGAAAATAGAAATCTTCCGTACATTTCTAACTTTGCAATCTGATTTGTACAAGAAACAGATTAAGGAAATTAAGAGAAGTAAGAGAAGTAAAGCAACCTAGTACTTGGCCGTGTAAAATGTTAATGTAATATCTGTTTAAACTCCAGGTACAACAAATACAGCTTACGACCTCCGATTACTAAAACGCAAGAAAGTAATTACAAAGTAAAATTTTTAATTTCCGTTGAGATGATTAAGATTAAAAGATATTCTGATCGTGTTATGCATCAATGTTATGCATCAAAGATGTGTAAAATAAATCGCGATGTAAAATGTTCACGCATCGATCGAAAGGAGAAATGTTTCGAACATTTGTAAGACGCTTCGAACGAGATTTGCGCGCCGAACGGAAAAAGGACGTTCGAAAGGCTTGAAACATTAAGTAATAGCTTCCCTCCATTCTTTCTCGAAATCGTTCGGTGAGGTCAACAAGAGATTACCGCCGTATTCGAATCGAAAGACGAGCAATGCCACGAAGGCGAATGAAATCGATCGATATTCCAAGCGACATGCACTTTTCTACCAACAATTCACGCCTGACGTGATCGTACGTAATAAACTATTCGTCGTAATTAACGCTGAGAGACACCGTTAAATGGCGACTATTTATAACGGTTTTATGTATCGAATATCGACGTTAACGCGACATCTCGTGGGGAATAAACAGCCAGCATTATTAGCCTAAACATCGGTTATTTTAACACACCGATATTTCACGCGAACAGCTAACGTATCGAATAAACACAGGGACACCCTGTCCATCAGCGTGACGTATACGGTTCAATTCGTAATCATTATGGTTAATTATCGGCTGAGTTTTAATTGCGCGGAGAATTGTCATTTCCACGCTTTATCTTACTTATACGACGATAATTT
Organism: Bombus bifarius; assembly: GCF_011952205.1. Lineage (NCBI taxonomy): Eukaryota > Metazoa > Arthropoda > Insecta > Hymenoptera > Apidae > Bombus > Bombus bifarius. The sequence continues at coordinate 5,116,147 of NW_022884505.1, read as the reverse complement.
GAACCTATTTGCTTTAAGGTTGAAGAATAACGCACACCTTTCTAACATCCGCTGTACGGATGATGGTAATAAGTTACTTCGTTCTTTCGTAATTAAGCAACGTGTCGAGGAAGAGGTAGCGTATAATTAATACAATGTTATTACGGAATTTCGAGAGTAACTCGATAAACGTCAAAACTGATCGAGCGAGGTAATCCGTCGAACATTTATACTTTGTTCGATAAGAATGCTCTAATTCTTTTACCTTTTACATCACGCGGTGAAGTATTTGAAATTTAGCAGATCTTATAGATTTAATTGAACATTTTCGAAAATTATTCCGCAATTATGCCTATTACGGGATAATAAATCTGCCGCGATGTGCAGTCGTCCATATTTCTCGTGTAATAACTCATTTTTGACGAAGAGAACACGAACGAACCAGGAATGATTAGGCCACGATTACAGCGCTAGTTTCGCTACGTTCTCCCTATTGTTCGCCATATTTTCTCCAATAAACGGTTCATTTGCATCGATTTCGATGGCCGGCCAGGCAGTTATTGGAAAGTGTACGGCGCCGTGGTTTCGATATTAAGCATTGGCCGTGGTTATCCGGAAAAGTCCGCAACTACCGGTCCGTTGAATTTTTATCGCAACGAAAGGAGCGCTCGCTTTATTTTCCCTTTATCGTGCATACTTCGTTCCCTACATTGTTGATCCATTATCTTTTATGGAATACAACATGTCCGACCTCGATCGATCAATATTTTATCAAGTAGCATAATCAAATATTCAGAAAGTATCTAACCGAGCATTTTGTAGCACAATTCTTCCTCCCTTATCTATTTTTCGTTCTCTCTTGTTAAACCGATCTCTGGTTTTTTTGTGGAAAAAAGGATTCAGTGTGTAGACCTTACGGTTTTGTAAATTTATAATACAAGCCAGGTTTCTTGGTTTTGTTTGTTGGTATTGATCGGCGTCTCTGTATCGGAAACTTTCGAAAGATAAATTCGCCACTGGCAATATACTCTTCGGTTATGTGTTCAAGAAATTAATCAATAGTTTGAAAGTAGAATCCTCCTTCCGCTCTAGTTTTGCGTCTGTCCCGAAAATTTGGCGAACGCCTTACTTTCAAGTTCCTTTTCATTAAATTTTTCGAAAGTTTTTGAATTAAATTCGATGTTCAATCTATAAAAATCAGGATTGCTACCACCTACCTTACAATATCGTTTGAAAAAAGAATCGTAAAAACAAATTCTGCAACCAACCCTATCACCTTTCAAGCGTTACTGACCATATTTTCCTTGTACCGTCAGTTAAAAATGATAGAATTAACTTCTTTATCCAGATACGTAATTTGGAATAAATAAATAATATAAATTATAGATTTACGATAAAGGAACTTGTATTCGTCAATGATAAGCGCAGTTACCATCCGACATCGATATATTAGTCGTAGTTAGCGGTAATTATTGCATAATTAAAGCCCTTGGCTCGAATGTTCATTGTCAATGCGTATAAATAGCAAAGATGAGTGAAATAATTGTTATATAATAAATAATAATAGTTTAATTCGATTAAATATTTTGCTTTGTTAAGACGTTTCCAGTATTACTGCAAAATAGACACGATAAAAATTATGCCAAGCCCGAGACGAAGCAAAAAATTAACGTTGAAGAGAAAAAATAAACTCCAAGAAATACAAAGTATTCCAGAAACAATTTATGGTATTCACGTGCATGAAATTACGAATTACCAAGGTGCGAAGAACGACTATAAGGACATGAGATATAGTATCAAACTACAATGAAACGGTACGAAGCACTATTAGTTTAATATATGTATCTGCTAGCTTTGTCTTAAATTCAATGCTTTCTCGTTCCCATGGTAGCAAAATTACTCCATTATGAGTAAGATTCTAGAGCAAATATTATGAATAAATCATAGAAAACGTGGTTCACTGATTAATCTAACGACTAAAATATCTCTTTGCCATTACAAGCGATTCATTCATTTTTTATGCCATTACGAATACTATTAATATTCGGTATGATTAATAATAGAATAGTAATGTTAATTCTATTATTACGATACATTGCAGTATATTCCAGACTCTTTTCGCGAATCATATTTCGAAGTTACAACAGGATCTTTGCAATTAATTTCACGATTACATTTCCCTATAACAAATTCAACTATCAGAATTATTATAATAAATTTAATAAATATGTAATCAAGTTTTATTCGTGGTATTTGGGAAATATCTCAAAGGATAACGAATTAAAAGTTTCAATATAATATTACTAGAACAATGTTCAAATAAATAAGAATGGAACAAAAAAGCTTCACGAACGTCTCGTTCCTCAAACGACATCTTTATTTGCTTTGTTCCGCGAAAGCGACATACCAAGAAGCCTCGAAGCTAATTCCAGAACTGAGAAATACTCGGCTCTTTGTACGAATTTTTCTTAATTGCGGATGACGTTTTAATTAAAAACAGCGTTCAACGAAAACAAGGGAAACGGTCGAACAAACAAATTTAAGTTAAATCACTGTTGTTACGTCGCGGTCTTGTTTCATGGAAATTACAAGACTCGAAGGATTACCGAAACCTCGAGATAATTGCGAGATAACTAAAAAGCTCCTGATTCGCATTTTCGTTTAGCCATAGACGTCAATGCTAGAGTTTTCTGCAATCCTGAGCACGTAACATGGTAGCTACGTGATTGGCGATATGATGCATGGTTCAAACGCTAACAAAGTAAAGTTAGTTTCTGTTTTCGCCCTAAAATTTCACGTAGAAGCAAATTAAACTAGGTATAATGTATATATCAGTGACATTTAGGTTCTGCCAATAAATAATTGAATTGCACGGAACAATCGGACAAGGATCCTTAAATAATATCAGACAGTAATTTATAATATAATTAATTGTGCAGTTAGGTAATTGAGAATTGTAATTGTTGTTCTCATAAGATTTGACATCTGTTAATACAGCCTTGATTATATTTTCCTTTGAGGGCATTATACCAAAAGGGTGAAATGAGCATTTAAAATTGGAGTGCAGAAAGTAGGTCACTTAATATAATGCAACGTAATTGCCTTTCTTTTCGTTGTTACAATAATAAACTGATCAAACTATATTTTCATCGTGTATGATACGATTTCGAAGGCGATATAAATAAATTTGTTCTACATATTCTGCTTAAGCTGAAGTTGTACAAAAATACGGAACGAAGCACAGAAATACGGTTGTACGGAATACATATGCTCGTTTCTTCTTTATTACTAAAAAATACATTCGTCGAATCCTTCTCGATACTCGTTAGTTATTAGAGGAAATACTCGATAAACAACAAACTTTTTTTAAACCCATTAATAACGTAAACGATTGAAGCGACCATGTTAAGTGACCCACTTTGTATATTACATCATTCCAGACAATGTCAGTATTTTTACAAGTCGTCTATTCTTGTCACTTACTTGTTTTATATGACATTTGGATAAACCTTTTCTAGCTAATTAGAAAGTTTCATTTTCCTACCACAGAAGTGTAAAACAACACGTTCATCGTCACTGGAAACAAAGAAGAAACAATCTGTTTCATCAGAAGCACGCCCAATTATCTCGCTGTGCCCAGTTTGACTAAAATATTCTATCTTTTGGATATAATTAGGATCTGGTGTAACTATCCTTCCCGAAGAAAGAGAACAGATGTAAAGATTTGTAACGAGTCGAGAATCCACACCGGGATCGTGAAATTGCAAAGAGGTTAAAGCCTCTAAGGAATTGTTTGCCTCGCGATGAATCAAACTCCGACAGTTAAATTTATCCGCTTCGCTCAACAATAAGTCATCGTCGACGCTTTTCTTCTAGCATCGGCTCGCCTCTATTAATATCCTCTTCTGTTTATGTTCGAAAGTTTGATAAATCGCGGCACAATTCACCGCGAGTCATTTATACCCTTCGCGTTAAGATTCTTTCAACTTCCGCGTGGTTATGCTTTCCCTTAGCTCGAATACGGAGTCACCCCCATACTTTGGGATCGCCTTATACGACTAAGATATTAATTTTCTTTCAAAGCATACTGATTTCATTCGTAAAATGACAAAAATTGATACATCCAGTTGGAAAATCCTACGACTCGTATGAAATTTTTGTGCAATGTCGGAATTTCGAAAAAGTTGATATATCTTCTATGTTTCTATATTCTCAGACTAATCCATAAACTACGGAGAAATTATTTTTTTCGACGTTCTTTAATACGTTCGATATATTGTCCACGATATTTGTCAACAAGAGTATTTGTATTGCGAATTTGTTTCAAACGCAGTACAGCTGGCCGTATATAGGACAAGGACACTGTATGGAACGTCCGAGGTAACAAACAGAAGCCCGTCTGACGGTATCCGGTTTATTTAAAAACGAATAGCCATACCCTCGAATTGCGATCTCCGACCTTCAAAATCAGGGTTTGTCGATTGAAACTTTTTCATCGAAAGGCGAGGCACAATTTCGCGCACACGATTAGCTTCGTCACCCTTCTGCCTGATTACCATTTTTATTCGCGAAAATACGCTAGCCTTTGTCTACGCTCCCTTTTTTCCCTCATCCCCCAAGCGCATATTTTCCTTTTCCTTTTAAACGAAAGCAAAGACAAAGGAAAGCAAACAGAGATACTTTAGAACGAAGTCGTAAGCAAGTGAGTGGCTCGTGGAAGTAAGTACAAATGTAAATAGCCGTAACGCGGAAAGCAAATATACTACGTAGAAAATCGTAGGCACTCAAACACTAGACAAAGATTTCTCGGATTAAACTCGACCCTTCTGTACGAAACTTTCGACAACCATAATATTCTACGGACTATTTGCGGAAATAGGAATCATTTTAATACAAATTGACGAGATTTCGAAATATCGACGTTCGTAGAAATTCCGATCCGACGTAATTTCGGCGCAAACGTCATATCTCTATATAACGATATGTGCAATCGAAAAATTTATACGTTTGATAAATTATTCCCGACGAATAACAATCTCACGTCATATCTCTATATTCTTTGGCATTATACTTTCAACACAAATGACGTAAGACTCACTCGAAATCTAACAAACGACTCACAGATCACTCCTTACGAATGTCAATAAGAACCCGCTGTCAGTCATTGCTCGATCGATCATTCGAAACGAAAGCACCACCTGACCACCACCATAGATCAGACGAATCCACGCTCTCGTTCATCGACAACGTCGAACGCGCTATCAAGTCGAGTAACCACCATGAAACGATAGCACTTCGTTTTTTGTTCAAACGAAACTTGACGCGCGATCTCGGAAGCGATATGTGGTAGATCGTGAACCGATATCCGTCTCTCGCTGGACCATCGTTTAAAGTGCGCTGACCCTCGGGTACTCACCGTTTCCGTGATCGTGCGCGTCCCTTTGTGTCCACCGATGGAAAGACCCCGGGGAACAGAGTGGAGCAGTTTCACGTAGAAATCCTGATGGTAAACGGGTCGTGTCGGATGCGTGGACAAACACGGCAGAGAGATATGCGACGGAATGAAAGAAAACGAGCGTTCGTACGCGATAGAACGAGCGCGCCTAGCGGTCGCAATGGAATACCCACTTGTAGAGCCGGCGGATGACCGGGCGCGTAAACTAGACTGGCGGGTTGGCAAACAGGTGAGATGCCGTCGCGTGCCCGTCTTTCTCTGTCTCCGTTCCTCGCGCTCTTTCCATCCCACCCTGTCACCCTCCTCCAATAACCCGGCTGGTCCGTTTTCTATCTCCTTTCCTCCTCCAGGGATTCCCCTCGCGTGCTCTTCGTCTACATGCTCCTCCCACTCCCGCAGCGTTTCACAAACTGTCTCTCTCTAACCCGACACGAGTATCAACCCCCAGATTCTACAGTAGGCTTGTCCTTGTGGTTCGTATTTACTTCGTATGGCTTCTTATTATGGGAGAATCTAAAATTTCGACAGATCTTTCTTTCCTTTTGCTTTTCCAGATTCTTCGAACCGCGCACGCAACACATCGTTCCTTTCATCCGATTCTTTTCCTTTATCCGCCTCCTTAGGGGCTATTCTCGCGTTACTTCCTCGTACTTCATTATCCCCGCGATGCTGTTTCCTTCCACTTCCATTGCACATGAAATCGTTCTGCGTGTTTTCCGGTCCCTATTTGCGTGTCTATCTCCATCCTTGTCCGATCGAGGACGCGTTCGCGTAGCATTCGTTGTTCTCGATTCAGTATCTCCTTCCCTCGTCGAAGCAGAGAACCCTCCTATCTCGTAATTCCGCTTTTCACTCTTCTCTCTGCCGGCGTTCCTCCTTTCTCTTTGTCTCCCTTTCTCTCGATCCCACCCCCATGCTCGACCCCTTCTCCTCGCCACTCTGATAACCCTACCTAGGAGCATGGGGCTCTCCCTACCCCCTGCAGGGGTTACAACCGGAGGTACTTGCGTGCGCAGCACGTCCATCGATCTATTTCAGCTCACCTACGCTCTCCTGGCAAGCCTGGCCCCTGTACCTGCCTGCTGCCTGTCCGCTCACGCGGCTTCTGGGTGCGTTCACACCGACCTAAGGTGTGGACCAACGGGACAGAGATGTTTTATTGCGATCTGGAACGCGAATCTCTTCGAGGATGATGTTAACTGCGTTCCACTGTCGTAATAACGGAGGATTTCGGTGGATCGGTGGCGAGGGTATCGACTTCCTGAGAAAACGGCAAAGTGTCGTCCTTCTCCCGATATCCGTGATAGATTGATAAGGTGTATTCGATCGCTTCGGTGTACACTTGATCCGTATCATTACGTTCTCTGTTCCCGTCGTTTCACGGTCAAATCCCGATATTTTGAAAGACTTTGCCTTTGGAAATTTTTGTTGGTTGTTTTATGCGTGGAATATCTTAGAATAATTCGTATCCTTCCTTTTCTTTATGCGTAAGACGCTTTAGAATAATTCGCACATTTCGCTTTCTTCACGCGTAAAATGCTTCGGAATAATTCATATCTTTCTCTGCTCTGGAAATATTATTGAAATAACAAAAAATCGCGAAAGACCGAGTTTTACGTTATTCCGAATGATAAAACTGACTTAATGCTGAATGCGCAAACTGTTGAAATACGAATTGCTATATTCGAGGGAAAAGGAAACCAGGACAAAAGTGGTGCAAGCAAATTCGGAAAACCGGACAAGCCACAGGGATTTCATAGATTCCGGGCTCCTAAGAAGTTTACAAATGAGATTCAGTCAATACCGGAATTTGGGGCTGACAGAACGAGGGCGGTAACGCGGGAAGACGTAGAAAGACCGAAAGTTGGATAATGTGTATTTGGTGAAACTGTTAGGGTACTTCGTTTACGTATTACGTAAACCATGGCTGATGCAGATGCACTGGTAGTTTGCTAGACGATCGCTGTCGATGCTACGAGGAACTTTGGTTCTGTCTCTTCAACCAATGTTTCGAGATTGTATACTATTTATTCTATTATCATACATTCAAGTATGTCTCTTATTCGTTTCGCTTCGTTGCCTAATAATAACGATATTGGAGTTTAATGAAAAATTCTTGCATGTACGAAATTTATAATCGTATTAAATTAATTATATTTTTCTTCCAAACGTATTTTATATGTATCAAACTTTTTAAAATAATTATAAACTATTCTCTAATAAAGAGTATCGTTAAGCTTATTAGAAACATGTTTATCACAGTGATAGCTTTCAAGCCTCGATAGGAATAGCCAAGGTAGGAATAAGATTTTCGACGTAATTCGACCATATTATATTGAAAAATTAAACACAATAGACTCGTAGAAATGCATGGTAAATGTAGTTTGCTGACTCGACAAGGAGGTTTATAAAATGTAGGCAAGCCATTTATTAAATTTCCCGGACCAATCAGCCTATAAATTTTAAGCTAAGCTGGAGGTAAAACCTGATGTAGTTAGGAACACATTCAACCCGGGTAAAGGCACCGAATCACGACGGGTCTACGACGGATCGTGGATCGCATTTCCACCGATTTTCAATCGTCCAAATAGCATTCGTATTGGCACAAATCGTTCGTGTCCGTTCCTGATATTATATATCGCGTTCGTTTCGCTTCTTTCCCGAGCCGTGCACAATGAAATTCCCAATCAAAGCGTGATATTCGTTCGAACACATTTGTTATCGATGCGGTCCGAGCCTTTACCATGTGACAATCTCGATAAAAGAAAAAAAGAAAGAAATAGTGGAAAGGAAAGAAAAAACATAGAGAGGATTTAAAGAAAATTATCCCTGCGATATTAAATCTACGCGCTACCTCTTTTTCGGTATATTAAGAAACCATATACCTTAACCATTAGCAGTCTTAAAGTACGTACCGTAATCAGAAGTAAACGATATGATTTCATTAACATAACATCTATTGTAAAATGAGAAATTGATAGCCTATGAACGAGAAGTTTATATTCTACAATTTGTGGCTTGCCGATTCATTAATATTATTAGCTGTTAAATTATTACGTAGGAGAGTCCAAACTCTCAGTTCAACGTAAAGTTATCACCCTTTAAAAATAGCTAAAATAAAAATCAAATATGGTATCCTGTCGTAATATTCGAGAGTTAACGTTAGGAGAAACGAGAAGCTGTGATATAATATACGCCTGAGTCTTTTCATATAAATTACCTACTTGTTTTATCTTCGATTAACGGCACTGCTCTGAAAATGGAGCTGACGTAGAAATACGACCGGTTAATGAAAACTATTGGTTCCCGTGCAAACGATCTTACAGATGCGAACAACGATGACGGTAGTCGAGCATGCGGGCGTTACAAGGAACAAGTGGAAATCTTTATTCAACGACCGTCTAGATTCCAACAACAAGCCTCTTTATTGTTTCCGCGTTTCGATAGCTCTTGTTTTGTTCTCAGTTATGCTTAACTTATTGAATCGTAGAATTTACGATTACTTTTCGTTTCATTACCTTTGCTTCGATGATAAACCTGTGCAGTACAAGAATAAAGAACTATAATTGCATTCTTCAACGAATTTCATTAACTCCTAAACAGATTAAAATACCTCAACTGAATAGATATAAATAATAGAAATATATAGAAATAAAGTTTGATGGAAATCGTTTTAGTTTCGAATATTATTTTTGAAAATTTCAAAGTTACAAAGTTGCTGTTATTATTTAATCATTGGATTTTCCTACGTTAGAATATCGTGTATCTTCTGTCTCATTTTCTTCGACTTGTGTTACGTTCAAACGCAATTTCCCACGGAAATGTCAACTCGCACGAACAGCAGGACGCGAACGATCTGTTACAGAGACAGTAATAGTTTCAGGTCTCGTGAACATTTCAAACGTTGACTCGGCCAACATGTGTTGCATCTCTCGCGTAAAATATGACGTATGAGAAGATATAACGTATAAAATTTCTATCTATAAACTATCTTTTTTGATGTATTTCATTTCATCGAGTTCTAGAACGGATTCTCACAATTTTTCATTAAATTCAACAAATCCTGCACGATCATTAAGAGATTATTCGGATCTGTAGTAATGAAATTCTTCGTTTGTACCAATGAAAAATTGTTACGAAATATTCGACCAAGTATTTTGTTAAAATTCAAAGATTTATGAAACTGAATATTTCGAATGTTCAATTTCCTATCCTTTGAAAACGAATAACTTCGAATCTCTTTAATGAAATTCTATTGCAACGATAAAATCTTATAACAGCGAGAATAGCTGTTCCCTACCCAATAAATATTTGATACGGCAATCTATGTATTTTTATTTTTTCATTTGCATTATTGTAACGATATAGTCATCGTACAATCGAAAAGCTCTAATTGGATGACTTTACTGTTCATTAAAAATAGCATATAAAAACTATCAAGCTCAATAACTCTTCTCTACAATTTAATATCACCAAAACCCCTGTCCATCGTTTCTAGCACGGATCTCTCAAAACTTTCGGAATCACTCGACAAGTTATTCAACCCTCGTGGCGAATCATCAAAGTGTCGGTCGTAGAGCGAAATTTATTTTTCTGACATTTTCCGAAAGTTCCTTCAGAAATCCGGCCAGTTCAAACGCGTTGAATTTACCTTTGAACCTGTTTACCGTCTTTTTCCTCAAAGGTACGTATTACAGGACACGGGAGAACAATGAGGTGAAAATTCACATTATTCTACCACGTGTATCTAAAACGCGGAAACGTGTTCAACAGTTCAAAATGGGTCGAATTCTAGCGAAACACTGGCGCAGAAACGTGTACGATCAACGTGACACGATTAAATTCGTCGAACGTCTCGCTCGTTTCCTCTTCCTTCTTCCTATCGCTCTGTGTTCAAGATTTTTCCTCTGTATAATATCTCGTCGGAGCAGAGATTCCAGGTCGAGAGATGCCAGGCCATTAACGACGATTGTCGACTCGCGAAGTTGAATGAAGGTGTAGCGACCGCTCTTCGACAATCAGACGGGGAATTCCCGCAATCTTCTTCGTCGATGGTCCATTTCGCCTCGGCTCATTGATCTCGATATCACTGATAGCAACCGTAGTCATAAAGTCCATACATTATGATTAGACCAAACGAAAGATTAAAAGTTGGAGAGATTTACTTCGTGGATGGACTGAATTCCGTGCTTTAGGGTCTCTTCAGTTGCGAATATAAGGCTCGTTAGATTTCTGTCACGTTAAATAATTTCAGCGCGTTGAGCTTCTACTAATCCTCCTGCGGCTCGTGATACATAATATTGATCTGCTGGTGGTAAAAACGTGGAATGAAACGTAACATATTGTGCATATCGAGAGCCTCTGTATTATATTGTAACACGTGAAATGATGGCCAATTTCGCGTAATATCTACTTGTTTAGGATAAGATTAATTGAAAAAGTTTAAAGTAGCATTGATTATTTGTTCGTTGAGTAAATTACTGTATGTGATATCTCTTTATCAAGAAGATAATGAAAGTTTCAGTTTGCAAAGCAAATATTATGATTATTCTGTCATATCGTGGAAAAGATTTTTAGCTATAATTAAAAAATCATTTTTATATTTTATAAACGTACATGTGTGTACAGATATACTCGTATGTCGATTATAAACAACACGAGAATCGTAATTTTCGATATAATTCCCAGAATTGTTGAGAATCAGTATCAAAATCGAATAATTTTCCAGGAGAATATCGATAATATATACGTATGTTACAATATGGTTACTATGGTGACAAATCTTTTGAACACACCTTCTGGCTGTGTACACGAAAGTTTCGTTGACACGTTCAATAGACCTTATCGCACAGTTTCTGCCCGCTTTCGGGATCGCCAGCGCGTTTTATCAGAATTTATTCACTTTAAGACAGCAGATGGCTCGATAAGCCAGTTAATCAAAGCGGAAAGGAACAGAAGGAGAACCAACTTTGAAGTAACTTTGGCTTCTGGGAATTTCTATATCTTAATGCATCGTTTCTCTTTACATTGATTTTCTACAATTTTCAAGTATTCCAGGAGAATAGTGCTATATACCTGAACTATTAACTGTCTACATACGTGCTACATGTTAGTAATATTAAGTAACTACGTTGTACAAGCATACAAATTGAAATATTGATAAAAAAAATAAACCAATTTTTTCATGATTTCAAACAATAACGAATTTTATTCATTTTATAGAAAGAATTAACCATAAAATAGGAAAACGTGAGATTAAAACCAATTTCAATTTCCGACATATAATCGAATTGTTTTACGATAAACTTGTGTATGATTTTATTATTTTTCAAACGTGAAATAGTCTCGATTCCGCAGATATTCGCTTCAGAGACTTATTATCAGAGCATCATAATAGCGTATTGTTGATTCAGTGATCAGATTGCCCTCAACTTAGATTGAATTCAATTTCTAACGAACTTTAAGCTACGTTCTCCTGCAGCAGGAGTAGAACAACACCCTGGGGGAGTATGGCGACTGATATATCAATATGAAACGTCATTTTCGCTCAGACTTCCAGTAGCCATCTTTACCAAGTTCTCATTACGTCTACTCGATTCTTTATCCGGTTCTTTGGCCAGTTCTCTATCCAAATCCTTCGAGTTCTCTACGCTTCAACATGGATCGTTGAATCCTATTGTTTCCACTCAGATTCCTATAGTTCTGACAGCTTCTAACAGCGTTACTCGAGTTCTCACTGTCTTTAGTCAAATTTATTGAATCCTGACGATCTATCTCTAACGAGTTTTGTCGATTTCCGTCCGTCTTCACCACGGTCTTCCATTTTCTCGCTGCCTCTACGCCAATTCCTCTGTATCTAAGTTCATCCGGTCGACTCCCCCGCGTCTATAGTTAGCATAATATGGCATAATAGCACAAACCTGAGGTATCCTAATTAGGTCTGAGTATTGGCTGAATCTAAATGGGTTTCTGGCTGCCTCGGAGTTCCCCTCAGTGGGTTCTTTAAATAATAGCAAGCTTTACGGACAAAATTCAAACTATCTCCTATCTTTCGGCTTCTACTTCTAGAATCTTCTTACAAACTTCATCGAATCCGGGATCGCTAGCTTAAAATTGTCGCAATTACGGTGTCCGATTTCTTAGTCATATTCGAACGCAGTACGACAGTTATTTTGTTCTGATATTATTTTGTTATAATCAGCCTTATGATTTGAACCTTGAGATTTTGAAACGGAGTTTGTCAAATGACTTCGTCTGCTCAATTTTTTCTAACGATATGGCTTTTCCAGAAATCTCACGTTGCGCGAATGTTTTTCAACGAGTTGCTTCTTGTTCGATATAATTTTTAATTACACATTACGTATTCACTTTCTTTATTCAGATAATGTACTTAGATAAATTTTACGGGTTTTTTCTCAAAAGTATCGGATATTAATTATATATTGTATGTATCTCCTCGTCGCAGTTCGTTCGAGACTGCCTTTTTAACAGCATAGGATTGAAGATTAATTAACGAGATACTGGTCGCGTGAATTGACTGTGGATACTAAAGCTAAATGAGTTATTAACACCAGTGAAACTAAAGCTACAATGTCTACAGGATACAATGTCTTGCATCGCTGCATATTCTCTGCTGTTTGAAATACCTAGTTATTATTACCAGTGATATTGTTATTATTCTACCATAAAGGAAAAAATAAAATTGAACAGAATATAGTCGATATCATCTACTGTGAACATGCTACGGATATATCGATATAATATCATGGATATGAATTATTTCTAAACGACGCATTTCGCGTGGAAAGTGCTTGAAAATCTCTAGAATTACAGTCGATGAAAAACTAGCAGAGTCGGTTTAAAGAGAAACGTACGATCTCGAAGATACGGGGATAAACATGGATCGCAAACTTATCCAGTCACGTAGTTGCTAAAAATTTGCATATACAGAACAAGGCTACATAGTCTCCGTACTAGTCTCCGATCTACTTAAGGAAAGTTGCACGGCAACGTGTCACGGTTAGCCTAACTTCTTCGTATAACGTTTTATTTTACGAACTTCTGTTTATTTCTCGAACCCTCTTAAATTCTAAGGGGACGTCTTATATTATTACTTACTCATTGTACATTTAAATGAAAAAAATTTGTAAACGCTATAGAATATTAGACAGCAATTAAACTAGCTTTTCTCTGTTTTTATAGTAAATGGAAAATAGAATTTATATAAAATTAGAATTTTTAGAATTTACCTTGTAATTTATCTTTATAAATTCACGCGTCCCTCGACGCGTAAATGAAACTACAACTAAGAAAATATGTTCTTCGATGGACTCCATATACACATTTCGTAACTAAACTGCAACGAGGTCAATAATTTATAACTGAAAATTGTTTTCCTGGAACGATATTTCATCATCTATTTCCACCTATTCGCCTCAAATTGAAAATAATCCCTTCTCGCCTGCATTACTTAACCACCCGTTGCATCCAGCGCGCGTGTTTGTCTAACTGCAACAATCTCTGTACTACGACCCTCTTTCCGCGTAATTTTCGTGTCAGCATGCTTTCGCGCGTACACGAATGTAGGAAATGTCTGCATGAAATCCGAATAAATTTTCTGGCTACACGTACGTACTTACGTGACAGACACCACAGAAGAGACTTCGACCATGATTGCTCGACTGTATGAATACGAAAAAGAGTTGCTTTTGCGCTAATAAAAGAAAGAAAGGAAGCGAGAGAGAGAGAGAGAGAGAGAGAAAGAGAGAAAGTGACATAATCCTTTCTGACCGACATTTCCATGTACTCGACTTTGACTCATCAATGAGCAGTTCCGAGATCTTTCTCGAGGCCCCTGCGATTTAATCGCAACACGGAGAACCCTTTTTCATCCTCTCGTTTACCCTCGACACGAATAACCTCTTTTTGCCGCGGAAAATGCCACTCCCACTCGTTTCGATCCCCTGGTGATACATGCTTATCGTTCAACAGTCTAGATAGTTCTTAAATGATTCGACTCGATGTCCGAACGATAAGATACGTAAAACAATTCATCATAAGTGTCAAGGGCTATTTACGGAACACTCACTAAAGCACTTTCAGATTACGTCTAGCAATCTAAGCTTCTGCAGTGAAAAATATCAGAGGATCGAGACGATGGGGGATTGATAGATTCTGGTCGATTTCTGACAAAAAGATTCGCCTGTTTTCTAAAAAGGATAAGTGATATAAGTTTGTCGATGGTTGCAGCTACTAATGAAACAAATGACGCAAATCGTTTGAGTTGGCCTTAGACGTCCAAGGATTTACAAGTCGCAATTTAATTTTATCCTTAATCGTTTAAAAAAAAAGCAAGTACGCAATTGAAACTTGAATATTTTATATCGATCTTACTTATTTTTTAACATCTACTTCTTACGTCTCTTTAAAATATCTATATTTTGTAGAAATAGGAATGTAAAGAATTGTGTGATCTCTGTTGAGATATATAAAAATTATTCGATGATCGTGTGATAATTAGATTGAAAGAAATAGCGTGATTTGTGCTTGTGGATACAGAAGCGTCTAAGTGCAAGAGTTATTAAATCCCCGTCCTTGTATTCATGACTAAATTTCTCCGTTAATCGATAAGTACCAGCACCGTATCATCCCTAATGCAATATTTACACCGCTGTCTGTTCTAATTATGGAAATGAACAGCTATAATTAGTTCTCCCGGTATAAGTATCGGTGCACACGCACTGCGTGTCCTCCTATATTACAGCGAATGCTGTTTCTCACAACCCTTCGTGAATATTTTCTTATAATTTTTTACAATGTCACGCGAGTTGATAATACAGTTATAAAATTCGTTGAAATAATTTTCTTAGATCTACGTGAATAAAATGGAAAACAGGCAAAATAATAATTTTTAAAGCACGTTGTAGTTGAATTAGTCGTTTCTCCTCGCAGGAACATTCACAGAGAATTCACAGAATTAAAGAAATATTTTCATAGTACGTAGGAATGGAACAGTAAAAAGAATTTGATTTGAGTAGTAAAAGTTGAACGTTATAAAATTAGAAACGTGTACAAAGCATTTATTTCTGATACGTTGTTTTGACGAAGAAAATTCGTTGACGTCAAGCAGTCATTAATTTCGATTGAACGACCGAGTAGACAATAAAACTAATATTATCGAAGACAGAAATGATTAATTATTTTCGTACTTCCTGGTACTAAAATTTATAGAATTTTAATATATTATACCCGAAAAATTCGAATATTTTGAACTATATAAATACTGTAGAATAACAAAAAGTGTCACAAAAATCACGTACAATTCCACATATTTTTTCAGTTCATTATTGTTCTTACCATTGTTATAGTAACTATATTCTTATATAACGATCTTGAATAGTATAAAAAGGAGTGTTTAAAAAATTATCAAACCTTTTGTATTCAAAAACAACACGATTATTCTGTAAATTAATTATTTCGTGTAATTTCTATTACTTTTCTTTAGAGAAATCGAAATGTATACGTTGGTGTGATAATTACGATCGACGATGGTTCGTTTTAGCGTTCCGCTCTGGAAAATGTAACAACTTGAATATTTCGCTACAAAATTTCCGATAGTCTGGCTATCGAAAATCTTTTCAACCATCGGGTTTGCTGACCGGAAGAAATATTTCGGTGTCTTTTTTCCTCATCTTCTGCACCGATGGAAATCTGACATTCAAAAAGAGGCAACAGGGGAAAAATAGTAAAAATATTTCGCCATACCAAAAGGTTTCTTTTCAAGACCACCGTTCTTTGCATTTCCCCTTCAGTTGCGGCATATCATTTTCCATTCGAAGGGCTGTGATTTATTAACCGATCGAACATTCCTCGGGCCGAATCAGTTATTTCTTTCGAAACAAACAATATTAACTCGTTGGTATATTTCACCAGGAAGAATAGTTCCTGGCGGATAAAAAAAATACTTTCCAAAGGAGTGGATTTGCATTGTCTTCAGCCTGATTTCGTAATAAACTCGAACAAAAAGATTGCATTTTGCTGCGTTAACTAACTTATCTGTTCTTTTACGTCATGCATTGTTAATTAACAAACTAAAGTTTATAAAGTAAGGTTCTATTATATTACAAAAAGCTTAGAGGCAAAATTAATTTTTAAGAATTGAAAAGGCTACACTGGAAGAAAGTTTGATTATCTCCATTCTGTAGCTATAAGTAGCAGAGAAACTATCACAAATTCAAAGTATATACATACACGTACAATCTTAAAAAGTACATTCGTAAATAAGATTCCACTGAAGAAGATGCCCCTTACAGGAAACTTTGTTTCGATACAAAATGAAATGAAATAATGAAACTGTACTGTATTAACAAATTTGATTCGCAAAAACTTCCAAAAGCAGCGTACAGATGGAGAAACTCTTAATTCAGTTAAAAAGCTCTCCCTTATTTTCTGTTTCAGTGAATTAGATTTTTAAGCTGGGAAACGTTCGATGCGGTTTCGTTCAAAGATCAAGAACGTTAATGAAATTCGTTCCTCTTTCGCATTACTTGCTTTCACATTACCTTGGCATTAATTAACCTTAAAAGCCTTAGACTTTCGAGTAGCTGACCTTTCAAAAAGACCAGATGCTTTCATACTAAAAAGACACGACAAATACAAGAATATTAAGAAAACGAACAAGAAAATGATGAAATGCAAGACAGGTAGTCAACGAACCTTTTCGCCTAAAACATACATATCCAATATATTAACATCAACGACCAATTTAATTGAACGAAGCGAATGCGTGGTTTCAACAAAAAGACAAGTGCAACAATAAAAATAACGCGACATATCATTTCTCTTCACCGTGAATATTACCGGCTGTTTTTGCGTGACAATACCTCTTTTCTTCCTTATATTAACAAACACCGGTTAAGATCTAAGCCAGCAACTTTTCCTTAGAAATCCTGCCCAGTGCCGTGGGAACAAAGAAAGGAGGGAAAAAGAACAAATCAGCTGTTCCTTCAGCGAACATGGAACTACGCGATAAGCCATAAAATGCAAAACAGATACGCGTTGTTCATAATATTTGTACATGTCTTGCCTTTTTCATGTCGCGAGGAGGATGAAACAACGAAGATTATTATTGGCTGCCGCGGAATAACGTGAACGCGCGTGTTTGCTCTTCTTTCGGCCGGTGAATTTAGAACGAAGAACAAGAGATACGAACGGAGGCGATGCAGAAAGAAGGAAACAATGCAAGGCCGCGGAGAATACGGATGGAAAACGGAGAAAAATAAAGGGTGAAAAGCGGAGAGTGAAAAAGGGACAGATCGGGAAGATGTTAAGGGTGGAACGTGTATCGAGTATCGCGTATCGAAAATCGATGTTCGCGCGCATGTTGTCACAATGGATGCGCGTTTGTTTGATTTCGTGAAAGTATTCATAGTCTGTGTGTGCGTGCGCAACACGTGACGACTTTCACGTTCACTTATCAAATGTTAGTCAAATGGTTTGGATCTACATGTTTATAGTACGTACTGATAGATACGAAAATAATTTTATTTGTGGGTAAGTAATTTCGCTTCGGTATTATTGAGCAATATTGTGTATAGATTTATACTTAGATGTTGACTCAGTACTGTTATACAATTACACAATAATGTAATAATCCGTTCTATAACTAATTTCCTGTGCCATGACCACAATTCCACAGCCACGCATGTGCGAATATTCCCAAATTATAGACCATTGTTAGAAATTAACGTAAATATCTTGCAATTAATAGATGATATAAGAAGATATTTAGGAATTAAGCAGTGTTCGAGAACGTTCTATTTATCGTATCTCTTTTAATCGAGAAGACGAATGTTTCCTATTTAAAATCTTCGTGCCATTATATTTTAGAATATGGTCTATTAATTGGTTATTAATATTAATCACAAGAATAGTCTGGTAACTTCTAATTACTTAAACTACGATAGAATGCGTGAAATAATACGTAAACTGAGAACATAGAGATTCGCAAATGTTACGTAACAAGAAACTATTCACGGCATTTCAAGCTAACTCGAATAATAATTCAACAATCATAACATGTTATCCTCTGTACGTATAAACAGAACTTTAATGTAGAATAACAAATTTCCTGACGTACTACATCAGAATTTGTAAAATGTCCCGAGGATATATTTTCATTTTCTAAAATGTTCCGAACGATCCTTTCACCAATATGCGACGATACAAGTACATGCTTTGAAAGAAAATTATTTTTCAAAAGTCGCGTTCGTTTACTTAAAAAATTTGCCTCTAAAATTTAATTATCTCTTTTCGAAAAAGTTTCAGTCTTTCAAATCTGACGATTAGCCTTTTTAATAAACCTAACTATCGTTCAGATATTTTTCACCCGATAAAACGAAATGAGATCACTGCCTTTGTTTTAATCGTGATTTTGAAACAAGAGCTTGAATGTCCTGAAGTGTCGATAAAGTTCCACTGACGTTTCAAGTTACGTTACGTCAATTTCGGTCATACGTGACCGAACGGATCGAACGAAGGTAATCCACGACAAATTATTTTGGGCAAAAGGAACCGCAAACCGCTATCACCAGCTAGAACTACGAAATCATTGTAACGAACAGTTTGGCACAGTCTACGGATATTTCTATCGCATAAAGCGACCACTTACGATGATCGATGATGGAGATTATTATAACTACATAATAACTTATTATATTACCCTATAATGGAAAGATAAATTAAGAAATACATGGTTATAGCCACGTAATCCAAGTCGATATCGTGCTTGAAAATCAATTATGTACGTTGATCTTTTTAACGTGCCAAATTATACGAAACACGATTATAGCTATAGTTTATGAGGTGAATTAGCTTCATAAATGAGCTATAATTATTCTAAGTACGCTGCTATTATCAGAGAACGTACGCACACGGCGATTATGCGAAATTTATAATTAATCCTGATTACGTTGGACAGATTGAATACTTTAAAGAACATAAACGCGATTGAATTTTTTGAAACAAGATTCTAACGAAGTAGATATATATAGTTTATTCTGTTGCAATTTGTAACGAATATGAAAAATGACATATAGAAATTTTCATCCTTCCTATGCGTGAAAATTAGTATCAAGCTTCTTCCACGCGCAATTGCGCTCAATTTGACGATACAATACCGCTTTCCAACGTTTGTGACAACGTGGCGTATCACCAAGTTATTCTCAACGAATGAAGTTCTGTCGAACTAATAGAATTTCTGATGCTGCTTCCTCTCGCAATAAGACTATTAAATCATCCTGTTATCAGTTGGTCTC
The DNA here is from genome assembly GCF_011952205.1 of Bombus bifarius. Lineage (NCBI taxonomy): Eukaryota > Metazoa > Arthropoda > Insecta > Hymenoptera > Apidae > Bombus > Bombus bifarius. Next base: position 5,096,398 of record NW_022884505.1, on the reverse strand, counting down.
AACAATAAGAGTCTGGATCTTGGTATGAATCGCATAATCTCTATTCCACCGGTAGATACGTATAACAATCATGGACTAAAACGAACCATACAATTTTATGTAGTTTCGCACATTGAGCACATGTTTCAAGTTCGTAATTCTTTTTCATTTTTATCTGTAGCAAAAGGATTTATCATTGGGGGAGTCGTTGTCACGAAATTTAGAGTAGCAGCTTCTCGAAACTCCACATGAGCCTATAGAGTACATCATATTCTGATTGCTGTTAAAAATACAATATATGTACCTAAAAAAAAAGGAATCTATAGAAAGATACGTAATCTTGTATCGATAAAATTTATTAAATACAACGCATACCAAGCTGCTATATTAAAAGTTTTATTCGATCGTTTCCAAATAACAAATTCAGAGATATTGAACGAGAATATCGTAATATTTCAATCATCGTTTCCGTGTGGTAATAATCTCATATATTCTCCAATGATATAATTTACTGTATCAAAATCTCGTTTCATTTCAGTGACGCTGTGCAACCGGTATACTTTATTATAGTTTACTGATGTAATCGATTTTCAAATATCCGGAAATGAGCCTGTATATTGACACACATGCATGCGCGCGCGCACACCAGTTATGGTCCATTTAGGTCAACTGCCTCTTGTAGTGCTACACAATAACATTCAGCCAATGCTACTTGAGCCTGTTAGGATCATTGTCTTCGAGGATCATGTGAGCTCGCTGTTGATGTGCTTTTTCTTGCTATTTATGTCCTCGAGGATACGCATTAGATACGTCCCTTTCGGCCAGTGCAATTCCCCAAAAGAACATCGATTTGCCATTCCGATCGGGTTTCAACATCCCATATGGAAGATAAAGGAGATTTAGTATCTAGTTCTCTGGCAACCATCGAATAAAATTTTCATTTAACTATGTTGTTGAGTTATTGTGATTAATGTAGCACTTATTTCGAAATCGATTCACGTGTTGTACCTACAAGTTTCGATTCTGGTTAGACTTCTAATCGAATCTTTTTTCAAATGGATTCGTAGACTGAACTCGTTTCCTTGCTTTCTTCAGTAACAATCAGTCGTAGAACAGTGCAATCTGATGAATTCTTGAAATTTTCTCACTGAATTTTCTTTGTCACGACCGAAAACGCAAATTCGCAATTCAAAGAAATATAATTAAATTATATGTAAGTATTTGGTATCTGCAAGTTTAAGATATAACCTCAAAAATTTAGTTTCAATCAACAAGTAGAAGATTACTACTACTATTACTACCATAGCGTGTCTCACAATCGTTTGGTTCTTTTAAAATTGTCGTAATACGATCGTAAAACCTAGTTTTTCTTTTCGTCATACGTAATTAATTCGCAACAGTGTGACGCTTCGATTTAATTGACAAGCTTCCACGTTGCTTGTATCAACGTGAGACAGATTGGATACTCTCGATAAAGAGACAGTTTCTACCAACTATCTTTAGATAAAACCCTTTGAGAGGGATAGACTTTCTGTTACAAAGTAGAAAATTTCTGCTTTGGACAAATATCTTCTGAACGACTAACTCTCGCGAAATATACATGTTCGAGAAAATAACTAACGACATCGTATTCAAAGGAAATGATTATACCACAGACCAGGTATGAGTTATACCAATAATTAATCGCTAGAGAAACAAACTTAAGTTAAGGATCTGAAGGAAAATTGTTATGTAATATTACGTTACGAATATTTATTCCTTTATGTAACTAGATACAAATATACCAAACGAACAATATCACACTTCTTTCATTATAGGCTGACATTTTCCCTTCCTTTTCCATCGTAGTTTTGATATAAACGTGTAGACCAAATTTTTAATAAAAGTTCCATTCAGTCCGTACAAGATTCTCCAATAATTAAAATTATTCATGTCCAATGTACAGCTCACGTTTCTACAGTTTATGCACGTACGTATATGACTCTTTAATCATTACTTGAACGTGAAATTCGTATAATGAGTTGATGTTCGGAGTTAACGCTATCCCTGTATTAATCAAATTGATATATCTGATCACTGTCATTTAAGACCGGTAGCACATAGTTTTGCTATCTCCTACGATGGAATCACAAAGGGTGACAAGGATCCTTTGAAATCGTATTGAACGTCGGGATTGCAGAAATAGACTAGTAGGCCTTTGGTTAACTGAAAGTGAAACCTAACCAACTGAAGTCGTGGCGATGGTGCCAGCGATATGTGGATATATTGAGGCCACGTTATAGTATTGTCAAATATAACCCGACACGCTATCGTATATTTTAACGAATAATGTCCGAGATAATGGTGTTACGAGTACGAGCGTTTCAGATAAATGTCTAAAATGCTTTAGGTGCCACTCGCGTTTCGCAAAGTATTCGTTTCAAATATGTAAACTCAGAACAACGAAATATGGTTTTCATTGCTATTTAAGATATAGTGTCTTTTTTTATCCCAACTTAATTACATAAAAATATTTGTTAATACCATTAGCGATATTATCAATAATACGCTTATTATGCAATTTAGATAAAATATTTAGTGAATTTATTGAAACAATTTACTCGAACAAAAAGTTTTGATTAGTAGTTTGTCTATTAAAAATTCTGTCAATGTACCCATCTTTTGTGATGAGTTCACTATGGATTTTTATGCATTGATAGGAAATTTGAAACTGCAAGATTGCACAGAATTCGCATAATATGAAAAAATATGTAAAACAACCAAGGTAGGTGTAGTGTTTTTTACAACACTTGATAGATGAAAACAATTTTTTATCGAGGTTCTATTTTTTTAGTCATATTTTTAAAAATACGAATTTGCATAAAAATCCGTAGTGTACTGATGAAGGTTTGAAGTAAAAAAAATATTGCTGTAAAAAGATATATGATAATGCTATGTTAAAAAGGGCAATGTAGCTGCCTTTATGTACTGTATATTGAAACTACATCCAATTCTACGGTAGAGTGATCAAAATGTATTAGTTAGGTTATCGATTTTTTTTATTTCTAACAAGATCACAAAAAAGGTGTGTGTGTGTGTCTTCCATAAAATTAATTTTTATGTTGCATCTCTACCCTCCAAATTACACAGCTTTGATTGGTAACATTTTGGACGTAACTGTAAAATTATTATTTTTCCTTTTAAATGCTTCATTCTATAATTTAATGAAATAACATATTTTATTTTTTGCCTACTTTTTGTAAAGAAATAATTTTCGAACTTTTTATAGGTTATCCTTTAGATAGATAGATACACAAGTGGTCGTTCACACGCACATTTTACATCAGATTGCGTCATTTAAAATGCAAATTTTCCGAAAATTTGAATTCGATAGTTTCAAAGGAACGTATTATTAAGTACAAAACTTATCGTAAAGTCGACATTTTCGTGACTACAAAATTGTGAACGTGAGTTGTGACGAACGACAATATCGCAAATGTCTATCTTCAAGTGCATCGTTGTAGTAAATGAAACATGAAAACACGTATTCCCACGAACGTGCAATTTTATAAGAGTTTTACTGCGTACGAAGGGAAATAATATACTTATGTTATCTCTCTACTTTCCGTTTAAATTCTATTAGATCGAAAAATTTGACAAATTGGAAACTATAGATGTGGATGGTTCTTTCTATGTATAATACATGGCTATTATGGTAAATAATGTGCAACATAGGAAACTTTATGTCACCACAAGTTTCAGAGGGATCAAATTGTATAAATTAAAAATAAAAAAACAAAAAATTATTTCGATTTTGATGTAACTATGCCCTTTTATCATATCATTTATCATATCAGTTTTAAATACTCTCAGGATGCCTAATCTAAGCAGAAAAAATAAAACAGTGGAAATACACAATGTCTACGGACTTTATCGTGTGTCTAGTGACCAACTTAACCCCAATCAGTGAGTTGCAGGATTTAGAAGTTTTGATGATTGACTGCATGTTTAAATATGATTATTTAAACTTAAATACATATTTGATTGTCACGAATTTGTTAATATTTCAGTTAATCTAAACGTATTTCATACAATTCTTCGACTGAACGCTCCAAATCGTAGAGAGCATATCAAAATCATTGACGAACATAGATCTTATTTGCAATCTTATCGTAATATTATAAGATTAGATAAATCAAAATAAAACATAATTGCAAATCATTTACCAAAAAGATCACATCAGCCGAAAGGTGACATCGAATTTGTTGAAGTCGTCACATTTTCCAATTTAATACTGATTTTCAAATCACATACAAACAGAAATTATTGCTATACGTTCGCTCCACGATTCAAAAAGCAGAATTCAAAGATGACGTAGAAAAACGCTACGGTTTCGCTACCTCGTGGCTGTATTCTTCAACAGTGGCTATCTTTATACTACTGAATTGTCGCCACCGACTTCACATCCTATTTTACCGTCCGAGTCGAACGCTTAACCCGTCATTGTTGACAGTTTTCAGAGAAAGCTTCACGCAGCTGTTACGAGAAACAAACGCTCTTCCTCGTTACAGCTTTTCGCTTGTTTATATACGTGTATTACATATTTATAGTTTTGTTCGTAGGTGATCACAGAATTTCATCAAATAAACGTAATTGTCCACGAATTTTCGCTCGTACAGAAATTCACCATCGAACGGACAAAATGAGGTATTTATCGTAAAAGCGACTTTCTTTATTCTCGTGTCTCTCCGTTTTTGTTCTCTACATCTCATTCTAATTTTTATACATAATTTCCAATTTCCATCTGTTTACCTGGGTAATCTTATTTATTTTTGGCAAATCGCCAATCGTTCCATTGCCGTGAAAGTCGTGAACGGAACAGTGTTAAATAGATAGAGGGAGAAACAGGCGGGAATCAGAAAACATAACAGTAACTGTCATACAAGAGTCGCCATTTTCCCTACGTTTTCTCTTCAAAAGTAGGCTTCGTATTATTAATTATTGTATATCTTCCCTGACGCGTTAAATATATCGTTAATCGTCTGTTAATCCCAATCCTTTTACAATAATTTTTCATTACTTCCTGTATTAGAGATTTTGATAAAGATATTAGAAATATGTATAAGAAAGGAGTTCTAAATATATGTATACGTGGCTTTTATGATAAATATAGACGCTTATATATTATGAACTGATAGATGATTAATTATTCTAATCTTATCGAATGCTTCTTTCCTCTTGTGAAGTTTAGATTACGTACAGATTCTTTTATTGTATTTTATGCGATAGATATTAATTGAAATATTATTATCTGAAGTAAAAGGTTATATTTTGAATTGCGTTATAATAAAATGGCGTCCCTTCATTACACAAAGAGGTATTCTATAGTCCAAGTATTATTGTAACAGATGTCAATGAATTCTAATATTTCTCAATTGATTCTTATGTTTGAATATTTTATACGTATGTTTTTATTTATCTTATCAAGTTTTGTAAATTTCACGGAATACCAATGCATTCATCGCTTTATATTTCGTAGTTGTATTTATTTTAATTGCACACAAAATCGTTAAAGCTTAAAATAGAATATATCTAATAAACGTAATACGCTAGTTCAGTATCAGTCTTTGCTGTTAATATAGTGATTGTGCTTTGTATATTAATTATATCTATATTTTAGATAATATTGTTTTAGTGACTTTAATAAAATATTGTTTTATAGTGGTAGACAAATGACGATGAATGGGAAAAGACCATCCTCAATTCCATCCAGACATCAGTCTGAAACTGCAGCACAACATTTTGATCTAATTAAATATATTTATGATTGTAGGTATCGTATATCACTTTTTCTTAATACTCGTAAATAAAGTTTGTTTATTATTAAGCTTTTTTTCTGTTTACAGCATGGAATACAGTATCAAAAGAATTAGATATGTGTCACAATCAACCGCACAGTAATTCTTCTAATTATAGAAATGGAGCATCTGTCACATATTATCAAGAACGAGAACCAAATCCTCAACTCAAAGGTAAGTTGTAGTCTTGTTGCATATGTCAGTTTTCATCTGTTCTTTTCATATGTTAATTTAACCTAATTACTATTTTATCCGTCATCTTAGATTTTGAGCCATTTAACCTTGAAGCCTGGTGGGGACAGCGTGTTGTTCAAAGTATTACTAGAAACGCAAATTCCTAGTGCCAGGCCCGACATATTGATTATAATCGAACATTCTCAAGTAGACATAAGAAACAGAAAGAATAAATTCAGTGCTGCCGGAGAAAATTTTTCCATTTCTAGAAAGGATTTATTATATACTCAAAGATAAGTGACACGAAGAGAGTAGTATAGGTATAAATAAGTATCTAGCAATCAATTTTGAATCTTTTTGATAACAAAGATAGGATATTAGCAAATAATCAAAGATGAAGATGAAAGGAAAAGAAAGGGAAAGAGCAGGGTTATGGAAACATACATATTAGTATGAATATGACATTCCTCTAATCTTTTATCATATTTTAACATAATATCGCCTTTTCCTGAACCTTTTTACTCGTCGTGTTTTTAAAAGTATTTTACATAAAAAATTGCAATTAAGCTGTTTCTAAAAATGTCTTTCTAAGATTTGAGATTCAGCATGATGAATAATTCTGAAATACAGTGCATGCTAAAACTATTTATTTTATTTGCCAACATAAGGCAAACATATAATTGTATGTTTATATTATAAATCAAATTTTCATTATTACATAATGAAAACGTGAGAGTAATCTTTCCATCTTTGTAATTAAAAACTTACATATGAAATGCTGAATCAAGAGCACATGAATTATATATTAATTCTATATATTTTGATCGAAGGAAATGTATGAGAAGAGAAGTTGGACTACCTTTTAAGGCTTATGCATATATTGCATATATGTATTTTTCCACGAATTGCATTTCACAATTTTTAATAAATTTTTCCATTTACAAACGTGTAATGAAATCGCACTTCAATGTAAGAAAAAAAAGTAAACAGGATAAATGTTTTGAGATTCTCTAAAAGAAAGTTTATTCACGTACGAGGACGTAGTAAAGTGCACCGCTATTGAAGATGAAAACAAATAAGTATTTAATTCGTACTCAAAATAATGTGATAATTATTACGATTTTAAATACAATTAAATCGATGCAATTATGTACATTTATTATGTATGTATGTATATGTAATGTACATCTATGCGTGTATAGATATATATTATAATATGTAAGATTCAACTCTTAACATTTTTAACAATAAGCACCCGTAACTATTAAAGTTTTTCTAAACTTGTGGACATCTTTACCAATTACTTCTAGTGGTATTTTTTTATGTACAATTGAATAGGAAAAGTATTATTATAATTATAATGAGGAATCTAGTTCGATACTGTTACATGTTACAAAGATCGTTATAATGTTAGAGATTCGTGCACTTGAAAGAAAAGTAAGAGTCGCTATGCATAGTACTATTGAGTCAATGCCTTCATATAGTTTAATATTTCGTTATTTCCAAGCAAATGCGAGTCCTTATCGATCATCGTCTCAACTTGATTTAATGCGTTGAGTTTTAAGGTCTTAACGATTCGTTCCAAATTATAGAGACTTCTTTCTATCGCACGTTTCTCACTATTAAGCATCTATATTTAATTGAAGAGTCAAATTGAAATTTTGTACCAATTGCTCTGACGAAATTGATGTACGTTTTTTCAATTGTATTGTACGAAATATAGTATAAGAATAAACAATTTAGTGTTTTAGTTTTCACTTTTATGACTTCCGTATGTTAATCGAATTTATAATAAGATTAATTATAATATTAACGAGATACTATACTCGAATGATGTATTTATGTAAAAAAATCAGTATTCATAAAACATATAAATAATTCTTTTAAGTATTATTATAAATTTAAATTTTATTTTTTTTTTGTATTTTTTATAAGAAGCAGTGTAATATTTGTTCTTAGTAAATAAATCCAATGTCGAAATGTGCAGTTCAAAGTAGAGAAGGTAGAAATTTCTTTACTCACCGTAGCGCCACTGTTTAAACGAGAAAATGAATTTACTCCAGTAATTGCCGTTTGTGCGAAGTTGTTGGAAGTTTTCGTTTTCGTAGTTTGCGTGCTGCACGATACACCGGTTTGTTTGACGATCACAATTGCGTGTATATTTTTTAACAATATCAACATTCTATCCATCGATGTTACCGAATAGTCGGTTTCGTTATCCACAAACTCCAATCTAACCACTTCTTCGCTGTTATTTAACGAAACTGGATATTTAATTTTCATCTCTCGATCGATTGACAATTTAAACACGTACTCTTCGTATACCATGCCATTCGAATGGGATTCGATGCACAGTAGCCTGCCGCGCTTATCGATTATCGTACGTTCGATATCGAATTGCTTATTTCGATTATCGTTCTTGTACGCGTCAGTTATTTCGCGCGTTACAGTTTCGCCGCGTTCGTTGTGTTTCATCGCGTTGCAAGAGTTATGATTTTCGTGAATTGACGAGTTTATCGAATTTTCCTTCGTGTTTTCCTTCAACACTGGCGCGTTCGATAAGTTTCCATTATGATTCCGGGAACTTATTTCGCTTTCAAGGGATTCGTGTCGTTCCTCATTTTCTTTCTCCGGGATATCGTGCGCTTGGCTGAGCATCTGAAACTTTATAACGAATTCTCACGGAAATATCGCCAAGTGTAATGTGAAAACCTGTGTAAAATTTAAGCGAAATCGATTATATGTAGAAGTAGTATAATGTGATTACGAGTTTCTTGTTCGAACGATTTATGGAGGCGTCTCACGTAATATAGAATTCGAACGAAATTACGGAAAATTTGGAAATTCCGTTTAATAAGTTTTACAGAGTAAAGGTAAGTAAAATTGATGTTTTTCTATAAACTTTTCTGAGCATGTTCGAAATATCAATCTTTGCAAGTCTTACGTTATTACGTTTTTCTCAAGTGGATACGCTTATTTACGGTTATGCGTGTTACATCGGGTTCACGTAAAATTTACGATCAAAAGGGATTTCATATGGAAAGCAATGGGCATAATTTCTCGATACTATTATTTTATAGCTCGTATTATCGATACTAAAGGAGTCATTCTCGTGTTACTTTTTATTGTATTCGTAAAATACGAATTTTTATATTTTATTAATACTTTTCATTCGTGACGTGTATTTTCCTTACTTTTTAATTTACGAAATAATTCATAATAGTTCCACGTGTAGAAATATGTGTCGTTAGTAATTTTAATTAGATAATGGAAAGAAACAGAAACAATGTTTTTGGTTTAATTTCTATCTCGAGTTTCGACATATTTTCCTACCCCTTTAATTTTAGGTAACCTAATTAAGCGTTCTACCGTGGTGGACTGTTTTGAATATTTTAAACTGTTCATATACATTTACCACGTTAGTGTAAACCAAATGTTTGCCTTCTTTTACAACATTTTGTGGTTGTCGCTTGTTACGCGATAAAGTCTGCACTAAAGCATAAAATAATAGAAGTGGCTTGACAAAAGTAGAACCGCGGTATTGTTTGGAAAAAAAAACGAGTACGTACAGAAACATTGATTCGATAAAATTTCGAACAAGTCGTACATATGCAATCGTATAACGCATCCTTTATGCAAATCTAAATTGACTTTCACGGAACATGGAAATGGTTTTGTTTTACCATGATGTATATCGATCGAAATATTTTGTATCCAATTGTACCGAAGTGAACAGATGAAATCTATTGTGTGTTCTTCCGTTTGATGAAAAAATGTATATCTATGCAGGGAAAAAAAGGAAGGTCGAAAGCTATTAACTTTCATGTTCCGTGTAGAGAAAATAGTAGATTGAATAATATGTAGTTATAATGGAAAAGATTATATGATGGATTAGCGTAAGCCAAAATTACAGCGTACAAAACCTAAATTTCTTCTTACGCTTATTATAATTATCTTTGGACCTTGTAGATCGTTTCCATTTTCGACTATGTCATATTATAATAAAATACTATGCTTTTTAGTCACAAAAGAACATTAAAAGTGTACGTATCATGTTTTTCTCCTGTAATCTTCATTTCGTTATTTTAATTATAGCTGCAGCTATACTAGAATTCACAACTAAAGAAATAGCTAGTATTGCAATTTCCATTAAACGTATCGAAGATTCCTACCTTTCTTTTAAGATTCTTTACTACCTGCCTCAAAACGGAATTCTGTTCCCTTAATAAAACCAGTTGCGGTTCATCCTTTCTGTCTTTCACGATCCAAGCTAGATGCCTGAGATTCTTCATGCTTTCTTCGAATAAGTTCCCCCGTTCGGTCAAGTTCTTCAAAGCTGTACAGGAACGGATACTTATACGATGGAATCTGGAAGTGGTGGATAATACTTACCTTCCGCTGTAAGTTGACAGACAGAGCCGACATCCATGTCGAAACGTTTTAAAGTTTCAAGTAGATTCGCCAGCTCGAAACCTCGGTTTTCCTGCTCCCTTCCAAAACCCTCGTACATTTCTACACGTTTCTCTAATCGGGTCACCTATTAAAAGAAAATTCAATGTCTCGAAACAGAACGTTATTGCTTTCTACCCGAGTGGAAATCGATTTAAACTTTTCACTAGATTTTAACGTTTTCAACGTTTCAAATATTTCGTCTTGATTGTTCGTTCTTTTACGTGGCTGTAATTTATTATAGAACAAGTTGACCAATACCGATGAATAATAAATGATAACTAGACCGTGGATTTTTATACAAATTCATATAACGATTAAAAGAATACGACGTAGAGAAGAAATTATGATAGGAAATAGTTTACCTATTAAATATTAGAAGAACGTGCATTCTATGCACGTTTGTATTTTTAAGTTTCTTATAATCGTATAAAAATCCGCAACCGAAGAATAAAAATAATTAAAAAATACTTTAGACGAAAGAGACGATGGTCATAGCGACGCTTCCCTTCTTCTAATTTCGGTTTCATTTCAATTCCATTTTGTAGTATTATAACCATTCGGGAAGACCTGTATAATTGCCAATGAATTTCACAGAGCAATCGCAATTTGAAACGAATCTTTTTTCATAACCGAATTGTGCTGCGCGAAAATTCCTATTAAAAGTACATCGTTAACTTCGTCGGCATTATAATTCTGTATAATTAAAATTGCGTATTATAAGCGTATTCGTTTCACAATTCTGATATTCTAGAAATAATTGTTTCTAATCGATGAAATTTCCGGAGCTTCCTGCAATTAGATTGGAATTACTATTTTGCCTGGAAATTAAAGAGCGAGAAACAACTTGCGTAGCAACTCCAATTATTGTTCCGTAATTTTACGATGCGGTATCTTTCATTAACGAACCATTAACGATTTAACAACCCTCGTAGTGACGCCCTTTAGTTTCCACGATTTAACGCGTTGGCACCGTCTCACTTTCGAAAGGACGAGGTTAATGCGCGCGATCGTAAAACCTCCGTGTCAACTTCGTTTTGCTTAAGTAAATGCAAAAATCAATGCCATAGATATAGAGAAGAAAGCGAGAAGATTGCATAATAAGGTGAGATACTTTTGATATTAATGCCGGAAAACGGAATTCCTTGAATTAAGAGAAATATTACGTAGATGGTTCGGTCTAAAACACGATTGAGCCAGATAACATAAAAGCTACAAATAGAATTATCGAATTGTAACTGTAGATTGATATAGCGCGACGCTATAAAGCAGAAACTGAATTAAGAACTATATGTCCTGATTTTCATCTATTTTGGGGGCGATTTAACTTACGCGAAGAAACGACGGGATCGTCGAGACGTTAGGAAGTAAAATAGAGTGACGCGATAATTCACGTTGTAAATTCAAGTTGGAAAGTTAAATTTGGCTTTGATGTTTATTCCGCACACGATGTAGATACAGTGGTAAGAACTTTACGGGTCAAGTAAGAATTTGAGATCAACGAAATTTGCGAAAACACGAGACACCGAAGACTAAAGTATCTGTAGCTTTTGTTTCGCAATCAGAAAGACAATAAGTTGTTCGAAAGGAAATTGCTTAAAAATTGATTGTTTGTACTGGTTGGCGAAGCTTTATTGAGAAACGTGTTGATTAATACAGACGGTCAGGTGTAATTTTCTCTCTTTCTTCCCGTCTCTCTATCTGTGTCAGAGATAAAGGTTATTGCATTTGACGTGCTCCCTACAGAAATTACGAAAGACCTTCGGCTGACGTGCTTTCGACGGCAAAGAAAATACACTCTGAAATTCCTCGAAATTCTTGCCAACGAAATTCTCTTCCCCACAGGGAGATTCCCTTCAAAAGGTGCTTGAACAGTTTGCGCGATAAACTAGAAACAACACGATGAATTTAACATTTTTTGCACGAACGTTTATTATATTCTACGTGCTAGAAACATACTCGAGAATAATTAAATAATTACGTTGAATGAACCAAAGATGTGGAAACTCAGCTCTGGAATATTTTTTTTATCGTAGGTGCAAATAAAATATAAATATTTATATTTTTGGAATTAAATAGCAGAGATATTCCACGTAATCGTCAAATGAGGAACAGCGGAGAAAGCGGTGGAATAAAGGGCAGTAATTAAAGTAGTTTAAAGTAATTTAAGGGCTTAGAGGCGTGTATCCGACTCGCTTGAAACTCGAGGTCCACTCGGACACTGCATATTCAAGAGGCAACGGAAAGGGTGACAACTTCGATTTCGCGTATCAAAAAGGCGATGGTTCAAAGGGCACACATTTTACGATGCACTGCCTGTAAAAAGGCTGGCTACAACGCCGGACTGAATGCATATCAATTAAAAAAGTGCTTTGATGTTGGTTTACGGTGCATGTTGCATCGCTATTGCACCCGGAACTTTCTCAGCTTCTATAGGGGCCGTTAAGGAAAATTCGAATATTTCTTGCCGCGTGAGGAAAAATAAAACATAACGCAAAATATTGTTAGGGAACTTAGAAAATTAACTTTCGTTACCTAAGTTATGCATCGAAGCGAATATCTTTCTTTGCTTGCAAACGATGTAAAACTTCTATCATTTCCATGGTGTGTATATTAAATTTATTTTTACTTTTCATTTGAGAAATCCACCGCGTTACTAACGAAAGTTTTAATAAGTTTTCTTTTCAAATACCTTTTCTTTAGCTTCATTGTAAAGTTCGACTACCTCGTGAAATTGTTTTTCCGCAGTTTCTCGGCTCATCTCCAAAATATCCTCGCATTCTCGTTTAACTAGCGCCACTGTATTCTCGCATTCGATTTTATCTCTGAAAACAAATCGATTAATCTATATAAATTGCCTTAACCATGGACCAAACGATTGGAGTAATTTATTCTCTGATTCAGTCCATACCAATTGCAAATTTGCTTCTATTATGCTTCGGCTGTACACACAATATACATCTACTGTTATATACCTATAACAATATACACATCAGGTATATATAATACAATTTAGGCGTTTACAGTGGGCAAACAGTTTTTATAAAAACTAGACGACGAGAAGGCTCAAGTTTATAGGAAATCGATTTTTTAATACATTCGTAAAATTTTTTATGATCCAATAGTACTATTCGAACTCTGCATCTTCAATTTTCTTATTCTCCTACCTACTTTACTTCACTTCGTGCGATACAATCTTTAAAATCTTATTTCGGATGTGACTGTGATTCGATTTAATTTACAAGCAATTTTATTATTGATTTATTATTAATATTCTTATAAGATTTTATAAAGAAAGCTTTTATCATATTTAATTGGAAAGGTAGTGTTATAATTAGCGAAAAATTATATCCATTCTGATTTGATATTTTATTCGCTATGCGTTATTATTTAATAACGTAGATGAAAAGAATAAAGTTTCCTTCGTAAACGATATGAAAACACATTACAGTTAACAACAGAATAATTCCTTTTATTTTCTCGGTACGTTTTTAACACAGCTTCTCGTTCTACATTTAAAAATATCAAAAAAATTTCTCAAAGGGGAATAAGAGTTGTACTTTACAAGTTGAAAATAATAATTCGGAGAGCGCTATAGTCCATGACGACGTTACAAATATTTTAATGTTGACAAGGATTTCGTTTCGAGATTTTAAACTTTTCCAAAAGTTCCCAATTTCTATTTCAGGAACATGTCTGCCATATTTACCCACGGCATTCTTGATGAGCCACGAAAGTGCATTACAAAGTTTGAAACGTCGACGATGAAGGAAAATGTTAAAGGTACAGGGATGATTTAGTGATGAAAATTCATTCATAAGGAAGTTTGACTTTTCTCCGGGAATCAATCTTCTGAAACTTTTCGACGTTCATCTTCCACTTTCAGTGCGTTTACAGAGTCGAAAGAAACAATTTTAGTATCTATTAATATTTCACCCATGTACTTATTCCATCGTTCACATTCTTCAAAAAGTAAACTATTAATTCTCTAAAACGTTGATATTTACATAAAGCACTGTACTCTTCTGACATTCGAAACATCGTTGTTGCGACACTCAACTAACTAGCCACCAGTCAGGCACAACTGATCGGTTGGTATCGCGAGCTTTGAACGTTATTAGCGTCCAAGGTAGAGGATTATAATAAATGTAAAAAGCGAGATTTAGTTCACCTTATTTATTCTACACAATGCTCTGAATACAACTTTTAGTTCACTGGCTATCCTGTTAAATATAATTGTCACTGACTAACTGTTATATGTTGACTCTTAGAATAGTGGTGCAGGAGTGACTCTTGGTGATGTTGCTGTCGTAGAGGAAAGTTCGTGGTGGGTGTGTCTCAAGTCTGTTCCTACCTGATCATTGGGTAAATACGTATGTTTAAGGATGGGCTGGCTGCCCTAATGAAGATTCGCGCGCGGGTGACCTTGCACTTGAGGAAAACCCGCGTTTCCGATCTTCCTCAGATGTACCATAACATAAATGAATTACGCGTTTTACGGGCTTTTTCCGTGGGTCCTAAAGTACCTTGACTGTACAATAGGCTCACTATTTATGATGGGTCCGCACTAGGGTCGCGTAGACTCTTGACGGTCGTCCTGCCCGAGGATCGCATCTTGTTCATATAAGGCGTTGCGGTAATTACCAGGCGGCCACTCCAAATCCCGAACAATCGTATTTAGAACCAACGAAACTGTTACGCTTTCGATTCTGTTTGACGACGTTAATGTAACGTCAATTCACATCAGAGACTAGGCCACACACCGCGGACAGGATGGCACTCAGATGTCTGCACATTCTTGGTGTGCACCTTCAATAGCCTTAAGTACCCACCAGGAGTCTTGGCATTTTCATAGTTAAGGTCCTTCGGACCAAGCGAGTATTTCCTGTCTTAGATTTCCCTTTACGTTTATTTTCTACCACGTGTTAGCTTAGAAAGTTGGTTTTCTTCACATCTGGTATGTTCCGTTAGCAACTTTCTCGCGAGGGCGGCTAAAATCCTTCCTGGTCCACCAACCGTCTTATTATCCAATCAGAGACGGTGTCTACTGCCCTCACTTCCTTAACCAAAATTGTCATCGACAAATCCGATAGTCCCGTGTCCTTAGACACACCCACCCCTAGCCTTCCTCAGACATGGTATCGCTAGAAAGACTCACTTATTCTGTATCCTCAGAATAGTCAACATATCTATACCGGTCTCTACCCTTACAACAGTCGCGTACTTAACGTATCGTTGTAACTAAGTCTTACATAACGTGGTTGGAGTGAATTGTGATTTATATTAATTCAGTGTGTGTTACATTGTGATTGCTGAATTCATAATAAAGTTTAATTAAAACAAAGTTAATAGTCGTGTTACGTCTCAGCTATTTTATTTCATCAACCAACCCCAAAAATTACTTGACATTAACGTGCTTCGTTGAATACTCACTTTCGATCGCAGTACATTTTGTCCGTTGCTGAGTATTTGACTGGAGGATTGTTAGATATTAGTTTGCGGTGTCCATAAATTATTCGTTACTTTGTTAAACACCGTGCCATTGTATAATAATTCCATTTTATCGTACACACGAATTGTTTCACGTGATCCGTGATAGTATCGCGTTATCGTCGAGTTTAATGATTGTTATCGTAGAAAACAATTATTGAATTGGAAAAAATTATATTCGATAAATTCCGAGTGTTATAAATATTTTCATAGGTAATCGTACCCTTCAGTTATGCAATTTGATCGCGATACTTATCGAGCAGTAAAACACGATTGCTCGCGATTGTAAAGTCGTAACAACAAAGCATCAGAATTCGAGGAATACCGCAATTTCAGTTATAGCACGGAGGGTAGGTTATCAACTCGTTGCCGTTGGATGCCAGGACATTACTCATTCGGAAGAACTTGGATACGTATAATAACATTAAACGAAATTCCAATCGTTATTGTAGCAAAAATCGTTGTTTCCTTTATTACGATATAAGGTATAAATACGCATAAATATTAGTATAGGATAATATTCAATATTTAATTTATATTGTAGAATTTTGGAACGATATTTAACGTGTACTCGTATTAAACATTTGAAATCTTTCAACGTGAAAAGTTATTTTAAGAATAAACGTTGCGTATCAATGTTAGGATTTCTATTTTTTGTTAGAATTTCATGGCTACACTTGAATGTGACGTGGTAAATTAATTGACAATAAGTCATTTGTTAATAATCTACCTTACATGCTTGCAGCTTCGTGTCTATCAAACAAACCAACCACAGGCTTTCGACGTTGTCACAAACATGACCTACCTTGAGGGTAGTACACGATGCAAATTTCACGTAGACAGATAGAATAGAAACATGGAGAATAATTTTCCCGCGTTGCTGGTTCTTGATTTATCACGATCGAATCCACTTCGCCACAATCGAATCAATTCTCGCTTTGTGTTTGCTTCGAGTCAATCTCGTGGAGAATCCCTTTGTGCGATAGAAAAAGTGATAGTGCAATATATATATATACGCGATTTAATATCAAAGGGAAAAGTGGAAATTTGAACGAATTAAGCGGCAATAATTTAATTTATTTCTCGCAATAATATTTTAGACAGATTATTGCGCTTATTTTCGCAGCATAAAGACAGGAGAATGAAATCTTACGAATTTACAATCGGCCGAAGAGCCACGTTGCTTCTGTGTTATATGAAAGTTGCGTTTGTTTAAACATCGATGATTTTTCGAAGTACAATCCTCGTAAATTCTTTTCACTCGATAAAAAGTTTAGCACTCGGCACGATAAATCTTCGCTACTGTGAAATAATTTCCCAGCGAACTATTATAAAAGTTCGGGATCAGGAATCTTAAATGGAAATGAGATTTACCTGAATGATTTTATCATGCTTCTACCGACACCGTATTCTGCTCTGTGATTATGATCGAAAAAGAATCATTGCGCCCGCTGAGACCAGAATAAACGTTCCGTAAGACCTTCAATTACTTCGAATAGAATGGATCGGGTTTCCAATCTAGAGCGGTTCGATCGTTTTTCAAGCGTGGAATTGTTCGGTTGCTTTAGTTATTCCTATCGCTTTGCTCCACCAACAACCAAGACGTCTTGTTCGGTTTCGTCAAGGAAATAATTCGATTTTGTAGATAATTTGTAAAACAACACCACGGTTATTACGTTCGTCAGTATGGTCGTAGTTCTTACGAATAAGATAGCTGGTGTTTCCATATTCTATCTGTGTCTTTTTTTTTATTATTTGGATGAATTTTACAATCAATTCTCATTGAGAATTATAAGTAAATTTTTCTGACGTGGTACTATGATTCTAGTTGAATCTAATGCTTAAATCTAAAGGGTAATGTCTTCTTAGCCTGCGGATCTGATCCGACGTGTCAAGTAATTGAGTAACTAAACTAGTGGGTTTCGGTGGTTGATAACCCTTATCTTATATCTATTACTGAATTTGGATATTTCTTCTTTGACTGTGGGCATCTTGAGGTCGCGATGTATTGTTTCGTTGGTAGCATACCAAGGTGCATCTATTAAGGATCTTAGAGTTTTCGATTCGAGTCGTTGAAAAATTTCTATGTTGGAATTACTCGCTGTTCCCCATAGTTGGTTTCCATAGGTTCAAACAGGTTTCAATATGGCCTTATATAGCATTATTTTACTCTGCGCGCTTAAGTTGGAACGTCTTGATTTAAGTTGTTTGGATTTATCTACGATATGTTGTTTCCATGTCATTCCTCTGTCCAGAATCATACCCAAATACCTGACTGGCTGTTTGTTTGGAATTGGAGTATTATTTATAGTCACCCGTGGGTAGGTTTGTTTTCGCAGCGTGAAGGTTATATGACTGGATTTGTTTTCGTTTATTTTGAAGCACCATTTGTGGAACCACTTTTCCACAGAGTCGAGACCTCGCTGAAGAGTAGAGAAGGCAATTATCGGGTCTGAGTGGGATGCTAATAAAGCTGTATCATCAGCAAATGTCGCTGTGGTTATCTCTGTTAAAGTTGGTAAATCGGCAGTGTAGATGGCGAACAGCGGAGGTCCGAGGACACTGCCTTGGGGTATGCCAGTTTCTATTGGAAATGTTGCGGTTATAGCGTCTAAGTATTTAATCATTAACAGCCTATTGGTTAGATATGATTTTAAGATGGATTTTTAGTAGGTGTGAGGTAGGATTTTCTTTCGTTCGAACAAAAGTCCTTCGTGCCACACTTTGTCGACTGCCTGCTGAATGTCCAGGAACATCGCAGAGCAATATTTTTTCTTTTCTAAATCTCGACTGATTTTATGGGTTAAACGATGAATTTGCTCCATCGTAGAATGTTGCTTCTCTATCTGTGTCTACCTCTGTTTCTATATTCTATCTGCTTTTGAATCTGACTTTGCGTCTAAACGTATCTACATAATATATGTGTCTATACCTGTATTACGTATTGCAGTTATGTATCTGTACCTGTGTGTACGAGTATGTGTACTATGTACATAGGTATATGTATATATACATACGTTTCTCTTCCTTCCCTTTCTGTGCGCGTGTAAATTACGCGTAACTGAAGCTATTCGCACAATATCATAAATATTGGATTCATTGAACAGCGGTCAGAAATGTAGCTCGAAGCGGGGTCATGCGATGAACTATTCAATCCTATTTCGTAGTACGATAACTTCACGGTTATTTTAAATTTTCATCTTTTATTAAAGGGAACATAGATTCGGCACCGTTTTATCTCAAAGAGGGATTTTTGATTGGATTGGTTGAAACGGTAGAAAGTGTATTTTTATAATTCGGAATATAGGATCAGAAATATAGGATCGACGGACTATCTGCTAAAACTACAATTTCACGAGTTCCGTCACTGTTTATGACTTTTCTAAGTTACTTCTGTTAGATTTAGATCTATAGTTCCGATGTTGTTGACGTTTTAATTTTACTTTTGCTATTTAAAACGCGAATTTTACAGCAGAGCGTACATACATATTATACATATTTGAATTATGTCGAATATATTGATCATAGTACGCCAGACGAAAATTCCTGCTTAAAATCGCAATTACTTCGTGTATTCGTAAAAATAAGTATGGCAAGTCTGTTTGTTCTAATTAATTTATTGATTTCGTTCGCCAGAGAGCGGAGATAATTTGGTGAAAAACACGCTTTTCTCACGATAAAACTGTCTGCGTGAAATACGTGTTCCAGGTTCCTATACTGGTACAGTTTCACCTGATTTTCTGCTTTAACGATCTGTTTGTTCAATGTCACGAGCGGATAACACTCAATAAAATTGTTGTATCAATCGAGCTCACTTGTTAATCACACGGTTTATTTGAAGTTGCAAATGTATAAGAACACTCTACAGCGCATTCGATATTCGTGCGAACGCTTCAAATTATAAATCCGTGTTTTAAATTTCCGCTTGTTACGCGAATTTACCAATTTATTTGTTTTCGAATAAAAATAAAAATCAAAAATTGATTCTCTCGATAAACTCATATCGTTAAATAACACCGTTCAATAACTCTATTTATTTTTTAATCCAGAATCCGAGCATTGCCCGAGACTGTTGCATGATGCATTTGAAACAGTATATTTTAAAAGTTTTACAATTTCAGAAACCAAAATATTGTAAACAGGTTTCTATCATTATCTTTTAAGATTCTAACCGCAGGACGCGAATAATTAGAAATATGTAAAAGCTTCTCGTGTGACCCAGTTTTTCGATAAATTTTGCAAATGTGGTTTTCTTAATACACACAGAAATGTCGATGCAATTCTAACGTCATCGGTAGAAGAACTAAATGATTTATCAGAGATTGACGACAAGCTACGAACAGGACTGTGTCGTCGTTCCTCGAACCCAGTAAATGTTCGGTTCTGGTGACAGTGGATTTATCGTTACAAGAACCGCGAACCCGATATTCCAGTGACGATATCTACGTCGTAAAGGTTCGTTTGCACGGTGCGATAAGTCAAGATGTTTACATGTTCTTTTCTTCTAACTACTGATGCTTAACGAATGAAGAATATTTGGAGTATGTAAAATATATAAAACTTCGTTCTCTCTCTCTCTCTCTCTCTCTTTATCTCGTTCTTGTTAATTAATTTCTACAAGCAAAAGGTTTCTAGTATGTGCTGCAAATTACGCTAGGTGTTGTGAAATATTGACGATATCAAAGGATGTAAAACGTAATATAAAGTGACAAAGTATAAAATATAGCGTGATTCGTCATAGTGATTGGTTCTACACATATTTTATTTTGGTATTTGCACAATTGTTGACGTGAATTTTGAGTTTGGTATTCGGTATCTGGAATTTTTTCTCTGATGGGATTTATCTTTGACGGTACATATTGATTTTTGAGATTAAAGGCTTTTAATCCTTTTTATCCTTTTGTAATTTCCACTTTTTGGGATTACGCTGTTAGCTTCTGTCATTCTTTTGCTATATTTTATTTTGTGGTTACGTCCTTTTTCGTTCTTTTCATCAGTTTTATTTTCTTGTTCCACGTTTTCGACTCTTTTATTCTTTGACAATACTGGATATAATATTTCTAGAGAACTCTTTCCTGTTTCTTAATTTTGGCATTATCCTGTATGGATTAATTTTAACTTTTCAGCAGCATTTTGTAGTCGATCGTGGAAATTATATTTCTGGAATGTTTAATCGTTAACCCAAATTTTGGAGAAATATTTTCGTATATCATTTTACGAATTTAATTTACTATAAATATACTTTCAAACGTTAATATTTTTAACACTATAATTGTATTTAAGGAAGAGATTATATTACTTCTACTATATATATTTCCTTAAAATCCGTATCTTTGGTAATCTTTCGGATTAATGGCAAATAAAGCGGTTTGATATATCGATAAAAAAGGAATTATCTGCAATCTGTACACATTTGCCAAATATATGGTCGTTGTATTTAATTTGTCATATACTGTCTTCCCGAAATGTTACGTAATAGAGCATGATATTTAAATTTTGTCAAATGCGTCTTTCCTTACGGATGGATAAAACCGTATATGTATTTCTCTGGCAAGAAATATATCCGTTTCTCTTTTCGCATTTCCATTGTTTCAATTTGTGCATCGCGAAATATCCTATGTCGATGTTTATCAGCGCGTAAACTGTTACTTCCTGGGAATTTTCCACGGTAAAAACATACAAAGGCAAATACGATTTTTCGGTTTGATTTTTATGTCTTTACCGTGCGAAAATTCGGCAATTTTTATCTTGTAAAGTAACGCGTCGACGATTGATTTGTTGAAATTCTAGTAATTCCCGCTATTTAACTGAATCAGCTAGCCGAAATTATCAATAATCGGATTCTCGTACCAACCGCGTTTCGTCCACGAGAAGCCACTTTTACCCGATATCGATATCGATATCGATCCTGCAGCTAGATAGGTAACACGTATTTGAAAAATTGGCGTATCCGTTGTTAGTTTGCATTCACACATTGCGCAAATTGGCGTTGATTTCCGCCGATTTAGCAACATTTTATTCCATCGATCAACGATTTCAAGCTATGCATAGAGATTTAGTTACAAAGCTATTTAATTACAAACGTTCATACACCCTAGATCGTTAAATAACTAATATCCAGTTCCTGCAATATTTCGATAAAACGATACGAATGTAAATCAAAGGAACTATGAAATAACAGACACAGTTTTAACGTGGCTGATCTCGTAAATCAGGCAACAAATTTTTAACCGATCAAGTATGCAATTTCATCCACCGTTTTTCTCCATCGTTGTACCACTTTCGGAACCAATAAAAATTTATCGCAAATAACTGGCCTGTTCACCGTGAAGCTTTCCACGAAAACGTTCCGCGTACGAGTTTTCGCGCGACGTTACGACGCAAATTGAATTAATTTATCGCGACTGAGATGAACGATGGAACAGCACTGCTTGCTATCTTCTCGGCTATGCGGAGCTCGCTGATATCGTATTCATACGCGTGAACACCACGTCTCTTCATGAACAGCGGCGAACCTCGTTTCCACAGCGAGCCCGTTATATCAGCCTGCGTTTCATTTCGCATTAAAACATCGTTCAATCTTATATTCCCTTCGCTCGTTGTTTTCTACCTAGAGTGGACAATGACGATGAGTGCGTAACGTTTTCACTTTGTGCGACGGTTACGTCGTGCCTCGGTACGGAAAATAACGAGATATTATTTCTTAACATTCTGCGTTCAATTTAATTTATAAGTATTTCTTCGTTCGTTTGTTAAATAACGTTCGTTTTATTAAATAGTCACAGTCGAATTCAGACGCATTGCATCGATATTTCGATACACTTAAAGTGTCAAGTATCAGGTTGTCCGAAAAGTGTCTTTCTTCCACGGACGCGTCCTTTACAACGATGCATCTTTATACGTTGTGATCTGTATTTTGATAAAACAAAATGGATCGTGCGTAATTCGATGAAATAATATAAAGCGGAAATTGTTGTGCGTCCATTATTTCCTTGTAAAACGAAAGAAACTTATCGGACGACCTAATATTAAGTGGTATATAGTATTTGTGTTCGATACATCGTTTGAATTTGCGTCAGATTTTTACAAATGTCGATATATGCTTTTCTATTTCATGTATATTTTATTTGAAATAGCGTTGGAAGTTTTTACCAGTATCCCCTTCGTAACAGTAGGACGAATACGTAGATTTGAAAAATTTTCGAAATGTATCGATTTCAATGATAAAGTACCGACCAGCGACTGATAAATTTAGACGCATGAAAAGCAAAAGCGTGCGATACGATCCTATATTTACGGATACCACCGTTAATTTTACGACGTTCGTACGATAAAAGTATTCTACACTGTGTTTCAACGAGATCTAGATTATATGAAAAATTTCTTTATCGAAGCGGGTAAAAAGTCGCGTTAAAATATTAGCTGGTAAAACGGCTATCAGTTATTGTAGCTTTAAATACTTTACCGTGTTACTACCGGTATATGGAAGTTATACGGAAAGAATAAAAATTACAAGTAAAAATCTTAAAGTAAAATTTTCGGGAAATTTTGGTGAAAGGGTATAGTTGAGGAGAAACGCCGGAAACGAGCGTAGGAGTGGCGGAAGAGAGAGCGAGGAAGTTACAAAGAGAAAGTCTTAGAAATAAAAGTACGAAAGAAAGTGGAAGATGGCGCGGACAATGGTGGAAGAAGGTGCAGGTTACCGAGTCCTTTTTAGAAGTTCCGTCGTTGCGACGATTCTATAAATCTTCTGGCTTCTTCGGTTGGAATTTCCCGGCGCTTTTGCTTCTTATGCTAATCGACGGCCGAGATAAATGATTTTATATCCTGACTCGTGCCTCGCTAGGTTTTAATAACCACACGACGAACTGATCGAAAATGCTAATCTCTGTTCCCGATGGATACCAGTCGCACGGATTAATTACATTTGGCTTGGAACATCGCACCGTGAATGCGAAATTAAGGCGCGATTATTAAAATCGTCAGTGCTCGAAATTACCACTATAATATATAATATTAGCATTGTAATATCGTCGTGCGATATCTTGGCACAGATCATATAACGTTCTTTTAACCACAAGATATCAGAATTTCTTTCCTTACTTTATGCGATTAGAGCGAACCATTTCACGAATTTCATTCGTATTTATCGCTACACGTAACGAAATTCGAATCGAGCCAGTTCTTTTATCGAGGAACGAGATTCGACGATACCGCGATGTTTCTCGAAAATTTACACAGACGGACGGACGTATTAATTCCGTGACGTTGAAAGGATATCGGGAAGCGAATCAAAACGGCAACCCCGTTTTTTCCTGTAAAACATGGAGCGAGCGATTTATTGTTTCCAGATACGCTACCACGTGGCAACGTAGTTTATTGTTTCGGCTGGAACGTTGTTAGATTTTTGTTACGACTCGATGAAACGCGCTCCTTTCGCGTGACGTATCACGAGAAGGAACTTTGGTTCGATCGAAGACACGACAAGGTTCTATAATGGCCGTGCCAAGGGATTTTGCTGCTTTTTGTCACCTGCAATCTATTGTGGATACGGGTAACAGTGTTCCACACGAGGAATTCTGATAATTCTAGATGGAACCGTACCTTACACTGTACGAGTCGATAATATCAAAATAAAAGAGAAATCTCGCAGATAAATTACTCGAATTTTTCTGAGATTCGATGGTCACACACTCGTGTACGTTCGACATTCGCTTCTCCACTCCGTTACGGATAGAATAAGTCGATGGATCCGCGCGATTTATCCTCCATTTCGACGTTACTATCGGACGTCGGAACACGGCGTCGAATAATCCGACTTTGCCGACGTTTTGCGAACATTCAAGAATATAAAAACGTACGTGTTTGAGGGTTTCCTATGTATATCATACTTTGCTGAGATTACGGCTGTTACTCTTAATATTATGGCATCTCCAAGCATTTTTGGTCATCTTGGTCGGACGCTTCAGACATATGTAAGTACTTAATACTTTTGGTACTTTCAAGTGGTTTTTTTCCGGCCAGCGTGAGATATACTGTTGCTATATAACGCGAGTATACAGAGTTAGACTAACGATCCATATGCCATGAATTTCTGGAAGAAATTGCGAGGGATAACCAGAAATTGAAAATTAATAAGAATTAATAAGAAATAAATTGGGATAAATTAGGATCGACAAATTGGACGATGTTTCAATTAGAATATTATTTTTCTTCTATGATGTAAAAATCCAGCTGTGTAATTGATTGTGATCGAAAATGAGAAAATCGTAATAGTACAGCAGATATTAAATCGCAATAATTCGTAGCGAATTGTCCAAAACAAGATAACAAGTTTTCGCTGTTTTCTTTTTATTTGTGCTTGCCAGCGTTATTTGCAAAGTTGTCTAGCCTTTGTGCGATCAGCATAATCTTTCAAGAAACACCTTCTTCCTCGTTTACTATTAAAAAGAAACTGCTTAAGGTTTTCAAGCGAATTGCATTTCTTGTCAGTTTAAAATGTACCGATAAACGTCACTGCAGCGAAAACACCTTTTGTGTAGCCAGTCGATTACACTTGTAACGAGAGTTTTCTAAAAGCCTTAAAATCCGTGTTTCTCATTTAAAGGCGAAGCAGCTGTTGAAGTTTATACTTTTAGTTTAACAGTTCAGGATAAACGTTTGCATTTTCTATGCTTTGAGTTATGTTTTTAAATTATAATAACATAACAATAATAATCTTATTATTACTAATAATTCATAGTGTTCATACTTTTCAAAATCCTTTTGTACAGTTTGAACGATCATTTCTTTTGAACTAGCCCAGAATAGTGAAAAAATGTAAGCAACAAAATTCGATTCAGACTTCAAATACGGAGGACATTAAATTATTTTGAATCTCGTCTGAAAGAGGGTTGAGTTATGACGCGATAGGTTGATAAGTCACAAGATCTAGGGTGATGTTCGCTGAAATTGTAACGTGCATTAGGTTATTAGAGGTCTCGCGGTGTGCCCGATGTGTCGCGGTAATCAACATTAGTACGCAAATTGGAAATTCCACATTGGCACGCTCGAGCCATGTAAGCACAACTTACTCGTATGTGACTGTGGCACTCTGTGTGAAACGAGATTTACAATAATATCGCTCCTTAACACATTTCATTAATATTCAAGTGCATCTTTCTCGTTAATTCTATTTCTATTCCGTGTTTTATATAATCTTAAATTCCACTCAAAATTAATCACGTCTGTTGCGCTCGTTACCAGTCAATAATAATCAACGAGTATCGAATAGATATGCAATTCACAATCATTCGTTTCATTTTATTCCAACTCTCTCGTCAGAATCCTCGACGATACACTCGTATTACGATCTGGCGCCGGTTTCAAAGCGCGTGAATACCGCGGTATGCGCGTTAGATCGTCGCCATCGATCGGTCGCATAACTCTTCAGGTTAGCCGATAATTGACAACAATTTACAGCAGGAACGCGCAACGAATGATACTGTGTTTCGTTTCAGGTTCGACCAAGAGGGTGTAAATCGATCAGGACGAAAAGGGCGAAGAAGAGAAACGGCGACGAAAGCACGGTTTATCAACGATATCCTTTCACGATATCCGCCGGCAAACAGTGCCGTGAATTCGAGATACGTGGCCGATCGTCGGCACGGAAATTACACAATTGCGTCTTCTCCAAGAAGGAAAGAAAAAAAAACAGCTTCCGGCGCAAGATTAGAGCCCTCGAAGCAAGCACGTTCGTTAATTAAGAAATCTCGAATGGGCTAGTTTAGGCGGAACGGGGATCTGGCCAATTTTTCCTCAAAGGACCAGGGTGAACGCGAGCCAAGTCCGCAGTCGTTGTTAATTATACGCGTTTATAATTAAGCGTTTCACGAGGGTAACTTGGAGTGGTTCTCGGAGAGAGTACGGTCCTTAAGACACGAGCCTGAAAAGAGGCAACGAGACGTATTCGTAATTAGCAGAAGTGATGCTACGTAGCTGAACGAACGATCGAGGCAAAGACAGATAAAAAAAAAAAAAAAACAAATAAAATCGTTATGAAGTTGATTAAGAAGAATAAAATTTGGATCGACTAGAGGAGCCATCGGTGGACAATTGGTGAGTAGCTATTTAGATTAAATTTATTTTTTAATTATATTTTAATATTAAATGTATTTTCTAGCAAGATGTAAAGATTAATCAATTTAGTGTAACCATTACCGTAGAAAATGTATGACAGATATGTATCGTCACGCAACAATTGGATTAATCGACAGTATTGTTCCCGAGAATCTAATTATAGGATGAATTTAGAAAACATATCCGCGTAACATTATACGTCGAATTTCCTCGAGGCATTAGCCGATGTGTAATAATCCACCGATAGCGAATTAATCGGGAGCCTACACAGCTATACGACGTAAATTAGCTATTAAATTTCCATAATCGTACCAATAGTTAATTCGTTGATCGTAAACGCGTAATTCGTCGGTTTATTAAAAGTTCATGTAAGATTATTTCTTACATTATCGGTTCGAGTAACGTTCGACGATTATTAAATGATATCGGGAAATCGAAAGTAAGAATAATAAGTCTTTCAATTAAAATTTGCACCCGTGCCGGCAGCAGTCGTGAAAAAATGACGCGTTGTAAACTTTCATGCCATATTTCTAAAAGAATTCATGTTCGAGTCGCGTTCGGTATAAGCATCGATCAAAACGAAATTGTTTTGTCAAAACTGAAAGAACGATTGCGTTTTTAGTAAAATATAGATACACTTACGTGCTTTTCCATGTATCTTACGTTTTATATTTCTTCGATACAAGTTTTGTACTTTAGTCGTTAGTAATTCTAGCGCTAACGCTAATCCTTGATCTTTCTTCTTAATAATAATTCTTTCGTTGCTACTTTCTTTCTTTTCTAAATTTTATTCGGCAAATACAACCAACAAAGCGTACGCTGAAACTACTGTTACCAAACTTTCCAAGACTTTTATATTTTAACCGATAGATATCGCAATCGTATTAACTTTCCCGCAACATCTCATTTTTGTTTGCAATCGAAACTTCTTCTCGCAATATCTCATTTTTCTTTCAAATTAAAAATCCTTCTTGTTCAAGCAACTTTTTCCTTCCTCGCTTCTTCGCTTCTTTACCTGTTTTTAAATATCCACCGTCCGTCGTCTGTTTGCATCCCTTTTGTTTATTTTCACCTTATTACCCTCACGTTTCTGTTTACTTGTTTTGTCTGCTTAAGCGGGTTTGTGCCCATACGCGACGAAACGAAAAAATAAATAAAATCAACGTATCGCTCGAGCTGCTATATGGAAACAGATCTGAACATCGCCTGGTATATTTTTCACATGCACGTACATACGTACATCGTACCTCGGGCTTCAGCCATTAATCCGCAATTGGATTTCGCTATGAATTCTCTATCGATCGTATTCTCTGCCTATTCGCCGCGTTTCGTTTCAAACGTACCTTCCTTCCTTCGTCGATAGAAAATGTTCGTCCGATTCATCCGCTAATCGAGATTAATGGGCAACGAGATCACTGATCGAACGTAACATTCCTATACCTCCGAACGTATGCACTGAATGTTAATTAATCTTATCCCCCGTAGCTACGAAATTCGTCTTCTACACGCCAGGCGTCTATAGAATTGCGACGTTGATTCAATGGAAAGGAGATAGATTCGATGAATCGTTCGTTGCATCGATCGCTACACTCAGTAGGTGCGGTTATACAATGAAACTAGGATTGAAATTTCTTAATGGCATATGAGAAATGTGAAAGTTTTAGGCGTTAACGATTAGGTAAACATATTTGCTATTTTCTGCACGATTAAGAGTAATTTTTTGAATAGCAGAATTTAATCATTTTATCGCGGATAGTTTGTCAAAATATTGTTCCTCCCACTTTGTACGAAGATGTAGTTATTTTAGAATTTGCAAGTTATCGATCAGTCTGGCTCGAGTACGTATAAAATAATTTAATTTTTGATTAAATGTAAATAGTTTCCGACCATTGACAAACTTCTGCGAAGTATTGCATTATCTTTCTAACATGCCCGGAGAGAAGAACATCGGCATGAAAGAATTATTCAAGCTTAAAAATAACTATGTGCAACGTACCTTTTAACAAGTTCTTTTTGTCGTAGGAAAGCGTTTTTCCAATGATCTCTTTCAGTTATCGCATTGGTTAATATCGAGTTTAATTTCGTTCTCGCTCGTACAGCATCGGCGTTAAGCTTTCGAAGCTCTAAAACAAATTTAGCTCCATGTCAGTTTTCTCACATAGTATTCGCGTTTATTACTGTTTGACTCGCGAATACAATGGGTTTTTCTATCGATTCGTTGCAATTTGAAATAGATTTATATACCTGGAGACATTTCGAATATGGTACGCGATCGAATCATCTTAATGTTTATACTTCTTGGTCACTTTTCTTAAAGGGAATGTTTAAAGGATTCAAGTGGAATTTGAAAAAAATTTATTTATGAAATATCTAAGACACGGAATTTAGAAAGAAATTAAATCTATGAAATTTCCGAGGCATTCGAATGGAACTTAAGTGGAATTCGCGCGTAATAAAACTATCGTGCGATGATAATAAGAGAAAAGAAAATGCTTCCACCGAATTGCATAAATTTGCGGCTCTTGAACCGGAGGAACACATACCTCGCCGATGGTGGAGATAATTCGATCGAGTTAATTTGAGAATACTCCACGTAACCAACTGCCTATTTAGCGTTAACAAGTCAAGCAGAACTGCCGGAAGGTCTCTTGTGTTCCTGTTATGTGACTTGATGCGAATTCCCCGAGGTTCTCTATTATTTACTCTATGCTAACAACGTGAAAAGGGTAATGGGGCCAGGGAAATATTTCGTCTCGGTTGAAGTCGTGCAATGACTTTTGTTTTATATCGTTAAACAAGCATCGCGGAATAAAGTTTTATTCCACTTGTTATTCTGGTATTCCATTACTGGCGTGTTTATGTAAGGAACTGCTTACGAAAAGATCATAAAAGATTCAACGATGAAACGAGAAAGGGATTCATCGTGATAATCATGCACCCAACTTTTTCAAATTTACGATCCGAACGAGGCAAAGTACTAAACTTAAACCGAAAATTTCAAGCCAACGCTGGATCAAGGTATGATGTCCTTATTTTGGAAGGTAATTCCAGGAAAATTGACGTTGTAAAACGTGATCGAAATATCAGTCGCTATCCCTAGATCTGTTCGAGCTGGATACCATGTCAAAAGTTAGGATACTCGGATGCTATTATATGTAAAAAAATCGCTGTCGCAAAATGTTCTAACGTTGAAATGGATGAAACTGTGCTGCTTATTTCGACATTATCGAAAACAGACTCCTGGCAAACTCGAATGATCGAAACACGACAATCGGACTTCTCCAATTAGCCATCTGTCTAATTGTATCTTACAAGCCTTACATTACTATAATTAGATTCTGTAATTCTAGTCACATCGCGATCGATATTCCTAACTACGATCTTATCATGATTAATTGAAATTGTGTTTCGCAAGTTCGATATTATTGGAATCAAGTTTCAAACATAAGCTGTAATTGTCGAAAGTACGACTAATTGATTTTTAATCTTATTACGGTTCTCAACCTTTATACATAAATTTCACGCGAGGTATCAAGTATACTAAGGACGATTCTTTCGTTTCTTCCTCTTTAAAAAAATTTCTTAACGATAGGAAAACGCGATTCTGCTGACAAATGTTTACAAATTCTTTTTATAATTGCCACCGAGAGACCGTGATTAGTGAATTAACGCGTTAATAATGTGTTAACAGCGTAACGCGAAAGATATTCTCGGATTTGTTAAAAAATTCTTTAAAGCGAAGGCAACGAACAAATCTCTGTCGCGACCTACCTTCACTTTCAAGCTTCGTACGATTAAACTGAAGTTCCAGGCGAGCTTGCGACTGTAGGTTGATTTCGAAAGCTCGCTCGAGCTGGAAAAACTTGGTCCTCAGTTCGCTGAGGTTTCGACGCAATTCCGAGGCTTCGGATTCCGTTCTTTGCAATTGCTCCTCACGATATCGTTGCCGCGAGTCCATCCTTTCTGTAATTATTTTAATTAAGTCACCGATTTCGATCCAGTAAAAACAGACCGTGACCATTAACCGAAGAAAATGCCTTTACCGATTTTTAAAATGAAACTTTCTTCGTTTCTCGCATCGGGAAATCTGAACAACATCGACGAGTTAAATTCTATCGAGCGTGACATTTTTACATACCAAACGAAACGTATTTTGTGATATAAATAACGCTTGCATTTTTTCCACTGCCAGTGAAATTTACTTTTCCGCGTTGAACGAAGAAATTTTTTGGCGTTTTCAACGCCAAAATTTTTTGAAATTTTGTAAGAGACGCGAATATTCATACGGTTAACGGGAAAATCGATCGTTAAGGTTGTTTCGATGCAATTAGGGTTATTTACAACTACGGCTGCAATGTATATTAATTTTCAATCTTTCAAGATTTTCTATCCAAATATTTGCCACAGTTTTATATGCAGACGTATAAAAGGTTTTTACTATTATTGTAAACCGCGTAAATTGCAATTTTACATATATTTCTATTAATTACTTGGAAATCTACAAAACGGTATCGAGCCATCGAAATAATTATTATTTTTTACTTACAAACCATTGGATAATCGCAGATCTGGTATATTCCGATAAAGATCGTGAAACAGCAGATGTTTGTTGGTCGCTCGTGAAAAATAACTCTCGATTTTCCGATCGGATTGACATCATGGCCTTAGATTCGATCATATGCGCTGCCAGAGGTTCCACTTCATCGCGAAGTTGGGTAAAAGCGTTCGGTCAGTTCAATCGATGCGAGTAATCGATTAGAAAGAAGCAAATATGAGTTCGACGGCCAACGCTTAACTGGAAAAGGACCATTCTCGACGAGTGCTCGCGATTTTCCGCCAATTATACGTTTCGTTCGGCTCTGCATCAACGAATATTTCTTTCTATTACGGGATTAATAGCGTATATATCGATCATTCTTACCATTTACTGATCTGTGTCGCTAAAATACTCCCTCACTCTATCGAACTATTATTTTTTTTTTTTTTTTGCTATTATTCAAAATATCTATTTCGTTCTCATCTTCAGATTCTATTAGGTTGTCCGGAAAGTGTCTTTCTTTTACAGACACGTCTTTTACAACGATGCATCCTTATACAAACATGAAACCTAATCTGTCGAACGTTGTGATCTTTATTTTGATAGAACGAAATGGATCACACGTGATTCGATGAAATAATATAAAGCGGAAATTGTTGTGCATCCATTATTTTCTTGTACAACGAAAGAAACTTTTACGATTAAATATCTAATTAACGTCGTCGTTAATTATACATTTTTTCGTAAGAATATTTACTTATTTTCGATAGAATTTCATCTCATACTGTATATCCGAATCTGCTCGAAAGAAAGAAAGTTTTTTATATAGTTTCTATATCAGAGAGAAAACATAGAAAGGCATTGAATCGCACGGAAGAAACATCAACTGTGATTAAATCAAATTAAAGTATTTGGAAGAACGACAGTAAGCAGGAGGCGAGTTCATTATCACGATATTCCATGCGAGCGGGATGGAACGCGGACGGAAATGATCTTCTCTGTTTCACGCTAATGACTGTTCCATTCTCATTTTTCTACGCCAGGTCAACGTCCTCAGGCTTGTTCTCGTTATGAAATATGCAGCACCGTTATGAGCAGGCGGTCACCGCAAAAAAGGCAGAAAGTCAATATACTGTCGCGTCACGCACGGCGTTAATCCTTCGAAATCAAGCTACCGAATTTTTCCCATGCATTTCAACCAGCAGGAACTTCTATAGATGAATGTTTCCTCTTTTGAAAAATTCAGTTCCGCATTTGATTCCACCCTTTTACGTCACCAAGCAAAAACTTGTAAAAAGAGAAAAGGAAAAAAGAACGGAGATGTCAGTATGTTGAAGCAAATTTTAATCTCCTGTTTATTACAGTTTTTTTTGTGTGTGTGTGTTTCCAACATTCGTGCAGAGAAGGTACTCTTTTTAGGAGACAGTAAAGCAAGCTTTCAAAAGCTTAGAGCTCAGAATGAAGCAGTCGATAATTGTAGCACGTAGTTCGTGGAACTAGATTTTCATCGAGACACGCAGTAAAGAGAGATAAAAAGTTGATTAAAAAAATGATTTCTATGCGCCGGAGAAAATTATCATGTTCCGTCTGTTTCAGTTTTTTGCCTCCGATATCGATATATCTCTATGAGAAGAAAGCGAGAAAGAAGATGGAAGAGGAATGCAAAGCAGTAAGATGATGTTACACAAATTAACTTCAGCAGAAGCGAACTTGGATTAATTTGACTCTCAAATGCGGAATTAATACTTTGTTCGTTGGATCTTTTAGAGCTGAATTTTTTTATCAGTCTGCGAGAATAATAGTTTTCCGTTGAGCAAAAATACAAAATGCGTTTAGCAAATTTATCACAGATTTAATACCAATAAATTTAGGAAATTTATCTTTTTGGCTGATTTTGTGAACAAGTCGAGGCTAAAGTTTAAGATCAATTTTATCGAAAACAAATACGTGCGTTTATTCTTAATCAAAACGGTTTAACAATCGCAGCTTGTAGTTAAATTAAAGCTAAAAGAATAAGATTTTCATCGAGACATTTAAGAAACGTTAAAAGTTCCTCTATATCGGCAAAAAGTATTCCTACGTTATTCAGAAGCTTGCTCTTACGCAATTTCTTATTCGTTATCGTGGGATCGATCGTTCTACACAGAGGCAACGCATTCATATTCACGCGACAGTAAGAAAAGAGAGCTATGAAGGAATACCAGTACGCGGGCAAATGGAGAGATAGAAGTTTTTTATCCTTAATAAAATCCGTAAGAAGAAAATTTGTTCCTTGCAGGTGAATTTATCACGTGTAATAATCTCAACGCAAGATTGGTGCTTTCGTAAGATACCACGCGATAACGTTCCGCTGTCGTTTTTTTATTACGATGTCAGCCGGATCGTTAATCACGGATTTGCCAACGTCGTCAAGAAAACGACAGAGGTGACAATGATAATTGGACAAATATTTCTTCGCGAAACGATCGACGTTATACGACTGTCGAGAAATGATACGAATAAGCTGTTCATAACGTTCTCGCGATATATCGCTGAATATGGTGAGTCGACGATGGATGAAATAACGGTGGCTTTTCTGCTGAAAAAAAGCGAGAGCTGAGTTTAAATTAGTATTTTATTAACTATTCGATATTCGTTATTAATTATTCGATATTGCGCGTATAGGATAAACACACGTATTTGTTTTCGATAAAATTAATCTTAAACTTTCGTCTTGACTTGTTCACAATATCAGGCAAAAAGATAAATTTCGTAAATGTATTGGTATTACATTTGTGATAAATCTGTTAAACGTATTTTGTATTTCTGCTTAATGGACAATAACTATTCTCATAGATTGATAAAAAATTCAGCTCTAAAAGATCTAACGAACAAAGTATTCCTTCTGCATTTGAGAGTCAAATTAATCGAAGTTCGTTTCTGCTGAAATTAATTTATATAACATCATCTTAGTGCTTTGTATTCCTCTTCCATCTTCTTTCCCGCCTTTTTACCTCTTTTGACATATTTGCCTCCTCGTCGTTTCCTAATTTTATGTATTACAAATTTCCATTTAAATTGCGATTCTATATGTCGTTTAGACAAATGGAATGTCTCAAAAGTTTCAAAGAAATATTTACTTAGCTTGAGAACACGAACGAATAAGATATTCATTTCTATATAGTCGATTTCATTTTCGTAGGCAAACAAAAATATTTGCCTAGTATTACGTTCTATGAATTGCCTTTTAGCTGGAATTTCGTAGCAAAAATTTCAAGATATTCCATTCTCCTTGTTCGTGGATCGAGGTGCGAGTGCCGAATAACGCGACCGAATAATGTCCTTGTGCAGAGATCGGTAAGCATTGCTGAAAAGGAGAACTATTTTGTTGCTAACAGATTCTTCGCTTTGTCTCGGTTTTATAGTTCATCTTTGATGTAGAGAAAGTGTCTCGTCTGAGCTTGTCCTTTTCGATGATGCTCGACGCTTACCTATTTTAAATGTCCGCCCTAGTTCCTGGTCTTTTCGCTGGGAACTCTGTGCCAATTTTCTACATTGGCTCTTATTATTAAGGTCACGGATATTTCAATTTAGTAGACGATTTTATATTTCAGCGAGTGACTCAGGTTTGCATCGCGTTTGCTCGAGTTCAGTCGCATCGTTCCGTTGGAAAAAAATGTAGAACCTTCAGATCGATGTTCAAAAGCAGTTTCAAATTTTCCGAATAATATACGTATTTCGGTTATTTCTGCAAGGAGTAGCAGTTCGAATGTTCATTCCAACTTAGAGTTCTTTTACAGTGGTTGATGTGTAATCATTTAAAAATACAAAGGCTCGGATATTTAAAGCTTATCCGAACTAGTTCGATTATTAGGTTGTCCGAAAGGTTTGTTTCGCTTTATGAGGAAATAATAGACGCACAGCGTTTTTTGTTTTATATTATTTCGTCGAATTACGTACGATCCATTTTGTTCTGTTGAGACAAATACCGCGACGTTTCACAGACTTGGTTTCACGTTTGTACGAAGGTGCACTGTTGTAAAAAACACGTTTGCGAAAGAAAGACATTTCTCGGACAACCTAATATTTGCTTTCTCATCTCTTCGGTATTTAAGATATTTAAATCTCCGCGTCGTTGATTTCTTAATTACCGTCAGAAACGACGGCTTTAGACGTAAAATTGGTCTATTCGTATCATTTCGATTCAGCTTACATCGATAGTATTATCAGGCTCTTTGTGGGAGAACGATATTCCTGTGCTTCACCGATCGTGTCTGTCCGCTATTGTTCCTCCGCCGTAGGTTATTTCGCTCTTGAGAAAACTATTGAATTCCAGCGACGCGACGTTTCGATGTGCACCTATTCCTCTCTTACATTTATTTCTATAGATCTATCGAGGGCACTTGATAAAAAATTTAACGCTTCTAACCCGGGACACTGGGGCTGGTTCGGAATAGTTGGCGAAGCGCAACGATCATCGCTGCATTTCGAGCTATTGTTTCGTTTAATCGACAGGAAATAACCGCGGATACCCGTCAATTCTATTCCCGTGCACCAGGAAATGCGGAACGTTGTTCCGTTCGTTTCTCCCTACTCGTTTTTCCTCGAAACCGTTACCGCTCTGTTTTTCGTGAAAATCCCATTCCCCCTCGCTTGAAATTACGATGGTCGTTCTCGTACTTTTAACAGCAATTAATTAGCCACTAGGTACCGTTTCTTTTTTCCTCTTTCTTTTTCGACGTTTCAGTCAGCCTGCTCACCTGGTCACGGATCGATAGAGAACGTCTCTATCAATCGCGATCCTCGTCAATTATTGTCGTACGTTTAATGAAAATTACCGGTGAGGACCAATTATTGCCGGGAAAGATACCGAGATCGTTTCCACGAAGAATGCTGCTCATAGTCGCAGCTTTGTAATTGTCGTAGTTCGTTCGTCGATGTATTTTGAGCTTCTTCATCGATGTTTCTTCGACCGGCAATCTCCGTTTTATCACGGTTCCATAGGAATTTATAAAGTATTAAATTTATGTATTAAGTACTTTAAAAATGCTTCAATTTACTTTACGTTGTCGACTGACATAAAGAAACTTTCGTTTATTCGATGTTGAAAGATATTTACTTTTCGTCTTTACGCCACGCTTAATCCTGTTTGACGACATGTTTAACGAGAATACGTTTTCATCTATCATCATAGATCATCTTTTATCGAACATTTTGAAATAAAGACGGCAAGTTTTTCGGTAACGTGTAAAGCGTTTAAAATTTAGGAAAGTTCAAGATCGAGGTATGGTTGTACGACTATGGCTTATACCCGAATTTATAGGTCGACGAAGCGTTGTTCGGAAGAAGAAATCCAAGTCTGAGTTATCGAGTTTGAAGGAAAACCGCGAGGTACGAAATAATGGAGGTTAACTAGAGATTTAGTGTCTGTAAAATTAGTTTTACGAGCAACTCGATCACCGTTGCCGTTCATTCTCGCTTCTTATTTTCGATCTGAGTATCGATTTGCTTCCCCTTTCTACCATCGGAATTATTGCAAATCTAACATCGAGTCGTTTTACGAGTTCTTTACGACTATCTCGCCTTGAACAATTATTTTCCGACGGATTTCAATAATATTCGACTCGAAGTAGAGAGTTTCACAGTTTGATTCTTCGATTAGAATAATTAGCGAAGGAAGTTAATTACGACTTTAACCAATTATCCGGAATGAACATCTCTTCCTATGGTCATCATAGATTTAACAGTGGTAGCTTATTCCATTTGACGTAACGAAACCCATGCTCGGTATCTTGCGAATATCTTTAATCAATTGCCGCGTGATCACACGATTCAAACGCAAGTTCGATTTTAGCGGTTTCGTCCGTATGTCACGATTCAGCTCCTATGTGATTTGCCTTATAGCTGTTGCTGTTACATGTCAAACAGCCCGTAGTAACGTGACGTAATTAATATCGAAAATTATCCGTCCCTTTGATCAAGTTGCACGCACTCTCGTGTCTGTTCACGATAATTTGCAGCTTTGTACGTGACTCGTGTAAAATCGTGCGTTCCTGCTAAAGGTCACATATGGATACGCGATTCTATAAAAATATCATTCGATTTATCGTAGGGATTACTTTCGTGCGATTATAGGAGGATTACTAAACGTGGTCCTTTAAGTAAAAAGATTATTGCAAATTGTCCAGACGATAGAAAGTAGCAGTTTTCAATTTTTTTTATTTACTTTGAATCAGATATGTTTTCGAAGAGATACGTAGATTCACCGGTGAAATCGCAAATTAATTATCGTAACGTAGGAGTGTGTTAATGAATCGTAATGTAGCAATTCTATTTATTATTTATCTGTATTTGGCTTCTATCTATTTGGAAGAGATTATACAGATGCAGGATAGTTAAAATAGTTTTTTAGATATATATATGTCGGAGATGTAGGGACACTGGGCCTTTCTTTTGGAATTTTGAGAAGATCCCCGATACTTTGTTCTAAAATTTTTTTTCTATATTTTCGACTTCTTTTTTCGCGTAGAATCATCCCCTTTCCGCTTGTAACACCAGTTACCAACCACCCTGTATATAATAACACTAACATTTAGAAACATAGAATAATTTGATAAACATTACCTATACAAATATGACCTAAAAGAAAATCTTTATCTCTTAACTCTCTCAACCATTCTCTTTTACTTTCAGCCATTCTCTTTTATTCAAACTTAACAATTTTGTACAATGATACATTGATTGCATTATTTCGCATTATTTTGCATTAAAATTGAAAATTGAAAGCAACGATTAATAATTTTGTAATACAATGGAGAATTTCGAAAATTTATTCCTTAATTAAATAGTTCGATCACTGAGCGATATTAGGTTAATTACATGCGGTTTCTACCATATTTTTCGATCAAACCCTTCAGAACCAGATATTTACCGCGGTATTCTATTACAAGACAAATTGAGACTATAAGTTCCTGTGGTATAACTGGTCCAATAAACCATTTTCACAAACATGCTCGAACATGCTCCAAATACCGCATTAACAAGGAAAGGTGGCGAACGATCCGCTCCTATTTTAATGGAACATTGTAAGTTCAAAGAGTAGCCAAAGATATCAGATACTTATTTTTTTAGCTATTGTAACTCGAGTTTAGGCGATGAAACTGGCCTACAAAATTCGAAATCCCAAGAATTAACTAATAAGGAATGATCCCAGGCAAAAAAGCCGAATAAGTTCTGTTTGAAAATAACTGAATGAAGAGAGCACTGAAGTGAACAACATTTTTTTGAATGACTTAAAACTGTGTTTAGCTAAAAAAATGCAGCGACTGTGTATGTAATAAAATGAATTATATTTTTTGTTGAAAAATCAACGACGTACGTACATATGTATGCAATATCGAAAAAAGGGGGTATACGCTTGGTCTATCATATATTTAAGTTCGAGTTTTCTCGGGATAGTATAAGTTGTAAATTTAAGGTATAAATTAAGAATCGTTAGAGCGCTGGGGAAGAGAGAAAGAGAGAGAGAGAGAGAGAGTGTAAGTAAGAGTATATGCTTTGGTGACGTCAAAGCTAAATGAGTAAAGGAGTGGGAGAAGGGTGCGAGGGTCGAGGGTCGACATTTTTGACCTGGGAGGACAGAAGTTGCGAGCCGAGTGTTAGAATAAGACGTACGAAGATATTGTAGTCAGTTTTTGCATTGGGTTGTTAAAATAAAACTAAACTTCGCTTCAAATAGAACATCCTTTCTTGTCCTTACTCTAGACTATTTAAATACTACGTATATGTAGTTGCCGCATGAATCGACGCAAAAGTTCTATTTTTTTGCCGTCGATCGATGGACTCGCGTCAAAATCCGCATCGGTCGGAATTTCTTCAAATTTATACTTTTAGACGTTTGATTACAAGCCGTTTTGTGTACCGTTACGTGTTATGCGCATTCTGCAGTAAAGATTTGTCACCACTCACCTTCGCCTTGGAAGTGACGATTTTCTTTTTAGTAAAAAAATCTTCGGAAGA
This sequence comes from Bombus bifarius, assembly GCF_011952205.1. Classification (NCBI taxonomy): domain Eukaryota; kingdom Metazoa; phylum Arthropoda; class Insecta; order Hymenoptera; family Apidae; genus Bombus; species Bombus bifarius. The sequence continues at coordinate 5,056,816 of NW_022884505.1, read as the reverse complement.
ATTAGCCCTGAGATCCGAGGCATGAAAGGCCAAGGGAATTTCTTCTTTCGATTTCTACCCTTTCATCCCCGATCAAAGCGTCCCGGTAGTAATATCCTAGCGCTGGTAGTATCGTTTGAACGAATACTACTCCGTATTCAAGAAGCTGTTATGGCCACTTCAGTTATTTCAGTAGTTTGCTGGCATAAGGACATCAACGACTGCTAAAGGCGAATCGTATCGGTTTATTAAGTCTAGTCGAGATCTTAGATGATTTGCCTTTTTACCAACATCTTCGCAAACATCATAACCCATCATCGCGCTTAATGCACCGAGAAATAGAAAATGGACGAGTGCCGCGATCCTCGTCCATTATGTAGTTTCATAATTGATCGATTGGTTCGTTCAAATTTCAGGAAGAAATACGAAACGTGGAAGAGTTGTAAGAGAGAAAGGCGTCGATTTTGTAATTTCCTAAATCGAAATTGAAGCGAGAAATCGCTCGTTGGTCAGGATTATCGAGCCAAGATATTAACGTTGTAATTTTCGATTTTTAAACGGATAATCTTTTCGCGAATTAATGTTTATGTCCCACGATAATTCGACTACGGATTAAACGATAGCAGGCGCGAATATTTTCTACTTTTCATCGACCGAAAAATATTTCTCATAGACGGATGGCAAGTTAAACACGAAACCTGGAATATTTTACAAATTGCCGAACACTTTGTAAATTCGTTGTCAATTTTTTCTCGCTCGGGTCCCCTCTGGAACCTATTAAAAGTTTTACATACAGTTTCCCTTATTATGCGAAGAATCCTCAGTATCGTACACTTTGACAAGAGTCTTTCACTTTTCTGAATTCGTTTTTCTTCTTCTTATTTCGGACCGTCTTCTATTATTCCATCCAGGGAATTGTACGAGGCGTATAGTTCCCGGCAAGCGTAATGTCCTGGAAACTTGTTACGAGTTGCAGGCAATTATCCATCGTTTCTTAACCGCTTGCATCCTCTTTAGGATGAAAACGGCAAATACCAGCGAGACCGAAACGGGCGAACACCAGAGGAAGCGGTTATAAAAGATGGGTAAACAGAGTCGTACAAGTATCTTATTTTTCAGAGAACGTTAAAAGTACAAAAGGTACAGACGTAGAAAGAAGACGAGAAAAAAGGGAGGAACGACTGAACTTTCAACAATCGATTTCTTGGTTAAAGAACACAGGAACAAGGACAAAGGAAACCATCTAAAGTTTTCGTCCCTGCGAAGATAATTTTCTTCTGGTGGAATTGCGTTTAATTTACCGTGAAATTTGTTTGCTCTCCTATATACATAAATAAGAGGGCATATCGGAAACTCTGCTGCAGCTTCCTTTAAATTTTTAATAGCTCCTTCGATACCGTTTAATACCAACTATTCCAATTACTTTCGTTCTCTTGAAATTCTTCTATTTTATACTTACAATCGACACCGTAACTAGCTTTAAACGTTTGCGCGCCTTTCCAATTACAGATTTCCGTAGTCGGGGCGATATTAAATTGGAATTAATGCGCGATCTAGAAGGCACGATCAGCCGGCAGATGTCTCGGCCCAATTTATATTCGAATCGTCGAACGATGATCAATTCTCATCAGTCAATTTCAGTGGAACGACCAGCAATAACTAGTCCCACAGACCTGTCAATGTTCGAGCTGCAAAGATGGAAACGTCCTCGTCACGACTGCGGTTATTGACGGCGATTGCCAACATGAAGCAGCGTTGTTCGAGTATTCCCGGTATAATAGACGCTTCTGATCCTCGTGTAACGCCTACCCCCCTCGCTGTTCATGAATTCGCTGGTCCGGATGCTGATAACGCGCTTCCGCCTCGTAACTGATACGGCGACAACGACGCTTCTCCAAACCGTCTGCTTTTCACGGTCATCGGGGAAACCATTCCGATCTGTTGTTTGTGGTTGGATTCTACACCATCCTCGTCTAATAATTACTCCCTCGATCGAATCACGCGTTTGTCCTGTCACATTGATCGAAGATGTGACGCAAGACGCGCTCTATTCCGTACTTACGATTAGTCTTTGTGTGCGTAACTTGAAATCGAGTTTATCAGGTTAAACTCGAAGACGTTCTGAAACGTTACGAAACTGATCTTTGTTTTTCCATTCGACAGGAAGAACGTTGAAGCCTAATATAGGAATTTTTTGAGCAGGAGATTTCACTTTGAGATCGTTTAAATAGAAATTAAAAAGATTGATAGGTTGTTTGAATATTTAAGGATTCCGTATCTTGTAGCTACTAATTTGCATAAGTTTTTTAACGTAAACATTTCCACGATTGTACAGTCTGCCTAATGTATTTTTACAACTTTTGTTAGCTTCGTTAGCTTCCTTAGTTCCTTTTCTTAGCTTCTATCGTTTGTTGGCTTCTCAATTATTTCATATCGTCGTTCGATAGTCAGAAATACCTGTTTTATCGCAACGTACGCTAATACGATAACTCGTACGATTGACAGAAAAGTATATATAAAAAAAAAAATATGTAAACGTGATATTTGAATTAAAAAATAGCACACGGAGCTCGTACACATTTTGTCCGAATGGTTGAACGTTCTAATAACGAGCGTTTGGGTATAACATGCTCTACCGTATCGTTCCTTGTCTTTGAAACAAACGAAACCAAATTCTACGATATCGAAAAAGATTTAATAACGCGTTGTGATATTGTTGATCGACATTCGTCCGAAGATGGTTTCATGGAGCGTGAGACATTTCCGAGATACTTCTGTAACATTAGGTTTCTTGTACCATCTGGCGTTTCCTCTCGGATCATGAGCATACGTTACCGAGATATCCGCGTGCACGTCTCTTCTTTATAACTTTCTCCGGACAGAGCAAATGGGACCACGAATCTGAAAGTAACGGTCCAGTTACGAGCTCAAATTCAAGGAAAGGGAAAGTTAAAACCACATTTTTCGCGTTCTCCAATCCGGTCACGTCAAACTTTAACGAAGTTGTGGCTGTTCGGCCACGTACGATTTATAACCTCTTACGTCCGTGCTACAACCAATTCCTCGGCTTTGATATTTCCCGTGGTATAGCGAAACGAAGAAAATTTGCTTTTCGTTCGACGAGTTCGTTACTATTTCGATCTTTAAACTTTCCTCTTTAAGCTTTCCGTTTAAACTGTTTGAACGATCGAGTGACAAATCTCATTACGTATGCAAAATACGTAGTTTGATGTTATGGGTTTTAAAAACAAGTATGAAACCAGGTTTTCTTCGGAAATTTTTCTTTTCTCGATCGCGATTTTATAACCGGGTTCCGTGATATTAGAGTCAATATTCATTTTGTATTTTACCAAAGATTGTAATTTTGTACAATTCTTATATTTAATGGTATTATTAAGTCGGAGTATCTAAACGATTGTTACGATGGAATTAGATATATTAGTAAAACGATGTAGCTAGCTGCACTAATTGATTATGTATGAATATCGAGACGATAACCGACGAAGATATGGACCATCAAATTTTGCTGAGAAAGTTCAACGTGCTTCTGCGGTGGTGTACACGCATGTATACAGAGCCTGGGATTTTACACGTATTATTGGCCGTACGCGTGAAATGTATCCGCATGGTAAACACGGCGATAAGTGAGGATGACACAGGAAAAATACCTGTGCTGTGTCATCGCTCGTAGTAACTTATCTACGTGGCTGGTTTCGCTCCACGGCATTTTTCCGAAGGCGTACGACGCAACGTAGTTCAATGAGCGGGATAAGAAGAGCGGATATGATTTAACTAGCAAATAATTCCAACGTTTTCCAAGTTGATACGTCGCCGCAGTGTAAGTTGAGAAATTCGCGTCACGTAGTTTATAGGGTCGTTCAGGAAATTTAGATTTTCACGCTATCAATACAATGGTATTCAAACTATTCAAAGTTTAATTTTATGGCTTCCCGATTATCCGAACTCTTAGAAAGTTCATTCATATAGAGGATAAATGACGTAACTGTATTACATATTCTATGAAATATTATCCTGATGATTGTTGTTTATATCGTTGCGTTAATGAACTTATACAGCTAATTATAACTAAGGATACTATCCTATGTAATTAATTGAGTTCACTAAATCTTCTCTAATAATTTACTAAATATTTTGCACGTAATATATACGACACGTGCGAATGAGAGGTTCACATTGATCGTAAAATATCATTTGAATATTCTTTATAGTTTACAATTGATTTGCATAAAAACAGGGAAAGGTAGAGCTCTGTACGTGGCAGAAGTAGGCTAATGGAGTTTGTCTGACCATACACTGGGATGTACTACTTACCTGGCTGAGTACACCACTCCCACGAGACGACATGGATCTATACTACTTCCTCGACTGTATATATGCAGAGTATCTATATGTTTATCAGATTAAGCGTACAGTTACACTGTACGTCTCGGTACGCCAATTTATTTTTACGGTATACTATGCTTTCGAAATTACGATATCTCGTACAAAAACTTGAAGATCATGGAATCAAGACAGGATTGCAAAAAATTTTGCGATCTACCACATTTTTCTCGAAAGTGCGAACGTTGCCGGTAATGAAGGGCAAAAAGACGCTGACGCGTCATTTGTCACTGACCGATGCACACGTGCTGAGCTTTAAGTAGATAAGTGAAAACGTACGAAAACGTACGAATAAAAAGTATGATTGGACAAACGGAAAAGAAGTAACGAAGCTATCGATTTATTCGTGAATTGCAAGGAGGACGGGACATTATATGGGGAAAAAATGAAAACGAATTTCGAGACGAAATACTCTGATTTTTAACAGTTTTTTTAACAGCAATAAAATGGCAAAGTCGACAAAACAGAGTGTAAATTACACGAAGAGCGCCATTGATGAAGGATACTTTGACGTACGCAACAGGTCCACGTTTAAATGGATCGCGAAACTTTTCAACAGAGACGAAAGTTCGTTAGAGAGCTTACGTATCTCACTTTGAGTCATATGAGTGGTCACTTCGCGCTAGATCGCTGTAATGGTATGTTCGTACATGGTGTCAATTACCCTGGTTACCTTCGCCTCATATATCTTCGTATGTCATACTCTTAATACGATATCTAACGCTAGTGTGGTGTCTTAATTTTAAGGAAAGGTTTTGATGAAAGTATCGCGAGGGAAAGGAAGCAGTTCCATTGGGAAAATCCATTGATCGATAGTATTCCTTGACCTGACTGAGACATTGGGTGTGAGAGCTGTTTAGAAAATAGCTTGATAGGACAAAAGGGAAAGGCGAGCTTTTTATGAATGTGAAACGTGTATTGTAAACTTTTGAGAATCATCACTAAGAATTTTGAAAATCATCTCAAGCCAAATTAGAATTAGGTTGATAGAATGTAAAGAGAGAGAGAGAGAGAGAGAGCTGGTAGTATAATTTAAACTTTTAATCGACTTGAATAAAATAAAAATTTATTCCAATCTATTATTTATTACTGATATTCATAATGAACTGTTATTTATTATCCGCAATATCTCTGCTCTATTGAACTTCCTTTTTGTTTGTTACCTTACACAATGTAATAACATGTTTTACTTTATTTTAATAATATCTGCAAGTATTGCGAAATATTCATACGTTTAAATATCTATTTTTTATTATATACGTTTAAGTACTCGTATTTCGATTCGCATGAAAGACAGTTTTTTAAATAAAGATCTAAGTAGAGTAGACTAAGAAACTACAAAAAACTAAGTAGGGTGAGATTGCAAATTCGAAAGAACAAAATTACTAAACTGTCGGGTAGCCTGGAGCTAGCGAACGGAAAGAGGAAATGTGACTGTGACGTTTACGAGAATGGTTCGTAGTTATTTACACCTACTTCGGGCCATACTTTTCTGATAGGGTATTCTCCGTGAGCAGAATAGCAAGTCGAGAGTAAATTTTATCTTTGCATTGGGTTCCGCGCACGCCTCAAGCACATGTCTTCTGTGTTTTCGAAAGATTTCCGCGCCCGCAGAAAGCTTCCGCGTGCTGAGAATCGAATCACGAATCGCGTAACGAAAGGATTTCTCGCGTCCGCATCAACCCTATTTCATTCTTTTACGACCATCCGCGGAAGTTTCCGTGCTTGCGAAGCAGCTTAGCAATGGCTTCTGTGTGACAACTTAAAAGGATTTCATGATTCGGAGAGTACACGTCATGCGGATAAGCAAACTATTTTTTTTTTTACAGATTATCAAAGATTTTTATATAAATAAAATCTCATTGACCCGAATAAAAAGTAAGAAGTGGCTTTTTATTGGTTGCCTTTGCGATCTATTTTTTGTGGAAGCTTTATTTCAATTGGTCTCTAAATTCGCGATATCAGTTAATATCGTGGGAATATTTGTTATAAATAAATCGAGTTTCACAAACCAATATCTTCATCCAGAAATTGACATGAGTTACGAGCGAATTTCTGGAGAAAAATGATTTTATGTTATATCGATGAAAACAATTCAACCGCTTGTATCGTGACCGGAATGGCGTATGTCTGTGTTTCCCAATTGCAATCTCTCCTTCCGAATTTCTCTGCCGGAAGCATACACCGATATACACTGACGTTAAAACTATTGGGAATAGTCTCACGTACAATATCTGTACAACATCAAACAAACAATTATTTCAATGGGAAATCAATTTATTAAAAATTTCCCTGCATGTAGACCGATATTTTCAAATGTATATTTGTAAACAGAGAAAGAAGGCGATAACTTTTTCATAATATCCAAGTAATTTTAGCGCCAATTGTACAATATTTGTAGAAAGTATTCGCACATACCTTCGTTTGCCAATGAAATATCTTTTTGTTATATTCCACGTTTTATTCTCATAGTATACAATTTTTCTAAGCATATGAAAATATTATCAAACCATATGAAACGTAATATACTTGATGTGCAAATGCTACAATAAATACAGAAGTGTACAAATATTGCTTGTAAACATTGTAGGATCCTGTCGAATATGTATGACCTCCAATTGACTATGAGTGCCAGCGTCGTGACCTCGATAGGAATTTGTGACTTTCGACTGGTTTTGAGTACCAAGGTTATGACATTGACTACCTTTCAATAACTTCGAGAGCTCGACGAATATCAGACTCTCGAATATCAGAATCTCGACGAATACAGTGACTTTCAAGTGGCCTTGACTGCCAAAGTCGTGAGTTCGAGGACCACTCGAGAGACCTTCGGATGTTATTGAACGCGAAAAACGTATTAGCAGCGATTAAATGTTTTTGAATCCAAATCTAACCTTTTGGTATCTCAACTGATTCTATTTCTGTTATATGGAGTTGAGCGTTTTAAAAGCTTGAGAACTTTGATTACGAGCTAATGCTTTTCTAGCTAGCCATAAACTTACGCGACTCGCTGGACGCAATCCGATGGCGCATTAAGGAACATTTTACTTGATTGTCGATATGCTAGAGTACATTGCGTTCTGAAATTGGTACGTTTTTTACCAATATAGTCGCGCAAGTTGCGTCGTTTTTATTGGCTTTGTTAATGCATTTCCGGAGAAAAGATTTCTCAGATTCAGCGTTATAGACAATTCGTCTGTTATTCGTCGAGCGTCCATGTATTAGGGTTGATCGATGCCTAAATTAAATTTTGTAATTTCATCGTCTTTTTGGTCGAATTCAATTCTTGCCGTATTTTCATTTTTCCTATTATCCGTTTTTTAGTCTTTTTATACCGATATCGTATATACATATTCTATTATATGGAGAGATACAAAAGTCATGTCGCTCTGCAAAGTGTTCTCAGAAAAGCGGTCCAAAGGGAAATTAATGTCCGCCACAAAGCAGTCGTTTTTGCAGAATCGACAAGCGTAAATAAAAGATTGCTCTTCCCGCTTTATCCCGAGATTAATTCCTGTTCGTAAAGCACAATGGGACGACGGATTTTAGACAGTTGTCTTGTAATAGCTTTTTTCAATTTCAATAACTTCCGCTTGATTATTATTCGTACAAGTTCATTATTAAGATTGAAATTGTATTTGCGAAACTTTCATTAACGATGTTCATGCAATCAGAAATACTATTATAGTTTCGTTCAGTATGTCTACCGGTACGTATAATAGAGTTTGATTATTCCTATATGTAAGACTAATGCAATTATCCAAGTTCAATTCGATTTATGATAATTATTCAAATCATTCGATTTTAACTGGAAGTTATTTTCATTTATTTCGAATATAGTATTGGAAATATCCGGAACACGTGCAGGTCGAAAAATATTTTATTCCGACTATTATCGCGAGAATTGAAAAGCAAGTTGTATCTGCAAGACGGAAAATATGCATTAGTAATAAACAGTTAGGTTTCCAGGTGCAACGGTGTAGCGTGAAATGTTACTTCACAGTGAAAACTATGGTTTCCTCGAGGACGATAAAATATGACGAAAGGCTCCACATAGAGTACAACAGTAAGCATAACTGTACCAAGGGCATCGTGAATAAGGATTACTTTATACACTACGACAACATACGGAGAAAAATATCTTTTGTTGTTTTTCCATGTACTCGTTGTAATTTCTTTGCATTTTCGACCAGACCTGAACTATCTTGTTGTATTCCGTATTTCACTAACTATTTTACATATGTGTGACAAATTTTCATTTATCGTTTATACGAATTGCGCCGATATTTTGCAAACACATACATAATATTAAATTACAGTGATACTAAGCTAAATTATAATCAAATTCTTCGTGCGACGACGTATTTTTAAAGATCATTGAATCTTTCTTTTGTACGATTTGCGACAAGAACTTCGGTGCATATAACAAGACGAAGGACAGGGAAAAGAGAAAATGGTTAGGAAATCGCTTCTTAGCTGTCGCTTATCTGTCAGATATCAGAATTTATCGTTTGTACATATAAGAAAGTTTGAAGATAACAAGCAACCCAATCTGTGTTACCTTGATCCAGACATGAATATAAATCTTATTTGCGATGGCTACCAAAATAATATCTCTTTTCTTTTATTTGCAATCTAAATTAAACGTATTAATGACATTTTTCCGTTACCCGTGTTCTCGTCCAATTTTCAAAAATCTGTCTAGGAGGACAACTAAATAGTCTGTATCGTGATTTCAAGGCATCTGAAATAAAGTCACCTTACAATCATCCTTTCGAATAAAGAATGAAAACGTTATCTCTAAAGGGAATGAGAAAGACGAGCGTACATTGAAGTAAAATAATTAAAGCCATCAAGACTCGGTTAGGAATTTTCGAATTGCACGAATACACGATTGGTTTGACAACCTTTTGTAGACAAGATTATTCAGCTTCTAACGTGTGAATCTTTTCGCTTTACACTGTAGTAACTTATAATGTATATACGCCTTGCGTATTTGCACTTTCAAACGAACAATAAGTCACGTTTGTCATTATTAGATAATTTTTGTTCGACGAACGCAACAGTACTATCTGTATCTTATTACATACGCGAGTAACGTATTTTCTCCTGCAACAAATGCTGAACATCCATTCACCGTAAGATATTATCGTCAAGTACGTTACTCTACGCCGTGAACTACAAGCTGCTGGCTTAATCGTGAAATGTTCATGGACCTGCCGTTCCTCAGACCGAATTTCCATTATTATAATCACATTATATCTTATTCCGACGATGCAATATTCAGACAGTATTTATTATCAAGATTCCTCGGAGGGAGAAGTAAATGTGACATATTTATTTGTAATATCATATCCTGCGTGCACCTTTTAATCGTACATTTCCGCACTTCGTTCGATAGGAGATCGCCTTTAATATTTTAACCTTCGCGTGTATATGCGTTTAATATCATCCTGTAGAAAATTTACAATCCTTAGAAATTTTAATACAGAAAATATAGAAGTTTTATTAAAAATATTCAGACAGCTTGATATCTTCTAGATACATATATTAACATCGTATTACGTGTCTTCTTTTTGTATAAAATATCGTAATTTTTCTTGTGGTATATTATTTTAATATATATCTTTTAATTATTTGAGATTAAAGTAAACGATTGATTTTTTATTTAGAGAATCTTTATTATCTTTATTGCTCTAAGAAAGAAGCGTTGCGAATTTGTAGGGTTCAGTAAAAGATTATTAGCGTTCGAAAACGAATATATTACATTAAAACTCGTACTGTGCAGTTGAGAAAATGTTGTCTGAAATGGATTCGTTTTAACTTACAATTAGTGAGATTGACAGCCAATACCTCAGTCTGTTTCATTCTCTGAAACAATTTAACTCTTTGCGCAATGCTCGGGAACGCTTTCGCAGCAGCTTAATCTTCGATCGGCAGATTTGAGAAAATTGGAATGTCTAACACGATTCTTTCGGAACCGTGGAACGTTAAACGGGACGAACATTGGATCAAACCGAAAAATAGATGAAAGCGTAGCTAGATTGCCAGGTCAAGCGACAGGGAAATCTGGGATTTCCTGCTAGATCGTGAACTACGGAAAGATTTGTGGATACTGTAAGATATTTATCATCGTATCTCCTTGCGAGATAAGCTTTTCGCCTGAAAAGTCATTAATTTTAGGCCATTCGCAATTTCGTCTAATAATTCTGCCCAGAACACTAGTCGACTCATTATAGGACAACGTCGTCTGAACGAAAATAAGTTTTACAATTTCTTTCAGTCAATTTACGTTATTAGATCCTGCGAACATTGTAGTTTTCAAAAGGGAATTCGAAGGATTTGTTTCATACTTTGCTCATCGTTGCTTTTTCTTTCACCTTAATTCTGTGATTTTATAAAGTTTGAAAAGATTAAATTCTGCAAATTTTTTGTGTCTCTTATTCATATAGCGACCCTTTATAAAGTATCTCTGTACTTTATGCAAAGTATGCAACGTCATAAAACATTGTTTACATTACCTTACTCCCATTTCTCCGTAATGTTGCCTTTATAAAACTTTCACGTATTGTTTCACCGCGTGGTCCTTAATAAGTTAAACGTCGATCAAATTGATTCACGGTATCAATTAACGTCAAGTTTCGGTGGCCGTTTACGCACAGCGACAGCGATCAGAAAAGTATTAGGTACACGTACAGTTACGCAAAAGCGTAAATGTGTATTCGATACGAGCCACCACCAATATTTTTCGATAAATATGGAAATATTTATTTATTCGAGTCGCGTTGATTCGATGTTTACAAACGTCCAATTGCTCGATTGGTATATTTCCCTTTATGTCATAAATGCACACGCCGCTCTGTATATTAAAATAAAACGTTTATCCTCTACCGAGTGTGTTGATATTCTATTGTCAATGACAAAATTAAACGCGCCTAATTGCCCCATAATGTTTTACCTTCTAGAAAGAACGTACTCAATTACAGAGGTTAATGCTCTTTAGTCAATTAACCGAATAATCGTCGAGATGAAACTATTTTCCACGTGTTTAGAATAAAATTTGGAACGGAATTTCAGACCGAAGTATCTGGCTTGTGAATTCTATCGAGAGCTCTCCTAGATAGTTTCCAAATTCTTTACGTATAATACGTCCTTTCATAGTGCAACTGCAGCCTCTTTGTGGTCAAATTTATGGAAGAGTTTCATCGAAAATAATTCTACTGTAATATTCGAACCTCTTTTTTCCAGTGGTTTCAAACCTTCTCAGTTAATCGCCTAAACTATACGAAGGCTTACGAAAATACTCCAATACTCCTGGAAACTTTGTATAGTGTACTTGTATCGTAGAAAATTGTACTTGTATTATACGAAACATTTTAAGATCTCATTAGCTGTGTAACGAAGTACGACTATTGCGAGTATAACAGTAAAATTTGAAACGGATCTGAAAACTTATATGGAAGATACAAGATATTTATTGGAAGCATATACTTCGCAAAGAGTTTCGTATAATCCACAATCCGCATAGTATATTCATAAAAAGTTTCTACGGTAGATGTTCGAATGCTTTTCGAGTCACAGTACCTCTACCTAAATATTTAACGACCACTTTGGATTTACTACCACCGTGTGTCACAACATGATATGTTATGGCTTCAGATGGAGTCGTTTGGACAGGAATTACTACTTATTCAAAGGGGATTACAGACGCATCCTTTATTCCAAAAGTTTCTTCGGTATAATGTAAAACGAATCGGATATCGATGTTTGAACGTGACTTTTTGGCCTCGTTTTATCTTGCGAGAATTACGACTGTAATTCGGTGAGTATTTTGCTGAAGGGTCTAACATACTTTAGTGTGAATTTACCGTGGATCTTGCGTTTTTCATCTTATTAAGTGCTATATATATCTTTATTTACGTCCAATTAACTCTTTAGTAACTTCGGTGATTATTTCCCAAATTACTTACAGGAGCAATTTAAAAGTTTCAAGGATTATTATTTTCGTCCCGCTTTTTCATATTTTCTTGGCTTTTCCTCTTTCAACGCCGGGCCGGTTATATTTCACCTCTCGCTCGTTATGTCTTTACACTTTGATGCCCTCCCTCGATTTGTCGCTGCGTCTTTTACCGCGGACCAACCTGTTTTCTTATTTTGTTCTCATTTCGGTATCGCATTTCCAGTGTTTCGTATTTACGTTGTGTTTCGTTATTTTTCCTACCACTTTGCCACGACATTAATATTGCATTATATTAGTGGTGGATATCAAGGACAACACGATAATCGCTTTGCGAAAGGGTGTATCGATTTCTCGGTGAAACAGGTAAGAAATCGTTCAATTTAATGGAGATCCGATGTCAACAATAATATGAGTTAAATTCTTAGATAAATATCGTTTTTAGACGTAACGAAGGCTATTGCAACTTATCAAATATCGTTTGCTATTTTTAAATGAACATCTTCGATACATTTGTGCTAGGTTTGTCGATATTTTTAAGTCTATGCGTGTAAGTTTGAGTATAGTTTTACGTTCCATAATCCAAAGTATGGTGCTTTGGGAAAGCGACAGTACACCATTATAAGATACTGTTTTAGGAATAAGCAGAGGAAGTTGCTTAGAGTTGGTGACTGTTCGCAATGCTTCGTTTACGATAGTGTTTATGACTGACCACTTATCGTACTCGTAAATTCTAACTTAACCGTCTGCGTTAAAGTTGACGTACTGTTCAAGTGTTGTTCATCTGAAAATACTATTATTTCGTCTCTTCGCATCTTCTTCCAATTCACCTTGTATTACAATTTTTATTTCCAACGGTAACATCTTTCTTTTCATTGTGAAACTCAATTCACGGTAATACTTAATCGTAACTATTAACTTTCTATTTTCAAGCAACGTTAAAGATAACATTAGAGCTAATACCATCGTGAATAAAACATCGTGAAACTGGTATAAGCTATATAATAGCTATAGGTAAAATTTAACGACAAAAATTAAATCTTGCTACGAAATAAAAGGAATATGACAAAGTATTCGTTTCTTTCATCCGTTTAGATATATGTTTTATTAAAAAATCATTTAAATCCCCTAAAATGCACCGCTATCGGTCGATAAAGTTTCTATAAAGAATTACAGATTTGTAATTTCGATAGTTCCAGCGTTAATAGTAGACGATTTTTTTACGTAATTTATTCGCAATATCGTACAATACCGTTTTATATCGAAGACAAAAATTTCCATGACAACCCGATCGAAAAAGCCGAAAATTCGTAAAACGTCAGAAGTAATTTCGCAGCTGCGGAATGCGTTTGAATGGGAATCAATGTCCCGCGTCGGTGTTTCACGCACTATGGGTCGAAGGACGGGAAACTTAAACGAGCTGCATCGCGTATCGCGGCTTGTCGAGTGGTTGCCATCGAAAATCGAAATGGGTACGAAGTCGCGGATTGCACGCCATTCGGAAATCGCGTTTTACTACGTCTGTTACGCAAACTCCGAAGTCTTTGCTCTCACTCCAGATCCGCTTGCGGGGAAGTATTATCCCCGAACTGGGCATCCGCGAAGTTTCTTCGCGAAATTAACGAAATCTTGAAAGTTCCGCGCGCTCGAATGTACCGTTTCACGAAGAAAGCCCCGTAGCTAAAGTTAATGAAAATGTTCGCTCTGAGGATGCGTCATTTTCCATGCTGATTAAATCAAAACTAGTCGCTCGCGTAATAGAATTCTATATACAAGTTAAATATATTATTCATCTTAAAGGAGCAGCTGTTGAGACGTCCCTGTCGTTTCGTTTAAATTAGTTCCTTAACAAATTCCGAATACCTCGGGTTGAATCAATCGGTAACCCTTTTGAAATAAAATTATTAGAACATCTTGATATTTTTATATAACTATCATTTAAGTAAATCTGAACGTTGTAAGTTAAATAAATTACCAATTTTTTCGTAAGGTACAGATGCTGAAATATTTTGCAATCTTTTCTAAATCAACTTTGTAAAACAATTCTGTTTGCTTTGATAGAAATGCGAAGATTACTTTAAGTTAAGTAAATTAGTCATTCTTTTTTTACGTTGGAAGATTTTATCATTTCTTCTGGATGAATTCTCTGTGTAATTCTGTATACTTTAAAAGTATCAGACGCGAGATCGTCGAAGAAAGATAATTATCCTGCCTTACAATTTTAGGCATTTCAGGAAGTAACGAAGGGGATTATACCAGACACCATAGCAGAAAACACTCTGTTTTGTAAATATAGTGGCTTCTGCATGTATAATCCTTCGCGTAAAGTAGTAGCAGCTGAAAGCTTTTGTCACAAGGATGTGATTAACGCGTCGTGAAAATATTTCGAAGCGTGCTGCGACAACGTTTAAAATATTTAATTATTTACCTCTTGTTTGCAGTTTAATCCTACAATTACACACTCCTGTAACACTATTTATTTTATTTACACATTTAGTCTGTAATTAATTTGCGTCGGGCTTGGTTGGTGTAACGAAGAACAACGTTATTCACCAAGTAAAAGTTTTACTCCTTCCATGAGTACCGCTTCATGACGTTCACAAAAATTTATAAGTCTCCAGTTACGAACGAACAAATAGAACGAACAAATAACAAACTTTTTCTAGAAAATGATGGTTTCTACGTATATTGCAATATGATACGAAACGAGCTATTCAAGTGCGTTGAAATTTACATTTATTTTATATGTACGTATATATAATATTACTTTTATCTTCGCAAACAATAGCTGTAGCCTATCCTATTTAATTTGTTCGTCACCCGCTGCTTCTGCTTTTATTTCACACCACATTTTCTTACCTCCGTATTTGCTAACCTCGATCCTATAATACCGCAGCGTCTAATCTCAAGTTATTCACCTAAACTATTTAATTTTCCAATATTGGCGCGATTAAATCGTCGAAAACTCCACTGTAACCATGCGAACGGTATCCCGTACGAAGTCAACGCGATCCCTTAAACTTTCTCCTTGGAAAATTGTGAAATGTCGAGCGCTAATCGTGGCCAACCTTCGGAGAAGAAGACGCGAGCAACCCCGCATCCGACTTCCGGAGCGAAACGCGTGCGCGGGTGGTTTTAATGGGGGCAGGGGGGTGGTGGCGGGGGCGCGGTCGCGGGTACAGAAACGTCGCACTTCAGTTGGGTTTGGTTCGCGTTTCGCGACTGGCCTCTGGCGCCTCGAGGTGCCTCTTTCGTTCCGTTGATCCGCGCACACCCGACTCCGTGGTTCGGGGACTTTCGCTCGTTCGTTCGTTTTTCCCGTGCATCTTCAAAGTTGCAGTGCGAGTTCGTGCAATTCCACAGACAGGTCCGACGCCTCGTTTATTTCCAATTGGACGTCGTGGATGGAACGTACGTGTCCGAGATTTCGTGAGTGAAATTTTGTCTCAGTGATTGACAAAGGGTTGCAGTTGTTCGCAGTTGCTTCACTGTCGCTTTCGCAATCGTAACGAACGAAAAAGAAAGCAAGCTTTCGCGTGTCATAAGATGTTCGAAGGGTAAAACGTATAAAACGAAAAGAGGAGATTTCGTCGTGGATGTTCGAACGTTGTCGTTTCCTCGGTGATAGATCACCTCGATGATGTTCTCGTTTGCCAAGACAGATGTTTTTACAGGAACTTGCGCGAGACGCTGTTTGACGGTCGAGCGCTACGTATCTGGGTTAACTGACGGTATTTTAGATAGAGTACGAAGTTCGGGCATGCAAAACGTTGATCGACGTTGGACATCAATTCTTGAACGCGAGAGAGACCGACAATCGCGTTCGTCCTTGGCACTCGGCTATTCGAAAAGTTTTCCTCTTGATCGTCCAGATTTATGAGTTCCACTCTCATGACTCGACAAGAAACCCTTGTTTGTTTGTCTTTTTACGATCGTGTATACCATTTCGCCGGGATGTTTGCCTTTCGCCAAGTTTTGATCGATGCCAGATAGCAGGATCGGAATTCGGCTTCGTAACGTATCGCGTTGCAAAGGTGTCGCGTAGCAGCTTTTATAACAGGATGCCGAAGAGCGGCACAATTATCGCTACAAACGCAACTACCTGTGTATTCGATTTCACACGATTTTTCAGTCTCCTCGAAACGTAGACTCGTCTGGATTGCGCGATTCCATTCGAGTAAAAACATTTACATGGCGCGCGAATGCGTAGCGTATCGGGTCGTATTAGAGGCGAAGGTCGATTCGAGTTGGTGGAAAAAGTAGGAGTAGCCAGTAGCTGGGTCGAACGAGGTTGCCGATAAAAACGCGGCGGAACGATTTTCCAGTGTTCAAGTTGGCTGAAACTCGAATCCTAATTGAATATCCGATTCGCGATACACTACAAGTTTCACGACTTTCCTCTTTCATTAATTTTAATTCGTATTTTTTATCGGTTCAGCACGGTCGTTCTTTTTACGTTGCAGTCGGCGCTATTCCGTCGAAGAACAAAGTTCGAAGATCTCTGCGACTCAAAGAGAAAACGTTCACAGTTGATGCTGTGCGAGTCAATTTATTCGCTTCTTATCGTCGAAGAAGAAGAAAAATAAATAGTTGGAAGTTTGGTTCTTTGTTGTAGGAAAAATTCTATTATTAACAGCGTTTTTATTCTGCTTTACTTTCGAACTAAAACCTATCCGGTTTTGTGACAGCAGCTATGAAGAAACGCGATCGAAGCAAAAAGTTGAAATTACAAAAGTTCGTAGCATGGTATTGTTCCTTGTTAATAGCAAGTAATTATAAAATATCGTATCGGCGGAATCGACAGAAATAATATTGCCAGTGCCTCTAACATGCTTTTAGGAGATTACTAGATAGCAAACACGCAGAGTTTACAACCGATTACATGCTAAATCGTTGATTGTATTTTCTGATTCATAGCCACGAATTGCGGTTCATTGTCCGAGAATGCAGTATCCAATACGTAGGTAAATTCTGTAATTGATGCGATCAGATTACTCTGTTGTTCATAAATGGATTTATCATACTGTTTGACGTAGTATATAAATTTCTATTAAGAAGATTAATCAATTAAATTTAATCATGGATGTAATATAAATAAGTACAGTAACAATTTATTATGTAGTTTTATACCAAGCGACGTAGAACGAGGCATAACGTGATCCAATCAGATAATTCGTGGATTAATTTCACGATATTGGTTATTGGTCGATGTTCGTGTGTCGTTGTACCATATTTGCGCATATATGCAAATTCGGTCTTCTATCGCGACCAATCCACGTAGTTTTCGATTTCCACACACTACTTTGATGTAATCGATTACACGTAAGGATAAGCTCGTAGTACAACTTACAACAACACAAAGATACAGATCGTTAGGCAACTCTAATAAGATTCAAGACGACTTTGATTTTAAGATAACAGACATAACGCAAAAACCTGTTAATCCAAAAGTCTAGAGAAAAATTGTCACTCTGCTTTTCTCCGTTTCCATCATACATACAAATTATTTCAGAGTATTTTATTTTTCATTCTCGCAAGTTTCTATCTCTTGCGTAGTCGACACGCGTCTTTCTCGTCGTCTCCATCGAGTCTTGTATCCATTTTTATTATATTCTTTGCAGGAAGATAATGTTACTGCAACAGCACATAGTTGCAACGTTAGTTTATTTTTCAAATTATCAGCAACCTGTACTTTAAAAGCAATTTGGCATCTATATCGTTGATTACATTTTAGTCGTTATTAAATTATCTCGCGGATCGAGTCATCCTAAAATCAGCGTATTTTCGGTCCATTCACGCTTTTTAGTACTATAATCTTTCAACGAGAATCTGCGCAAAAACTTGAACAAATCTGTACGATTAGTCGAGCAACGATACATCAACGTGATACATGCGTGTAACTCCTTTATTAACGAGACTTTAAAGACCAAGTCCATCGATTTTCGATCAATCCTCGGATCGAAGCGGAGAACCAAGCCCTCGAATTTCACCTTTACACGCGATTTCGTGGCTTCGGCCTGGAATTTATTTTCCGCTGCACGCAAGAGGAAACAGTCGCTGTATCTATACCGGGCAAGAGACCGTGTAATCCTAGTACAAGCTCGGGGAATGGTTGACGATTAAGCCGAAGCTTCGTCGAAGCGTCAAGCGTAGTTTAACCGGAGAGTTCATTATAAACGCGTGTAAGGACCGTAACGACGACGAATTTTCCCTCTTTCGACGAATTCCGCAGCAGAATTTAAATTCTTCGTCAACAGCTTCGTTGCTTTACAACGATTCAGACTATCGTGTCGAGCCTCAACCTCCAAACGAAGTTTCGTAGAAGAAGTTTCGACAACTGAAGTGTCCTTTTGTCCCGATACAAAGACGTGAAACGAAAACGAAAACGAAAACGAGGGCGAACAACGAATTGAATTTCGGGAGTGACGCTGCTCGGAACGTGAACGAACTTCGATGTTGCGATGTTGCACATAGCCGATTCTGTTGATTTTTTTGAGAAACCTAGAAGCAGGAAAGGGCTGATACTGCGTGGAAAGGGAAATACGATCGTGCCACTCTGTCAGTGTCGCGTTACAATCATTCGTCGAGCAGAAAAAATATCTCCACCGATTGACTCAAGTACCGCATACTTCCTGGCATCTTTTCTTCGCGATACGTGACAGGAATCGCGACATTCGTCGCTCCTGTTTTCCACCTTGTTTCTTTCTATCGTCGATGCGTTTAAGTATTATTAGTGGTTCACGGAAGACGGAACGTTGACGATGAAATTGAAATTCGTTCTATTTTTCTTTTTCCATCCTTATACATAGCCGCTTGTACGTCTTAGATCAATTATTACTTTGATAATTATAAATAATATTTCATTTTCCATACATCCTAACGTCTTAATTTTAACAACAGATAACGGTAAGAATTAAAACGAAATTAATAGAAACGTTCCTTTCGCAATCGATCCTAGAATCGTTTTTTTATTGTTCAGGTATCTGTTTCAGAAGATTTTCTTTTTCGACGGTTTTATGTAACTTTCGAAGATCTTACTCACATTCCGAGAATATCTGCAGTTATAGAAACTTTGACATGGCAGGGGTTAGGTTGCTTTTCTTTACTAAAAGGATGGAGCAACAAAATTTCGAAGCTGTTATTTCAAGGGATTTAACTTTGTCCGATGCACGTAATTCGAGCATGAAAGAGGGTTTAGTATTCTTGTAAATACTTTACTCGGCTACGAAGATTCGATTCGAATAATTCATTCGTCGCGGTAACGAAGTCGTACATTTATGCAAACGTTTAGTTATGTTTCCGAAGCGATGCGAATATACCACATACGTATCTATCGTCGTTAAAAAGATTAATTCTTACTTTCCATAAGAACCATTATTATCTCGTTCTTCCATATTTCGACATTCATTATGCGCCGAAGATATTCGATGATCATATTCCCATCGAGCTTCCGTTCGCTTCATTTAACGTCTTACTTGGTATACGCATTACATACACATATTATACGTGTTATAGAAAACATTTTCAAACATCGTTAACGTTGTAACGAGACACGATCATCGTGGTTGTATCGATAAAATGTGGAACAAACGCGAAAAGAATCAGAAATTACGAGATATTTGTTACAAGTGCAAAAATAATTAAAATATTTGAACAGTCGTTGTACTACTAGCGATAAATTACGATATTTAATGAGACCAACTTTGGCGTTAATTATATGTTTAAGATACTATTCACGCTGTGTACTAATTTTGTACAAACTATATGTTTGTAGCAAATGTTTTGTAACCCCTGCGACAATTTTTAGGATTTATTTCAAACCGTACCAATGTAATTAGCACAGTCTTTCTCCGTTATAACGCTGATAGAGTTCTAAAAAGCTTCGTCTAAGAAGCGCGATATATATTCGTAAAACTTTCCTAATACTTCTAGCATTCTAATAGTTCTAATACTTTCGTGAGTATGTGTATATAGACACTATATGTTCTGTTTTATTTGAAATAAAGAATAATTATACGGAGCGAAGCTATAGCCAAATAGTTCAAAGAGAATAATACAATGAATCTGCGCGTGAAAATCTGGAAAATGCAAAATCCTCGTTAAAGAAGGGTTTACGGTGGTGATGCGATTTAAGCCGCGAGTTTGCGCCAAAAATTTCGCCTATTATGGGCATAACGGCATGTTCGTTGCGAAACTTCCAGCGCAATGAAATGTTCAAGCAAAATTGGTTTACGTGAGATTTAACGGGCAAATCTCCGCGACAAATGAACGCGGTCCAGTATTTGAAACGGTCGTATTGCCGTTGCGAACTTGCGATTCTTGCGAAATTCACCGCGTACAAATAAACGTCGACCGGAATCGTTGAAGCAGCTGGCGGAATCTCGAAACGAACGGATTAACGTCACACGAAACGCGTAAAACTGATTGATCATAACAGTTTCTATAATCGGAAAACCGTTGGATGCCGAGACAATCGGGTATCGATTCCTTTCGCGTGTGACACGACACTCGATCGTGTATCTTTGCCAGAAACCGTTCAAAAGGTGGCAATTACGCTTAAAAACGATCCGTGCCAAGACTCCGTTGACATATTCCGTTATCGCTTTTTCGATCTGATTATCAATTTTCCAACTTTTTGAATGGAAACATCGTTCCGGCGGCGAATTAAAATATGCTTTCGTTTGTTGATTTATCAACGGTTGCATTGTTAATTCTGCAGTAATTCAGAGCACATGTAATATTTCGAAGGAATATTTAATTTCTGGAATATAATTAAAATACCGAATCGCTCAGATAAATTATTATTTCCCAATGGAGTTGAAATAGAGACGAACGTAGGTGATTATCGAAGCTTTAAATATTTTATTCGCCGTTTTATGGAAAATACGTAGCAGTTTGCAATTTTTGGTACACCGTACGCGTACATCTGTATCGATAGTTGCCAACAAATGGAAACCGACCAAATGTTTTACATTATAAAGGAAAATCGTACCATCGCATCGCTTAGTTAAACGAGCATTCGAATCAACCGTTGTCAGACTTCGATTCTCTGCTGGAATTTCCTGTTTTACTCGGTGTAACGTGAACTTTCTCTCGCATACGTACGTTGCAATTAGTAACTACGTAAAGTGTGATTACAATTCCGGTTTAATTAGACGTAAACTTTGTAGCGCAAATAATGAAATTTTGGCAAGCGACAAAACTTGCAAAGACAAGACAAAAAATCACATATTACGATAAACGTGCGCGCCGACGCAATAGGGAAAGTATTTGTCGACGGCTGGTTCGCGTTTTCGACATTTTGCACGCGCTGAAACTCATCGTCGTCTAATCCACGTTGCAGCGTTACAGGCGACGCCGTACCCTGCTGAACGCTGCATAAAAGAATTCAGAATTAACATTTCCAACATCGCCGAGGGATTAATTGCTTTTATTTCAGCAAAGCGTCCTCAAGTTTCCATCGAATCTCTTTTGTTCGCCTCAAAGGGCTATTCTTCAAAAAGCTCGGACGCTTCCATCACCTCTGATCGATCACACAGTTTTTCCCTCTGTTTCCATGCAACGTCACTCTCCAATTTATTGCGGCAATAAAGCGAATTCCTCGAATACCTGGAATCCTGATCTTCGAGATATTTCACCGGTATCGATGTTTTTCGAGATTCCAAAGAATCTCTGTCACACCCTGCGTGTTATATTTAACGAGTCTGAAAGTCGCGATACTTTGTAAAATTATACCTCGCGGTAAATTCTTGTTCTTGCGGATCTTTTACGTTGCTCGGATAACGATGACCCACCGAGGCGGAGAGATTAATGCGTACGGTTTGGTAGAAACAAGGCCGGCAATAATTATTCGCGCAAAACGGCAAACGCTTTTTAATTTCTCGATCCAACTTGTTTTTTCGCCGCGCGTAAATTAATGGTGATTTACGACGGTGTGTTATTCGCGTCTGGCGTCGTGACGTGACGAAACATCGCAGAGAGGGTTGCAACGAGCTTGGTATTCTTTTTGGAAACACGCGAAACCTCACCTTGTCATCTGCTCGTTGTGCGCGAGTGATCGTGCTCGTAGTAATTAACGATTTTTACAGTCGTTCGAGTCTTCCGAAATTTGCACGTTCGAACGTCGTTCTCGTTATTCGCTCGACCGGTTTCCACTTGAAAACATTTTACCTTTCCTACCGTGGCCATTACGTGTGCATTACACAGGAGATTGGTCGTTAAATAAAGAAGTAGAGTTGGTCGAGATGAGCAGAAACTATTCATCTAAATAAGGCTGGTTACCGCGAGATAAATTACTCTGTCCACATGCGAGTATCATCTTGCGGATAGGCAACGGTCGTGTTCAACGAAGAGTTTCCAACTTCAGATTTTGCTCGCGTTACAACGAAATGGAAAGCTCACAAGCTCGCAGACGTATAGTACCTTATAGGCATATTTTTGGAATTTTTTCCGCACCATTTTAGAATTTTCCTGGTGCTTTTGCAACATAGTTCGGTATTATTATCTTTTAGGTTAGAATGTTTCGAAAGCAGTGATATTACGAGTTGGCATTTGTGATATTACAATTTTCATAATTAAGTTACAAAAGCAATTCAATCGACAGAGCTAACTGTGTATGTTTCGCGTTTTATTTAATTTTAAGAGCAACTTGTGTCGTTCAAACGAAACAGAAATGCTATGGCTATTCAACGTATTTAAGGATGTACCTAGGTATCTGTAAAATGAAGGTACAAATTCCACAATGTTACTAACATTTCTGTTTCCTCCATGAAGCATCACCAAGTGAAAGAAGAATAAATTGCCTGGATGCTTTCGTTCATCGTTCCTATCGTTCCTACTTATAACATCCCTTCGATTCATTACAATTATGGTAACCGATTTATCTAGTCCAATGGCTGAAAACACGCCATAAACAATGCTTAACTTTCTAAAATATCGCGATTCTCCTTCTTGGCTCTTTCTTCTTCCTCTCTTACGTACCACCAATCATCAGCTAACGACTATAATCTTTTGATCAAACATCCCTTCTTTCATCCCCTATTTCCTTACACTCGGTAAATACGAAAGTCACACAGAGAAGAACAAGTTAACCCGCCGTTTTCACGGTTGCCTGTGAACAAGTTGAACGAGAGTGGAGCGTTCAACCCGTCGTCGAGAGGGCCATGCCGGGGGCGTGTGTACGACGAGTGGAGGCATTCATTGCGACAGTAAAAATTGTCAGTTAAATCCCCTTGAGCCAAACCACGACGGCCACGAGCAGGAACAAAGGGGTGAAACGAATAAGCCTGTGGGTATCGTTACCGCGCTTAATTACGCTGTTCGCTCGAGAGTTGTCGTTTTTATGACCGTTAAAATGGCTACGCGAAGTTTTTCCGGCAGGCGCGTCGCTAAAATAATTCGCGATAAATAAGTACAGTCGGCGACAAAAATAAGCGCATAGGTAGTGACAATAAGTCCCAACCAAGTTTCGTTAAACACGGCTCGTTAACATAGAAATTTACCTATGAATTTCAATTATCTGGCGAATAATCGACGTACTACATGAATATATACCAAATAAATTTGAACGTATGACGTCCGTCGAATCGGTCAGAGGAGGCAAACGAACGCGTGTGATCGAGACAATTTTCGAGGCGTTAATTCTTGATACGTTACTGTTTAACATCGTGCGAATTAGTTTCACCGTATATTACATGTAATGCATTTGAGCAAATAAACGCACTTTTAGAAGAGAAACGAAGCATATTCACTTCAAATGCAACTTTGGATACTGTCGTATAGCCGAGAATTCGAAGCAACCCATAACAATGATCCGCGTAAATCCGCTCCTGAATGCGACAACCGACTGTCGTTCGCCAGCCAATATCCGAAGCCCCTTACACCTATCATGCATACCGATCCCGCTTGTTGTACAGTGGTTCGATTAAACTTCATCGATATCCATTTCCATTACGTCATCCTTTTTGTCCGATCGTAGACGCCTTAAACGTGGTACGTCCTTTCCTGCGTGTTGCCAGACCGCTTTTCACGTGGCAACAAGATGCTCGAGGCGTGTGTTTCGTTCCCCCGGGCTTGATTTATCGGCGCTGATTAAGTGGTCGCGCGTAATTAGAAGGGTCAACGAACCGCTCTGGCTGGCCTGTTGAACCGAGAACAACAGAGAACTGTTACGCGAACTTCTTGCTTGACAAGGAGCGTCGGTTGATTGGTAAATTTGGCTGGTTCGCTGTTTTGATTTGTGGTAAAGTCAGATTAATTTTATAGAGTAATTTACGATATGAACCTGGTCTTTCGATGTATGTGCTACCGTTGATACTTGCAAATGTTTCGGGCGTACAGATGGACGTAGTTGTTGATACGAGGCAATTGCGAGTTTTCGCGTAGTTACGTGCTTTACAGTGCTATTTCGTTAATTTATGGTAGACGTAAATGACAATGCAAATGATTTTATCCTATGAAGAACGGACGTACGTGTGCGTCTTTTGTCTATTATTATTTACTGGTTTAGTTGTTTAGAAAAGAATGAATTTAGTGGATGGATTTGTTCCAATGTTCAATCATTTTTAAGAACGTCAGGCTACAAGGATTTTAACCCTTTCTCTCGCGGTTTACTTTAAAGCAGATGTTCGGAATATTTATTTTCGTCGCGACTATAGAGTCATATAGATGCTGCTTTATGTTTGAAAAGGGATTAAAATATTTCAATCAAATTATATTAAATTATTATATATTAAACTTATTTACGAAAATACGCAGACTATTTCGCGTTTAATAAATTTACAAAGTAATTGTATATTCTCTTGAATATAGTGACTGGGCGCTTTAATTATAGTGGGAAACATAATACATTGATACAATTGGAAGAAAGAAATTGTACGGGCTACTATTTTTAATGTAAATGCTTTACGCGCATAATTTTCAATCGATTAATTAAGCGAACTCGATCGTTGTTTACCATAGTATCTCGCACTACACATCGATAGGAAATATATTTATCGCTTCGATCGGAAAACTCGACGCACGAACATGGAAGAAACCAAGTATAATATCGAATCAGTATTTTTCGTTGAGCTGCACTCGTTACGCTATTTGCAGCGTGAACGTTCACCGAAAGAACGTCGGTCTTTTTATCTCGTTCGTAGTACAGTTTGTACATCGAGTATGCAGATGACGTTTGGTCCTACGAAGTTCCTTTGAGACGCATGTAGAAGCCTTTCTGAACACATGCCACGAAAATCCAGGTTCCCCGAATGACGAAATTTTACACTCTGGAATTTCAACATTCCTCCGTGTAGCAAGCGTATGTAGCCTTCAGATCTTTCTGCTAAAATATCTTTCGGTCTTTTTGTATTCAGAATTTTTTCTCAAGATTTTATCCGAGTTCTTTCGATGTGTAGCATTTTACTGTGAAATTCTTTTCTACGCGTAATTACTTATTTACTTATTTTTTACATACATCGTATAAATAATCGTTTTTGAAGGATTTAAATATCCTACTTTTTCTTCCATTCCTGAGTGAAATACATTCAGTTACCTCTCATCGTGTCTGAAGTCGTTAACACTGTTAACTCAGTTGATTATTTAACCCGTTAACAAATTGACAAACTCTATTATTTTCACTAACGAGTATAATTATTTGCGAGTTTAGGATTTCTAAGCGAAGATCGGTGTTCTTCCGTATTTGCATTAAAATTGTATTTAAAAATATCTGATAAACTATAAAAATCCCGAAGAAAATATGAATAAAAAATCTTGATGAAACATGCTTACGAATATAGACGAAATTTCTAAACAGAAAACCAACTGATATTTGTCTAATCATCGTTCTGCTAAAGTTTCTTTGTTTCTATCTTTTGAAGAGAAATTCAAACGCATAAAAATTTGTCTAGCAAAGCGCGCATCGCGATCATCTGTCAGCACTCGATACTAATCGATCACTGTCAGACAGCGCGACAAGGTTCCGTGGTCGATGCGCTATTTTGCTGTCAAAGTACGAAGGTTTATAGACCTATATAACTCATTGTTAATCGATGGAAATAGGTCAACACGTGCTTAGAATACGAGCTTTTTCTCCTAACTGGCTCGTTTTTCCTTCAGATATAAAAAGAATCAAAGGAAGGAAGCAGTCTGTACTCCCTCGACGAAGCAAAATAGAATTGCTCTAGTTGGCTGGCAGATCCGACGATTACAACATCCTATGAACTTGAACACTGTGTCTACGATATAGGACGAACTCTATGTACTTTCTTACAAATTTCAAAGACGTAGTACAGTACGTTATTTTCTATGTTTCTCTATTTTTACGATGATGACATTCTTCTTACGCTAGTATAATTGTTAGAATTTAATCTTGGGATTAAGATTAATAATCTGTGGAAAACACAATGTTTGTGTTTGAAATAATATAATGTGATATTTATTAAACAATTGTTACACGAGTTATAAATGTGCGTTCTGGAATGTAGACAGTTGGCTAGTTATTCACAGACTGACTGGCTTAGTCACCCATGGCCCTTGAAAAGGTTTAGAGCCCCACTCTCTATGCAGTAATGAGTGTGACCTGTGTGGGTGTCTGTGTGGCGTCACATGTGGCACGGAACCTTCTAGTAGCTTCTCGACATGCCCATCTAGAATGTTCCATCCATATCCTCACGTTTCTTCCGGCGTTTTTTGAAAAAGCATGCACGTGCTAACGTGGTGCATCTCACGAACGCACGCTAGTGGGGATGGCGCTGGGCAGCGAACGGAAGAATCCGTACGATCAATCACCTTATCTGCATGCGATTGATATCGTTGTATTCCAACAATAATATTTAACATCGTTTCAAATATAATTCTTTTTTATTTTCTTTCTCTCTTTATCGACAATTTATATCTGTGTATATTTTTAGAAGAAATAGAATTAAGCTTTTAAGATCTAAAGATAGGAAATCGAGTGAAGCGATAAAAAGTTTCGAAACTGTTTGCATAGAATTTCGCAATAAATTTCTTCCACTGGTAGATTCTTAGCGTCCGAAAGAAATAATTAAGATGTAAGCCCCTTAGCCATAGTTAAGATACGACCCTTTAAATTACATATTCTCATTATATAGATTAAGAGAACGAAGTAGTTTCAAAGAATGTTCTTTTTCACTTTAAAGGCTGAACCAAAGACAAGCCAACTTTCATATCTCGCTCGTTCTCTAACTCTTCGAAAGCGCCAACGTCTTCTATTTTATATCTTCAACTTTTCTCTTAAATCAGATGCCTCTCTCGTATTTCGTAAAAAGATATTATACGTGGATGTCCGCGGCATCCTTCGCCGTTTGAATTAGAAAAAAAGAAAAGAGAAGAAAAGAAAAGAAGATAGAAGCAATTGTCTTCTGCTACAGGGTTTAACAGCCATAAAGTATCTGGTTTTCCACCGTGAAAACGATAATTAAGAATTTATACGACGGTCAATAACGACTCTTTATTTCGATACATCGACGAAGCAATCTTTTCGCGTTACTGTAACGCAGGCTCGTCGAAAACAGCGGCGATATTAAAGTTTAATAGATTTTCGCGGTTAATATCATTCTTTCGGAAATAATAGCCGAAATCGGTTCGCGTAAACTATCTGTTTTACATTACGGATTAATGGACACGCTAAAACGAATAACAACAATATCTCGTGTCCTAGCGATGGATATCGGCGATCATCTCACTCGTGAAACAACTTCAATCGATGGAATTTAAAAAATTACCAGCGTTGGTACTCGTGCGAATTCCAGCCGAACGTAGCTGCTCAATTTTTCGCTATTTCGTCGGCGGTTTCACGCAAAAATAGAATTTCCTCTCGGTTTACTCCGGCGAAATAATTTTATCGATCCTTTTCACTAGTTTTATTACTTTCGTCACGGATGAAATGAAAAAAAAAGCCAGAAAAATGCCATTCCTTCGAGCTTTTCCCCATTAGTCGAGCAATTGAGGCAGAGCCATGCGTTACGCGTAACTAATTCATGGTTATCGGTTGCTTTAATAAATCAATGTCCGGGATACGAATGTTCCTATCGTATGATAATAACTTCGGGGAACTAGAGTTCGCCCTGTGAATACTAATTTCGCGCGGAACTGGAATTAAACGTACCAACCGGGAGCCATTTCGAGTTTCCGTGGACCATTACGGAAGATTTCGTTTTTACTTCACAGGAACGGATTCGACGTCGTTTATCCGACGCAAGACCCCTCGATAGATTACGTTCGTATTTTCGCGTCCGCGTGTTACTCTGTAATTCTCCGGCATCCAAATACTTCCTTTCCTTGTTATCTGCAACTTCGATATTTCATTCTTGCATTGAAATTAAATTCTATTCACAGCGGTATAATTACGCTCTTTTAAAATATGGAGTTTGAAGTAATTAGAAATAATTAATTCACCAATGCCATTTGTTGGACTTGCCAACACGCATCTTGGGCTCTCGGCTAAAACGATCTCGCGTGCTTCTAAACTGCTCTCGCGGCAACTAAATGGCTTGAGAGCGCTTTCTTGCTCGCGACGGTATATCCATGAATAAATAAATTGTATAGGATTATTGTATTTTCTACAATCGTGATGCGTCGAACGTTACTTGCGTTTGATCGTAACGTCGATTCTATCTTCTTCCATCTCTGAAGCAAAATATCATTATACGACATCTACTTGTTGAGAATTGTGTATCTTGGTAGCCGAAATAATGTTATAGGAACACTAAATTTACACTTGGAATTAATATTAGAATAGTTATTTATTTATTTTATGGACGATTTCTAAAATATTCATCGATACACACTTGCTCGCGTCTCAGCACTTTCTTCTCTACCCCGACTGTTACCCGACTGAAGAAAAGTTTACATTCGCCTGTTTTCGAGACGCCACGCACATACATATCTCCACCCACTGATACCCACATACAAGTATCTCTTTTTTTCTTTTCTTTTTTTCTTTTTTTTTTTTTTATTAACGTGGAGGAAATTCGCACGGACACCAGGTCGCTCTGGGGAAAAATAGCGTGGTAGCGCCGGACAAAAAAGTAGCGCCAACGGCGCACAGAAAGTCCTAAGGGGCGACCACCCATCTTAGTATCAGTCCGTGACGCGTGCTGCTTAACCCTGGCGATCGAATGAAAACCAGCATTTTCAGCGCGCTCTCGTCGTTGGCATATACAACTCTCTCTACTACGTATTTAACGCAGTCCAACGTACAAAATTATACATATCTCAATACTACTAAATGTTAATCGACGAATGTGGAAAATAAAGAGCGAAAGTATTAAAAAACCGAGATACATGATCGAATATGAGAAGAAAATTTTGAAAAGGAGAAACGAAAATCTGAAAATTTGCAAAACTGTAGAGATTTGAAAACAGTCTACGAGCCGCCCAGCTCATCGCAACTTCTCCGTTTCCAATTTTTGTTATTCTTCGTGTTCATAACGATCCGGTGTATTTCCTATTTCATTCTAATTCCCTCGATATTGTTAATCTAGCGATAAAAATTTAACAAGAGCCGCGCTATGCCGTGTCGCAAATTACACAGGTATTCGGTGAAAACCAATAAAGACGATCAACGACCAGTCACTCTCCTTCAAAGTCATGGGTTGCGTTGTAACGAAAGGCAAGTGTGCTTCATTCGGTGAGTGCCAGCCATTAGCGGTCACCGGCAACACGATCCTACGCTGTTCTTTCATTCAACGACGTCGAGTTCCGGTGTCATGGTCGAGGCCTTTTCGTGACACCGTTCACCGAACCGCATCGAACGCGAGCTTTTGCTTCATTAATCTCCCGAGTCGAGCGGGATCGATCAATTAACGTCGATAACGCGTGCACGATAATTCCGCGTTGCCAGAGGTCTCGTCATTACCCTCTCTCCGGAACACGTCTTTCCTCTTCTTTTCCCCTTGCCTTTGTTCTAAAAAGGCAAAAAGGAAAAAAGAGGAAAAGATAAAAAAAAGTTCTACTTTCGCACTATGACGTATAGCAGAACAGTGGAGACTCCGTTGGGAGCCTCTCTTTCTCTCTCTCTCTCTCTGTCTCTGTCTCTGTCTCTTCGTCGTTCCAAACGAAAAAATCGATGTACGTTTCCGTTTGCACAGAAATCTCGCTTTATCCATAGAGAACACGTTTCATTTTCCCTTGATTGTCGCGAACCGCTGTCCATTCTGTTTTTGCGAGCCTTGAAAATCGTTCGATGATAAACATCAAAGAGGAAAGTTTCCGCTAGCGAGGTGACCTTTGTGAAAAAGCATGCTAATTTCAGAAGCAATGACTCTCGATGTTCTTTGGTGATCGATGATGGGGTTAAGAGATACGGAAAAGTTTCGAGAGAACTTTCGCCTGGAAAGTTAGGTCGTCGAAAAATGATTTGTAACGTGCGAAGTCGGAGCGCGAAGCTTCTGTTATTGTAATTAATTATGATTGGATTGTTTAGTATACTGGATTTGCGTTAATTTAAATTGATAATTCCAGCTGTACGTATGCATAAAATTTTCAACGCGCTTACTTTTTGGTATGTACGTATCAGTTTATCGTCGCTGCTGTTCAAACATTCAACAAAAACTCGATGACATAAAGGATAGTAGAACGTTATAAAATTAATTGCGTTTCGTTACGCCATATAATAAATTTTCATTGTAACTGTGCTTTGATTAATCCTCTCGGCGATTAATTTCAGTGCATTATTGATACTATCCAGCTCGTTGAATTACAATATTGAGATTGCAATTTCGTCGCCGCTTTACTACGAAAATTATAAATCCTCTGAGAATCTTCGATCTGCTGAAAAACGATCGAAGCTATATATTTGCTTTCCTGTGGCCTCTCGATTATCAGAACAGTAATGAATTATTAAATTCCATTTCTACTAAGATTACACAAACTCGATCACATATTTTTGCAGCAGTCGAGTAGTCAAAGTAGGACGTTTATCACGCTCGGATTCAGTAGTATCAATATCAATTTGTATTGGCAAGATTTCGAACGTGAGCTGTAAAAGTGCAGTAAAACGATCGTAAGTTCGATTCGATGCTGTATAAAAATAACTCTGATAGAACGAACCGAGAATTCATTCCATGACTCGATATCGGCTAACAAGGTCTTGTCGGGTCATTTTTGCGGAAAATATCAGAAACAGATGGAAGGAAAGAAAAAAGAAAATAATGGAAATAAAACGGTGGAAACCCTGGTGGCTTCTGGTGGCTTTTGACGGAAGCTGCGAAAGGTTTTCATTACTAGACTCAGACCATAGATATATATTCTTGAAGGAGAAATTGTTCAAAAGTAGTTTTATTTTATATTGAAAAACAAATTATTGGAAAATTTTAATATTATTTTTAAGGCAATTATTACTGTCGAGGGATGAATTATACAGTTTGCTCGGATTTAAATTCTAATTATCTCCTCCTTTGTTTTTGAGCGTTGTACGGTAGAAACGTAAATAGTACAGCAAACTTTTCAACCACTATCCTCAGGCACGACGAGAACTTCTGGAAAATCAGTACGCTCGAAAAATATTTGAAAAGCCGTGTTTAATCCTGCAGCTTGTTTTTCGCATACTTTATTTATTTACGCGTATAAAAAATATTAAATTCTTATAAAAAATTCTCCGTACAGTGAAACGAAATTAAACGAATATCTCAACTGTTTTAATATCTATCAAAATGTTTAAAAAAATAATTCCTCGGCTTTTGTCTCGTATTCTTCGTTTCATTCGGGCGAAAGTTTCTATAAAACGTTCGAATAAAAATAAATTACTCACGAAATGAGTTATCATCGAATCTTAAGATAAGAAATTTCTTTCACCAACGAAGGGTGGTTTGTTTTCTTTATGAAAATTTCAGTCGACGGTTTTCTCGAAAATGTTTCGGCGTCTCCCAGAGGGACGCAACCCTTGGCTTCGAATCATCCCTTGGTCACTCCTGCCGCGATTATATATACTGACCCTTGGTATTAGCTCCGACAAAAAAGAAAAAATTTCTTTCCTCTCCCCTTCGTAGTTCGTTTTTTGCGACAGTATCCTGGTTATCTGCCCTCGCTCTCTCTCTGCAGATACCGTCTTATCTGCCTTTCCCCAAGTAGCTTCAAATATCCTGACGATTTAATCTTCAATAAAAAAGATATATATATCAATTAAATATGCGAAGTGGAATGTAAAATTCTCTATTAAGTTGATTGGAACAATAGGAGCAAATGTTTCGAATAAATAACAATGAACAGTTTTACTATTTGTAACATAAGATTTAAGAGTACCCTCCATGGCTACTCTTTATGAATAGATTCGTAAAAGTAAAAACCTCGTTAAACTTGTTATGGAGACACTTGTTGGAGATACTCTTTTCAAACGCATTTTAATAGAGACTCTGACGTTTGATGCAGGATACGTTGTTTTACCGCCATAAACTTTTGCGGTGCACATTTATCTTCTAATGAAATTTTCATGCAGCTCTATTTCGGTAGAACAGTAGATGCACTAGGATTTAATTATACTTTCCACGCACGCAAATTGTTCAGATACAGCTGCATCAATTAATTTTCTCTATTTCTCTGTTGATAAGCTTCTCCGCTAGAATTACCCACATAATTTGTACTTTCGACTACGGACGTTTCGAAAGATTTTTATTTCAATAATTAACATAATTAATTTTGTGTTTGTTTCTTGTGTTGTTTGTGAATTTTTTCTACTGTCGTTAAAAGATATTTTCAATTTAGTGCGAAGGAATCGTCGTTTCAATTCCACGCGACGGTTTTTTGTTTCAAATACTAAAAGTTTTCTTAATCCTCAAAAGTAGAACGAAATTAGCACGTAAAAATTTGAAGACCGCAGCGGAATTAAATACCATAATAGTAGCGATCCAGAGTATTTCGAAACCCATGATCCAACGTTGCTGTGGAATTGCACTTCAACGGCTCCATTACAAAGTTTTGTACCCGAAATAGATACGCGAGTAACGCGTATCGATATTCACGTCGAGAAGAATTCAATAGGGGTGGAAATCAATCCAGCTGGTATTTTTCATTAAAGCTTCCTGCGCCGATAAGCACGGTTTTTTTTTTGACTGAAGGAAAAAATTCGTCGATAGTTTGACGCTAGCCCCGCTGCCGCGGTTTCCCACGGAAATTTCGATAATGTATTCCGTGCATGAAGTCTGAATCAATTTCATTGTATTATTTCCACGGTGTTCTCGCGTCTGCTACACGGGATAGTTCATAAATGCCTGCCGATATTTCACGCAGCCGAAAGTTCAACCAACGCGAATAACAAAATATTTTGAAATGTACATGGAGTTAACATTGCAGGGGGTGTCATTGTTCGGAAGATTCACGGTAATTTAGAAGAAATGAATTAACACGGAGATATAAATTATGTTGAATTTTTTATTTTATTTCTTTATTTTTAAATTCAAGTTAAAGCGAATGTAACATCATGTAAGATAATGACCTTTCCGAGAATGTCAAGGATGTCCATCGGAGTTACTTCAAGGGGAATGTTCATTTTCTATAACAAAATTGCTAAAAATTTGTGTGCCTCGGAATTGCTGAACTCGTATGAGAAACTATACGACATTCGACGATTTCCTTTCTAAATATGAAATTCAACTATTTTACTATACACACTGTGAAGCGATAAAATTTCGATCGCTATAGATCAAAAATTTGAGTTAAAAGTAATTGAATACCGTGAGTTCTTTATAAAAAAAAAATCTGTCGCAGTACAAAGGAAAATGTTGTACGTTCATTCACCTGTTATATATACCGATCTCCTTGATACCGCAGAATATGTTGTTACGCAATGAAAATCTCCGAAGCAGTCAGTAACATTTGCCCATCTTCCTCGAAGGATTTACTAGCGTCTTTGCGTCGTGTCGCATCGTCGTGAGCGCGTTGTTAGTTTCGACTTAGCTTCTTGCGATTCCACTTTTCCCGAACGAAAAATCTGCATTGCGAAACAGAAATTTCTTCGTTGTAACAGGCTTGCTCTGTTCAGAATCATAGCGAACAATCTGTGCGAGTCACAGTTGGGAACAACTTCTGTTATCCGAATTCCCATTATCCGAAAACCCTATGCAAACGCTTCGTTATCTGCTAGCTTTTTTCCGACAATACCGCATCGTGGCTCCTTTCTAAACGAAAACGTTCTATACGGGCTTGATTAAATCGTGACATAACGCGATATCGTTATACATACATATACACACGTACGAGGGCAATTTGATTTTTGCGCCGCACCTGTAAGATTGTAATTGAGTTTTTTCTATTTTCATGCGAACATTTATATATTACATTTCCTTTTTAAGTGATTTTAATTTATTTCATAATTTCAAATATATTGCAAAAAATATTTCGTTTAACGTTGGAATTTATCGGTTTCGTTACGTGGTACCAGTCAATTGATGAAATATTAATCGAAAAGTGAAATGTTAATCAATATCTGTGCGATAGGCTCGCTGTTTCAAAACAAGAAACAACGTTAATTTTGCAGAAAGCGTCTTCGTGCTTTCAACATTTATAATACGAACTAATCCGAAGTAATCCACATTCTCGAATATTGTATTATTGAATTTAATCAAAATTTAAATCATTAAATTTTAATAGTTAAATATAATAACTTCAATTTAGCTAATTTAATTTAAATTTAACGCGAATTTGGAATTGTTCCAGAAGCAAATTGTTCGACCACCTTTCTATAAAAATTTTTTAAACAATTGAGTCTATTTGGTTACTCCGACGGTTTTACAAACAGGTTTTATCTGATCTATTTGAACGATCGTCTTCGTTATCGTAATGTATTAATCAATTTTTGCGTGACAAGAGTTTCGTTTGAAAATGTTTAAGATTTATGTGCTTTTGTTGCTTTGAATTATTTCAAAAGAAAAATGTACAAGTGTCCATTTGTTATTTCCATGGATGCGTGCAAATGAATAAATTCTAGTAATAAAATCTCTAGTGAAAAATCTTATCAGAAGCAGGGTAATGTATGTATGTCTGAACATGAGTGTTCGTATAAGCTACATGCATCATGTGGCAAATACTTGAAATAAGCTCAATTCGAAATAGCTCGTTCCACGCGGCATCATTCAAAGAGGGTGAAATTTGTCGAATCATCGACGGTATTGGCGTTCCATTAAAATTTTATCTTCGTGCAGATTGCATTTATGCCCTGGAGGACTTGAAACGGTTAAAATACGTGGTCCCGGCGCAACTAGACGACAATAAATAACTGCAGATAGTACACCCAACTAGTTAGAGATGAATCACTATTGACACTTTAACGGCTCGTAGTAGACGGAAAGTTAAAATAACCGCGATACGATTTATCTATGGAAAATTATTTTTCATCGATGGTTTACGAAATAGAAATTCGAAGAACTTGTTTCGCTCGTGTAAGTGAATTTCAATTCGCAGTAATATTTACGTGTAAGGTACTTTCGACATCGCGACCTCAAAACCTTCCTATTAAAAACAGCGAGAAGATTTGAAAAAAATTGGGTTAAGAAAATTTGCAGGTAATAAATTTTACAGGAGAACAGCAATAAAAGGCGCAAAAAAGGCAAAAATTAAATTTGAAAGAGTCGAAATAAAAAAGCTAGGAAAGTAGAAGGAAAAAATTGTGAACGCTTAAATAAAAAAATGTTGAAGTAAAAGAAAAGGTAAAAAATAAGTTGCGGCAAGAATTTATTATAAAAAAGCTTAAGTAGTAGAACATTGTGTCGCATAAAAAAATAGCAGCAAGCGTAAAAATCGAGAATTTTGCCATTTTGTTTTTCACTAGAAACGTGAAAACCTCGCTTCAGGATCTAGCCTGAATATTCTGTTTACTCGTGTTCGGTTTCCTCCCCAGAGAACCCGATTTAATCGGCTACCTATTTGATGCTTGCTCACCGATATCGTAACCACTTTAAGCCCTTGGGTACTTTAACGCATTCGCCAGGCAAACCGACTAACAATCAATAATATCTACTAACGTAAAAGGAGGACAATATTAATAGTATTTAGCTTGAATATCTGGTGAAATATCGCGAAACACGTCGAGATTAAAGGCGAATCGAGATATTTGAGTCAATGCTACGAACGTAACTGATTGTTAGAGTTACAGAGCTTTGTTTGTTCGAACAGATTCCGACACAGTCCGTTGGAATCTAATTAACATTTCTCTCGTTAATGAGAATAATACTATAACCGAGAACACGAACACAATATATTCTACGCGTTTTTGTTACAATTTTATATTATTCGTACAATAGTCGTTAGATATCGTTAGGCATACAATCGTAAGTTTGGATAAACGCGAATAGTGTAACTTTCATAATTGTTAATTATATTATTTATTGTAATTCCTCTCGTGATTATTAAGCAACCTTTGCTATATTTTTTAAAAAGTTTATTCGATGCTGCTTGGAAAAATAGATGGGAAATGTAATTTAAATGCTAATCTCGCGATACTACGTCTGAATATAGTTTTCAGTCTGAATTTTTTTGCATTTCCTCTATCTTCTTTAATACGCTGACGCGGTGAATTTTCTTGTTACGCAAAAATACTGTTTTGTAAGAGTTTTGTAAGAGTTTTATGTAGATAACAAATATATACACTCGTAGTTCACTCGATAAAGATCGCGACATTTTTCAACGGGGATAACTTAGGTTTTGAAAAAGCATTGTCTGAAATTCTGTTGAGAATAGGCTTAGGATAATCCGCGTTTGATTTGTCTCCACTTTGTCATTCTCCGTTCGCAACACGTGCTCTTAAATTCAATTACTGGTAAATAATTTTTATTTCAAACTTTTTAGACTCATTTTCGGGAAAATATCTCCATACAACGTTAAAACCACAGTTGCAAAATAACTTTTGCAACAAATGATGATAATTAATTCGAGTAGGTCGTTAAAACGAGCAATCGCCGCAGCAGTAAACAGCAGAGTTAAAGAAAAGAGAAATTGAAAATATAATTAAAAGCCAAGATCAGCGATGTTTTTCTTCGAGACATCAACAAACCTTTGCCTGCACAATTTGAGACGTTTGAAACTACGAACCTCTTTCTTTTTTACTTGCGCTGTTAATAACTAATTTTACTAAATGCTGCCATAAACAATAGAATTAGTGAAAACAGGAGAATTGAACAAAAATTAAACGATCGTTTCTTTTAAAAGTTTGGAAAAGCGGTGAACGTTTGCGTCTGGAATTTCCGGTGAATCGATCCGCGCGAGATTTCCCCGCCATAAATTTTCACCGCGAGCCCCGTTGAAAATTTCCAATGCAAACGATCACACCGCGTCTGGTGCCACTTTAATCGGCGTCTCCCGCTAATCGTTCCCGTTAATTAACCCGATCGACGACATCGAGAATCGGAGGGGCCGTTAACGAACGTTCTGTTTTTTCGACGCGATATGGAGCCCTCGACGCTACGCTGACTTTCGCCGATCGATTCGTTCCCACATCGTATCATAAAATGGAGAAACACGAGCGGAATGCGCGACGCGGCGTTTCCACGCCGAAATCTAATTACGCCGTCGCCGTGCGAAACAAAAAGGTGGGCCGGCTTGTTTGTGACGTTTGCTCGATATTATTCAAATTTAATTAACCGATGATTTTTCGACTTGCGGAGAGATCCGAAGTTTTCTCGGTCCATGACTCCCTAGGGTCTATAATTTCGAACGAAGAAGAAAAGCATTTTCGCGAGATCAATGGCGATACGTTTCTTTCTCTCGTCGTTTTCTGATCGTTTGCCAATCATCCGCTATACAGTGCAATTTCTTCTCTAGACACGTTCCGAGAGCAGAATCGTTGGCTGATTGCGAACGCCTTGATACCGTTGTCAGTGGTTGTAATTTATACGCGATTCCTTTTCTTTTTTCTCTAGGAACGAAAGCGATATCGCGATTGCTGTCGATACAGGTGAACTCGAATATATCGCAAATACGTTGGAATTCAATTGGAAAATTTTGGACGCGTGGTGAGTACTTCGAGAAAAATATAAGATAAGATACAGTACATTTAAGTGGATTCGAATCTTTTTTTAATTGGAATACTTTAATTGGAAGTTCGTAAATGAATTCACAGAATATGTTGTATATGACATCCGCGTCCTGTTTTACGATTCTACTTTTTCCGAGTAATTGCTTTTACAAACTGCGCAAACTTTTGCTTTCGAAACCAGCTGGTATAATTTTAGTACTTTGTGAAAACAGAAAATGAAATATCATCCCTTATGAATGGTAATTGAATTTCATAAAGTGAAACTTGTGTATCGAAGTTGATTAGGATGAAAATTGGTTTCATTTCTATATAACTATTGGTTATAACTGTATATTTAATTTTTATACTTTTTTTAACTGTTCCCCTATGGCAACGGGTAATTTTGTTAAAAAATAAGAAAAAGGATCTACGTTGTTAAAATAGGAAGGTATTTTGGCAAGCTTGGAACTTGGAATTCCTTTCATAGAATAATTTTCATCATTTAGCGTTATGATCCTGCGAAACGTTAAACTTCGTATTTCCCATGAAAAGCGTTTGATCTTTTATTCCACGGAATCTTTTACATGTTGCTTAAATCGCAAAATTAATTATTGAAAACGATTGGAAACGTGGTCGAAAATTATCGACACGTTATACTCTTCGTAGTTTCAAAGCGTTCACAGTTCATCGGTTTCCACTACCACGAAAAGCAATCAGGGATCGTTTGGAAAGTGTTCGTTTAAAATCTCCGTTGCACAATACTCGGTAAAATTTATTCGAAGCAAGTTGTAGCCGTCGATCCGCTCGAAACTCGATCGTTGAAACAAACCGGATCATTTTTGTAATCGACTGTAGTCGAATTTATACATAACGTAACATTGTTAAACGCGTAATAAATGTATTATAAATGAATTTCATACATTCTATGGATCACGCAAATTTACAGTCGCATCTTATTTTCGTGATTTCTTCAAGAGGAAAATTTTCCTTAAAATGTTACACCTTGATATCGCTAA
Source organism: Bombus bifarius (assembly GCF_011952205.1). Classification (NCBI taxonomy): domain Eukaryota; kingdom Metazoa; phylum Arthropoda; class Insecta; order Hymenoptera; family Apidae; genus Bombus; species Bombus bifarius. Next base: position 5,017,518 of record NW_022884505.1, on the reverse strand, counting down.
CCTCTGTTACTGTTAAGGAAATATTTACTTTCAAATAAATCGTTTCGATTTCTGATTATCTGAGAAAATTTCTTTCGTTTATTCGCCGTGAGTAACGCAACGACGGGAAATATCTCTCGTGATTTTCGCCACCTTCGCTAGAAATCGAAGTTCAATAGGTTTGTCGGCCAGTTTCGTGTATCTCGTTCGAACTAAGCTGGAAAATCCGCAGCACATCGTGGATTACAAATGTTGCGAAATCGATTTTCTATGTAAGTATCATTGGATCACGGCCGTTTCGCGTTGCCTCTGGCATAATTAACCAAGTGAAAACGAGATTACGCGGAATCTCCCCAACTCTTGCAGCCACCCTGTTATTTGTCACGAAACGCTTAAGTCGGACTAATCCCTGGTTGTTCCACTGGTTACCTACCAACTACAGTTGCCAGTAGATTCTTGTTATGCGTTAGTTGAGCCATTATATTATAGTTATGCTATTTCTTACGGTGTAATTTATCGTTATAACGTGTATATCGATGTATTACTCGTTATATTCATTTTTAACTGTAACCGTAAACTCCTAGTATATCGAGGTAGGTATCTCGATTAATTTATTAATAATTTGATATTTAGGTGAAATTTGTGATAAAAAAATACATAGGAAAGTTCGTAGTAAAATGAAATCTTAAAATAATCGAATAATTGTATAATAAAATCATGAAATATTTTTGTATTTTTCCTTAGTACTAGTCTTAGTACTAGTCTCAATATTGGTATTAGTGTTTTTACTAAGTTTTACTGATTAAAAACTAATTATAGGAAATTACGTTATTTTCGCGTCGAATGTACAATCGTAATAAATCGTCGTCCTTCGCCGAGGAAATTTGATGCTTTGAAATCACACTACACGTGATTTCCCAGTATAAAAATACCGCACCCTCGACCATCAGTCAGGCAAATATCTCAACGGAATCTTACTGCTCCAAGCATTTATCACTCGCATCTGACACTCAAAAAGATTTCTAAATCTGCGGATGATTTCTTGAATCTTGGTTCTGTTACGCACATGTTCGACACACGTGCACGTCCTCCATTTGGAAAATCGATTAACTCTTTCACGGATCCTGTTTGACACGTCACGATACGTCACCTGTTTAACGATACGTCAATCATTATAGGGAAACGAGAATGACCTCAAAGTTATTTAATCTCTAATTAAAGCCCGGCTTCTCCTCTTTGCGAATATCCTACAAACCAATCAAACTCGTTAACCCCGAGTACTATATTTAAAAAAAGTTCTCCATTTTTTAGAACGGAACGAACTTCGCTGTAAATTTTACGTTGTAGTGAATATTTCATAAATTCTCGCGCAAAGTTTAATTTCGATATGAAGATGTAACGCGAAGTCCGGCAAATTTTGTATTTCAAATATTCAGAAAAAATATCATGCTCGTTCGACGCCTAACCTATCGTTCGAGGAAAATCCGAGAAATATTTGAAACTGGAAAGAACATAACGTAAGACTTTATTTACTTTGCAAGCTTCTCACGAATAAATCCGAAAAATCTTGTCAAAAGAGCAACCCGAAGGGAACAATTTTTAGAATTGAATTTCTTGACTGACGTTTACCAACGACTAGACGTCAGACTAGAAAGATAATATTGTACGAAGAAATTGTTCTTGCGACTATGAAGAGGTCGTACGAGAGGAAAGTACAACTTTCAAGATGCTCGACGTTCGTGCTCTGGCTAATCCTGTGTCTCGTCATAGCGTGTCTGCTTTATATTTCTGTTTGTTACTAGCTTCCAGTCTCCGTTTCCGCGAGTTTCTATCGACAGGTACAGTTCGCTCTCTCAGCATGCAAATCAGTGTACACCTTTTCTACAATACAGCACGGTTCATCAGCGTAGAATTAATTCGATTACTTTGAATTTTGATTTAACTTTGATAAATTAAACAACTATTTATCATGTAAATAATTCCTGTCTTGTTTACGAAGTTTAATTAAAAAAGAGTATTACGATCGATAAAAAAAACATCGTGATTTTGAAAATGAACTGGATACACGATGAAAATTTGTCAAGCCTCTTTCACTTCCGATGATTCTTTCCACGAAACGCTCTCTTAAATTTATATCCTCTCTTTTGTGCTCTATTTAACCATTTTCACGAATCCGTGGACTTATATCTTCGCTTTCATCTCGGATTTATATCTTCGACAGCAGTCTAAAATCTCTAAGATACACCTGTTATGTTCCGTAACAGGATTCTGGTGCGATGTTGATCGAATATGTAAGTCGTTCCACTTAGAAAACCGAGGATATCGTAAATTACCATCAACCGAATCCGTCACAAACTATTACGACGATGCAACGTCTCCTCTGCGCAAAATCAATTTTCGCACTTCAGCAGCACCATAATTTCTCGATTGAACTAGTTATTAACTCTGACACGTTTTCCGCAACTAATATTAAAAACTTTTCTTCCATCCCTGAGGATGTATGTTTAACTGGCGCGAAGTTTCAAATCATCTTCTTCTCTTTATAAAAGTACAGAGGATAAAAGTGTTGCTGGCACTTTCGAGGTTTCTCGCAAAAATTTCCTTCCGCTCGTGAAATATTCGCGTTACGTAAGCTGCGCGCAAAGAGGAAAACGTGAACCGGCCTTCGTTTCCAGTTGATCATTTTGCGGTGCGTTGCCATTTCGGACATGGACGCCTCGTCACCCCGAGATCTACCGACTTTAAAAGCGGCGCGTACAATTACAGAGGTGCTAATGCGCTGATAAACGATATTCCGGCCAATAGGGATGCTAAATTCAAGGTAATCTCGTTTCAGACGAGTTAATTGCCACGCTGTGCTCGCCACCATTCGATCCTATTTCGACGAACGAAATGATCTACGTGTTGCCGCGTATAATTCGCGCAAGCTTCTTCGCGTTTCCACGTTTAATCCCGAATTTCCGAGTCGATAAAAATCCAACGCGCGTTTTCTCCTGCTTAATCTGCGGTGGACGGTTAAACGTGTCGTTGATTAACGACGAGACGAATTGATATTTCGTGTAGTGAAACGTATTTAAAATTATTCGATGTACAGCATACAGAGTTAGTCGCAATCGTCGCTCGCTCGATGCTACTCGTTATAAGGATATGTAGTAAAGAGATATCGGTGATCCATAAACAATGTCGCGAGAAAGCCTAAGTGTCGACATCAATGTATCGTCGGTCCTTCAATCGAATAGTTACGCGGAAAATGATTATAATTGGTTACGGAACACGTACGTGGTGGGGCTATGAGAAAAGACAAAGGGATATTAAGGGAGAAAGACGAATTAACAGGCAGTGTCAGTCGAGAAGCCAGAGTGTGAGTTGAGAAATCAGAGAGTGTTGCTAGTGTCACACGCTCAAGAAGACCACCCGCTCAGAAACGGTATTAGGATAGGCTAGACATCCTACGTACCACAGTCATCGAAACAATAACCAAATAGTAACGGAATAGGCGCCCCTGAGATACATCAGACGACAACCCCTCCAGAGGAACTAAAACCACAGTATAAAAACCATCCAAAATAAGCGCTCGAATCAGTCTGTTGAAATATTTTGACTCAGTCTCTTCTAACACTTTGAATCATTCAGTAACACTTTGAACCGTAACTCTGTTGGATTTGCATTATAAATTCTATTATCACATACAAAGTTCAATTTTTTCACCTTACTCGCGAAACGTTCGAACTGCGACGCGAGATCACCGGCGATCTATCGGTTTCGTGATTTATTGTGTCTCCGACGTGACACTAGAGTTGTCGAGAGTGTGTGGTGCGCGTGACGAGACTTGCAGATTAACCATCTGGTCGTCTTAATTATAATACGTTATTGCGATTAGTTCACGTTAAACAAACATCGTTTCCTATTTAATCCATTTATTTACAATATCCTACAGATACTAGATAATCATTTTCTGGAGAGCATACTTGTCTATTTATACTGGTCGGGGGAGTACCGGAAAGTTTGAATTTGACTTCAGTTAACGGTTGCAAATAGCGGCGATATTGTTTTGTCCGGAGTTTGTTTATCGTTACGTTTTGTACGCCAAAACGGTGTCAATGTCCCGAGGCAAAACAACAACACGAGTCGCTCTCGATTCGCATCGTCCTCTGACTCGTGTGCCGCTACAAATCCTTCAGCTGCGGGTGACGTTGAAGTCACCTCTACCTACTTACTCTGTCAATAAATGTGGGATAGTGTGACCTCAGGCAAGGGCGTGGCGTGAGGTGTAATTGTTTATAAACGTTGTCAAGATATGTTAATGTTGTGAAGGAGCGTTGTGAGCGTTACCAAGGTATGAAAGGGGAAAATGAGCATTGAAAATGAGCAGAGTTGAATTTATCGTGGTCGTGTGAAGTTCGTTGTGTTGTTGTGACGTAGAATTAGTGAGAAACGAATACGCGAAACGCGGTATTATATTCGATTTCGTGCGAGTGCAACGATATTGTATTTATCATACTCTTTTCTATTAACTTATAATATAACATTCCTACATAAATATATTGTATGTCGGGACAAAAGTGAGCGGAGAGGTAGTGAAAATGGATATCAACGAAATTTCGTTAAATATGGCTTGCTTGCGTTTAATTTCAATTATTTATTAAATACGTTAGGTACTGCAACGATATACAATAAAACGTCATTGATATTTATGCACTTCCGCTACTTGACTACTTTTTTTCCTGCTCGGCCGAATCTATTTATTCCGTTAATTTCAGCGGATCGTGCTACTATCGCGTCGTGCTTTTTACTGTATCGCATTAAGAATCTCCTTATGAGAAATCTGTAGAAAATATAAGTTTCTTCCGCGAGTTTATACAGAAAAATATGAAAACTGCTGGCGGTTTCGTACAAAAAGACATGAAAATCGCTGGCCACTCGAATGCGGTGAATTTATCAACGGTAGCGGTTGTAATTAATTTGAATCCCATGATGCCGAATCATGATGGATGCAAGTTGAATTCTGCGAACGCTATTCTGTCGCGTTGTCTCTGGCTCGTGAATAATTGCGCGCTCCAATACTCGTTGGCGACTGTTTTATTTATTAAGATTTTATATGTGTACATACACGTATACTCGTTATCCTAGCATTATGTTCGTAAGCTCGTGGCTTGATTCTGGTCGCCCAGTTTGATATTAATAAGCGAAATGTAGTTATTGATTTCGAATAATGGAAAGCAACAGATTTGAATATTATATTTTCTCAAACATACGCAGCATTGTTAAGGATATTTCAGTTTTAATGCGAATGCTCTTTCGTTTGAAAACGTTGTTTTTCATTGAAGACAAACCAGTTACATCAGTAGCATGAAACATTTATTTCACGTACCCGCGTAATCTATATGCAGTCACCGATTATCGTCGCGTAATACCTTTTCAGAAACAATCTTTTCTCGAATTCTTCGACAGAGAGGATAAAATCTTCGCGAATCCATTTAACCATAATTTTGTAATGAAATTATATCAGCGTAAAAATAAACTGGTCTGCAGTACCACAGCCACTGAACTTACGAAAGCGTGTTTGGTTAAATTAACGTGGACTTTTGTCGAAACAGGAACATAGTTGACGTGTTTTTCCTTCTTTGGGTTTCGATCGTGTTTTTGATAGCCCGTTGCGCTTCGTTCCGATGTTTTCCGAGCATCCCAATTCACCTCCGAAGGTCTGCCCCTCGGAAGAAGCGAATTGGAATGTTCACGAACAAAGAACAACGTTCTTGTAAAAACACCCCATCATCGTGAAAGTTTGATATTTAAACAGAAACGTAACTACGTGTATCTATATATTTATGTGTTCTTATTTTACTATGTCTACGTAGTATATTTAATCACACACCAACACACACACACACACACACACATGACATTATAGCTCACTAGTTCCAATATTAAGCAGTAATAGGTTTTAGACTGTATGAACATTGCGCATGTCAAAATGTTTACTAGACGTTCTTCTATCCCTCGAAATAGAATTCGTCGAGCGGTTTAATTCCACAGAACGTTAAAACGTGTGATTTGTTCCAACAATAACATTCGTCGGTGACGCTGTCTGGCCGATTTTAAGCCACTTTTATGGCTGGATGATAGAAGCAGTAAAAGGCGCTTAAAGCTCTTTCCATTGGGTCGACACGCGTCTCTACCATCGTCCAATTTCCGTCTGGTCTTGAAATGGAAATCTTGTTCTCGAACCTTTGATATCCGGCATGGTGGGGTTACGCGTTACAGAAACGTCTGTCGTGTACAGATGCAATTTCGAGTGGCTGCTTTTTGTCGCCAATAAAAGTGCATGGCGCCGGCAAAGTAATTTTATACCGTAACTTTGGCTAACTCATCACCGATGCACTTTTTGCCAGACGCCAGCTCTCTCCTGATTTTTGCCCGGTTTTCAGTTTCATCCGTTTTGTAAAACGATACACCGCACTCATGAAAACTGATTAGAAGCATCGCAAATGAACGGCAATCGCGTCTTTTTCGTATCGTTATCTGATACTCGTTTAACAACAACGTTTCGAGAATGAAATAGCTAAAAACAATGTACGCTTCGGTTTGGTATTCGGCGTTGCGTTTATACACTCGAGGAAGAAACAAGGTATCGATGTTTCGAGAGGACTGCGATAAAAATTTCGATGGAATATCGCGGTTGTGTGGCACGTGAACGTCAATTTTACGATATTCCAGCTCTTTCACGCTTTACCGGTTCTTACTCGCGTCCCGTATGGGCGCTCAATGTTTATCATAAATATATATCGCTGTTATTTATATCAGCCTTTTAAATATATTAATCTATTTCTGTTTATATTTGTGTCCGCGAGCAACGAGTTCTCTCGCGTATTCGCAATTCTAGTTGTCTTTGAAACGTGCTTATTCATATAACATTGCAAAATATTAGAAGCGTCTTCGTGACACTCAAAAATATATCGTAAATATATCGGGCCCGTGTATAGCGTTATTTATACGATATTGATTATTTGTATCCAATGTTACGTCAGACAGAAAATTTAAGGCTCACTCGGACATCTTGGACTTTGGAAGAGTTTGAAAATTCCCCATAGGTAGGAACGAAACGCAGATCGAAGACGTATTTGCTAAGCGGAAACATGTTTCTCGTGCAAATACCGCGGTATTCTTTATGAGCTTCGCCCGCGCTTTCAGGCGAAATTAATAAAATATCGTGCACCGCAAAGACTTTAAAAAACGCAAATGTCTGTGACCGCATTATACGCAACTTGCGCGAAGAATAAGATATAAAGAGACTTTGAAACGACTATTTGAATAATTTGGATAATTTGAAACGAAACTCTAAAGTAACAGAAGAGACGTATTATACTTACGATTTATTATTATATCATGGTTATGGCATAATGTTGCGCTTCCTTGTCTTCTTCGTCTCATTTTCTCAATAACATATTATTAAAATACAAATACATTATTAAGTGATACAGTATACTAGTGGTATACTTTACGCACTACTATCATTCGAGGAATATTCTCAACAACTCTGTTACGAGGAAGGCTTTTCATACATTACGAAGGAAAATGGAGGAACACGACAGACACAATGGCAATGTGGATTTACCAAGTACGTCAGCATCCCACGCATACTTTGAAAGCACGACAGATGTCTAAAATTTCGATGTTCGATCCTTTAAGTAATATTCGATACATCGTTCGAAGAATATCAACGAGATTCTATTCAATGCGATATATTGCGACGTAAGTTATATCGGTTGTGTAACAAGTGGATGTTACGTAAATAAACTGTATTAACATTGCACGATGTGAAGTAGTATATTGTGCGTGATGCTCCGTATATCACTGTTGGATCTCCTTTGCATCTTTGAACTTTGAAAAGTCGATACTCGAACTACTTTCCTAGAAGATGCTTAGAAATCTAATAAATCCTAGATTACATTAGAAATTATTATTTATTATTTGTTTAATTCACATCGATGTGTGGATAATTCATATTTTTCTTCGCGATATTTGAAAAGAACAAATCTTTTCAAGGAGAAGAAAATTGCTGTGAATAAAAATATCAGAAATTGAAGGATCAAAGTTATTTACACGAAAGAAAATTGTCTGAAAAAATGAATAATTTATATAGGTTTTTATATTAGTTATTGAGGTTACTTCGTCTTGCGTATCGATTCTCTGGAAGCGCAGCATTTTTCGGAAAATCTCCTATTGTCGTAAATAATCGGGAGAAGTGCGGTTTAAATGACAAGACATTAATCACAACGCGAAACAAAACGAGAAATCCCTCGACGTTCAGTGAACGGAAAAACGTGGAAGAAAACAAGATTCGCATTTTTGTTGTTGCCTCCGTGCATACACACTACGCACACCTTGTAGAAGCTTTCAGGCCAACAATTCTCGAACCTTGCCAGCGTAAGAACTCAAGAAACAATTGGAACAAAATTGCAAGGAAAAAAACACGATCCCTCCGTTTCGCTAGCTACCTTTTGTTCGAACGTTTACTGAAAAGATTTTTATCCGAAGTTATCTCGTACCTACTGATTCAACGTGAAAAAGAAGACAGAGCTGAACGATAGAAATAGATATACGTGGAAGTTCGATACAAAAGTAAAAAGATATCGGATGATACATCGTGTATTTCAAATTTATATTCCGTTATTTTTTAACGAAATAGTTGTTTCGTATTATATCGACTATTTTTGTAAGTTTACTATTTTCGAGTTTCACACGTTTCTCAACCTTAATTTCTAAGACGAACGAATAAATTATATAAAATGTTCGAATCATTAAATAGTTAATGATCCAATTTTGTATTCGAGTTTCTTCTTACACACCCTTTCGTAACTATACGATAATTTTATCTCAGTTCCATGAAACGTAATTCAGCAAACAAACGTTCTTCCACCCTCTAACAAACGCGCAGAGTAAGCTCGACAGAAGAGAAATTTCCATGAAAAACCAATCGTTGCATCCAACATCGCCAAACGTATCATGTGTATGACTATACAGTCAGCTGGAAAGTCATTGTAACAACGAACGGCATCCAACGGAACGTTGCCCCATTGCGTTCGATGCAAATGCTATTATTCGATTTCTTCACGTTGATGAAATCGAAGGAAAAGAACTAAAACGTCGTCGGTAGACGATAAGTCGTCGGTCGACGAACGACTGACGACCCCATTGATTTTGTGGCAGGGAATCGAAATGAAATTTCTCCTCGTATTTCGTTCGTCGGTATCCGTTCCAACCGGCTATTTTTTGCTTCGTCGTTGCGACGATCGTCGCACGAACGTGTCATTACCACGGACAAGAATTGTGGTTACAATCGAAATATCGTTCCCCGCTGTGGACCACGAAACGTGTTCACATGGCTGTGAACGTTATAGAGCTCGGGGAAATCTGATTGCACTGAGTAGAAGAAAGAGGTCACGACAAATTGAAACGTGCTTTGCCACGAAGGATTGATGTCCAATTAAGAGATCTGACCAAGACAATATGTAGTCGAAGAGTTTATGTTATGGACGAGATGGTTTCGTTGGTCTCGTGAATTGTGGTTCATCGGCTTTGCAGGAATTATTGGACTTTACGATTCGATGCTCGTTTAAAGGATCCGAGAGGTTTGATTTGTGGTTTCGACGAGATTTGCTTCGTTGATTTTGCGATTTGCCGTTTGAGTATTAGGAGAATCGTTAGACTGTGCGAGGACAGTATTCGGATTATCGTCTATAAGTCTATAAGTCAAATAGAAGCACAACGTTAAATTAGAACAAATCCTTTTTGGAACAGATGTTTCGGTTCTTCGATGATGGTTATAACGCATACAATCAGCGAGTTTTAGGTTCAAATATCATTTTTGCAGATTTATCTTCGTTCTGAATACGTTAAACGTGCAATGGTTTGTGGAATGGAGTTTGTACGAGGAAGTATAAATTCGAAAGTATGGGAAATATGGAAAATATGGATCTTTAGAGAAAAATGGTGTTCAGTGTACCTTGTGTGTATTCGTAGGTACTTGAAGAATGTTTTAGATACAAATGTTCACTGGATAAGAAATACGTCGAATAGGTTTTCAATTACACTCGATCAATCGAAATAAAGATTTTTCTTTTCTCGCAGATTCCTGTTTCGTAATCCTAGATGCTGATATGTTTGCGTCACACGTTGCATATTACAGGCAATAGGATACACTAACAGTATCGCGTAACGTGTAATACGAGTAAACTAACCGAAACTTTTAATTGATCTTGACACGGAATTCTGAAAGCGTTAGCAATAAATTAATACAAAATCGAATTTTGTCCAACTTCCGCTAGGTACCGCGTGTAATAGACGGTGGAACACGCACGTATCCCTTTAATCGAAACGAGCCAACGATATAAAAATATTCGTAATTGGAATTCTCTTTATATTGTTTACAATTTTTCAAAAGAGAAATATCGTAATTCTCTATGCACGTCAAGATAAAATACAAAGCACGTACTGAAATATAATGGAAAATTCGAAAGATAGGAGAAAAGGTATCTGGGTTGTTATATTTTTAATTCAAAGGAAAGCGTGGATAAAAAATTGACATGACCGTTATTTGGTACTGCAAAACAAAATATTATTTTTCTACCTACACGTAGATACGTTCGCCTGCCAGCGAAGGACGAAAAACCAGATAAATGATTAACAAGAATTCTCGAAACAACGTAGCGAGGACCGTCCAGTAAATTGAATCAACGTTCTAGTGGAACTAGCGAGTTTTATTCGCTACCATGATACCGAGCTACAGCAACGTCTCTATTGATCCCAACACAGAAAGAATAGATTCGTCAACTGATTTATGAGAACGGATAACGTCTTACTACGTGTTTTTATCTGTCGTTGCTTCAGCATTTTTGCTTTTATATAGTCCATATAAAGTTTTAAGAAACATTCGTAGAAGCGTTTGTTCAAAATTACATTTGAATATAAAATTACAAATTTTCATTATATTTGACATTCGAAATTCGTAAAAGCTAAAAACATACTTAAAGCGTTTGTTCAAAATTAAATTTGAATATAAAATTACAAATTTTCATTATATTTGACATTCGAAATTCGTAAAAGCTAAAAACGTACTTAAAAGCGTTTGTTCAAAATTAAATTTGAATATGAAATTACAAATTTTCATTATATTTGACATTCGAAATTCTTAAAAACTAGAAACGTTCTTAAAAGCGTTTGTTTAAAATTAGATTTGAATATAAAATTACAAATTTTCATTATATTTGACATTCGAAATTCTTAAAAATTAGAAATGTTCTTAAAAGCGTTTGTTCAAAATTAAATTTGAATATAAAATTACGATTTTTCATTATATTTGACATTCGAAATTCTTAAAAACTAGAAACATTCTTAAAAGCGTTTGTTCAAAATTAAATTGGAATATAAAATTACAATACTAGAAACGTTCTTAAAAGCGTTTGTTCAAAATTAAATTGGAATATAGAATTATAAATTTTCATTATATTTGACATTCGAAATCTTCCTGTTATTCCAGACGAGCTGTGTTTCGTGTTTTCTGTTGCACACAAAACGAAAATGATCTAGCGGTGTTGGAAGTTATAAAAAGTTTCAATTTTAAATTCTATCGAATATTGGGAAAGTTAATACCGATTTGAAACGTTGTTTACACATACGATTATTCCCGGAAATACGAAGGACAATTTTTGTATGAATTATTGAGATAGCAAACCTCTAGTCGTAAACGGACCCACAACGCCTGCACATTTTATGGTATATGCATCTCGTTCTCACGCAACCGTCTAATTAATTACGGAACTTCCCGGCTGAACGAGACACAAGATTAACTAGCTGAACATGATACGTCGAATGCAGCAATTAAAGCGAAAAATAGAGGAACAAATGACCTCGTTTTGGGCCAACCATTTGTGAATTAATAATTGATGGCGTCCGCTAAGTGAGAATATTAACGCACAGCTTTTAAATTACGATAGTTATAACGTTCGTACAATCAAATCAATTGCAAACTTCGAGCAAACTGCAAAGTTCGCAAAGTAAAATATTTAGCTGTAACTTTGACACGTTTGAAACATAAATATTCGAAAAGTGAGAACATCGACACTGGAGAAAATTAGCACGTAAATAGTTTAAGACTGCGCGCGCGCGAGCGGCAAATTGTCGCTTGCGAGAAGAACGTTCGTTTACATGGACGTGCGCGCATAGTCTAAAAATCAGAAAATGGAAAGGTTAAAAATGTGAAGATTGCAAAGTTTGAACGCTCGATGCTTTAAAATTATTTATTTAAGAAATTTGAGGAATTTAAAAATCTACCAAGTTACAGAGATTTCTTAGTTATATTTGCTGACAAAGTTTACGTCCTCGAGGATAAAAGTTTCGCGAAATTAAAAAATTTCATTCCTTCGCAGTTTAAGGTTACATACGAGCACAAGGATAGCTCCCCAAGGTGTTTCCAGAAGACAGCAAATAAAGGTGAACCGCACTGTTTACTCCGTAACACGATACCCTTCCACCAAGTTACCGTCCAGTTCTAGCAATTTGCATTTCTAGATTGCATTTCTAGTTTTCAGTTAAATAAAACATTTTTCTCTCGTTTTCCACGATACTTTGCGCCGTCTTATTCGATATTATCCCAGCGTTCATTCTCTTTCGCTCGGTCATTACGAAGATATCCCTCCATTCTCAGATTTCCACCCTTTCGTGACAGTTCTTCTTTCAGTCGTGCCCGTACGAACAAAATCATCGTTTCATGAACGCATTATACGAGTGCGGCTGTGCTTGCGCTCGAGAGCTGTAGGAACGACCTTCTTTAAGTTTCGAAATAGTAATGGTGCAGCTGGATCGATACTACAATCTCGGAACTTTTACCCTTCGCGTTTATTTCTGTTTATTTAAAAATATGCTGAGCGCTAGAATTTTACAACTTTCTGTTCCCGAAGGATTAAAAATTTAACGAGTTCCGCGCTATACGGACGTGTCTGTCTCCGTTAATCTTTTGACGTAATCACACGAGCGATGTGATCTGAATAACTTTAGATTATCAGTCACGGCTACGAATGCGCAGAGAAGGATAGAAGCGCGTGCATTTGTTTCAGTAATAACGATCGATAAAAGTTTTTAGATTTTGATGGACGAACACGCGATAACGAATACGCAACGTAATAATATATACACAGAATATAACGTAATAGAGTTGAAAGGTATCTGTAGCTTTCGAAGATTGTACAATGTGTCGTACGAGACTTGAAAAATGGCTGAACTACGCGAATGCTACGAAGTAGGGCCGGTAATTTCAACTGAGCATCTGAGATACCCGGGTATCCGGATACTCGCGAGTCACTCGACTGTACAAAAATTACTCGGCTGCACGGGTATCTTATGAGACACCCGAATGCACGAGACAGTCGAGAATTTCGGTACCCTCCGTTGTTAGGCTACTATACTATGTAATACAAAGTATACCGTCGTTGGCTGCCAGTCTTCGAGTACTCCAAAGAAGAAGCAGTCGTCGGCGCGATTATTGTACGTGTACGAAGACTAGAAATAAAGAAGTTTCGTTTCGTATATGATAATGTCCGTAATAATGTTCGACCAGCGGATTCTTCTTCGAGATTTTTGGCGATTTCGGTTCTCGCATCGAAATTCTTCGTTATATTACGTATCTGATAAATTGTAGGTCTAAAATCTGTGTTCTTCGCGGAATATTCGAGGTTTGAGTGTCGCGACCACCCTTCCACGCGCTCTTGGCGCGCCTCCTTCCGGCAAAAGTGGGACGCTATCTGTACTAGCGCGAGTGTTCGGATTTTCTGGAAAGATCGCGTTATTTCTTCAGGTCAGAAACCTCGTTAAATTGTACCGTTACAATATAATTGCGAATTATTCTTCGGAGATACCGAGTTTATATCTCACGTTCCTGGATACTGAAAACGGAATAAACCAAAATTCTAAAGAACGTGCTGTTTATTATCCTCGTGATAATTTCAGTTCCCAACTCAAAAATAGCCCTCTTCATGATTGCGTTATAAGCTTTATCGACGCGTGCTTTCTTTGTGCGTTTCGAACGAAACACGCATTGTGGAGTTTTTCGCGTCTCTATTTTCGTTCGGTAATAACGCAATCGTAATTTCAGAGTTTTCTCGATTTTTGCACGCATGGTTCTTTAAGGAAATACGCGTGACGATTGAGAAATTACTATTACTATTGTTTTCACGTAAAACTGTTAAATTGGGATAGTTATAGGACACCCTCTCGTAAATCTACGTTAGCGAAAGCCTTGGAATCGATTCGATTGCCTGACCAATATCTAATGTGCTGCATAAGGTCACGTTATTCTGCAGGAGATTAGCATGACCGTAATCCCATGAATTACTTCGCTTGAAACTTCCGGAATCCAACTGGAATTGCCGCTGAGGTGGATTATAGAATACAACATTCCAAATGTTAGATGCTATTCGGCTATAGCTAACATACTTGTGCGTGGTGCTTGAATAATTTGATTGGTGACACACATTGGTGTACACGTGGGACTTTTTAAAACGCTATATTTAACGCCATTTATCAGTTTATTAAAATATTATCTAACGCTATCAAAAAATTTGGTCTTCGTTAAAGGTAGTAGCTCAGATTTAAACACTTTTGGAATGATACGAAGGAATACACAAGTAGTACGTTGAATGCGCTTTATTACGGAGAAATATGATATAATATGCTTTTGCCATTAGCAACAGAGAAATCCTTAGAGACATGGACCGGCTTACCTCAACGTTTAGTTCGGATCTGTTTTAGTGACAAGCAGAGATTTGTCTCATAGCAGCTACTACCTTACTACGCGTTTACTTCGTAACGTCATTAAACTCGTAACTCGTAGCCAACGTAACTGTGACAAGTCCACGACGCAAAATTCCAACGCTTTTAGTTCTTCCTTTCATCGAATTAACGTTTCTTTCCATTTAATGCAACATTTAATGCACAATACTTTCTATTATGAAATAAGATAAAAGAAAGTTAAATAAGAGTGATACACTTTTCATAAGAACGATATACCGTTCGTATCATCTCAAAAGAAATTAAATAACTGCCGAGTAGCAACGTAGTCAGTTCTTGTTCTCACATCTATTAAATATGAAGCACTCCTTATCTTGTTTTCCTTGGAAACAAGTAAGTCTTTTAATAGAAATTTCTACGTAAATGTTGCATTTACCATTGAAATTTTTACACAGTAATTTTTCATTCAAAGCGCTTCCTCAATGAGTTTCAACCCACGTTTGCATTCTCTAAAGATAAATCCTTTCTTTTGATCCTATTCTTCGCCGTTACTGTTACGGTTTTCCTCTTTATCGGGTCAATTTTGAGATCGTAGTCGAGTTAATCTTGGCCATTAAATAAATTGCTCCATCGATGCTCTATGTTGTTATGCCTAACACGAAGATGTAATTGTTTTCTTAGTTCGTTAAGAATTGACAACAAATCCCCAGTTCCTAGTTAAATGGCACGAAAACCACACACCATGATTCCATACTGTTGCCGACTTTACGAAGTTCGGTCTCTGCACTACTCTTTCGACTTATACGCTCAATTGAGCTTATATCGACTTCCGTTGATTACATTCTGCTGTTCTCGGTACATTAAGTTCAAAGTAATACAGGGATAATCATAAAACTCGTTATTGAACACGATTTCAAATCTTTTATGCCAGAATCGAGTAACACACGAGACGAAAAGAAGGGAAACTGTGTTGTAGTCGATTTTCAATATTTCAGAAACTCCATGAACTGGTTACCGTCACGCGTGATCTGACAATGAACATTCTTCTTCGTCATACAGAGTTTCTTAATCCTTTCGAAGAATTTTAAACGTTCGTTAATTTTATAGTTAAAAGTTTAATTATTCTTCTATTAATCGTCCTTCGCGAATACTGGGCTCCTTATTTTTCTCAACAATGCTGGTCCTTTTCTCTAACTGTACTACAGTTCGCCGGCTTTCCCTGAGTCCTAATACGCGATACGAAAATTTTAATTTCATATTGCACCACACGTAATGCAATTCTCATGGCGATATATAATTTTATTCTGTTATTTCAGTAAAAATATTTCTTAGCTCTTCAAGATATTTCTCGACTATCGATATTGAGCATAATAAATCGCTTAGAACGAGTCGGCTAAAAGCATGAAATAATAGCTCAGCTTAAACGACAATTTCTCCCAGTTGATCCACTACCACGAGGTAATTGGATCTGCTTACGTTTCGCGAGATATACAGTCTCAATCGTAAATTACGTCCAGAAGTTTGTTAACAGCGATAAACGATTAATTAGTGTATACCGCCAATTAGAAAATATCGGATCGTATCGACGGAATACTTTGAGCCACGAGCATGCTGTGAAAAATCTGCTCGTCGAAATATGTTGGCCAGACTAGTCGTGTTACCCAACTTGAGATCCAAGTAAAGGTAATGCATAGGGCGATTCAATCCCCTTAGAATCACCACAGATTCTAAGCAGACTCTTAAGAAACCCCATACACATACCGTGAGTTGTAACTTGAACTATTCCTAAATCAAGATCTAAATCCAGTAGCTTTACAAAGATAGATAGCTTGGGAGAAGTACAGATACAAAGAGCTAGAAGGAAAGAAGAGTCTCAAACCCAAGGAAGAAAGTTAAAGCTAATTTATGGAAGCAAGTTAGGGAACTAAATAGTGAAATAGTAGACGCCGAGGACATGCAAATTAAGTGATAGGTTAGGCTAGTTAGGTTCAGCTTCAGGGCTATCGAATTTCTGTTAAACGCGAAGACGTGATAATAAGTTGAAGTGAACAACGTTTCGTTGTAATATCATTATCCCGAGGTTTCAATATTTTTGTAATATTTTATCATCATCGTAGTATATAGAATTACTTGTATATTAAATATCAGATTTAATAAGAAATTTCTAGTTTGAGACAGGAACAGGGAGTAAGAATTTATTGGAAAGCATTCTTTTTTGTTCATATTTCTTCTCTTTTGATGGATGTTTTTATAAAATATTCATAAAACATATAGAATGTTTGACAATATATTAAAAATTAGAGTTATATATACGCTCAAATATGTAAGGCACAATCTAACAACTATTCTTTAAAAAATAATTCCTTAAAAAGCATAGATTTATATTATTGATTTAAGTAGAACGTGCACTGGTCAGCCATTTATTGTTATAAAATAGTCACGCGTAATACTCTTATAATAGGTAAATTATTTTCGGGTTTTATAAGTGGAATCTGTCAGTCACTAGTCAAAGATTTATAATTACAGAGAAAGCGTATATAACATTTTCTAATAACGTTCAATTATTATTTAATCTTATAAGTAGAATATACCACTGGCCAAGATAGCTATAATTACAAAGATAATTGCCGCTAATATCCGAATTATTATTTATAAGCGTAGTAAAATTTTTCAATTTCTAGAAATTGAGGCGAACAATCGTTTCTAAAATAACTGTACCGAAATCAGAACGTATCGTCCGTATAGTATCCGCACTTTTTCCTGTTCAACTACCGGGATTATCCTATTCGGGGACGGCGATTTTAACAAATGCTAATTCATTCTCACGTTCGATCCGAATTAGATTTCCGCAAATATTTTCTCCTGGAATCCGTTCCGCTCTCGAATACTGCTTTACATTTTCATGGAATTACTTTAGGCGGTGACGTTTGCTAATTCGTTGTCGGTCCGGCCCTCTAATCAGATGAAATTTGTCACTGTTGGCGGATAAACTAAACGTTTTGTTCGCTTTGTGTACTAAATTGTTGAACGTTTATTAAGCAAAACATAGAACTCGTTACAGGCGGATCCATTTCAGGAAACGATTTGTTAAAATTGAAATCTGTGACAGGAAATTTAAATCGAGTGTGTTAAAAACTAAATCTGATAAATTAAACGAAACATTGAATCGAACAATCAAGAGTGTAACGATCATTCGCACGTTAGATAGTCGCAGTTCTTACAGTCGTAAATTCTGTGAAACCTGAAGATTGCGTTGCAACGAGGGGAGGTATCGTTCATCGACACCTTGTCGCTCCATTTCTCGCTGTGAAACTTGTAAAAACTTTCCTTGGTTGCTCGTTATACTTTTTCTCGTTTCCTTCTGGACTTTTCCATTCCAGTCGTCGAAGAATCCGTCGAAGAACACGTAACATAAAATATACACATAAAATCAGAGTTCCCTTCAACATCACGAGCGAGGTACTTTATTTACTTTTGTTCCAAAATTAAAATAAGGTAGACATCGAACGAAAGTAGTATCGAACGATAGTAAGTCAATAAGTAGCTTTCTTCTCCTAGATAATAAGTAGTTTTCTTTTCTCGCTTAAAATCACAATTACAACGACTCTCTCTTGTAATAATATCGAAACGTATCTCTTAAGAAAATAAGCAGAGTCGAGTCTTTGGTATCTAAAGGGAAAGCACGTCTCCATGGCCACGTGACTGTTTCACGCAAGTTTCACGGTCTCGTGAATATGGAACTCGCGAACCCTTAATTTTCAGGATCCTCGATGTGACTCTCATGGTCTCGATTCTACGGACGCCGGTTCTTAGGTCTCGCGACTACGGTACATCTCATGACCCAAGTATTCTAGAGATGGAGATTTCTTGATCTCACGACTACGTACACGTAGCGAACCTTATTGTCCTTGAAATATGGACATTGTAAAGCCTCGATATTTCGGTGATCGATTGGTCGACCACATCTTGAAACATCCAGTTAAACGCGATATCGATATGAAGACGAGTCTCACGAATCCTGGTTCGATTATCGGATTCGCTGGTTTTAGGACTCGTGATTAGCTAGACTATGTAAAAATCGGGATCTCTTGATCCCATAATTGGATACAGCGAACTTTATTGCCCGTAGGATATAGATTTCCGGGGTAGATCTTGGGAGCTTCAGTTCTATTGAGGTTTCTCGAGCTCTGGATTAACCAGGATGTATCTCGCAACTTCGCGGATACAGAAGTCAATGCTCTTCGTGGTTGTCGCTTTTCCAGATAGATTCAACGACCTCGGGTCATGTCTAGAGAAGTTCCCCGTGCTTTGAGTGGTCCAACGATGTTCCTCTATTTCGTAGTTTGTACGAATTTGTGTTTCTTGACTTCGAGGTGGCTTCTAATGTGCGCCACGAGACTGTAATCACGAATACCTTGATGTTTCGTTATTGCAACTCCTCAACTTGTGTTTCGTGCTCTTCTGCTTTTTACTAGATCAGTTCCTTAAATTATGTCTCACTAGGAATAATCTCAAGCCGATTCCGAATATAGATTTATTATCTAGGATATAGACCTTGAGATTTCGAATTCTTCTCGTTCGACTCGATTGATTTTATCATCTTATCTTAATTTCTATCGAATTCTCATGTCTGATAGATAGTAAATATACTATAAATAGGATAAAACAAACGCCTGATTCTGTGTCATTCCCCTTAAGAATTTTCTAATGCTTTTTACAATATTTTATAATATGACATATATTATATTGTAATTGTTGACAATTGTGGATCTTAATTACCGAAATAAAAGTAAAGGAACACTAAGGTTACACTTAGAATTCATATTAAAATAGTTTTAGATTTATTTAATAAACGATTTCCAGCATCTTCGTCGATATACATTTGCACGCGTCTCAACACTTTCTTTGTCTCAGCATCTTCCGTATCACACTGCCAATGGAACAGTTACATTCGTCTGTTTCTCGAGAGGCCGCGCACACACATACTTCCACACACTGATATTCACATACGTGTGTCACTGCTACGCGGTCAATCTAGTCTAGCACACAAAATTATACATATCTCAATAATAAAATAATGTAAATTTTTTAATATTGTTTACCTAAAGAGCAACTAGGATTTCTTACAGCCTTACGACGCGCTCCTATAATTGTCGAGTTGATTGAATGTATTGTGTTATGCAGCATTGTTTGCATCTATGTATAGAGAGGATTCGGATTTTCGCTGTTCGTGCTGCATATTTGAGCATCCAGTAAATTGCAAAGAAATATCTGCAGCAGTCCTCGTACAATATTCGTCCGTGTAATTAATAACGACGTATAAATTAATAATAACAATAATTAAGGGAAATGTGCTGTATAAAGCAGACGAACTTGCCGCGTAATTAAGGTGCCATCTACATAATTGAAATTCATTTCTCTGCGAAATATTGATCAGATTGAAGCCACCAGAGTTGACGTATGAATTTACCATCTTTTATGCTCGTCGATGTTCGTCGGTGAAAATTGGTTTGCGCCTTTTTTCTAAATAAAAACTCGTTAATAAATTCTAAATTGGATCGTGTAGAGCTATAGAAAAGCTGTTCGAAGCTTTCGACGTTTTTCATTTCTTTTAGTAAAATTCAATAGCATACGCGTACTCTATAACAGCAAAGCTTATTAAGTACTAAGATGCCATACACTGTATCGGAGCAGCTGAAATACCTGAAACCTAATCATCTTACGAATATTTTGATGTGTTTTAAACTTAACGTTTACGATATATACAAATAAACATAGGAAATTAAGTCAATCGTTTACTTGAGAAATTGGACACTAATCGTAGACCCAGAAATAGATAATAACAAATTAATAAAACCTGGGGCTATTCAGACTGGTTTATGGTAGATTCGCGTTAATAGTTTGTGTATCTTTCAATCTTGACAAGTATTTTGAATTTTTGTTTTCAAACATCTTCGACTCTCGTCTTCGAATCAAAGTATTATATCTAGGAATCGGATCACGCAAATTGCTATAATTGAAACTGCGAACGAAACAAATCAAGTAATGTCAAGTAATCGAAACTGTGATCGTCGAACATATTTAAATTTCCATTATTTTTTCTTTTATTATTCTTTCTATTATGCAAGTAATATTTATTGCTCGTACCACGATTTATACGGTTTGCCTGCCGAAGTACATCATTGTTACGAGCGAATCTATTACTTCGAAATATTTTGAGCGGATTTAAACAATTTTTTAGATAACTTTCACCTTGTTTTAAATTCACTCAGAAGGTATAACCACGTTTCGTTTTCTCCTTGCAGCTTGGCAATCGCAAGTTGTAACAAAATACGAGAGCTTGAGTCTGCCACTGCATCGCGATGCAACTGTTACACGTCTCGAAAACGATCCGCGTTTCCTGGAATAAATTCAGATTGGAATGTGCATCGTTCCAACTGCTGTATACGTCCGGAGCTCGAGTCGAGTTTTTTCTTTACTGAAACTGTTACGGTTATACCGAAGTGCGGCTGTTCAAATGTATGTCGCACACACTGAAGATAAATTGAATTTGCACGAAGGTCGTTCCCGTAGCAGCGTGAAAATGAGAGTTTCGTATGAAATTTCGTAAAAAATAACATAGCTCTAACAATGACCATTAGAGGTGCGGTAGAAAGGCGTTTGAGATGAAGTTTTTGGTAAAGGCGATCGAATATTTTCTAAGAATCTGCAATGTTTGGTCCAATTGAGCGAGAAATGCCGAAGTAAACAGAATACGTTTTACCGAGAATCTTCGGAGAAAGGTTTTAAGCTACCGGAAAGAACAGTTCGAGGCGTGTTTAGGAGAATTCGTTTGTATTTTTACGTAGAATTTACAATCGAAACTATTTTCAAAGTAAGAAGATACGTACCTTCTTATTTTTTGAAAATAAGAATGAATTCCAAAAATGTGTATATCAAAGACTAATCTGGTAATTCGTAATTATTTTACTTATTCTTTCTTTTACAAGAAGAAATAAACATTTTTTCAAAGAAATTGAAGCAGAGAAAGCAGACTATTTGAACCAGGAAATACTCTCGAGATACCGCGGCCAGGAACGTTAAACTCGAAGTACAGAATTGCTCGTCAAAATGTTTAACTTTCCGAACCTCTCGACTTTTTATCCAGTTTCACCTTACAGGCTTTTTAGTATCATCGCCAATTTTTCTAAGTGCTTGCCACTTCTTTTCCTATCTCGAATATCGCCTCTCGTATCTATAAACTTATCTCTATATATCTACATCGGGTATTCTAAAATTACAATAGTTTTATCATTATGTGACAGAAAATTTCTGTGGCCTCTTTCGCTGCTTCGTTTTATTTCGCAAAATTTACCTGACCCTCGATAACTACCCAAATTCCACTGAATCCCTCGGTTACGTTTTACTGAATTTTTCGTACGATAGAATATTCGATAGCACGAAGTCCGCTTGCAAAATATTCAAAGATAATTTCCATCTTCTTTGGACTTGGAACTTTTCTATCGTTTCACCGTAGACTGTACTCAAAGCTCGATATCTTTTCTCTGTAAAACCGGTACTTTCTTGGAAACATATCTTTTACGCAGAAAAAGTTTCGAGACTATAACGCCGTATTTCGCAGGAATATTTCATTTTGAATTATCTCTTTCTGTATAAAGTCGTACTCTATGAAAAGCCCGTGTCATTAATAATAACTGACTCGTGAAATTTTATCCTGGTACCAATTTTGTCGGAAATAGTTTCAATTTAATAGGTTTACATGAATTGAAATTAACTGAAACGAAATGCGTTATGGTAAATCCATGTAAATGGACGATATATTAGCAGACCATATAGCTGCATGAAATTTCTTGTATAAATGGTCGAGCTGTTGGCCCATTTAATTTGAAATGATCCGATAATACCTGACTGCGTAAGTAGAATAGCGCCTTATATAACCAGACGCGCTGAATGCCTTCATAGCACAGTCCAGCAAATAGAATACCGAGATATATGCCAACAGATCGCTATTGAAAGCAATTTTGACAATACGTTGGTATTCGAATCTTGATTCAAATATATCTTTAACTCTTTCACAGTGCAAAAAAATGATATACAATTTACAACGGGCGTTTGACAAAATAATTATTTCTTTATTGTCAAGTTTCCTTATATTTGCCAGATACAAGAAATGTATATCTTCTGTATTTTATACAACGTATCGATCAATTTTAAGAATAACATTATCAAACTTTTATTATAAATTATATCATACATTTAATAGTATTATATATATATCGAACCTCTTCTTACAGCTTCCGAAAATTTCTCCTGCACTGCACCGTATTAGGAGATCAAACATAGCAAAGTGCATATAATATAACAAACGTGTAATAAATGAGACGCATTTGGATTATCGTATCGAAAGTATAAAGTACAAATTTTATTCGATGTTATAAAATGAATATTTCATTCTACGTATGGCAGACGCATAATTTTCTATCGACGCATAGAGTATTAATAATTTTCGACACGACTATTGGAAATCCTTCGCAACGCAATTCGATGTGCAAATTGCACGGATTAGGGAGTCGATTACACAGCCATTAGGCAATAATTTCGCCAATTTTTAATCCGTTAACTGAGCCATTATATGCGTAATTAATTATGTCCAGATCCAAATTGTTGATAGAACTTTTGAATCACCTGACAGAGAAACTGCGAATTATTAAGTATACCGTGTTGTTGGTGTTTCTGTGGAACGTTAAAGGGCTGCGCTCGCGTGCTCCCTTGCATGCCGCAATAGGGTGAACGCTTAAAGGAAGTTTGCTGTATGTACACCTTGCACACCGAACGAGTCGAGCTTTCTGTAAACTATATGGAAAGCAAGAGAACTTGCTACCTAACGTTCTCCTCATCAGTCGGTAGGGTTTATCGTTTAATGCAGAGTCTGCGTTAATGTGGACAAGGTCTTGACTGATTAATCCAAGATGCAGTCCTATCTCAGTTCCTCTCTACTGTTATAGCAATTTTCAAAGACCTGTGTTTCGAATATTGTCTCCCTGTTGGTCACATTCGTTTTCTGAGCTATCGTTCCGTAATGATTTCTTTGATAGTGTAGTATCAGAAATATATATATATTTATTATTATGATGATGATGATTTATTTACAATAAATGGATTGTACAGATGTTGATTAAACAGAAGAACGATAATTGTTTATCGTGAACTAATCACAATAACGTACTTTAATCTAGACAACTCAATAGTTAATTTGCAACTCTCGTCACAACGGATCCAATGCTCTCTCTCTCTCTCTCTCTCTCTCTCTCACGCGGACCACACTCTCACGACAACGCTAGCAATACTATCTCGACAACGCAACTCGCACTCTCTGACTCCTTGATTCACACTCTCTGGCTTCTCCACTGACACTGACTGTTCTAGTATCCCTTTGTCTTTTCTTAGGCCCACCACGCACGTGTTCCGCAAACACTCGTGGCCAGGGTCCCGTAAGCCTTTTCTACGGAACTATTCAATCGATAGACTGTATCAAAATATTTTTTATTCTTGTTCTTTAATATTAAAAATAGGAGTAAAAATTGTGACATTCTTCTTGTTGAACAGTATATATTGTATTACAATTCATATTATCACAGCCTTAGGGTCAATTTTGTAGAAATTCTAGCAAAGCGACAATATACGTAATGAACAACTGCAAATGAAAACGCGTGGAAAATTTGAGGACAGTAAAAAAAAAAAAAAAATAACTGTACAAGATATAGTACTAGATTGAGGGATTAGTGTTTATCAATGAACCAATAATGAATAGGTGGAACATTTGTTGTTGGTTTTCTAATAAAATCGGTCGAAATCAGTGTTATCCTTCTTAGAGTTTATTTAAGCGACGTTTGAAAGAGGTTACACGTTGTTTCTTCATGCAGTATTCAGAACATTCCACCAACGATTTAGAACTAGTTTAAAGGTAATGTTGGTTAATCTTCATTCCTGCGGTTACTTTATTATTTCTTCTCTAGAAAGAAGTAGAGTGGCTATTTTGCTTTTAATTCGAGCTATTTTTTTTTATAGAAATCGTTGAAAAAGCGTCTCTGTGAAACCTGAATTTTTCAACATCAATTCCCCAGAAATAAAGAGAATTAAATAAATGAAATATTTTTTTCGAATAGTTATATTTTCTGCTTTGCTTGCTTTGCACGCGATTAATCGTACAAATACCATCGAGCAGAATGTTGCAACGAATATACTAATTAATCCTCAAAAATGGAACGAACGTTTCAGTAAATTATTACACGGTAAATTAATTCAACAGAAGTGACGAGGGTTTGAACGCAAATGTTACAGCCTTCGAAATTTCCTTTGTTCGTTTTCGGTGTATTATCGACGAAAATTAAATTCGCCCGTAAAACTTTACCAGCCGGAAAATTCGATTTTACCGAGATGCTCGATCAACGCGCCGCGCGAGACGCGTCTCTGGGTAAATAAGTCGCGAAATTGAAATCGAGACGAATTTGCGATCTGAATCTTGTGTTTGCATAGGAGAATGTTATTCCGTTAGGTAAGGATTCCTTTAATCGACGACGATTAGTTAGGGTCAATGGTGATCGAAGGTTTATCTGTTGGAAATTACATCCGATGATAGCATCGATTTACACCTGAAAATTGTATTTCACCGCTATTTGCAAAGACGAATTTATTTTATTCTCTATGGAATCTTCAATTATTATTTCCTAATTATTAATACATTTCCTTCTTTATGAATATTCCGAATATTATTTTACTTTACCAATGTTCCAACGATTGATGTATAAAAAAGTCGCGTTACTAATCGCATTAATTATCCATCGGGTGTAAAATTTAATAACAAGAAATTCGAAGCCGAAGCAATTGAGGAGACAACTATATCGAAGAAGTATATCCAATTATCGCGACGCTTTATCCATTATCGCTTGATTAAAGTCCTCAGAAAGCAGTGCAATTTTCCGATTCATTTAGTCCATCTTCCAAGAACGTATCAGTCCGTTCCTTTCCTACAGTTTCAACGTTCGAACGATTTTACCAGCTCGGAGTCATTCGTTTCTTTGCAGGATTGTTGCTCGGGAAACGTTTATCAGGCGAAAACGTAGGAAGGTGCAAGTTGGTTAGAAGGTGAACGACCCGAAGCTCTAGCTGATAAATAAATTTCCTCGAATTCCAACACTAGCGAGATGTTTTAACGAAGGCCTCATCTTTCCCGGGAATACCACGCGCTTAACATCCTTTCTTCGTTGCTTTTGTCCGTGGAATCGCATTCCCGTTGCTTCTTTCATTCCAACGATATCTCCTTTTTTCGCCGTTATTCCACCGCGCACCGCTAAGATCCATTGTGAAAGTGCCAAGTATTAAGGGGTCTTTCTCCGTTTCCTTACCTCGCTGATTCGTTCTCGTGTTCTACGTTTACCACTCCCCTTTTCGATTTCCAACGGATAACCATCCTGATCTTGTCTTCGTATCGTTATCGCCCACGTGCATTCAGAACATCACTTTCCGCTGCTGATCCGATTTTCCCTCTCGCGAGTATCCTCTCGTTGGCCGGAATGCTTATTCGATGATGCCTCTTGCCGATAATTTAACAAATTGTAAATTAGCTTGCAAATTTTAGATTAAAGTACAAATTGGAGGTTAAATTTATGGATGGTAGATGCGTATTGATAATTTATACAAATTCGTGTTTTTATAAAAGTAAAAATCTGTTTTATATATTTTTGGATATGACGCGCGTTCTGAGTATTTTGGTATCTTCGAATTGATGGTATAATCGCGAATCTATATAAAAAAAAAAAAAACGGAGAATTTAAGTGGAACATTTTTTTATCTACTGAATATTGTAGCAGCTACTGTACCTTCGATTGTTTATACGTTTTTGCATATTAGGTGTACCGTATCGCGCGAATGTATAAAATCCAATTGATTAAGTTGACTGTGGATCGAGAAATAGCGTAACAGCGTGAAAACGTTGAAGCTTTAAAAGCAAGAGTTACAGAGTGAAAAATAAATATAGTGTCAATATTGAAGTTTTGAAAGTAAAAACCAACTAGAGGATGGAAAATGGTATACCAGTGGCAATATTGAAGTTCCGAAAGTAAATTCCGAATAAAACAGCTTTGTAGTGCTTTCTATTTGCTTATGTCTTCTGTAAATATAAAAACAGTTTCTACGATAAGTCTTGATAAATGGAGTATCGACTTGTCACTTGTAACTTACTTGGTAAACGATCTCTAAGTGGCTAATACAGGCAACGATACCATTGAAGCGGTATAATCCCACTTGGAGACACCGAAACGCAAAAGTTGAATGTTACAATTCTCCAAAAAATTTCGATTTCACTGAAATTCTTGTCTCGTTTATATCTTCAAACGTAAGAACAATAGAAAGAAGACTCGACCCGGAAACGTAACACTCTCGCGTCGAATCCTATCGAAACGGATGGTAGAATCATTAAAAAAGAAGAGACGATAACGAGAGGCAAACGAGTGAGTAGAGTATTCACCTTTGTTGGGTACAGAATTAATTAAATTAATTTGCACGTTGGACAAGCTTCCAACCTCCAGTTTCAAATTCTCTCGTCTCGGCGTTCAATTTTAAACTACGGTACAACACCGTTCCCCCTTTTCTCCTCCGGTTGCATATAAAATTACGAGAAGAATGGGAATGCAATCTGAAAATCAGAGGGAACGTTTAATGAATTACGTGTTGCAGCGGTGATTACACGGTACGGATATCGTCGCGTTCGCAAATTAAAGTATGAAATCGAATGACACGGACCGCTCGTCGGAAACCATAATTCATTTCAGCCCAGATATTTCAATTTGGGATTTCCGATTTAATCAATTTGATTCCGGCAGGTGAGAATTTTAATTAAGCGTTGGAGTACGTGAGAAGCGAATGGATAAACAGAATCTGAAGGCGGCTGGCCAGGTCGGTGCGGGTACCTTGTTCGTTTAATTCGGTTACATCGGTGCTTAACTGGAAACGCAAATAGAAACCGAGTATCCTACTGACCCGGTATCGACTGTTTCCATTTTTATTCGTCCCAGTTTCGCAACGGCGTCATTTATAAAATTCAGTTGCATTTCGCGAAATCGTTCCAATAAAATTTACCAGATGCTCGCCAAAGGTTCGATAGCTTTGCAAAAAGTTCCCTACAAATTACGAGCGAAAAGAACATTTTCTGTCGTGTTCGAAATTCTGTGCCTTGTTTACGCGAAGCTTGCTAGATCATTGAAATAGAAAGGAGAGGCTTGAAACGATCCCGAAAGCCCGCTCACGTATACGGAATATTGCATGGTAAATGCGTCACGCATGGCAACTTTATTGACGTTGACGTGAGAGGAAAGAACAAAAGCTACCATGGCGAAAGTAAAATGCTTCTTCAAGATGTAAACCATACGCTAGGACGGCGTACTGGCAACAATGAAGCTCGTATCTGGTTTCGAAACGAACCGCTCAATTATAATAGACGATTCCCAAAAGTGCGTTGAAAATTCTCTGCGTGACTTTGCACGTAATTTTCATATCTGTTTCAGTTATCTGAGAAAGATAGGATTTCGCGCACAACATTCGCGCTTTTGTAACGTCGTTTACAAAGAAGTAGAATGGGCAGAATTTTCTTTCGTTAGAGAAAGAAAATATCGAATAACGGAGAATAACGGAGAGAAACTTTTAATAGAAACAGCGAGCAAACGATTGTGGTTGTAATTTCAGCTAATTTCGTGAAAATACGATACAGGGAATAAACTTTCATAAATGCTCGGAACGCAACAACGATGGACGATTAACGTTCGCCGGTGACGTCGACTCGGCTTTATCAATTAGTTTAATATTAATCGCTTTCGAAGCGTTCCACGCAATTTATATTTGCCCCTTGTTGAAGCAATTACTTCAAGAAAAATTCTGCACCTTTTTCTTTTGCATATTTCCGCGACCTGGAGACCGCTGTTACGAAGAGAATAGAATTTAGTGAAAAAAAAATTGAAAATAAGGAGAGGTCCATATTGTTGTGCCCTCGAATATAAATTTTGTTTTTCGGGTTGCAAGGTCTAGAAACAGCAGAACTACAGGTAGATTTCTATTGCTGTTTCTTGTAGCTCTCAACTAGAGCTACACACCAAGGTTAACTTTTTGCTAATGTCCTCTGCTATAAATATATGTACGTACTCCCTATCATCCTTCTTCTAGTTGTATCGTAACACTGAAAGAGTGAGGATCTGGATCAGCATACACTATACCTGTACTTATACCAATATTTATTTCAATATATTTTTCTATTACAAATTCATCCACTCGTTCCTCTATCGGTCAACCTCAACACACCTCGACGAAAAAAATTTAACTATTCCTTACAATTTCGGTTCGTTCAATTTCAAACAAATTTCGCCTTTAGGAAATTTCGCTCTATTCCTGACGTTGGTTTCTCCATTGTCAGATACATTTCGATTCCACTTCCAAGCATTTCTCGCGTGTTTAATAACGAGCCAACGAAGGATAAGTAAGAATTAAACGATAATTAGACACTTAATCATTGGCAACATTTGAGAAAAATCGTGTGCGATAAAACGTGCGCGCGAAATATTAGGTTGTTCGAAAAGTATCTTTCGTTTCGTAAAGTGATAATAGATGAACAACGATTTCTGTTTTATATTATTTTATTGAGTTAGCTATGATCCATTTCCTTATATTTCTATTATTACGTTCGTGCATAATTCAATAAACTAATATAAAACAAAAAAACATCGTGCGTCTATTATTTCCTTATAAAACGAAAAAAAACTTTTTGGACAACCTAATACATGTTGCAATACGCGTAACATGCTGCTACGATAACTGTCTCCATTGATTTTACCAGTGTCCAGCTATGGTTTTGTTCTACCCATCCAACCGAACGCGGCTCTATTCTTCTTGTTCGTTCAGGCACGTTTTTATTCTATCATTTCGATTAGACACGGTTCTGACACAGTTATCCGTCCACGCAAGATTTTATTCCGGTCATCTACCCAAACACAGTCACATTTTTCTTGCCCGCTTACCTACTGTTTTATTCTGCTTGTCAAGTCAGGCACAGCCCCGGTGCATTCGTTCGTCCAAATGTTTCATTTCATTGTAATGGAAACCAACTTCCATCCCGTCCATTCAACGGTTTTAATTAAAGTTTCATTACAACCAGTCGTTTGTCACTCCAATCCTTCGAATAATAGAATATTTTCAACACGACCAAAGAGTTAAGCTTCGATATACAAGGAAATTTATTTCACTGAAACTCTTTCTCTTTTATTTCGCTGATCGTTAAGTGGCAGGTATTGTGCATTTACGAGGAATTTGGCAGTGTAAAATATCCAAAGTATAGAGCTTTCCGTTATATTTGGCAAATAAAACAATTTTTTACCGAGTTCTGCTTTCACTATAGGGAACTCGATGGTAGAAAATTGCGCAGAATGCACGCAATACGAAGAAACGCGTGAGATACTCGAAGTATAGCGCTTTCTATAATACTAGGCAATAATAATACTGATAATACGTAAAACAATTTTGTATCGAGCCTCTGTTTCCCTAAGTATATTCTCAGAGGTATGAAGTTGCATAAAAATTCACAGTCTATCGACAAGACAGTGATTAAAAATCGGTGTTGCGGAATGCCGGCGACTGACAAAGTGAAGAGGACGAACATACGCGACTCCGTGTTGATTCTGCTGGAATCCGGATGCGTTTTGTTCGGGGTAAAAACAAGAATTGGAAAAGAAGAATCGAAAGGGAACATCTGCAATGGTAAAGAGTGGGGTTCCATTTGTTGGTCTAGAGACCCTAAAAGGTCGTGCGCGGGTTCGGCCGAGCGGCTAAACGAATAAATGCCTAGGGGACAGTGGTCAGACGCTTCTGTCCAAGTTCCACGCGTTCCAGGAACGCGATTATCAACTCTACTCTGGAGATAAATCAAGCTCCAAGGGTCCGACTTCCGAGAGACTTTATACCTGCGATGCTTCGTTTTTGTTGATTCTCCGATTACTTGTCGCTCAAAACAATTAAATTTCCCAACTGAACCCTTTACGTGGATTTCTCTTTTATTATTTCTCAGTGAAAATAAGGATAAAATCTTGAGGTTTATTACCGTCGATTCTTATTTTCATCTTTACGAGCTTTTCGTTTCCCAACATCTTGTTGGTATCGTCTATGGATATTGTAGTATCGTGGACAGATTGCCTAAGAAATATCGGGTGACCCATAAACAATGTTGCGAGAAAGCCTAAGTGCCGACAGGCCGAAAAGGTCGGGAAACTTCAACGGCCCAAACGACCTATCGGTGTGTCGTCTGTCCTTCAGTCGAATAGTTACGCGGAAGTTGATTATGATCGCGGTCGGTTACGGAACACGTACGTGGTGGTGGTATGAGAAAAGACAAAGGGACGCTTAAGGGAGAAAGACGAATTAATCGGCAGTCGTTAAATAAGAGTCGAGCTGCGAGGAGTCGAGAGTTGAGTTGCCAAGTTGTTATGGGTTGTAAACTATTAGTTGTGAGTTGTGAATTATTTATTTAGTTGTCTTAGTTATAGCACATTACGGTATTTGGTTCGTGTTAAATAATCATCGTTTCCTGTTTAATCTATTGTAAATAGATCCGTGTATCGATAAACTTATCATATAGAATAGAAATCATTGGAAACCCTAATTTCTAATATTTCTGAATAAATAAATCATATGGTATATTATCAAGGTTTTCCGACATTTTTCTTCGTGCATTAAATTTTTTCTGCAATCTCGCTGTTCTCGTGGAATTGCTTTTGCGAATTCCAGTTCAACAAAGTGCAGATGCTGTTTGCAGGAGATTCACTCTTTTTCTATTTGAAACCATAGAGAATTACGACCATAGGATGATCGAAATTTTTCTACTGAATTTTTAGATATTATTGCTGATCGAGGTGGAAATTGTTCGTTCGAGTCTATTTGTAACGGTAATCGGATTTTTTCATAAATATTGTTACTTACCGAAGTGTGAATTATTCCGTATTTATTTGTAACAATAACTGGACTTTTGAATAAACGTTATTTACAACCTTCGATCGAGATTTTTTCATCGATCTCCGTTTTATTATACATCTACTTTGTTTCATTGACTTGAAAAATTGTAGGACGTGCCTCGAGTCGCGACGGATTTATGCGTATACTGCACAGAAGATATTCTCCAGAGTTCCGTACTTCTAGAGTTACAAAAATTTTCTTTATCGTAGTCTAAAAGTTCTGAAATAGAGAAGAACAAGGATCATAGTTCTCGTATTTCTTCGGACACGGTATTCGTACTAAACAAGGTTGCTATTTTTAGGATATACTCGCTTTACCATAGAAGAAGTATACAATTTTTTACACCCTCTCGTAACTTTAAAATAAAAATAACTATCGTAACTAAAATCACAGATGAAGGACAGAGTGAATTTATCTTCCTCGGAGATCTCGTATGTTCGTGTTCCGAAATATTGACCATGCAGTAGGGTCTGTAATAAAATTAGTTGTAAAATTTTCTACTAATTTCATCCTTTCCGCTTCTATTTTTAATTTCATTTTTACATATATGTATATTTTATTAATTTTTGCCTACCGGCTATAAAGTGACATTGATTTACATAGATTTCTCATTCACGCTCTCATTCAACCTCGATAATTTCATTATTGCATACTATAATGAAATTGTAAATTAATCGTTATTCAAATATGATACAGAATTGAAATTAAAATTAAATACGAAAAGTTGTTCCCTTAGAATATCGACGCAAATGCATAGAATAATTTAGGGATTTCTCACAATTTTCTAGTTCTAGTTCTCTAGTTTTTCTCTAATTATCGTAATACTTCGCAATAATCGATACATTTCCTTAACTATACGATATTATAGTAATACGTATTTTAGAAATTCCGAGTACGTACTGTGGTTCGGTGTAAATACATTTAAGAGGAAACTGAAAAATATCGTGACATTCTGATGACTGGGTAGTCCCAATTTCGAATTAAGCAAAAGGTGCTTCTTTCCTTTATGGGTCGTGAAGCAGGCGCAGGATAGTGGGCCACGATTCCTGAGATCGATGGATCTTTTCGTGCACGCATTTTGGTGAGCATGCCAAGAGGAATAGGAAATCGAACTGTCATCACGCAGCCAGCGACCGTATTTTTACGTGTCCACAAAGAGCCAGTTCGATATTGCTACTTCAGAAATGATGGCCGCAGTTCCTTTCTCACGAAGGCGCGCCTTTCGTCGATAAATTGAGAATAATATATCGCGCGATATATTTTTTCTCCTATGAATAATTCGTCAGTTGGTTCGACGTCGTAAACGCGCGATCTGATGCACTTTGTTACCTCGACTTCTCGCTCGTAGTATTTTTCATCTTTGAAGTTATGAAAAGAAAGTTCGATTAGTTGGATAGTCGGCGGACAATTACACACATCTTTATAACTCAAGTTATTTTTCATCGAATTGACCATCAGCTTTTCCCGAAGTTTACATATTATCTTTGACGTTGATTTATAGACAATAAAATATATCAGAATAAATCAGCACTGATATTAAATACGACACGATTTATTATTTAAAAGAAGTAACGATATACGTACATAAAAATGTAATAGCTACGTTTTATGAAGTATAGAATAAAAGCAGTAAGATTAGTTTTACTTTACAATTAAAACTCATTAATGTTTTATTAATGATATTTTGAGTAATATCTTTTTTTCTATTGTTTCGATATTTATAAATTAACGTAAAACATGTTAATTTTATTTCGACAGAAAGTTGGTGTGCCTCATTGCCCGGCTACAAGTAGTATGACCCCGTTCGTGGTCAAGCACAAGTCAAGTGGAAATTGCCCGGTTCTACACTGGCATCGAGTAAGTAGAATACCACTATGACTTATTAGACAAATTCGTACGGATTTATAATTGACTTGAGAACGTGTATGCTTGTTTTTAACCGAGTTTCTTCTTTAACTAAAAATAACATATTTTTCGTTTGAAGACTGACTGAAATATGACGTAGAAACTTTAAACTAGCTTATTTATTTTTTATGAAAGTAACATGAGAAAATATGAAAGTAACATGAGAAAATATGAAAGTATACTATATTCTAAAATATTCAGAAAAATATACAAAGAAGGCTGGTTCAAATTCAGAAACCAGTTTATTTAAAATAAAACTTAGCTATTTTGAAAAAGCAGAAAGCAGCATGAAATAGCTATTTTATATTTATGAAGGGAATACTATTTTATCGTAGTAATGAAGTATTCTTGCGTGGCCTGCGTTCACAAAGCATGTCATTATTACAATAACTAATCGAAACGATTAACAAAGCAGAATCTTTTATCACGTTGTTTTAAAAATTAAAGAAATAAAAACAAAGGCGAACAGAATATCATTGAAAAGATAATTCGATTCTTTCGCAAATTACTGTAATACTAATCGTTTAAATGACAGAAAAAGAATTTTAAAACCGAATTTTTCAATAATCAAACTGATTAGAAACAGCAAAAAAAAAAAAAAGAAAAGACAGGACATTAATCACGAGAGAATTCGATTTTCCATTGATACCGCTGTCGATTGTTAGCCAAACAATACCATTTATTTTACGTGCTGTTAAAAAATCGTCTGGAAATTCATCGACAAGCGAAATTGAGTACGAATGTTTACATCTGTACCTCCGCGCGAGTAATCACGCAAACACTCCAGGAATGAAGATCAGAATGGAAGGCAAATGTTTGAAGTCGTTATAACAGGTACGTGGGTGCTGCACGCCATCCGAAATTCTTCAATTTTGCAGCACGCGTGATTATTTTGCGCTCGTTGAATACACACAGGATGCGAGCGTCTTGCACGCCGTAAAATCCACACAACTGTTGAACAAAGTTTTCCCTCGTTGCACGATGTTTGCTCCACGCGGAATCGTGTGTTCTGCACGAGAGAGTATCGACGACAAAGCAAGAAAAAAGTGAGCGGAAATGTTTGCCAAAGGAATTGTTAATGGCGGTAATTTTAGTTGAAACAACGCTGGCATTTAACTCGGCTTTGAGATTTTCCTTTTTTTCTTTTTCTTCGTCGTGACGTTTGAACGGCTGTGATGCTGCGTGGCGAGTGCATTGTTCCTTTGCGTTTTTGCGAATGCGTCACTTCTTTCATGCATTAACGACGAGAAAAGGATTCTCTTATCGACGAGGCTAATTTCGGCCGGTTTTCAAACGAAAAACGTGCAACTTTCTTTAACGCGAAGATGATATCCTCATATTTTCGACCTCGTCTTTTGAATAAACGTAAGAGATAGAGAGACTGCGAGGAAAGGAACGAAAGAAGGAGACAAATTTAATAAAGTGTAAACGTGGAAGGCATTTTTAAATAAACTAGATTTTATGTTTGATGTTAAAGTAAATTCAATTCGTATTCTGTCTACAACGAGGAAACAGAAACGACCCACTTTTAAATTTGAATAAATATTTGAAACATTCTATTAAACGTCTACGAGTAGTTAAATTGAAACGGTATAGAAGCTTCGATCATTGAAATGACATAGGATAATCCAAGGAAGAGTATAAATTTGTTTCAAGTATGAATAGCGATTCCTTTAAGCCATATTTTATAGTCAAGTGCGTAGATTTTAGCGTCATGTTTTTGTTTCCTTTTTTTCTTTTATGATATTTTCGCCGGGGTAAACTTTTGAGCGCCTGAGAATTTAGGTAAACCCGAAAGTTTCTCCGGGTCACAGAATTAGGGTCGACACTTCGCTCAAAGCCGTTCGACAAAATCTAAATTGCCCACGGCACGAAAAAGCTTTCTCTTTCGCTTATCTTTCGTTCTCTCTTTGGATATTTCTCTCCTACGTGGAATCCTTTGAGGTTACTCAGAAGGGAAAACTTTGTTAACAGGGATCGGCATTCAAATCTTTAGAAAAATGTCAGCAGTTCGACAAGGTATCGAACATCACCAAATTTTATCTCTACTTTCATCCTCTTTGTCCCTACATTAAAATAACAATATACGTCTTTTTATCGTGAAATATGCAGCGCAGATAATTTTCAGTTAAAGCATCGAGTGTTATCACGAAAAGATATAGAATAAACGCGTGATACGATTTCAAAAATTAAACGGATAATTTCACGTACTATATCATATTTTTAATTTTATTTTCATTATAGCTATTGAATTACTGATGTTTACGTATGCGTATGACATTTCAAGATACAATAATGTTCAGAATATTTATAATGTGCAAGATATGTCCGAGTATGATATATTGCACGAATATCGCTATACATATCATTTATTTTATATGTTTTAAGCTATACTTTTACTGGAACATACGCAACTGACAGATGGGAAATATATTGTAGCGATCCGACCATCTATTACCGATGAATCATAACATAGTATGGTTGTAACATCAACTAAGTCGGCGAACAAAATTTCTTCCAAATGTTTCTAATTCTCGTTTCCGCGTTTCGATAGTCTATGTATTATACTTATATTTGGCACGAACGATATTATAATATTTAAGAAGAGAAATGAATCATTCACAAATATATGAAACTGAACGAACATATGCAATTTAGTCACTGTTTCAACTCATACTTTTACGAGAATAAATTTACAGACGAGAGATCTATCGTGATATTCTGCCTGGCTGTTAACGATAAATAGAAAATTACAATTACAAACATCAACTGTATCGACGAACAAATACTTAATCTTCGTTCGGACGTTTGCACGGTTCAAGTGTCCCTCTGGAACGATACCTATTTCGCTATCGCGAAATCGAAAAGCAGAGAGTGTCATTTCGATTCGTATTCGATGAATCTCGCGTCGTTCTATTTTGTTCTTGATCGAGAGACTCTCGATTGACTTTAGGAGCAGAATAAGGATCCACGGTGTCATTCTTTTCGCGATTTATCTTATTTCATTCGATCATCCTTCCCGGAAGTCGTTTCGCCTTTCTCTTCTACTCTCTGTGATTCAGCTTTCTGTTCACTGTGTTCTCAGATTTCTAAGCGAACGTCGAAACACACCGACTATGAAAAAGGTTGCCCTCGGTTATTGGGAATTGAGGAAATTATCGATCTCGCGAGGAAATCGTGTCGCCATGCGAATACCGAAAAGTCGCGACGAAATTCCTGAAATTCTAGCCGCTCTGACATTTGTACCGAAACCGTATTCTCGTTTCGTTCTCGATAGGCATCGACTCTCGAATGGCTAACAATAGACGAATAAACGAAGCATGGAAGAGTTTTCTGGTCCACTTTGTTTTTGTTCGGCAAGCAATATTTTCTGCACAAACTGTGAAAAGATATTGGATCTGCTAAAAACGGTCTTCGACGCTTTCCTTATGTTAGTTTATCCTTATGTTCCAAACGAAGTATACTTACGTGTTAAAAATGAGACAGTTTTATATTTGATCATTCGCACGATTGGTTGCAGATTGACAATGCATAGTATTTATAATTAGCGAGGGGACAATTATTACATAATTGAATTTTTAGTACGTTATTGCTTTATTATTGGAGTAATTTTATTTTAGTTAATTTTAAATCATTGTAGGTATTGAACATGATAGGAAATGTGTTTATTAATTATAGACATCGCATACTATATTCATTTTACGGCAAATTTATAGCGATTGAATAGGAAGATATAGGAAATATATTTGTTAATTATAAATATTCTATTAAAAGTTGGTAGCTTTTAAGATAAAAAGCCGTTTCTTCCATAGACATTAAAAAATGCATTGTAAGCACAGTAATTACTATGCGCAAGGAAAGTTCAAAAAGGATACATAAAGGAAGATAAATCTTCAAACTCGAGCGATGAGTTTAGCTAAATTTTTGTTCTCTTTACGGCGTCAATCAACGAGAACTTACGAGTATCGTTAAACAGTTTACTTTAAAAACGTAGCGTCTTCGGTTTTTTCGAAATTTCACTTTGCTGTCACACTTCCTCGCTAGTCGAGCGTCGAATTTTACAAATTTGATTCGTGATCGATTCAACTAATCAAGCAAATGTTACTGTAATTTCACCCTAACGAATTTTTAAGTAGTTGAAATTCCGCGAACGTTCGTCTTCGTTTCACGAACTATGGTTTCAATTCGACGAAAATCGCATTGATCTCGTTGGCGCATCAAATTTTCCCATATTTTCAACTTTGCGTCAAAGCTTCGTGATTGAATCAGACCTTTAGTTCATACTAAAATGGTATCAAAACTTTAGTTCGCTCTAAATCTATATGAAAGCTGCTACTTTTAAGATTTATCAAATCCCACGATAGTCTGAATTCTTGAAATTTCAAGAAA
Organism: Bombus bifarius; assembly: GCF_011952205.1. NCBI lineage: Eukaryota > Metazoa > Arthropoda > Insecta > Hymenoptera > Apidae > Bombus > Bombus bifarius. The sequence goes on along the minus strand of NW_022884505.1, from coordinate 4,979,415 downwards.
TTTTAAGATACTAAGGGAATATATATAAAGCAAATAGAACTGGTACATTAAATTCTTTTCATATTTTCGACTTTGCGTCAAAGTTTCAATCGCCGTTAAAATTGAATCAGACCATCGGTTGCTACTGAAATTGTATGAAAACTTTGGCTCATTCTAAAGTCGTGTTATAGCTGTTATTTTTTTTACTTCTATCAAATCTCACGATAGCCTAAGTTGCTGAAATTTCAACATGGTGTAAGAGACTAAGGGATCATAAAGAAATAAGAATTATATGAATTACAATTTCTTGGAACGGCAGAGACAGTGATTTTCGTTTCCAACTTCATCTTCAGCAATTGTCCGATTAACATTGTGAGGCGACGCGAGATACGAAGTAACGCCGCCGGAAGCAGCACGAGGAGGAAATTATTCGAAGAACGAGCGAAAGTCGTTGCAGAGGACAATAGAAACGGGGTCGGAAGCTTTCTGCTGTACGATTGTAATTATATGAAGCCCAGGTTCCCCTGGGAAACGACAGAGCAAGGGCGTCACGCTACAAATGGTGTCGGATGTATTCTTGGCTGAAAGATGGAAAGGAACAAGGGGCGTGGAACAACAAATTCGCCTAGAACGTCTGCTTTCTGCCATGCGAACACAGTTTTCCGTTTGATGTTTGGAAACAGCGCGAAGATTCTCTGGTTGGTGCCAGAAACTATTAGCAAAAATAAGAAGCGGATTACTCAGCGTGGATTGAAATTTGTTTATTTATACGAACGAAGAAACGTATAACACACGTACAGATATATGCAAATCTATAGGTGGAAGAAAATTAGAAATTATCGGGTGAAAAAGTTCACTGTTAAGTACAATATTAAATTTTAATCGCGAAGCTTGATTTCACTCCACTCCGGTTTCTTGCGATTGCAATTAATTTTCTTAACTAATGTGTCATATTTTGTATTTTTTATGGAACGTTGAATCACGCTAGACCAGTCTCTATAATAAAATATCATTTGATCATGAAGCAATTATTTCAGTTCAGTTGTCGATCTACTGTGCTGCTTCAGCTTGTCGAGTGTACGATGAGCGTAGAGCAGTGCACATGCATTTTTTCAACGTACGCCTTTCTATTACTTCACCGTGTAATTCACGCGTGTGCACTTTCTGTCACTGTTGTTTATGTTTGACTTACGTTTTATTTTCTACGTGATCTTCGTGAAGTTTGGAACGTATGTACAGCACACGACATAAAACGTTATCACGCTTTAATTATGCCGGAAGACCAAATTAGACAAGCCACTGGGTTATAAAGTTACGATCCGCGATAATCTTATACCTATATATATCACACTCTTCTAAGAACGTCTCGTAGGTCTTAGAAGGAATATTCGACCGAAATTTTGGTACCCTACGATAGCTCAAAAGTTGAGAAACTCGAAGAAGAATTATAGAACTTTGGGGACTTGCGTGAAATGTTTCGAAGTCGACGCAAAACAAACAGTCGATGCTGTATTTATTATACAGTTGGAGTTCTGGGAAATTAAAAAAAAAAGGAATCGAAAGAAGAAGTCTTTATTATAAAAATGCGTTCCTTTTTACAAATTAATATAGTTTCCTTCGTATTAAAAATTATATGTTGAGAATAATTAAAGAAAAATATTGGCACTATGCTAAACAAAAATATTTAAACCATAAACCATAAACACCGTAACCTTTTAATACACGAACATATCTTATATTTTCCTTGTATATTAAATGAAAACAATCGATCGTTTCGTATTGTCGATGCGGAGCTAGCGAAAAGCAGGAGTCAGAGTCCCCTGCTGGCCTGTTAACGTATTTCCGCTCAACGTGACGCGTAAACAATAGAAACTCACGTCCATATGTCGACTTTTATACTTGTTCGCCGTCACCTTCCCGATTTACCAATGTTTTCCCGTTGGCGATCTTCCATCGTGTTGCATTTTTCATGGGGTGCCGATTCCAGTGAAAATCCAGTCAGTGAGCATGACAAGCGTTTCCTGACCAATCGAACGCGTACCAGAAATATTCTGTCATGCTTGTTCAATCGTAATACGCTCGTGAAATTGACGTTATCGTACTGGATGTTATTACTGGTTGTTTTTCCAAGATCCAGGACAAATTTATATGGCAAAAAGGAGAAATAGCCCGAGAATGCTATTAGCATAATACATTAAGGAATGTCGGTCAAATGGTTTTGTTACTTTTATATTTTGTAAATTCCATTTTTATTTATTTTACTGTTATTCGAATGTGAAATGTACACTTGGTGGAACAAAGCGAACAGTTTAAGAAAGCAGAAAATAAATTAAAAACTTTCGCAATTCAAAATATAATTAATTACGAATACATTACTGCATTATGATTAAATTGAAATTAACTGCGAATTATAGTCATTTGGATGTAGTTGGAATTCCGATTGTCGTGACTTAATCGACAGAATGAATGAATGAATTTTTCTGTTACTCGAATACAAGCTCAACAAATCGGTGAAAGAATCCATTATGAACCACGTGATTCCATTGGTAGTTCTTTATCAAATCAATATTAATGAGATTCTACGTTATCGGTGGAACCACCTGTCATCAATTGCGAACATTATTCACTTCGATTTGTACGAGTGTAAAATAGAAAGAAGGGAGGCAAATCAGTGATTATAAATTCAAATTTTCAGGGAAAAATGATTATACTAATTTAAGATGCCTTTCTCACGAATAAGTATTGCGGAACACGGTTGAAAAAGGAGGTCTAAATTCACGGTAAAGGTAAATTTTTGCAACATTAATGGTAATGTTGTTTCTTTCGCCGCGTAAGTGAAGTGTATAAAGCATATTGTCATAGCCAGTGTAACAAGTAATTTTTCGCGTAAGACAAAGTACTCGTTTGCCTGAAAATAGCCGTGAAATTTCATGTTTCGTGATATAAACGGTCCAGCGATAAAATTACGTTCCGAAATTTCAGTTTTGACACGAGATAAGTGGAACGAAACGCGTTGTTGGATCTGTATCTTGCTCCTCAACTTAACTCTTTTGATCATATAATATTCTGTAAAACGATATTAACAGTTCTGTTCGAACGATTCTCTGATAGATTTATCGGAGAATTTAATCCCCTACAAAAATTTCGATGATGCGCGAAGCTTCCTTCGAGGAAAAAAATATAAGACAGAAGTTCCAATGAACTTTTACACGCTTCAATCCGTTTTAAATTTCTATTAACGAAAGTTTAGCGACTAGCAGAGTCTCGTCCTCTCTCCGTGCTAATTGAATTTTACGGCGCTGATACTTTCCAACATAATACTTCTTGAAAAGTATGTCGGAAAAGATTGAAAACGTGCAGTGACGTTTACGGCAAGAAAACAAATTTTTTACGAATTTTAGCAGTGTGAATAATTAATCGAAAGCGAAATAAATACGCAGGACGAGTACAGCTGCAAAAATCTGTAAAATGTGAAAATTGGGATTCGCGTTACAATATTTAGACTATAACGCGTTCTTTTATTACAGTCTTATTTCTATAATCATGGAATAGTATATTGGAATATTAAATTTCTCTCATGTTTTTGTTTTCGTTATCTGTAAGAGGTACCAGCCATTGATCATTTATATTAATTATGAGATATATTGAAATATTAAATTTCTCGCTCGTTTTTGTTTTCATTATCTGTAAGAGACATCAGCTATTGATTATTTATATTCTATACTTAACAATGTGTGTAAAAATACGAATTTCTATGAACATCCGCGATTCAACATTAAGATAGGAAAAAATTTTCAACAAAAATACTTTCAACCTCGCGCGTATCATTTCCACTCCTCTGCTCGTAAATCACTCGTCATTTACAAAATCTTTTATCGCGTAAAACACTAGGTTCGCGAAAGCTGCTGCATAATCCCGTACATTTTTATCGCGCAAGACACCAGAACACCGCCAGAGAATCATTTTATATCTAACAGTCTAACAACGACACACAGAATCCTTTGGTATCCCAAACAACTTCCTGCTTTCCTGGCCGGCCGTTTTCGCTCAACAACTCGTCCGATTATCACCGTTCTCGCTCAATTTTCCGTTTCACTGCCTTTCCACGAGCACGGCAAGTTCCCACTTTGCTCAAACATTCATGCATGCAAATTTCGGCCAGCCGTGCGATCTCCATCATCTCTCGTCCCTTTGCGACACGCGTCAACGGAATAAAACAGCGTGCAGTTGCATTTCGACGGGTGCAATCTTACGATATTCGTGCGTTCACGCGAACTTATGGTTACGTTGGATGCATATTCCGGCGAATCGACAGGCAAGGTCCAACGAATCGAGTTCGTCAAAGTAACGGATAGACCGCGGATTTTTATGCGAACTCACAGTTTTGTGATGTCATGATAAAAAAATAGGACTTGGGTAGAAGATTGTTTCACTTAACAATTATTATAAAAACCGCGATACCTTGGATATTTTATATATTTTTTCATATTATCTGCGTCATGTGCAATTTTGCACTTTCGAATTTCCTATAAATGTAGTAAATAAGTCGAGCATGTATATAGATCTGCGTGCGTGAATATCAGAATATCAGTTTCTAACCATAGCTTGACGCGGCTAGATTCACGTGAAACGAGGATCTAGATGCAGGATGCTTATGGCAGATACGCTGATGGTAGACACGGGCAATCCTACACACTGTCCGCGATCTTACATGGTTACATACGGTTCGCAGTATGCAAACACAACGCGTACACGAACAACGTATTTTACAGATGGCAGAGAACGCTCGGCCCGACACAGCTCTCAGTTGCGACGCGAGATTAACATTAATACGCTGCACCGCGTTTCTCTGTAATAGATACTGGATTACATAGGTCCTACGTGATACGATTTTCCGATGAATCGTTACGGAGCATGGTCGATCCGGATGCAATTCCGTGCTGGACGATTGTCACGAAGGTTGAAATTAGCTAGTTAGATCGCTTTTTTTTTGCCAATTAATATTATCAAATAAGTATCTGTGACTTAAGGATGAGGAAGTAGTATGATTTTGATACCTTTGGTATTGTATTTTATACGAATAGTAAGTCTTGGGATACGATGTATCAAATTCATACAATTCATACAATGGGAGTAAGATTCTACTAGATAGGTGGCAGGAAAATTTTTGGAAATTCAGAAGATGAATGTAGTCTGTCAGGTGGTGTATCTTTGGCTTTGTATTCTATAGAAGAGTGGATTTTACGAGCATTTTCTGCAGCGGAATAAATAATATATATAAATAAATAAGAATAAACAAGCAGTCAAAGAATTTTTGAAAATTTGGAACATCAACGTAATCCGTGCATAACCATGCACCTTTAGCATAATGTTTTTCGGTAAATTAAATTTTAAGGAATGAAGATTTCACGCGGTGGAAGTAAGTGAACTTCTGGATGAAAGACAATTTTGAATAATAATAAGTGTAATATTCAATTAAATTAGAATATTCAATTCGATAAAATATAAGTTTCTTTTCGAAAACTTGATCGACGTTTTTCGAAAGAAGGCTCAATCACGCTCGTACATCGATCGGTGCTATAGAGCCCAAACTTTTTTCATTTGAGGATTATAAACTTGTCGAGAATTCAACGCATTATACCCAAAGTTTAATTAATCCACCGGAGAATATACGAGTGAACTTGTCTAGCACGCATTCGAAAATACCAGAATTCCCTTGCGAATATTACACGTGTGATCTATTGAAAAGCGGTGTACACGAAATACACTATACCAAGATCGTATTTTAAGCCACTAACCCGTATCTAAGTATACTTTGTATAAACGATTCCAATTAAAGTAATCCAATGATAATAAATTCATGATTTTGCAAGAACGAAAGATCCAGAGAGTAAAGGCTATGGAAAGATAAAAAATCCGGATCGTTTTGAATTTCATAATTCCAATGTTAAACACCATTCTGTTTGTTCAGATAGAAACGACCCTGTTCTACTTGTGCGTGTTCAAACAAAGCCTGCAACGGTGTCTGAGCAAGAATGATCGTGTTTTACTTGTCTAACTCTCGGTTGCTATATCTCCCTTGTGTATCCATGGCTTGTGGGTGATCATGGATTCCCTGTCTGACAACGTAGTGCGTTATTCTTACTTCAAACTAGGATCTACGAAGCAAGTTGAGAATCACGATCGTGATAAGTAGTTCCTGAAGAGATGTTCCCGACGGCGCGGCAGCAGGAGTCGCGGCTTGCGATTCCGTGCAATTGCATCTGCAGACGGTACCTTTCGACGTTAAGAGAGTCCTAAGCTTTGCAAAGCCAACGGGATTTCCACGATATTCGTAGGTGAAATACAGCCGGACGATTTGATACCATCGGCCCTTTAAAATCGTTCGCTTTCTCCGTACTATTTCGACGGAATTTTTTACGATATCCATTAGATACATTGGACAGTTTGTTCGAAGATAGCGAACGATAAGATTGAAAATATCGCGTGTTTCAAGCGGAAAACTTACGGCCTTCGGCAAAAATATTGTTATAGCTCTAAAGATGGTTGGTATTTTCTTCGTCATATGTAGGGATTTTTGTCATAGTATTCTCGGGACAATGATCAAATTAGGATATTAAATACTCAGTTTCGATATTAGAATAAAATTAAAATTATGTATAGTACGGTAAAATTACAAAAGTCCATGGAAACGAAATACGGTGTAGATAGCATATAGTATTAGTACATAGTATAGTATGTTTATGGCATTTCCGGAAGACGGGAAAGGTTAGGTCCTTAAGTCTTTTTCTCGCCTCGAACGAGGTATCTCTCGTACGTCTTTTTATTAGAACGTGAGATATCTGGTTCGAGGAATCAGGATAAAAGTCATTTCACGAAAGTGGAATAGAAGTAAGATCCGCGCATGCGGAGGTATAAATAATGTTAAATATACGTAGATTACGTTATACTCATAAAAGTTCTGTTATCTTTTCTGCGTATGAATCGATGTTTAATTGTAACGATAGAAATGTGCGATATATTTTATTGAAACAGTAAGATATCAAATAAACGTTTGTACCTGAATACGAAGAGATTCATAATGATAAATTTGGAATACGTTGACGTTCGTCAAGAGCTGTGCCAAATTTATTAGAACCTTTTTCGGATCTGTAGATATTTTCTATTTTTTTTGCAAGGATTTAAAAAATACGCGAGAAAAATATTATTCCGTGCGCGGGGCAGAATTTCGATATTTCAGTGTAGAAAATACGAGAAGCATCAGATGCAAAGAACGCATGCTGCTCGACAATAAAAGCAACGCGTTTGTCGTTGCTTATACTATATGAAAGAATTTCAGTTACCTTCGATACATTTTTACCTCTACTGCTCATCTCCTATTGATAAAATATACCTTTGACAAAAAATCCATGTCCTTTTCTATTCATTAGTCAACATCGGATATCACGTTTATTTGTCATTCGTAGAAAGTAAAGAAATAACTTTTGAATTACAATTTTCTGTATAACTTGCTCGCAGTTATTATTAGATAGATGCTTGCGTATTGATTATTCGAATTATCAATGACTAAAGTAAATTTGAAATCTAGTAAGCTTCACCTAACTCTAACCCTAACCAGAATAGAAACTACATGGAAAAATATATTGCAAAGAAAAACACAGGATATTATATATTATATAATAGAATATATTATATAAAATAATATGTAAATACTTCGCCAAAAAGTTTCACTGAAATGAAAGAAAAGCTTCATAAAAATGCACCGTTGTAATTTATAAAATTACTACGAAGAATTATGGTTATTTTGACCATTTTGGTAGCTTCAGTGTTAAATGGACAAAGTTTACAAATATACGTATACGGACTACAAGACAAACAAATCTCTAAGTTGCAACATTCATAGAGATACGAACATGCACAAAAATCCTCAGTCTATTCATCATTTTTCATCGCATTTCTCTGCTCCGCTGCTTCAAGCAATCAAACTTACAATTTCAACGAACACGTCGCATCGTCCAAGATATATCACGTACCAAGTAGCCCGAAAACTTCGGCAATTGAGACGTAAAATTTGGAAATCTTCCTTACGGAGGTGAATCGTGATAGCGTAGAAAGTTTCCATGGTTATGACAAAACCGATTGGCCGTTGCCGAAGACACGAGGGACGAAAGCAATACCGCGCTATCCTGCGCATCTGGTCAACACAAACCGGCGTGTACGGAAGAGAGAGAGAGAGAGAGGGAGAGAAGCGCAACAGAGGACGTTGACGGAAATCGGAAATCGCAACGAATCGGAAAACAACGACACGCTCCGCCACCCTTCAGACAGTAATTCCACCTGTCCAATGAATTCGTTACTGTTTTGTACGGTTAAAAGAACGAATCAAAGAGAATGGCAGGGGGAGGCGGAAGGGAACAGAAAGTGGGTGCCGCGAGAACGACAAAAGAATGACAGAAGCGTGGAAAGAAAGGGTGGGTTAGTAATGGAAGTGAACGATATTGCCTGTTAGACTTCTATTGGGAACGACAAAAGATAGCGCATATGTATATTGTGACGTCTTGGAAAAAAAACCTAGTCTCATCTTTAACAAACGATACGCAGTGTCATTTATTGTCCCTTTTCTCGAATAATTGACAAGTAGCGCATATACCGTTGCTTTTTAAATAAATGACAAGCCGTAACGGGCATTGTTCGTTGCTTTGTTTCAACTAAACTGCAGATAGCGTTGGTTATTGCTTTTTCTTTTCCTCTTAAAATAAACGACAAGCACCGATGAATATATTCTATCGACGATGGTTATTTTATGGAAGAACGTATACTTTGCGAGGATATATCGATAGCAGAGCGTAATTTATACTTTAGTAGAGCCGCGTGTACTTTCCAACGTAATTGCACGAATTCGTGTTAGAGGTAAAGCGCATATCTGAAGTCCAAGTTGCGAACTTTTAATTTGAAAACTTAAAGAGAGTAATAACATTTACGCGGAATTACGCGATCCTTGTATCACGGCTAATATTAAAATACTTCGACGATAATATGCTTTCTAATTAACGGCTTTCGATGGTTCATTTTCACGAGCCGAAATATTTTACTCCGGGCGGTTCTTTAGGAAGAACGTATTATCCTTACATTCAAAGTTTTATTCAGCTCAAAATGTTTCTCTTCTCGTTTTAGATAGACTCTTCATAAAATCAACGTTTCGTCGCTAAAAGTACATCTGGCTTTTTTTTTAGTTTTCCTTTCTCGCTCAATTTAAACACGAACGGCTCCTTCTTGACTCCCGGTAACTTTTCCCTTCGCTTCCCTTTGTTTCATTTACTTTAAACGAAACGAGACCGTGAAGTTAGTATCGCCTTCGAGGTCGTTCACCGAGATCCTGTTCGAGACGTTATACGTAGTTCTCAATTGAGCGATAAAAAACCGAGACTAAAATCGACAAAGCTCTTCAAGGTAGGTGAAAATCGTGGTGCAACGCCACAAATGGATGTACAACATTGGCGAATCGCCAGAATCTTCCTCGATCCGGTCGTCACCTTCGATTCGCTCGAAATTGCCGAAAAAGCTGGCTCTTTCCTTTCTCTTTCGTACGCCGTTATTTCGCCCTGGCATATTTAATTTTATATTCATTAATGAGGCTTCCTTTTGCAACTTCGCGGCGGGTCGACGAAACAAAGGACGTTTCCTCGTTAGAAACTCGTTTTGTTGCTGCTACGTGTCTCGTGCAAATACGACGATGATGAGGTGATAACGGATAAAGAATTGCAAACCCCTGACAAAGTATGTCCTTTTTTGTTGTAAAATTGTGTTTTACGACAAAATTGTAATACGTAGCTTGTTCCGTGTCTTGGGAAGATAATTGAATGATGAATTTAGGGAATTAAATTAGAAAAATATGTAAAAAACCAAAGGTAGATGCGGGAAAAGCCACGAATATAGCGCAAAACCACTGTGAGCGTTGTGTAACTGTACACGGTGAAATTTATATAATAAAAAATACTTTTGATCTGTGAATAGATATATTTTGGTAGATGCACGAGAGAAATAAAGTATAAAAGACTCGCGATATGGATTCTAGAACGGATAGAATTTTGTAGAAAAGGAATCGATGACTGTATCAAAGGTACCTTGGTATATCTTACGTCTTCGAGAAACGTAATCTACGTTCATTACATTAATACCATAGATCGTACAATCTTATTTAAGGATTTCATATCCTTGATAAATAACGTTTTCATAAAATTTTGATTCAGGAACTACATCTTGGAATCGTTTACAACGACGATTTATATAGAGTCTCAATACTGCAATTTCTGCAATTTATCTTGATATTTGTTAATTTAAAAAATTCCCCAACAAGAACAACGTCTATTAAATTATCATTTTTTAATCATACGCGATACCGATCGTCTTTCTGTTTCTTTTTTTACACATATCCTATCTAGGAGATGACTATGAAAATGTTATTACTAGTTTTGTTCATTAGTTTTATATTACAACAGGCCACGTACTTATTTGCAAAGTACAATTCCAATTAGCAAATCGACTATTTTCTTTTCTTAAATTCCGAGATAATTGCGAAAAACTTACTACTAATGTCTCGTATTAATTTTGTGTCATACAAGATTACGTAGTCACCTACAAGTTATAGCTTTCCGATTTGCAAATACTCGTCAAAACCGGAAAATTCTTCAAACCGGCGATATCAACACCGAGTCCGCTCGAGTTTTCAATTTCGTGGTGCAGATTACTCGAAACCAGACGAGGTTATCGCGAGCAATCGATTCGAAGGCCAATTCTCTTTCGCATTCTCACCACTGGTGCACCGATTCTTTCATCGGGGCGAAGATAAGGCGGCTGATTCTGAGGGATTATTCAACTGAGAACGGTGGAGCCGGGCGCGAGGAGAGACGCTTAATCAGAGCAGTTCGTTCTTATCTGAAGAAGTGCCAGTAACATCATCGACCGAGTTACCTGTCAACCGATTTCAACTTCTCGATGTCGCCTCGTAAACTTTCGGCCAACCTGACTGACTCGTCTCTCCCTTTTCCCTCTCTTATTTTCCACCTTTAGAGCTCGGATGAACTTCGTTATTTCCATCGAACGATTTCTGCCTCGTCGCCTCTGTTGCTCACCGCACTTGTTAAAACATTTGCACCGGGGAAATCGACCCTGCGAAATTCCTCGACGAAGCAATAACGAGGCTTCTTTTGTGAAATTTGAGATCATTGATTAAAGGCTATAGCGTAACAATTTTTAGGAAAGTGGTGTACACGTTCGAGCTTTGAAAATCCTATTTTACAGCTATGAATATTTTATTTTGGAATATTGATCGAATATTTTATACTTCATAACGTTCGAATATTTTACGAAATACGTACATATATAGAGGCTGTTATTAAATTTAACTTTTTCGTTCTTCTTCGAGCTTTTTTCATCACCTTCCGCGGAAAAAAGAAAGAAGTTCTCCAAATTGTCCGTTCGAGATAAGATGCAGACTTCCAATAGCGTGTTCATAACTTTCTTTCGATGAAACTTCCGACGCTAACGAACCTTCGATTGTTTGGTGTCCGTCTTCCGAGGACTCAACTTTCAGACCGCGTCCAATTTCCGTAAAATCGTTTGGCTCTTTTGAAATTTCAAATATGCGAGCAATTTCTTCGCTTGACCAAAATTCTACATGTTACAGATTGTGTTAAATGTAATATCTTGGAAACGAATACTTAAATGGGACGCATCGTGGTAAAATGTAAAATTGTCCTGTTTTCTTTCATCCTTGTCTTCGATGAAAAAGACGCTGATTTTAAACGTTTCATCGTTACAAAGCCTAGATACCTATGACGAAGTCTATTAAAAAAAAAAAAAAGAATTTAAAAACTTGTTTTATTCGCTAAATATTATCACGACTACCGCGTTTCTGCTACTTTATACATTCTCATAAATTCTATAATTTTATAACTCATCCAGGAACTCTACGAACACTTGCCAGACTATCACTTATCGCGTTCTAGTTAATAAATCCGAGCAAACTAGCTGTTTCCCTGTCAAAGGAACAAATTTACCAAGAGAAAGCGTGTATTATTCAGACGGTAAGAAGATAAATGTTTCACTGATCCAAATTGTCGAGGTGCATACAAACAGCTATATTATTCAACAAAAGACGTAATGCAAGGCAAAGGGTGTTTCTATTAACTATTGAAGTTACGAGAAGCAAAGCACTTAACACGAAAAGCGACGTTTAGTAGCCTTCATTAGCGGTTGTTTTCTCAGGGGCGCGAAGCCGCGTTAATATCGTATCGGGCTCCTTTAATCCGACGCGTCGTTTATGCGACAACGGGATTCGATATAATCTGGTCGGATATCTGGCTAGAAATACGTGTCGTAGCGATCCTGATGCAGCTACTGGTCCAAGCCGTGTATCTCGACACTTGTATATCGACAGTTGCGACAGTACGCGGTTATCTCGTCGTCGAATCGAGCCAAGAGGCCAAGGTTACCTTTATTTCGAGCTGCAGCATTTCTGGTATCGTGGCTGGGCCAATAGTTCAGCCCCGCTTCCGCCACGTCGCATTTTCCACCGCTGGAAAAATGCAAATCGAGTCACCGCTCAACCACCGTTAACCACTTAACGTGCTCGCAGCCAGCTAACAAAATGTCCACTCTTCGTTTATATTCTTTTTGTAGAAAAGATCTTTATTTAGACTAATAGCATTTATCTGTAGATACTACTTATTGCGTAGTTCCTCTTTTTAGATTTCTTTCAAGTGCATGAATTTTTAAACATAACGTCGAGGGACATAATGGAATCGACGCAACATACGTGTAAACTCTCTAAGAGTTCAAACGCGGAGAAACAAAGGGACTTTCTCTGTTTAACGGGCAGTGTGGCCTTATTTGTTGTTACGGACGACCGATTTGCCAAACAGTCATTTCACAGACAGACAATTAGAGAAAAAGAAGGATTTCGAGCATTAGGAATAGACACGATCATAAGAGAGAAATTATTATTTAGAGTATTGAAGATCGACAGAGGAAGAGTGGTAGTTTAGGACGTGGAAAATCGATTCCCGATTTTCAGGTAGACCTTGTACAAAGCTTTGTTATTTATTATTATTTATTGTTATTAATTATCGTTAATCGTTATTTACCTCTGTATTTTATTTAAGTATTGTTACAATAAACTCGATTTTCAAATTTTCAGAATCGATCCCTGAATTATCCTAGAATTGAACATTATATACGTGTCAGTCAGTAGAAAATGTGTTAATTATGTCAGATCGCTTTAGTTTTCGAATATCAGGTTTCTCGCTTTAATTAAAAAGAATTTTAATGATTATCGATGGACTGCGGATTTTGTATTTATTTGGCAAATTTAATGATGCAAAAAGTAAGTATGATATGTAGAAATATGTAATAATATAGTATTATATTCGTAGTATTTAATATTTATGTGAAACATATCTTGCGTCCCGTTTCTTTAGTCGTGTTTATCAAAGTTGCATGAACATCCCCCATGTAATGTCATTAATCTCTAATTTTAATGCAATGGAAATTGATCGAATCTTTGTAATCGAACACCGCGTAAGAACTTGAAGAAGTAGCTAAATTAAATTATTTTTATAGCAAACGACGTGAGGAATAGTCGGAGGACTGAACGAGAACGGGAGAAAAAAGAAAATGAGACAATTAGCAAGAGCATTGGCAAGATCTTTAAAGTTGTCACTTTGTCAGATAAATAGAATAAATACGCTATGATCGGCACTCGTTCTGTTATATGGACACCGCTGTGGATATTTCTTGGCCAAATGTCATATTGGCATGGAAGTTGATGCGTATTTCATGTTTTAAACAGGCTCATAGATTTTCAGGCTGTACGAAGAAATAAACAGCATGGTTGGATACTACGAAAGTTCTACTTTAATACGTGACGCGACTTAGCCGATAGTTCTCCAATAAAAGTATACTTTTACGTGTGATTCTTGCTGGAACAGCGATGCGTCAGTTACGATGTTTGTAGAAAACTTACTTCCACGTGTATGTTACCAGATGTTAAACTACTTTTCGCTAGTTTTCACCAATTTATGGTTCCATCGACACTCGATATTCTTATGAATATAAATTGCAGTTGAGATTTTCTTGAATCAATATAAATCATAATGCAGAATTTCTGGAATAAAATTCGATGGCGTCTTGAAGATTTCGCCAACCATAACCAACAGTTGCAATGCAGCTAAACTACAAATGTCGCAGAAGTAGTCGCTCTAATTGCCGATACATTTGCGGAATCTCCCTACGTACGTTACAGTTTGAAACTTCGAACAGTTTCCTGTTCGAAACTAAATAGAGAGGCGTCGCGTTTGCGGACGATCCTTGTTTAATTAAACGTTCGATAAGCAACGACCAAGGCGAACAATGAATGTATAATTGTTCTTAATCGAACCGATATTATCCGGTGCTTCCAAAGTGAGTTCCACGAGAAGAAAGTCGCCCTTTTTTCTCTTGTTTGAAACAGCGACTTCCTATCGTCTTTCGTTCTTTCTTTCATTCGTTGCTTCGCGTAATGTTATTATAAACGCAACGCGTTTCTTTACTGACTCCTGGCAGAAGAAACTACGAGCGAATTAATTCTTCTTAACGGAGATTATTCGTTCTAAAGGCCGTGGAAAATATTTTTCTAGCGTACGATTCGTTCCGATGATATTACGGCATTCCAAATTTTTTAGTGTAAACACTCAACAGGGAGGAAAGGAGCAATGATATGGAGAACAGTACGAATTTTTCATATTTCTGATGAAAATATTCCGAATATTTACTCTCGAAATAAGCTTCCGCACTCTGAAATCCCTAAAAAATTCTTTCCACGATATTCTTTCAGCGGTAGTAACACGAAAATGGTAGAAAAACAAGCTACGGATATATTTCGAACAAAAATCGGAATATTAACGAACATCGAGGATTTCGATTTGTAAAAAAAAAAAAAAAAAAAAAAAACACGACGTAGCCCGGATTTAATTGCCGACACGGAGAGGATGGAATGGCTGGCATACGGTAAACTGTACTTGCAGATTTTAATAAAGACAGCAAAGATGGAAGAAAAGCTCATTGTCCTATTGTTGCTGGAAGGGGTAAACTTTGAGTTTTACCAGTAGTCGTACTTCACCCTCGTTCCGCTGCTGTTCCATTCACGCTGTTTTTACGCGATCCACCTAAAAGCGTCTTCTAGCCGAGGACAAAAATGGGATCGCAATTTTTCTTGCAATAAAATACACGCTGCAGCTTTTACCGCGGAATTTCACCCTTCCATTCGCGACGACGATACATCGGCTTGAATGGGACCCCGATACGAACGTTTCCTATTTGCAACGCTTCAGTAGTTTACAGATATATAAATTTCTGAAATATTACTTTCTGCTTATTTGCACGTTTTATTTCGTTCGTTGTATAACACACGTTCGAAGTAAATGATATTATTTCGAATATTTCCAATTTTTATTTCATGCTGTTTCTGATTTTTGACGCATTATAACTCATTCAATTTCAAGCATTTATTGAAGATTCTATTAAACGGTGCGTTATCTACGTAGCGTATGTAGTTCTGTGTCTGAGAACCAGACTCATCCGAGTTATGTTCTTTCTTTTTGTATTTCCCAACAAAGCGAAAATAGAATGGTATTTGTTCAACGGTACTTTTCGTATATAAATATTTGGAATAAAAATTTGCGAATAAAACTCTCTGTGAATGGAGTGTTGAAATACGTTTGTAAACAATACGGCAGCTATTTACGTTAAGGCATTGACGTTTCTTTAGCGCTGTAGCCAAAAAGAGAGGAAGGAAGGAGAGAAGGAAGGAAAGAAGGAAAGAAAGAGAAGGTAGAAAAGGGAAACCGTTACTGGTGGTACCTAGCTCTTTGCTCTTGATTTCGCTGATTGCAGGGTTCAAGCAAAAATAATTTACAGTACCTAGAACTGTTATACTTTGCCACCTCACGAAACTGTTACGAACCTACCTTATCTTAACTCGGGTCAATTAAAAAGTTCTTCAGTCTATTAAAGAATCGTTATAAGGTTTGACTTGGCTTCGTTTGGATCGTGATTCCTATATAAAACAGTATTCTTCCTGCTAAACTAATTAACGAAACTTAATAAACGATAGAAATAATAATCAGTTTACTTTCGACGTTTCAATTCAACTCAGGCAACGATTCGATAAAAAAAGCTTTCTGCCTCGGTTTCATTATTTTCATAAAAATATAGTCCACGTATTTGTGTCCTTTTTGGCGCGAAAACACCTACTTTTTAATAACTTTCAAAGCCTGGTTTACATAAAACGTGAACTTTTAATACATTCTCTCCTTCGTTTCATCGAAATCTGAAAGGACGTGACTCGGTTAATAATTCGAGGACAGATTAATAACGGTTATATAATAAATATAGCAAAGATATTATCGTCCGTATTATCGCGATTTCATCACATTTCTTATCACGAAGCTTTTTATCGCAACGAAACTTCGCATCGAAATCGAGTGGGAAAATTTCTCGAATGCTTTCATCGTTTGCTTCTTCCTTTTTGCATACGTGTTATTTCACCGAGAAAACAGTCGTTAAGTCGGTCCTACGTACGTCCCAGCCATAATTACGAGTTCCAGTTGGCGAGGCTGCACAGCTTTTTCGCGGGAAATCCGCAAACTTGTATCATTCGTCATGGCCATTAATTCGAGGGACTGTTCGAAAAGCAGTCCCACGGCAAAATGAACGCGTTTCGGTAGCTTGTACCTTGACTCCGGATATCTTGCGGTCGATTTATCGCAACGCCCCCTTCATTTAGGTCATTGGATCCCGGCAGTCTTACTCGACTAAGTTTCCAGACACAGAAAAGGTGGTATTCCTTAAAAAAAAAAAAAAAAAAAAAGTAGAAGAGTAGAAGGAAATACGAGAAAAGTTGGCGATATCAACGATTATATGAAAGAAATAAAAACGAGAACACGTGTTTATTTCAGACGTTTATTCACTCGTGTTGTACTCTAAAGATCTATTTAAACGTTGACAAATTGCTTTTGATAACCGGTTGATTGATGTAATAGTAACTGAAACTCTGAAAAGAAGGATATTTCATTTGGCCAATTTGAAACTTTTATTTTTGTAAAAACCAGAGAGATACGTTTTATGGATTTTCTCCACTTTAGAAGCTCGCACGAATATAAAATTCAATCGTAGTTCTAATTGGATCATTCGAACGTATTTATTCGACTTCAGGCTAAAAACTGTCAAATTGAAATTCCATAATGTTCTAGTGACACGGATTTATAGCCGCATTAAAGGGGCCATTTAATTCCAACAGCCGTCATGCATAAATTTTGTTTTATTAGTCTCACTTCAATTATGAACACAGGGATCGTATAGTTTGAAGCCGAAGTATCACATATATTTTTGCTGGCTGGAAAATAAAACAAACGTAATATTTCTTCTGTTACCAAAGGAGTGTACTTCCTGTTGCTTTTTCTTTCTCTACGTCTTCCACTTCCTCTGATTCCACGCGTCGATCATCTTGTATCTTTTTTGCTTCACAGTTTCGTCTCGCTTGTTCTACACTGCTTCCTACCTCTTTCGACACTGTCGATCTTGTTCACGTCTAGATTTCCACTTTTTACTCTTCTTCTAGTGGCTGGTTTTCTGGTCGCTGGTTTGAGGCCCGCAAATCTCCTTCAATCTCCGCCAATTGCAAGTGAGAAATAGAAAAATGTCTCGCTTTTCGCTTGAAAGGTTTCTTGGTAATATTTAAAAAAACGAAACGAGCGACGTTTCATATAAAATAAATCGTAATGAATAAAATGCGAAGTAAATTAAAATCGAACGTTTCCATTTTCTTTTATATAAATTTCTGGATGTTATTTAATACGAATGCTAATTCCAAATTTTATATTAACTATTCGGCAATGAATTTTGTAATATATACACGTGCAACGCATGCCGAAAGTTTGCAACTGCCTTAGACGATAAATATAAAAGAACCCCTTGCATTATAATACCGAGACACGCGCGTGTCATTGATTAGAACCTGATTTGGAAAAATATGCATTATATTTGCAAGAAAATTTAGTTGCAGCTCAAATTTTATCTTCAATTTTTCGGTTCGAACTGAATGCAGATTACGCACGATATTTCGACGTTTTTTACTTGACACGGTGTTACAGCAATGAATGCTCCGTTAAAACATCATAAGACAAAGGGTTAAAAATGGAACAGAGTTAAATATTTTAGCATGGCATAAAAAAATCTCTCAACGTTCGAATCCAGCAGGATATAAACAGGACATTTATCTGGATATCCGCAGCGTTAATTCCAAATCGAGGAGAAAATTACTAAGAAATTCATGGATTAGTGTAATTGGACGAGCGCTTGACCGATAATCTATGCATTCGGAACGATTTCCAATTTAATGAAAACGTTGTTTCGACAAGCAACGCGACGTAAATCCCTTGTCCATTAAAATTTTAATTCTGCGCCCTTCCATTAGTAGCGGGCCGGTTTATTATTTCACGCGGCTGTAAATTTCCAAGATCGTTGCAGTTTCACGCGTTAATACCATATTTTTCCGCCTGTACAAACATATCAGCCACTTTATTACCTTTTCTGGTGATCGTAAAATGCGTGTTGTTCACCCCTGTCGTGAATTTTCGCCCCTTTCTCTATAGACTTGCCACTCTTCCACGAAACATTTCCCGGAACGCCCATTCGTCAATTTACCCTTTCAACAATGGACTTTTTCAGATCCGTGATTTTCGACGAACAGTATGAAAGTGAGAATTCGCGTGGACGACGATTGGTCGAAAAATTGAACGAATGTTTATGCTGGAATATCGTTAGCGAATGAGAAGAGATTCGGAGAATGCACGTAGCGGTTTGGTATGCATAGCGTCGCGCGGAGATTTGATTCACGTGACGAGAATGTATGCTGTGCGTGTGAGATCTTTAAGGCTTGGATGCGATTCAGAAAGGGAAACGTGTCATGTAGTTGGTGGAAAAGTAGGGAGTTGTGGAAATCGAGTCGTATTCGATGACAATCCTGGGATAAAATTATTATTATATTACAGTCGGATCCCCTATAACACGCCACCCCTATAACGCCGACTGAAAATTGCGTCACTGCTCCCCTATAACGCGATTAAGCAGTTGCTGGAAATGACTCATTTCTGATATGAAAATACGCGCGTCTTTGAATTGACCCGGAGCACAGTTTTGCGTTAACTCTTACGCGAAAAGAAGGGTATGTTTACAGTTTGTGTTGTGCAACAGTTGTTATCGTGGAACGTGTATAATATTGCCATATTAAAAAAAAAAGGACTATATATTTATTTAGTTATGGTTTTCAGCGTCCTTGGAATCGTACAACGCGAAATCCGTATAACACAGATAACGTGTGCTACACGCGTTATAGAGGGTCTTACTGCATTTGCATTTCACTTTTAAATGTTTTAACATCTCAATAATAAAAATATTCATAGTTAATAGGAACCATATTGTATTTCATGTTTTTAATGTTAATATTCTGTTCGTAAAACAGTTATTTACATATCTAGGGAGAGAATTTATTAGATAGATCATCTGGTTACTCGTTACCTTGAAATCCTTTCTCGTACAGTATCGGTCAGAGTTTCCAGAAAATTCACGTCTTAACGATTGTAAATGGAAAAGAGATTAAGAATGTTGTATTGGCAATACGTTGATTCGTCTCTACTCACATAGATCCGCTGATATTTTTTTCAATTTTTATCCTGTTATCTCCAACCGAATATCCTTTCGTATTATTTAACATCGGAAATATCGACGATCGAAGTAGCCTGCATGAAACTATTAACTATTTGTTAACTGAAACTTGTATCTGAAAAGTCAAAAAAGAAAAATACACGTATATGACGGAAAACGAAGGAAATATCTCTGAATACAAAAACGAAATTTCCATGAAACTTCTATGGGAAATTCGGTATCAGTTGGCTATTTGCACCACTCCTCGTTCTACTGCTAAATATTCCTCAATTATTTACGTATTTACTAAATTACACGTATCAAGTCTACTAGATATTTTTATTCACTCTACAGAAACGGAAAAGTTACTTCCACTATCATGAATTCGACACCTGAACTGTACACAGAACGATACTTCTTACATGCGTATAGCAAAAATCGATTTTGTGACATGGAAATATGGGTGGCGCCATGATTTAACGCGCCGAATTGTGAAATTAACGCTGTAAAAATGTTCGCGGCACCGTCGACGATTCATTTTAGTCGCGTTGATTTTGTTTCAAAGCACGGTGGAAATGAATAATGTTGAGAGATCAGCTAAAACCGGTAAACATGTATCCAGGGATAATAAATAAAGCAGGGGACGCCAAGGTTTAAACTGATCAAATATTACGCGGCAACGAAAGTCGTTCCGCTGAAACGCGAACGTGTCGTTCTTTGAGGGAATTATTCCCAGATTTATGGCAGGCTATTTTGTTTCGCAAGCTTCCGGCGAATAAGTATCCATTTTCATTTTTCTGGTTCGTTAAAATTAAAAATGCTCCAGTATCAGACTTATGGATTGATATTTTACGAGAATTGTGGATGGATTTTAGACGCGTTGAATTTTTACTTTGAACCAAGCAAGCGTAAAGCTAAACGTAGAAATTAATCGTAAATGAGACACACACAGAGAAAGAAATCAAAGTGATCAATTTTTGCTTGATCACTTTTGATTGAAAAAATGACTCATGAAATCTTGCGTATCTTTTGGTACTGAAGTTGAAAAATCTTTAGAAATGTTGTGAAGTGGATCGAATAACAAATTACGAATTGTTAAAAGACAATTGTAGAAAATTAACGACGCTACTTAGAGCCATTTGTTGCCAAGTTTTCGAAACAATTGGAAATCATCTAAAAGACAGAATATTTTGAAACAATGTGTTCTACAAAATACATCTTTAATATCAATCGTTTAATCCATAAAACAACCGAGAAACATTTTGAAAATTCGTCGAATATTAAAAAAAAAAAAAAAAAAAAAACTGGGAATTACGAGGAAATAAGCAGTGCGTTAGACTCTATGACTTTTATGCACCAAGTTGGCTAAAATTGGTCAGTGAAGGAGGATTAATCAGGTTCTTGGTACGCTACAATCGATAGATAATTTTACTATATGTACCGATGGCATCGTTGACTTTGTCGCAGTAATAGCAGGATAGTCTGGTAAGCTGAACGGAAAGACGGAACTTTGGCCAGGGCTTCCGTTCCTAGTTACGTTACTGCATCGTTCATGGTTCGAGCACATAATCGATACCAGCGTCCGTATAGATCCTGTTAGAGTGTCTTTTGTTTAAAGTGAACGAAATCTGTCCTTGGTAAAGCGACGCGACGTGAAAGCGATTTCACGAGTTCTACACGAGTTGCAAGGGGGAAGGATAGTCGTAGAAAAGGAAGTGCCTGTTACATTCAGTTAGACGGAAATACGTCTTTAACGTTTCTGTCGAAGGGCTTTTAAATTTCGGATCTTTCGAATTCATTGTCTATTGTCTATTTTATCTGGCTGCCCTTCCCTTTTTTTCCTTTCTTCGTTTTTGTCGTAGAAGACTATAACGACAACGAAGAGTAGATCGCGAAGATTTAAGTGATCATTCGTTCGCTATAATGACATTTGGCTGATCGTGTCTTCATTTTTCTCTTCTCTCGCTCATCCCTTTGCGTATAATAATCAAGATGGCTCGTTTATGACAGTTTCTAGAATAATGGACAGTTTTAATTAAAGTTCTGCGCCTGTACAAAGACAATGATGATATAGCTGTTCGTACAACGTCATAATATTACAGTAAGAATATTCAAAATGGAAGTTGTTAGTTCAAATTGAATATAGTATCATAGTGTTTCTGAAATACTGGCGCACTGTGTACTGAATATTTTAGAGGATTAAAAGCTGAGAGCCTCGTAAAGATATCTCTGACAGCAGGTTCGCTAATTATCCAGATTATGGCATAATAACAGGAAATGTAAATTATTTCAGAAGCAATCTCCTCCATTTTCGTTTACCACGCACCATTATTAATCATTGACCCCTCCTATCCATTTTAATTAACCATAGATAAATTTCTATAACGAGGGAAATTTTATCAAAGAATATACTAGAAGGTACTTAAAATACACCACAATGAAATATTAAAACGAGTAATATAAAATAATATGGTGCATATGAAAAGGGTATTAAGAACCGTTAAAGGTGCATCAAAAACACATTGATTAAAAGCATTGACGAAACATCAATGATTAACTTTGTAATTAATAATAGTATCGAAGAATATTCGAGAAATGTCAAAGCAGTTGTCATGAAATACTTCAGTGCAATTTTATCGGGTAATGAAACATACCTAAAGGCTGTAAAAAATAAATAAAAATGACTTGCGAGAAATAAAAAGAGTTACAAAGAACGGTATTTAAGGAATATCTGGGAAAAACACAAAAAAGTCCGCTTTTTTCCACTATCTGCTATCGATAGCTACTGTAAAAAGGGTACAGTATTATTTCGAAAGTAGGAACAGCACGAACACCAGGTGCAAAGCGTTGCGTCGCGGTGTTATGGCACAGCTCTTTCCAACGGTTCGCATAATCAGCATAGCGTCCGTGGACGTTTCTTTCGACGTTGGAAACTCTCTTTACAACAACCGGCTGGGATAAAGTCGACGATAAAGTGATGTGTATCGAAGAAAGAAAGGGAAGAAAAAGACGCGCGCGCGGACACACAAACACACATGGACACACATGTACACATATAGAAGGAAAGAGGTAGAAAATGAAAACAGAAAGGGAGATCCGTATGGAACGGAAAGAAAAGAGGTGAGAGGAGGTGAATGGAAACGTCGATGAAAGGTTGAGCAAGCGAAGCATTTAAACCGGTAGAAGGTACTTTCGATCGACCATGGCGAAGCTTTCATGATTTTCCAGCTGGAAGGAGATCAGGAAGCGGCTCTGGTACTTGTAGCCGTTTTTGACGAAAAGCTAAGTAATGAATCGCTCGAGGAATCACAGGTACGAACGGCCATGTTCGATCGCTGGCAAAAGCCGTTGAACGAAATTGTGATTTTACGGCTGCTTGCGGGAATTGTTTTGTTTGCCAAACTCTATAGACTTGTGTAATTGTATTTCTTTTTTTTAATCACGTTACGTCGAGAAAGTATAGAAAAAGGAAAAGTAACTTCGTTCCAACTAAAACTCGCGCGAAGCGTTTTTCCCATGACTTTCCCATTTGAGAATCGTAGGTGGAATGTCTCTCATTTGTGAAACTTTATAGACAGCTGGCAATTGTACTTTTTGTTTAATTAGGAGAACGTATGTGTAATTTTCCGAGGAGAAAAAGTTTCGTATTGAAAGTTTATGTATTTTCGCGTCCGAAGAAGTTTTCGGCCGTGTCTGACTCTGAAGTTGTTATACTACCGATATTACTATACGGGTGTCTGAAACACTGTGTTGAGAGAGGTTTTCGCTTCGGTCGTTTCTTGGCTTCGCTTGTTCTGTACGGTTCATCGAATCGCTCTTTATCTTTTAATTTACCTCAAGTAACGAATTGGAAAGAAAATGAAGGTGAGAAGATAAAGAAACGAAAGGGACAAGATTATTAATTAAATTGCTATTGCCGAAGAATTAGCAGTTAATTAGAGAGGCGAAATTGTATGTAAACTGTAAATAGAGAGCCCCAAATTAGATAAAGGATCGTTCAAACGAAGATACGATTAGAAATTATTCAAAAAATAAATGTGAATAATAAAATATTTATGATTTTGTTATTCAATAAAATATCGCGGATAAAGCGACAGGTTAAATATAACAAGAAATATCTTCTCTTTTTCGCGATACACCCTTGACCGCGTTCTTCCAGATCAATTTGCTCCAGTTCTTTCCATCGCAGTTTACTCTCGATTGACTTGTTCCCAAATGTATACTCGCATTTTTCACCAGCATACACCTCCATATACGCGTTATCCTTACAATAAACAAGCTGCTGTAACAAGTTTTCGATAACTACCGATTTTCTTCAAACTTTTCAGAAAACATAAAACCATAATGAAACAATTATCGGTTATCTAAAAAAAAAAAAAAAAAAAAAAAATAAAACATGGGAAAGACATTGAAGTGTGAAGAAATAAAATGCACGATACACTATTTTTTAATTTTTAATAAATTGATCGCACAACTCGACAAATGCGAATACAATGTCTACAATTTCAACGTATTTTCTTTTAACGTAACTCGTCTAAAAATTGCTCGCACGCGCACATTCAGTGTTGTACGCTAAGAACGATTATAAATGGACAGTAGTTCGTTAAAAAGCTCTATAGCTTCCGAAATTCTCTCTATTAATTTCAATGCATTCAAGAAATTCAATGGCTTCAAGATGTTTGAAACCAAAACGCGCTTCGTTAAATTTCGTAGACCAAAACTCTGTACGGTTATTTTAAAAATCTATTCTCAAGCAATTTCTTGTTTCTCGTATCCGTAAACTGTCTCACAAACCCATTGCTCGAGTCGTTGAAAAATTTTTCATCAAATTCTCGCGTCAATGTTTTTATTTCCGTCTCGAGATCTGCTGAATCGTTTAAATCGTCGTTAGAGAATTGCCGATCAAATTCGCGTATCAACAAAACAGATCAAAGAGGGTTCCCCTCGTTCTTTATTTCCGCCTTGAGACATCCTGGATCGTTCGCGAGCGATTGGAATGCTTCGCAGAATAAATCCGAAGGATCGCAAAGGGAAATCTGAATATCCCGTGCGAGTGAATGACATTAACCGATCCTCGCAGCTCATAAAACACGTACGATCGTCTTAAATGGAAATTCCTTTTTCGTATCTTTTGGCCTTTCTCGCCCCGTCGAACCCCGTGGTACAAAATTTCACGCGCCCCGTCGAAAGGGCGGAATCCCGACGCAATTGGCTGGAGTTATGCGCGGAATTCGATTATCTCGACAGGAAAGTTGGCGAGAAACGAGAAACGAAGGCACCGAAGAATACGGGCCGCTTTCGGGTTGCTCCAAGATTTCCGTACGATAGAAAGGAAGCGCCGATTTGTTCGTGTAAGGGCGTTCAATTGAATTTTCCTAATTTCAATCTCATCGATGACGTATACGTTTACTGGCAATGGATGGCTGTCATTTATATGTGATTGATTGTTTAATTGACGCTATTATCGGTTAATTTTGATAATTAGCCGGATGAAGCGATTAAATGCCATTGATATAGAAAATCGGATTATTACGGGGCTAACTCGTGAATCGCATAGAAGATCGTATACTGCAAAGTTGCGGCGAAATGGTAATGAACAGGCTACGGACTTTTGTACATTTATGAGAGATTAAAAATGTAAAAATGCACAGGAAGTTCATAATATGCAAAAGTGTACGAAGCACCCAAAGTACCTACTTTTTGCAACAGATAAAAACATCTACTTGATTTCCATTTTTTTAATTATATTCATACAAAATAATAATTTGCATACTATGCGGAGTCCAGCAATGAATAATTCTTTTAATACACTCGCGATTAAATCTTTTAACGCTTGGAACGTCGTAGTAGCTATAAAAGTACGATCGTGAAATTGAATATATACGTATACTGAACGTATATATTATGGAAGTAAAATATTATAGTCCCAGGATGAAATTTTACGATATTCAGAAATAAATTCGTATTTATTATCGATTAATTCGTGGAAATAACGATTACTGTCGGATTTAATCACCGGTTACAGCGATACCATTATACTCGGACAGTAGTCATGCTTTAATAGCCGCAGTATTGTTCAATGGTCGCCGCATTGCTGCAGAAAGTCGTTTGAAACACAAGGCTCGTGGCCGAAATTCGTAGAAACCAATGCGCCACGAAAGCTTCGCGAATCAAGTTAGTTTCCACTGGTAAAATCGTAGTAGACGATGCTAACGTAAACACGAGAGAAAACGCAGCTGCGGGCTACCCAAGAAGTACAATCGTGTGATAATTGAACGTAAAGTTTCATAGTTCTACTAAACAAGTAATGGTTACCGATTTTCTGCAATTGTATCTCTCGTTATTTTATCTACGATAGAATGAAATTATTCGGCGAAAATGTATTTACATTTTAGGAATTGCAACTTTGATTACTTTTTAAACTTGAACATCGTTGAAAGTAGATTTTTATTTTTTACGCATAACGAAATACATAGACCGAATTTTATTATTCTGTATGAAGGTCAGTGGAAGACAGTTAATTTTTCTTGATTTCCTGACGCACATGTCAAATACATACTTGGAACAATCTATCCAGTTTCTTCAAAAATAAAGAATAATAAACAGCATAATACTAATTCTATAACGATCGATATTCCTGAAAGATATTTCTTTTTAAATAGCGACGAAGATACGTATTTGATATTAGACTGTTATTTCTATGAAAGAAAGCAAAATTATGTTTCTCTTGTACTTGCGTATTATAAAGACGGATGGTCTCGTATATCATAAATAAACTGCAAGTGACATTAAATGGCGACATGAAATTTTTCCCTTCTTTCCCTCGTGATCCTGGCATGCATAAAGAGAGGAACTAATAAAACCGAAAATTTACATTCAAAGATCCAAGATGCTATCGTAAAACGCAAAGGAACTCGTTGCCACATGAATAAGAGACTTAAGTTAAACATCGGAATACATTTTCACGCGACATCTTCCTCGGAACAAACATGAATCTCTGACCTGACGTATTTGAACCGATATCGCGCAATGGCGAAGCGTTCAAGCGATTTAGATTGTTCGGCGACTGCCTCTTGTTGAATAATACACGTTGCAACAGAGTATGCAAAGCTATGGTGCTTTGGGAATACCAAACTGTATGGGGCACTTGATGAATGTCCCGCGTAATACGAATCGTCTCTCATCGATTATGTACCAGTTTCGTAATTCGATGATATTACACTTCAAAATTGTTCGATGCGCAATGCCAGTTTCAACGATCTCGCGTAAGCTGACTTCTGGTTGCGAGAAGATATAATTCATAGCGAGACCTTATTGTTCCAAACATAAGCTTCGTGCATTATTTGATCGTAATATCTAGGTTTTTGAAATTTTAGCGCGAAGGATTAAAAATATGGATGAATTATTGGATGAATCTTTTAAATATCTCCTTATTGCTTTTTAATAATCGCTTTGTTCTTAATACTTGCAAACCTTGTTTTTCCATTGTACATTAGATACCTAACAGACATTTTATTTCTATAGATTTTAAATGTCTCTTTTTCTTTAACGAAGAACATTTTTTTCTTCGCAAGCAAATAATTTAAATCGCGTAATTCGTACATTGGAAATTTGTCGAAGTAACTAATTCCTAGCTTCGCTGCGGATGATGTTTTCCATGATTATGGGATATCACAAACATCGTTCGAACATTCCGATATATTCACACTTGTCCCTGTTCCCAGACTGCGATCGTATGGATTGACAGCCAGCTGACACTCGACAAATGTAAAGTCCACCGATGCAGAAAATTAAAATTCCTTGATGCACTTTTATGAGACCAGCGATCCTGTATTCCCGTTTCGTCCAGGACACCAAACTAATCATACAGAAAACTGATACTTCATGGTATTTTATAAAATTGCAATACATCCGCCTAAATCTTTATAAACAATGAGAAACGTTTAATTACCACAGAGTTTTAAACCCTGAAATCCTAAGTGAAATAAATACTTAACGTATTATGTCACCCCTAAAAGAGTCTCCAATCGATAAAGTCCCCTCAAAGTGGTTTGAAAAATTGGCAACGTGGATATCCTCTTAAAAGCCACGTATTCGTTCAAGAAAAATGTTCGAACTATTCAGGAAAAGCTGAATCATCTCGCCGGCAGTGTTCACCCCTCTGGTGACGAAACAAATAGAATTCTTTATTCCTAGAGAGAATTCTCTCTGACTATTCTTCACAGATCGCACAGCCAAAGGATCCCTTGTGAAACACCAATAACGTATTCTTCGAGGTGCAACTTCAATTTTTCATCGAAATTCGTATGTCACGTAGTCTACGATCTTCGTCAAACGAGCAACGAAGCCTGGTCACTAGCAATAAAATGTAAATGTAATTAATTTTTTCGCGGACGCCGTGTCGAAAACCGTGTGTGCGTATATGTGTGTGTGTGTGTGGGTGTGTATGCGGAAACCACATAGCCGCAGGATATGCGAATCGCGTCACAGGCACCAATGCATGCAAAGTTGCACGCGTCTGGCACGGACGAGATAATGGAATGGAATTACGATTGTCCCTGCGAAAACAATACATGGTGTTCTCTCGCGACGCTGTGAGCGAGACCATGAGCCCTCAAAACACGACGTCGTTGCTATTATCCGTAAACAACGTCGCAACGGTGATGAAATTCATCGATTTAAGAAAAATCCCCCTGTGATAGCGTTTGAAAATGGCGCGCCACTGAGTTATGCGATTGAATTTTCTTCTTTTTTCTTTTCCCTTTAAGTTGCTAGTTTCGTTTATCGCGTTGCGGCAAATTTTCATCTTTTTCTGCGTTTAATTCAACGTAATCTACGCGTTACGATCGAGCTAACTTCGTCGATTATGGACGATATAAAGCAGTTAGAATTTATTTGTTTAATTGGTACTAAGAATAAATTGCGTCGAGTTCAGAAGGGAATTAAATTAAAAAAAGAGCTTATCGTATTAAGAAATTAACGCGATGTTATTCACCTTCAATTACGATATCGTAAGCAGAGAGTGTAATTGTAAATTGACCCAGGTAAAAAGATGAGGATGCTGCAAAAGTGCTCAAGTTTGACTTAAGATACATCTTCTGTTCTTTCGTCGAATAAATAGATTCTTTCTGGGATATTATTTGGAATAATAAGTAACAAATATCTTCCAATATCGTTGAATGACAGAATAATTGTCATTAAGCTAATGCACTAGTTGTAGATCGTCTAGAAGTTTAGCGTAGAATGTGTTTTCCATCTGGTTAGGATACTCAACGGTGAAGGAGGTGGTAAAACGGTTAGTTGGTCGATATGTGAATGGCAAACGTATATGTATGTTTGCACGTACAGTTGTGTGAATACCTTAGAGATGGTCAGTTTGTCGTGAAAGTGGAATTGTACAGAGAATGGTCTGTGGATCGAGGGAATAAGCGAACAGTGGCCATTTAGATCGATCTATCAAAGGAGTTTGATTAAGAAAGTGTGGGATAGAGAGGCTGGCTTATTTTCGCAGTTACTTCGCTCGTGCAGTATGTTCTTAAAAAATATTGAAATAAAGACAAATAAAAGTAACGGTTCATTATATTGGAACATCGATAAGGAACATTCTAAAATGTTACTGACTCTAATTAGAAGCGCATTCTGCTAGTGTTAATTAAAGGCGAACTGTACAACAGTACTACCACCGACTATAGGTAAGTTCGATATTGTTAACAGTAATTGAAGGCAAGTTTTAAAATATTTCTAACTTCGACTCAGATGAAACAAGAAAATATTTCCAGCGTTAATTATCGTAGAATATGTCGATCTGTTGATGTGAAATATACGTGGAACTGAAAACGTACCATGTCGTAAAATTAACAATACGTAAGTATCAATACGATTATTATTAACGTAAAAGAAATTTAAGAAACAAGACACTTAACTTACAAAAATCTTCGGGCAAAATTACACGAGATATTGCAAAAAGTCCTTAAATTTTTCAACCCATGAGAAAGACTAATAAAGATAAGATATTAGTAGAGTATTATACCTACCGTTCCTGTTATTTCATGTAAATATAGCAGATGTATATAGTTTTTGTAACGTAGTATCTTATATCTTCTTCGTTTCCTTTTCTCAATAAAGGAGAATGCCAATTTCGTCGTATTTTAATAATAAATGTCTTGTGCCTGAATTAGTGTGACAAAACGATTCGTAGAGCTAGCGTTTTTATACGACGTTTTATATTTATGTGGTGTATGTAGGCTTTTGTAACTGATTGCACATGTCCCGGTGACTTATTTCCGAATGAAAAGAAACACTATACGAATTGTAGGACGCAATTCCTTCCCCGTAGCAACGTGACGATGACATCTGTGATACAGTATCAAGCAAGAAAAGCGACTGTCGCTTCCATAAACGCTCAGTCAAGATCTATCGGTGGTACGTCGGCTTATAGCTTTCCAGGATTTGCAAAAATCGTTCATAAACTAGACTGTCACTCGGTAGTGCCATCAGTCAGCGAAAAAATGGGTCGTCCCATTGTGTCGCGGGAAAACGCGTGCTTCGAGGGAAACAATTTAGCCTATGTTTCGCTTCGGGCGCTGTGTAACGCGTGTTTCGATCAACGTCGTTGCTAATACCTCGTTTTCAAACGAGTTTAAAGGATTAATTCGTTGCAATAGAATCGACGCGCGAATTGAAAGAGTAAAACGACGATGAAAATGTTCAGTTAGGTACAAGGCAGATTTGTTATGATTGTTATACAATGATAGTAGGTTTATCGGATCAACGGATACGATGAACATACGGATAGCTATCGTTGAAAATAGAAGTCCCGCTACAAAAACGATCGTAAGTTTTAAAAAGGACATGCATTTGAACGTTTACTGCGATTACGCTTGTTCACAAAATTTGTGACAAAATGTTTCACAATGGATTTTGTTTTGATGAACTAATAGACATTTTTAAATGTTACGTCTTAGATATTGGTACCTTTGTACTATCTTTGTTGATCCAGTCTGATATTTTATCGTAAAACGAATGCATTAATCTTATGAATAATTGTTATTATTCACATAATAATTATAATATATAACAGTTCATTTTTTTCTAAATAATTACATTTTATCCAACGTCTATAACGAAACAGTAGCTAAAAAGAGTAGTCTTTGTCTTTATCACTTCCGTCGTATTTACATTTTAAAATGAATAAATCAATTTCAACAATCGCAATGTCATTTTGTAAGCTCCTTTTTTTATCTTAGAACTTCTACACAGTATGAAATTAAACCATTACGGTAACGACTCTTTGACTCTGCGAACTAACTTCCTAAATTATTTAATGCGACTAAGAATACTTAATTACGAAGAATACTACATACCGATACTGCTCAGAATATAATGCCGCTTGAACTTATTTAGTGGGTTAAATCAGCAACTTGCTCGTTATGCTTCATCTTCCGCTTCGTAAAGAAGCAATCCTATCTGCGATAAGAAATACTGTAGACGTCGCAAAAGACAAACACCAGGAGGAAAAAAGTGATATAGGTCGAGGAACAGAGAGATTCCATATTTTCACGTCCCTGTTGAAAGCGGTTAGAAAGTTCAGATCTACCCATGTACGTGCGTCTGAAATTTAACAGTCGAAAGAGTAAATTGCAGAGTCCGAGTTCTAGACGCGGAATTACCAGACAGAAATGCAGGGTTACAAAATCGGATCTCGTTCGTAGAAGGATCACGTACGTGAAGTTATTCGCCGCGTGATCCATATGGAACTCTGTATTTATGAGGCACATGCGCGTCATGCGAAATGCGTCATCGCCTCTATTAAATTATGTTCTCATGAGTTAGGAACGGTCTTCCGGTGTTACGGGCCAATGATTGGAAAGAAACGGTGTCCCCGTTTCCTCCCGAGGCCGTCATTAAATAAAGAAAGTCAGCTCGATCTTATTAACCCGCCACGTTATTTTTCTAGGGATGGCTTCCTTTTAGTGGTTCTTTCTTTTTTTATTGGACGAAGAAATTATCGCATCCCGAGAGAAAGGAATGAAAGGAAACTGGAAAGTTAACAATTTTTAAGAATAAGGCGTTGAAACGTAAAAGCTATTCGTTTCTTGAATTTGTCCCGTGATAAAATTAATCCTTCGTAGGCAGATGTATCTTTTTACATTCGGTGTAGGCAAATTGGATTTTTTATGTTTGACTTATAAGATACTCACCGGTGCCTCTACGATGTTAGACAACTAGTCGTTAAGTCGAATATTTGAAATCTTTTTCAATAGAAAATCAAAATCGAAGGAAGGCAAAATTTCGTGGAAATTATCAACGAACCAGTTTCCTTGATCAATGGTTTATACAAACAATGTTATTAGCAATGGTTTTACTTTAAAGATTTGATATTACGGAGAAATTATTTGTAATTTTTAAAAATAATCGTAGAGAATTTTTAACGGATTTATGAATTAATTTAATTTTTGAATTTATAAACTTTGAAATTTGTTTAGAAATTGCCGAGGCGGTATATTTTCATACGATCAAATTTTGTACCTTTACTCATAATGCTATTACGTAAAACAAAAGACACAGCGACGATATCTTTCCGTTATTATTAGTTGAAACGGAATACCAACGCAAGCTATGCTTTACTACGATAATTTATACTAATATTCTATTCTATTCACGTTTTTCTATCAATTTCAACCTCATCTGCGACCGCAAAATGGATGGAAACCGACACTGTTCGTTTGTGCGAATTACTTCGCCGTTTTATTAACACCCATCACGATTCCATTATTCCGCTTGCCAAAAATTTAATTAACTAGCGGAACATTCCTTTATTTAACAGAATCAAATTAAATTACTCGTATCTAAAATCTTTCGTTCTCGCACGTTTCAGCTAACAGTGACTTATTGATTTTATCCTCAAATAATTGAGAATACGTGGCTCTATATAACATGAAATTTGTTTCCACGGTATTCACAATTTACTTTATAATTATAACGTGTGAAATGCATTTTATTCAATATCAACTTTTACGTTTCGCCTCTTGTAGTACAATTTCTTCCGCGTCATCAACCGTCAAACGTTCCAAATTTCACACGATCGTTTCTTTACGATATTCGTTATCTAACGTTATTTCTATTTTTCCTATAAAAATTACAGATAACATTATTTGTATAAATAGTAACAAATAGATCGATAAAAGCAATTAACGTGAGTATTATAAACAAAATTAAGAACAAAAGTAAGACGTAGCAATGTTCCTAAATATTTGATACAGAATCAGGTTCACAATCACCGTTCACAGTCAACAATATTCCCTACGTTTACCTAACATCTTCGATTCTCTTTCCTTAAAAATTTCCACTCATTCGAGAGACAGAGAGCTTGGAAATTCGACCTCTTAGATTCAAGCGATCTGTTATTTCCATCGATATGGTAGAATAATTACAAAGATTTCTCTCACGATAGTAAGATTCAATTTTATGCTCATAAATTAAACGGAGACCTGCAATTAAGGTTTAAAACGTATTTAAACAAATTTGAAGAAAAACCAGTTTTTAAGTTTAACTGTATTCGTTGAATTGCGACGAACGCGTTTCTTACTCTTGGACGTTAGATTGGCTTCTGACGAAAAATCCGCAATCTGTGTGGACTAGGACGGTCGACAGGAACTGTAGAACCATAATTTACCGTCACTGCAACTTTGACCTGTAAGACGTACTATAGAACCTCGTTCAAGGTGTCCGTATAATTGAAGACCTAGACAAAGAGTTTCGCGCGAAGATAAATTCAACGATCTCCTCGTTCGAGTATTTCGGAACCGTTCTCCGCCATGTGAAATGTACACAATGCGTTTTCCTCGGGGAATATATGACGTCGAGTAGAAGGGCGTACAAGGATTTCGCGTTTCGAAAAGTGGGAACGGCCATGAGCTTGGATTTATCCTTGAACCAGCTCCGACAATAGCAAGCTTACGAAGGAGTTATACGAAAACCGAAAGAACGCGAGCCTCGCATTTTCAACTACGATTGATTCCTTCTTTGTTAACGAAGAAGTACGAATCTTTCCTTTGCAATTTTCTTCGACTATGATCCTGGATAATTTTTGTGAGATTCAGCGGTCGACGGGGTTATTCTTTTGTGCAAAGCAATGAAAAACTCGCAATTTTTGGGTTGTTTTGTGATTACGAAATGTCAGGTTGTTGCGTATAAAATTATCGTGTCGGGAAATTCTAATGAGAAAGGTTTTGTTTAATTAAGACAATTGCGTTTGGTACGTATAGAGTATTCGTTATTTTAATAAAAGTTTTGGCTAAGGTCGATGCCTTCCAATAAAGCGAATTCTTAAACTGTGCGTTTCGTGGTCTCTCTTATTGGCGAATTCCTTGTTGCTAGAAGAAGTACTCTAGTCGCACGTATTTTACTTCTACGTACGTAGTTATGTACATATTTCGAAGTATTTCGTATGTATACTAATTTTTATAGACAATTTATAAGAAATGATTTTTATTTCACAGCAGTTGTAGAATAATATGCATATACATTTTCGGGAGAATATGACGAAGAAGAGATTAAATCAATACGTGCCAATCATTAAGATAAGAAATAGGAGATAGCTTGAAAGAATAATTCGTTCGTAATATTGTATAATCCAAAAGCACGATGATATAAATACATTGCCACTCGATTATCGTTACTTCTCCATTCTTTTCGTAACTTTTACGCTTCCTAATACTGATAACAAAAATATTTTAGAATTTTAAGTTCTACAGAATCTTTATGCAATGTTGCTAACTGAATAACAAAGATCTAAAGAAACAAACCGCGAAAGAAGAATTTGATATTCTACCGAAAGGTCCATATTGCACTGCGTAATCGAAAACAACGTTTGAAAACCGTGTTTCACGCTTTAGAAAGATCTTCCCAGTCCTGTGCACGGGTCCTAAGTGCTCTCCATCGGGATTCGCCGTGTTTCACGGAATAGATTTGCAAGAAGATTGCCCGCAGAATCCCATAATCATAATCGCGTCATATCGTGCTTGCTGCACGTCCTTGCCGCCGCTGCCTCCAGATGGAATGGAATTTACCTTTCTCAGCCGATAGAGGAAAGAAATGAAATTCCGTCGCGCGGCTGAATTAATGCCATCGCGTCGTGCCAGCCGTATTCTTTTGTCGAGTAAAATGTGTCGCTTCGCGGTCGAGCAACCGGTTATCCGTTCATCTACTGGCTGGAGAAAGAGCTGCAGAAAACGTGCACGGAAGTCCCGTGAAAATGGAAAATCGTAGTACATAGAAACTCGGACCAAAAGTCGATTCGAAGTAGCTGGCTCGAATAACGAAAACACCAGAATCAGCCCCAACGAATTAGAAATAGCGCCGCGCGAAGGGAATCGTAGCAATTCTGTTTGCGTCGTGACCAGGGAGCTTTGATCTTATCGTTAACCGTGGAATTAAATATACATCTCTCTTGGCGAAATTTCTCTGAGGGGGAATTGTTGCAGACACAGCGCGAATCAAAGGAACGACGAGTAGAAGTTTCATCATTTTTATTCCTTATCTTTGATATCTTGCGAATGTTCGTGTGTTAAGAGTATTCTTTTATTAAGGAAGTTTAGTAAAGCAAAGTTCTACTGGGAAATTCAGGGCAGATGTTAACGAAGATTCTTTGAAGGGAACTTATTGTAAGTGAAGAGTTAGGGGAAATTATATTAGCTTCAACGCCAGAGTTACTGTAACGTCTTAAAGCAGTGCATTGCAGATTTCTTACTTTTACAATGACTAGAATCATGCAAGAATTTTTGAAAAAGTTAATATTGTTCTTTGCTGATATCGTTTACGTATATTTATACAAATACATTAAAAATTGATAATAGAACCGCGATAATAATATCCTTTCCGTACGATAAATTATCAGTCATCAACGATTTCATAATCCATGCGTCAGTTTATAAACAACAATTGTGCATCAATTATTCAAAATAAATAGTGTGAGAATTCGTGTTACAAATAAATCTACAGTACAAATATTCCATTAAGAAAGGAATTGCATTTCTTATGCGTCACTTTCCAGTTATCTTTATTCCTATGGCCTGCTTTCTGTTTTCATTTTTTCACAACAGGTATTTCGACTTAAAACCATTTCGTTCTATCGGCTTGTGTCGCAACGTATAAGCGCTAACAGACGACTGACCAGCTTCAACTTTCTCTTTGAACAGAACATATTGTCGCGAGGGACATTATTGCTCTCTGAGATGTCGCTTAGAAGTTTTCGTGGCCGGGAGATTTAAATTCGCACGTACTACTGGGAAAATGGAAGCTTTTAACGATAACGAACCGCACGAAATTTACGACATATTTTACTTAAGCGTGTTACTACTTTTAGTTATACCAGTTCCTACCTTGTTCCTTAATTAGAAAATTTCTTTAGGTATAAGATTTAGGTATAGGAGTTTTCATAACTATAATTAATTTTATTCTCCGGACTGACAACTCCTTTCCTCTGAAATAACGAACCTCTTAATTATTGTCAATGCCATATACACTGCCAATCATAATTGATAGGGCACCTCTTGATATTTAGTATAAATCGAATGCTATCGGCTGTTTCTATTTTTTCTGTTGATCAGATTATTCTTAGAGCGTGGATATTTATGCAGATTCATATCTTTACGAGTATAATATAAAAAAGGAGATCTAGATGGAAATATGTTTCATGTACTAAACATAACAAATACTACACTTTGGATATTTCACATATTTGTGCACATTACGCGCATTCTCTGTACTTTTGTACATCATAAAATTTTCCATAAATGCACGAAAATTTGTGTTTTAGCTATTTCGCAGGCAACGTATGCGTATCTTATAATGTAACGTTTAAACGAGGTATAATTTGTTACAGTTCTCCGATAAATGTAACCAGCGAGTCCTAACAATATGTACGAGATTTAGATAAAAAATTCCGAACGTTAATGGTTTCAGTGCCACACTTTCTTACTTTACTAAACTTTAAGATTTCCTTTCTTCTTCTCGAAATGGTTTCTTTGTCTTACGATCGAATTACAGTCACCTTATAGTTAGGAAAATATATCAGTTCAGACAACTCAGTTATTCTTTATTTATTATATAAACAACACTTTGTGAATTGCTTCTACGAACTGAAACAGTGTTAGCCCCTTTTGTTTTTGACAAGGGTTATTCGGTTTGTCCTCACCCGACATCGAAACAGAAATGTCTTTGAAACTGACGGGAAATGTTAGGGGCTGGTGTTCCGTAGCTCGTTCTTTTCGGGGGTCACTCTGTTTTATCAAATTTATCGTCTTGAAGACTGTAACTTTGTAGAGTATCGTGACGCTGATAGATGGTACACGTATTAATTGTTATTTAGAAGAAGAGTAATTAACAAATAAAGGGTTATTGTTAAACGCTAATTCGATGAAATACGACTTGTTTATATTAATATTTATTTTGTATACTATGGACCAGAAATTTGTTATTATTTCGAAATTGATACTACAGATATCAATAGTAATTTTTTTACTAAATTTTTTAACAGAAAATTTTTCAAGATAACACTAACCCTAAGTCGGTGTATTTTTTAAATGTTTGCCTCCGAAATAATTTCTAGAATCTTCTATCTCGATCTACTAGAAGAAGGAAGAGATAGATGAAATAGATTAAGCGATGAGAACATTATCAGCATTAAATATCATATTTCGTATCATATTTTGCAATGATAAATGTGACAGTGGACAAGATAAGTAATGACGAAGGAATTGAATCGTATTTTATGCAGTGAAAGTATTTATAATAAATGTAGACCATCTAGGAAATCTATTTTTCTTCACCCTCGGGTATGAAACGCTTGCAGTTGAGCTTTAATTTATTATGATGTAAAGTGATGGTCTCAAGAGCGTGATACAAAGTGTAGCGTAGCACAGCTTTCGAATTTTGCACCCTTGAGGATTGCTTCTGGTGGTGTTGTAGCATAATTATTCACGTAAATACAGAAGTTTATTATACAAATGTGTATTACGCCTGCTTGAACTGATTCTTAAAAAGAATATTAAGAAGATAGAGTAGAATACGAACTTACTTTTAAATCTAAAAATAATCGACTAGCATCATAACAGTACAACTATTTCATTCTATAATATAATATACTTCGTTATATTCAGGTATAATCTATTATCTCTTTAAAAAGATATTTTTCATTTCAACCAATGTATCTTCAAAGATAAAAAATACACAGTAATTTTCAAGTTATCGTTAGATTCCTTAATCTTTTGTTAGTAATCGTATATCGTAGTTATAATATTGAAAAGTGTTTCATCTTGATGGATCACAAATCACAAATTTCTAAAACTGTAAATATCATAGTAACCCGTTGTTATTTTGATGGATCGCGAGTCAGAAATTTTCAAAACTATAAATATCACAGTATCCCGTTGTTATTTGCGATTGGCAATAAGACAATTCACACAATTGAACAATTCTCCATTGCACATATATATCAATCGTAATCAAGCTTGTCAAACGATCGATCAACTAGTCACGTTTTTCCAGATATCGCAAAATTCTCGAGTGTTTTCACTTTCATTATAAAACATAAATTAACGTATGTTAATTGTCAAATTGATATTAAACGTATACGATAATATTAATTTAGGAGCATAACATTCGATAACATTCTTGCATTTACATACAACAATTAATTGATAGAAATATTGTTCTCCTGATAATAAAGGATTTCTCATCTGTTAACGATCGAACCATGTTTTATATCTTTTATATATATATGTTTTATATCTAGTCGAATTAGTTTCAATTATCAGGTTGCTGTTTGTTCTAAAACCGAATCGAGTAAAAAATAGTATTGTTCCTATAACGACCTGTTCTATAAGTATCTAACAATCCACTGTAAAATACATATTTTCAGTTTCTATAAATTCTACTTTTAATATCGATAAAAATATTAGGAAATAAAAATTTGATATTCATCGTAACAGCTTGTATCTAATGTCTGTGTGTTAAATCGAAGTCATGAAAATTTTGTTAGTTTCAAGAGCTGTTTGAATAAAGCAACAAACATTGGATCTAAATTATATATATAACTCTCTTAGAGCGTCTTGATGGGTGTCTCGATATAGTTGCACGCAATTTACATTCTATTTGCGAGGGTACTCGACCAGTGCAAACTGGTTAAAATTCTACTTCCACGACTAACGACTACAATTCTTGTTTTATGTTAAACCATGCTGTTGCAAAACGTATTTCTAAATTTCAAGTACCCACGATCATTTCGTTTCTATAGAGTAGTATTGTATATGCGTTCATATTTCATTATTTTCGTGATAACTTCTCTTTCATATTTTTAAATATTTCTATACACATATATCCTTATATATTAAAAGTTGCAAATTCAACAAACTTTCTATAAAAATATAGAAAAAATATAGAACATTCCATTTAATGTTACATTGATTTCATTTTCGTGTTTCGCGTAACAAACGCGTTCAGCTGCAACAATATTCATCACTCATTTATACGTTGTTTTGTGGCACAGTTATTCGAACGTAGTATTGTAGTACACGTTTGTGAATATTACGCGTGCAATTGTTGCAAAATTCGCGGGAATTCTCTCGGGGAGCAACGCAAGCAAGTACAATCGTGCAAGATCGAAATCAGAACATGAAAGGGAAAACAAAAGCTTGGGTTTAGCCAATATTTGCAAGAGACAGCAACAATCGGTGATCCTTGTTTAAGATAAAATTGCCTTCTCGTACTAAACCACGACTATCTTCCAAACAGTTTGCAAGAAAAGCGTTCTCGTCTGTTCTTTCTTTACTTGCGCAAGCTATTCGTAGAAATCCTTTAGAACTTGTATATGGTAATTTCGAAAGCTGCCGCAAAAAAGTGCAGTTCAGCGAAATGCTTCGTTTGGTGAATTACGTTTGAAATGGGCTATTGTATCTCTAATATAAATCTCTTTTATTAGTAGAAGATTGAAATAATAAACGATATAAATACCAAAAGAATAAAAAGCACGATCTTTTAGCGAGGGAGGAGATTTTCATGGGAAATACGGTGAAAATTGTTACAAGTTATAATTTATTTGAAATTTTATAACCATTGCAAGATAGAGTTATGAAGTTTTTTTATTATGTGTTTAGTATAATATTACGTATTTAGTATACTATTATTATGTAGTATCGTGGACAAATAGCCTAAGAAATGTTGGGTGAACCATAAACAATATTGCGGGAAGTGTAGTTAGGCCATAAGTGCGGTTAGGCCAAAAGGGCCTAGCAGCTTTACCGGGTGGTCGTCAGGTGAAGAGTCGAGTGGGGGAATCGTGAGTTGAGATTCGAGTGGAGTAGTTGTGAGTTGAGAGTCGAGTGGGGGAATCATGAGTTGAAAGTCGAATAGAGTAGTCGTGAGTTGAGAGTCGAGTGGAGTAGTCGTGAGTGAAGAGTCGAATTGTGAGGAGTCGAGTTGTGAGTTGACAGTCGAGTGGTGAGGAGTCGAGAGTTGAGTTGCCGAGTTGTTACGAGTTGTGAATTAACTATTTAGTTGTTTTAGTTATAGCACGTTACTGTAGTTAGTTCACGTTAAATAACCATCGTTTCCTGTTTAATCCATTGTAAATAGATCTATCGATCAATAAGCTTATCATATAGGATACAAATCACTGGAAACCCTAATTTCTAATATTTCCAAATAAATAAAAATCCTATAATTATATCTTATGAAGTATAGTGTCTGTGAAAGTGGTAGATGTAAAAGGTCGATCCGGTTCAAGCGATAAATTATGTAAAAGTGTCACTATTCAAAGAAAATTGCTCATTTCTATTTCTATTGAAAATCGTCTGACACTTGTGTACATCATTTATCATTTCAACTTCTCATGTACGATCAGTTAGCTTAAAATTACGATGAAACAACATATTAAATATATACAAAGCAGCAAGTCAAAAAACTTTCAAAATTCGCTAAAGGGTACGTGATAAATATCAAATACTCTGCAAAATATTTTGCTCCGATTCGTTGTGTGTTGAATACGATAGTTACCCTTCGTAACTAGCAGATCAGTTTTTAAAATCAGACCGTTTTCGTTAAAAGGATATTGAATATTAAAGGAAATGTTCGGATATTGAATCGCAATGACAAAGTACATCAAGATTGCGATAAAGGTTTGAAGATGCGCTTAAGATCGACTTTGTGGGATGTTGTACGAACTTCGCAGAACATCAAGCGCAGCGTAATGCGAAAGTTAAATGGAGACGTCAAGCGCCTTCGAAAATTTCAGCCTTACAAGGATGCCGTTAACTTTCCTGTCGTTTAAATACGTCACTATAAATAAATTGAACTACTTTCTTGGCGAAGTACGGTAGTCTCGTACATCAAGAATACGCGACTCGAATAATTTCAACCACCACGGCCCGTGATTTTTCTAGAATAGATTAACGTAATATTTTTTTCGCAAGCTTTTTTCTTTCGAAGATCGTTCTCTGTAACTAGATTCTCCGAAAAGATTTTCAAAGATATTAAATATTTTGTCAATAAGACAATCGAACAGAAAAGTATGAATGACGCGAAAGACGATATCAATGGAAGAAACGCTTCTTTTTCTACTTTTTAATTTAAGCGAGTATTATATATTATATTATTTTATTATATACGTATATTATATGTGTAGAGTTTTATTTACAATAAGTAGGTTGCAATTTGATATTGGATTGTTGTAAAAATTGGCAGCATTGCTGGCGTGTGCCAATATTAGATTATGCGACGCATTTGGTAAAACAAGATCATCGTTACAAACTTTCGTCTGATAGGACGTTTAATTTTGAGAAATGCTGCCTTTCATCTGGGTCGACTAATTACAAGTGCAGCTATTAACGAGAAACGTTCGAAATTTATCTGCGGAAAAGGCATCATTTTCGATAGGATAACGTTAAATTCCATATGCTGATAAAGAAAAGAACCATCAATAAACTCTATTTGGAATGTCTTACGGAGACACATACTGTCTATAACGAAATGACAGGGAAATAAATAGCGCATTTAGTAGAGTGACAATTATATTGATAATAGCAGTCCAATAAAGTGAAAATTCTATGCAAAACACATTGTCTGTTGATATTTCTCAAATTTTCCTACGAATACACTGGATAATCCAATATAACAGTATTATAAGATAAAAATAAGCTTCTTTTCTGCAATTTAGTTTCTTCGTTTAGTTCTATTATTATATTACACTCGCTTAACAACACGCAAGTGGAATGGAAAAATTCGACGTATGGTCCATATACTTCACATAATTAAATATTTAAGAGTGTAATAAAGACACGCGTCCTGTATTTTGCATTTTTATTACTACATTCCTCGCGGGAATGCAAAACTGGAAAGGATATTTCAAAGGAGGACTACACGCTCTCGAATACGCTTCTTCGAAACGTAAAATTCTGTATGCCGTCCCATTTTGAAAATGATTCAACCACTTACAGTCATATGGGTGTCCCAGAAGCGGTATCGTATATCACATACATGTTAGATAAAAGACCCTTGCAAGTCTTAAAGTATCGGGAAGCAATGTTAGGACACCCTATATATGTTATATATTAGAGAAAAATTATATCAATAGGTTATAACATCATAGTAAGCGAATAGAATTATGTTTGAAGAAGAAAATAATTATTTCGGCTATTTTATTCGTTCTTAGATTATTCCTTCGTCTGAACGAAAGAAATCCTTGTAATTAAACTTCTTTGGCAATGTATAAATTCTGTGTAAGATTAATTTCCTCGATGAAACGATGAATTGTGCGAAATTTTTCTCAAGGATCAATAAAATTGGATCGAGTCTCCAAGAAATAGAGGCGAGATAAATCGAGGGATCGCGAAAATTAATTTTCCGACTGGCTCATTCTTTACCTGCAAGGATAGTTGATTAATATATTTCTGATACGATTGAATTAGGTGAGAATTTTATTTATCTTCGGATCGTTTGTTTCGTAAGGATTT
Organism: Bombus bifarius; assembly: GCF_011952205.1. NCBI lineage: Eukaryota > Metazoa > Arthropoda > Insecta > Hymenoptera > Apidae > Bombus > Bombus bifarius. The sequence goes on along the minus strand of NW_022884505.1, from coordinate 4,936,687 downwards.
ATAAATAAGTGATATTTACCTTAGACTTTGGAGAAAGTAAAATTTCATGCGATAAATCGGATATTACTCGAGATAATAGTGCACCGAATGCTTCAAAATATAATTTTCGATTAATGTAGCCTGATTTGTCTTACGAAGGGAGGGATTCTAATTAAATCAAACGAACGTGATGAAATAGAGTTGGACGTTATTACAACGATTTTTCTACGCTGAACGATTTTTCTGCTCCGAGCGATTTTTCTACGCGTCCCTTCATCTTTGTTCCTTTTATTATCTTTGGTAGGAAATTCGTCGCCAAGGAGAGAATCAAACGTAAATCCAGGGAAAATGAGATAGGCCAAACGTCCTTGGTCTCTGACAGGCAACTTAAACTGTTCTAAAGGAAGGATCAGTCTGTTTATTTGATAAATTTTATGTACGGAGTAGGATCGAATTTTCAAAATCTGACAAGAAAAGTGTAATTTACTTGTCCGTTTAATATCAAAATATTACTTGACTCGGGATTAGCAGCGTGACAAATAATAAATAAAGAGATAAGTACAGTGATTATTTGTGACATAGATGATAAATATGTTTAATAAATTCGAAAAATCGCAACAAACAGGAAACATGTGTATGGAATTTGCAGGATGATATTTTGACAGGGATTATTTCATCGCCTATACTTTATTTAATTGTGCTGCAAGCGACGTAAAGACACGTATTTTTTGACTGGTATAATTGTTAATATCCCGTCAGTCGGTGGAAAAATATACGATCAAATAAATTTCTTCAAAAATTCTGAATTAATCGTATCCCTTGACCTTTTCGATCCAGGAAAGACAGCGCATAGAAAATAAATCGAGAAGGAAGAATAAAGGAATCAGAATGTTCGATTTCAATAATTCACTTTATTATACAACAAATTATATAATACGACATATTTTCTTTAAACCTTATGAATAATTCATGCGATATACAATTTAAATACGATTCTCTGGATTAAATTGTTTACTACCATTTTAACCAAATGACGTGATTTCGGAATAAAATGTCATCGGCATAAATCGAACGACGTTAAGTTAATTTAATTTCCATCTAATACCTTTGAATATTGAAATATAGTAGCGTATTCCATTTTTTTTCTGCATTTGACATGTATACTTGTCATCGATTGATTTTACGTACGCACCCCATGAGACATTCCTAAAACTAAATCCCTCAGTTGACTGGTTAATACTATTTACGTGCCATGCAAAAGCAACAAATTTTTCCATCTTTTCATTCTGCCTCTTCCTCTAATCCTCTTCTGTTATTGAAACTGTGAAACTGATGAATCTCTCATCACTGTTACAGTATTCCTCTATTATCTGGTTATGTCAGATTGTATTTCACGCACGAGACGTTGAATAGCTAGCGTAATTTCGCTTCGAAGCGAGAACCGACCAAAACCATGATTAACTCTCTTTTTCTATTTTCCCGGCGCGAATACGTAATCAATGCCGGTGTGATATTGATAACGAGGTTTCGATTACAAAATAATTATAAACATGTCTTTACCTTCTATAGGTAAATCCCTATGTTTCTCGACGTATACTATGTGTATGCAACTATGATGGTCTATTTCGTGCACGCGATGATCACATAATTTAAAGTTTCGCTGCCTCTTTGATATTAAGCAGCGTAAGATCTATCGTATAAATGTAACGTAAAACGCGAGCATACTTCGAGCTACTATGGCAGTGAACATTATTTCACATCTCCCCTCCGTGTTTCGAAGCATCAACAAAGTCGATTCTGCTACGATTTTTCGACTCTGTACGTTCCAAACGCGATTAAAAATAGCATCTAACTCGATTAGAAGTGAATTTTTAAACTTCGACGAAGTTTGTTAATTTTCTGAACATTAAAAAAAATGTCTAAAAACGAGAAACAAAATTACTCCGAAAATGATCCTTTCAGCATTATTAAAATAAAAAATATCTACATAGCGAAACATTAAAATTGCTAAAAGTTGAAATCGCTGCCAGGAACACAAAAGTTATATTACTATCTACAAGTTTGGTAAACTTTAGGTCGCAAGCTAATTTCCCGAAGTAAAATCCGGAACAATATCTTCGTGTAAGCCGAGTGCAAAATTTCTGGAATATTCAAAACGAAATATTCACACATCGCGTTTAACATTTGCAATTCGCCTGGCGAATCTAGAAAGGAGTAACTTATTCTAACTCCACGGTACACTGGAACAGCGATAAAAAAGAGAAGAATGAACTATTCCTCTTACATGAACTTTCCACTCAGCTATTCCGTTCGCTGTAATTCTAAACTTTATAACCGACGAACTTTCGATTCGGCGACTTTTCAGTTTGCCCAGTTCGAAACGCTTTGGAATATTCCAGCGTGGAAATTCGCAGGAACATCAAAACGAGAGCGGAACAAATGCCTCGTACTCTTTGTTCGCTTTCTAACAATTCGCAGAGTGAATTAATTAATAATCAATTACCTATAGAACATGAAATTTATTTGTTAGCGTATAAATGTATTTCGACGATAAATTAGTTGCATTCGCAAGCAAATATTTCATACTCGGTGTTCCATATTAAAAAGTACAAAATTTTCAAAAAGTTCCTCCAAGTTGGTGATTTCCTGTGATTAAAATTCAATTGGAAATTGTTACTTTAAAGTCTAGGGAAATTGTTTTCATAATTTAAACATTTTTAAGTTTCCTTTTGAAGCTTAAAAATTCTTTTAGTTCTTGTCTTCTCATTCTTGCCTTTTCAATCTTACACCCTAATTATATAGAATATTATATTAGTCAGAAATTAATCACGAAACTGTGGTTTTAACCTGGAAAATTTGTACGAAATGAAGTCGTACAGATAATTGCATTCTTCCTTTGAAAATACACAATTAAAAGTGTAATACACAGTGAAGATGCAGCATTTAAGAAAAATTGACAAATGTGGCAGATGTTTTCATCGTTTTAGCATGGACGTTTGAAACGATCTTTGAAACGATCATATGAGAAAGATACGTGTCAAATATTTTTCTATAAACTACATCCCAAAAATATGTTTTCGAAATCATGGATTCGATGTTTTTCTGTGACTCAGAGGTGACGTACGTTCATATGTTGGTCCATAGTAAATTGAAGTATCCATTGCTGTCCATCTGTATGCTCTCAGTCCAACGTGTACATTATATCAACCGCTATTGCGGATATCACTGATTGAAAGTGTTATTTACAAATAATATTAACACTGGAATTCAAGAGCAATCAGAATGATTCATATACGACTCATAATTTTATTGATTTGCAATATTTCCTTCTAGCATTGATTTGCATAATTTTTTGTAAAATGCATGAATTAATATTGTTTCATAAATCAACGGTTTTGTAAATTTGAGATAGCACGTGATTTTGTGAAATACGTGGATAGAAGCGCCTTTCTCTCCTTACGTTATTTATCACTTCATATACCTTTCATTTTAATCTGATACAGGTTTTATATTTTTGTCACCATAGTATCAGGTTGTCCGAAAAGTTTCTTTTGTTTCATAAGACGATAATGGATGAACAACAATTTCTGTTTTATATTATTTATTATTATTATTTCGTTATATTTCTATCAATATGTTCGTGCATAATTCAATAAATTAATATAAAACAAAAAACATTGTGCGTCTATTATTTCATTATAAAACGAAAGAAACTTTTCGGACAACATAATATTAGACAGAAGATGCAAAAATTTGAAAGTTACATTTTAATACGACGTTTATCGCGGTTATTTAAATTTTGTAAAACGATTAAAACAAGATAAATTTCAGGTACTGAACAATTGAGTGGCTAAAACAATATTATCCAGAAAAATAATATATTTTGCAAAAAGTAAATGTTATGGTGTTGCATATTTCACTCTGTTACAGTTTGCAAGGCGAAATACACAACATTCGCGCGGCATTAAACGCGTTAAATTTCTCCTTCTTCTTATTATTATAAAACTAATAACACGTTTAACTAAAATATTCGAGTTCTCGACAACAGTTGATATTTCGCCAGTACCGTAAACTTCATGCACTCTGTTATCTTCAACAGTCACGCGGGAAATTCTATGAACATAAATTGCACTTGAAATTACGAAATACGGTGGTGGTAGTCGGCTATCAGAAAAAGGATAAAAGTTTGGGAAAAACACAGTGTACACGTGATGCCGAGAGGCGATTAAGGCGTGCATGTACCCGCATCGCATTACCATAAATTGGAGATTACGTAAGCATACGCTTTCAGAAAGCAAATTCTATGCATAGTCGTGTCACATTGACGCGTTTCCTCCACGTAGATTTCCAGATACCGTAGTTGTGGATCGCACGAACGTTTATGGTGTTCCACTGACAACTTTGAATTACGTAAAAATCTCGACCGTAAACTACGTAACGGCGTTCTCTGTCTTCGCGTAACGTCATTGGTATCTGCTGGTTATTTGGTCACGTTGTTACTTGGAAAAAGTAGAAAATATACTGGTGATTTATGATACTTCGTTAAAATATATTTTTGTTCCCTTTGCATGTACATTGCTGTGATTAATAGACTGCGGATTTTTATGCATTCGTGGGAAATTTGCGAGTGTAAAAATGCTTAAGATGCATACAATATGCAAAAGTATCGTAGCATCGTGGACAAATGTGCTAAGAAATATCGAGTGAACCATAAACAATGTTGCGAGAAAACCTAAGTGCCGATAAGCCCATCAATCTGTCGTCGGTCCTTCAGTCGAATAGTTACGCGGGAAAAAGGGCTACGTGATCATGGCCAGGAACGATTGCGAAACATTCTGTGGCGGGACTATGAGAAAAGAAAAAGGGATGCTTAAGGGAGAAAGACGAATTAACAGTCAGTATGAGTTGAGAAGTTAGAGAGTGTTGAATTGCGTTGTCGAGAGAGTGTGGTCCGCGTGAAAGAGAGCTTGGAACCGTGGTGACGAGAGTTGTAAATTAACTATTTAATTGCCTTAGTTAAAGCACATTACTGTATTTAGTTCACATTAAATAATCATAGTTTCCTGTTTAATCCATTTTAAATAAATAAATAAATAATAAAATCCTGTAGTATATTAAATATCCAAAGTAGAGTAGCTACTTACTATAACGTTTGGTAGATGAAGCAATTTTCTGTGTATTCATAAAAATTTAAATATGCATAAAGATCCGCAATATAGTGATTAAAAGAATAGTAGAGTAATTTGTAGATTACGGTGAGTTGTTTTGAGGAACATTAAATCGCGTTATTACTCGGAAGAGCTAAACAGACTTCTGGTTTATGACATTTGGTTAAAACTAAAAATGGAAAAAGAAAATAAATATTTGTATATTCTTCTGCAACTGTTGTTTCAATGTTCAGAGTTTGTTGAAACCGAGAACTGTTTACAGCAACAATATATAATATTTTCAAAGAGTAATTTGTGAATTACGGTGAATTGTTTTGGCTGAGTTTTATCGCTAGGAAATTATCGTGGGAAATAATTTCCACTTTGTTTTTTATTTCGATGTGTTTTATTCTTTCTCGACTGTTTTTGTGGAAATATATTTCCTTACGCCCGTGTAAACGAGTAACAGTGCATGAAATATACAATGTAATCCTGTGACGCAAATGCTATTGTATTTTTTAAACATTTCCTGCAAACGGATAAATTGTGAAAATAAAAAACCGAAATATCAAATAAAAGTTAGACAATGCTTTAAACAATGTATAGAACATTACTTAAACACGATGACATTTTTTAGTTTAGAATTAACACGTTATCTTCTTTTGAAAAAGAAAAATCTACAATACGTACAACGACGATCAAAGATTCATGTTGGACTGAGAATATTAAAAGAAAATCTATAATAAAGAGAAAATGACGAGACACGAACAATTATTTGAAAGATTAATTTGTCAACCGGAGAACACGAATTAATCTATCGCAATTTTTTAATTTACGTTTCATTTCCACTAAAAATAAATTGTATCATATTTATGTGTCACTCAAATTTAATTCAGTTCGCTCTTTATTAGCTTTTCATTCCGTGAATATAAAAATTCCCACTTTCGTGGTACAGAGATGATATACAGATCTTTACTTATTTTTCAACATTTTTGTGACACCATACGTAAACATATAATAAGCTTAAATAACAGAATGATTTTTCCATATGCGATACATAATACTAACAAGAAAGAGAAGCGGCTATTAATTTCCCAGTGGAATAATATTTGTGTTTACCTAAAGCAATATCGTTCATCGAAATGTCCATAAAAGTACCTGAAAAAAGTTCAAGCACATATTTAATGGGTTTTAAGCGCGAAAAAGTTCCATGGAAAACGAAATGCATGCATGACGTGTAAAGATACAAGGAGCAGACTAGCAGAGTTTCGCAACAAAATTTCCTCGTCTCTAAAATTTTACGGTGGTCGGTTGTCTCAACGCTGCTCCGTGTTTGTTATCACGGACGGAACGCTGACGCTGTGACACTTTTCAAGTGAAATATTGAAACAGCCTTTGGCCATGATCTATCGCGAAAAATTGTAGCCACCATCGCTAGCATACTCAAAATTGAATAAATTTCCTCGCCAGTCTGCTTTAACTATTGGACGAGCCAGTAAATTTAAAGAAAACTCTCCGTGTAGATTTAAGTAGCCCTTCATTTAGCTTACAGATTTCATCTAAAGCGAAAATTATGTCGATCAGAGGTAATAAAAGGGTGTCTGGTTTCAGGGAAATTGCATACAAGTGGCAAGAGTTATTCTATACCTATATTCATAAATTTTGAATTTAGAGAAATGTCGATACTGTTTTAATTACGATTATCTTCCATAATTATTAATTTATTAAGATTGTTAAGAGGAGACAGTATATAGTGAAAAATCCCACATCTTTTCTCACTGAAAATCGTAAAAGTGAAAGAAACGTACATAGAGTCACATAAGAAACGTTACAGCCTCTTTGCGATACTTGTTCGAATGCAGAGTTACATATTTCACGCACGACTAATTATAATCATCCTCCATTTGTCAGAACGTCTGTTCGTCGATGCTTCCTCTGATCAGATAAACGGTTCTGCCACATCGTCCGACTAGACATTGGCCTTTGCTACTTATTCAGTCCGTTATTGACTCGTACTACTTGTCTGATCAGTGACTGACCTCGATTAGTTACTATCTTTCACTGCTTGTCCGGTAAGTGATCGATCTGTATCACTTTCTCGAACTGCCATTTATTATACTATTCCACTGTTCCGATTATTGACAAGCTATACCACTTGTCCGATTAGTTGCACGGAGCGATTCCATTTGATCGATCTCAAACAAGTATAATGGAATAATTAATGGAAAAATTAATCGATAAATTAATTTACATTAAATCACGAGTGATTTTTGTCAAATGTTATTTTCATCGTACGATTGAATAAACTGAATTACATACGTAAGTTACACGAGTTGCATGGAGCGTACAGACAACGGTAAACATCTAACTTCAGAAGCTAACTAGAACGAGTAATCTGTATGAATTGTAGTATGGTCGTCGAGTCAAGCATCGTACAAAGCAACATCGTATAATTCGTACTTCCTTTGTAGAGTTTGTTTCACTGGTCTTTCTTGAAAATCCTCTTAGCGATTTTCCCCTCCTCGTCATGGGAAACCTTACCGTGGCGTTTATATCGCCATGAAGCTGCCGTTTTGTTCGTTGAACGCGTGCAAACAGAAAATCAGGTTTAACCTGACGATTCAGCTTTCGAAAAGGCGTTCGGTGTGAAACGAGGAAGGTGTACCCTTTGTCATTTTAACATGAACGATACAGCTAACCTACTTACAACAGATCAAAGGGTTCTTCACGCGTGAAGTATTTTCATTACAGAATGTTGAAGATATAAAATCGATCTCTTCTACCGTAGTTTCTATTAAAATCTCATATTCGTTCCTACTAACGAGGATATTATTGCACGTACTTTAGGCTATTGACAAGATTTTAAATAATCGAGCAGCACGAATCACGTTCGAAACAACTTTCATCCTTGGTATATTCACGTTTATTCCTCCAAACCTATATACGAAGCATATGAAAAGTCAATTTAAAAGATCGTGTATACAATCGTAATCTTATTTCGTTCGTATCACGGAAGCTTTCTCGCGTGAATACGTATCGATCATCTTTTCGCATTAATTCCAGAAAAAGAAGAAGAAAGACCGGTTTAGAGATTCCTTTACAAATTCGTGTTGTTTCTCATCCTCTGTAAGGTTTAGTCACGACATTATCAAACGTCTAGAATCTTCCCAGCGGACCATCTAATCTGATTAGAATCCATTCGCCATTTTCAATTTTCCTTTCTATAGCCGGTTTCTTTGAACGTGTACAAGAGGATCGAAGGTGACGTTGATAACTTAATTAAAAGCATTGGAAAACAAGGAGAAGTAAAACAAGAGGAAAAAGAGAGGAAAAAATTCGACAATGATCGATCACGCGATAAGAGTTACACGGAACCGGATGTTGCAGACATCGATGAACGTATTCATAGTTAGGGCCATCTATAAAAGCAATTTCTTGCATTTTCTCCTGTTCCGCCGTTCGTTTTACCAGCCGCTGTCTCGTAACAAGATCGTCTATTCGCCACGAATTCGATCTCCATCATTGTTCCAGCTCGACTGTAAACAACCTTTCGGACAAAAGGGATTCGAACGGAGGTTTAATTCGAGACTGACCGCGTGGATCACGTTGGGTCTCCTTTTACATAGGGTATCGCGAGGTCTGAGGCGGTTGCCAGCGATACGCGCGTTATCCGACCATTCTGATTGAATATCGAGTCGCAGCTTGATGAAAAAACTGATTGAAATCGCCGATGGTCCTGCAGCTTTGTGCAAATAACTGACCGATTTTGTTCCGCTGAACATTAATAGCACACCCTCTGATCGGTTAGGATGGGGAATAGTTTTCGCTACCATTTATTTTACTAAAATAAACGCTAAAGCTTCCAATAGAATGGTATTTGTAGACTTTTTCTGAAATGCACATAACATACATTAAATCACATTAAAATAACGTAATCTTTTCAAGATCAAATGGTTTCTGAATATAATTGTGGCAAAATTTTAATCATAATATTATTGATAATAAAATCTAACATTCTGTGATGCTTCTGTGAAGAAAACACAATACCCTAAAGCTAGAATATCCTATCGAAAATAAATATGTTTACCATTTGGTTACTTAATGCGCAATATCGAGCACGAGAGAAATCTTTTCAATGACAGTATTTTCGATAGAAAGTATTCGCGTCTTCCTCCGATCGACAAAGCTTTAATTCTCGAGAGATTTATTCGAGTAAGGAGAAATTCTCTTTATTTCTTGTTCTTATTACCTGTATTTCCGTCATTTTTCTGTCCAAGCTCCATTTATTTCCTATGTTTCATCCTCTACTTCTATAGGCAATTTCTTTATTCTCATATCGAGAGTAAGTCCATATGTAGCCCTATTGACAGATCTTAAAGCTTCAGAACGAAGCTTCCTTTCATTCGAAAGATTTTCTTCTCAGCCTTCATTTCCCTCTATCCTTTTCTAGTAAAATAATGTTATCTCCCTTTTTCTTTCTTCCTTTTCCAATTTCGCTACCCCCACTTCTTGCTTACTTTTTGCTCGGCTCTCCCTGCCATCTTTTTTATGCCCTTCGATCCTTTTTTTTTCACTTTCATTTCCTTGCTTCTTTCCGCGGTTCGACTCGTTGTTCGTTTCCCTCAAAGAAAGGCACCGTACTTTTAGAAAATAGACCGATAAAGTGGCAAAGTGAAAGAAACGTATAAAACGTTTGAAAGTTATTAAAAATAGAGCCACCATTGACAACTACGTTGTTTCAAATCTAGATTCATTTGCATAAATGGATGAAATTTCTTTGACGAAGATTGCTTCGCTGGAATATTTCACGTAGCAGCGAATTCTCTTTTTAGAGCTTAATTAGCTTATCTTGGTACGTGACTGTCCTAACAAACAATCGGCCATTGTGGAAAACACTGAGCAGAGAATATTATTAGGAATTCTTAGGAATATTCTGGTGAATACAAACTGTATATTTGTTTAATTAGGCATATCGGTACAGGAAAGTGGTAGATACATTTAATCGTTGTGTTTATTCGTATAATGAAGTAACACAAACCAGGAAAATTATTCGTAAAAAATTCTGTGTTTTAGCGTTTACAGTTTTATTCTGTACTGTATTCTTTAAAAATTATGAAAAGCATCTGAGCTTTCAGTTCCTACTACCTACCGTGAATGTAATTTTTATGCAAATTACCGTGCATATAGTGTCATGTAAAACAAATTCAGTCTGAAATATTTCTGGTACCTCGGAGGATCTTTCCAGATTTAAAAATTCGATATTTCGAAGTGTCAAATTTTAAAAAGCCTGGGAATCAAAAATTCCAAGTTACGATATCTGAGTAACAACGAAGATTTGAAAATTTGGGAACTCGGTGTTTCAAAAATTTAAAGATCCACAGTTCCAAAGGTTTACATTTTTTAAACTTGAAAATCGATGGTTTACAGTTTGGAGAATTACAAAGTATTGAAATTTCGAAATGTTTAAAATTCAAATTATACAAATTTGTCGATAGGTTTCAGAATCAAGATATTGGAAATGCAACGTTCGAAACTTTCAAGATTCACAAGAACTCTATTTCGTCTATTCGTTTATCGTCTTCTATTCTCAATTTCCTATTCTCGAAGTCCAGACATTGTTTGGAACAAAAACTCAGCTACATTTCCGTCGCGTTTGTCGCGCAGAAGAAAATTAATTCGTGTAATGATGTGGCAAGATGCATTTCCGGAATGACTCGATAAATTCACGAAGAAACGCAATATCTGTATCGATATTATTCAATTCGATTGGTGTTTAAGCGGTAGAGGAAACGTTCTCTGCAATGTGTTGTGAGCTCCTTTGACGATTAACGCGGCATGTTCGCGTTATTCGAGGCTACCGAATTTCTGGTAAACGCAGTTATCCCTGCTATAAAGCAACCGAGAGCTCAATATCAGAAATTGGGAAAATGAAAGCACGCCTCTAGCAATTTTCATTCCGCTACTTTGTACGAACACGTGAATAAACGTTGCTCGTTCTTTAGTCGTTCCCACGCTGTATTAAAATAATTAACGTTGTTTACGCTGTGCGAAAGAGACGAAAAAGGGTGTACGGCTGTTCTTTAGCGCACTCTACTCAATTAATAACTTTATTACCTTTGTTTACTTCAATCCTTTGACGTTCGTCAAATTTGTAATCGATTTACATTCTGATTTAATAATATTTACTTTTGAATAGTTTGGTAAATTAATGTTATGTGTTAATAGTTGAGGATGTTTATAGGAAATGGAAGTCATAGCTTGGTTAGTGTGAAATGACATTATGTAACGAGTATGTTACGTTAAAATTAATCGGATTTGATATAAATGTAGCGAATATGACTAATAATAATACGTAATAATTTAATTACGTATGAATGTAATTATCATTATCAATTTATTTATATAATATATAAAATGTAAATTGAAATTACTATATTTTACGGTTTAGTAGTAGAATAGAAATCAATTCCAACTTATCAGTGGAAATTTCTTAGAAATTATACAAAATTCCTTTATACACCGAAATCTGGTAAGGAGTGCTCCGAAATTTACATATAATCCTATTATAATAATCTAGATTATAATCCTATTATGAACCTCCGTGGCACCCTACTTTTTGCTAACACCGTAATAACCCTGGATTTATTTTACTTACCAAGAACCTTTTTAATGTTCTAACCTTTTAAAAATTCAGCGTTATTCATTAATATTTTTATTTCAATATTCAACGTGTCTTTAAGCTATTTGCTGAAATATCTTTTATTAACAGACGAAATATTTAAAACTATTTAAAGAATCCAATAAATTTCGCTGGTTTCAATGGACTCAATTCTATAAAATAAATATAATTTGCTATACTTGTGGAGAGATATGGAGAGTCTTTTTGAATCAAAAAATTTGAATATTAAAGAATAATAACCATTAATATAATTTACAATTTTATAATGATGATATAATCCATAAAATTGAACAAGTTTCGCATTCTAGAAATTATAACGACGATAATCAAACTTCAAATCTCCAAACAGTCATTTACGAAAAGAAAAACAAGAACTAAATCACCACGGGAATTTTTCAAAACCTATAATCGGAGTAAAAATATAATTGGCAGTCCATTCTGAATGAGAAAAATAGGCGATATGAAAATACGAGCTCATAAACAGAACGCGTTAGTTTCGGATCGCTCGATCGTTCTCTTGTGGTGCTCCTCTCCTTCTGGGAAGAATTTCAGGTATTTCATTCTCGAAATAGCTCTGCATTCTACGGCTGGTAACCGTTTCTCCTCTATCCATCCAAACGGCCTGGTAAACTACACAGATCCATCTCTCGATTCGTGATATTCGAATGCGTGGCTAAAGGGGTGAATTTCTGCCTATTGTTTTTCCTCCACTGTGATCGTCGCTGATAATGAAATCGACTGGAGTCTATGGTCGAATGTTAACACTAGAATTGTCACACCGGTCAAATTGACTGGTTTTACAATTTTATTTTAAAATTCCTACTTCATGTTACATTCTTTGTCCGCAATGATGTAATGACTTTCGCAACGATAACTAAAAGAATAATATAATGAATTTAATTTTGTTTTTTATGTATTCAAACTGAAAATAATTTTGTATCAAGGCTACTTATACCAATGCCGGTCGAAATGACTGGTATTTGTCAAAGTGTAAAAGGATCCTGCAATCTGTTTATCGAATCCCAATTAACCAGTTTCCTCGTTTTGTACAACTTCCCACACGTTTTTAAAATTGTTACTGCGTATCATTCAATATGATGATATCAGTTATCAGGAATACCACACCAGTCAAAATGACTGGCTCTACAATATTATAAATGTGTCAACCCTCATTCAGGGATCCCAGGTGGATTAATAATACCAAAAATCTACTACATAACATGGAATTCCTTCTGTAAAAAAATAGTAAGTCGTTTTGACTGGTTTTGGTAGAAATAGCTTCGTGTTAACTATCGGTAGTTCTAATGTCAAGTTACTTTTAATTATTTATCGATGAAAAGGGAAATGATCAGTGAGTCGAGTAATAGTATTTGTTTATACTATTTCTTTACATTATTTGAACAATAATCACATTTCTATGTGTAAACGTAACACGTAGGTAAATATTTTATGTAAATAATACCTTAGGAATAATAACTTTATGTATTCTTCTTAATGTGTCCCCTATTTCTCCATCGATATGACAATTTATTGACAAAATATAACAATTCTAAGCAAATGATGAATCTCTTATGTTATTTTCTAACAATGCATTTTTTCTTCAATTCTTCTTTCATTGTTCGTGATAAGAAGATTTCATCGGTTGATACCATGTCATTACCATGTTATTTCCAAAGATTGTTCGGTATCAGATAAGATTGACTTTGTTCGGTATCAGAAGAAAGTAGTAGATCTGGTTATTAATTGCTGTTGCCAGTAACAAGGTTAATTAACATCTTCATTACGTTAGAGGTTTAATCAAGGCGGAAACTATAATCGGATAACATGTTTACTCTCAATCGAAACCCCTTGGAAATATCTGTGTAACAAGTTGCCACATATTGCCAACCAATCTGCCAAAACTTTCATTAAATCCACGTATAATTACCATAGTCCCTAATTAGTTTCGCTCTGCATGAGGAAAATTAAAAGCAAAACACTTTCATTCAACGCCAGATCAATTAAATAGAAAATTTAAATGTAAATTACATATTTAATGAAACTTGTATTTACAAAATTTGACAAAAATATTGTAATATAATTCAAAGTATATAACATACGTATACAAAGTAGTATGATATAATACAAATTCGTCAAAAAGAAAAAAAATAATTTGAACATATAATTGCTCGTTAATGTTGTTCAAGTAGAAACCATCAGGCAGTAGAGGATGAACATCTATGTAACTTCACTAGTTAGTTGATAATCTGCACTTGAGATCTAAGTAGAATAGCCCTCCGTGTGGTCAGACAAATAGAACAAGACCTTAGGTACGTACGCGCAAGTATGATAGAGTAGCGCAGTCGCAATGTGGAATATAACAATGCTTAGTCAGATAATTAAACTAGCGCATAGGACTAAACGAGTAAATAGAATAAGTGAGTGCTCACTCTGGCGAGTAGTACGGCAACCAAAATACTCGAAGTTTATTCGGCGCTTAATTATAGATTCTAGTACGATGATAAATAAACTAAATAAATAGAATGTTAGCAATTTCAACGTAAATTCGATTATTAATAACAGGAATAGATCCATTATATTACACCACAATGTTTCTACCGGAATAAATGAACGCGTTAGATGCGTACAGTCGATTAATTCTAAATATCATAAATTTCAATTTCATCGATGAAACAATCGCTAATTATTCAAATAAACGATCTTTGACGCTGATAGAGAGTTTGTCATGCCACAAATCGATTAGAAGCTTCATCCTTTGCTGTCCGATCCGTTTATAAATTCCATGCATATCATGCTCATTAATTAATTCATAGGTACTCTATTAGACCTGAAAGTGATCAGTCCTGTTTAATAGAGGCTTCAGGGTTTCGGGGCTTCTGAGATTCCGAGGAGCCGCAGGAATTCACGATAGAGGATGTTCGGTTTACCACGATCTGCCGCCCTGTGAGCTTGCGCTTCACTTTCTTGAAGTTTAACACGCTAAAAAAGCTAAAGAAATATGAGTCGGTTACTTTAACGCGGCAAAGAAAGATGCGGTCTTCCACTTGGATGATGTTTCTTGATTATCTTGCTAACCTCTTGCGGTACTCTAGAAACTGAAGAGATTTCTGTCATATATATCGCGGTAGTTTTTGTCGATAGGAAAAAAAACATACGTATGAACATTTGAATGGAATGGAACATTGATCATGAGAGAAACATCGATCAGAACATCGATTAACGTAACCTTTGGCGATGTTTCCTTCTAAGAAGTATTGGGAAATAAAATATATGTACAGTTTCCTCTTCTGTTGAACACCTTCCAATTTAAACATCTTTTAGCGAATCTTTTTCACCACCTTACTTTATATACCTTCCCCTTTTGGAAACTTGCGGGGTAATTAAAACGCCGCGAAGTAAAATAATCTTGGCCGTGTATATCTTTTTCGGAGATGAAAGTGGATGAGCGTTTAAAATATTGCTTTATCGTTCTTTTATGTTTTACTGTGAGAATCTAAAGAAAATTTGCTAGTACTCGGAAAATAATGATTAAGTTTAGTAAGTAACTGGAAATGAAGTTGTAAAGAAATGTTAGTGAATTAAATAGCAAATTCGTTTTGTGATATTTCTCTCTGAGAGAATTTATGGGAGATTTCTTAGAATTTGTAATATTAGAGTTTCTTTCATAAATTACAAAGTAATGTAGAAATATTGTATTAAATCAATGATAATTAGTATTCTTACTTTTGTAACAGTACTTTTATAACGTTATTATTAGAGTATAGTTAAAACAAAATAAAAATGTAAAAATTTATTTCAAATACAAATAATTATTCATTTAATCCAAAAATAAAATCGTTTTGCTTATAATTTATATTATATTATATTATATTTCTTTAATTTAATTAAACGACAGATTCTAAACAGACTTTTTTCAAATTATACTATTTCATCGTAATTTAAAATTTCTAAATGTCATTTTTCGCGTTAACTAAATTTTGAAAATCGTAATTTCCATGAATTCGCCAGATATACCGAAAATGTCGTTTCCTCAAAATTTCTCTTGCTCAAAGTTATTTTTGTACCAGAACCGGTATATCAGACTGGTATATATATTAGCTGTTGGAACTTTTATGGCAATATGTGCTATACATATTGATAAGTTCATGGAACGTGCGGTTTATGCAAACGAACGAAGTGCCGAAGCGAAGAAAGGTCGAGGGTTTAGCGGCTTCCATGGTTAATCGTCCTGTGGCAAGGAGTTGCAAGTAAATATTTGAATTCGCTGGCTCGAATGACATTTGCACGGCTAAAGAGGGGAAAAAGAATGAACTAAGGAGAAGTAATCAAGCTGAATTGCTTTAACGCAACAAATATATCCTGGGTGAAAGAATAATTTAACTGCTTCTTTTAATTCCTTCTCAATCTTTTCTATTTAAAATTGGATTTATTAT
Organism: Bombus bifarius; assembly: GCF_011952205.1. Taxonomy (NCBI): domain Eukaryota; kingdom Metazoa; phylum Arthropoda; class Insecta; order Hymenoptera; family Apidae; genus Bombus; species Bombus bifarius. The sequence goes on along the minus strand of NW_022884505.1, from coordinate 4,920,449 downwards.
TTTCAGATAACTTCTTTCTATCGTCATTGATTCTCTAAATTTAAAACACTGCGTTACTTTGTCGTGATGTTTATTTCAATTTTTAATTAATTTCAAGCTCATTTTTATTCGTATAAAGCTTAAACTACAGTTTAATTCGCGTGTAAATAAACAAAATTGATCCCTTTTGAGTAGCAAATAAACTGAATTTAAACAAAGGAAAATGGGAGAAACATCGCGATGATAGAGTTCGATAAAAGAAAAATAATAGAAAGAGTTATCGACGTTACTGCAATAAACGTCCTTTGCACGTACTTTGATGGGAAAATATTTGAAAATCTACACGAGAAACTGAATCGGAATTATAGGCGAAAAGTTTCGAATATTATTCACTTAGTCAAACAAAAAAGGTCGTATCTTGATTGATGTATCGTTTCGTTGAAAAACAATACCAACGATTTTATCTCGTCAGTGAGATATCATTGTCATAGATTTTTCTGCGGGAATATAATTCTGTATTTAAAATTGAATATGTGGGCAACTTCGTATAATTTGCATTTATCATATTGCCGATCGATCGAAATTCAATACCGTCAATTACGCTGGTCACGGCCAATCGAATTAATCGCCACTGCACGCCAACGAGCCGATATCGAGCATTGCTAATCGATATCGCACTTAATTATTGCTTAATGTTCCCGAAATAGCCGTAAGAACGATCATGAATCAGTCGAGCCTTGAAAATTTGATGACTATTATCGCTCGCATAATATGTACCACCTGTTCGCGGTAGTTAATCATTGCTACAAGACTGTTCATGCGCTAACTACGTCGAATGAATCACCTAATTTAATTAATCATAGATTAGCTTTATCGATCCGGCTCATAAAAATATTTTCGTTCGGAGTAATTTAATTTTAATATCGGAACAGATGCTTTCGTTTCGAGTAATTTGATTTTAACGTCGGTACAGATGTTTTTAATGGTATTGTCTTTGATTAAAAACGTTAGCATCATAGCAAGTTCAAAATACATATTTTTTGTTTGTACATTTATGGGATATTTATATCTGTAAAAATGTACGCAATGCGAGGATATGTAGAATAGAATATTCAAAGTAGAGTGTTCGTTATAATATTTAAAGGGTTTCTTTAACAGTTTCTAGTTAAAACAATTTTTATAAACATCCAGAGTTTATGAGAGGAACTGTAACGATTATTGAGACAAATGAGGGTACTGTATCTTCGCATAATTATTTTGTTATTAAATGTAATTACGACTATTCTGTTTCATATTTGATGAGTTAACCGTGGTTACAACTACATATTTCCCTATTATTATTACAGTATGATTATGATTATTCAATCTTGTATTTCACCTATCAAACTCACGTCCCTGAAATATCCAACGAATCGTCCTTTCCATTTTCCACAGAACGCAGGCATTACAATTTTATTCAGCGTTGGCTTCGTGAAAAAGTCGCATCCTTTAAAAATAGCCGCACAACCGTATAGCAATTTCTTCCCTGGTAAACGCATGTGAGCAATATGTGTTGCTTCTTGACGACAGGAAAAACAAAGGAACTCCGGAAACTGGTGAAAGGGCGTGAGGAGAGAGAAAGAGAAAAAGAATCGTCCGTTACAAAAATACGACAACGGAAAACGTATCGCGGCACAGAAATGTACCAGTCAACCTCGATGAAATTAAATAAACTAAAAACTTCAGTCGTTTCCTTATACTAATGCTTAACACCGGGATAATCAATCTTTAACTTGGGTCCAAGAAAATTATAAGAACCTACATATAAATATTATACGTAATTTTAATTAAAATTGCACGACGGAAATAAAATAGCCACATCTCTGTTCATAAATACACCTGGAGCACCTACTGATCTTATAAACCCTCACATAAAACGTAATAATTGACCTACGGTATGAAAAACGTATTCATTTAGGATAATGAGCAAAAGAATTTTTAAGAATATTGAACAAATTTATAGAAAAATGGTGAATTAATATTTCTATATTTACAAACTTTGATCCGATTCTCATTGAAAAATTCTACACGCGTTACATGATAACATAATGTCTGAAATCGAAGAACAACAAGTGCGATAGGAAATCTAATACAAACACTAAAATTAGTTGAATCAGTGATTAAAAATGGAGGTAGGGAGAAGGGAATAGTTTAATTCTGTTATTTGTCAGCTTTGTATTAGCCAATGAAATTGTTCCAAGATTCCAAACCAGGTAATATTATTATTCTATTATCAGATTTCCATTTTCTTCGAAGCTTTAATACTTACGAACGATGATGTATGTGTAATCGTATTTTAATCTCAATAAAAGTCGAAATGAACTTTTCCAAAGGTATTGAAACGTTACTAGTAATTACATAGAAGAAAAAAGACCAAAATGCACTATTCAAGTTTGACAGTTCCAGCTGCTAGAGATATCTATCGTAATCCTGTAATAATCCGATGGAAAAGTTTGCTTCGCCACTTGGCCACAGTTATTCGATTTCTCTCCGACATTCCTTCTGACAGCCACCAGGCGGCTGCATAAACGGACACTCGTGCGAGCTGCAGCGAGTTCGTCCACGAAGTGATAGTAATAATTCATCGTGCGAGAATTATCGTACACCACGCGTCAACCTCGCTGAGAGTTACTGGCTTGCCACGCTCGAAACTCCTTCCAAGAAGGTTTATGGATCCTGAACTAATTGTATGTGCAACAGTCAAAGCATATAACAAACGAGTCTTGTTTAAATATATACATTTCCATAATATTATTAATTTCTATACGTATATCTGTCACGTATATCGACTTAATATTTTGCCAGGTAGTTGTAGAGGAGTGATCTTTTGTGTAGATATCTTATCTTTCCGAGCTAGCGTTGATTTACAGCGTAGGAACATAGATCGAGCAAATGAAATAAAATTTTAAATGAACAATTAGATATATGCGCTGCTGGCCAAAAATATTAGCACACTTACTTATCATATTTATTAGAAAAGTCGAACAAATTCTACTTTATTTAATATTTTGTATAAGACACATATGACCTGAATAAAATAACAGCTTTATAATAAAAAATCTAGAAAGTAAATACAGTGAGAACGACATGTAATTCTCTTCCAAGACTCAACATTAAGTTTCCAATTCTAATGGCTCTCTCTCTTTCTTCCCAAACGTTACGTTTTTGCCATGTGCATTCATATTTCTATATAGCACCCATACATTTAATATTCACGTGCATTCTTAAAATCGCAGATGAATTACGATCGATGCTCTAACACGAACATTCAATCTCCTTGGCTCGGTTTACAAACTGTCATCATCCATCTCACATCTGCAGAACATTCAGCACTCCACCACTTCACTTGGCAATCTAATTCACATTTGTCATACACTATAATATGCTCATGTCGCTATAAATTGCGAAAGTAGATGAAGTTACGAATAAGAAATCGTTGAACGTCTCAGAACCTAGACAATCGTCCTAGAATAAGGAACGTTTCACCTACCTTGATAACTGAGACGTTAGCAGGATAGTCAGCACGTCACCTGAGAAACTAGGCTTAAGGGGGTACGGATTATGTGTCCTGCAATTACTTGTGTCCCATGTCATGGATTTACCATGACATATCCATTCGCTGTTGAGTATGCAGATGTCAGGTACCGTGATTTCGACTCAATCATTTCGTATCGATATATCTCGTCAAGCAGTGCTATATGACTTGATTTACTGTTATGACTTTTGGTTAGTAACGAGAATCGCTGTGCCCTATTTTTACAGTTACGTGACAAAGAGCGAGCCTACATTGTTTGGAAAAAAGAGGTAAACTAATTTTTGGAAGCGATAAATTCACATATTACTACGAACAGATAATTTATAATTACTTTGAAAATTTAAAATAATTTAGGAAAAATTAGTTCAGATGTCTGCCATCTTAAAAGAAAGCTTTATGTAAATAATGATATTATTATTGCTTATTTCGGCATTAATTTCTAATGAATAACGAAAATAGCAAGTATCGGTCGACCGCTTAGTAGTTTTCAACTTGGCAATTCGCGTGAAATGCAAAGTTTCTGAAGCTACAAAAATAATTTATAGACCGTGACTTCTGGTTCCAACTATACAAATGGATTGCGACATAAAATTTTTAATTACTGAAAATAACTTTGCTGAAAATAATTTCGTCCACATTACAAATTCAATCATCTTAACGCGTCTCATCAGCGCATTCGAACATTGGACAGTTTGTACAATAGAATATGTTTTAATCGCTTTTGATAAGACAGCTAATGGAGCTTAGGCTGATGTGACTGCTTCTTCAGTGTTTCGTAATAAATTTACGTTGACGCGAGGATATTGACATGGTGTGTTCTAGGTGGACAGCATTGTGTAATGTCGGTATATAATGTAAAATGTCGGTATCACGAAGGCAAATGTTTGAGGTTGTCGACAAATATGTTGTGCGACAGGAAGTTGAATTAATCTGATAATAATGATACGTTTAGGCGTAAATTGCTATTCGAATTTAACAGAGAAATGACAAAGTCTTCCGTTTCCGAGCTTGATGGATGGCGTAGCGACGAGAATTTCAAGAGCTTTTGGGTGAGTCAGAGAGTTGATAATTTATAGAATGATGAATGGGAACTAGTACCCATGTAATAATAGTCGTATCATAAACATTAATTAATTCGTAGAATATCTTCTGAAGCGAAGAGTTTGTTTATTTACTATAAAGAAATTTGTTTCTCTCTCATTCTATTTGCTAGTTATTTTGTTATAAATCTTTTATTCATTCGCAGTTTACGTATTGTAATATAAAATGTTAAATAAGATATAACCAGCAATGTATCCTATATATATGTCTTGAACATTTTTCATTGTGGAATTTTGTTTGGCGAGTGACACTGCGATACGTCATTGCGCTTTCCTTGCTACTTGGCCAAGTACGTACAGCGGAGTAAAGTGGCTTCTAGCGCAAAATTAAATTCCACACAACGTGAAAGACAGATCTGAATCAACATTTGTATATAGAAACTTCTTGAATTATTTCGATGCCAAAAATCGATTTTATTGTATATTTATTATATTAAAAAATAGCAAGAAAATATAAATTGACACAGTAATAACATCTGAATAATACGACGATACGCTAAAATTACGTTATGTTAAAAATTTAGGTATTTCAGAAAATTGACGACCAAATTAATAGAAATTCAACAAATTTGAGATGACAGATGTATCAGGGTTCTATGTCACATTATCACAACTTTGCTTCAATCTGTACTGGAAATGGAGAGAACTCTGAAACGAGCCATAGTATTGCTGACTTACTTACTGGCTTAAGCTTTGCTAGATGCTTCAATTTAGGGCATCATACAGCTGGTTACTGTACCCGGACAATGTTTGGTTCGCGTATAACGTGTCACATTCACGTACAACTTTGCTGCTCAACTCACATGAAATTGCCATTATCAGATTTCTGACAAAAGCCATTTAGAATTCCAGAATACCTGAGGAACTCTAAGGTCATTATGTAGACATCACAGATTCTGTCCAACGAATTCTCATGTGTTAAGGCTTATTATATCTTCGTTGATGGAGGCGCTCTTTGCTTCGTAGCCGTCCAATTTCAAATTTTTGAAATTCTCTTCTCGGTGTTTTACTCTTGATGTTATTTCTCCGTTACTTCTCTAGATTTTTAAGTTGTTCAGAAATGTAGATGATTTTCTCTATAAAATTTAAATAAGATTCAAAAAATTGTATTTTTATCTGCGTGTAAGTTTCCCTATATTCAATTTTATTTATTTCGAAATCGTGTAATAAATTATTAAATCATTTGAATTAATAGATCTTAATAAATTAATATTAAGAGAAAAAGATTATTAAGCCTTACAATTTCTTTTATGAAATATTCTCACAAAATTCTCTAACAAAACTCGCTAATTCTAAAAAAAATTTAGTTCTACCGTTGCTAAAAATTATTTACAACCCAATTGCATCACGGTGAAGTGTAAATCGAGAAACATATCGTCGAAAAGAAACTCGTTGGCTCGTAGAATATTTTTCATTAGCGACTTGGCAATTGACGTTGTCTATGGAATATCAATTAAAGCTTACCTGTAACACAAGCTTTGTCAAGCAACGAGAATTCACCGAACTATTACAATTTACAACTGACACAAGTAACGCTTCTCTGCACATCTAACTTCGTCTCTTCTGACAATGGTACAAGAACACGTGTTTGAAATATTACTAAGCAGACGAAATTCACGCTGGAAGCTAATTATCCCCCTAATTCAGCGACCACGGGAAGTTTACTACTCGACTGCAACTATCGACACAGAGAATATCATTTTCCAACACGTCGGAAGGATCTCGCGAGGTTTGAATGCGAGCTGCTAGCCTTTTGTTCCACCACGGAAAAGCAAGGAGATATTCGTTGTCCGAGAACAAGAATTATTCACGCAACCGTCGCAACGAGCAAACTTGAAACAATCTCGAGAGATCTTCAACTTGCAATCTCGTGCAAGCACCTAGAATTTAGCGAAAGGACCGTGTGCATCTACCGCCGAGACGTTTTTAATTGAATTCATCGTGCAACAAAAATTTCATCAAGAGTACTTGATTATTTCCTTCTACGAAATAATCTTCTGTTTCTCTTCTGCTACTTTAATATAATAATTATATTATAATATAATTATATTTTAATAATAATTTATAAATTGAGGAAAGTACAGGAAATTTAATCTGGATATTTAAGCATAAGCAATTTCAAATTGTGTCCTTTTCTTACAGAAAAGAAATATATTCTTTTGAAACTGTTTGGTCGTACTGTATGAGTTTCTTTACGGCCTTCTAGCAAAATATTACAATCGAGTTATTCTTAAAATTGTTATAGTTTCTCACAGATATTATTTTTTTATTATTTAAATTGTACTTTACAATTTGTCCGGCTGGTAAAATTGTCCATTTGGTAAAATTTTCTAATTTAATTGTTAAATAACACGCGAATGGCTACCCCCAGCGAGATACTATCTTCGAGTTTGACTTTTTTATTTTTTTAGTGAGGTCAATGGGGTATTTTCTTTTTAGTCTTACAGATATTATAACCGTAGAAAAATTGCTCCGAATATTCTTAACGTGGATAGGGTGTTCGAATTGTAGAATTCTGAGCAAGAATTCAGGTAAAGTTGAGATCTGGTTCATGCAAGTCTGAAAATTTTATCAAGAATATTTCACATTCAGCATTAGCATCGTTCTTTACGACATCAAAGTTTTAACGTTAAAAAAGTTTTTTCGTTGTATAGCCAGGCTATATTGTGTTATATGTTTCAAACTCGTCGCCTTAAAAATAACATGTTAGTTTCACCACTCAATTAATCACCATTACCTTATAGTCTTGTGGGTTTTACATTTAGTCACTTGTAGTCAGAGCCCTGACAAATAAAATTAAACGTGCTTCGAGCAGCTGGATCGTAGTTCTCGTTAACGAAATTTGATCCATTTGTTTCGTGGCGCTTCTACGCGTTTACGAGAAATTACGGTGAGTTCTACATCTCGGGAATAGTTCGATAGACCGTACATTTCATATTAAATGATACTGATGCGCGTAAATGAACGCGAACGCGACACGAGGCAAGCAACTGGCGCTTTTAACGCGGCAACTTCGACGTTCGGGAACAATGAAAATTCCGCGTGACTCGTGTCTGCTTGTCGTGACTAGAATACAACCTGCGATCCTTCGACACATATCGACTACGACACGACACGATTCGAGACATATTCCAAATACAACGACATTCCATACAACAATCGAGCATTCTTCCTTTTTATTCGATAAAAATAAATATATATAAAAGATATTAAAAGTCTATATAAAAATTCATTTACTTTTTTGTAAAGTTTTGAAATTCACGGAATATCGATAGAAGATAAAGCTAATATCATATTATTTTGTAAATTGTCCCGATAGTGGCTGTAATAATATTAATTGATATTGACTGACTTTGATATTTCGTGTACATGTTATAGCACTATTAACCCTTTGAGTAGTAACAGTCTCTATAGGCGTCTATCGAGAGTTGATATAGTGTACTAACGTCCCCTAAAGGCTTGATTAAGGCTAATAGTGAGTGTTCGCCTTTAGGCAACCACCTTACATATTAAATCACGAAGTTACTAGCAATGTGCCATGTTTTGTAATAACTAGATGCGTGTGTTGCATAATTATATAATTTTTATAGACGACAACCTGTATAATGTATTATAGTTATATTTTTAAACCATGCACCATAAGTATCTTATTCTCGACTGAAAGAGACACTAAAAAGCTGTTTCGCTTCAGAAATTGAATGCATAAAAAAAGAAGGAGAAATACTTTGAACTACTTCAGTCTGACATAAAACTTTAAAATCCAAGGATCCAAGAAAATAGAGAAAATTAGGAATCGCAAAGGAAGGAAGAAAACAAAAAACCACAAGAGAAAGAAAAAGAACCTCGAAATGACGAGGACGAGAAAAAGGAAAAGTTAAAAAATGTAGAATTGAAATATTTAATTTTAAACTTGAAGTCCCATAAAATTGATATTCTCTTCCTCGAATATAGTCTGTATGAGCTTCGTATTTTTATCTCGTCTGTGTGTGTCTGTTGTCAAGCATACATGGAAAAGCAATTTTCGGCCAGCAGGTGATAATTCAAGTACTTGAAATACTTAATACTGGTCACAAAACCAAGGATTAATTTTCATTTTTCTATAACCGCACTGAGATATTTTCTCCCGAATATCCGAGACACTTGCATGAAACGCATAACTGGGTCAGATAAAAATCGAGAATACATTTGCATATCGAATCATCGAATATCACGCGTCTCCGTTGAAAATTCGCTAGATTCTTCTCATATCGCGTTCGTAACTAAGCCTTTTGGTTTCCATCTTTAACGCGTCATCCCAGTTTGACAGAATGTAACGCACGAAGCTTGTAATTTTACACGCATCATTTCGAATAAAATAAAGGACAAGATTTCGCGTTGTAATATTTTCATATTGCAATGATCAGTTCGAGTTTCACGCCGTAATAGGATTAGTCGCGTAAAATAAGCTGAAAGATAATCACGTTAAAGTATTATTCTGTGGATTATTGTTTACACAGAACTTCTCGCATTCGTGAAACGCAAATACGGCAGCTCGAGAGCAAAAATTACAGTAATACGTTGAAAATGGCTCGTGTTATCGCAGCAAAAAGCTCCAGAGCTGCAATCTTGCTCAAATATCTCTTGCAACGTGCGCACGCGTGAATTAATCACACACGAGTTACAAACGTCGGCTACGTACCATCAGGATAATTATCGTAAAGCGGCAAACGAATTGTTTCGCCATAACTAGCGTTTGATGTGCAATTTCAAGAGAGCCACCACCGCAATCTCGGTTTCTGTGTGCCGTTCTTCAACGTACTTAGCGTTTCTGGTCCTGATGAAGCTATACACATACTTAGGTTTAAGATCTTAATCCTCAATTGGTAACGACAGCTACGATGCTTTGTACGGAGTTATTTAATTCTAGAATACCCCATTCTTATTTATATTTTATTAAGTACCAAAAGTTACTTGTTACAAAAATAAAGTATCATTGGTTACGCTTTTAAATTATATCTGAATTATATTTCACTAATATTATACCATAGATGCATTGATATGAACACCTAGTCATGGTAGTAGCCAATTAGGTCATATTACTTGCCATGTAATTAATCGTTATACCGATTATGTAGTTAATTGCTTTGTTGTATAGTTGATACAATTAGGAATTATGTATCAAATAATACTAATTGTCCGGATCTCACCGCGAGAAGGTGTTGCGAATGATGAAGGCCCACCCTAACCGCGATCCATCCACCCTCCTTTTACGCAAAAAAATCTACAATTTATTCATCGTCAAATTTTGGTGTGCGTTTGCACAATGTTTGAAACAAACAGCAAAAGGAGCATGAAGAGGAAAAACCGACGCGAAAACTAGAAACCTGATTAGGATTCGTGACAACCTAAAATCTAAAAATTAAATTAAATCTTGCTCTAATCGTAATTCTATACGGGGCACTGCTTTATATATATATATATTTAAATAATGCTAAAGGTGTAAGTATATCTACTTTTCATACAATAGATTTTTTGTCCCAAATGCAATTGCAAAAGGGTTCCGCATATTAAAAAGGGATGAATTGTTTGGAAAATAAAGTTCTTGGAAACGTGGGTGCTTCAGAATGAGTACCTTCAATGACTGCACGTGTGGAGTACGTTCTTAAGGGCATCCAGTGCTTTGTGAAAGCCAAGCACTGTGAATACGTCAAGTTGAAAGAACAATAAAATCACGTTTTACGAGCACTTGGCAAGATTGTGATAAAAAAAAATATTTGATATTGTTAAAATATTACATTTCATACATGGAATATTAAAAGCAGTCAAAAGTTTCGTTAATGAAACATTTTTATATTTATCATGTTTTCGTTCATGCACTTTCGATATGATAATATTTAAAATGATATCAGACAATAAAGCAGCATATAAATATAAAATACCAAAAAAAAAACAATCAAAAGTTTCACGAACGAAGATTGTATACACGTGAATTTGTTATTTAAGGGGTATATCATATTCCTTACATTTTTGTATTTATAAAATTTGTCACATTTGCAACATCGCAACATTTACTTCTAAAATCTGCGTCTATAATGGTCAAATTATTCAAGACAATAAAAGCGACCACAGGTAATTGGCTCTACATTAGCATAGCTCTCTCGTGTATTAGATTCAAATACATATTTAAAGAAGCGCTCATTTTTTCACGCTAACAAATTGCCCGAACCGATGCACAAGAGTTTCTTCAACATTTATCTTGCGAATCATTATTCAAAAAATCCACTTTGCGAGCTTCGCGTTTAAAGCACAAGTTGGCCCTCTCTGTTGGCAATTAATATTCTAGCCACTATACTCTGTTCATTAATTTCTTTGAACGACCACCGACATTTGTTACATGTTTGTCGTCTTCTTAAAAAAATGTACACGCGGAACAGATTTAGAAAATCGCGATTTATTGCAATAAACACAATCGATCATAATAAATTGCAACGCTAGAAACGACCGTATTAGATAATATGGCAATGATAACAAATTTTATTGCTGTATCGAGGATTGTTATGCATTTATGAAAAATTCAAGATTGCCAAAAATGCACATAATGTGCAAAAATACGTAGAATATCCAAAGTATAATACTTACTTTAATATCCGGTAGATAAAGCATTTCCTGAATCGCGTTTATTACAATATGAATCTACATAAACATCGGCAGTCTATTTGTTATTATACTATTTAAAAATTGGGAGAATAAGATTTGTAAAATCGTCAAAATTACGTAATAAAACTTTATAGAAGTAAGTGATATAGCAAGCGTATGTATCGTTCGAAATCGTTGCATTGCGATAATTATTTGTAATTCCTATTCATCACAAAATTCATCGGAATATACGATACTCGATAGTCACGCGACTACATTAGAATTTACAAGGCAATTTTCCGCGGCACTTTCATACCCTTTTACGCGTCAAAATCCGTGTTACGAATTTCGTATTATTGTATAATGGTGCTATCGCTTCATCGATGATGAAAATTTAATAACACCAGTTACGTTCATGCGAAGCAATTAATTAGTATCGAACGTGCCAATCCGTATATCCCTTCAGCGTAATGTAATTTCTTTCCCTCGAGCAGACAAGCGGATAACGATATTTAACTGGTAAATTAAGACGAAGCAAATCTACTAAATAAAAACTACTCTTAAAAAATGCAAAATTGCAAATGAGCACAGTGAAATGCGAGATGAAATTGAAATGTACATTGCAAAGAAATATTTGATTTATTCAGAGAATTTTGTCTGTCATCCTACTATTCGAACTTTTTAAATATGAAGGATTAATGTTAGCCTTGTAAGATTATTACTTAAGGTGCCTCGCGAATTGCAGAAAAAATATTGTGTTGTTATTTCTATACACAGAGGTAAGATCAGGATAGTTATTATTTTATTGAATGGATAAATCTATCACACCGTTCTGAGCCAAAAGAACCTTTATTGCACGCGCTTACAAAAACTAGGGATAAAAACGAAAAGACATCTTAAGCCCATCGATTAAATTTATCTAACTAGGATTATCCTCTAATTACTATAATATTTCTTATAACTAACGCATCTGCATATGGATGGCGAGCACGAACTTACGTTGTCATTTTCAACATATTGCTAAACAGCAACACGAATATTTAACGCTCAAATATCATTTATACATATATTTTTCACAAATTGTTTCGAAAGTATCCATTCAAGACCACTATAGCTCTAATCCCAAAATACAGTTATGGCCGAAAGAAGGTCTAAAATTTGCATATTAACAAATTTATACTAAATACGTTTCACCGTGTCAGTAACGATCATTTACTCGTGCATTTACGTCTGTTACGTCTATTCGATCCAATATGTTGTTCACGCTATATTCGATACTTTTATCCTTTGGACCAAAAGTTAACCTCTAACCCTGATAATCTCCGTTTCAGGGTCTCGAGCACACGATGAGGGTTCGTGGAAAGGTTAGAAATGCCCAGTCGGACGCGAGAACGACATCACGTCGTGACTGAGCTATCCACCTTCCTGAATGGAAGCAGGGCGTGTGATAGCAGCGAGGCAACTGGACAACAGACCCACGAAAGGGCTGGCCTTAACAAGCATTCCGGAAACGTGGCGAAAAAATGAGGTGGCTTCTGTTCGCGTTGGTGTCACTTCTGTCGGTGGCTGGTAGCCTCCAGAGTAGTGGCGTGACGAGGGGTGGCAGTGGCATTCAAATCGGCACCAGCGATCGCGGAACACACGCGAAAGGCACCGGACTGTCCGGTGGACGAGGTCACTCGGGTGTAAGACTTGGCGACGCGAGATTCCCAAATTCTACGAGGCAGAGACCGTTTACCACGACTACTAGCACCACGCCGCCATCCATACCGAAAGTCACCATCGCGCCACACTCCGCTGACAGGAACAACTCCAACACCTTGAGAGTAAGTAGCATTTCACGAATGAAAATTTTCTCGATCGTTGGAACGTTAGACGCTGTTATCACAGTTGGAATCTGCTTACCGTGGATCGTAATCATAGACGCGCAAATTTTGACACCGACGCTGCAAGCGAATGGGATCATTAGTGTTCCAACGTTCATTTAGAGATTTAAGGAAATTAGGGGAGGAGGCAACAGAGACTAACGCGAGATGAAACTTTACGGTATCTGGTTTATCGCGTTACGCTGAAATAGCTCTGAATGAAACGCTTCCTTTCAGCTTCGCTGTACGAGATTTTAATAATTATTTTATTTTTGCTGATCTAGTCTCTGAATAGAAACAAACGAAGCGCATATGTCTGGAGAGAATTTATTATATTCGAAGTGTTCCGAGTTTTAGATTAGCTTTTAGGTTAGGGCGATGATAGAGGGATAGAAATTTAACTTGGAATAATCTGGAAATTGAAACTCCTTTGAATATGACTGGCAACGTAACTGGTAAAGGAAGTAGTTATATAGGAACGCTTTGAGTCGAGATGTTCTAGAATTCCTATTTTCTTAAAGAGATTCTCACCATCCGTGAAAACACGGTTCTTCGCTCAAGCTTGATGTATGACGACGACGCGGTTAATTTGTAGAATAAATACCTTTGGAACTGATTACTTTTTCTATCACTTTACAGGGAGAACAAATCAAAGCATGGCTTGAAAATTATTCTCATCGAAATGTAATACGTCAGATGTCACATTTTTTGAAGGAAGATATCTCAGTAGTTTTAGATTTGAGAAACACTAGAAAACGTTAACCCGCAAACAAGTTGAACAAATTTTATTTCGAACGTTATTCTTTATCACTATACATTTGAAAAATACTGATAAATGTTACCCTAGAGATATGTAGCTTGATCTTCGCATTTATTAATGTGCATCTTCCTGTAATGTCGCTCTTTGTTACGACGAATCTCGTGAAGAACGAGCAATTATATTACCACCCGTTTCATTCGCGCGTTCTTAGCTCCAGAAATCGAAGAAGGACGCTTGGAACGATGAAATTAGATGACCCCGTTCCTTCGTATGTTTCTGCTCCTTCTCTGGTATTCCCGATAATTTTCTTCTACCAATAGTTTGAACAGCAGTAATCAGGACAACATTCCACAGCTAGAATTCCTATCTGAAGACGGATCTTTCCCAGGCTAAAAGCGATTTCCTCTTTTTTTCTTTGACTTTCTTCGTTCGAGTCTCGAAACGACTTCAGTCCCTTTTTGAAGAGGGATCGATAAAAAATTCAACGTTCCCAGATACTAAGAAAATTTCTCTGCAGGATTTGTCCTACCTTCGCCAGTATGGCGTCTTGTCGTCCAAGACGGACCGATCTTATTTAATAAACAATGAGTTCGCCGGAGGATTCTCTTGAATCGAACGATCGTATTTATAGGTAGGATATTTCCGTAACATGTAACCAGTTTCGAGAAGATAGCTTTTAGTTGAAGATAGTGGATATATCTTGCTCTTCCACAGTAATGCACCTACTCGAAAATGATCAGAACGAACTTCTCCTTTAATTCGCTGATATTACTGTTACGGGATGAAATTTCTCTTGGAAGTTGAAACTTTCGAAGTTTAATGGTATCATTGGGCCCTTCGCTTCGAAACCACTCGAAATAAAATGGACATAAAAGAAATCTCCTTAATTTTAGAAGATGTTGATGTGCTTTCCCTAAGTTTAAGACGGATCCCACCTATAAAACTCTCTATATAAAATACGAGTAGATTCAGATTTAAGTATAGATTTTTTCTCCGACAATGTTTCGTTTCATCGTTTGAAACAAGTTGATAAACTATTAACAATAACGATATTCTATCGATATTTTGTTATGTAAAAGTTTGTTAATCTACGACAGAAAGAACGTTGCAGTTTACTAGAATTTTTTATTTAAATCAGTCTACACATTAACAATTGCTTCCACGATCATTTTCTATACGATAATATATTTATAAAGGAACGAAACAGAGAATTCTAAAGATACACATTTAACTCAAATCATACAGAATCGTAAAAGATTAACTGAAAGAACGAAGATTCCAGTTCTTCTTTCATACCATAATAGTAAGAAAATTGTGACACTTTCACACCATTTTCCCAGAATAGGGAAAATTCAGAGAATTAATTGAATCTCCGAAGAATAATCGTCGTCACGTTGTCCGCTAATTACGCGGCAATGACAGCCGGTTCGCGCGAAGCTTTTTTTCAATTGGCCTTTCTCTCACTCTCTCTCTCTCTCTCTTTCTCTCTGAACGGCTGCTGGCTGAAATACTATCCCCGCGGTAATTACGAACTTCTTCCGCCAAGTATAACTCGCCAAGATAATCGCTTTAAACGCGCCACGGAAAAGCCTGCCGGACTCCCTCGAGTAATTATTCCGTCCCACGCGGCGGTCGCCATTACTCTCCATTTTCGACGGCACGATCTATCGCTCTCGATCAGTCCTCCAACTGACGTTTAATCATCGTAATGCACACTTTTCACTGCCAGACAACAATTAACGTCGAGATCGCTATGGGAACGGTTCTCGTCATCTACGGCGATTTTATTCTTAGAACTACATCTACGAAATGATGGAAGATTTCTCGCTGAGATGCTACTGTGTATTTCTTCGAATAGATGGTAGTAGAAAAGATACGGCAATGGATGGTTAAATTCTGATAGGAAAATAATCTTTTTAACGGAGCTATAAATAATGAGAAGTTGAAATTGTTGAAGTTTAGTTTTTCAAGAGGGTATACAGTGGTGCGCGAGAGAAAGTTTGTAAAATAGGGAATATAAAACGACAGGATAATTTTACAGAATGCAAATATAATACATGTATGCCATAGAATAAAAAATTGTTGGCAATATCGTGACACATTTCTAGTATAAAGAATGTTAAAATTCATAGGGTATCGATTCTAAACTTTCCTCTATTCTTCAGCCTAGGTATCTCATAGATTTCAATTCTTAGTTTATTCTGTTTTAGTTTTCAAACGAATCTTATGCCACATTCGAGATTCGTTTCTCAAATTAGTTTTAAAAACTGGCTATCTATCTCCGAATTTATCTTGTTGGGGAATTTTATTTGTCGAGAACTCGTCCTTAAAAGTAATGTTAAATTCAATTTCACGGGATAAAATGAACTTAGTGAAACGTATAAATTATGCTACAGCCGTGTTGGTACTCGTAATAAACGAGGAACAGACTTGAGCACCGAGACATATTAGCAAAAACCAGGAGGGTAAATGGGTTTGTACGATATGAAAGAGAAAAAAACATGAAAATGAGAAAATTCGAGACGCGAGTAGACAGAAAATGACGCAACATGTATAAAATGAAAAATCCAGGGGAAAGGAAAAAGACATCAGCGAATGCAATAAAAACGTGACAAAGAGGGGCAAAATTAAGGTTTGAGGAATGGAATGGGAAGGAAGGGCTCGGGAAAAAAAAATGAAGTGAAAGGCGATGAAAAAAAAAAAGTAACTGAAATTTAACAGCGAGAGAAACGAACGAACAGAAGAGCAAAACGAGTAGATAGGGGAAAGCGGGAAAAGGGAACCCAATTTTTAAAGCATTAAGTTAAACTGCCGCGAAAACGGCGGCAATTATGGCGGCACGCTCCGCGTAGAGAACTGGGTCGCGATGTCTAATTGTAAAGGCAGGATGATTTACATTTCTAATTAAACATATATTTCAGGCAGGAGTAGCGCAAAAAGAGAAGGATGTTCCTTCTTCTCGAAGAACTGCGAACTTTTCGAAAGTATGTCTCAATTATAGTTCACTCGGCGTTTTCAACTTCTAAAACGGAGCTAAAGCGATCGTCGAATAGTTTACGGATTTGAGATTATAATATCGGATGAAGTCGTCGTTATACATTCTGAATCTATGAATATCAAAAATTAGCAGAACTTTCGAAGATACGATGAAATTTGTGATATTTCTTCGTGAACACATAGACCTCGAATCTTATTCAATTTGAAACTTGAAACTATTTCTTGTTATTTTTCTCCTTCCTCTTTTTTTCTCAAGTCTTTTTCTTCTTTTCTCCCAAAAGTCCTTTCTCCCTTTCCCCTTCAAATTTCTAATCTTAACGAATTAGATAATAATGCAAAGTACTAATTACAAATAAGTTCGAATCGATTTATAATCGAGCAACCCTTACACGTTCTTAAATCGTTTTTTTTTTTTGTCATATAAAAGATAGAAAAATGACTGATAAATCCTTATAGTTGTTATATAATTCGGAAAGAAAAGTCTTATTTTATAGAACAATATAATTCGTCGTTTTTTCTACTATACATAAAAGCTACGAAAAAGATCATAGGTATCTTTAAAACGAAAAAGAAAATCATTTTCCGTCTTAAACTAACAACATTCGTGTCTTCTAAACGATTTCAGACGTAGCCAATGGTACGATCGAGAAAAGTTTGCAAAGTGATAGGCAGAAATGTAACTTACTGTCCGTTCTCTGCCTACGTACCATTCATCTGGCGCGATCGATTTGCGCAACAGGTGCGCGCTGATCCATTCTCGTCGTAACAAAGTGAACACTCTACCCTGGATGCACTTTTTCGTCTGTTTGAATGCGTAATACTTGCCTGTTCTATTATATCACGCTTCTTACATTTAGATAACAGTTCTGAAAACGATATAATACATTAAACGACTACTTTATTACTATGATAATGTTACTTTCTTCTAAGTAAAATTTTACGAGCTTTCTAATATATTTCTAATAACAAGTTTCAACTCCTTCTAGTATACTAAGACAATAATTAATAATTTCTTATTGAATTTACAATCGCGATATTTAAAGTAATAGCCAATGTATTTCGCAACGCGAAATTACTTCTAACTAAAATATTTCATCTGGTTCCTAATGTGAATTTTATAGCAAGTCTCAACTTCTATAAAATAAAAAAGGAGCGAATAGTTTATTATTAAAATTTACATCGCGATATTTAAAACGAGAACGACTGGATGTTCTGAACGGTAAATTATTTATACAGTTTTTGAATAATTAAATTCGTGATTGAGTCTCAGCAAAAGTGAAATAAAAATTTTATTTCCAGTGACTAGTATGGAAAGTATAAATGTGTGATTAATTTCTGAAATAAACGACAACTCTTTAATGATGTTTAAAGTGTCCCAATAGAGATACAAATTTTTAAGCGTCGGTTCCGCTTTCGACTCGTGTTTCACTAACTCGTGTTTTCTCATGTAACAGGTGGGCATGATGGTTCCGCACAAGTCCTTCGCTGTCAGAGAATATACGAAGGCAGTGACTTCATCTATTAACATGTTGCAGAAGAGCTCGAGAGGACCGAAATTGAAACTTTTCGAGCAGTACGACATCCACGTGAAAGTAGGCATGAAGTCCCTGACGCCGAGTCCCACTGGTAAGTCATCTTCTTTGTTCCTCTACATTTTTCTCTATCGCATAGGATATAATTAAAATAAGATAAAATTAGTCTTCCAGTTAGTTCGAAAACAGGGCGATCAACTATACTTATAGCGGAGTCTCTCAGAATATAAACTGACCAACTTCATTTTTTACCAATTTATCAATTTCTCCGTTTCTTGTCAATGTCGTTCATGTTTGTCACGTCACTTTTTTCCGCTTTTCAATTTATGAAGTTGATCAACGTGGCTTGTGAACAGTTTAGTTAACGTTTCACGCAGGATCGTATAAAAATACATTGAAAGAACTTTTCTATTACAAACGCTAAGGTCAATTAACTATTTATTATGAAATCTTAATTACGAGCTAATAAACGATACTGCATATACAGTCACATAAATGTGAATTAATCCACTGCGAAAATTATTTCAATTGAAAAGTAAAAGAAAGTGACGATACTACAAAACGGCGTTATCCTGTCTTTAAAATTTGCCTGAAAATTTACCATCATTTATGTTACTTTCTTACAATAAACGGACATATGAAAGTATATTATTTGTTCTGTAAGAAGTTAGACTCTAATCACATATCTGGGTGATGGGATTGGGCTCTTAACGAAACACGAAGTTGATTAGTGTGTCTTCTGAGAAGCTCACAAATGAAACTTTATCCTGCTATTAGTCTCAATTTTTGCGAACTCGATGACAGGTCTGAAGCTCTTCTATCTCGGTAGAAGATTTCGTGATGAGAATACTGTGTTTTGTAACTCGATGGTTCGTTTGCGCCTGGCACGGTGTTCTTCGTGGCCATTAGGGCGAGACCATGTAGAAAGGTTTCCCTTTACCTTCGACGACTCCATCCCCTTTATTTCGCTATCTTATTGTCCCCTCAATAGTCTGACTAACGAGAATGAAACAAACCGACAATGAATTAAGAATTCTCCGAGTGTTTCAATTAATTCTATTCGTCAGATTAGAGCACGGTGAAGGAATTTCAGCTATGAAATAAAGAGAAACGTATCTTCAAAGTTGATAAAATCGTTCCGCAAACACTACTTCACCCCATAATCCAGGTCTGTTCGTTTCTCTTACCTGCATAATTGGAAAGATGAAAAAGCGAAGGAATAACCTCTTCGCCTCGAAGCTTCGACTATGTCAATTTAATTCTCCTTGAACCTTTGCGAACGTGGTATTAATGTTCAGATGGAAAAGATTTATCTGGTAATTATGATTAAAGAACATTAAGCTTGCAATTTCACATCATCAATATGATCATACGTATCCTTGTGCATAATGCTATCGAACGCAAGATTATTGTTAAAGTAAATTTACATTGATAATAAAAGTTACATTCCAGACATTAAATATACAAACGCGAATTTTTATTATAATATTTCAAAGATACAAATTTGCAAATGTTTTGCGATATTCTCTATTTTCAAATCTTCTATGAAAAATACTACAAAACTTCTTTCCTTCTTAAATGTTACATGGTGGTGCAGTCTTCATCAGTTATTTCTCCACAAGTAACATTTCTTATTCGCTGTAGCAAACCATGGCAATAGATAAAGCACGATACCGTGGTGGTCAAAAAAAGGAATTTTTATTTAACCTGACGTGATATTTTTTGTTTGTAGCTCGCTTGGACTATTGGAGACTTTGCTATGTTTAATTTTATTAGTTGCGGAAAATTTAACACAGGTTCTTTGATCCTCCATGGTGAAATGTAAAAAACTCGCAAGTTACTCAATTAACCGTAGAATCTATCCTGTGCAACCAATATCGCCGGAAATTAGCAGAGACGTTAGAATTGGAACTTTTCGATCGAATATTTCTATCACAAGAAACTGAACATGAAACAATTGCACTGGACCTTTCGATGCTACATTATTTTCGCTGAATAGAGATAAAATATTTCCCAGAATAGCAAGAAGATTAAAAAGAAAACACCCCACTGACCTCACTGTAGCTATTTGGCAATTAAGTTAGAAAAATTTACCAAATGTCCAGCTGGGCAAATTGTAAAGTACAAATTAAATAATTAAAAAAAAAAAAAATAGCAAATCACATCTACACGAAGCTCCTTGATGTGACCTAATCTCTAAACATCTCTCAGCCCCATCTCGTTTCTTGTCTCTGTTAATGATTTCATCTCATTCACCTCTCTATGCACCTATTCCAAGACCAGCTAAATTCATCCAATGGAACAGTAAATCTGGAAACACGAACAGTTTCATTGATAGACTGCGCATATTTATGCATTTATGTGAAATTTGAAGACGTAGAAATGAATGGAATGCACATAATGTATTAGGTTGTCCCAAAAGTTCTTATAAGGAAATAGTAGATGCTCAACATTTTTCGTTTTATATTATTTTATTGAATTATGTTTGATCCATTTTCTTCTATCACTACAAAATGGATCATACATGAATCCATAAAATAATATAAAATAAAAAATGTTGGGCAGTTTCACTTATGAAACGAAAGATACTTTTGGGACTACCTAATAGTATCGTGGACAGGTTGCTTAAGAAATATCGGGTGAACCATAAACAATGTTGCGAGGAAGCCTAAGTGCCGACAGGCCAAAAGGGTCTGGAAACTTCAATGGGTCGAGCAGTCCACCAATGTATACGCGGAAAAAAGGCCTACGTAACCGTGGGCGAGGGCGGTTGCGGAACACGTACGTGGTGGGGCTATGAGAAAAGACAAAGGGATGCTAAGGGAGAAAGACGAATTAACAGGCAGTCCTGAGTTGAGAAGTCAGTGTTGTCAGCGTTGTCGAGGAGGATAGTCCGCGTGAAAAGAGAGTGTTGGAACGGTTGTGACGAGAGTAGTGAGTAACGAATGATGACTGATGATATTGAAACAAATCATACCGTTACCAAACCTACTAGCACTATTATTTTTCCCACAATAATATACAAAAATATGTAAAGTAGACCAATTAGAGTATTCGTTATAATTATTACACTATTACTCTAATATGTAAAACGAAAATTTAAATTTGCATAAAAGTCCGCAGTCGGCTCGTCGATTATTAGGCAGATCAGAAGACAGAAAACACGCGTCAATCAGCGATAGGAGGCCTCTGAACCCATGAGTTTATTTAAGAGTGCGTGAATAAAGTAGCTTGTTAGCTATCTGGATATCTTCACGCGTTTCTTGTAACGAAGAAACGTGGTGTTAATACGCGAAACAGGTGAAAAGATGATAACGTGTTTGTGCCTGGGAACTGGTGTTGTTTACGGGGCAGCCGCAAAAGGCTCGTTTTTCGCCTAAGCTCCCGGAACACCTGTGAACCATTTCGTTTCAAGCGACCGTGCCTTTGGGGCGTGATAAAGCTGTGGCCGGGTAAAAAATGGACTTTTCCACCACCGTGATCGTCTAACCAGCTTTCTTTCTTTTCTTCGCTGTAATTAGGGAAGCAAAGGAATGGAAAACCTGGGAAATAAGCCGCGCGCAAGCAGTTCGAACGAAGCCATTTTATTGGCACCTTGGCGAACTAGAGATTGTCCCGCCAATTCTACCACTGGAAATTGGACCACTGAATAATTGTGATTTCATTTTCCATGTGGTTAACTCGAGTACTTTAGTCAACCAGGCAATTGGTAATATTTATTTAGAGGCTGGAAATATTTTATTTTGAGGCAGCCTAAATTAAATTTCTTAGACTGAACACGTGGAGAAAGTTTCGGTAGTGTTTGGTAAACGTTTACGGATAATGCGTTGGTCGAAAGGAACATTTTTCGCGGATTTTATGTCGTTCTTGGCACCTTTAACGGTGTGCTCAGCTTTAAGAGAATCTACCCCATCGCTTACACGTATATATATTGACGGAAGGGGTGGTTATTTGGTTTCCTGGACGAATACATGAAATCTTCGCTTTCTCTAGAATGTAACGTGCCCATATCCATGAAAATATAAAACTAGAATTATAAAAGATACGTTATATCGAATGATAGATCTTGGATTGGTTCACGGTTACTCTTCGATGAAATGGAATGCACCGTAAAATATAAATTGCGTAGATAAGAAAGTTGTTTTTAACAAAGATCAAAAAGAAATTGTAATTACTGCAGGGTAATACGATTTTTGGTAATACTCGTTGCACCATATCGTATATTATATACATAGCTGTATTGTAAAAAGAAACTACGCTTCGGAAATAAAGTAAGCATATGAAATTCCGGAATAAAAATCAAAGCAACCCCCTTAAAAAGAGATAAAAGTATACGAGTCCATAGAAAATATCCTGGTAGTTATCGTTTATATGCGTGGCTGAATTTTAAAGTAAAACACTGACACTCTTCGTAATTACGCTTCATCCTGCGTATATTTTACCCAAAATTCCATTGTCCCGTCGCGTTTTTTTTAACAACAGCCACATAATTCATTTACGTTCAAATTTTAATTATGCATTTTCCTTCTTTTAGCGTTATCTTTAACGTTCTGGTGGCGAAAGCTGTGTCACTTACGGCTGGCAGAGATATAATATTTCTGTATATTATAAAGTTCTATATCTCTATTAGACTCTGTACGAAGGATTTTATTTTTTAACCAAATTTATTTGTCACGTATAGGTAAAAATCGCTTGCTTGCTTGACTTTTTCGCTTTGTTGCTATAAAACAAAATATTCGATAACAACAACAATCAAACTGCAGATGTTTGTACATTTATGTGAAATATTTACCAAACGTCCAGCTGGACAAATTGTAAAGTACAAATTAAATAATAAAAAAAAATTTATGTGAAATTTGAAGATACAAAAATACACAGAAGCCGTATGATAGGTAAAAATATATAAAATATCGAAAATAAAGTATTGGTTATGGTACTTGGTAAGCGAAACAAACCTTTGCGTAGAATTCATTTCTTCACTTGTGTTGGCAAAAATATAAATTTACATAAACATGCGCAGTTTAATCACGACGTTCGATGTAAATCGTGTCCAACTCAACGTACTCGGTACTTTACAAAATTTGAAATGTAAAATCGTCGAACGAGGAATTCTCTTTCGACTGCTTTATCGCAGTGTCGCTAATTGAGGGATGATACAATCGTCGGAAACGGGAATATTTCAGACAACCAAGAGACTTAAACGAGAACTCGCGACAGTGGCGCAAGACGAATTTAGACGAATGCAAATACTTGGTTGACTTTCGACTTGATCCGACTTAAAGAACCAATTCCTAGAAAACTTTGTCTGGGCTGTTTTAAGCGGACATTTTACGTCCAAATTCCGCCTCAAAATAAATCCGCTGGAACGCGCGACGGTCGTGTTACGAGCGGATTCGGCCGTACGGATTGAAAGAGAAAACGTGTCGTTCCGGAAACTGCACGATGACTTTCGTAGCGGATGAAAATTGTCGGGATCCGATGCTTTTCCCGCGAGGAAAGAACGTGGAAGAAGAAGGGACGGATACAGAGAAATTTTATCCCGGTACTTTGATTGGGTTTCGTTACTGCGTTTCTCGGGGAATTTCTAAAATGTAGGGAAATGGAGGAAACCTGGGAATAGAAGAAACACGAGACTGATGTATAGATTTTCAATTTTTGTGTGTGAGCTCTGAGGAATTTCCGTTATCCGGAAGAAACGAAATTTGCGGCATGAATTGACAAAAGCAGACGATAGGAGAGTAAAAAATTCAATATTTGCTCTTTCCGTTTTTAGATTTTTATGTAGATAAAGCATTTCGTTGATTGGACATTCCGTCGATGGACTTTACTGGAAGAGTTACGCCTACAGCCTTACTTGAAGAGTTTTACGAACGCTAAATTCGAGAAATTTTCGCTTTCTATACAGTTACAAAAAGGCGGTGTGTAACGTAGCTGATGAAAGTTTGATCAGTAAATATGTTTTGTAAGTAAATCATCGTACTGTCGTTAGACATCGCAGCTCGTACAAATACTTAATGGAAAAACTTTCAACGGACGGTTTTTCTGTACAAGTTGGCGATTTGATTCAGACTTCGCACAATTTTTTCACAGAAAAGAATTCAATCTCGAAAATCAGATTCTAGAGACACGGGAGAGTTATTTTTTAAATTCTATAGCGACGACATAAATGAATTGTTAGATAAAATATAGTCATAAGTAACGGCAAGATATTATACTGAAGGTTAATCTTTTTCCATTGGAATAAAAACAGGAGTTTTTGATAGATTTGACATGAGAAATAATAAGCAAATGAGATATTGTTCCCAGAATTTGTCGAAAAGTATTCAAAAGGAAGATACATAGATACTTACCTGATCATAAATCTAAGACGAATCTTTCAGTAAACGTGCGAATGTCAGGCGAAAAAGGGAGAAAAGTCTGGCAGATCGGTTCAGGATCATTTCGTGGGAACGTTTGTGTCTTTTATAGGGGTGCCAGGTTTATCGCAAAAAAAGTGTTCTTGGTCGTATCTGTGGTCATTGGAAAAAACGGCAGTGAAGTTTTTCGCTCGTTTTTCCGGCTTCATTGCCAATACAAATCGGACGAAAAGATCTTTTCGTGCTTTTTATCTTGAGAAACTTTCAGTTGCAAAACTGAAAAGGTTGTTTTTTTAATTTTTTATCGTTTCAGTTTCTTTGTACCATTACATACAGTGTCACACAAAAATACATAAAAGGTTTTGATACTAGTAAAACCTTCTATTATACGATAGTATTATAATGTGTTGTACAAAACATTAAAAAATTTCATTACCATTACGACACAACACGATCGTCATGTTGTTATTGAAAGAAACTGAAAAACATACTCAGAAATTACAAGCTATTTTTCGTTTTCGATTATTCGTGACATTAATAAGCCTTGATATTCATTAAATTCGCTATTACCACTAATCACATGTTTCGTATGATCATTCATTCTGTGTACTAATTCTTTACAAAGTACATGTTTGTAGTAAATGTTTTATAGCTTCTGTGAATATTTTATTTCAAAATCTGCCAACGTAATTAGAACAGTCGTGTTTGGTTACGGTGCTAATAAAGTTTCAAACAGTTCTGTTGCGACACACACGATGTATCTCTGAAACTTTTCTATACTAAAAGTTTAAACACTTTTTTGGGTCACTGTATATATTTTCCACTTAAACGTCTTAAAAGTTTTTGATATTTTTCCTTCATATCGGATAAGGATTGAAACTTCTCTAAAAATTGTTGGCGAAATATCGACGCTCTCGTAACTCTCCTTCAAAGTAGCTTTTCTTTGCTTTTAAATAGATCCACGGTACGTCGATGTCACTTTTTTTCAAGAAGCTTTCAAACACAGCAATGTAATCGACTGATTTATGAAACTTTGCCACGTGTGCACTGCTCTCTCTATTCCGAACCGAGGGAAAAACTGAACGAAGATAAGCTTCATCTGCGGCCTCATGTGGGATTTAGGGGATGAAGTAGGACGGCACGAATGAAAGGTCAATGTATGATTCCTCTCACGTCGAGCACGTCTCGAGATCTTCCATACGCTGCTATCGAAAAACCAAATCGAGTTTTTTCACGGCATTCGAGGTGTTTACAAAAATTTCATCCTCGATGAAAACGGTTTCGTCATTCCATCGTTCATCCAGTCAAGTTTTTTCTAGAATATATTTCATATCGTTTTTGCTCGTGTATCGTTTTATCAATCTTTCTCTTACTTACCTTCAAATTTACTCTCTTTTTATTAAAAATTTTAAACCTTTCATTCGTAGAATTATACCTGGAAATATTCAGAAAATTACATTTCACTGTGTCTTCGTGCCTTTATTAATAAAATATAATAAGATTCCGCCAAAATATGAAACTCGGTTGAAAGTTACACACGTGGAACAGAAATTACATAAATTTTGTATTTAAAACTTTAAATTACGCTAGAACTCCATTTGTCTGAACTTTTCGGAGGACAAACAGTTTATAGATTGGAGTTCGTATAATAGGAGTTCACCAACTACCTATTATTTTTCGTTCACATAATAGTAACTCGCGTTCACATAAATGAATTGAAGCAGAAAAAGTTTACTTAATTCAGCTTTAATTAACTGAAATTTCGTTTGGATAAATGCAGTTTTACTGTAATAAATAACACCCTTTTATTATTTCTGTTGTTATTTCTATACTCAGAGGTACGATCACAATAGTTATTATTTTATTCAATGGATAAATCTATCACACCGTTCTCAGCCAAAAAAAGCCTTTATTGCACGCGCTTACAAAAACTGGGGGAAAAACAAAAAAGCATCTTAAGCCTATCGATTAAATCTATCGATTGTAAGTAGGATTATCTTCTAGTTATTATTTCTTATAACTAACGCATCTGCATATGGATAGCGAGCACGAACTCACGTTGTCATTTTCAACAATTTCCTCGAATAATTTACTTTCTTGTTGTTGTTATAGTCGATAATTCAAAAAATCTTTGGAATCTAATAGATATCGAAATGATTTATCAAAAGTTTCATACAAATAAATAATTCCATTAATAATAATTAGTTGTTAATGCTATTAGTAATAAATAATAATACTGGAACGTGTACAATAAGATATCTTCATTTTCGACGGTAATCGAAAATAGCCTGCAGACTCATCGAATATATCGCTGCAAGGGAACAAACTTCAATTTATCAATTAACACACAAATCATTTGCTTCGCCGAAATATTCCACGGTTCTGCTGTTTATGCATTTCTCAAAACGATGGAACATAAGCGTCGCCTGGCTTTCAACCGCAATTTAATTGCAGTTAACGGAGCTTCGCCGGCGAACATTGTCTCACCAGCAGCTTGCACGCGAATTATTAGATAACTTTCAGTTCGTGTAAAAGGTGACACCGTAAATTTTGCTGGTTGGAAAGAGTCGATGACTGAATCGCGATAACTGCTTATCACGGCTTTGCAGTAATTCTGCTTCTTCGTTGTTCGTTCTCCCTTGTTTGCTACCTCTGAACCCGAACGAGATATTTCGTATTTTCGATGATGGAAAGGTGCACGCACGTTCGCGGTTCGTTTGCGTTTATATAATTCGTATTGGCATGCCACGGATGATCGTACGACGGCTTAAAGTGCATAACTGTCTGCTTCGAAATAGAATTTTTATTCACATTGCTCGTACGGTTTATTGTATGAAAGTATTATTGCTAGAAGGAAGAGAATAGTATCCTTACGATGTATTATCTTTGTTACGATTTTATAAGATGTACTCAATGTGTCAAAATAACAAGTCTCGAATTTTTTTCAGATTTTCTTTTTGTTAGAATTACATATTAAAAATATGCAAGTAATTCAGACGAAATTAATATTGACTAGATATACATATATGTCATTTTTATTGTAATCACGAGTATATGAAGATATTAAGATTGGTTATTTAGTTGCTAGTTGTAGTTTGAACAATTAATCCGCTATTTTACATTTGTGTAATTTTTGATAGAAACTTTGCTCGAGTAGAATCAAATGTCACGTATTTGCCCACTGCAGCATTAGATTACGTTACTTGGTGAATACACAAAGAACTTTATTTATAATATATTATTTAAATTTTTATTTATTTCCTCAAAAGCCATAGTGACAAGATCGTAGAAATAATATTTGAAATAAAGTATTTGTGTCACTGTGCTAGAAAGAGAAGCTTCGCCACCTTTAATGTAGGCAATGGGAGAGATTTAATAGATTAAAGAAGAATAATGACATTCCTCGGTTAGCTATAATTGCGGAAAGGTACGCTTGTGAGCCGCAGCTCGCGTTATTAAAGACTTATTTTACCGTGAGTTATGTCGCAATGTCGTTTAAATGGGTTGTTATAAAAATGGCTTGTTGAAAAAATAAAAGGCGCAGAGGCGGAAAGAAATTTTTCATTATAACAGAATCCTTTTATATTCGCCGAAACGAATTAACTAGGTTTATTCATCCGTTAACGACATACTTACTTTTTTATTTCCATAACATTCAAATATTCTGCACAGTTTATAGTATATTCCAATATCTATAGTATAATTCCAATTACTATAAATAAATTCAACTAATATAGTTCGATAAATTCAACAGATTATTAAACTATTAAATTCGATTAAATTCACATAATATTAAAATCAATTTGAATTAATGTCACCTACGAAAGCGCAGAGCTTGCCGCAACTCGAACAATTTAAATTTCAATCTATTAAACATAATATCCATTCCACTTCTGATTGATTAGAAAAGCTTAAAACCACTAATAGGACAATCAGCTATATTGTTTCTATATATAATGATATTATATATCCGAAGCATTTTAAAAACTTCTGCGTAAATTAGCTTAAAATATTAAAGATTAAAATGTAATCATCGCACGCAGCGCTGTTTCCTATTACTTTGATTATCGGATCTTCATAAAGCGTCTATTGTTTCCAATAATATCGTTGCTCGAACGTGCATCGCACCACGACCCGGTTCTTGTATACCATAGAATGAAAATTTAATTCTATGGAGCACAACGTTTGGCCATCAGGAAGAAACGAAAAAGGTGTAGTTAACCTACGCAAATCATATTACGCTAACCTGGACGGCAGCCAGGCGCCATTGGTACAGCGACTCGCATATTCCCTTGCTACATGCACAGGGTGTCCAGAGAATACAATTTACGTGTTTAAATGTAGCCAACACAAGCAAACAGCCAGTAAAGAATGTCCCATTAAAATCGGTTTTCCATATCTGTACTTGAATTACAGAATGAACTCGTGCGCAAGACAAGATTAATAGGTGGACTGAAATTACGAAATTAGGACGAGGTTTAAAATGAACAAGATGCAGAATTCTGTTGTAAGGTATCCAAAAGCGGAATAAAATTGCAAGCTTTATTTCTATGTTATTTACTTAAAACGGATATAACTACAAGACAGAAATTACAGGGATAAATTAGTTTTCATTCGCAGCAGGATCGTGTAGCGACATTGCGTTTACATAATTATATGGACTGACACAAGTTTCAAGAAAACGAGAATATATCCATTAACTCGTCGTTTTATCTTAATTATCTCGCCTTCTTTCATTTCCTTAGGAACAGTTCCTCGAATAATTCTTTTCATTTCAAGCAAGTCGAGGCAGATGTTTTGCCATAATTAAACACTACTGAATGTTTGCTCCCATGTCAACCGAAATCCCTTGGATACTTTAATATCCTTTTTCAACGCCTCTTGTCGAGTCGTATACCCTTGGCTCTTAAAGCACCTATAGCGATAGCAGCCAGCTAAAACGATGCATCTTACTCGCGTCACCGTTGCGCCGTCTTTCGCTCCATTAAGCTGCGGTGCTTTATGAAAATCGTGGGCGTCAGTCTCTGGTGAATTTAATAAATTGAGAGCGCGCGAAAGCAAAAGAGGGGCCGTCGATTTTTGCGTCTTAATTTGATTTTTACGCGGCAACCCACTAAAGACAGATCATCTCTCTTTGAAACGTTTCATATTTTCCATCGGCGGTGTAAATTTCCCATGAAAAGGATGTTATTCCGTGGCAAGCAGGAACAGTCTACATGTCTGTCTTATCTGTTTCATGTACCTTTTGAACGAATGAATACCATGCAAAAGTTTCAGACCATCTAACAAACGAGGGTCTTTTACTTTTGATAGAAACGAATAAAAGAATAGTTGATATTATTTTTATTCCATCAGTGCGAAGTGGAAAGCTTTAACGCGAGTCTTTCTCGCTTGTTATATCAAGTTAATATCAGCTTTATTCGAACGATGACGTTCATTTTTACGGAAAAGTTTCGCTATTGAAACGGCTGTCTTTTCGTCTCTTCGTCTTCGTCGTATTTAATACCACAATGAAACAATTAGTCCAGAAATTAACATTTTCAGCGAAATTGAAATTGCGCCTATAGATCAGTTTTGGTAAATTGGAATGTTACATTATCGTATTGGATTACGTTATTAATAATATCGTTCATTATTCATAATATAACGTTCGTCGTAATCGAATTGATTGTTAAATCGTCATTACGGACTGAGAATATTATACGAATATTGTTGTATTGTTATAAATTTCTCAACTTTATTTCTCGAGCGTACGACTAGTGTCCACCTTTTCAAAGAAACGAATAACTCGTTTCCAGAAGTTTGTTAAAACACATTATAAATTCAAATTCTCGCTCTTTTTTTTAAATTTCAAAACTTTGTAGAGTTTATTAGTATGGCTTTTGAACGACTCGCTCTAAAGTATATTCAAATTGATGGACTGGTTATAAAATTTAATAGCGGAACATCTGCAGGTTCCAGTTCTTCCGTTATGTTTATAATAAAAATACGAAATTGCACAAATATCCTGAGTATATTTGTAGTAAAGGGTGTATCGTGAAATTGCAGAGTATGTAAATGAAATCCAGTCCTGAATTATTCCAAAAGAATGTCACTAATCGCTTACATTATTCAGACAGTGGAGTACTTTTTGCTGGCGCTTGTTAGATCAACGACGTCCCCAACGAATTCTTTTATCTTCTAATTTGTAGTGCTGCATCTGACGGGCTCTCAACTTTCTCAATTACTTGCGAAAAGCGTCCTAGATCCTTCTCCTCTTCGCATTCATCCGCGTGAAACTAACTTTCGAATATAAGTAGCTGGGCGTGTTGTGCCCAGACCTGAATACAAGAGAGAAAAAAAGGAGGAAAATTAATACTCCTTTTGAACCCTTTGTGATAAAATTTAGACTTTTCGTAGATAAAATGTTTTGATATTTGGCATGTTATTTCCTTTAATTACGTTTCTCGTCATGAACTGAATTAAAAAGCAGTTTCGAGTAATTTAAAATTATTCGAAATTCGTTCGACGAATCCTATTATCTAATATAACTCGAATCAATTTTAATATATTATAATGAACGAGAAAGGAAATATCGCTTAATATTGCTGAGATATTAATTGAAATAGATGACCGGTTATTAGCTGCAAATATTTAGTCTAATAGACCGTTCTAGGTTACAGGAACAAGTTGAAAAGTTATCTCTCTGTTCTATAGCACAGAAAATGCAAACTTTTTGGCACAAATGTGAGCCACGGTAGGTGTAAATGCGTTCAAAGAAGGTTAATGAGGGTCATGCAAATTCCAGATTGCGCTCCAGAATTAAACCGTTTAAAACGAGTAGAGCAAACCTACGTCACTTGGAAATTGTCTATTCGAACACTCCAATTAACACGATAGAAAAATTTCAAGCGACTAATTATTGTTAATGGAAAACTTATTAGCTAATTAGTTCATACGCATCAAATTACGGGAATTTACATACAAATCACGCGAGATTGATACATTTCAAAAAGATTTTATATGACAACACGAACAGATCTCACGAGCCCACGCTCTATTCGATTTAAATTTCATCAAATTCTGAATACAAAGAAACAAATTACTGCAATATCAAAAAATACGATTATCAATAAATCTAATACGATACGACATAATCCATTCTCTACATAAGGCAGGCTAAAAAAATCCATTTGTTATTCGATTTAAATTTCACGAAATTCTGGATATAAAAAATAAGCTATTCTACTATAAAGAAAGCTGATAATTAATAAATCTAATATAACACGAAAAGATTTCTTCCTTATGCAAGAAAAACCAAAAACATTAAATTTGTCATTCGTCGATGTCCGGATGAAATCATATGACAGCAAACTGTATATAAACTGATCCAATAGCCGAATCTTGTCAATCACCAGAATGGCAAACCGAATTGACAAAAAATAAACATAAATGAAACCGTCAATACCTTCCACTCTGGTATTCGATATATTCGAACCTCTTCATATCACAAATTCACTTTCATCCCCTTGAATCGAAATTCTCGGAACACCAGTGTGGAAACAAAGGGGTCAAGGTTAATCCATACAAAACTATGAGGCGAAATAATTCGCTGTGCGATAGTTAATCGCGGGGAACGAGGAAACAGTGACGGCACATCGTGTTGGTGCTAGTAGGTTGGCCCTATAAAGCAGGAAATAGCTTGGCCACAAAGCAAATTGAACGTCGCGGTTAAGCACGCGTGTCAGGATAACTGATGCACGTAAACTGACGAATCATCCTAGTGATCAACCAGTTATGAAATGAACGATTATCGAGTGAATAAAAAAGAAAAACGAAGCATATAAAATGTAGAATGGAATTTGTGGACGTTTAAGTGAATTTTAAAAGAGAACGCTACATACGAAGAATACTCCAAAAATGAAACGTTTAAGTCTATTTTCCGCCTGTGATTTTCTCTTAGACAACTGTATACGATTAATGTATATCTATAAGAATAATAGTCGATATTAATTAGTACGAATAAAACAAGAATAATTGAAATTTGGTAAAATTGATCCTACGAAGACATCTGATTTAAATAACCCAAACGTGCCTGTAGAAAATTGGGATGTTTGAATAATAATCGAAATATGTATCTCTGTTACTATCAACGTATACTAACAATTTATATGGATTTAATAAAATGTCAGTCGTTCACTGATCTTCAGTTTCAATTTACAGGTAAAAAATCAACAATGGGGAAGCGTTGTTCCACAGTAACGTTAAGAATACAGTACAATTTCATTTACTTGAACCTGTTATTTTCTATTTATTGGAAATTTTACTTAATTCCCGATCGACTAAGTGAATTCATTTTTCTGAACGTGAACTCCTATTACGTGAACGAGGAACAATAGGTTATTGAGATAATTGGTGAGCTGTTATGTGAAATCTAATTATATAAGTTGTTTGTCTTCCGACAGGTTCCATGGAGTTCTACTGCGTAACAGAAACATCAATCTTTCGAACGAATACACCGGGTGACCAAATACTTATGGTCGATAATATATCTATTGAGATACGTATAATTTTCTGTGCTAGACTAGATCAGCCGCGTAGTAGTGACGCACGTATGTAAATATGAGTGTGTGGTAGTATGTGTGTACGCGGTGTCTCGAAAAACAGACGAATGTAACTGTTCCGTTGGCAATGTGATATGGAAGATGGTGAGACAAAGAGAGTGCTGAGACCCGTGCAAATTTATATCGACGAAGATCCTGGAAATCGTTTATTAAACAAATCTAAAACTATTTTAATATGAATTCTAAATGTAACTTTAGTGTTCTTTTACTTTTATTTCAGCGATTAAGAACCACAATTCTCAACAATATCTACAAACATTTCTACGCAATTTCAAACATTTCTACAACAATTTCTACGCATGCACGTACGCGTTTGTCAGCCTCGTATACATATACTGTATAATGCATTCATACATCGTGTCATTCCCTCGCAAATTTAAACTCGGCATCGATAAATCAAATACAGCTTCTCGAAACTATTTTTTCTGATAAAATTAAAAATTAAAAATTAGTCGGAAGAAATGGAACGCTGTTCTTGGCGGAGTTACGGCGTTTTCGGCTCAACCTGTCCGCCTCAGGTTTCGCAGATGTAAAAATAGTGGAATAGTCGCAGCGTGGCGTTGCTACCTAAGAATAATGTGGCCATCCCGATTCCTACTTTGCTCTTCGGGTCGAAAGGGGACGAAAACTCGATGATTTCACGATTCATTGAATTCTCGGAATAGTTTTCTGTAGGAAGAATGACAGCGTGCTAGAAGAATTATTGGATGAGCTGTGGATGATTTTAGAAGTGTTTAGATGAAATATAGTCGGTGGCTGTGTCGTTCTAGTTTCGGATCGGTACTTTAACGCTTGGGGTGGAATTGTCAATTTAGAAGATGGCAACGTCCGTCGTTGTGATGGATCACTGGCTAGTGAACTGAATAGATAGCTTAAACGTCGCGTCGGTGGTATTTTTGTTGTGGTAGAAGATTGATCAGGGATTTTCTTCTAGATATTTCTGATTTTTAAGATACGAAAATGGTTTCAAAAATATATACCCTGAGACTTAAAAAAGCGTTAAATTAGTACAATAAATATGGAATAGCTGGATCGCTTCGTTTGGTGAAAATTGTTGTAAATTATATGTTGATATTTTGAAATGGTAAAAAAGAAAATGACGGCGATAATGAAGATTTTATTTTCTATTTTCAATTTTACGAATTCTTAGAACATAGAATATGTTTCGTTTGCTAACGTGTTATCATCTTCTTTTATTTTATATCGTATTCCTATTTCTACCTTGTAATTATTTTCCCGATCGTAACGTTCTAAACGAAGTTCGTAGCTTCGCTGTTTAGCTCCATTAGTCAGGAAGATAATCCCTTAACATTAAATATATTAATAATTAAATAATTAACTTCATTGTTTTTTAACTAATCTCTCGTAACAATCCAGGTATGACCTGGAATAACCTGAACGTCGAATAAAGTACAATTATCAAGAATTATGAAATTCCTCGGTGTACGAGCTTCTCGAAGATAGCGAAAGAAATTTGTGATTCCACTTTCGACAAATAATTCTTTTTTTTGGAAGCACATAGTCCTATTTTTCTTCCAAAATATCATCCTTAGAATGGAATAATTAATTTCGACAAATTACGATCATCCTAGATCTTTCGAAAAGTTTGAGGAAAATTTTTATTTGTTTCGTGTTTATCGTATGACAGATCAATGTTGAAGGTCTTTTGAATTATTTAAAATTATTCATGATCAACTAGTAAACTGTTACTGATGTACTAATTCTAATAAATAATTTATTTATTCGTTTGTGGGAAAGACACAAAAATGCATAGGATGCACATAATATAGTAAAGGGATATGTAAAATAGTAGCATATTCCTTTTGCTCATAAAAATATGAATTTGAGTAAATATCAATAATCTACTAATAGATAACGATTACGATAAATATTACTAGCATTCGCTAAATACAAATTAAATTGCACAAAATAGTATTTATCTTTCAAATACCCAGCCTAAAAGCAATTCTTTCGTATTCCAAAAAGAGAAAATGGTAAATGTTAAACTATATCTGTGATGGAATTTTCTAACCACTTTACCAACCACGATAACCGTTGTAACGAGTCGACGCCATTGTGTTACCGTTCTTCGCATCCTTTTACCAGACGAGGCAAAGATAATTTTCGCCTCTTCTCGGTCGATCAGCGTTCGATTCGATCAATTTCCACCCATCTAATCTGCTAAGAAAACGGTGTCATCGTTGTACAATGTTATCAAGGTTCGTTCGTTATTTAAAATATAGTTAATCATGGAACAAAGTGGGAGATAATGGTAGTTACCCTAAACATTGCGGCGTTCTTGCGAGCTGCTGCCACCTAGCGAAGAAACCTCGAACATTTTTAAACTGCTGCTACTACCGCGCTATTTTAAAGAAGTCCGCAGAGAGTAGTTTACCCTCCGTCTCGAGTCACGTAAATTGATTTATAATTTACAAGATGTTTACTCGATCTCTGGGGCTTCATAAAATTAATAATATTTTCATACGGTACAGTGGCTACAGAAAATATTGGTATGATCTTTGTTTTTTAAGGGAACGTTTCCTCAGGTTCTACGTTTCATTTTTATAATGTGAAATTTCTGTATATATGAAAGTATGATATGAAATTTAATGCACATGGAGGTAATTGATCAGTGTGTGAATGTTATAATAAATACAATGATATTTTTTTATTTCTCGTAGTCACTGTATATTATGTGGATATCTCGTTTAAAGTATATTTTAACAAACGCATGCAAGAAATTTAATATCCTACCGTCTTGTGTTATATTGGAATCAGTTTATAGTTCTCAAGCTTGTTATGTAGCTCTAATGCAATTTATTCGATGAAGCGGATACTTGATTATTCGATAATTAATTCTCTGATTGCTAAGAACTTTAGCCGTTCGTATTAAATTAAACGCAGGAGTATTCAATTTAACAACAAATTTAATGTAATTTACTTTTTAGCGCTCAATTTCTTGAATACATATATATATATGTATATATAATATAAACTACACCTTTGTTATGCAAACACTAAATTTTGAATAAAAAGAAGCATTAAAATGTACAATAATAATTAACACGAACAATTATCAAATATTATCAAAATTCGTTTACATATCAACTTTATAAGTGAGTGTTTCGTCCAAGATCTGCTAGTACGGACTCTTCAGTAAGGCTCACCTAACAGACCTATACCTTAGACACAATGAGAGAAGAGAGAACGTTTACATATCAACTTTATAAACCTATACTTTTAGATATTAATTTCTATTGCAACGTGGCAATTATTTTGCCAAATCATTTTCTTATTATTCTCAACTTTGGAACGTAGCATATGTTTTTCGTTGTTCAAAAATAAATAACAACAATTTCTTGTTACTTTTTAATATCGGATATGAAACAAAACGTAAAAAAATCTCATATTCTTATCTATAAATATATGTGCAATATATACGCACAAAAAGCACGTAAGTAATGCGAGCAAATGAAAAGATTAGACGATACCTAGCCGTTTTCAGGTGAAGTATAGATTTAATCTGCTTCCAAAGGCTGCCTCCTACCTTTTCCATAAATCTGAAGCGGTTCTCTCGAATATTTTTTCGTTTACAGAACATTGCACGCATCTTTTTTACCGAAAAAAGTCTTCGACTGAAAAAAAGGGGATCTGAAGGGCTGGACGTTTCTCATTCAGCCTCGTCCGTCGTGGTTTCCTTTGAGCGAACAGGACGTAATTAAAGGTGCACCTTTGCCTTAGTTAGGCTGATAGCCCATTAATCGTCGTGCAAGTACGATGTTTGAGTGTTCTTGAAAGGTTTCGCGAGGAAAATGACATTACAGTCTAGACGTGTTGAAACCTTCGAGCCTGTTTTATAAATTAACGTAGTAATTCGTAATAAAATCCCCGGACAGTTATTACTAAAATTTTTAAGGAATCGAGAACTTCATGAAATTCATTTTTCGAAGCTGTTACAATTTTGCAGAACAGTACTTTTCCAATAATCTAATGCTATTCGAAATTGTTTGAGTGAAATTTGAGTCATCATCGCAAACAAATGTCGTGCTGATGACGGAAAGATACGTCTTTGCGTTACGATCGAAGCATTGATCGCGAGAAAATCTCTTTCTCTGCGTCGTATTGTTCTATTTTGATTTGAAATTATATTTTAGAAAAATTGGTATCAATGTCGAAAACTGTAACAGAAGAGGCGTATTTTCGTGCAACTAATAGACAATGTATTAAGCAAGGATATAATTATAAATATAAACATTAATATAAAGCAATGTTATTATCCTAAATATAGAAGTAAAAGTAAAATCTCTCAATTCTCCGCTTTGTTTAACAACATCAACAGAGAATATTTCAACTATGAAAATAATTAAATGACCCTTCGTCTCTTATTTATTATATGAATTCGTTTCGTTCTAAGTTGTATACATTCACAGTATTTATATATATATATATATATAAATATATATGAGATGAAAGGAAAACCGGAGCCTTCCCTTTGCAATTTTGAGGAAGCCTTCTAATGCTTTAGCCTAGATTTTATCATAATTGTAATTAAGCAATTGTCATTTGTAATTGTTTGACATTTGTGAAAGCGAAAGTGGGTTCGAGGTGACAACTGGTCGCCGAACGTAGCCACGGTCACGGGATAAACGTTTTGCCTGACGAAGGTGTGTATCGGTTGTATCGTTCTCCCTAGAAATCACATAGAATTGTATTTTAGAGATGCTGATATAATGGGACACACGTTGTATTAGGAATCAATCTCCAGACAGAAACTGCCTAGTATCGGCGTTTGGATCTTTCTCGATGTTTCCAAAGAGTATACAACAAACTTTTGACAGAAATTGCCTAGCAACAACGATTGGAACCTTCTCGATGTCTCCAGCGAGCATATAACAAACAAATGCAGTCGTACAGCGAAAAAGATTTTCATCAGATATTCATTCGTGTGATCGCCTTGGAAAGTGATACATCGAGCAATTTACCGAGTGTCTCAGCAATCGTATTTTTGTGTTTAAAATTATTCTACGCATAGCAAAGAGTTATTCCGTTGACCGTGGATTCTTTAGAACTCCGGAAACATTGTTAATAGTGTTAATTAAATTCATTATTCGTTAAACCTATCAATCGTTAATCTCATTATTCGTTAAATTTATTATTCGTAAAACATATTATTCGTACCTCTTATTGTTCGTTAAATTTATTATTCTTTAATCTAATTATTGGTTAAACTTATCGTCTGTAAATCTTATCATTCATTAAACTCAATATTCATAATATTTTGTAAAATCTTGTATATTCACGTAAATATAATCTCTGTCTCGTAAAACGATGGCTAACTCAAACAAAGAATCGTTACGCGCCTTAAATCCTAATGATAATCCGACATATATGTATATATATATATATATATATATATATATATATATATACATAGATTTTAAATCGCATAAAGTTGTAAAAGCTTGAAACCATTCGTTACGGAAAAGAAAAGGAAGAGAAGGCGCGAGCGAATAGGATTTAGCTCGACTAAAGTTCTCGGAGCATCTGAATCATAAATTCCTGTTATAGACGGAAAAAGTAAGTATGCTGGTACCACGATGGCAAGTGCAAAACGACAAACGAAAGTAAATATTACTCGAGGCTATAGTATCGGCGCTTAGGCGTGGATACACGCCTTGAAACTTGCCGCCAACTTCTTATCAACGTTTGCCGCTTGTGGCGAGATAGAAAATCAAGATACATTCTAGAAGTTAGGAAAACCGGAGATGAGAACGTGGCGGAAATACAGTGTGTATTTTCCACGTTTTCTGCCGACGGGGTTGGCTGTTGTTTCACCGAATGACACTGCACTCTGATTTATATGTCTCTCGCGACCTTTTCGTCGGGATTGCATTTATTTCAAACACGATGTTGAGTCAGAGAAATTGACGATTTAACTGTAAATAAACCGAGCGATGGTTATTACTTTTGTATTTGTTCGCGAACAATTAATTGACTTTTATATGGGGAAATTGCACGTGGAATCTATTTTAATCTCGAGGTTGTTTAGTCGAGGGATATATGAAATTAAAATATTTTAAAGTTAATTCTGAAATGGAATACAGAAAAAATTCGGAACGGTTAATAAGAGGCCAATAAAATTGCGAAATTTTGACGCAAGAAAAATATTTCAGTTATCGATGTTAAATATCCGCAGATTGAAATAAGTCCTGATTCAAGTATAATTCTTTGCATATTATATTCAAATCTTCCAATTTTCTCAGATGAAAGTATTCCATCGAGTATGCCATTCGCGAATCAAATTTTCCAATCACTCTATCGTTTAATTCCCCTCAATCCAATTGAAATGTTGGTGAAATTCCACCAAAAAAAAAAAGATATAGTGTACAGTGTCAAACTATATCAACTATAGAACGTCAAACTATGCTAGTCTAAAATTTCTCATTCAGATTTTAGTACTCAATCTTGGCGTTATTAATGGATGCTTGATACATTTATGATACTTAATATCTGCTATAATGACTTTCAACGCCTTGCACTAATAACGTTAGTTTAATATGCTCCATTAAATGATTCCATGCCCATGCATAGGCTGAAATATCAACAATCTCGAATTTATGGAACGTTGTCAAAGTAAAAGCCGTAAGGACGCTCGAGGTCCACTGACCATGAAACTAGGACACTTAATACGACCCACTCTTAGCCAGAACGACTGAATATCGATCGTCACGGATTCTCGAAAACGCAAAGATGCCCGAGATTAACCGGCTGTCAGAATCTGTACTCGCGGTCCTTCGGAATCCTAAAATCTCCAAGATCACCGAAGAATCCCGGTATTTTTGACACTTTCTACAGCCACTAAAATTCTTACGACCCGTGTGTCCTCACGTATGGGGAATCCATGTGAATTTCTCTCTAATACCGACGCTTTTCCAAAGCTCCGGATTCTCAGATTTCTAGAACATATAGAACGATATAAGCTTTTATGGAACAACTAAATATCTATGAATATAATTCCTATATTTTCTCCTAATATTTGAATTCTTACTAATAGCAAATAATCACTGTGCGCGTTTACGCGTTTAACTACGAAGACCAGAATTTACGCGCATACATGGCATGGTTTATGAAGCAGGGTGGCATAGGTGGAAATGTACACTATGTGGTTGCGCGGTCAGGGTCAAATTTGATACAGATGGTAATCAATCTTAGCCTGATCTAATTTCCACGTGATGCTACTGGTTACTGCTCAGGATCATTTCGATCCAAGGTACGGAGACCAAATACGGCGACCATCTTGCTTTTCTAATGAATACAGCAAGAGAGGTTGCTCGTCAGGAGTTACATCAGCGTCTTGACTTTCTTAGTGCCAGGGCAACTATCAAGTTTCCAGTTAAAGTTAAAGTTTTCCAATTAATGACCGTCGCGATGCTGCATCAAAAGTACGGTGAGTTAAATCATATAACATCGCGAAAGTATTATTGAAGTCTGGTTCCCTGCACAGAGGGGCACTTAATTACATCGCTTTACTTCTCGCGTTGTTCCTTTACAGCTGTTTAAAACGAAAGTTTATTAAATTTACTCGTTTTTCGGTGGTTTTTAAAATGAGAAGTATCGTATAATACATTTTCTTTTACAGTTCATTAAAAAGAAAAAAAATAGGTTGTTGTAATAAGAAATTTGACAATAAGACAAACAATATACTTTCGATAAATATCCTCTTAGTTCTGATCATTTTTACGCAGTAAAATCTGCTTCTTTCTCGTTAAACTTATTTTCATTCTGTTTTTAATAATCTTGTTTAAAAATATAAAAATTATATTTACCTACAAACAGCGTCCGCAGTGAAGGGATATTAAAATGATTTTCATTCTGACAGGATACCAAAGTCATCCTCATTCTACATTTAATAATCTTATTTGAAAATACGTATAAAAATTACGTTCGCCTATAAATTTCAATTTACCAAATGTCCAGCTGGACAAATTATAAAGTACAAATTAAATAATCAAAAAAATCGAAAAAAGCCTATAAATTCCGCCATTCACAATTAATTAAAAGGATATTTATCACAATTGTTCCTCCTCCTGTTCTCGTCCTGTTTCGTCCTCCCTATCTCGTGGAAAATCACCGAGTCCAATGAAGGGAAACGAAAGAGAGAGATTTCAAGAACGATATTTTCCGCAATAGGTCGTTACCTGTCTGGCGCGTTTTATCATCAAAAGATCGGTCCGCTATTGACAAGAGATTTGTAAACCCTTTCTGTGAACGACACGCTCGTTCCTTCGGCTGCTTATCTGACTTTATCGCGGGTATTATGTACGGCCGATCGAAAAACGAGTCCCGCGAAAGTATCGGAGGATATTCTGAGCGTGTAAAAGCAACCTGTACGGGCTCGTCCTTGCGGACAAATTTCATTTTGTCCCGTAAATCGGTCGCGATTGATAAATCTCGTCTTTACACCGGCCATCGTGTTCACTCGCTTTCCTAACCCAGAGTTTCGCCCATTGAGGAATATCTGCTTTTACCAACGGCCATTCATCGGCGATACTCTCGATGGAATCGAAACTCCTTTCACCGTTGCAATCGTAAGTTTTCGTGTCGCAAACTTTCCTCGTGCAAGGTAAAAAAACGAGAGAAAAGTACGAGTAATAAAGTAACCATTGAAAGGAAATTCGACGAAAGGAAGAACATGCGGGAAAATAGGCCAACAAAAAAGTAAATAGAGTAGGATGAAAACGAACGAAATATAAAAGAGACCGCAAATGATAAGGTTAATCCGTAGCGTTGGACAAGACGACTGTTCCTTAAGATCGCACTAATCTCGAACGACTGATCTTCGAATCCTGAACTCGAGGGTCAAGTCCATTGTGTTCGCGCGGCGGCATTGAACGTTTGACCTGAAATCCTGCAAGGAATTCTCGAAACGAGTACCACGATATATTCTCTTGAAAAAGTTCCGATCCTTCCGAGATTCAGTACCACTTTACTCGTTTATCTCGTTCTTTCACGCCACGAAAACCACGGCTGCACCATTACAGGTTATTCGCGTCACAGTTACGGAACTTGGTTCTTTCTCTTTTGCATCGTTGAATACGTGTCAGTGATCGAATATGTTAAATTATTTTTATTGGTTTCTTACAAGAAATTTCACTGGCAATTTTGTCAAATCTGCGTTGCCTTTTACGTCTGTCGATTCGACAAATTATTTCTTCTTGCCGGTATCACCGATATAAAATGGTTTAAACAGCGAATCGACTACTTAATTGAAATCAAGGGAAAATAAACTGTACACAATTTCGATGAAAATGTAATGTATCGAAGCGAAAATAGATTGAAAACTTGCGCGTGTGTATGACAAATAAACCGCGTTTCATTTACATTTGTCTTTACGTTTATTTATCCTATATGTTCCCGACAGATTTCACGTTTCGTCGTATCAGCCGCGTTGTTCGATACATCAATTTTACCGACAAATTGGGCTCCCTGAAAATGACATTATATTAAGGGAATTTCATATTCGAGAACCGTGGTACCAGTTCCATTTAACTATCTAACTTTAGAAACTCTCTGAACAACTTTATATTTCGTCGAAGCAACCAACGGGAATGTACTTTCTCATCCTGGCCGGTACTTTCGCTCTCGATATCGAACTCGACTCGAGAGACAGGAGAATTATGAGAAACCGGTCGAGTTCCAAGCAACTGCGGCGATTCTTTTTGGAAAATCAGATTCTTGCACGGACCTAGTCTAGCCATTATTCCGGCTTAAAAACAAGCGAGTTTGATTAATTTCTCGCGTGCCTAGCTTTAATCCACTGACAGTTAGCCGAGGAACATTAATCAGGTGTACGATACTTGGCATGGAAGTTCCGAGCAGCTTGGAACAGCCATTCTCGCAGGAATTTCGCTGGTCGCAATAAAATCAGCCAAAATTCGACGTATCGTGATATACGATGCACTTGACGCGTTTGTTCGAGCTTCGTCATGGCAGTTTACTGTAATTCGTTGTTAAGCCATTTTGATGGGATTGATCAAAAGTTGCAAGTTGCTTCTTATTTATTGATACGTATGTGTATTCTACCGGAGCTTGTAGCTTTCAGTAGAATCAATCGATAATACGTCTGCCATAAGAGCGTTCTCACGGTATGATTGTTTCGTCAATCGAAATTAGGAATAAACGAAAGTTCTCAGAGACTCGACGGAAGTTTCGGGACCTTCCTTGCAGGAAATTGTATCGTTTTCTTACAAAATATGTGTCAGATAGCGTTAGAAACATTTCCTTTATCGCAACCTATCAAATTATCACTGTTGAACATCCTCCAGCTTTCTTCCTAACTACTCGTCTCGCCAAATCGTTACATTTGTCCAGAAAATCTTACACGTGGCTTATTGTATGTATCTATATACAAGGCAGTGATGGACCAATAAAAGCGAGGAAAATCAGACCGTGACGTTAATGGTGCTTCCCAACGAGATGGCCACCGTTCCAATCTTCCACTCTCCTTTCTGTATCGCTACACGTGCCACGCGATTTCTGATAATCGATTGCCAACGGTGGCTCGGTTAGGGATCGACGGATTCTCGTGCCAATTTTCTTGTTTTTCTTTTTTTCCTGCCATTTGTACCGCAGCGCAGCGTCGTAAAGTATACTGATATCGCTGTTTTTATCCTCATAAGGTGGGCCAAACCCGATATCGGCGTTCTCGTTAATGTACCTTTGTAAAAGTATCGCCTTGTTGAGTAAACGAAGCCGACGTTGTTTCGCGACACGTGAA
Organism: Bombus bifarius; assembly: GCF_011952205.1. Classification (NCBI taxonomy): domain Eukaryota; kingdom Metazoa; phylum Arthropoda; class Insecta; order Hymenoptera; family Apidae; genus Bombus; species Bombus bifarius. The sequence continues at coordinate 4,876,291 of NW_022884505.1, read as the reverse complement.
AAGTATATCCAATTCTTTTCTCGTGCACCGTGGTTCGAGAGGTTCTTCTCGCGAAGGATCTAAAAGGTATTTCAACCTTTTTTAAACCTATTGATTACATCTTGACGGATTTTATCAATTTTTGATAAAATGTTGTTCCTATTCGGGAAGAATAACTTAAATCATTTTTTTAAGAGTTAGAACTTGTTAGAATTCTTTCGGATGTAATGGTTATTTTTTTTTAAGCATGTCGAACTACAAACTGTGTGCATCTACCTACGCTGTCGTAAATTAATTCTGAATCGGTGGAAATTATTCGATACAATCTAACCATAGAATTATTAAGAACAGGCTATTTGCGATCTTTCTCTTTCGAAGAACTAGTTTCATTCTGTACAATGTTAGTAACTTCCCGAGTGTTGCTGGAGACAGCTCATTTAACATTCTAACAGGCGTCCTCTGATAAATTTATTTCTTCCGAAATTAATTCTATCCTCCTTGGTTATTATAATTCTTCTCAAATCTACACTTGCGAACATTTTTCATTGCCGAACGACATTCTGATAAGCTCGTTTCTTTCAAAATGAATTCTATTTTACTCGATCGTCGCGATTCCTTCCAAAGCTTATGATAAGATAGTTCCAAACTCATGATAAAATAACTTCATAGAGTAACCTTATGGTAAAATTATTGAAATTTTTCGACCTGCTTTTTCGATGAACAAATTTCCATTTTCGTTCCTCTATTCTTCCATTCTTCTCATAAATCGTTCTTCTTGTCAATATTTCCTCTTCGCGTGTTATTATCTTCCAGTTATATCAAGGCACTGTAATACGGCGGTACGTAAGTGCGGTGGAATTACCACGATAATCAGAGTCAATTAAACGAGCGCGTAAATGCAGGCGCGCGTACGCACATATTTGCTCGACGAGATGCGAGTTTAACGACGCTTCGGTGAGACTTTAACGCCGCATATAAATTCCTTTTTAGCTCGCCATTATCTTCTCTTTATCGACGTAATTCTTCATCTGATCGACAACGTGGAAATATTTCGTTGCAAATCAGAATTTCGTTTATGAAATGATAGGGCAATGAAAATTGTATTCGGTAACAAAATAGGGTGTAAGAGGCATTAGTTATATTTATCGAACATATATCACGTGGAGTACGGCAAAACGTTCAGCACGAAATATAAGCACCAAGAATAATAAGAAGACTGAAAAGAAAACACCCCACTGACCTCGCTAAAGAAATAAAATAATCAAACTGGAAGATGTTATTTAACAATTAAGTTAAAAAAATTTACCAGATGTCCAGCTGGACAAATTGTAAAGTACAAATTAAATAATAAAAAAAAATAGAAGAAAAAAATAATAAAACTTTGACTTAACGGCAAATGATATACAAAACGCTAACATTCGCGAAGAATTAAGCTTCGTTCTTGTAAAACATGTACAGTCTGAATCTACTTACGGAGTCTTTGTAAATTAATTGTGGACCAGAGGTAACCTCATGCTAATTCAATAGCAATTGAATGACACAACTTTTATTTAGAATTCTCAATTCTCTCAAAAACGGTTTTCTTTTTCTATGCTTTGTCTCTTCGTTGATTAACCCCCTTTGCACAACTCTTTAACTCAGCACCTCTTCTAGTTTGTGTATTCGTTTCTAAACGATACTTAGGCACGCCTACTCGAAATCTTAAGTGGCCGCATATCTCCAGTTAAACGATAGTTGATCGAAAGTAGTTGGTCTAAACATTTCTTTCACGCCTCCAAGTACTCAAGACCAAATGACCATCGATAAATCAGCATTTTTACCTTTATCGATTTATCGACAAATATCTTTCTCTAGCCGATAAAATTCTATCATTTTTTCATTAGACAGGATGATAAATTGTACGATGACCGTACGAAAACTATTGTTTCTTTTTCTTTCGTACTTTAATATGAAGGTGTCACGAGAGATTAACTAAGATCGTAAGATTGATCTACCGATCACTATAACGACTATCTGCCATAGCTAATAAGCAACAGCCTGATAAAGGGGACGATCCGCCGCTAAATTGATTGGAATTTAATCGCAAACAGTGTATTAATTACGACCGATCAACCCGTGAAACGAAGCTTTTTTGAACGAATTTTTATCTTCGAGAATAGATGCTTCGCTAGTTTTGATGAACTCACAAACGAACGATTTAATTGCATATGAAAAATGTTCTGAATTTGCTCTATTTTGTGCATTAGTAATTTCATTTCGTGCGTTTTGTTTGGATATAGTAAAAATTGTACGAGTCCACAGATAGCTATGCATATTGTAATAATTTCCTTTTATGAACGTTTTAATTTATGATATTATTTCTTTGCGAATGACAAAGGGAATATTTGTGCCTCTTCTGAAACTTATGATTATTTTTTAACCTTCTTAATCAAATGGGTTTACGTATATTAAACGTGAGAGTAGGGTACGATGTGATAGTATATTTTGTATTAAGAAAGTGAAAGAAAACACACACGAGGAAAGTGACAAAATGAGACGAATGTAAGAAAATTGAATCGATTGTTCGTGTTCTCGTGGGTATAACACGTGAGGAGTTGTCACGCGGATATGTTCTAAAATTTATTTTTATTCTCATCACGGTAGATTATATAAGACGCAGAATGAATCGTTTAAAACAGAATGCGACGTAATTCCATATCGTTTTACAAATACAAGAAAACACGAGGTATTTGATGATTGATCCTTTCCGTCTTTCTACGCCAACTAAACAGAGGAGATGGTGTAAATTTGAACGTTGCAAACCATTTAATCTCCTTTAAATCTCAACCATTTGTTCGAATGTAGACTCCAGAGTCTGAGCTGGAATCTGTAGAAACTGACGAAAGAATATCGTCTTTGAATAATAAATAAATTCGTTGGAAGCAAAATCTGAGTTTCACCTTACGAGAAAAATTAAGATGTTACACCAACGTTGAATAACAACGAGAATATGGACCGCTATATGTGGTTTCAGTTATAGTACCAATTTATTATCTCGTTCGGATAATGAGTTTTTGGAAACAAAAAGGTCTATTGTATGGATATAAAATATAGCTATAGTACGTATAACAATACGATGTTATTAAATTTTCGGTGAGAAGAATTTGACCAATGTATGATTCACTAAATTGAACAGACAGTGTGACCGGTATTGTTTGATCGTCATTGTATTTTCACGAGACATAAGTATAAAGCTGACGTTATACGAAGCAATTTGAAAATCAGCATTTAGTAATAAAAGCATATTTTCATGTGACTCTCCATAAAACAATAGCCGAGTTCAATTATAACAGATATATCAATTATTGAATAAATTCTTCGACAACCATCGTTCTAAATAAAATAAATGTATACATGGAGATGAAAATACGTATAAAACCGACATATCGTTAATACGATATTTTGCTAAATCCATTAAGAATTTTCATAATATTTGCACCTTTAGATTATAAAAATTGCTCCGACCGAAACACGAATCCACATGCATACGATAATTTCTTCTTTACTTTCTTTCCACCGTTACAAATTATTCTCAAAAACTACCGCCTCCCAACACACATACACCTTCAAGTAGATTATCTCGCGAAAGAACAAGATTCCGGTTGATTAATCGTTTTCTCCAAATCTACGTCAATTGTCACACTTTTAGTAGCTACGTCTTATACCGTTTCGTCGCGTCTACTCTTACCTGACATATTTCTCCTGTTATCCAATCCTCGCAATCTGTTCGATCGTCAATCAGACCTGTTTCCATAAGCCCGGATGGACAAACTGATTCAGATTATACATCGGAAGCCACGTATTGGAATGGATTATAGGGAGTGTCAACATTCGCAGGACCGCTGGTCCAACGGAAACAGGTTCTCCGCCATGAAATGTTCGTGCGAAATTCGAAATTGAGAATAGAGATGACGTGAAACCGGCGAATTTCAGGGAAGCACAAAGGAGGAAGAGACGTATTAGAGAAGGGCGCTATCGATTGGAAAGATCGAGGGGCGATAAGAGTTCGAAGCAGAGACGCGTTCGCCACGAAGGGATGAAACGCGTCGGCCCGGACATAGCAACGCAATAAATCGTTGCCGTACGTTGTAACATCCTGTGCGAGGGTAGTGGGAGGGAGGTGTGAAAGTAGAACAGCGATGGCTCGACGACGACAAAGCTGCAGTGATAAAGTGGATTTGCATGAAATCTCGTGTATCTCGCTAGAAAATTTTAGCGGTCTGGCGCTGGAAAGGTATTCCTAGGCATCATTATGAATATTTCCTGCAGGAATATCCAGTTTTCGTGCTACGACGTAGGAACGTGATTTCGTGGTCGTTTTTGGTGCTCTTCTGTAGGGTGGAATGGAAGTTTTTATTCAAACGCATGGAGAAGGGGATGAAGAATAAAAAAAGGGAGGGAGGGAGGGAGCCAGGGTCTAGATTCGTGGGGTCAAGAGACTTTGATGGATGGTAAGGAGCCACGAGGAGGAAAAGATTTTCATCGCGATTAGGAACAGCGTGGGAATTTATTGAAAATGATTCGATGGTGTTTCAAATGTGTCTATTTTAAGAGAAATATAACAGTTTCGTGTTTGATCGAGTAGCAGTGGAAGGCAATTTGGTTTATCACATCGAATGACATTTTAGTCGTCGGTCGTCAAGCGAGCGAGTGTGTAGTTCCCGTTAAAATGGTTTTATATTCCTTTCAATTTTAAAATATGATATCAATTAAAGTATCGAAAACGAGAATCAATCGAATAATATGATTGAATATTTGGTATCATTTTTGAGCTTAAAAATTGCGCGCATTAGAAAACGGCGAACCACAGTTAGCTCTTCTAATAGCTTCTTTTGCGTGTATTGAAATTTTCCATGATTTTTGTGATTTATGGAGTAGATGCTTTAACTTCGATATCTTCGACGCAATGTGTAAGTACATCGCTTTTAAAATTTATTTGGTAAGAGCTATCGTAAAATATTAAACTCGATGTACAACCTAATTATTCTTTTCGCGAAATTCCGCCCTGAAATCTAACGAAATTCGACTCTAATAACATGGAACGTAGAAACGTTATTTCAATCTTTTTTACATACACTTTCGTGATAAAAGCAAGTTACGAGGGAATCTACCGAATGAATACTGGCTTAATTTTTAAAGAAGCATCGAGTATACTACAGTTCCTTCTCAGTTTGTGCACAAAAGAATATTTTAAAATTATCCCTTGATCTTCCACTGTGATAATTTTCAACGACATTCCACTTCAAACTTCTCGAAAATCCCCTTCTCATCACCTTTATGAAATGCATTGAAAAGCTACTTCATACTTATTTACATTTCCCTGGAATTGGCGTAATTAAACCGGCCAGAAAAAGAAAACGAACATCCCGGCAGATAATTACGATTCGTAAAATACAAGTTTAACGCATCCTATCGCCAACTAAATTGCCAGCCGTAGTAAACATCTAACGACACGCGGTTCCGCTCGAAAAGAATTAACCACGAATTGGCCGGAAATTACCAGACTTTAATCGTGGACGCAACGATCTCTCGTTTAATTCGTTTCCATCGCGGATATTACGTGCTGGTATTCGGCAAACGACCTTGCCACAGCTTTTTCGAATTTTCAAGTGGCGCAACTAGTTCCTACGATACAACGCTCGATCAATCTATCCGCCGTTATCCATTTTCGATCGTTGTTCTTTCACGAATTCTCTTTCAGAATAGTGTGTGGACGATAGTCGAATATTTGCGCTCATTAAATATGCCGTTTCCGATAACAGCTACCCCTTTGAGATCCACTTTAACGCTCGATGACTGTGCAATTGCTTCGTACAAGCGATATTATGCGCATATCAAGTGCGTGGTGGGCAAAATCAACACAGATTCCAGGTCAATGGAACGCAGAACGTCTTAATTCCGTTGCGACGCGCGGTTATGTGAGAATTTGCTTGTTATTGTTAACGCTTTCGCCATGAGGCACGCCGATTGGTATTTCGTGTAAAGTAATCACATTTCATACATATTGTAACGTACAAATATGATATTATGGATATTTTAATTTTTATTTAGATATTTTAGGTATTAGATATTATAGGTAATTTGAATACTTCTGATTAAATGATATAGGTAATATAGTAGGTAATAATGGCTGTTTGATACACTCTCAAATGTTCATATCGATGTCTTAGATAATTTAAAAGATACTATTTGAATGAAATTATTTTTTTTTATTTGGTAGACTTTTTACAATCATTTCTCATTGAGAATTATAAGTAAATTATTTTAGCGTGGTACTGTAATTGGAATTATAACAGTTTATAGTACGTTTGATTCTAGTTGAATCTAATGCTTAAATCTAAAGGGTATTGTCTTTTTAGTCTGCGGATCTGATCCGTCGTGTCAAGTAATTGGATGACTAATGGGGTTTGTTGGTTGTTAACTCTTGTATTATATCTGTTACTGAATTTGATATTTCTTCTTTAACTGTGGCTATCTTAAGGTCGCGATGTATTGTTTCGTTGGTAACATACCAAGGGAATGAAATTATTCACAGCGAAAGCATCTTGTCGATAGATTGTATTCACAAAGTCATGTTAGTTTTTAGTACGGCTTTTGTGTTTATTTGGATTGAAAATTGATGGTTCTTTTGAAAATAATCCTAGTCAAGAAATTTAGCGTATAAGTCAGGCAGAAATATATTTTCGAAACATCGAGCCCATACGATACACGCAGATAAAAACGTCCTTTTCCTACGAAAGTTATAAAAGCGTCGAAACTTTTTCTGTGTTCTCTAGACTGTACGTAACACATATCGTACAATTCGCGAATTTTTCCAATATAGTAGAATCGTATCCGTTTATATGTATCTTCCGGAAAACAGAAGTTTTCCTGCAATTTATATAACTGGAAATCTTATAAGAACTTTCCGTTCATACGATAGGAGTTCACGTTCGCATAAGTAGACTCAATTAAATAAAATGAATGAATAAAGTTAAATAAAATAAGTAGACTCATGTAACAGTTGATTCAATGGACCAGAGTAAAATCATGGTTGAGCGAATGGAATTCGTGTAAACGGAGCTCCACAATAATTATTTTCTTATACTCTAGTTAGATATACCGTAAGCATCGGGGATTTGGATACGAAATAAAAATTAAGGATAATGAAATTTTAAAGGAAGACTTTTCTAATAATTCATGGTAATTGTAAATACGTTTGTAGAGTTTGACGACATAAAAATATAATTTCTTTGGGAATCATTTCTTAATAGATGCTATAGATGAAAATCAGACCAGCGGTAAAATTATAAATTAATTGTAATATCAATTTGACGAGGGATTTTGCGATGACGATATGTCGCGATTTATATTTGAGTATTTTCCGTGAAACACCCAGAAACTATTCCATATTCATATTTTTATGCAACAGAGCGGAAGTAGAATTTTTGTGAAAATAAAATAAAAATAAAATGGAGGCAAAATAAAATGTTTATTCTGTAGGAAGGAAGAGGAGAAAAATAATGGATTAAAAAATTGACAGAACGAAACAAGCTACTACTTTCGATTCATTGTCGTTATTATCTGCACTGCACACACTGTAGTTTTATTTTGTGACAAACATTGTATCGCGAATCCTCGCTTCTCGCGTGTCACGATTTTCGAGTGCTCCCCGTATCATGAAACGAAAAAAGGATAGACGATGCCGGACGTTTTAATTAAAGCTTTGTGAAAGGCGCGGCCTTTATTAATTGATCTGATACTCGCTACAAAATTGTAAACACCGAAGTCAGACGAAGAGTTAAAGTGAAATATTACATCGTATCCATCGTGGATGTTTCACTTTGCATGAAAAAATTACGGACATTTTGAAATGCTTTTATTTGGGTATCGAGAAATTTCTCGTGACTGGGAATTGTTCTTTCGTTGACAAAAGTAATTCTATTAAATCATCGTGTCTTTATGTTAAACGAATACTGTTGTTTCGCGAATGAGTGAATATTAATTTTTAAAATCGAGAATACTTTAAATGTATAAGCTAGAAAAATTTACCAAATATCCAGCTGGACAAATTGTAAAGTACAAATTAAATAATAAAAAAAAACTTTAAATGTTTTCTTTCTAAAAATGAATGGTGGATAAAGGTAACTGTAGAAATAAAAGTAAATTAAGAAATATATAGTTATTGAGTCGTTTGACTATCGTAAAAAAGTCATTCAAGACCATTTTGATATGGTATCAGAATTATTTGAGAATGAGAGTCGTCTATTGATTATTAATTTTTGAAGTATTCGACATATCATGTTTCAAAGAAAAGTATCACAAAAGTGCAGGATTATCGTATATCAAAATTACGGTATTATAATTAAGAAGGCATCGTTAGATCTACAGAACCAGGATAAATTTTATATGTATTGTATAATATATACTTTGAATACAGTATCGAAAATTTCGTAAACCCATGGGTTATTACGAAATTTGGATCGATATCTGATCAAATCTACGTTTCACGTCGATAATTCCCAATAATACATACAGACCTTACTTCGATAGTAAATCAGAGTCAGGTTCGTGAATTACAGGTAATATAATGTCCAAGTTACAATTCCCTATATTGATAACTTCGATGTATTACAAAGTTCTTTGTATTACGATCTGTAGAATCAGAGTAGAAATATTACATTGCAGAAATTCTACAGTTGATAATTTTTATAATGTTAATACAAATCGTTCTTGCAAATTTTCATAAACAAAACTTTAAAATTAGCAAATCGTAAAATCCAGCAAAAGTAATGCATAAATAATTGCAATAGTTTCACAATGAACAGACTACAATGGTAATTTAATAAATAAAATATTAAACCCAGCAATAAAAGCAAATAAATATTCGTATCACTAGGACCACTGTATTATGCTGTGGTATATTAAAAATGGATAACTAAAGAAACATCTGAAATAATTCAACTGCAGTGAAGGAAATTATAAGACGAAAAAATATATGAAAACAAAGAACCGTCTAAATAACCCGAAATGAGCATTATACATATACTCGTACAATTAAAATTCCAAAGTGACTCAAGAAAAGAATACACCCGAGCGAGTTTACATGCAAACTCGATCAACGATAAATTAAATTAAAACAGCATACAGTAATTTTCATTCGAGAATTATTCGTATTGATTACTCAGGAAGTCACATGAATCATGCATCTAAAAGCTAAGCTAGGTAACACATGCTCTCGCGACAAATAATGTATCTGTTTATACTTTATACAGATGAAAAACTACAAACCCATCAATAAAAATCAATCCTAAAAAAAAAATTCATTTTCCAAAGTACTTCCATGTTTTCGCTCATAAATGTCCATGTTTTTAGTAATGACGAACTTTTGTAAAAACAAAAATCACCAACCTGTCGATAAAAATCAATTCTGCAGAACAAATTAATTTTCCAAAACACTTCTGTATTTTAAGTAATGAATTTCCATGTTTTTAGTAAAATTCTAGGAAATTCAATTCTAGGAAAAAAAAGAGATTAATTTCCCAAAATACCTCTGTGCTTTCTATAACGACAGGGAGAAAAAGATCTAAAACCTGTTATCTCGACAAGTATTAGGTTGTCCGAAAAGTGTCTTTCTTTTACAGACACGTCTTCCACAACGACGCATCTTTATACAAACGTGAAACCTAATCTGTCAAACGTTGTGATATTTATCTTGATAGAACAAAATAGATCATACAATAATTCGATAAAATAATGTAAACCGGAAAATGTTGTGCATCCATTATTTCCTTATAAAACGAAAGAAACTTTTCGGACGACCTAATACAATACTTTCATTGTTAATAAATTCTCGATAAATCCATAGTCTGTCAATGATGCGAATATCATTTATACAAATATATCGCATAAACGCACGATATTAAATAAACGCATAGCAAAACATAGCTGTGTTTCCATTTGCTATAGTATTTACATTATTAATAAATCCCTCGGTGAGTGTGAGGATGTAAGACAACCACTCGGAACAGCTTCCGCAGCCGAGATCCGTTGATTTACGGGCTCTTAGATCCCACAACGTCTTTTCGTCACGGTTTGTCATCCAAAGAACTACTTGCGTACACATCTACCGAAAGCGTGTATCTTATTTGCCCGCAAAGGAACTATATCCTATCTTCTTGACAGTGTACAACATTTTCTTCGCGGAAGCTGTCCCGCTTCCGCGAGCTTTCACCGGCATAACAGGAATATTTTATGTGGATCAAGCTATTTCTTCGTCTCGCATGCCGTGGAATTTGGATTTCGTAAGACATTCGTGGGGAAATTCTGGCTCAGCTCGTTGAATTCCATCGAAAGCTTCGAGTTCTCGTTAGTAATGGCGGCACTGTAGACAAGAATCGAGCATCCGAAAGTCGATGCCTCTGGAAGCTGATTTCTACGTGGTGGTATTTTCTCGCGTCGCAACGCGATCAGCGAGAATACAGCGTTAGCTTCAAATATCTATGAAGCAACGAATTTTTTTCAAATATATAGAATTTCAGAACGCCGTTGGTCTGACAAATAATTGTAATCTCGCAAATTTTCAATGAAATTTTCAATGAAATTCATTGTACTTAAAACTGCCTAATTTTTTCAGCGGATTTTATACCAATTTTATTATTATTATTATGTATATAGGTGGAACTTGAAAGTAGCCAAAATACGGTTTAATTAATCTATTTGCTTCGTTGCTAATATGTGCCAGTGACTACAAAAGTGACTTAGGTCAAATATTTCTCATGCAGAAATTTTTGCATATCATTCTAGCGTAGACCGAGATGGCATAAAATGAATTAAAAATTCTACTTCCTTAATTGCTAGATTTACACTATTTTACTTGATTCGTTACTTGATTAAAGATATGAAGTTGCTTTTCTTTCTCTCCAGAAAAATTACGTTCTCGCGGCTATGTCGTTGTTGCATTAATTGCAAAGGAAAATCATTGCACGAGAATATATTTAAAATTTGCGATAAAAGAAACGGGGAATTAATAATTTAAAATTCGTACAACGAAAAAAAGACAAAAAATAAAAAATACGCGTGTAATGAATCTATAGAGCAGCGTTTTTAAAAATATTCTTTATTAGATTTTAAAGTCGAATACCTATTTAACTATGCTCATTGTATACATCAACATTTTCATGTAGTATCATTTTCTTCGAGGTAAAAGATTCTTGTTATCCAAGCATATACGATTAGATGGAGTTTCGTGAAAGTTGGTGGCACAGTTGGTTTGGTAAACGTTCATATCCATAAAGAAATACTTGTATTTGACTTTTGCTGCGCGCATGGTGCATCTTCTGTGCTTTCAGTCTTTCTTTCTCTTCTCCATTTGTTTCGTGCCGCTAAGTGTTCCGAACTTCGTGGTTAATAACTGATGAAGGCTCCAAAAAGGGCGTGTTTATTGCTTCATAAATTCTGAAAGCAGAAGAAAATTAATTTATAGCTGAATACATTCACCAGGACGATATTCCCGTGACGTCGTTTAATGAATTCATTGGAAAAATAATTCAACTCAAACGCGCACATTAAATCTTCCATATTTAAAACAATCTTGTACGAATTATTTATTGTATCATGAGGACGAGAAGAAAAAATTAAAAATAATAGTTTCTTCTTTAAGAAGACTTCTTACTGAAAACACCATTCTAAAGCTCAAGAGGAATGTTTTTGCAACTGTTAATCTCGATGAAATTTTTTAAGAGAATACCGAGTTTCCTTATCGGAAAAATATTTAACCTACATTTTTTTTTATCAAGAATCATCATCACATAGGAGATAGAAGCAACCTCCAAAATTGGAGGTCGGAAATATATTTTCTGGAATACGCTATTTACTTCGCACAAAAACAAGTAACAAAGAATATAAGAAATGAAAATAAAACGATAAAAGGGATGCAATTATTTTTCTATCTCCTATTCCAAGGAAATTCACTGAAACTATTGTTACTACTCGAGAAAAATATGAGAAGAGTTACAGAACGTCCAAAATCAACAGTCGCAAATTATCAATATGAACAGATATATAATAAGGAAAATACATTTTGATTTATTCGATTCTGTGCTAAAATAATGCAACTAGCACATGCGCTAGAGAACTGGAAGCCAACACAAACCATCAGAAATAATACAGTTTTTCAAAGAACAATAAAAAAGTAGTACAGTGACTGCGAAAATTATTTCTACGTCACTACCTTCATTATTGCGTTTATACGCTAATTAATTAGATCTGACTGTAACATTTCGTATCACTAGTAATACGATTACAAAAATTTGATGATATCGAAATGAAATGTAGGATCTTTACCTGTAACGACGCTTCTTCGGAAGGTATGTAAAAAAAAAAATGCTCGTGTTAACATGGATCTCGCTAAAAGTAACCACAAATACAAGCGACCGGCACACGTGCGATTTGCGCTGTAAATTGAATCGTGTCGTGTAACCTGAACGAAGCCGGACTACAAAGAACGAAGTACAAAGGCGAGCCTCCATTTGGGGAAACTGTTGGAACGATAGGGTTGATTCTGACGGAAGTACATTCGATTGCTTTTATTGTAGTTCAAAAACAGCGAGAATGAAGTCGTCGTACTCGATTTGATCGTCATTTCGGGCGATATTGGTTTTAAACAACAACATCGGTTGCTTAGGTATTTCACAACGGTTAATTGTAAAGTCAGTATGCTGGTACAATCAAACGAGGCCATCTGAGACAGATTGGCTTCTCCGCTATGCGGATCTCGAGCAACAAGGCTTCTCGGACAAAGGGATGTCTTTCGAAGGAAACAATGCGGCTTCTCCCTGGACATTCTACCGCCAAAAAAGTAATTTACGCTTGCATAACTTTGGCATATTTGTTTTTACTTGTTGGAGCTTCCACTTTACGGTAATGAAGCTTAGAGAAAGGCTATTAGCAAAAGGTAAACAGAGTTTATAAATTTTATGACTTTTAAAATTTTCATAATTTTATGTTAAGGGCTTGAAGAACAGATTACGATGGATAAAAATACGATAAATGTTGCAATCTGTAAAATTCGTATAATTACTATTTATCGCGATTTCCTTCTTTGATCGACGATCTACTTGCAAAGTAACAATTTAAAGTATTAATAAGTGAAGTCATTGATTGATTAGATTTCTGAGTCTAAGAATTATTCTAGGAACGTATTAAAGCGATGTAAATAAAGAAATATAGGTTTGCAATCCCTGACAGTGATCGATTCAATACAAATAATTACAGTGCTGCGTAGTTTTATTCCATATGAAAGCTTCAAACGATGTACGGTCATCAATTGCATTCCTTTCAAAAATTGTATACACGTCAGCTAGTCAACTGATCCTCCTAGCCACTCAAAACAGCTCAATTCGTTCGATCCAGTTTCAAATACGATCATTGTATTGTAAAGCCTGCGACTTTGAAGTCACTCTAAACTCGATTAACCGCGAATTTCATGAATTTTAATATTCGAATGATATTAAAAAATCTTTGAAAACACCAGACGTGCCAAGGTCCATTCTGAATTCCTCCTGGAATTTGTATCACTTCGAAATTCATGACCCTAAATCCTGGATTATCCCAGTCTAGGTGTCTTAGATCAAGGTTTAGGATCCAGTGCCGAAGGTTCAGAGTATTGAATTTGAAAACAGAGGTTCGGGATGTAGGATTTGAAAATTTGAAATCGATGTCTTCGCGATACCAGGGACTGTGCTGAGTTTTAGTATTACAGAATCGTGCACTTTAAGTCTCCTCTTAAGTTCTACCATTAGAGTGGTCTGATGCGTTTTCCACAGATGTAGGTCACGGTATCCGAAGTTTCACGATGCTGCAACTAAGACTGTGGTACTTTAACGTGGTACTTTATAGCACTTTAATATATCCGAAATACGATATACGAAGTCTCTCAATTCTGCAATATTAAAATTGTAATTTTCTTTGTCTCACAATCCTAGCGTGAACCGAATTGGTCTCACGATTTTGCTGTCGCGAACTTGAAAGTTTCTTCCTCTAGTAGTGGTCTGAGACGTGTCCCTCGATCATCTTAGATGTTTCAACATTCGCCTAATGGTTTCGTACGAGCGCCTTATATTCATAAAAAATTGTACTCTTCACAAATCAAATAGTCTTTGCAGCTGTTTTGGGAATATTACGTTGCAGACTGACTTTTATCGAAGGATATAAATTTAAAGTTTCAACGTTGAGCTAACTTACAACAATCTTAAGTTTTACCAGAAGCTCACTGTCTAACTTCTCAATAGTATTATATTTTTAAAAGTAGAGCTACCGCGGACTGAAGTATAAAACTTGTACTAAAGGAATAAAAAAGAAAAGGTATGAGGAAAAATATAAGCATATAAATATGTTTTATGAGGTGGATTATTATAACGTGTTGGTTAATTAAAGAGACAAGTGATAAAATGATAATAGTCAGTGTATATTAAAATCGCTTTAAGTACAAGTACAGAGATAGTGTATGCAGGTCGCTCGCTCAATGCTACTCTTCAACTATACTCTCGCTATTCGACTATACTGACTCGCTATACTGACTCGCTATACTTGCTCGCTATACTGACTCGCTATACTGACTCGCTATACTGACTCGCTATACTGACTCGCTATACTGACTCGCTATAATGACTCGCTATAATGATTGTCCTAGAGTGCACTTTCGTCTATTTGTATCGACCAGTATTATTATAAAAAGTTCAAATGTAACTCCGGTTGACGGTTACAAATAACGACGATAATGTTTTGTCCGGAGTTCGTTTACCTTTGAACCTAGCGAACCAAAACAACGTTGGTATTCCAAGGCACAATAATACGAGTCTCTCCCGATTCAAATCTTCCGTTTCATATTACGCAAAATTGCGGTATATGAAAAATCGTTTTTATCACGTGTACAGAAATTTCCACGTGGCATCATTCATTCGAAATCTCCACGTGCATTCTCTGAATTGCTTCTCCCTTCCATTGCTCTAATCCAAACATTCGTGCGATTCTCGATCACCCGTCATTCACACGAATTCTCACTGTGAAAATACCGTCACACTGCGAAAACACTTCAGCAGCACCCATTACGTGGATCACGGAGTCACGTGTGGGTGCCACTCCAGCCGCCTAACTCAGCCTCGACAATGTCGTCGATATCGAAAGTTGCTGAAACAAAGTAACTTTCCTCGTTGCCCGTGGGACGTCTCGTTAAGAACCGTGCCTCATTCTTCCGTAACTTTGCGACTCGTACAGCATTTCCTTCGCCACCTCTTAAAGAATTCCGACTAAATGATTTCTATGACTTGCTTTCCGCTCGCTCGCACCAACTTTTACAGTCCTATCGCACGTTCTTTGTAAATAGCCACACACATACACGCGAACGTGTTTAAGGACGCAATAGATCGATCGTTGCCGACGAACCTTCAGTGCTATCGATTGGATTACGCGGGAAATACCCTTCTGTGCGACGTTTCCTTTTAACGACATCGAGTTTAAACAGACGTAGATCTTTTTTACGTAAATTTTTTTTTACGTAGCACAGAGAGAAAGTTTGTTGTTTTACGGAATATCGATTGGATATATTTATCGGGAGTTACTAGTCTTTTCTAACAAACATTGTTTGGATTGTTTGTTCGTGGTTGATTGTCTCTCTCTATCCTTTTCTCTCTAACTGTCTTTTCTTCTCTCTTTTGGAGAAGTAAAATTTCCAGTTTCAATTAATTACCGCGGACCTAGGCGAATATCGCTTGAAATAAAGAATGGGCTAATGGCTTCCTGAAATCGTACTAGGGTAATAAATTTCTTTATTTTATGCGAGGGAATTGAATTAGAAGGGACGGATTTCATTTAGATTACTTTTAACCGTGTTGCGCTTTTTCCGTACAATCGTACTTTTCTATTATTATGCAATATCTTAAGTTTGAATAAAAAAAAAAAAATGAAAGAATCTTTACTGATTTTTCGTTTCAATTTCATTGAGACGATAGCAAGGTCGAAACACAAAAATTCGATAGTCACAGCGGAATTAGAGAAGAGCGAATGAAAATAAACCGAAATTTTAAATTTCAGTAATTGTAGAATTTTGGTTTCAATGTATATATCTTGAACGAAATTACAAATTTTAATCCCTCAGAAATATCGTTCGCGATAAAAATACTCCGTTCTGAATTTGTATATAAATTAATTTAAGGGATCGAAGATTTGATTGAGAGGTTACATTATTTCGTTCGTTCTAAAAGTACATTAAATTCCAGCAATTTCAATTTTAATTATTCGCTATATGCATTTATTGAATTTATAACTCTAACCAACAAACCGGTTTCATTTTATATCAGAAAAGAATCGCGTTGCATGAAATTCTTTCATCGACTGTATGGTTATTGGTATCCATTTCGAATCAAAAATTGTTTGCGGACCACTCGCAAATAATCATTTTCTCTGCACAATTTCTATCCGAAATCAATGAATTACCTTTGTACTTGCAAAGTAAACATTCGCGTTACGAGTTCGAAGCTGATCTCGAGCTCATTGTACTTGAGACAAACCAATGCGCTGCGACTTTAATTGCATACGATTTACAGCTTCCCTCCTTTCGACGTTCATTATATAAATTCTACTAAAACGCGATAAATTCAATATCCGCGTTAAACACCGTGAGATTAAAAAACTTGAATGGGTAAAGACGCCGATATTACATTCTGCGCTCTTGAATATTCATTGAAACTTAGACTCGTACGGTATTAAACTTTGGATAAAGGGTTGGAACGATTAGAATGTCTCACCTCGAGATATCATAAAAGGAATATTCTGAAACTTTCGACCCTGTTAGCATAAAGCGTTGAACTTGTGGACAACTTCATATGGATCGATGGCAATTCCAATAAATGATTTTTCTCGTTAAAACAACGTTTAAACCACGTTTTTATATTTCACCTCATTACGCGTAAACAATTTTTGTTAAGTACAATGAAATTTTATTATTATTATTTTTGTGTTATTATTATTAATCTGACGTTTAACATTCTAAAAAAAAAAAAAAATCAAATAGAAAGAGTAAATAGATCAAATGGCGAAACGTTCTGCCCATAAATAAATCCCACGATATAACATCAAGGAAGAGAAAGAAATTCTTGAAAAATCTTAAGTCTCGAGAAACCTTTAAACCTTTAGTAAAATTTTCTCATCGTTTTCTCTTTATCGCTATTATTGATAATATAACACAATATATCTAACGAAGGAAGTATTAAGTAGAAAAGTCATTTTATGAACGAGTATCACAAAAACTCCGCTATACGTCTAATATCAACAAGTAAGAAGAAGAAATAAAAGAAGGAAGATCAAAAGGAATGTCTGAAAGATGGTCATAGAATATTCTCGTAAGGAAATCGCGTTTTTCTTTCTCGTAAGAAATCCAACCCCGATAAGTATTGCGACCAAAGACATCGAAGACGCCTTCAGACTAATCGCGTTTCGGCTGCAAAAGGTTTGAGTTTCAGTCGGTTTGCCCTTGGTGAACCAGCGTTCTACCTTTTTCCGTTCCTTTATAAAAGCATCGATGCCGTATAAAAGTACACCCCTATTTTCTTACGGTAGCATGAAAGTCCCTGGCGAGCTGTTCCACGGACTAGCAGCCCGAGGGGCGAGATTCGAAACGTGAGACTACAATCGACTCTCGGGAGGGATCCACGATGCTTACAAGGTAAATTCTGTCGTCGCAGGGAATTCCACGGGTTTGCAATTGTTCGTTTCGAATATTGTTCCTTTCATGGATTTCTCCGTACATGCGATCCATCGAAAAAGTCTCTAGTTCCTTTAATGGAAATTCCCTTTGCATTTCTGTTTGAGAAGAAGGATTTGAAATTTCAATGAATTCTCGGTGATTGAATAAAAAATTTTCTTTATAGATGTATCTTTTTTTTCTATGAGTATATAAAATATGGAAGTTTTATAAATAAAGTTTTGAATAATTTAAGGACTACTAAATAAAGAAAAATCAAATCAAACCTTGCGCCTATGTGTCTTTTTCCAGGAAAGCGAAAGAATCTGTTCGATACATTTCAACTTTTTAAACAAAATATTGCGAGTATATTTTTAACTATATAGCGGAAGAATCGCATCTATTTAAACGATGAACTTGCAAACCTCGTGACAGAGTTTGCTTTCATAGAATCGAATTAATTTTCCTTCGACGGTAAATCAAAACAACGATCGCTCTTTACAATATTCTTCGTAATATTCATCATAAATGCGTTACTCTGTAAAAGGATGAAAACTTTGACGAGGATCGCCTTCGTTACAAATCTACGATCATTTCATAAGCGATAGACGAAAAGACAAATTCTTCTATCTCGTAGAAGTCTTTGAGAAATTTTCCATATATTCCTTTAAAACGATAAGCTGATCTTGTTAACCTTAAAGATTCTATCGCCGAGCGATTAGGTTTTCTTTGATTGCACAACTTCAAGATATGTCGCTCCACTGTTCCCGGAATCCCGGAATCTACTTTTGTAATTGAACAGAACATTACGAGATAAGAAAATCTCAAGTAATCCCAAAGATGAATTTCTTGATATAGACGATCTACTTTCGCCGTTATATTTATCTTAATCAAAATTTCAAAGAACACTCGATCTTGGTTAAAGATGCTCGTTTACCAGCATCTCACGATTATTAGTTCCGCCGACGGAGGAGGTTCAACTTTCAGGAAGAAAGTTCGTTGAGAAATGCGTGACGCCTCGATGTCGACACGACTTCTTATTACATTAACATAAAAATTGTGTTTGTAGCGTACGAAAGCACGCGATAGCTGGGCTTCTTCCTTAGGGTTGCTGGCATCTCATATTACTTTCCTGTGTCAGTAGGCTAGCATACATACATAATGTAATAGATTTAGTGCGATTTGTTGAATGGCTGTACGCTATTATGATAATAAGAATCGAAACTGTCTTAATTCCGGTTTATTTTTGTCATCGAGCATTATCCGCGGATCACCTAAATTTATAAAGGCCGTTTCAAACGTGTTCTATTGTATTCCGTAAGCTTCTGATTTGGATTCATCAAATTCTAAATTGGAACGTCACCGGGGCGAATATTTCTTTGCGTTTATAATAGGACTTTGTCAAACGGAATAATTTAACGAAAGGGAGGCACAGATATAAAAATTGCATGGTGTATATAGTATATAGGTTGTTTGAGAAACTTTAAATAGAACAGGCAATTCAATTTTTAATTAACCTGTTAGTGACAAACGTTGGATTCGGACAACGTTCTATTTGCATTTTTTCCAGTCAATTTTACTCCATCGAATTCTTTTTCTTTTTTAATACTGTTGCCATAAGAAAGGATTTCTAAAGATTTCATTACTCTTTCCACGATCCATTTCTCGTTTCTTCTTGTACCTCCAGATTCTACAATTTTATGAAGTTTGAAGAAATTGAAATATTTAGAAGACTATGAAATATAAATCTCCTAAATCATGGAAATCTCTTTTGCGTTTTTATACTTCTCTTGTAAGGTATCTTTTGTTCCATCCTTTTTCTTTTTTTTTTTTTGTATTTTCATAAAACAATATGCAAGCTATTTACTTTATCTAGTTTCTCAATAACATTGTGTTTATGTAACTCTTGAGCTTGCTTCTTAATGGAGTAATGTAGATCAGCGACGTCGTCGTTTATCTTTAGGCTACGTTGTTTTACCATTTTTTAATAGTTTGCACAATATTTAACGGCGCTGCAGCGCTAAGACGCTAACTTCGTGCGAAGTGACTCGGAAGTTGGAGCAAGTTCCCACGAAAGAAGATAATGCTTTCTGTTTTCTTTTAAGCTCTTCCTCGTTCTTAAAGTAGTTCCTGTTTACTCTATAGCGGTCGACACGAAAGATCCGTCTTACAATCGGTCGTATCAGTATGATTTTAAAGTATCTCGCGATGCTATCCGATTGTAGGATACTACGTATAATAAGGGTTTATACAACTTCTCAACTATCGTAAATTTTACTTAATATTATACTAACAATAGCAACGTTTCGCTGAAATACGCGAAAAGTTACTTGTGTCGATCGAAATTTTCACGTTCTTCAATTTTATTTTGAAGAGTGTTTACGTTTCATAGTACGTCCGTAGTAACTTATTTAATGTTTCAATCGCTGGCTCGTGAACGTACAAACGTGTTCAGAAACTGAAACGTTAAAAACAACAGGAAAAGCTGACGTAGCGCAGGGTTCTTCAAAAGTTTGCGGAAAGTTACGAGAACTAGCGTTAAAGCGAGTCCGTGGCGACCAATATCGCGTGGATTAGCAAGTTTATGCTACTTAACCAAGGTTAAACAATTCTCGTTCCAAGATTTCCTTCTGGCTCGTTTATTCCAGTCAATTATTGAATTAATTCGCAGCTATTACATGTTTCATCGCCTTTTCGAACTTCTTTATAGTTTTTATTAAAAGTCCGAATTTTTCAGGTCAGAGATTTGAAATTTCGTTATATGGAAAATTCGCGTTGCCAGTTTGTTCGTTTGTATCTCGCTTTATAACTTTCGAATATTTTTTTATTTTCTTCGCGTCTTCCGAATATTTTTTGATATTTTTGACGTCCTTTGAATATTTTTTCATTTTTTTGTAAACATAAATCATGACACCTCAGTTTCCTGATATTGTTTTTGTCACAGCGACGCGTCATTCGTGTATTGCATTAATGACGTTGGTACACTAGTTTTTCTCATACATCGTGAATTTTTATTCGAATATCGAAATGATCCTGCATCATCAACGATTCTTTTTCGTTTGTAATGGTGGTTTCCCGACATTTGAAACATCACTGTGACGAACGTCTGCGTGTTGATTTCCGCAATAAATTTCCCTGAATTCTATCAAACATCTCACGTCTCCTCGATGTTATATTATTATTAAATATTATTCCGTCTAGTTATTTGCTATGTTGAATTTTACTATAATAAAAATTTTCTGTTCAAAGAAAAAAGATCATCCTTGTGGCGGAGGAAAATTAGTAATCATGGTACAGAAAAACAACGATATTTGTCAAATTATTTTATACAAATAGCTTGGAGAATGTTGTGCATAACAGGACAATAATAATTACAGTGTCAGTTTGATCTTAATTTACTGTCAAATTTACGTCACTAAATTTTCAACGTTTACGTTTTCAATTACCGAAATATGTATTTGCTTTCATCTGTAGAACGATATCTATCTGATAAGACGGTTTCATTGTTACGGGCTAATGTGAAAGCTCTTAACTAGAAGCGGTAAATTCAGCCTTTAGATCGTCGACAAAACAAATCCTATCAGAATGATTCACTGTTGTCAGAAATTATGAGACATCTTGTGGTATGACCTACATTAATCTGCTTTTGTAGCTACGGTAGAAAATGACACGGTAAGATGTACTTTCGAATTTACTGTATTAATAGAATTTGTATCAATTTCTGGGTAATTTTATCTTCAATATTCACAAAGATTTTTTCAAAAAAAGCATCGTCGCAATATTACCAACAATAAAATTTAATTAATCAATAACGCAATTAATAAGTTGATTTAACATCCCTGTGCTTAGAACGAACTTTTCACGTTTATCAGATGTTTCACATCTTTATTTTGCATACAAATATTTATTACAAATAAATGATTTGTTACATAAGATTATATATAACATAACCGCGATATAACGCATAAGATACGAACACAAATAGTATCGATACATCTAAAAACGTTGTCAGTGCACACAGTGTCATAAATTCCAGTAACTGTACGTATCCTACACACATACATATATTATTTTCTTAGATACACGGATAGAAAGAAGCTAAATAACATCAGCAAGCCAGAGAAAACGTTTTAAACTATCGGCTTATATTTGTTTTTACGATATCGAATCAATACCATATAACAAATATTGGGTCGAGTCTCTTGATCCCTCACCATTTCGGAGATCGACCATATATTGCACCGTCGTGAAAACGTTTCTGCACTTATCCCAGAGGAACGGGGCGAACCACAATGTCGAGGGTTTCCGTCACCCGCATAGGTTACATCTGTTATAAGCCTAGTAATGGAAACTACGCGATGCGCGAGTAATTCTCGCGGTGCCTGCGTTAATTTGCTCGAGCAAACCTTGCGTCTCGTCCGTTGTTGCTTCAGAAATTGATATCACGTGATCGTACCTTTCGGTACGGTGCCGGATGTCTCGCGAAATTGAGTAAACGTACGAGACGAAGTGACGATTAACGACTGATTGAAGACAGAGTGAGATCGAGTGTCCTTTGATGATGGAGCAGAATATAATAATAAGGAGAATAATATTTCATATAATAATATTCCAGACTTGGATGAAATCAAGCGTCGAAGATGTTAAATAGATTCGTGTATGCAATTAGAAATGTCGAACAGGCCTGAATATTATCAAGAACGGGTAAATGACGGATGACTGGAGATAGAATGAGACTGGGTGCTCTTCGACGATGGAACAACGAATTTTCTTAGTAAGGAGAATAAGACTTGAACCATTAACTTCCAAAACGAGTAAACGTACTGGACGTGAATTCACGATTAACGGATGATTAGAGGTAGAATGGGATCGACTGTCGTTTGACGATGGAGCGATGAATATAGCAGTAAGGAGATCGAGATCTTGATCAGACTTGGATCAGACTTGATCAGCATCGAATATCAAAGATGTTAAACTGGTTGGTGTATGCGGTTAGAAATATTGAACGGGGTTGAGTATCTTCTGAAACAAGCAAATTTGATCAGTAAATAGCTGCAGACTTTGGTCAGACAGCCGATGAATATTGAATATCGGAGATACTAAATCGGTTACAGTTTGTAGTAAGAGGTACAATAAACTCGAGTACGTTTTACCACTGGCAAAGTGGATTCGATGGGCCGGTACTACGAAACTTTGATCAGACATCGATGAATATCGAATATTCCAGCCATCGAGTTTGCCAGAATTTATGAATTCGGAAGGAGATTAATGTGTGTATGAACGTGAGTAGATATTTAATCGGCGTTTAATTATAGAGATTGAGAGGACCTTACGAAGATTAAAGTAATAGATAATCGAAATATGTTAAACGCGAAATACATGTTACGCATGTCTTTATAACGTTAGATTATTGCTAGATTACGAAGATTTTTCTTTATTTTTATTCGTTTAATCGAATGGGTTTACATTATGTTAATCCTTGTAATATATTTGAAGCGTATCGAATGTGGTTTATAATATTGAAAAGTTGGAGCAATTTAATTATATAATTTCAATTTCCAATAATTTACGTTCACAATTAATTTATTAATTCATAAGTAAGATACATCATCGTTGAAAAACCCTCAGGTACTTATTTACTTTTGACAGAATGCAATTTAATTAAAAAGTGGAAGGTGAAAGAACCTGATGACTTTGTTTCTTTCTTCTTTCGCCGTTGTTCAATAGCAAAATACTATCCTGTGATTAAATCGACTTCTTAGGCATTCATTAGGCAATGAATGAATTGGTTTTATCAAGTATTAAGTCTCGAAGACTCGTTTGACTATTGGAAAAGCTTCTTACCTTTAGATCGTTTAATTTTTAAACTATAAAAGGCGAATGAAATAATTCTTTCGTCGATGCAAAAATCATCGCGATTAATTCCAACAGTAATATTGAAAATCAACGATTATCTCAACGGACCACGCATATAATTTTAAAATACATCATTAGTAAATACACGAATAAGTAATTTACGTTCGTCGATTGCATTCTCTCTAAATTTGCAAATTCCACGAAAACTTGGAAATTATTGGGTCGAGCAATAAGTTCATTCGCTGTTCATTAACATGTACATCTCGAAAAATGTTACAAAAGTTGTAAAAACAATGTAAAGGTACGTGTATAAAGAAATAAGATAAATAAATTATTCCTTGGTTAGATAAATTTCACATGAGAATAGTAACACTTGACGTGCCTTTTTTCAGAGAAAATAAACTTAATACTGAACCTAGTATTATTATACTTTTATTCTTTTATATATCTTGAATTCACACACGATAATACACGCGACGATATACGCACTATACAAAATTGCTCTGAAAATATTCGATCGAAGCAATTCTGAAATTCCATTCCACGTCCTATTGACATATGTCAGAATCCAACGTCTCTCGCAGAATCTCTAAACCGTCCTCTCGGCTTTAATTCGGTATCGCTGACTCATCGGCACAGCGAGGAACGCGTCCCGCTGAAAAAATAATCAGCACGGCCGCGCCGCCCCTTTAACGGAGGAACGCGCAGGGGTGCGCACGGTTTTCGTCTCATAGGAATCGGCGGGGTGCGTGAAACTTTTCCAAGGGTATAGTGATAGTGCCGTGGACCACCGCCAGGGCGACAGTTGGCGCGCTTGGGCGCGGTAACCAAGGTTACCATGCGCATGGGCAATGACAGAATTCGGGGCATCGGTTGTGGAGCACACTACGGGGGTGGTTTTTCGCGTTGGCACACCCGGGCGGTTAGCTGGGCGGTGTCTGCAGCCTTCACTTTCCTTCTAAAAATCGAAGGCTACGGAGCTGGTAGCCGCCTTTTTTCCTCTTTTTCTTCCTGTCGCTATCTTTCCCCCCTTTGTCACACTTTCCCTCCTTTTCCGTTCGTAACGCCATCGCGTCTGTCTTCCGTCCACGGACCGCCGTGCAGTCTCGCGTTTGTCATTCTCCTATCCTCCTCCTCCTCTTTCTGTCTTTGTCTTTCTCTTTCTCGCACGCACACAGAACAGGCCGTTCTTCTTTTCTTCTGCGGTAGAGCGCAGTGACACGTGTCACACGGGGAACGGCGGCTACGAAGCAGACACCCCCGTGGGTGCACGTGCAGCCTCGCGGTACACGCGCCAAAACAAGAAAAAAGTGAAAGTGCTTCGAAAGAGCAACGTCGCCTGTAACTATCGATGATGTTTCTAGTACAGCCAGTGCTCACGATGACGTGCCCGTGGTTGTCGGTTTTCAGACTGGAAACGTTGGTTCGCGCGACGATGGACTGATCGACGAGTCAACCGAGAGAGAGAGAGAGAGAGAGAGAGGGAGAGAGGGAGAGAAAGAGAGTTGGTGTGATATCCTACTCTTGTGGTAGTATCCATTATAGGATCGCAGGAAGTCGAAGAGCGGATCGTAGCAGGAAGTTGTTTGATTCCGCTGCGCCAGTAAAATTTCCCGGTCACGTGATCGTCGTGAGGGGTTGCGAAAGAAGGGGAGAGCGGAGCGTGCCGTAGTCGGCGATACTCCGAGGTGACGAGGGGTGCCTCGTGCAACTACCTCTGTCTCTGTTGGTTGTCTGTCTGGTGGAGATAGTCGGTGCGTGGTGATCGACGAGGGAGAATTGAAATTGATGTGCTGGGAGCCGCGTGCTTGGTCAGTTGAACGCGATGTTCGGTCGAGTGCACAGGGATCGGTTGTTTTTGACGCGCAGATAAAAATGAACGAAAGAAGAGTCTACGAAAAGGGGAGGTCCCTGTAGGAAAGTCTATCTCTGAGAGATCGCCGCAAAATGGACATGACAATCGATGCGTCAAGATCAGCCAGTCAAGAAGATTATCTCGTTTCGAGGAATCCGATGAGATTTTCCATTCCGATGAACACCTTCGGTCGTTTCTACGGGCGCGTACAGTGTCGTTAATCGATCTGCCGCTATTGTTCGTGCAACTATGAGGGCCAAGTGCGAAACTTGCCAGTGTTTACGAAGACTCGACCGATGAGCGGACAGCGTGGACGTTACAATCGTCGTTCAGGATGGCCTGATTTCCTTCCGGGAATAGGGTGGATCGACTACCAAAGCGTCGAACCTTGACACTCGCCGGGCGAACGAATGAGAATTGGGTTTCTCGATTACTCGACGGGAATCGTCCCCGGATATCACTGCCAGAGAAACAGAGATTTATTTAGTGTTTGTGTGGGGTATGTCTTACGAATTTTATGGACGACCCGCTTGCAAGGAACAGGAGGTATTTTCATCGCGTAAGGGGTATGACAATTCCTGCATTGATCTCTACAACATGTTTCTAGTCGACGATCGTACGTCACAGGTGTGGCATAGTTTCTCGTACGTCTAATGCCTTCTTCGACGTTAGGAGGCTCGAACAACAATATCCTCGATGCTACGAGCGTTAAATTTCTTTCGATTCTGTCATCTCCGAAAGCCTCGTGCAATATTAATACCGAGGTTAATGTCGAATACCACGTCGTGGAACGTTAGTGGAATAAACCCGCGTTTTACCGCTTCTAAAACCGGCTACGTGATCACCGCGCGAACATGAATTTCATTGGGTCGTGGCACGGTGCTCTCTGCTACTTATTTTTCTAGTAGTCGGTTACAAGTCGTGGAAAAAATTCTTGCGCTTCTAGCTCTTCCGGAATGCGGCAAAACTAAACGATATCTCGGCTGGGCGAGTAAAAACATTTCAGCATGTAAAATGTTCGGTGTCAGACGGTGCTTGTTTCTAGCATTTTAACGCGAGATACGCGTACGAATTAGCCTCGCGGCAAAAATTCACTTGGAAATAGCAGCGCTGACATATACGAGTATGCGTTGGCATAAATTGTCGAAATAGCTCGTAAGTTCTGCATGAAATTATTATTTTCTTCTACGGTTTTATCGTGCGTAGTATGCGTACGAGGCCATCGTTGTAAAAACGGTGCCAGGAAAGAGACGCTGCCGGTCGCGATAGTCGAGATCCACGGTAGATAATAATCGTTTCGTGCCGGTTTATCGAGAACAAACACAATGGTATCATGGAACGAACAGGCCAACCGTGAAATCGTTAAATCGTCGAATCGTACTCCATCACCTCTGTACATCACAATCGAACGGTCGGAAGTAGCTACACGCCTGGTTTGAAAGCACTTGACCCCACGCCATCGCGTGTGTATCTTGCCTATAAATCAGCCTTAGAGAGCCGTTAGGCATCTCAGTCACGCTCTAAAAAACGGTGGCGAATTTACATCAGAAAGGGGGCGCGGCCTTCGAATTTGCGATTATAATTGTGGATTCGACCGAAAGGGCCGCCCGAATGAATGGAAACGCGAAAATTCACGAGTCCACTCCCGAACATATATAGGTCTTTTTTCGGCGTTTCATGGCTGCAAGAAGTTATTTAGGTCGGCCGGGCTCGAACAATTAGTAACGAATCCTCGAATTTGCGACGTAGACGCAAAAATAGGAGATCATTCGATCGAGCGTGTAGAAAATATGTTGAACGGCGCTCTTGTTTCTTTTTTTTTTTTACAGAAGCTTTAATCGTAGAGGTTTTTGTCGAGATTTTGCACATGCTATTTTTGTTGATATTTTTATTGATTAGCCGATAATTGAACTATGTTTTAATATTTAACACTCTCTAGTTAATAACGATATTATAACATGTTTATATTTATGGATTATATTATTTAGTTAAAAAACGAAAGTAGCAACAAAGTATAAAGAAAAGTACCAAGTATTAGGAATATCAAGACTTTGATAAATCATATTTCGCCGAATATACACGATTGAACAATTTCGAGTACGTTACGGATATTAATTTACTTCAATCATCATCTTCCTCTTGGACAGTGCGCATTTTATTCAACCCGATTATAAAAATAAGAATAAAACAAAGCTAGTCATCTTGTGATGCAACTGAAACTTTAATCAAAGACAAACGTAACTTTCCTCTTGGAAACGAAATCGCCCGCACGAGAATTTCAATTCACGTTTCTTTCCTACGTTCTCGTAAAGGAAAGTTCATTCCATTTTTATACCGTCATACGCATCAGCTATTTCAAATCTACTTCGAATACATCTGGAAATATTTTTGCAGTCTCGACTCTCTGATTTCTCGTGCAAGTTAAGGAAACGTATAAATTATACGAAGCTTCTAAACACCGGTCGCAATAACGTTTCAGTAAATCCAACCACTCGATCGCAGCAATCCTACGCGTAAGGTAGTCGAGCTAAACGCTCATCACTCTTCGCCTTTTTCTAACATCCGGCGCAGCAGCGTAAAAGTGCGACGCAAATCTACGAAATTATTGCCGCCATTGTTCTCGTTGGATTCAACACCGTGTCGTTGTGGATGCCGTGTCACATTCAATCCTGTCATATCGTTTGAACGATGATTTATCGTGCCACCTCTACTCCATTTGACTAGACTATACTATATTTTTACTGGACTTTACTCGAGAGCTTTCTGAAAAGTAGGATCTTTGGAAAACTACAGTCCTTCTAGTTCTTTTATCGAACGAGTTCGAGTTGAAAGTTTCTTGAAAGAAGCGAATTACCGGATCAAAGAGAAATTTATCGTATCACAGATGTCGATCGCGTACGGCAACGGTTACTGTGCATGCGTATTTGTGCGGACTACTGTTTTAACGAATTCGATACGTTTACTGCATGCGACATGCATTCGAGTGCATACTTTTAGATTATAAATGTATGACATCGATTTGAACGTGAATTGAAAAGCCCGAATTCATATTAAACATATGTAGAAAGTTTTACAATATACTGTATCGTATTCAAATTTTTCGTCAGCGTACAGCATTGTAAAAAATGGAATCGGATCTACAGCGAACGTATTAATATTTCGAAACAATTAAATACGTTCACATATTAACGAATACATCGTAACAAATAAATACGTTAATTGCTCGCAATTGTTCGTTAATTGACCTGCTTGATGCTCTATGTAAAAATTAGCATACAGTATCTAAGCTACCGATTCTTACGAGTGTATACATTGTAATCTTCGGATGTTTCATTCGTCAGAATGTCAGTTCGTCCACGTACGCATTCACTGTAAGAGCGACTGCAGGCGAATCGGTTACGTGGTCGACTAGTGAAAAAGTTTAGTAAGTCGCTTTGTGTAAATGCAAATCTAATCGACTAGCTTCATCGACGGTTGACTACCAAAGAGTACCAGTTACAGAACCCTAGTTAACCAGGAAATCTAAAAAGTTGGATTCGGTGATCGACTGAATACAACTAGGTTTTACTAACGTACACAGCTAAGTTTTTGTGTTCGCAGACGAAAACTTTCCTGCCACTCGGTCCTTAATCGGCGGTCGACTGAGCTAGTAGACCAAATTTGCATTTGCACAAAGCGACTTACTAAAATTTCTCTGCAATCGACCGCTCGCTCAGTCGACTTCTATCTAGTCGTCCTAACCGTAATCTATATAGTTGAGTCAAACGTGTTGACTGACCGCTCGGCAAACCTTGAACATTTTCAAACCTTTCAAATTCCACTGCCCTATCGACGCGACGGATACAGAGTTAACGAGGGTCTAATTAAAAGATGCATTGATTAAGCAGAGACTCCGGTAGTCGGTAAACATCCTTAATGGAGCGTGCCTCGTCCGTGATTCATTTTCATCCCCTCCGTCGCGGTGTCATTACTTTCGCCTCGCGTTTTCCGCTGCACTTCGGTGTCAGCGTTCTTTGTTAAAAGGGGACGAAAAGTCGGTCACCTGATGCCCCGTTATAAGTTCCGGTCCGCCATTGTGCCGGAAAGTTAATTAACAGGATTCCCTTCCTGTCCGCGATCCTCGTGCCAGCTTCAGAACAATTTATGTTTCCACTGGCTTGCGCATTGGTCGAAAACGAAGGCGAAACTGAATATATCGTAGACTTTGATTGGAAACCGTGGAATGCGTGACGATAGAAGTTGCGAAATTCGTGTCTTATTTCTGAAACTTTGTGTCCTTTGCGTCGATAAAATTGTGATTTAAGATTTTGAGATTCGGTTCATTTAAAATTTAGTTTGAGTAAAAGCAAGCATTGAATTATCGAGGCCTTTGAGGAATATCGAAGATTCGAAGTTAGTATCTTACTTTCAGAACTTTGTTCTTTTTGATAACATTCTTAATAAGCTTGAGACTTATAATTCGAAACTAGATTTCCTTAAAGGATGAATCGAATATAGGCAATTTTAAAAATGATTGAAAATATCGAAAATGACTTTTGACGATTTGTTTATCAGATTGTCTAGAACGTTACTCGATGCCCTAAAGGTTTGTGTTCGTATCTTGCATTTGACGTGAGCGTTCCTTAGACAAGTTATATCGCTAGAGTCAGTCTTTCGTCGAAAGCGCTAGCCTCGAGAAATTTCTGCACGAATTACAAATGTTTATTAGTGTACCCGACCCTAGCGAATTAGCTTTGATCTGTCAAGAGGGAAACACAAGTGCATCGGCTATTACAATTTGAAGCATGGAGCATGCTATGGTTCAGGGCATTTAAATATTAATTGAATGTTACAGAGAGAAAGAATATCGTAAAAAATCAATGAAATTATTTAGAAACTTTCTGTTGCGATTTTCTGGATTTCTTGTAACACCCTAAGGACCGGGTTTAAGGCTCTATATTATTGGCACTCAAGTTTAAAGGACTCTTATTCCTAACAATATATTGTATTTGAAATACAAATTTTTAAACGTTACGTTGTTTCGTAATTTCTGAGTAATCGTGGGGTTAGTACAAGATTTTGCTCAAACGATTGACATCCTCGCAGATACTAATTCAGACTAAATTTGCTCTATATTTACCTACCATATTGCTATACTTATCCCTATAACTTGCGGAATACCGATTTATGCAAATCACAGTTTCCTGATTTCTGTTCGATCAAGACTCTGTCAAAATTATTCTCATTTCATATTCAAGGATACTTTCACGTTAAAACTACTCTATGTCGTGCTATAATTAGCTACCTTGCACTCTATTTAGAATACCGTAGGAATAACTGCTCACGAAAAAGCGGTTCATTCTTATTTTTTATTCTTGCAATATTTCCTAATAAGTCTACATTTATCCGATATTTTCCTTTTATTTTTATTCATAGAATACCTTACCGCCGTTTTTCAGGAAGAAACCTTCATATACTCCTGACAAATCCTCTCTATATTCAAATTATAATTTTCCAGCTTTTATATAATGAACGAATCCATATAATCAACCAACCGCAGAATTATCCTGAAACCATTCGCCTAAACAACCCCATGCAGACCCCATGAATCACACGGAGCTCAGTCCTTCCCCAGTAACACAGTTCTTTCCATTTAAATTCAATTAGAACAGCTGCCAGTATCGCGAACCAGGCCACATTACTATGCAAATAGAGGCGATCCTATAATTCTCCGTCGGCCCATTAACACTAGTACCATTAAAATGGTCAAAATGATCAATCTTCATGAACTAACTCATCATAGTAATTTTACAGATTTACAACTGAATTTTAGGAGACATTTGATAGAATGTACGAACAAAGATTTCTTTTTTCTTTTGCATTTTTTTCTTTTCGTGTATCTTTCATTTAGATTTCGTCGGTATAATACCAAGTTTCGTGCTTCGGAGGTACAGTGAAGGTGAAAAGTAAGTTTAAAAGATATTATGTTAGAATCTTGTTATCGTAAATCTATAGGAAATTCTATTTTACAAGAGCAATGAATGGACGTAAATAATAACAGTTGGGGAAAAAATAAATAGACAAGAAAAATTATATATCATTATATATCAGTAAAGCTTAATCGAACTGGTATTTGTGTTGTATATTTAAGTTTTATTGATTATACTATAGAACACAGATTATTTAATAAACAATTGAAATTAGAAATTTCCACTACCTGTCCGCTTATTTTTGCCACAAAATAGATGATTGTTACCAACCTGGCAAGAAGCATCCAGTTACAAAGTTTCTAGTACTTGCATGTATATGTCGATCTTAAACTTTCTTTCCATCGCATCTGCAACACAAAACTTTGTCCGTAGTTGTAGTAAAAGACACCAATATCGAACCAAAAATTTTCAGTGACGAACACGTCCTTCGCCTGCTTTTCCTTTTGAAAATAGACGTTTCGTCCCTACTTTATCACGAAAACATCTCTTTGTGGAACGCATGCTATCGTCGCGTGATATGTTTCTAGACCTGTTTCGTCGCACCTAAGCTAATAAAGGAGCGAGGGGCGTCTTTGACTGGGGAAAATTAAGATTTTCTCGTGACCAGGGAACAATGTGTGACCAACGTGGCGCCATTGATTAATCTCTCGATGGAGAGATGCCATCGATCTCGTACCCACGCAGCCACGTGACCCTTTGTTCTCCGCCCTTTGATCTTCCCTTGTCCCTTCTTTGCGATTCGTCGCAACTTCATAGGTCTTCGACCGAACCGAACCAGTTTGCTCGAGGAAAAATTGTTCCGGCTCAAGAGCTAATCTCTTTCGCCCACACTGGCTACCTATGATTTAGGAATTAATTTTCTTTATCGTCCTCCACCAACCGAGTAAAAGGAAAAGATTCCGTGACGGGTGGGTGTAGAGCGAGTTCTAATAGGGTGGAGATGTTTTTGGTGTAGGATGTCGGAATCGTTCGGTAAAAACAGAGAGTAGAGAATAAATGGTGTTTGTATGAAAGCCGGTCTTGATTTACTGACTATTTTGAAGTTGCGAATGAACGATAGGTAGGTGTAAATTTTGATAAAAGAGATCGAGTTAATGGGAGGAGCTGGAGCACGCAGCTATAGATTACAACAGCAGAGAAGTGCCCTGGAATTTATCGGTGTAACTGCCGGTTGTAAAGGTTAATATCTCTTCCTTGAAGCTTAATTCGCGCAGTATATGGCGTACGAGTGACTCTTCATTTATAAATATTGAAACATCGCACTGAGGCGTAATTGTAAAATTTTGAAAATTCATAGGAAATTTATTTCGTTCTTGGAAAGAAACGCACTTGTACAAAATTTCTAATTTGCGCTTGCAAATAACTAGCATATACGTGTATTGATCTGCAATTACTTTCCAAGTTGTAAAGTAACGTTTTTAAAGTAACTTGTCTTTTTAAAAAATTTAGAAACTTAGTCCTGTTGTTTGGGGATGATCAATATACAAATGGTTAACGCTCGTCGTGAATGATAGAAATCGAAACACGGCCAATAAATGGACAAATGCGTGCTCTGCCTGCATGTTACGCGGCACGATGGCTTAACCACGCGATAAGGAAACTAATATTTGACGCGTTTACCCGACAGCTGATGATAAACAGGACCGCGCCCGAAAACCCGCGAAAATTGTCGCGTCACCGCGAATATACGTGTTCCTCCTACAAAAGCTAAGATCTCAGGAAATGCTCGTTTGCGTGTAACACTTCGAGTGCATTATAGGGACTTTCATTGTATACTAACATCTCGGGAAGTGTGAAAACCAAGGTATATACAACGGTTTCGACACGAAAACAGTTGCGAAGCGTAAGAATATAACGCAACGCACCTAAACGGAGTACAATTCAAAGACCATATACAATCCAACGATCGGTGATTATCATTGAAGAATTAAATCAAACATTTATCTTGCACGAAATATGTATATCTTGACATCTGCACGTTTTCTGTCTCTCTATATTATAATATTTTCCATTCGCTCAAGGCAAATTATTTGGACATCCTCGAAGTACATTTACGGTCGCTTTAAACTACACATAATTTTATGATCGTCTATGGGATTCTAAAGTCTCATTTAAACGAGATTAATCAAGCTATTTGAATTTAAACTGACTTGAAGTAACTTTGCTAATGAAAGATTAACGAGAGCATAGAAACTCAAAGGATTACTTGGAGTTAAATAAATAACAGATTCACACTGGTCAAGATGTTTCAAATTGCTTGAATTCAGACTTAATTCAGATTTAATCTTAAGCAGATGTTATAAGTCCATCTACGTGTCTTTAACACTTGAAACTCGTTCACTCTCGATAGACACTCGTTCGAAATTCCTGTTTAAAATTATACGCGACGTAGTACACGCTATATAATAAATGCAAATATTCGCCAAAACCTAAATAAATATATAGTTAGCGGTTGATCGATCGAACACCTTGCTATTTACTTTCATCTTTATTGCGTAAAATTTGTTTGGTAGCTTGCTAGCGGAGTTCTTTAATCGGCAATCGTACGTGGACATCGGTCGCGAATTCTTTCTAAATATTTTCGAGACTGTAATTGTAATGCAGTGTGACCGTTTGGCTGGACGTTTTATAACAGGTCCGCGAGATGCCTGCATTTCAGGGACAAAGGAACGGATTGCAATTAAAGCGAAAGCTTCGTTACATTCTATACTGATAGACTGCTGTCGTCTGTGCGTCGAACACGAGGTGTTTGTTTTTAACACGTTCCATTCGTTCAACGTGTGTTGTTTTCACTGCATATTCTATTCAAGCTGTCAACATTTTCCGCGCGCGTGAAATAACCGATAATGTACACTATCGATGATGCATGTGGATTCAAAGAAAAACTGGCGCTAAAATGAAGTGGAAGTTACTAACGCGTTCAACGCTGATCGAATTTCCGCTGCCCATTTTGCATGCTAGCAAATAATATTCGTACAACATTTCTTTTTTTAACATACTGTTTTATACTTTGCTATGTATACTTTGCTGCAATTGTTAAGCTTTTTTCAAAATTTTGTGATTTTTAGCTTTTGTCACGTATTTCATTCGATATTACGTGCGCGTTATAGAACTACGTGCTCATTCAGTTTTCAGAGGCATATATAATGAATGATTGACTTATTTATTTTCAAACATATGTCTAAAATAAAAACTCTACCTACATATTTTAGTTTTTCATATGAAATATTCATATGATAAATTATTATTATATGTTTCTTTCGTAATGTAATTAGGAACTGTATATTCTGCAGTTGCTGAACTAACAACAGAAAAGTAAGAACGAAACTTGTCAAACTTTAACAGAGATTATTACACCATATTGTTATCTCTCATTCTCACGACACAGATAGAAAATTCGTGTTTGCGAACACCTCTTCAACACTTGAGATTATTTTAAGCGAAAAGGTCGTGTGAATTTTAAAATATCTCTTCAGTACGGTAACTTTCTTTTTCCTTCGTATGACAAATAAAAGAGAGGAAGTCCGCGATATGTTCTTTAGAAAACAATTACCAAAAGTGAATTCAAGCTATCTGAAGCAAACAATCTCGTTACAGTTCACGTACGGTAAGTAATTTTGCCGGAAAGTATGGAGTAAACCATATAGAGAACGGACGATCGGTCTAATTCTGGAATTACCTTCATTCGTACTTGGCCAATTCCAGGTACATAACGTTCTCGAGGGCACGAGGCGAATTTTAATTTGGCAGAAAGACGATATGCTTGGACCCCCTTTTGGCAAATATTTCAACACCTCGTTAATGAAACGGACAGTTATTAACGAACGGGGACAATTCAACGTGCAGGATTGAAGTCGCATGCTAACTAGCGTCTCCTGGATACTTTAAAACTGTCACAAAGATGGAGAAACAGCTGCGATCTATCGCGATATTCAATTACGGTTGAAATTTCGAAACAAATATTTTTTCATCCACCTTTCAACAATTTTCACAGATTGTGATAACGCCGTACGTGAAAATTAATTCCTTCGCTTCTTTAAAACGGTATATGACATAACGTAAAAGCTATTGCAAGCTATAGATGTTAATACAGAACGTAAAATGATAAAAATAGTAGATTTTTGATTTTTCAATATAATTTCCACTCGTTGATCCACAGACGAATGATTTGCGAATATTTGTCTTACTATACAATAGCAATATCTTGCCCGCAGTTTATAATATCGATCGATATTCCTTGATCGATGTCTATCTTGCATTTTCAAATCTCTGTTTCTTTATTCGTCTTCTTGTTGACAAGACGATGACGTAAACATCGAAACGAGGGTGAAATTAGAGAGAAGGACATTTAGTTGAAGAGGGAGAAGAGTGGATGAATTTAATATTTCGGTGCTTCAGCGACGACCCCTGAGCGACACTTGGTGGTTAATGTTTCGCTGTAATTTGCCCTTGGGAAGTGATAAAATTTTTAATTGCACTTTGGGTAGGCGAATGGTCTCCTTTCGCTCAGGGATAAGTTAATCCCATTCCTCGGACAAGTTTTGTGGTTTTACAACGTACACATAAATCTCGCGAGGATACTTATTTTAAACGTAAGGAAAAATCATTTTCGTAAAATTATATCACGAACACGAATTTTTTATCAATTTTATTTTATTGTACCCGCGCACATCATATCTTTATCTATTAATTCCTGTACATTTTTACAATTAATTGCTTTTCTTCAACTGACATGCTATAGTTGAGTCAAAATTGAATTACTATTCTTTTGCGGTTTGAAAATAAACTTTTTTATTTTCGATACTAATGGATATTGACTATTCGGAGCAAGTGCAGTGTCCAGGTTATCGGAAAAAATTTTCTATTCGAAAATAAAACGCTGTACTATAAAGATATTACGATGTCACAAACAAGAATTAGAAGTTTTTGAAAAAAGCGACGTTTCGAAAAAAGTCGACCAATACATTCGTACAATCTGATAATCTGAAAATATTTTTCTCCTTAGAAAATGTGAAAGAAAACGCCTCGAGCACCGAAGGTCCTGAATTTACGATGATCCAAGTTGAGCGATAAATTATGGTACAGAGGATGCATGCGTGGTATGGGTCATCTAACGTTACAGGAGAAATATGTCGTCTTCGTTGTTCTCAGCGATACCGAGTAAACGCTTGAGGGAAGGAACGTTCCAAATGAAAGATGTGATCCATAATTGCCTACCACGGATGTACACAAAATCTATTGCGGCCTCATGAAATTCCATTTCCGCGCGTCGTGTCGCGAAGAAAATAGCGCATAAAGGCCGAGTCATTAAGCATAGATTATCTAAATCTTCGTTTTCGAAGAGAAAACGGATAATTCTTGTTTGTTTACTTTATATTACGATAGATATTGCGGAGGTTTGGAAATAATTCATCAATTAACTGATTAAATATTTGATCATTTCCCAATCAAATATATTTACTATTCAAATATTTAGTATTTAAATATTTACTATTAAATTAACGCGTCACAAGACACAGAGACAAATAATATTAAATTAAAAAGATGGGTGTAGAAAATAAATGTGGGAAATAGCCTTCGTTGTAATTAAAGCTGAAACGCAAAGAAATAAAACGATGCATTTTTTAATTACGAAATTTTAGTGAAATTTTTTTGAAACGTTTCGAGTAAACTTTGTAAAATGAACTTCTCTGTATTTCTTTATACTCATCATTTTGCTTTAATACGGCTATCTGCGTATTACTCGCTCTTGACGATATTCACTGTAATGTACACGAGGCTTTGTAGCTCTACAGTCAGCTATTACGGCACAATAGAAGCCTGCGTACGTCTTTGGTTTGAAACGTTTCCTGGAGACTGAAAACGTTCTTCTTTGAAAAATTTCTTTCATTTACGTATAATCCTAACAAACACGTTATTAGTTTCTTTTGTAAAGAAACTCGGCAAAGCCATTTGATTTCTCAGAGATTTCATTTCCACAGTTCCAAAAATGTTTACAGTTACAATGAGTGAAATAATGATATTAGATAGAAAATATAATATCGTAGCATTAGGTACAAAATGAGCTAATAATAAAACTTGTGATTAACGGTTTTAATATTGAAAATTATTCCATAATTCCGTTACGTATGTTGCAATTGTTTGAAATCTAAAAATTCCAACTAAGACATGTTCATATTGAATATTAACCGATGTTATAATTCGTTATAATTTTTCCTTTTAATCTAAAATTGAACATTCTATGATCGATGGAACGAAATTGCTAAATTCCAATACAGCGATATATCAATAATTCGGAGTACGTAGCGTGTAAATAAACAAGGATATTTGAAATATAGATATTCGAGTATATAATTCGAAAGTCATGTAATACCATAAGGATCAAATATCATTTATCGTTTGCATATGGGCGGTCGAAATTGCGCCACAGGAAACGCGAAACTGCATCACTCGCCCGTGCGATTTCACGACAATTTCCGAAGAAAATGAACTGGAAACGCGTCCGAATCGGCTAAATTACAAAGTTACATTCGCGAGAAGCAATTCGATTTCATTGAAACGTGGCAAACGGGAAATTAATGAGATGTCAGATTTGCGCGCGTGAACGCAAATTCGAATAATTACGTTCAATCGTAGTCGTGTTTCCCACCGTCATTAAAAGCTGTCAAGTCGTCGTTCTGCCTTCTGTCTGCAATTACGTGAACGATTATTTTCTTTTTTTCTGCTCTTTTATGGCGACCGATAGCTCGCTTATTAATCGTGCTTAAGCTGACAGTTCCGATATTTGCGCAAATCGTGAAATCACCGACGGATCAACGTTTAATTGGAATTTTTCCATTGCAAATGACAAAACGATACGATCGTGAGGAGGCCTACATTGAAAATACCGGCGTATTATTGGAAGTTATTTCGTATAATAAATTGAAACGACTTGGAAATAATAAAAGCGATCGATATCGAAAATAGTCAATTTTAGCTATTGAATAATTACGCATGCTTGTCTTCGAACTCTTTAAAGAACTCGCTCCTTGTTAACTCGAATGCGATTCTATGAAAATTTGAAAATTTCCTGTATCCTGAATGAAGTCGATCTTGAGAGTCTTAAGAGGTTGAAAGTCTCGATAGTAGCAGATTATCTAAATGTTCGTCAACGAGAAGATCGTCGTCTTAAGACGAAATATGAATCATATAAACAGCTCACATGGAAGTCGTAAATTTTAACGATTGGATAATTATGGGAGATGATCGTTGAAAAGTTTAGATAATAGCAGATCGTTAAGGGTAAATCGTCCTTCGATAAGGTGTGGTCTTAAAGGATCGAGTCTTGTGTTTTAAAGTCGCAATCGGAAGGTGACAGGCAGAACAAGGATTGACGCGGATCGAATCCATTTTAAGGAACTGCGTTCAGGAACAAACGCTTTGAGAATCTTGTTTAAAGAGCTTGAAACGTCGCGTGGGATCTAACGTTACCGAAAAATGCCGCATAAATGGCGGGACATTTCGCTGGAAAGAATAAGATGTCTGTAAAATTTCCATAAAAAACTTGAGTCTTTAATTTTGCTACGACGTAAAAACGCATAAAATTCCAAACTAAAACACATCGAGCTGGTTTTATTAAAAAGTATATGGCCCGTTAAAAAGAATTTCCATCGAATCTGTGGAAGGAAAAGGTGTAAATATTTTAACGAGTCTTCCCCTCGTTTTCAACTGTGGAAAGGAATTTGATGGTTGCCATTCCAGTGGGGTCGGGGTACGATTAAAGAATGCATAAATAAGAGAACTTATGGAAATCGAGACGGCAGACTCGTCCCATTGAAGTTTAATGGGACGAAATTAAAAATTACCGGGCGATAAGGCAAAAAGCAAAAAACACCTTGTCCTGACGCGAACAAATTTAATGAAAACGAACCGGAAAAAGGCAGAATTATCCTAAAAGGTAACGATTGAATACCATAGCTAATGATAATTGCTCGTTCTACTGTATCTTCAAGGTCAAATCCACTGCAAATACAATTTTACAGATTATTTGAGAAAGAGGATAATGAAATTTTCGGATAATAGAACAATCACTTCTCTCGTATGAAATTTCATTGATTCGGATATAGATTAAGATTAATTGATAGTTTCCTTGAAACCTAATTACGAGTTTTTTAATTGTATCGTATTTCGTTTCGATAGTTACAGACGCTATTTGTTTCATATTGAGTTCGTATAAAATCAGAATTCATTCGATCGAACGAAAGCAGGAACACATTGTATACGAACGTTAATAAAATATGTACATATTCGGGAGGGAAAACGATATCCGCTACTGGGAAGCATTGCGTCCGGATAATAGAGCGTTCTGATAATAAAACGCTTGGATATTAAGGTATTCGGACAATGGGCGTTGGGATAAGGGGGACTCTACCGTATTACAAAATAGAACTCTTTGATTATTATGTTTATTTTCGTGAATATGGTATGTTAACGTTCAGTTGGTGTTTAATTTCACGAATATGGTAGAATATTGATACAGTAACTTGCATTTAATTCTATACGGTGATTTTAGACACGGTTCATTACTACATTGCGGATATTTATTCAAATTCATAATGTATTGACACAATTAAGGAAAAAGAACCTAAACAGAAGTTTATTTCATCCTCTAATTATTATAATGAATTTAAATTTTATTTTGGATACATAATTTTTGTATTTCTTTATGTACAATATCGCGCGTCGTGCGTAAATATGTACAAAGTACATTTTTGCATGTGAATTTTCTATAAATATATAAATATCCCAGTCAATTCACTACCTTGTAAATTTGCTCTGAAATTTTATATATTTTCTTCTATCGTGAAAACCAAAAATGAAAAGATTATTACAAATATCTTCTTCTAAAAAGTTATAAAGTCTATAATTTTGATATGTTACGTGTATCTACATATTTCTCGCAAGACTAACAATTAGGCATTCTATATTTTCGTTCCATTATCGCATCAAGCTCGAGGACGTTCTATTATTCACGACCAATTTCATCGTTCCAAACGCTTACCATAAACCGTTCACGCTGAACTAAGTACTTGGCATGCCCAAGATCCGCTCATTAGTCGTTCCACGTTTGCATCGAATTATTCTCATACATTTATGAACGAGAATTCCGGCACGTTCCGACGTATTTTTCGGGCCAGTTTGCGAATGTTGCAGCCTTCGAAGTTGCGCAAACAGTTTAAAACGGAAGTGCCCTTATCAAAACATCAAGCGGCTGCACTCCGCGAAATTGATTTCTCCGGTTAAGCAGTATTACTCTGCCTCGTCAGCGTTTCCAACCAAGTTGCCCGATATCGCAGCCTCTTATTCGGCACAGCTACGGTTAAATCCCTTCTGCGACCGAATTCTATAATTAATTCCTTTTATTAGGTGCTGATGAATTACGAGAAATTGCTATTATTGTTATATTATTTTTGTTCAGTTGTTTAAATAGTCGATTTAAGACACGAATATTGGACTCTTATTTTTTAAATGTTCAGATCTTCGTCCGATTTGATCCGATCTCTCGTCGAAATCAGAACACATGAAATCAGAAATCAGAAATCATGATTTACAAAGTGTAATACTTTAATTTTTAAGCAGATGAATTTCTATGAACGAAATAC
Source organism: Bombus bifarius (assembly GCF_011952205.1). Classification (NCBI taxonomy): domain Eukaryota; kingdom Metazoa; phylum Arthropoda; class Insecta; order Hymenoptera; family Apidae; genus Bombus; species Bombus bifarius. The sequence goes on along the minus strand of NW_022884505.1, from coordinate 4,835,233 downwards.
CTACATATTTTTCGCTTGAAAAATATTGAATTATAAAAAGATTCGATTTCCGAATAAAACGATGTAAGCAATAACCATCGTTTCTTGACCTCTACCAAACGTGGCAGCGCATACGACTCAGACGTCAGGCTATTTCTCACCTTCTACAAAACGGATCGACCACCCTATTTCCTTTCCCAGATACTCTTTGCCAAGCTATACAGCAAAAAATGTTATCAAAATTCGTTCAACAGCTTTTACGTGATGCGAGTAGAAAGAGGTCAAATAACAGACAGATAAAAATTCCAAAAATTGATTTTTTCCGATCCATGGCTTATGAACCGTTTCTAAATGACTTGTTTTATTTACTTTTTTTCATTCAATGTACAGGCATAACTCTTCTACTGCTTTATTATATGTATAGACTTTATCGAATCGCGTATTCGTCGGCCAGATACGTTGCTAAGCATTCACCTCTGCACGTTCAATAGCAACAAATACACAATGCGATACATCGATACATCAATATATCGGCGATCAGTGGAAACGAAAATTTTCTTTGAGCCTATTACACACCCTTTGTTGACTTTCGTGTGGTCTATGTAAACTGTACAAAGGGGAAAACCCGTCATTGGTTCGCCATTTGAGTCAACATTCACGTTCAACAATTCCTATTTAGCATATCCGCTCGTAAGACTTATTAAGATTAAATTTGCGATAAAGAGGAATTTTTAAATAGAATTTTGACATAAAACACTACATGAATTTTAAATAAATATAAATACAGATTGTACTCGGTTGATACTTCGGTTTAATGAATGAAGTATTACTAACGGCGATTCTTCGAGCTTCTGTAAGCAGATAATCCACGGATATTAAACACCTTCTCTCGAATTTCGTGAAATTTTGAATGCAGCAACCAGTCAAACGGTTTCGAAACGGAAAATTAACGAGGGCTCGCGGTCATGGTAATTAATGCGTTGCTAAACGAAATTTCGCCGCCATCGAGCTCCCTAATTTGCATCTGCTGCTTCCGAGGGCCGAAGTTCAACATGTAGCGTACCTGTAACAAGGAAGCCCGATGACGACGTAACTAGCGAACACTTGCTATCTTGACTGGCTTTATGTCGTTCGAAACGTACGCTCTGTTTTTGAAACTGGCAGCAACCGAAACGACGAAAGTTTCTTTGTTTTCGGTCAGAATGTTCTAGTTCCATCGTTACAACATTCCGTAACTTCATCGGGAATTGAAATTGGTGATTTTGGAATTGTTAAGGGGCAGCAGAGAATTTCAAATGATTTTAAGTAATTTTTAGTGATTTCAAGAAGTTTTAACTGAATATCATTATTAATATCGAATTATAGTCACGTGGTGGAAACAGGCAACGTTTGATGCAACATCTTTTTTGATAATGAAATATTAGAATTTCTCTTCTGAAGTAATGTATAAACTCTTAGATAGCATAAATGTATTATTTATACCTGCTATTGCCGAGAATATTAGAAATTATGCCAGAACGAATCAAACTAAAAAATAATTTTCTTATATCATCTGTCTTCTCAAAATTATATAACTTCCTTCAGATTCATAACGTGATAACAAAGAGAAACATAAATCTATTCCAAGTCCTGTGAGTTAACCTACGTATATGTATATGAACTGTTCAGAAGTAAGATTGATCAATCGCATGAATCGCAAAGTAGAAAAACCGATAACGTTACAGACACTATTTTTCAAATTTATCATAAAATTTGCTATTACTTGTGCCATCTTTTTGCGACAAATGAACTTATGGAAATAAGTAATTTATTTCTGGAGAATTAAATATTAATCTTGTACTTATCTATACAAACTGAAGAAATTGACATAAAGTCGATTAGTTTTCGGGGACGCTCGCATTGCTACAAATTTTACGTGAACCCGAGAGTTCAATATTAGCTATCTTTTATCACCGGCTCTGCTCCACAATAATTAGTTTTCTCATTCCTCCGGGACAAAACCAACCCTCTTCCCATCAGATGCCAGTAAAGAAGTAGCCTAGTCATGGTCAGGCGTCCCAAGATAAACCTAGAATACCATCTATCGCTGATTTATCCGCTTTTCTCGCGTAGGATCGCCTTCGTCCAGACTAATCCCAGCCATAGAATTCTCTGCATGAAGACAAGGGAGGAGCTGAAGGTACGTTAAGGACGATTAGAGGAGAAAACCCTTTTTCTAGGGATTGTTCGACCCCTACGTGACCGGTAGGATGTTTCTATTCCTGGGCAAAAGTCGATGGTCAAACAACAGGAGAGAAAATATAATACCTCGACAATTGAACCCTTCGAATTGACCAGCGATCGTTATCCATATTCCTGGATTGAAATATCGAAATTGATGGGCCGACTGTTATGTCGATCGCACACTTTCGCAAGAGCAGTGTTATGTGTTGTCGTTATATATGTTTAGATGAAAGCATAAACGAGCATTCGTCCTTCTTTAGGTGAATTTCCAGCGAATTCTCTTTTATTCTCTGAACTGTGTATTTCTTGCACTGTGGCAGAAGATTGACTCCTCGATCGAACTTCTTCCTGGTTGGGTAGATTCCTTTTGTTCTGCAAAAACTGTGCAAACCTGGTTGCCTGGTTCTTTTGACTACCTCATCTAATTGTAAGAAGCTGTCGCCTATGTTTGTTAAGAGCCCAAAGAGACAGAATAATTTTTCTCGCGCAATTTCCATGCTACGTAACAGCACGCAAGGTCTCGATTACTATATTTTCCAGGCAAAATTAGTTTTGTGCCTGGCTATTGTCCTCCTTGAGCCCACATGGCTGCCGCCTACATTATTTGACTCGACAAGCAGATCTTATCAATTAAGTACGAAACACTCGATAATTGAATTGACCAGTGATCGTTATTCATCGTTGTATCGGGATATCGAAACGAGTAGGACGACTATCGTTTTCTTTCGGTCTTCAGGAAAGGATCCAACGATGACAGGAAAAAGTTGAGTATCCTGCGACTGTGTATTAGAAGAGATCATCGCTGTGCGAGTTCTCATGGCCAGACGAGCAGAAATACCGCAATATCGCGAAAGCTCGACCAAACAATTCAGAGATTCGGGGATGGATTCAATTGAGATCTATTGTGACCGATGAAACGCCGAGGTTCGGTGTGTTCTTAGTGAAGGAAATAGTGGCTACGACAGGAAATTGCGGGGCACAAAGCTTCTTTCGCGACCACATACTGTGGCTATGTTTTTTCTTTTCATCTTAGGGTTAGCAGGGTGGCAGGCTTTCTTATTGCGAGGCGACGCTTATTCGTTTGCTGAGAAAGTCGATGTTTTGACGGAAGGACCGAGGGAAACGTGGATCTTGGGTTTTTGTGATAATTTCCAGAATCTTCCCGGTGATAAGATTTGGAAAAATTGTTAGGGACTGTTAAACGAGGAGCATAAGTGACCTGTTTTTTTTACATTTGTTAGGAATGTAAAGCTGCAAAAATACATAAGGTGTACATAATATGCAAAACTATATAAGATATTGAAAGTAGAATATTTGTATTTTTAGTTACGTACAAGTTTTAGTTAAGTATTTTTAGTTAAGTACAATTTATAGTAGAAATTCGAAGACTTAGTATACTTTATTCTGACAAAAATATTATTTATATCTTAAAATGGCATTAAACTAGGGCTTGAAATTTTGTCCGTGTATTGTGTTTCAAAAACAGTCTCGTACCATGTAGGGATCTTGGAAACTCGAATTCATGAAATATGGCTAAAACCGTAACTGTCAGAACCGTAAGTCAGAAAAGTTCGCAGCGAGGACATTTCTCTTCCGAAATGTCCAGTTCGGGTTGTTGAGTGATCGTACATATGTCGTATCGTAATACCTACCTATCGCAGAAATATCGATTTGCAATGTATAATTCCGGATAAACCGTAGACGTGTCTTGCGATTCAATTATCGGAGTAAGCTTATTTTCTTTCAGATAAGCGAATTTTATTTTCACAAACTTCGAGCATCAGCTAAATCTTCGAATCTACTTCACGTATTACCAAATTTTTAAATTTCCCACCGACAGAATCTCATAAGAGTTTACGACGATATCTAAGGGATATTTAATCGATCATTTTAACACGTGTATAAATTATGACATTCATCTGAAATTTTATCACAAATGATAAATTTAAATTGAAGTTTATTCATTGTGTTTCTATATACTCCGGCGTTTAACTTTAATGTCTACAACGAATATTTATAATACGTATAATAACTCGCAGCCTCCCTTCTATCAATGATTTATAGCGGGACATGAAATAGAGGACAATTCAAATCATGTTGTTGTTTTGCCTCGGAGTATCAACATCGTTAGGACATACATAATGTAATAATAAATAAACTCCGGGCGAAAACAATGTCGTTGCTACGTGCAATCGTCAAACAAAGACGAATTTGAATTTTCCGGTACTCCCTCCACCAGTATAAATAAACGACCATGTTCTCCAGAAGTCAGTCGGTCGTGCGAATCAATATCAGTTCTTCGGTCTCAGTCTCGAGCGATTTTAATAGCGATCCATACACAGTTTTTGCAAACATTCTCCGTATCTATAAATTATTGTAAAATATATTTGACGGTTTTCAATATCAAGATACCTCGTCATTTAAATGACAACTCAACCAATTATCCTCTAGAGATGTAAACAAAGACGAGAAACCGTATCGATCGACGAAACGAAATTCGACAAAACAGATGGATATAATAGCTTAAATAAAAAATTACAGTAAAAGAAAAATATAAAATCTAGTTGTGGATTTGTACTTCCTTCCACACAACGCATTCAACAAGACGCGATTCGTACGATGCATATATAGCGTCGTTATATATGATACCTGTCAAAAAAGAAATATTTCATATACCGTTTACAATTTCACACCTGCACAAATAATCACAATTCTCGATCACACGTGGTATCTATTCACGCTTCAGTAAGGAGAGAGGCATGTAGGACTTATCCGATCAGTCACAGGAGTATACTACTTGCTCGATACTGTACACTACAATGTGAGTACACTAGATACGCTAATTGTCTTAGCAGATACAGGTGTGAAACACTGGTTCCAATAGTCAGTCCTCATAGGGACAACACTTGTTTGTATTGTTATGTTTCTTCGTCATTGATAATGACGTTCTGTCACTTGGCTGTTTAAGAGTCAATATATTCTTTTTGACGATTCATGGAAGACTATTCTCACTAATTTTTGTTGTCCTTCTTTTCACCAGTTTGTCTGGAAATGGTCATATGTGACTTATACTTCCCCTTGCGAGAAATATGTTACTTGTATAATTAAATACAAGTTATACGAGAAAACATTTTTAAACAATCGTCTGATCACACCAATTTGTCATAGGTTAATGAACTAGACTCGAGAAGAATAACACGCTTAATTAAACGGAAACATACAGTTCCGCAATAAAAGAGTCAGCATGAAATTCAGAAGTGAAGAATTGTTTGTCTGCTTCGAGCATATACAAAGACATAATTCGAGATACAAGTGCATGAATGTTGCATGCATTCGTCATATTGCGTCATTCATAATCCTATTCTGCTTTTCTGATGCCAATACAACGCTCAATTCATTTCCTAAAGCACGTCGTAACAAAGTGCAAAAGTTAAACGACGCTACTCAAAGGAAAGTTCTGTTCAGTTAAAAAGTATCGGTGCGAACAATGGTTACGTAGTAGTAAACCAAACATAATTCACTCGAACTACAACAATTACGCCACAGTCTGCCGTGGAATGCAGCTTGTGCTCCGTTTAAAATTAAACCAACTATTCGTCAGCGATTGCACCAGCCACTTTGCTGTCTGCCGTAAATAAAACCAATCCTCGGTCCTCCAAGTCTGCCTTCTCCATCTGATACCATATCTAGGTGGTATCGTTTTATCTGGTAATTCTGACGGAAAATCGAAACGTTGAACAGCCGGTGTTCGACAAGATCCTTAGTCGGGTATCATCGACACCAGGATATTTCCACGAATCGTGTTATCGTCACTTTACCCCGGACAGGAATAGATCCAATCTGATCTATCCTAGGGAAATTGCGTTTCACGGACCAGCCTGGAGAGATCTCGTTTGCGGTTTAGGAAATACGCATGCGCGAAAGAAAGCGCGCGAAGAACGAATTGATAACGTTGACTCAAATTTTCTTGTTAAATTCTTCGATATGTATGTAATAGACGATGAATGTGTTTGTCGTATAAAATAGCCAATTCGTTGGAGAGAGAATGGGATACATCAGATTCTTGCACAGTTCGTTAGAGTTAAATGTATTTAACAGAATAGATTATGTGATCGTAGTAAATATAATAATTGGATGAAACGTATTTTGTACCGAGTGGTGTGAACTATACAACGATGGCACGCCAGCAATTTTGTTAATCCTGTTTTCTATTTTCGTACGCTACGTGGTGCAATATTTTTAATACAATAATATTGTTTATCTTTGATAAAAAAAAACATCTGACAAATATTGGAAAAATAATAAAAAAAAAAATACACAGAGTAAGTTTGTTAGATCTTGTTTGATTACAATAATTATAGAAAATTTGTTATTCTCAGCTGATGCTTACGACCGAAATATCGTATGACGTGAACAGGGAAATCGATAGTTATCTTGGTTTCGGTTGACTCGACGTAGTGTAAGGGATCTTGGTTACGACTGCGCGTGGAGAAGGGCCTGGCGAAGGCGTTGCTACACGGTATAATTTCGAGTGTTCCGCTCGAACTTTGATGCTCGAAACGCTTGCGGTTCTAGCAGAAACTTTCAATTACTCTCGATTACGAGTGCTGGAAAACACTGTAATATGTAGAGAGCTCTCTTCAATTCACAGCATTTGTTTTGTTAATCGTGTTGAGTAATAAAGCATGCAATCCTTATTGTCGGTATAATACCATTAGGATATTAGACAATTGGTAGAAAGCTAAGATCTTAAAACCTTCGATTAAATATACAATTGAATTAAACATATAAATATGCAAATATATTTATTTTTATCTAATATTGCAATATCTCAAGTTACGAAAATATTTACCCCTTCTTCTAAAAAGAATTTTATTTAGTGCGATAATATTTGCTAGAAAGGAACCTAAATATTGCAGTCGTTACTGTTCCCCAATGCCACATTTTCGATGATTGAGCAATCAGTATGTTACTGTCAGCCAATTCCATGGGTTCAAAGGCTCGAAGAGAAACGTATTTTATATTTACTCGAATCGTTTCTGTCCAATCTACATAGAGTGATATAGTTCAGGTTGACGCAGTTTTCACGCAGTTTCCACCCAGAAACATCAGCTTTACCGTAACTCGGTTACCGTGACTAATTTCCACGCGCTCGAAACAGAAACTAAACGTCGATGGCAATGGGCGAGTCCACGTCTCTAACGAGACACCGCTGCACAGGCGTTTCCCAGATCGTATTTCGAGCTACGTTTAGTCGGCGACAAAAATAGATGGATAGATAATGAAAATAGGTATCAATAAAGTTTAGTCGTACTAGTATATTAGTTATTTACTTATTATTCAATTATTTAATAAATATCTGAAATTAACCCTGCCTCTAGTTTCTCTGTAGTTTAAACTCATTGTCAAATTAGAAATATTAACTTTTTGAGGAAATTTTTGGTATACAATTGACGTATTAACGTAATTAACATATTTTCATACTTTTTTCAAATTTAAGAAATTTTTTAACGATAGGGAAATACGTCTCGGTCAAAAATGACACGCAGGACGCAGCAGTGTGAATATTTATGTTTTCGCGTAAACAAACCGTATTTCACGAGACTTCGTCGATACGTTGTTATACTATCCGTCCGCTTAATTTTAACGCCAACTCTATAACATTATTGTAACTTAACTTCTCCCAAGTAGCATGCACGATCATCATTCACGTTCATAAAACGAATTATTCTTCTCGTTAAAAGAAATAATCATCGCCGTGCAGCTTGCAAGCATCGTTCACGAAACGAATTGGATTCGCAGAAGCAGCAAATTGGATTCGAAAAGCTTCCCCGTGCTTCGTTAATGTTACTCGATTCATTCGACGTAACGAAATAATCCGGATTAAACTACAACCTCTTGAAAACTTAGATATAGGCTTCATCCTACTGACCATATCGTGTACAGATTTGTTACAATTCGACTCAGAGACGGGCGAATCCAAGCTTCTTAGTAATCTCTGCCCCGTCATCTTTACCAGAAGCAACTTCAAGCCAGGTTTTCGTTGGCAATTCCACGACTACCGAACCGTCGTGCCGAAGGAAACTTGTCGGAGTTCGGAACAAACAGAGGACGCCGGATATCCTTGATATGGGAGGCTCGTCGCGTTAACGCTAGTTTCTCGCTTGTAAACTAAAATCAACTCGACACAGTTACGTACAATCTTCATTTACGGTACATATTTGTTTTATACAACTTTCTACTATCCTGTTGTGTTATAGGAATTCCTGAATGGGAATATTTCCGGTCAGAATCTCATGAACATTCGCAGAGACGAGCATCGTGTTAAGAGCAGAGTTTGCATTCGCTGATGAACGATAATGGTAGAAGCTATGTTTATATTGCGCTTGTAATTGGTATTTATGTTTATATCGGTATCGCTGGTAGAGATTAATTTCTAAACATGAGGGTAAATATTTGAAGGAGAAATTTTAGTCTTTTAACGTTAATCGATTGGATTATTAGAGTAGATGGTTAGATTATGTTCCGAATAAAAGAAATACTCACTAGATAAATGTTAATTATTTACTTTTCCAGTGACACGGTTCAAAGACGTTAATTATCCGAGAAAGTTCAAACAAAACCACATTCAAATATAATAATATTTCGTCAAATTTATATCATCTACTATGAACCAAATTCAGTAAAAAAATATCGACTATCATTTAGAGTGTAATCGTTAAACCGGCGATTGAATATAGCTACAGCGATGACGGTGCGCATTTTATAACGATACGTAGGTTCGGTTATCCTGCAGGATAACGACAACGTTAACGACAAGCGCCAAGCTTCGTAATCCGAAAGGATAATAACAAGTTCCTTCGACCGTATCTGCTTCTTTTTTTTTTTTTTTTTTCTTTAAGATTATATTACGGCAGAAGTAGAGAGAGGAACGGAAGTTAAGCACTGATCTATAATCACTTTATAGCTACTACTTAACTTTTCACCCAACTATCCCATGTTCGCCCTTCTTCCACGAAGATTACATCCGACGAGAAAAACTTGAATCTTTATATACACATACTTTCAACAGACCTAGTATCTCATCTCAACTCTGGTAACAGCGTTAACGAAGAATCCAATTCACTGAAACGTTACACTTGCGTAATTAACCGAAGTTCTATTCGCACCCTCTTGTGAAGACACGATTACAGTGAATCCATTAGAGCCGGCGTACAATAGAAAATTAAATGTACTACAAAAAGAGAAAGAAAAAAAGGAAAAGAAAACGTGGGCATTCTCGCCTCGATAGAAATTTCGAAAGCAAATTTAACCTCTCCGGTAAACAGGTTAGGACTTTTCTTAGAGAAACGAAGTGGCTTTCGGTATACTGATGGTGCATGTAAATTTTCCACGTGACTGGCATCGTCGATGTACCATAGTTACATTTACCGCTCGAACGAAGAGAAACGGATTATCTATGGTTTCACGATGTCACTATGGGAAGATTTCCATCGACAAAGGGGACAAGTCATTCCATAAATTGAAATAGTTTTACGTGCGATAGCTCTTTACGTTTGAAAATTGTTGTACATAAATTGCCATGTTTTCTTTCCGAGTTTGCAGTAGCGGAACAGCGATCGATCAACGTGAGATAATAGTCGCGATTCATGATTCTTTGTTGTTACCATATTTATTATTACTACTGAGGGGTTTTTGTGTATCTATTTAACTATGATTTTCTATTCCAATCCAATGTGTTTATAGTTAGTTTGTGATAAGAAACTATCGAATTGCAATCTCGGTTTCATCCTATCTTTATCTTCTCTACAATCTGACATCAACTATATGATTGAAAAATACGAAAACAATCGAGAGAAATAATAGCATTGGATTAAACGCTAATTAAATTAAATCAGACAATTGCGGGTGGACAATGAATACACAAAAGAATCATAATTATAACTGCTTCGCCAAAACGATAAAATCTCCTAATTAAATTATCTCGTACAATTACCGAATGTAAAAGAAACTCTCTATTATAACGATCTCCTGTTAACCATCGATTTTATTTTATTTTATTTATTTTATGCCATTCTAGTATCTGCATTTACGCAACGTTTATAAATAATTCTGCTAGTAAACAATTATCCTACTACGTACCGTCATTCTCTAACGCATTCAAATTTACAAAAAATCACCCGAAGATGGCTGGAAAACGCACAATAATATTCTTCGAGTAAATGAGAAGGAAAATCGTCCCTTTTCCTATCGGTGAATCTCTCGGCATCTACGAAACGTACAATTCAACTCCTTCTGGAAAAGAACGTTTGAAAGTTGAATACGTGATCGCGACGAGTACTTTACCGCGAAGACAGGCAATCGAATGGACGAAACGAATGCCCGGGGTTGTAAGAGGACGAAAACAAGGGACGACAAGAGCGGTTGAAAGTGCCGGAGCTTGATAGGTTTCCGTAATTACCAATTAACGTGGAATTACACGGGGCAACGGTCCCTGTCAGCCGACCTGACGAAAATCTCAATAATTAGCTTCGTTGTGATTCTGACGCTCCAGATCCTCGCACGAAATTATCGGGCGTCGGCTTAATTGAGGACCCCGTAATTACTTCCAGCCAATCTTATCGGTGTTCCGCGGGGGGAGGGCGGTGGCTGTGCTCGATTGTACCGCCAAAACTTTCCGGTGATCTCTCATAATGAGTTTCTCTCGATTTGAAATCGGAGTCTCGCTACTTTGTTACCAGGAGACACCTTCTTGCGTTTTCGCAATTTTAGCGACGATACGAATGAGTTTCTTTCTCGATCAGTCTTCCGTAATGGAACAAATATCGTATGGCGTCATTGTATGCTGAATTACCACGTGGATTTTGCCATACAGAATCAGCCATGTAAAAGATCAATCATGTTTGACAAATCTTCGATCTAGAAATTTCATTACTCACACCACGCGTATGTTTAAATAATCCCACTGTTTTGATGATCATTTGACGATGGTCATTTTTAGCGTCGATGTCGCGGTTTTAATTACCTTCTGTATTCTTTGAATTATCTCGAGTACACATGATCTCAATAATGGCTCCCGATTTTAAATAGATTTGTAACGACTTCGACGATTCTACTTCTTCTTCGTGCCGATCTTGTTAATCTTGAGTGCCAATAATGCGTTTTGTTTGTTGAAGTTGAGTGATAGAAGAACGAGTGGATGAATTTGTAGTAGAAAATATATTGGAATAAATAAAGGTATAAGTATAATGTATGCTGATCCAGATCCTCATTCTTATAGTATTAAAATACAATAGAAGCGATAGCGAGCACGTTCATAGCAAAGGACATTACCAAAAAAGTTAACCTTGTAACTCTAGCCGAAGGCTACAAGAAACAGCAATAGAAATCTACTCAGAGCTCTTTTGTTTCTAGACCTTGTAACCCAAAACACAATTTATATTCAAGGGCACAATAATATGGACCTCTCCTTATTTAGAATTTTTTGTTTCACTAAATTCTATTCTCCTCGTAACAGCGTAACAGCTCCAGGTCACGGGTATACAAAAGAAAAAAATGTAAAGTTTTTCTTGAAGTAATTAACAACATTGTTAATCTTCAACATTGTTGATCTTGACGTTAACTGGAGTTACAATGTTGGTATATCAAAGAATCTTTAGACAACCATAATCGGCATTTTTTTTAATTCGATCTGAGAATAAGTTTCATTAAATGATACATATATGTATACTAATTGAAGTATATTAATACAGCCAAGGTATCTGCGCATTTAATTAATATTGACAACTCATGTACCGTTTTATATTCTAAGCAAAATAACTACATTCCAGTAAACGCAGGCTGTTCCAAAATAAAAGAAGCTTAAAACTGCAGAAATTTTCTGGGTGACCTGTTACGCATAAATTTTTACCTCTGAAGCTCAAAAAAACATCCATGTAGACCACGACCTCCATTCATGCAACTCCAAAATGCACAAGTTTAGTTAGAGGAGATAGCATAAACCAGGAGCCTATTGGCCTATTTTTTTTTTTTTATTTTTGTTTTTGGTTATTCCCTACGCTGCTGTTTGCATGTTATTCGATACCAAAACGTACTTTTTACTTCTGTGTACAAGATGTACAATTTGTTCGAGCCTCCATCAACGACAGAAGGCAACCGTTTTCAGAAAATAAAACAGCTACGTACAACAATTGATTTCTTTTTCAGTGTCTTCCGAAATATTAGTTATCTCGTCCGTACGAAGGCAAGCGCAATCCGTTTGCCACTCCCGAGTTCCTCTTGTTATCTCGAATAATAATCGCCAGCGTGAAATCAAATTTCGTCTTCCTTCATCGAAATATATTAACGAGTTGTCGCTTAGATAGTAATCTACTACAGTGTATAGTTGTTAAAAATTTTCATGTAATACACTGACGAAGCTCTGGAAGCATCGTCGACAATCTTGGAACTATCAGTGTTCAGACGATCGGATATCGAAGAATGACGCACGAGAAGCAACGCAAATCGAATCTGATCAGTTACGTGTACTAGAAGATACCAATTTCACTGTAACATGTCTCATCTTCCGTGAACGATGGCAAGAGCACGGAAAAAATTTTTTACAAGTTTCAAAAATTCTCGAAACGACACGATTCTCGGTATAGTGATTCAGTAGTTGGTAATCTAATTGCTAGAAATTTTATCTTCGACGTTAAAGTAAGATTTGAAGGAAAGAGAAAGAAGATTCTTCTGTATGTCGAAGGTGAATATTTCCCAAATTAATCGACGAATCACGGAACTACATTCCTCGACACTCAAATTCGTGTGTATCAACTGGATCATCGAGATACGTAACTTCGCTTTCCAATACCATCGATTAGAAATAATTTTTACACCTAATCGACCTTGAAGCAGGAGAATCGTGGAGCAGACGAAAAATACAAAGTCGAGGAAGGAAGACGAGGAGGAAAGATGCGAGTCGAACTCCTTCTGATCCTCGGTACGTTCGTGATCTCCGGCGATTGCGGCCGGAGGGTAACGATCAGCGAGTCCGGAGTTCCTGAATCATCCAGACGGCGCAATGGATCGTTACCGAAAATGTCGATCGGATTAGTGGTGCCGCACACTAATTTCGGTGTGCGCGAGTACACGAAGGCCGTGAACCGCACGGTTGGCTTCCTGCGCAAAGGCGGCAAGCTGAAGGGACAGAACAAGCATTCTGGATCCAGCTTCCTGGATAAGTATGACTTCACGCAGCACTCGGTTCGACTGAGCATGATGACGCTCACACCGAGTCCTACAGGTATATATGGAAGAAGTATAATTAAGTTTTTGAATAACACGATATTTGTTAATACGATTACACGCCAGATAAACGTAACACGATGCACATGGTTTCATCCTTAGCGATTTTTAATTTTTATTTTCATTTTTTATTACTAACGCCATTGGCCAGTTGCTTACAATCCGTAAAATATTAAAATGCAAAATATATATATATTAAAAATAATATTGTAAAGTATTAAAGTACATAAGGGATATTTTGCATTTATAGAAAATTTACAGGCGTGGGTGATAAATGTGCCGAATGCGCATATTATGCAAAGATATACAAGAAACCCAAAGTAGAGCGCTCGTTACAATATTTAGTGGGTAGAAGAAGTCTCTGTTTGGGTTCCATTTCTTCAGCCGCATTCATAAAAGGATGAAATACCATGAACATCTGCAGTCTAATGATAGCTGTAATAGAGGTTAATGAAATGCAAGAAGGATTTTCTTTCTAAATTTCGCACATTTTTACGCTTGTATGTTTATTTATTTCCGACGCGGAATATAGTCAGTATATTTGTACGAGTTTCAAGTTTCGTGCAACACAGTTTGAAATAACAAACCCAATTGATCGTGTTATTCAAACAGTGCCCCTATTATTTTATACAATAATTGATTAATAATTTGAATCTCAGTTGGTAAAATGGAATACTCGATTACTATATGCGAGAATGAAACTGTATTCCATTCGTAGAAACTTATTGAAAACCGACTTCACGAAATATTTGATTTAATGTCAGAAAATGCTTCATAGCTTGCAAACAGATGTCTATTTATTGTGAATTACATTTGCTAACAAAGTGATCACATCAGCACATTCCCACAATTCTCAGCTTAACCATCAACTTCGTAGAAATACATCTTCCAACCCGACGTCTACTATTTCAACGTCTAGGGCATGGTTAGAAAGCGTGCCCAGCAGCTTTCAAACGAAAAGTACTTTCCTTTTCCCTTCGCCCTCTTACCATATTTTCCTTATAGCGCCTTAATACACTTTAATGTAAAAATATGATATGAGAAATATGGTTTCTGTATTTTTACATGAAAAGGAATAGTATATTTTATTATCAACATTTTTTATTGTCACTTACTGGCTAATAGAACACATCAAATTTTAAATGCAATATTATTACAATAGTTACCGATGTATTATCATCTTGTCAATTCAGACTTATATATCCTTTTTATTTAGAAATATTAAAAAAGACTTCTAATAATAAATGTAGTAATTATATATAATTTCAATAATATTAATCATTGACGTATCAATATATTCGTAATTGAGTTTAATACAGTAACGTATTTCTAACGCTGATTAAAGATTATATTACGATACTTGTCTGTTTAACGACGGATGTTTACTATACGTATACCGCATGATTGACTTGTACTACTTACACGACCCGAGACTAGTTTATTTTCCTCGTCTGCGAATTAATTCCTTAGCTTGTTCTGTTTACGACGGATATTTACTATACTTCTAACAAATGGCTGACTTGTACTACTTTTTTCATTCGTGACTAATTTGTGTTATTTGGCTTAATAATAGTTGATCTGTTTTACATACGATGGATATTATTCTTTTTATTCGACCTGCGAATATATTATTGCATAATTAGTTTAGCAATAATTGGTCTGCTGTATTTGCTATGAATATTTAATATCGTTCGATGGAATGATCGACTTGTACTACTTGTTTGATCCGCAAATAATCTATTTTACTTGGATGAGCAATAATAGACCCACTCTACTTGTTTAATATGAATGTCTTATTTATAAGTAAATTGCGTGTACATGTTCGTGCATTTTTGGAAAATTTAAGGTTTCAAAAATCTGTAAAATGCATATAGTATGTAAAAATACGTGAAATATTCAAAGTAACGCACTCATTATGATATAATCGTGTCATATTTAATAGACAAAGTAAATTCCTATTTGAAAACTATTTCTTTAATTATGTTTACAAAAATATAACACTGCATAAATATCTGTAGTTTACTTGCGAGTTTTAAGCTACAAAATAAGCTACTCTATCCGTAATATAACGCGACAGTTATAATCTTCAGAAATAACGATAATTCAGCATAAAACTTTTCGAAAGCCAATAATCTATCAGTATTTCACCTTCTTCCGCTCCTCTCAGTTACCAATTCGCCTGAGACATCAAAATAACAGGAAGCGGAAATCGCAGGGAGTTCGTTGCTTTGTGGAACTCAGCGAGTCGCAATATTTCCGTGTGACGAACTCGAAAGCAGGACAATATCGCCGCTTTCATATCGCCTCTGTTGGGGACACGTGGCCACGTAGCGGTAGTAAAAAAAGGACGCTGTTTCTTCCTTTGCCAGGACGCCGAAATTAATGTTCTCGTTCCTTCAAAAGTCTTCACATCGGTCAATATGTACGGCTTAACGTTCGCTCGTACCAATTCGCGACGACCTCGTCTTCTGCACACGTGTAAAAATGTGTGTGGTATGCCTGTATTACCTTATGAAGGGCGAACGTGACTGGAAAACACGGATGCTCCAGTGAAAAATATTCCTCTTTGATTCTGTTCAAAATAAGCCGAATTTATCTTACGCATTCTCTCTCGTGAAATAATTAGGACGATGAAACTCTCTCGTTTATTTCAAACTAGGAATATTAGAGCGATAAATTGGTCATATTAGGGCGGTCCGAGATACAACTTTGAGATTTTATAAAATTCAAACGATTCATTTTTGGTAAATGTTTCAGGTTAAAAGCTTTCTTCGTGTAGCCTTCATATTATCCATTTGATTATCAGAGTGGATAAGAGTATCTACGTTACAGTAGACCAATACATTTTTATTTCCTTGGTACATATTTCGTATTTTAGTCGTTTTAGAGATAACAACGTAACGTTTGATCGGTAGCAACGTTCAGCACGTTGGTGGATTAATTCTGTTTACTGCGTACTTAATCTATTGACATCGACGTGCTATATCGTTACTACGTCAGCAATGTGTCAGTATATTCCGCTAAAAGAGATTTGTCAGTGATACGTATGTCTGTGAGCTTGTATGGGCTTTAGAATGATTGGGGTTAGGTTTGGGAATGAACAATGAACATAATAAGAGAAGAAGCATCGATAATGTGGAAAATTATAAGAACAAATACGATTGATTTCACTTTATATCATATAGACCACTGTTTCACCATGAACAAATGCTGTATTCGCGTTGTCATATTTGACTATCGTACTTTGTTTAATAACAGTTAATCTGTTCTACGTATGATGGATATTTGCCATTCTCCGAATAAATAATTGGTTTATTCTACTTGGTTTAACAATAATTGGATATTGTTACGGACATTTTATATCGTTCGATGGAATGACTGACTTACACTACTTGCTTGATCTATGAGCAATCTATTTGGCTTAGCCGGGCAATAATAGATTCATTCTACTTATGCATTAATAATAATTTTTTATTTAAATGATATTTTATTCTACGACAATTCTTAAGACAAGTTCATAAAACAACGATCGTTTGTACGTAGACAGTGAAATAAAAGATCAATAAAACATCAATGCCATTTAGTATTTGACCGATATGTCGCGTTTCTTATATCGGTTTCCTTTTGATGGATCGTTGTTCGAGGTTTCAGGGGCACGCACATATATTTCAAACATTTTGGCAGCGTTCCCGATGAATATCTTAACGTCAGTTTAGATTTGTTACCTTGTGGTACTTTTGGAACCCGATTGCTGCTACTGTTCTTGTTTCTTATGGGTTATCGATGATATGTGGAAGTTGGGAAGTTACGAAAGTTGTAGGTAGAATAGAAATGAGGGAAAAGTAAGTACTTCGAGAAACGTATCGTTCCAGATTTTGTAATGAATTGTTGGCAAGACCGTTTAGCAAATTTACATGTTCGTTTTACAGGACAAACAAATTCATAACAATTTTTGGAAATAATTGAAGGTTTAAAAGATCTTGGAGCATTACGATTTTATTCGTTTCTATTAGAAACGTTTTAAAATGTATTTAAAATACTCTTTCAAGACGCAAGACGAGAGTAAACGTTTGTAAAAAGGCTCTCTCCATTCTTAGTTTGCAACATCAAAGTTTTTAATCTTCGTACCTTGAACTCCATTCTCGCTCTCACTTTAAACACTCACAAATTAAACAGTTGTATTTAAGCAATCAGTTAAATGAAAAATATCATTTTCATCGTCTTAATAAAAATAATTAACGTTCACATGCATATCGTTAACCGTTTCTATTCCTTTACAGCTAACACGACACAGAAGCGTTCAACGAAATAAACGAAATAACATTTGTGAATTTAAAAATCAGGCCACCTCTCAATTTATCCGTATAAGTTACACAGCGGAAGAGCTAATTGATGCAAATTAAGCTTCTTTTATTGCCGCGAATCGTGCGCACCATTGATTCAATTCTTCGTGACTTTTCGCGTGTCAAAATTAAAATCGGAAAACCTTGAATATTACTTTTCTCATGGAGATACACAAAAATGAAGCAGAACAAACAGAGATGCATACGTATAGAAAGTTTTAAGCTCAAAAATGGTAAAAACTGAAAGAAAACCTAAAAATGACAATTTCTAAATTTCAACGAATTTTTATGCAAATACATATTTTTGACAATATAGTGAAAAAATAGAACTTACTTCGGTAGAAAATTGTTTCATCGACCAAATATTGTAGAAAGTACCTGTACTATGGATATCTTACGTATTTATTCGTATTACGTGCAATGTTACACTTTCAATGTTAAGGTATCCCTAATACCTTAATATTGATTAAAAAGTCCGTGATAAATAAATAAATAAGTTTGCAAATAAAGTCGCGGAATTGAAACTAAAATCGGAACAGAGGATCATGTCGTTGAATAGTCTTGTGTCAAACGAGCGATATATCATACTGCATTAACTTTAGAAAGTGACAGAGTAGCAAGTAGACAAGATGCAGACGAAACGCCTCCGGATTCGCAGAGAAAGGTGACATCGAGCCGTGTATCGTACGTGCTCTTGGTTTCTACGGCACGCGTGCTCGCTGCGATAGCTTTCTGCGACTACGATTCCGCGCCAGAGGTAGTTTGCTGTTTCGCTAAACGGTCGTTGTGAATGACGTCTCGAGGAAAATCGTGGACACGTTGTTTTCTCGAACTGTCACCGCGATTTCAAGGAGTCTTTTTCCTCTTGCTTTGGTGAAGTGGGTTTATATTCGACTAGTACTTCTAAAATCTCGAGACTTCTTTTCTGCTTTGAGAGAAAACGCGACGTTATACTGCCATAGAAGCTTTCGCGGGATTTTGTAGAGACTCTATGAGAGTTTTAGAAATATTAGCGAAAATTCCAAGGAAAAATTGCTACGAAAAATTCAGTTTAATAGACTCATCACCGGACACAGATCTAATGGTACTTAATGTTTAATAAAAACCTGGAAAAATTTCCTTTCCATCAGCGAAGGAATAATACCATTATTTCGCGGTGACATTGTTGCGTGGAAAGACTAACTGTAGCGAATACAGAGGCGAATTAATATTTAATCTGTAATAACAAACGGTGTTTTATTGATTTTCATTGGAAGGATTTTCCAATTCATTTCCAAGCGTTTTTGTAAAATCATCCACGTCGAATTTACCAATTGTATTACTTAGATTTATATGTTTATCGCCGATAAGTCGCTGATAGATTTCATTAATACCTACAAGTCTGCAGGATCTCGAACGTCAGCTCAAATTTTTGTTACATTACCTTCGATGTATAATCCAAAACTTCCGCGCTTTTTGTTTCTTTGCAGCTTATCTTTCTTTGCAAAGTGAAATATTGTCTCGGTGAAACCCGAACGAGAATTCTATTAGGAACCTTTATACTTTAAAATTTAGAGACGAATACACCTTCAAGTTTCATTGATAGTTAATACTTTCAAATTTCACTCATTTTTAACTTTCGTGATTCTGTGTCACGTTGGACTCGACAACAATATTTCACGCGATCCGTTTTCGGCTTTAACTAAATATATATTAAACTTGACACATAATTCATATTCGTCATTTAACAGTAGATGCTGCTACAATAATCGATATAATATAAACAAACCGAGCAACTCGTACACAGTTTTTCTCAGAAAAATTTTGCTTCTCTGTCTTAAAAGTTATAATATTTTAATCGTCGGAATTTTTGTACAGTGTTACTAGAAGTATGCCATACCGATAATATGCTTGCTATCGATTATGAAAATATAAATGTACCGAAATTATGGACCGCTCTTGAAAATACGTTATTGAATAATAAAATGTTCGACGATAAAGTATCGCATGTTAGATTACGAAAGAATTATCCGTACTTTAAAATGCCACTATATGAAGTTATATTAAATAAATAACTTCATAGATATTGTAAAATTATTTATCAATCGTCTTATTAGGAACAGTTTTGGACTCGCTAGGTCCTGTAAGATGATAAATCCGATTTAGTGATGCGACACATATTGTCCATCTAATTCCGCTAATAACTCAATCTCATCCAGTCCCTTCTGTCGTAACAGTGTGTCCGTGCTCTTACCTTGAGTTCATTACACTAATTGATTTTCCTACGACTATACTGTCGATATAGACGCACATGCGTTGATTTCGAAGACTCATCACTTAGCTCTGCATCGAGTTCCACGCTAAACAATTGATTCAAACGAACAAATTTGGTTTCTCTTGCTAAGCCTTCAATTAGAATGAATTTATATATAGAGAGAGAGATCACATATATAGGTATCATACAATTATGTAATATAACATATTAGTAATTTCATATAATTATGATTGCATAATGACATAATTTTCCCAATGCCATCCTTCGTCTAATTTAATAGTCGCGTTGCAAGAAAAATTGTCTGAATTTTTTTTTGTACAATTACTTTTAAGAATTTTTTAATTGTTTAATTACATATTGGAACATTTTATAACATTTTTAGCACTCGCGTAATTACCTTTTATTATGCCTTGATATTGTATTATATATATGAGCAAGATGCAAAAGCATCTAAAAGAAATGGAATAATGAAAGTAAATGGAAAGAATTAAAAGATAAATTTACCTTTGTAATAAATACGACCTACTTGCCTATCAGGCTATGCTTTAATGTTCGTCGGTGGAACAATAAGAAGTAGAAATTTAACGATTAATGTTTAAACTGTGCAAACACTGCAAACGACGTTTTCATTTGCCATTTGGTCTTTGAATTATTCATCGATTATTAAGAACATTTCCTTTTCCAAACGTTAAACACAGTAATCGATTCTATTCGTTCGTATTAAATTAATATCAAACGACGTGTGACAAAAACATTAGGAGATGTAGAAGAAGCAAAATACAGAGAAAGGAATGAGAGAAAATGGATGAACAATTATGAGCACCTTCATGAATGAACTTTCATTGAAATTCATTTGTAAAATTTGATTAACCAACTTTGGAGGACACAGGCAATTAATACTGATAGAATATTCAAGATAATACTAACCGATTATTTCAAAAATCAAATTACTATGTATCAAATTTGTAATTATCGTTTAATTCAAAAAATTAATTATTCACTGATAATATTCTGCTATAAATTCCATAAAATGTTCAGGTCATGTGTCACGATTTCACGAACGTTGAGTTATCTTTTATCCGCGATATTGTTGATTCGTTGGCTGGCCATTTCGCATGGTTCCATTATAAACCGTGCAATTATCGAAAAGATAAACAGCGAGACTAGATCCTCATTGATGGAATAATATTGTCGTAACGTTCAAATCATTAATCGGTATGCACGCGATAAACGAATATCACGTTTAATTACAGCGTGGAATAATGTCATTCGACCGAGTCATGGTCAACACAAGTTTTCAATGAAAATTCCTGATATATAAAGCTGATAAAATGACGAACGTTCTGTCGACCCAGTCGTTCTCTATTAACACGTTAACTATTACGGTGATTATCGCTGACCCACGTTACTAAATTTATTGGAATGATTTAAGTAGGATAAATCTCACGCATTAAAAAGTTATCAATGATGCGAATACTTAGATAACATTGTCAGAAAAAAATGCGCAAATATAATACGATTTGCAAAAATTTAATGTTATGGTGTGGTACGTTGCCATCTATTGCGGCTCTATCAGGGTAAACACTGTGTATATTGTATATTCGTACACTTGTCCATATCTGTAATGAACATATTACGCGTAACATACATTACATTTATTACACAAAACATTTTAAAATTTCTTCGTAATTACATCCAACTATTATCATCGTATTGGTAAAATTTTTGGTGATTTTGAAAATGTATACGGAAGTTTCAAGACATTTAGTACAAGCGTAAGTTTATTTAAATATTCATACTGTGTACTAATCTTTTACTAAATATAAGTATTTTCAAATAGCAATCAAATTTTTCCAATATAATCGTAATAATCACGTTTCGTTATAGCGCTAATGAAATTTCAAAATGTTTCACGTAATACGCACAATATACTCGAAAGATTTCTGTGATAAATGTACGAATACTTTTGTAAGCAATCATGCGAATATAAAATTCGCGTGGCAATCAACGAGTTAAACACGCATTCACCTAATTTCTCCGTCATCGTAGATTCCCAAAACTTTTACCACCTTCCTAGCTTATAATTGACTCCACGTTCACCAGATACAAGCAGACTCGTCCGTGTTAATTGGTCGCGAGCTTAATATCCGCTTCAGTCGCGTCTCGTGACCGAATCGCTCCGCTATTTACTCGATGCACGTATATTCTGTGTGCAGACAGAACACGATGACTCGAATGAGTTTCACGGTGCTTAAATACTGCGGTTCGCGTAACGCGTGGAATTCTTCGTGTAATTAAAAACAATACTCGACCGATCCATCGAGGGAGAATACGAGTTCCTGGTTCGAAACGACGAGTATTGTGCTGCATTGTAGCTGAGGAAGGGCTGAAGTGAAAATTTTTCAGCGAATGTTCGATTCAGCCGTCTTGTTGGCACGGTCTATTTTATAATCCAGTTACGAATCCTTTCCCGTCTCGACGGAAGCGTGAAATTTACGCACGAACGATCATATCGGATCGAGCAAGTCATCGACCAACAAATTTAATAGCGCTGTGTCAGTAATACGGATTTGTACGTAGCTGCCTACGAACGAAATGTTCGTGGAACACGTTATACAAATTGTATTGTTATTTAGCGCTTCATTTTGGAGAATTTAATCGGCTATTTTAATTACACATCTACAATATTTATTGGAGACGAAATAATATGATTTGCAATTGTTTGATTTGCTGTTTACTAAATTTTGTTAATGGCATGGCAAATGAGATTCCATTACCCGGTGGTATATATCTGGGAAATATTATCCACAAATGTCTTTACATATACAATGTAAAAGTTCGAAACGTATTAAAATTTTTAAAGAAAATACGTCTGTGTATATATAAGATTATTGTTTGAATTTCATTCTTGACTCCATGAAGAAACAATGAGATACCACATATTAATGTCAGAAATGTAACGTTTACAGTAATTAAAAATACTTTAGCGCAGATCGTATTATATTTCACGTGAAAGTTACGTTTTATTCATTAACATAAATATTTAATATTTTATCGCCTGAAAGTTTTCCAGTGATCGGATAAGCAATAAAAAGCGTAATATTTAGATTTTAATGTTTGGATACTCTTCGCCAAATGATTAATTCCGAGTTACGTTCTTCGACTCTTTCCATCACAAAATTAGCTTCGTTAGTCGTGTCATATTATAATGCTTGTCAAACAAATTAGATGCGGAGACAGTCTAAGAAGCAGCGGTTCGATGAAGGTAAATTCTGATCAAAGACTGCATTATCCCATGTACACGGTCGATTACATCTTCGATCATGCATTTCTAATAGGAAGCTGTAACGTGTATTGTTTACTAAACAATACCATAATAACGGATCAAAGCGAAATTATTCGCCGGGGCTACTATATTATGTAAATTACAAAGGAAATCATACATCATACCGCGAAAGTAAATCTCCCAAATCCCAATTGAATTCTGTTTGCTTATACCTTATCCCCTTATCCTAACAAGTTTAATCAATAATACCGTAAACAATAACGACGCTTCTCTGATATAAATATTCCAATACGTCTCTATTAATAATACTTTTAACAATAGTTTTCTTCCACTATCTCCAACATTATTTTCGTTATATTTTCATAGCTTGTACGATAAAAATGTTCGCTGAAATTTTACGGACATACAGAAGAAGAAGAGAATTGATACCCCAGGAAACTGTAAAAGATTCGCCGATATTAAACGTGTATCGTAGCGCGTTTATATCCCGCATACTCATTTTAATAATAATTAATATAACAGTAAACGAAAGGCAAGCATGTGAAATTCCAAATTATAATAAAACGTATCATCATACGTTATTGTATTTCCATTTTAATTTTTCCATTTAACAAACCACTAAACGAGTGGTAAACATCATGGCATTATGAATTATGAGATTAACGACATTATTATGATATAAAATCCTCTCGTGGGACACATTTGATCGCATCAAATTAACAATAATACTAATTTGTTTGCAAACAAAATCGTCCAGGGTAATTCGTTAGCGTGAACGTTCGCCCGGGTAGCATGGAGATCACGAGCGGTTATTTATTACGTGCATTGTTCCGGTTGATGTTTGCCATTCGCATGGCAAAACGCGAAACAATCATACATAACGGACTGGATAGCAGTTATTGTTGAAACGTTCCGAGCATACATACATACGTCAGTACGGTGGACTCGTGTTAGCGACCGCCGACTGAATGTGGACAATCATCGAAACTCAATCTTTCGCGGGAACTCATACGTCGACGAAGTGTAACGCATTGCACGCGACGAGCATCGGTTTATGTGACGAACGCCGTTTGTGGTGATTTTTTAAATTAGGAAATTAGACTAAGTACGTTACAATTAAAGTGAAAATTATTTCTCTCGAAACGAAAATAAAACAAAAATAGGTACAAATGCTCTTTCGCGGGAACGTTTATACGTTCGCCAATACGTTCATACGATCGTAACGTCGGATATTCGTTGTTATCTTTATAATAGTGAGTTTATCACTATGTGTATATATATATATATATTAAATATTAGAATATATTAAGCAATAAGAAGAAATTTTATACGCATATGTATTTATATTGAAGAAAGAAAAAAGACACAGAAACTAGCGGAAAATAATTGATAACAACAGTCGAGATGCGCATGGCGGAAGAAGTTCGTGGAACAATCGCGTTAGACACCCTTTCATTTTGTTAATTTCAACAAGCACTCATAAGTGGTGCTATAGTTTCCACGCGCGAGTGTCACTCATAAGAGAGTGTAAAACTACACATGTATGTAGTATCGTGGAAAAAAGGCCTGTGGCGGCACTCGATAGCAAATACCACCAGCGCAGTGGCATAATATAGTATGGCTACGTCGTACCGCCGCGTATCGGTATCTTTGCCTAACACATCACTACAAAAATTCACCGTTTATTGTAAATACCAAAATGTATTTAAAATTGTATCTTGGGTTAAATAAACATCATTAAAAAAAAGCCACCAGCGCAGTGGTTAACGCCTTAGGTTACGAACGTTCGGAACCCGGGCTCGAATCCCGGCGACCGGAGTCCGATTTTTCTTCCACAATACAAAGTTGAAAAGAAAAGCGGCCGTACCCAGCAGCGCGACATCTACGGCCTAAGTATTCCGATACTACATGTATGCACGCACGTACATACACGCGCACATACAACACGAAATAATCGACTTACCCGGCACGCGTTAAATTTCGCAGCCAAAGAGAAATTGAGATAAGTTTTGCAGAAGTTGGGAATTTCGGGGAAGGTTGTTTCATATATGTCACGTACGTCTCTCACGCGAAGTTTTGTGCAATCGTTTCGTAACAAGCGCTTGTTAAAATAACGACGATATGAGGCGAACTGCAAGGAAGAATTCCATTTTTATTTGTTGGACTTTATAGAAGAATGTAGTCGTCACGAAGATACTAAAGGAATTTTATGAAAATAAGAGAGGTTTGTGGTGAGCGTATGCTCGCAGATTTCGTTGCACATTTGGGAATGCATTAAATACTATGTGTAAACTGTAGAATTTTGAAAATAATTCATATTTTCATGAACAGAGGTGAAAAGCTGGAATCTAAAGAAAGAAAAAACATTATGCAGAGGATAATTTATAATTTTAGAGCCAAGCTTTTTAATTCAATTTGAAGTTATTGCTAATATATGTAGAAAAACAAAATTACGATGAAATATATTTTTAATAGGCGAAGAGAAACAAGATCTCCAGATATTACAAAACTCAATTTATGATATCATCTGACTCTGAGTCGCTAATAACATTTTAATATAGTTTACCTATGTGACTGTACATTTAAAAAAATGGCAGGAAGAATTTAAAGATACGATATATGTCTCTAAATTGGTTATAATCTGGATGAAAATATTGAACGTAACAAGATGTCATAACGAATCATAAGTTTTTATCGTGCTGAATGCCATCCACCGTTCCACTTGCATACGAAATACCAGCTTAAATTTTCATTAAAATTTCCGCGGCTTAATAAGATTCGCCCTCGGGAATCCTGATCGTAAGCAAGAAGTGAAATTAAGAAACCACTGGAAAGAATAATGTAACAGAGATGGAAACGAGGACATGGAGAAACAGGGTCACACGGGCATCGAGGGATGAAGTGGAGGGTTTTGTGGGACAGGTCA
This sequence comes from Bombus bifarius, assembly GCF_011952205.1. Classification (NCBI taxonomy): domain Eukaryota; kingdom Metazoa; phylum Arthropoda; class Insecta; order Hymenoptera; family Apidae; genus Bombus; species Bombus bifarius. The sequence continues at coordinate 4,808,939 of NW_022884505.1, read as the reverse complement.
GGATGTGTCCATGACTCGAATGATCGCGATTCCGCGATTGCGTTGTTGCTTCGTAACGACGATCGCTAAAAAGCGTAGTGGATCGATCGAGAAAGAGGACCGTAAGCGTACCATCGAATATTCTCTGAAATTATTCCACGATTCTAAACGAAGATAATAAATGTCTTGCTTGTGACGAGAGAATAGAATTATTCGACCAGTCCGAAAAATAGTTTGTGTCCGAAAAAAATTGATAGTGATACCGTGAAATTAGAAATAAAAATGCAATGACGAATGGTAGAATTGTAAAATAAAATTTTGAATTAGCTTAGTGATACAGGGAAATTATAGATTAATATGCGGCATAATGAATAACAAAATTACAAAATAAGATCTGAAAATAAAGTAGAAATTAATATGCGGTGATAAAATAATAATTACAAACAGCTACAAACTTGTTTGCATTTAAATTACCCCGAATGAAAAAGATTCATTATTGCTTTCGTAATAACATAGCTGCAGCCTAGCATAGTATAAATTCTCGCTGAAGTTATAGAACGGAATCCAATAGAAACTTTCCTGAATCATCGTGAATCGATCAATTTTCGTCTTTCGCCCACGGTATCTTTCGCCCTTGCGAAAATAACCCATTACAACCGCGCTCTCGCGTTTACAGTAAAAATAGAACAAACCGATCATGAACCGCGAACTGTAAACGAGGAAATGAAATTGCTGGCAATGCGAAGCATCGATGGTAGAAAGAAAGAAAACAAGGCGAGGATTATCATCTCGAACGCGGCAGATGCGTCTTATTGCTTCCAGTAAAGGTTTCCAAACGGATAGGAGCTCACGATTTCTATTATCTCTAGATTAAAGTTTGACCAACAGCTTCTGAATTTTTCAATCGCAAACTTTGCAACTGCTCCTCTTCTCTCAATCGGTTTTCCCGGCGTTGCTCGCCTGCATGTAATCAAATCGATCGAGTTGTAAGCTTTTTGTAAAATTAATCGTCGCTGATCAATCGAAACAGCGTTTCGCGCCGGTAATCGACCCCATTGCTCCTTCGTGACCCTAACGTTTATCGTGTCCATTTGTAAAAGCGCGCGTACCCCACCCGAAAGGAAACATTCACTGCTCGTATCCGTGTGCAATTGCGATAAATTGCGTCAATAGCCGCAGGATACTATGCTAGAACGATTATACCCCCAATAAATCACGCAAACACGATTACGAGCTTCGTATCTTCGATCACGCGGCAAATTCCTATATAATTTTACTTTCATTTTATCGTGTAGTCGCAACTTTCAGGTCACTTCGTGTAGATTCAGTTGCGAATGTGGAACTTTTGTTCACGATTACGAAAGGTGGAATGAAACTTTGAAATCGTTGAATGTGAGGCTATAGACACATATGGAGTTTCTTGGTACACGAGTAATTGTGCAGGTCAGAGAAGATTCACGCGAAAGTTGGCTCATGAAAGTATTCGAATACTTAGTACAGCTTATGAATATACATATTATGCGAATTGTACAAAACTTTCTGAAATTTCATTAACATTGAAACGAACGCGACTACTGTAATTACTGTATGATAGAATTTCAAACTAGTCAGAAAATGTATAGAAGTTACAAGATATTTATTACAAACATACACTTAGTGAAAAATGAATATATAGTATAAATAGTGGTCTTAAACATATAACTAATGCCAAAGATGGTCTCATTAAATATCGTGGCTTATTAATGAAGCGAAGATGCTCCTCATAGATATTTTCTAATTTCTACGATATATACATTTTCAGATCTGCTTCGCATTTTACCCATACAATCAGGATAGTCGTCTCGTTACAGTGTTGACGAGATTTAACAATGTTTTGTATAATATATGCGTATATACATAAGATATTTCTAAGAGTGATCGAATAAAAAAATTTCTATATTCTATATAAGAAAGTGATTCGAATTATAATTAGTAGAATACCTGAAAATGTTCCAAATATGTATACGTATAATTCAACAAGAATGTTGTATCGTTCTGACGAATACTTTTGTTCGTTAAGAAGAAAATGTCTAATGTCGATGGTATTTTATTTGTGTTTCAGAAATTCTGAACTCGCTATGCAGCGAATTTCTGCCGATGAACGTGTCCGCTATCTTATACCTGATGAACTACGAGAAGTACGGCCGCAGCACTGCCAGTGCTCAATACTTTCTGCAGCTGGCCGGTTACTTAGGAATTCCAGTGATAGCATGGAATGCAGATAACTCGGGATTGGAGAGAGTGAGTTGATCCAAATGTTCCTTTTTTCTCATCTGCGCAAGCGAACTTTACAAACAAGCACAGCCTATTTAAAAAAAAAATTATTTTCCAGTTCCTTGTAAAGCAAAATAGAAATAAAAACTTTCTAACATGTTAAGCTTTCGTGATTTCTCTAAACACGATTATGACAACACGAATGTTACCTTCGTATCAAGCAGAAAGATAATTTCGGCCATTTTTTAGGAATAATATTTTGACACGCATTACAGTAATTAGTAAGCATTTATAGGAAGTTAAGAAAGGCAAAAATATATAAAATACTCAAAATAAAGCATTCGTTATATTATTTAATACGTGAGATAAATTTCCATTTAGGTCACTTTTTTAATCGCTTTTTATAAAAATATAGATTTAAGAGTATATTTATCAAAAATATGCATGTTCACGATCAATGCTACAAAATATACAAAATCGTATAAAAATATACAAATAAACATCCAGAGTTTAGTAATTAGATATAACCAGTTACGTTTTGTTGTACGCGAAAATTGTCTTGATGCTCGAAAAACATATAAATTATACAGCTGCAATTTATATTTCTAATAAAATATACTGCTAATGAAATTAGCAATAATTATACGCAATTAATATTAACCCTTTTACGAATTCCTATGTCCGAATTCCACTCTCGCTTATAATAATATCTTGGAATAATAAGAATAATAATAAAATCTCTAGTAAAAAATTGGAATGAATTATCACGCACATCGATAACGATTGTGCAAATTTTTCCTGGAACGTAACAAATCTTTTAACGGTTGAAAAATATGGAGAATAAATTAAATCGAAAATGATGTCGAAATTTCTTACCAGATGCCTATGTATACGAATAATTACGTATAATAGACTGCGGATTTTTATGTATATATGCAAAAATTTAAAATTGTAAAAATACACAGAACGCGCGCAATATGCAAAATTATTTAAAACACTGCGTACTCGTTAAAATGGTTAATATATAAAACAAATTTCCGCTTAGGTTCCATTTCTTCAATAGTGGTTATAAAAGTTTTGCATAAATGTGTAGGATGATTAGTACGTGAGGTTTAAAGAACGAGATTGCTCGTTGTTGAAACCGTCGAATATATCTAAAATAATAAATTAATGTACAGCCTTATATGTGAGTCGTTAGCACAAAATATAAATCGCAGAATAAAATCGCGGAATAAATACTCGTTAATGCTCGTCGCGTAACTCGATAAATACTCGTGAGATACTCTACGATACTGTTCGATACTCTATACGTACTGTGCATCGTTCGCGATCACGTCCGTTTATTTATAGTGGTCGGGGAGAAGTCGGGAAATTTGAATTCGTCTTCTTTCGACGATTGCATGTAGCGGCGACATTGTTTTGCCCGGAGTTTGTTTATCATTACATCTCTGCGTCAAGGCTGAGTCAATGTCCTGAGGCAAAACAACAGCATGAGTCGCTCTCGACTCGCGTCGTCCTTCGACTCCTGTGCCGCTATATAAATATCCACAGATTAGCTCAATGCAAAAAACGAAATTGGTTCTACGTAATACAACGTCAAATTACTTAAATCGTAGCTCAATACTGTTACGAGAATGTCACGGTAGAACGATCCGTTTGAAAATATATGAATTTTCGTCATCTTTCAGAGAGCTTCGCAGAGTAACCTACAGCTGCAGCTGGCGCCATCGTTGGAGCACCAAACGGCCGCGATGCTGAGCATCCTCGAGAGGTACAAATGGCATCAATTCAGCGTGGTCACATCGCAGATTGCCGGACACGACGATTTCGTGCAGGCGGTCCGTGAAAGGATCTCCGACATGCAGGACACTTTCAAGTTCACCATATTGAGCGCGATCCTAGTCACCGATACACGAGATCTTCTCGAGTTGGTAAACAGCGAGTCCAGAGTGATGTTACTCTACTCGACAAGGGAGGAAGCCATCACAATCTTGGGTGCGGCACACGATTACAAGATCACCGGTGAAAATTACGTGTGGGTCGTAACGCAGAGCGTGATCGAAAACTTGCAGACGCCCAGCCAGTTTCCAATTGGGATGCTTGGTGAGTGGAAATGTTTGGTTAATTGGCGTCTTACGTATTTAGTGGATTTCGGTGATTGACGATTGCTGGGAAATATTTACTTATACGTGTCTATTTATTTATTATCATTCCTAATTCATTCAGAAATTTTCAATTCAATTCAAATATTATATAATAATGTTTATTTATATATTTAATTACGATAATAAATAAGATAATTGTGTATGTGTGTGTGTATAAGATATCAAAATTGAATATGCATTTAGATCTGTAACTTTTGATATATTCTTCAGTGGAAGAATTAATTATTTATTCATGCAATCTCCGCTTGCGCAAACAGTTACGTTAGGTTGCATAAATTATTGGGTAATATAGTAGAGCTTATTTAAATTCCAATAAATTAGAAGCCTGCGTCGTGATTATGCATCGAAATATAGGTAGCGATCTTGTTCGAGAAATAAGCTCCTCGATAAGGGAAAAGATAGATTTATTATAAAAAGGCGGGCTGACATAATATTTTTACTTTGCTGATTGGAGGTATTTTACTTTACTTGGCAGAGATATGAAACTTTGACTTTCCGTTGTCTTTGTTCTCGTGGTATTGAGAGGATAATATTATACGTATTCCAGTAATTTTAAGTAAATTTCCTATTACGATTCTTTTATTTTCATGTCTCTATCTTAATGTTGTTTTAATAAGCGAAAAGGGATTTAATGTTTTTATACATTTCATAACGTGAAATTGGACCGAGAAACCATCCATTCGTATTTTTCTCAAATTTAGACAATTTTTTATACAATTACGCATTACGCATAAAATTACGTGTTACGCATAAAATTTCCTCGTAGCAAAAATTTCATCTAAACAAATAAGAGATGGTCGAAATTGTATCACACGCAGTTTTCAAAATTAATTCAATGAATACCGATTAAATATTTATTATACATGGCTAAACATTTGTTTCATTAAACGTCATTTCATTAATTTACCGCCATTAACATTATTTTATTAATTTTATTCACTTTCCAACCTGAAGAAAAAATTCGAAGAAACATAGATTTAGCCAGAAATGAGTAAAAAATTCTCCTTTACCTCTAAGTATTGGAAACTCTATTGGCAAGCGTCATATCTGCGCTTCTTCTCTACGAAATCGAGAGGTCTGTCGAAGCGTATGACGTTCGACGTGTTCCTGCAGAACAGAATTCGATGAATTTATTCCTCCCAAGAGGATAGCCACGACAGGATCTCGAGGAAGGCATCAATTTCCGATTTCCGTGATTCTCGCCTCCCCGTTGAATCTCCTTTTCAACGACTGGCCACTCAAAATATCGACCGCCATTCGATCCTAACAACTAAAAATTCTAACAGGCGGCAACTCTCTTCCGTTATTCTTTACATCGAGAAGTTTCTTATAGGCATCGATGCTGACGTTCAGATGACGATTACGGAGCTTAGACAGTGACTAAAATTCTATAATAATTCGCCAGATATTTTTAACGTTAAGTTTTTCGTAAAAAGAAAAGAGAGGGAAATTAATTTTAATGATTAATTTTAAAGTTATTGAACAAGGGAAAGAAAAATTAATTTTTACGATTAATTTTTAATTTCGTAAAATTTCCATCGAAAACTCGGTTAAAGGACTTGAAGATATGATTTCGTGTGCGTTTTTTTTTTAAGTTTCTGATTTTAAAAAGGAGAAATATTAATATTTATGATCTCTTCTGATACAACTACAATTTTTATGCTAACATTCTCTAAGTACAAGCCTTATAAAATCCTGATATCCAAGGATCCAACGTGAAGCTGTTTATTAGACGACACGAAACGTCTTCTGTTTCCGCCAACATATCTCTGGGACAATACAAAACAATTTGCACACGTTTCTCCCTCGCGAGTAATTTCGCGAGCTTCAAAACGAGAGCGCGTGAGGTATAATAACGTTAACGAAATGAAATTACTGCAAGTGAAACGCGGCCTCTTTCTAATTTCCCTCAAATCTCCGTCTCTCGTATCGTCTCGCTCGATTTATTCTCGGCTATTTTTTCGTGGATAATCCGAGAGAAAGATACGTATATTCACATCAATTCACGAAAATCCAGACTCTTGAACGAGCGCGCCGGTGACAGAAAGATTTCTGAATTCAATATTTTCGCAGGTACTGTAACGATGTTGGTCACATGGGAGCGCGCATACGCGAACGCGAATGCTCAGCGAACAAGGCAGGAAATACGAAAAAGAAAAGAACGAAAAAGCTAGATCTGCAGCAAAAAATTCAAGTTTTGGTATTGACAAATATTCTGCAATCTCGAGTGGGAGCCGCAAAAGTCGAAAACGGTTTCTATTTGTACCTGCAGTCTCATCGATTTTCAACGCGTGGTCTTGTCAGAGGGATATCATATATCATATATCATACATCCACTCGAAATTCAAGGAAAAAATATGTTGGACGGATGCCGCTAGTTTTAGAACGTAAATAAAATATCCGGTCAAATATTCGATAAGAATGGCTATTAGATTTTAATAAGAAGATTTCCTTGGTGGAATTATAGAAATTCTATTTACTTCTCATTATACGTTTATAGGCGGATATCCTAGGTGTACACACCACTGCACATATGATACAAATAACCACCTAATATTGTATTGTATATAAACGTTTTTCGATACCATTTACATTGTACATAAAATACTTTTTGTATCCACGCAATTGAATGACTTGAATAACTTGAAATGGCAAAAATTTAAATATTTAAGTGGCACACTCTGTATAATCGTTTCTAAAAGAATTGTTATATTTCATAAAACTATTGCAGTGTTTAATTGAATTTTGTTGTAGCTTCGTTTCTTAAGATAATAAGCTGTTCTCAGACCTAAAAGCTTATTCCATCTAAAAGATTATTCCATCTGTAACACAATAGAGAGTATACTATAACTTCTCGTAGTACTATATGCGTATTTTTCTCCACACACATTCTCTAAACTGTGATAATTAAACTGTGTCTGACACTGATTGATTCGAGTTTAACTACTGACGCTGTCACCTGTTACAATCAATAACTATATATAATATAACCTTCTTTTACACGATAAATTATCAATCGCTCATTTGTTATTCAGTGATTCAAGAAGCAAAATGAAAGAAAAAAATTCCCAGATACCAAGCGTCCAACGAATACGCTTCGGCTGTGTCAACCGAGCACTCGCGTCCCTGTCGATCAGCGTGTCTTCCATTTTAGCAACCGTTCGAGGACAGCAAGCTGTATCGAAGAGAATTTAATTAAATCCATTCGAACGAAGCCTGTCTATCAACTAACGTTATTTACTCCTCGTTTCCCTCTTAAAAACAGTTTTGACGAACTCAAATTTCGCTTATTAATCAAGTTCTAAATGCGTTATGATTTAAATTATATAAAATACAGACTGTATTTTCATTTAATTAGAAATCATTCTTTTAAACATATAATTCCAGAGTTTTTACGACTTACCGTTTTGGTCTATCTTTTTCAGGAGTACATTTTGATACGAGCACGGAACGTCTGGTCAGCGAAATCACGACCGCGGTGAAAGTTTACGCGTACGGCGCCGAGGATTTCTTGAACAATCAGGCAAACAGTCATCTCAGTTTGAACACTCAGCTCAGCTGCGAGGGAAGCTACGGCGAATCCCGCTGGAACGCTGGGGATCTGTTTTTCAAGTAAGCGTTGCTTTTAATCCAATATTTTTATGTTCGGCACACGAAATACGGTGTACGGAATATGATCGTAGAAAAGGAATACACAGGGTGGTTGGTGACTGGTGGTACAAGCGGAAAGGGGGTGATTCTACGTGAAAAAAGAAGTCGAAAATATAGAATACAAATTTTTCGTTTGAGGCTTTGTTTTCGAGAAAATCGACTTTGAATTTTCGCTCGGTACGCGTGCGGTACGTTATAACGGATCTCACTGTAGATTGTTGTCTCGATGGAAATATTAAAAAAAAAAGAAATAAAAAGTAAATTTTATTCTATATTTTCGACTTCTTTTTTCGCGTAGAATCACCCCCTTTCCGCTTGTACCACCAGTTACCAACCACCCTGTATATTTGAAAATACAACTCTTGTAGAATTGCATGATTATAATCTTTTAAGAATTCGCTAATATTATATTTATGTTTCTATTTCGATTTTTATATTCTCTCGGTATTATATCAGTTATGATCTCCTGAGCTTCCGCTAAATTTTATTTTATTTCGAAGGAAACGAAAAAAGGGGACATTTTTTTTCATTTCGTTGTTTTATCACATAAATGTTATATTACCGTAATCGCGTCAAAATCTATTTTTGCGCAAAAAGTATCAGTTCTGAATTTACGATGAGAGATTTAATATGCAAAATTCAGTCACGTGATATTGCGGTGACGGAATTTTAATTTAATCTACGGCAAATACGACACTACAAAAGTGAACCTTAAGAAGTTAACGAAATACCATTTTAGATAATATCTGCTGTCAACGCCGAGTCGATACTGTATTTTAATAGAATATTTTTCCTTTCTATAAAATTCAATTGCATGAAATAGATATATCCCACTTTGGCTGATCAAAAACCATTTAACATTACATTTCAATTAATTGGCCACGTAATTTC